>NC_141931.1:32788928-34062500 GCF_057802395.1 Ceratotherium simum simum | reverse complement strand
CAAGGGCTGTCCTGTCTGAGACCTGACTGTCTACTTCTTCCCAATCCTATGGGACAAAGGATCCAACCAGTCCCAGGAGGGGCCCACCAGCCCTCCAGAAGGCAACGGCTGGGTGCAGGCAGGTCGCTGTACCCAGTCCTGTCTCCATCCATGCATGTCTATGGAGTGCCCTCATGTGTCAGGGCTGTGCTAGAACCTGGGCAGAGTGAGGCCAGCACCACTCTTCCCAGGTGGGAGGGTGGGAAGAAACCCTGCATGACCTCTGAGACCCTCCAATACCCTAGACTGAGATTGAATTGGAATTGCAATAGTCAGTGACCAGAGTGGACATTTCATTCTTCTTTATCAGAGACCCTCTGTCAGGACTGGAGGGCAGAAAACCGGTCCATCTCAACTCTTGACTCATGTGTGACCCTGGGCAAGTCCAGTCCATCCTGGAGGCCTCAGAGAGATGGAGGGGGGGGGGAGGAAGTGGGCCTGTTATGCTTAAACCTCACCCTCACCCAAACCCCTAGCCCTAGCCCTTGCCCCAGCCCTAAACACTAGCCCTAGCCCTGACCCTAAACCTGACCATAATATTCATCCATATTCCTTCCCATGATGTCCAATGCTCTTTCCTGTGCCCACCCATAGAAGAGGTGGGATGATTCTTTCAAAACTCTGGGACACTTCCTCTCCTTCAATGGCTCACCTGTTTTGGGGCAAGTCATCAGCTTTGGTTGTGTTGTGCCTCTTTGTCCAGTTTGTTATGCCACGAGCTAAGGCATTGTACACAACTATGGGCACAATTGGGTTCAATTTGACATTTTTTTCCCACATATTTACCCCAAATATCTCCACCTGGTGTGTTGTTCACATGCATTTATCTGTGATACACATTTAACAGAACTAGTTGAGTGAGAGTCTCACTACAAAGTTTACACTTTTTAACACTGTCCTTAGCAGTGTGTAGTGCTAGAAGAACACATTCTTCTGTGAAAAGTGTTCAAATTCTGTATGTCATAAGTTAGGTGCTTGTCTGAGTGTGTATAACCTTGACTCTGAAACACTGTACTTAGCACTGTGCGGTGCAAGAACCACTTTGTAATACATGTTTACACTCTACGTTTAACAGAACCAGGTGGGAGAGAGACTTAGTCAGTCTTTAGCATCTGGTGCTGCATTTAACACATTATTCGGTGATAAATCTTTAAACTCTGCGTTTAACAGAACGAGGTGTGAGAGAGACTGAATATGATGTTGACTCTTTGGAAAGCTGTGCTCATCATTGTGTGGTGCACTGCAGCACATTCTCCTGAGTCTTATTTAAACTCATTGTTACAGTCTAAGTGAGAGTCACTGAGAATAATGTTGGTTTGTTGAAACCCTGTGTTTAGCACATTTAATACACTCTACTGTGATACATTTCTAAACTCTTTAACATAAGTGGGTGTATGAGTGATTCAGTATAACGTTGACTTTTAGAAATGCCCTGTTTAGCACTGTGTGGTACATATAATAATTTCTTCTGTGATACATGTTTAAATTCTGTTGTTAGAGTTAGATGCATGAGTAGTAAATATATTGTTTGCTTTTTGAAACACTCTTTAGCAGTATTTGGTGCCATTATTAGTACCTCTGGGATATATGTTGAAATGCTGTATTGGACAGAGGCAGGTGTATGAGTGACTGAGTATAATGTTGACTCTTTGAAAGACTGTGTTTAGCACCATGTGGTGCAAGTAACATGGTCTTCGTAATATATATTTTAAAATTTTGGTACATTTCACCAGTGAACACATCTGGGCCTGATGTTTTATGTTTTGGCAAATTAATATTCATTCAATTTCTTTAGTAGATATAGGTCTATTCAGATTGTCTATTTCCTCTTGTGTGAGTTTGGGTAGGTTACGTCCATCAAGGATTAGTCCATTTCATCTAGGTTATCAAATTTGTGGGCATAGAATTATTTGTAATATTTCTTGATTCTCCTTTCAATGTCCATGGGATCTGTAGTGCTAGCCCCTCTTTCATTTCTCATGTTCATAACTTATATCAATTCTCCTTTTTTCTCAGTTAACCTGGCTAGAGTTTATCAATTTTATTGATCTTTCCAAAGAACCAGTTTTTTATTTCTTTGATTTCTATTGGTTTCTTGTTTGTTATTTCAGTGATTTCTCCTCTAATTTTTTTTATTTCTTTACTTCTACCTACTTTGGGTTTAATTTCTTCATCTTTTTTCTAGTTACTTAAAGTGGAAGCTTAGACTATTGATTTTACTTCTTTCTTCTTTTCTAATATATGCGTTCAGTACTATACATTTCCCTACAAGCACTGCTTTCACTGCATCCTATAAATTTTAGTGACATGTATTTTCATTTTCATTAAGTTCATATTAATTTTAAATTTTTCTTGAGACTTTGTTGACTCACGTTTTTAGAAATTTGTTGTTTAATTTCCAAGTATTTTGGGATTTTTTTTTTTACCTTTTTGTTATTGATCTCTACTTTAATTCCATTGTCGTCTGAGAGCATACTTAGTATTATTTCTATTCTTTTGATTTTGTTAAGTTGTGTTTTACGGCCCATATTGTGATCTATCTTGGTGGAAGTCCCGTGTGAGCATGAGAAGAGTGTGTATTCTGCTGTTGTTGGATGATATAGTCTATGGATGTCAATTATATCCAGTTGATTGATGGTGTTTTTGAGTTCAGCCATGTTCTTACTGATTTCATACTGTTGCATATTTCCATTTCCGACAGAGGGTGTTGAAGTTTCCAGCTATGACAGTAGTTTCATTTATTTCTCCTTACAGTTCTATCAGTTTTTGCTTTACATATTTTGATGGTTCTCTTGTTGGGTACATTACAGATTGTTATGTCTTCCTGGCAAATTGGCCCCTTTATCACTATGTTATGCCCCTCTCTATCTCAGATAACTTTCCTTTCTCTGAAATATGTTTTGTCTGAAATTAATATAGCTGCTCCAGCTTTCTTTTGATTAGTGTTAGTTTGATACTTGTTTCCTCATTCCTGTTTTAGTCTATCTGTGTCTTTATGGGTTTCTCGTAGACAACATATAGTTGATCTTCTTTTTTAATTCACTCTGACAGTCTCTGTCTTTTCATTCGTGTATTTAGACCATCGATATTTAAGATGATTATTGATGGATTAATATCTACCCTATTTGTTACCATTTTCTATATGTTACTTTTTTTTTTTTTTTTTTGCTGAGGAAGACACGCCTTGAGGTAATTAATGTCTGTTGCCAATCTTCCTCTTTTATGCTTGAGGAAGATTCGCCCTGAGCTAACATCTGTGCCAGTCTTCCTCTGTTTTACGTGTGGGTCGCTACCACAGCATGGCCACCGATGAGTGGCGTAGGTCCATGACCGGGAGCTGAACTGAGGCTGCTGAAGCAGAATGTGCTGAACTTAGCCACTAGGCCACGGGGCCAGTCCCATTCTATATGTTGCTCTTGTTCTTTGTTTCTTCTTTTGTCTTCCACTCTTTTTCTGCCTCTTATGGTTTTAACAGAGCATTTTGTTTGGTTCCATATCTTCTCTCTTACTATATCAACTACACTTTTTTTTGAATTTTCAAAATAGTTGCCCTTGAGTTTGCAATGTACAATTACAACTAACTAATCCAAGTCCACTTTCAAATAACACTTTACCACTTCACAGGTACTGCAAACACCTTATAAGAGAGTATTCCTAATTCCTCCCTTCTATCCCTTATAACATTCATTGATTTCACTTATCCAGAAACTATAATAATCACCAAATATATTGTTGCTATTATTCTTTTGAACAAACTATTACCTGTTAAATAGATTAAAAACAAGAAAAATAAGTGAAATTATTTGATCTTCATTTATTCCTTCTTTAACTCTTTTCCCTTCTTTATGTTGATACAAGTTTCTGACCTATATAATTTTCCTTCTAACCAAACAACTTCCTTTAAGATTTCTTGCAAGGCAGATCTACTGGCAACAAATTCCCTCAAATTTTATTTGTCTGAGACAGTCCTACATTTCTGAGAATAATTTAGATAGATACAGAATTCTAATTCAGGAGTTCTCTCCTTTTAACATTTTAAATATTTCATTCCACTCTCTTCTTGTTTGTGTAGTTTCTGAAGAGAAGTCTGATGTAATTCTTACCCTTTTTCCTCCACAGGTAAGGTGTTTTTTCCTCAGGCTTCTTTCAAGATTTTTTCTTTGTCTTTGATTTTTGGAAATTGGATTATGATATGCCTAGGTATAGATTTTTTTTGTATCTATCCTTCTTAGTATTCTCTGAGCTTCCTGGATCTGTGGTGTGGTTTCTGTTAAGGGTTTAATTGTGTGCCACTCAATTCATAGTTGAAGTCCTAATCCCCAGTACCTCTAAAAGTGACTTTATTTGAAAATAGGTTCATTGCAGATGTAATTAGTTAAGATGAAATCGTACTGGAGTAGGGTGGGTCTCTAATCCAATGTGACTGGTGTACTTTTAAAAAGAGAAAATCTGAACACAGAGACATGAACACAGGGAGAACACCACATGAAGATGACAGCAGAGATTGTGGTGATGCCTCGTCAAGCCAAGACAGTCCAAATGTTGCCAGACAATCACGAGAAGCCAAGGGAGAGGCTTGGAATAGATTTTTTCCTCATGTCTCTCAAAAGGAATCCATCCTGCTGACACCTTGATCTCAGACTTCTAGAATCCAGAACTAGACGGTAAATTTCTGTCCTTTAAACCACCAAGTTTGTGGTATTTTGTTATGGCAGACCTAGAACACTAATACAGTGTCTTACACTAATTCTGGGGAATTCTCAATCAATTTGAAGCAATTAGCTTAAAATGTTTCTCTCTCTCATTCTTCTCCTTCTGGTATTCCCATTGTGCATATGTTACTCCTTTCATAATTGTCCCATGGTTCTTGGATATTCTCTTCTGTCTTTTTCATTCTTTTGTCTTTTGCCCTTCAGTTTTGGAAGTTTCTATCGAAATTTCTTAAAACTCACTGATTCTTTACTCAGCTGTGTCTAGTCTATTGATTAGCCCATCAAAGGTGTTCTTCATTTCGTTACAGTGCTTTTTATTTCAAGCATTTCCTTTTTATTCTTTCTTAGACTTTCCATCTTTCTGCTTACACTATTAACCTGCTCTTGCACGTTGTCTACTTTTTCCATTAGAGCCCTTAGCATATTAATCACAGTTGTTTTAAATTCTAGGAATGGTAATTCCATCATCTCTGCCATATCTGAGTCTGGTCTGATGCTTGCTCTTTCTCTTCAGTCTGTGTTTTTTGTCTTTTAGTGTGCCTTGTAACTTTTTGTTGAAAGTTAGACATGATGGACCGGGTAAAAGGAACTGAGGTAAATAGTCCTCTAGTGTTAGGTTTTGTTTATCCGGCTCAGGGTTAGGCTATTTTTGCTGTTTACTGTAGTTGTAGATGTAAGAGACAAAAATTTACTCTGGTGTCTTTGTCTGGTCTCCTTTGTTTTCTTCAGGTTTCCCTAGAGACCTGTTTGTAAATAATGTCTGAGATGCAGAGTTCTTTCAGTTGTATTCCCTGTTATTATACAGGAGCCCTGTTGATGTGGCAGTGACGTATGGTGGGAGGGGATGCGTTCTACAGTCCTGCGATTAGGTCTCAGTCTTTTGGTGAGCTTGTGCCCCTGGGCTGTGACCTTCACAAGTGCCTCTAAGTTTTGTTTTGTTTTATTTTCCATCTTAGATGAGACAGGAAGAGTAGATGGGCTGGAGTTGAGTAGTTCCCTTATCCTAAGTAGCTTCAGCTCTGATAAAACCCCAGCAGGTTACGCTCAAATAAAATAAAATAAAACTTCTTCTAAGGGCAGGCCTTGTTAGGAAAAACAGAATGCTTTGGTGTATTTCCAATGGCTGCTCCCCCCCACCAGCCCCACCATGCCAGAACCATGAGGGGATTTTTCTTTGATCTTCACTCTGACAATCTGGTAGAGCTCCTGGTAGTAAAACTTAAAAAAGCGTGTGGGCCCTACGAAGACTGGGCCCTCCTGGAGTTTTTAACTCTGAAACTTGTCCATGCTGAATCTCCAGCAATTCAATTATGGTTTAGATTTTCCTACTCTGGTACTGGTTCCAATGGAGTTTTCTGCTCATGGGCTTCTGCTCTGGCAAGTTGTGCTTCTCCGTATCCATCTGTCTGTCTGTCTCTTCCATTTTGGGGGCAGCAGTTTGCCCTGTGACCTCAGTTCTCTGATGGATCTAAGAATAGTTGTTGATTTTCAATTAGTTCAGCTGTCTTCTTATTGTATGGACAGGAGTGCTAACTTCCAAGCTCCTTACTCACTGGACCAGAAAATGGAAGTTGTAATACATGTGTAAATGCTGTGATTAATAAAGCTAGGGATACGAGTGACTGAGTATGATGTTTTTCAGAATTCATCAGTGCAGTCATCTGCTCCTGGATTTTCTCTGTTGGGCAGTTTTTGATGACTAATTCAACTCCTTACAAGTTATATATGTATTCAGATTTTCTATTCCATCTTATTCAGTTTTCATAACTTGTGTATTTATAGGAATTTTTCCATTTAATATAGGTTATGCAATCTGTTGGCATACAGCTGTTCAGAGAATTCCCTTGTCATCCCTTTTATTTCTGCAAAATCAGTAGTAATGCTCCCACTTTCATTTCTGATTTCACTAGCTTGATTCATCTCTTTTTTTCAGTCAATCTAGCTAAAGATTTGTCAATTTTGTTGACCTTTTCAAAGAACCCACTTTTTGTTTAGTTGATTTTCTCTATTGTTTTTCTCTTCTCTAATTCATTTATCCCTACTCTGATCTTTATTATTTCCTTCCTTCTGCTGAAGTTTGGTTTAATTTGCTCTTCTTTTTTCTGATTCCTTAAGGTTAATGTTAATGTTACTGATTTGAGTTCTTTCTTCTTTTTTTAAGGTAGATATTTACAGCTAAAAATTTCCATCTGAGCACTACTTTCACTGCATCCCATAAGGTTTGGTATGTCATGTTTTCATTTTAATTTCTTTCTATGACTCTAATTTCCCTTGTAATATCTTCCTTGACTCAATGGTTATTTAATTGTCACGTTTGAGAATTTTCCAGTTTTCCTTCTGTTATTGAATTCTTGTTTCATTCCACTGTGATCAAAACAGATAAAATTTCAATCTTTAAATTTATTAAGACTTATTTTGCAGCCTAAAATATGGTCTATCCTGGAGAATGTCTCATGTGCCCTTGAGAAGAATGTGTATTATGCTGCTGTTGGGTGGAGTTTTTGTATATGTCTGCTTGGTCTAATTGATTTACAGTGTTATTCAAATCCTCTATTTCCATATTGATCTGTGTAGTTCTATGTATCATTGAAAGTGTGATATTGAAGTCTCCAACAATTATTGTAAAACTGTCTATTCCTCCCTTCAAATCTGTTTATTTTTGCTTCATATGTTTTTGGGCCCAGTTGTTACATGCATGTATATTTATCATTGTTATATCTTTTTGCTGGATTGAAACTTGTAACCTTGTAACTTTTTTCATTTAAAGTGTATTTTGTCTGCCAATAATATAGCAACACCAGATGTCTTTTGATTACTATTTGCTTGAAATGTCTTTTTCCATACTTTTACTTTCAACTTCTTTGTGTCCATACATCTAAAGTGAGTCACTTGTAGACAGCACATGGATGGATCTTGTCTTTTTAAACCAAACTTCAAATCTCTGCCTTTTAGAGGTAGAGTTTAATCCATTTACATTTCATTTGATTACAAATAAGAAAGAATTTACTTCTGACATTTAACTATTTGTATTCTTGTATGTTTTACATGTTTTTTATTCCTCAATTACTCCATTACTGCCTTTTTTGATATTTAGTTAATTTTTTGTAGTGTATCATTTTGATTCCCTTATTCTTTCATTTTCTGTAATTTTTAAAGTTATTTTATTAGTGGTTTCCTAAGGCATTTCAATAAACATCTTAAGCTTATAATAGTCTAGCTTGAATAATACCAACTTTGTTTCAACAGTATGCAAACGCTCTGTTGTGACACATCTCTGTCTCTCCCCTTTTATATTGTTATAGTCACAGATCACATATTTATCCATTATACAGCTACTAACAGATTTATAATTATAAATTTTATGCGTTTATCTTTTAAATCATATAGGGAAAAGAGAGAAGTTACAAACCAAAGCAAACACACAATAACACTGGCTTTCATTTTTACCTATGTAGTTACTTTTACTACTATGCTTTATTTTTTCTTATGGATTCAAGTTACTATCTAATGTCTTTTAATTTCAGCGTGAAGGACTCCCTTCAGCATTTCTTGTATGGCGGGTCTAATGGTAATGAAATCCCTCAGCTTTTATTTTTCTGAAAATATCTTAATCTCTTTCATTCTTGAAGAATGTTTAATTTTGTCAAATAAAATTCTTGGTTGACAGTTTTTTCTTCCAGGACTTTAAATATGTCATCCCATTCTGGCCTCCATAGTTTCTGAGGAATTTGTTAATCTTCTTGATAATCCCTTATACGTGATGTGTTGCCTCTCGCTTGCTGCTTTCAAAATTGTCCCTTTGTTTCAATGATTTGACTATAATGTGCATATCTTTGAGTTTATCCTCCTTGATCGTTTTGCTTCTTGGATGTGTATATTTTGGTCTTTCTTCAGATTTGGGAAGTTTTCAGTCTTTATTTCTTCAAATACTTTTTTCTGCCCCTTTCTCTGTATCTTCTTTCTCTGAGACTCCTATAATGCATATGTTAGTACATTTGATGGTGTCTCACAGGTCCCTGAGGATCTGTTCATTTTTCTTCATTCTTTTTCTTTCTGCTCCTCAGACTGGATAATTTCAATCATCTTATCTTCAAGTTTGCTGATCCTTTGTTCTGCCTCTTTTGAATCCCTCTACTGAGTTTTTAAATTTCAGTTATTGTAATTTTCAGCACAAAAATTTCTGTTCAGTTCTTTTCATTGATATTCTCATTTTGTTCAGGCATTGTTTTCTTGATTTCTTTTAGTTCATTGTCCATGGTTTCCTTTAGCTCACTGACCATAGTTTTAGATGTTAATTTAATGTCTTTGGCTAATAATTTTAATGTCTTGGCTAACTCAAGGACGATTTCTGTCAAATTCTTTTTTTCTTGTGAATGGTACATGTTTTCCTGTTTCTTTGTATGTTTTGTAACTTTTCTTGACAACTGGACCTTCTGAGTATTATGTTGTAACTCTGGAAATCTAATTCTTCTACTCTTAAGAGATTGCTAATTTATGCTTATTGAGGGCTGGAGTCATCCATCTGTGACTTTTCTGAACTATTTTTGCAAAGTGTGTCTTTGCTGTGTGTGTCCACTGAGGTTTCTGATCCACTACCTCTGTAGTTACCTGATAAAGATTTCCTTAAATGTCTGGACTCCAAAAGGGGAAAGAAAAAAATGTAAAGGTATTCTCTTTAAATTCTCTTGAGAGACAACACCTGGGGCCGCTTTAGCCTGTGGGGTTTGAAACAATGGCTGGCCTGTGTGCTGGCCTCTCTGAGATCACAACACACAGCACGGATATTTGAAGGACAAGGTCCTTAGTGCCCACTCTGACACTAGGGTGATTCTGAGGTTCTACCAGTTTAATTTGGAATAATTTCCATTCAGCAAGGGCAATAATAAGTAGCAAGTAAGAGCACAATCCATTCCTTTATGTTAGCTTTCAAGCCCTTACATAAATTTTCCCACACACAGATTTTTAACTGTAGCAGTTGGTAGGAAGTGAAATCACCTCTTAATTCCACTGAGTAAAGGAGAACTTCCTGGAGGAGAGGTAATTGTAAAGCTCTTTCAGAGAGTCATGTGATGTCAAGGGCATTCCAAAAATGATGGAGTGCCTCCTCCATAGAAGGGAGTAGAATAACTGTAGATGAAAATGGAAGAATTATATAAACTTGACATGTTGTGTTATTCAGTTTAATACTTACTAAAGGACTGAATTTTATCAGACAGTTTTGAATACTCAGCATTTTATTATGTGCAATCTGATTTTTTTACTAGTATGAAAATTTCCACAGCACAAGGGAACTGTCTGTCCATAAGCATAGACTTACAGTAGATGTCAGTGTTACTGTCTTCCAGGAAGAAGTTTATTGAGTTCCTTGAATTTCATAACCTAATACCAGTGAAAATCAAAACTGGTAAATATTGGAATTTCCTGTGCATAAGGAAGCCAAGCAATAGCATCTGGATGTAATGTCAGGCTACAGAGATAACTGGCTGAATGATACAACTACCTTTGAACGCCCTTGGAGGATGCAAATATATTCTTCCATTGAAGATAAAGAGCAATTTTTTACAACACTGTATGACTACATGGAGTTAATAGGATTTTGAAAAATGACTGTCTAGTGTCTGGTCACTATGAATAAATATTTATCACGTACATAATGCGTTCATTGAAGTACAAAATAACCAATACTGGTTATATAGTCAGTCCCTGCCTTATACCATTTATTATGTACCATTTATTATTAGTACCATTTATTATGCCCCATCCGAAGTTAATAATCAGCTGAAGCTAATGGAATAGTTTTGCTACTGGAAATATTGCTGCTGCCCAGGGTCAGAGTCATTCTTCTTTTATGACTGGGTGTCTCCATTTAGTAGAAGCAGTAGCATTGACTTTAAATGTTAAGGACCATAATGAAAGTCTAGGAAGAAAGGCAGCATTTTTTTTTTTAGTTAGCATATGTATAAGATTTTATAGTTTACAATTTTTTTTCCCATATATCATCTCATTTATGCATTAGATACTTACAGAAGCATCATCCAAGAACATTTTAACTTATCAAGGCAAATATCTTACTCTAAGAGAGTGGCATTGTTGAATTAATGGTAAGTCAAGGCAAGGGTGTCTGGGAAAGTGTTCATGTGAAGGTGGACCATCTACACATGATGTAATTCCCACAGTGTTTTACTGTCACCTCACTCGAAGTGCTGACACAGCTCCAGCCCCAGGCACTTCCTAGCCCACTACAGTATTTTATTTTCTTCACATCAACTACCGTTATCTCAAATTATCTTACCTGTTTGTTTTATATTTTCCTGCACTAGAATGTAGGCTCCATGAGCATAGAAAACTTGTTTGTTTAGTTCACTGCTCTGCCTAGAGAACCTAGGACAGCAATGGGCACACAGCAGGCACTCAATGCATGGTGGGATTTTAGGGCTTTCTCTGAGTTTTGGTCATCGTCTTTGAGCACTACAACCAATATAGATGGTCTTTTCCAAAATAAGTCTCAAAATTTGGGGTCATGCATGCAGCTTTGGGAGTGCTCTTTCCCCATCATGAACATGGTAGATCAACACAGCAGAGAATTAACTACAAAATCCTGGCGTGTCCACTGTCTGCAATCTCCTGCGCAATCTGCTCAGCAAGCTAATTCAAAAGAGAAAAGTTGATCTACTTTCTATAGCTTCAGATTAGGAATCAGCACATTGTCTGGTAAGCACTGGATTGGAGTCAGAGAAGCTGGTTTATCTCTTGGCTCAGACACTTCCTGGCTACGTGAGTTTGGATAAATCATTTAAGTTTTCTGTGCCTCAGTTCCCTCCTCTGTAAACCGGGGTACCAATACCCGTGGGAAAGGGCTAATACACTGCCTAGCACAAAGCAGGCATCTTTTTTTAATGTTTTTTAACTTGGTCATCTCTACCCAGTAGGTTTATCAAGCCCATTGACATACAGGGTTAAATTAGTATAAAAACACAAAATGCTTGTGATTTACAATCTTAAAAGGCAACAACCTTGCTTTTGATCTTTGGATTCTTACTGTAATATCTCTACTTACTCTGTGCTACCACTTCTAGTGACAGACAACTCATTACTCACTAAGAGACCCCCTTCTGTTGGACTAGACATTATCCAAGCTCTACATCAAGTGATCCCACCTCCGCTATGCAGTGTGTCCTAAAGTGTGGACTTCAATTACCTGCCCAAGATCTGCCTGGGTTTACTTATTAAAAAGGCATATTCCTGATCCCACCTAGAAATCAGATTTCCAATGCATTAACAAGTAAGGTGGGTTTTACAGAAGGTTTCTTGGAAAGGGGAGAAGAAAGGTTTATAGTGCACCCAACACTGAACTTCATAAAAATTCCCTTTGAACATTTCTTTTTCCGAAGTTCATCTCCTTCCTCTCCTCTCCTCTCTCTCCCTCTCTCCCTCTTCCCCATATTCCTTCTAAAATCACTTTAATGCCTGGACCCTTTCACCTCCAGCCCTTGGTTTCTATGACCCCTCTGCCTAATAGAAGCCTGGACAGCCCCTGAGAGGCAGTTCAGGGACCACTCACTGGTACTCACCATGCCAGGTGGGATATCACTCCCACCCTGACATAGCTTCTCTGTTTTCTCCGGAAAATATAGGGCAGGAGGAGGAGGGTCACAGTGTGCAGTTGCTATTAAATAACATTTTCTTTGTAACATCACACCAGCATTACACCACTGAAGCTCAGAGCCAGGGACAGGAGAGGAACCAACAGTCTCCTATAGATCTGTCTCAGAAGGGTCATTTCACAGACACGATGTCTGAGTACAGAAACAAAGCACTTATGATCTCGGTCTACAGAGTGTCACAGAATGTAGGAGGCCTCCAAGCTTTCCCTCAGAAAGGTGGATAACTAACTACAAGATCCATCCTGGTGGATTTCTCAAAATAAAGGAAGTTGGTTCCGGTGGCAATGATGTAGTCACCTCCAGCAACTCTCTCTCACACATGCTTCTGCACTAAAATTTTATAAAAACTCCTTTTCATCAGACCTTCTGCTATTTTAGTCAGCTGTTTTTAATGTGCAGATACACAGTAAACCCTTGAAAGTAAATCTTAAGGCATCAAGATACAGGTTATTAAGATTTGGGTTTGGATTTTTAGTTAATGATTTCCTAAATAAGAGACATTAATTTTTAACTAGTTTCCAGGGAAAAGCATGATTCAAAAAAAAGGTGATGATATTATATTATAAAATAAAAGACACACTGACCCTAAACCAGTGAATTGATTTCTATTCTAACCACAAAACAAAATTTTCTGGAAAATTATTATTCTCAAGTCTTTTCGATAGACTTGTTAGTTTTTCAGCATAGCTGAAATCATTTTAAGCAAAATTAGTTTATTTTGGCATTATTTTACAAAGATAACATGGAAAAAGTGTTAGACTAAGAGCCAGAAGCCTGGATTGGCCTTTAGTTTCTTCTTCTGTGAATTGAGAGAATTGGACAAGACACCATTTACAGGCAAGTCTAAAAAGTTATGATGCTAGGAAAATTGGGAATCACACAGACTCAGTCAAGGAATCTGCCTTCTTATTGGCTCAGAGATCTCAGATGACCCAAAACTCATGCCCAAAGCATTGGATGCCTTCATCAATAGCCACTCACCAAAACTATTATTTTTATTGTTTTTGATTAGGAACTCTGGGAGTTCTGATAACTGCATTCCTCACATTTTATCACATAGATCTAATCCAAAATTATTTTATAAATCTGAAGAAAATGAAATGCTCTTTTGAGTAGGGAAACTAAAAACCCAAAGCAAACACTTTTGACTTCCACTGCACATTGATATAATTATTAATCCCTTTATTGAACCCTGTCTAATCTTCTCAGCATAGAAGAAATAGCTTCAATATATAAATAGTGTCTAAAATAATATTTTCATTCTTTTATATTCATGGTAGGTCATGTATTTTTAGATTGAGACAGGTTAATATATAGTATTGCTAAGTGGATAAGAATAATGTTATATGAAATCTTTAATTGTTGTATGAACACCTTTTGAGTAATGTATAAACTTAGCAGTACTAATGCTCTGTTACATGGTAAATGTTTTGTAATTATTAGTTATACCGGTAAATTACAGTTTACAATGAACTGAATATACTATGGAGACTTTAACATCCATATTTCCTAGCATTTTCACTTAAATATTTTTCACAATGTGAACAATGTGAGCAAAGTTTTGGATCTGAGACAATCTTATCAACTGTTATTAGTCAGTTCTTAGGTTAGAAAATACATAACAGTGATATTGGAGAAGATACTTATACTACGAATGGATCCAAAGTCTGTTATGACCCAAATTATGTGACCCTGCAGGAAGTCAAAGTAAGATTTTTATAAGATTTGAAGGTTCATGCTTGTGATATTAACAGAAAGAGCTCAGCAACCAAATTATCAAAAGTTTCCATTTTTGAAAATAATTTATCACTCACCAAAACCATTCAATTTTTATCTTAACTCTCTGAATTTTTTCTGAGCTGTCTCAAATTCAAATTCCTATGGCATCTGCAGAGACCAAGTCTTTTGCATCAGGATGACTGTACATGTTTTCCATAGGAGGTGGAAGATTATTGCTATTATTCTGGAACAAGGCAACAGTGAAAGAATTAAGGACGAGAGAATAGGGACCACTTGGACCAGGCCAGTGTCCCTACTCAACCAGATGCCACACATTCATTACAATAGATTTCATCTGGAAAGAAAACATATTGCTTATCCATTTTCAGTTATCTTCTTCAAAGACATGAGCCAGAGTTTCATTAACCAAATTCAATAGTGTTTTCCTTTATCAAAGCACAAGAGCATATCTGTAGATACTTAATGATCTGTTCCGGATGAATTTGAGAAAGCTTCACTGAAAATGTCATTCATTAGGTGTGTAATAAAACAGTGGTGTTTGTTAAAATAGAGAGAATCCGTTATCACCGAAATTGGATTTGGCCTTTATTCTCTGAAACATTCTGATCATCTTTAGTTCTAAAAGATGTTGGAATTTTAAGAGGAAAACCCACAGTTCTGAAAGTCAAGGACATTTCAAAGTTGGCCACAGACAAGCCGAGGCTCTCTGACCTGGTTGCGTCCAGGTCGTCCTCAGAGTGTGGCCACCAGATGTTCGCAGTGCAGAGGAGTGTAAGAGGAGCAGGCACGGAAACAATCGCATCTGTCATGTGTGAGGCACAGTTGTTTGGAGAAAACCTAGGGTTAGGCATCTAATAGCAGGTTGGTATAAAGACCTCTGTTTGGGAACTGTTCCCCATCATCTCTTCCTAGATCCATCCTAGAATCTCTTCCCTGCATGTCATCTGTACCTTATAAAACCAATTTCAGTGTCTTTCATAATCTAAGGAAGGGAAAGATTAGTTCTAAGTTTTCTGTCTTTACAGGAATCCTTCAAGTGTGTTGCATTTTACTTATTTCTTCTTCCTTTCCTAAACCTCCATTTGTCTAGCTTCTTAGAAAGACCTGGGAATGAATCTTATTAATGTTTCAAAGTCCATCTTCAGGCTCTTTTTCCATAATTCAGTAAATCCAGTACACAGTGAATTCTTCCTCCTTTGGAATTCCAGGTCATTTTTTATTTAAATAAATACTTCCCTGTGCCTTGTCTGCATTTTTGCTTTTACTATTTTATTCTTCAAGTAGCCTCTAAACTCCTTGAAGATAGGACCCACATATTATATCTTTTAAAATAGCATCTAACACCATTGACTCATAACACACTTTCACGTGTAAGAAATATAGCTGGGAAAGGCGTTTCTAGTTGCAGTATTTACTGCAGTGTGAATATCACTGTAAATAGGGATTTCACACGTCTATACTTATGCAGCTATGGTGGGCTCCTCACCCATTCATTTCATATAAACAAAAAAACAACAATCCCAGCCTCTTCTCAGAATCTAACTAAGCCTAATTAACCTCCAGCGGGGTGAGGCTTCTGTGGGCCGAGACAGCCCTCCATCCCAGGAGCTGCTGCTTTGCTCTCCTTCCTGGTCAAGCGTCAGCCTCTGCTCCCTCCTCTGCCCAGGGCACCTACACCAGCTCAGACGAAACCCTCTAAGTCTCCAATAAACCTCTTGGAGTGAATCCAGAGTGAGCAGGGAGTGAACACCATGGTGATGAAAGAAAAATAACCTCAAGAAGGAGGCTTCATCCAGAGCAGGAAATGGAGCAACAAGCTCTCTGGGATAATCATACATTGAAGGAAACCCTCGGCCTGCAAGGGGCAGCTCCGAGGTGTACAACACGGAGAGCGAACCCCAAGCTAAACTTTGGTCTTATGATCATTTGCCAATGTAGGTTCATCAGGTGTAACAAACGTACCATTGTGGTGAATGGTGTTTATTATGCGGGAGGCTGGGGAGAGCTCAGGGGTAAATGGGAAATCTCTGTACCTTCCTCTCGATTTTGCTTTGTACCTAACTCTGCTCTTAAAAATGTCTTTAAAAAAGTGTGGGGGAGAGAGTCTTAGAAATGTACTAAATGAGAAAGAAAAATTCAGACAAGCACTGTTTAACAATATTAAAGGTTATAAGAAGAGTATTTAATATATATCTACATATGACATGCTTTTAAATTTACTCTAACTTTTCTATTACATGGTTTAAAGTAATCGATATTGAACCATTGATATCATTAATGAATTCATTGTAGAAAATGCATTAACAAGTGACATATGACCTGACGATATGGCACATCCTTAATAAGTTTTTAAATCCCCAGACTACTTTGGACACCTGAAAGAATAAGACAGTCAGAACTGAGAAAAATGAAGGAAGCCAACCCGCCTCTCACAGTCCATGGTATTTTGACTCTGCTTCAATGTTCCTCTTACACAAAGAAAGAAGAACACAAAGGAATAGAGCTGATGATTTAGCCATTGTTTAGAAATTTTAAATTGTCAGTTTCGACCTTCACTGAGCTTAAAAAATGGGCTATTTTTAGTCACATTTCCTGTGTCAGTCAGACCGGCTTAACCAGTTTCTCACTGTTCATAAGCAGGTAGACCCAATCAAAAACGTCTTGTTGCACTCTCCAGATGTTTACCATCAAGTTGCACGATGCCTAAGGAGACAGACAAGGCAGAGCAGGATCAAAAGTGCATTTAAAGAGCCTAAGAAACATGGCAAGTATGGAACAGAAAAATAGGGTAAATATTAAATACAGTAGCAGATAAAGTTAGAGCATCTGAAGGAAATACAAGAAAAAACAAGCTGGCTAAAGCAAAAATATAGAAAAATGTAGCAAGACTGACCAAGTGTTAATTATTGCTGAGTTTGGAGGACCATACATGGCAGTGAATCATCCCGTTTCCTTGACTTTTGTTTATGTTTGAAATTTTCCATAATGAAAAAACAAAGAAAAAATAAATCAGAAAACAATCCAATTTGTGTTTTTTGAAGACCTTCTTTAACCAACTAAATAAAAATATAGAAAAGTGGTTAGAACGCATATAAAAACAAGACGCATTGTGGTATAAGCTTCCTAGGGAAAAATAATACAATACAGTCTAGCTAAAAGTTTATCTATTGTGTTTATCTTTTTAAAAAAACAGCTCTTAGTTTCATTGATCTTTTCTTTTGCCTTCTTAATCTCTATTTCATTTATTTCTGCTCTGATCTTTGTTATTTCCCTCCTTCTAAGTTTGGGCTTCATTTGTTCTTCTTTTTCTAGCTCCTTGAGCCGTAAAGTTAGGTTGTTTATTTAAGATCTTTCTTTTTTCTTAATGTAGGTGTTTATAGCTATAAACTTACTTCTTATAACTGCTTTTCCTGTATCCTATAATTTTTGTATTGTTTATATATTTATTATAAACAATTTTATTAGGGGTTATTGCATTTTTACATACTCAGATATTCAAACTTTCTTTTAAAATATTTACAGATCTCTTCACAATGGTTTATTATTTGGGCTATGGCCTGTCTCTGTGATTTTAATGAGAGTGACATACCTACTTTATACTCAGACAAGCACAAAATAGTGAATGAGGAAATCAAGAGTGCTACAGACTAAATTGTGTCCTCCAAAATTCACATGTTGAAGCCCTAACTCCCAGTTTGGCTGTTTTAGGAGTAAGGAAATAATTAAGGTTACATGAGGTCATAAAGGTGGGGCCCTGATCCAATAGGATTAGTGTCCTTCTAAGAAGAGACCAGAGAGATCCCTTTCCCTCCCCCCACCCCACGAGAGGACACAGCAAGAAGCCAGCCATCTGCAAGCCAGGAAAAGAATCCTTTTCAGATATCTAGTCAGCTAGCACGTGATCTTGGACTTTCCAGCCTCCAGAAGTGTGAGAAAATCAATTTCTGTTGTTCTGTTACTAAATTTCAGTCTATGTTATTTTGTTACTGCAGCCAGAGTAAACTAACGCAATGAGTAAATTAAAGTCCATATTCTCCAACTAAATTTTGTATGCTTCTCCTCAAGCTAGCCTTTGACCAGAGCTGTAAGCAGTTAACTTCATTTTCCGTCCTCAGTTCCAGTTTTATAAAGCCCTGTCAGTACCAGGAGAGGGAAAAGGAGAAGGAAGGAGCCTGGATAATACAAACACCAGGCACGTGCCACATACGGTGTCAACTGTGTTTATTATGCACAGTGCTTAAGCGTATGAGACCAACACACGTTTATGAAAATAAAGGTGAATCAGATGGAAGAAGGGGGTCTGAATTTAGCACCTCTTCTGTCTAACCAGTCCAGGGCAGCAGAGATAAATGTTTCTAGTGTAAAGGCAAAGAGCACATGCTTTTGGATCAGAGAGACTTGGCTGTATGATATTGGAAAACCCACCTAGACATTCTGAACTTTAGTTTCATCATATGTAAAACAGGGGTAATAATACCTACCTCACAGAACATCCTGAGTAACATATGGCCCTCCATCAATGGTTGCTGTGGTTAAGAGAAAGGATTTAATTCAGAGGAATTATGGCATTTGAACTGGATTAACAACAAAAGCTGGCTGCAGTGCCAACTTTTATTGTCTCTAGGAACTGCATACCTAAACTATGCACTACACACCCAAGTGCGGTGTAAAAACTGAAACCTAAGGCTATCTGTGTACTATTTTGATGGGTGAAGAATCACGAGATGCCTCTACTCCGTGTGCAGAAGAGTCATTAGCTTCCTTTTCTGGACTTCAGGTCCTGCTGGAGCAGAGCCTTTGGTCCACCCCTTGTTCAGAGGCTCACAGCTCCGCCTCTGGTAGTCAGACTTTCTAAACGTGATTCCTAACATCCAAATTAGCTAGTGGTTTCAGGCTATTTTTACCGAGATGAAAATTTTGATTTATTTCATTTCAAAATCCATCTTTCATTTGAATAATCTCATTTTCATGAATATAATAGAATTTCATTCTTATGACCAAAAATAAGTCAGCACTGACAGGAAGCAAAAACAAATCCCTGCTTAGAACCTATTTGCTTATTAAGACAGTGCTCAGAAGGTGTTGCTTCCTTGGGCACGTAAATTCAAACATCCAAAAGGGGCCACCTAAACCTGAGTTCAAAAGAAAAGAAATCATCCACTTCTGTAGCCTGCCAGTCAGCATACATTACCATCCTGACAGTCAACATTATGCAAAGTCATTCCTACGTGTACGCAAGCCTGTATTTCTCACATCCTCTCCTGCACGACTCCACCACTTAACTACCACTCCCACAATGCCACCCAAAATGTCAAAGGATACAGATTAAACCACCAATGAAAAACAATCAGAATCTTGAAGCAAAATATTTTTGTCAATAAATGAGGAAATAGGGGCCAGTCTGCTGGTGTAGCGGTTAAGTTCGTGCACTCCGCTGCAGTGGCCCAGGGTTCGCCAGTTTGGGTCCTGGGCGCCGACATATGCACTGCTTGTCAAGCCATGCTGTGGCGGCCCATATAAAGTAGAAGAAGATGGACACAGATGTTAGCCCAGGGCCAATCTTCCTCACATACACAAAACAAATAAAATTAAAAATACATAGGGCCGGCCCCGTGGCTTAGCGGTTAAGTGCATGCGCTCCGATGCTGGTGACCTGGGTTCGGATCCCGGGCGCGCACGACGCACAGCTTCTTCGGCCCTGCTGAGGCCGCGTCCCACATGCAGCAACTAGAAGGATGTGCAACCATCTACTGGGGCTTTGGGGGAAAAAATAAAATTTAAAAAATAAATGAGGAAATAGATCTTTTTCAGATGCTCTATTTTGACAAACTTTACTTAGAATAACTTAGAAAACTTCAGATATTTGCTTATAAAGTTTTAGAATGAATTTTACACATATTAAAATGGAAAGGACAATTGTTAACCCTAAACACACCAGGACGGAGCAGAAGCAGAATTTTACAACAAAAAATATTAATTTCTTTCCCCTTTACTATTATCTTAATTTCAAAAATAACTTTATATAATACTATATAAATAAATATATATAATACGAAGTAAATTGGTTAATTTCACTTCCCATATTAAGCCTTTCCTGTGGCTTCTTAAGTTTTCTTTATTTTGTGTACATGAAACCTAGATCTAGGAGTATTATGCAAACAAAGCACAATTCTAAGAAATCTCCCAAGTTACCAATTAATGTACTTAATGGGAAAATAAAGAATCTTGTGTAATTAAACATAATGACACAGGAGCCCTGATGATAAAATTCTTAGTTCTATAATCTTCAGGGTTTTCTCAATTAAAAAATCAAAAAGCAAAGCAATGGACAATAGAACCCACCAACACTCAAAAGAGAAAAATAACAACCCAGAAGGCAGAGAGGACACTGAGTTTTATACACCAGGCAGAGAGGTAGTTGTTCTGGGCCCCTTTCAGATGAAGAAAGACCTCTAGAAATCTTGGAATGCAATTGAGATTATTCTTTAAATTGACAAACCATTTATAGCCTAGTTCCTTTGTGAGCCTTAACACCCCCCCCCGCATCTGTGCTACTTTCAGCAGAGCAGTGATCCATGTGTTGCCAGGGGATATCATGTGGGTTTCAATGGCAAAGGTCCAAAGAAACTCCTTGGGGGTCAGAGTCCCCTCCTGGGAGAAGCGGTTAGAACAACAAGAAGATTTTCCCTTCACAACTCTCACTCTCCCCAAGGTTCTCCTCCAGAGCTTCCTTCCCCCAAGTCCATATATAGTTTTGGTGGCTGAATTGATGCTGTGAGGGAGAGACATTAACTTGGTGACATTGTTTGAGCCATACATCAATTTAGAGAATGAGAACAAAACCTAGGTTTTGAACTTGTGGAGTTTCTTTCAAATGTAGCAACACTCCATTATTTGTGTTTCAGTACAGTGATGTTCCATCATCACGGTATTTAAAATATTGAAATGCCGAAACTCAATGATTTTGTGTCTCTATGCAATGTAATAAATAATCTCTTTATAGGACAAAAGCTGAATATAATTGGTGAGATTGACAATTCTTAGCAAGTCTTTTAAAAAAAGGAAGATATGCAAGAGAGAAGAGAAACCGTAAGGAAAAATCTGTTAACTCATGAAGAATTGAGGGAGCATGAAATATGTGCATGTCTCACCAACTTCTAAAAGTCATCTACAAAATAAACAATAGGAGATTAGCTGGACATATCACTTTTTATATATAATAAATATCAGTAATATCAAGATACATCAATTCTATTATTGTACCATAATAATGACGATTAAATCACTTTTATCTCAGGGTATATTTTATGGAATATATGTTCCCTTAAAAAACTTCTATTTCTTACGATCATACATAGGCATAAGAATAACTTTTAAAGTTTTTAAGTCTACATCAAGTTATTAAACTACAGAAGGGTTAAAGTGTAAAATTCGTTACATTGTAACAACTGCTCAGATTATTCTTCTTTGTTGTGGGACAATAATTATAATCTTCTAAAAATTGTGTCTGAGGAGAATAAATATTTCCTTAACTAGCCAGGGGCAAACAACTATAAGAATATATTATCTAAATAGCAGCCACTAGCCGCTAAAATTTAAATGAAATTAAAAATTCAGTCCATCAGTTGCACTGGCTGTATGTCACATGCTCAGTAACACACAGGGCTGGTGGCTGCCATATTGGATGGTGCAGATGGAGAACATTTCCAGATCACAGAGGGTTCTCTTGGCCATTGCCACCCTCAGGAGAAGCCTCTGAAAAAAGAGTAAATAGGTAGATGAGGAGTCCGAGGAGGGAAATGAGCTCAATGACTATATTCCCTCAATATGCAGCTATGCCCTTTTTCTTTCTTTTCTTTTTTTCTTTACCAGTTTCACTGCATTATTTGGGAAGAGACAGATGAATGGTTTTCTCTCTTTCAGAGTTTGAAAGAAGTGTTGCTTGCTCTCTGCTAAGCTCAATCAGAAAAATTAAATTATGATGCCTTCCTCTCACACTCAAGAGGTAGACTCAAACAGATACAGTTTTCAGTTATTTTAAATAATTAATTTTAAACTAACAACTAATGAAGGCATAAGAAATATAGTTATAAGAGAAAAATATGCCCTTGACAAACTGGGAGAAGTTTAACATTTTAGTGGTCTCTCGAATATCTATGGCCCCTTCTAACCAAAAGCATCAATAAGCTTTATGAGTCTTCAAAGGGTCTCTGCGTGACAGAGGCAGACCGTCTTAAACTACTGCTATGCAGGTTCAAATAGACACAACAACTTTGGAAAAAAGAAGGGAAAAAAAACATGTTTCAGTTGAAAACTTTAGATTCTAAAGGAGACAAATGTATTTGCAGTAAAACATAGCCAGAACAGAGAGAAAAAAACACCTATTTCAGAGGAATTGATACAGAATCTTTATTAATTTTATGGAGAAGTGTTTTCACTTGGGCCAGAAGATTGCACTCATTGTCCTCCTGCTGCTAGATAAACCAGGGGGTGTATTTTCATTACAAAAGTGCTCCTTGAACTCAAAAGTGCTCAAATCAGCTTCCTTCCATAGAAAACTCCCCTGAGCACTTGTGCTTTTGTCCAAGTATGGGTATATTTTTACACGTGAATGAGAGTGTTGAGAAGTCTACAGAGTTATTAATAAATGCTCTGCCCTGCATCACTTCATCTCTAGAAAAGATTCAAGAGTGAAGCAAAAAAATCACAGAGCCATGGTTGCCGACTGGCTTCCAGAAGAAGTGAGAGAACAAATATCAAAGTAAAAAAACAGACAGCAACTACATAAACCTAGAGGGAAGTCAATGAAAAAATAGGTGCATAGAGCAAGAAAGAAATAAAAAACATATTTTCTGAGTGAAAAAGAAAAAGGGAAATAAAGATGAAATTAGATCTCTACCCCTGTCCCCCTTAATAAAGAAAAATAAAAGATCTGATCCTTTTCATTCCTCCTGGAAATTGGCATAATTCCTTATACATAAATATATTATGAGTCGTGATGCTGATATAATCAATATAGTACATACTGAATTGAATATATACTCCTTTTAGCTAAAGAAAAGAAATCCACCCCCAGCCCCAGTATCCCTGTGAAGATCAGCATCTGGCAGCAGGGAAACCAATTAGAGGACTCCTTTGTTAGAATTGGTACCACAGGAATTTTAACTATGCCAGCTATTAATTTTCCTCCATAATTTTTGACTACTCCCTCCCTCTAATTTTGTAGCAGTGTACTGTCTTGAGAGAGATTTAACTCAAATTTATTTTCTTCTTCTAGGACCTGTTGACAGATATTTAGATGTACCTCACTGTAAGAGAGCCATCCTCATGACTGCTGAACAAATCACAGACAAGTTGGAAGTTCACTCCCACAGCTTAGATTATTTCGACCCACTACCTGACTGCAAATGACTCCTCCCCATGTTCTCAGGACCTTTGATGCTGGAATCTCCCACTCCAGGGACTGGGCAGCAACCACACACCCTTCCCCTGCCCGGGGAATGTACACTGGCCCTGGATTGGTTCAGACAATATAGTCATTTCTGCTGGAGAGGTCAGGGAAGGCAACCAGCTGGGCGAAGAGGCTTCAGGCAAATACTTTTCTGGTGAGTAATGTATTGAACACAAAATTCAGGGCCAGCTGGTCTCACTGATTCTTAACCTCCTGATGTAGATCATTCATGTAAACTAGAAGGTCTGATTTTCCTGGATATGTGATCGGAATGGAACAACGTAAAGGCTTGTGGACATGTCCTTACATACTTCTTTCCTTTCAAAAGATAGAAGGAGGAAAGGAAGTCAGAAAGCAGGCGGGCAAACTGCTAGGAGCGCTGTCCCGTGTCTGTGCATTTTTGATAAGAAAGCTTAGCCCCATAGGAATATAGGGTGTTTGTAAGGGTGGACCACCAGTTCTATTAATGTGCCACCTAAGAAACTATTTTGGCTGCATGACTTGCCATGGGGTATATTCATTCAAAACCAAAACAGGCATAGCTAATCCACTCTCCCAGCAACCACACAGCAGGCTGCAGTGACTACGAGGCCATTATTCCCTCCAGCCAGGCATAAAAATATAGGCTGAGTATACAGGGAGGTTTGTTTAATGGTTACAATTGGAGCCCATGTAACCAAGACCCACAGGGAATCAAAAGAGGGAATTCTTCATAGTATGTGGAGATAGTGCTTTCTGGAGAGAAATCTCCTGGTGCACTTCAACGTATGCAGAGATTTTACTCCTTAGTCTTTGGCAATCCATTACTGAGTTCATTTTCAGGGTTAAGCAGATCTGCTAAACACTGCTTTAATAGGAACACTTTCAAATGAAGGCCTTGAAATTTAACTCTACCCAAGTGTATCAACAAACATTTTAAGCACATTTGTTTCCTTCAAAAATACATTATTTGACAAGAATGAAAAGCTTCTACATTGCACCCTTGTGGGAAATGACATCGAAGGGCAGGAGTCAAAGGTCATCTCTGCCTCCCTATTCAGGATCTGAGGGGGACAGAGGCTCACCCGACCACATGGGATCTAAGCCATACACTCTGATAAAAGGATTGTAACCTATCAAAATCTTACAAAAGGAATGAAGGAAAACTTCTGATTAGAATGATGAGGTGAGCAGGAAATTGCCAATCACGAATAACTTAAAAAAGGCAGAAACTTATTTGATCTCTTCTGATAATGAAATAAGAAAAACCTCTTTTTCAGAATACAAAACATAAGAATTTCAAATATGGGAATTTATTTCTTTTTTATGTTGTTACATTGTCACACTTTTAGAAAATATTCCATGGAATAAAACAAAGAATGTTTGTGTATTTCACAACCAGTGGCATTTAACACTAATACCTCTCTCGGTAGAAATGGTGTGAAACTTCCTTGAGGGAATCAGGGCTGTGTGTGTGGGAAAGGGAAAGTGCGTTACCTTCCTGAAATCAGTAACATATACTGTATAAGCCTTACATTAATTTTGATACTTTGTCAGGCATGCTGTTCTACCCTTTTTCTAAGTAATTGAAGTTCTGTTACTAGAATTATTATTTTATAGAAAAGTTACTTTATTTTTAAACCCATATAGAATTATGTATCTTCATACATTGAGTTTTAAAACTTTTGTAATGATGTCTGCTAATGTCATTTTTTAGATGAATGCTAAGACCAATTACTATTCTTTTTCCAATGAAAATGACTGAAATTCTGCATTCTCCAGGGAAGGAAACAAGCAGTAAGATGTTCCACTGACTTGACTCTCATATAAAATAGAGGTCGTACTCTTTTTAAGGCGCTCTTTAAATACTTCCTATTCAACTATTATATAGACTTTAGACTTTAGTACTTTTTTTTTTTAATTACCAACAAATTGCCTTGGTAAAAATTAACAGACATTACCCTCATGTCTGAACGTGGGTTTTATTTTGTGGGATATCTTCAGATCCAAATGAGGACAAGATTGCTGACACCAAGAAGAAAGTCTTCCCTTGCCACGAGTTGGAGAGGCAGCTTTGTTCTCAGTCCATGGGGATGTGATGATCAGTCTTCCTTATCTGGGAAATGAGTTCTGAAGGAAAGATTGACAGCAGGAAATCTTTCTACAGAACCCAGACCTTCAGTGGGCAAATGCAGAAGGGACAGGAATGACTGTGGAACCAGATAACGTCTCACTCCTGATCAGATTCTGCAGTTTTTACATCTATAGCAGAATTATGAGGCCTTTAATAAGATACAATGTCATATAAAACTGGGATTATACGTGTGAGCAGTCTCAGTTACAGTGAGGAAAAGATCAACAGGAAGAGAGTTTGAAGAAAAAATATTTTTCTCCTCTATCTCATTTTACATGAAGGATGCAACAAGGAATTCTGCTAATTTTCCTACTTAGGTTTTAATAGGCACTTTGTGTACGTCCTAAGATTGAGGTCGAGGAAATCTGATGAGAGAGCAGGGCGCTCTGAGCAAGCCTCACTAGAAGTGGTATCCAGATGGACTCTGGTCACCATTGTGTACTGGGCACAGCGTGGAATCGTGTGCACATCTCCTTTGACCCAGTAAACCTCCTTGGACATTTACACACCCTCTCTGCACACCCCTGCCCAGCCCCACTTAGACAATCCCTTCAGAGAACCCCCCTTTCCCTGGCATCCCAGATCTTTTACTAAAGGAAAACAGCTAGTGAAGAGAATGAGAGCAAAAAATTTAATTGTCTATTAAATTTCAGCATTGTTTTTACAAAATTGTAAATTAATAACATACATTCTAAACAATTTCTCTTTTAGAAATTTTAATACCTTTGTAAACTTCCAAAATCTAACTGTATTATGTAACTTCTAGAAAGGCTTTCTGCTTTCCCATCAGTCTCTCACCGAGACCACAGGTTGACGCATGGAGTGGTAGAAATTGTTGAAGAAATAAATAATAGGCAGTTAAGAATTTAAAAGGCAGAGTATTACATAGAATCTCTTTCCCATGTACAGTCATGCATCCCTTAAAGACGAGAATACATTCTGAGAAATACATCATTAAGCAGTTTCGTCTTTGTGCGAACATCACAGAGTGTACTTACCCAAACATAGATGGTATAGCTGACTGCACACCTAGGCTACGTGGCACTAATCTTATGGGATCACCGTCTTATATGTGGTCTGTTGTTGATGAAAACGTTGTTACATGGCGCATGACTGTATTCCATCAAGCACTTTTATTCATGAAATATACTGCTTAATATGAAATTATGCTAACTAACGTCCTATTTAGTGTCTACCAAAAGTCACTTTTCCAGTGCCCTCCATGAACAAAAAACAATGACTTCAAATTGTTCCCCTGCTTGTTCAATAATTGAACCATCCTGAACTGTTGCCGTTGCTATCCTAAAGCCATGAATAGACACCATTCACAAAAACTTCCAGCAGATAGAAAAAATAGAAATACAAGTGGGTTTACTAATTTAAGAATCTACTTCAACCATGAGTAAAAGAATAAATTAAAATAATAAATAAAATAAAATAATAAATTGTGTGTTTTTTTCTATCTGCAGTAATGTCTGGAGACAAAGATATCCCATGACGTCAACTGTTGAAAGATGATGCGTTTGGAATGTCACTGCAAAGAAGTGAAAGAGTAATTCCATATGAAAGTAAACCCTAAAAGTTGAAGAGGAATTCCCTTATCAACTTAATTGATTCCTATAAATAAACGCAACATTATCAAGTGTCTTTTGTTATGTTTACTTAAATATAACATTAGATTCAGAATAAAGTCTCTGAGACAGGATATCAGAAGTAATAGGACACTAGAAAAAAAAATCCTTCATCAAATGTCACTACCAATGCACTACCACTACCTATGGTGGAAAATGTCTGAGCACATTTCTAGCATTTCTCTTGATGCCTGCACGAAGAGAGAATAGTCAGCATTCCACCTTCTACTCTGATAAATTTCCCAGAAACCATTGTTATCATTTTTAGGTCGATTTAATACACTGAAATGAACCACTAAGGTTTATGAGGTTGTACCATATAATTTGAATTGATTCATTGTCTGAGTTTAGAGTCACTAAAGTATTAGATAAGTATTTCTCTGCACTTGCGTTACTAGGCACATTCATTTTATACATATTTTAGTTTTATTGAGAGATAGGAGGAATTTACTGCTATATTAAGAATTTTAATCAGAAATCCGGAAAGGAAAATGCCAGGGTTAGAGCAGCTGGATAACTGTATTCTCAGGCATTTTGTTTAATTTAGTAGAAATGTGGCTCTTGCGTCTTATGAAGCACTTTTGTGGGTTTTTTACATGAGGGCAAAAGCACCTTGGGGACGATGCTTCTCAAGGTAAGAAACATTAAACACTGAAGACCACTTCCTCGTGCTCTCTCATTTCCAACAAGCCAAAGAAACAGTAATCCCTGCCTGGTGCTCGTTTTGCACAGGAGAAAAACAAGGATGGAAAAAATCACTTATGTTGTGTTTTTAATTAATTTAAGCAAGGTCACAATTGCATTTTGCTGTCTCTGGTATGCTAATGTTTAACCTTTGACTTAGCTTTAAGAGCTTCGGCTTTGTATTAATTACATAGTGACACAGAATCTAATACAAAGAAATCCCCTTTTCTCTCAGTTTTTCCTATGTTCCATAAAGGTGGTTTCAGCTAAAGAGCTTAGTTATTTCAGTGAGAAATGAAATTTACAAGTATTAATAATGAAATGCCATATTGTCTACTTATCATCTTTTAAATGAACAAATCTTTATTAAGCACTTATTATTTACCCAATAATCCTAAAAACTGCTGTTTGTTGGGTACCTAGTATGTGTCAGGTACATATACATACAAGTTATATGTACAAATTATCCGTGTGGGTATATTGTACAAGCAGTGTGTACCTTACCCCACTATACACAATAAGACGACATGGTGGGTATTGACCTATAATTTGAATGACAATTCTCTAGGTTAGTGAGTAAAGTCAAACTCGGATACTGTTTTCTCAATGTCTGCCTAAGCTCAAACTGGCATTCTCACTGCCTTGATGATAGGTTCTCATCCTCTCTGTGCTTGATATTATTTATGGTTTTAAAGAATACAGCCCAGTCTTTGCCACTAAGATTTTTTATAAACTTATGAATATGGTTCCCAGTTCTGCAGGTAAGGAGCTTGGAAGTCACTACTCCATCCTAATAAGTAAACACTGAATAGACTGAAAAAATCAACAACTCTCAGATCTGTAAGAGGGGAGAACACACGGCAAATATCCAACTCCACGTCACTCTAGCCATCCCTTTCCAACTAAAAGAGAAGAGGGAAAAAAAAACTAAAATAAAATGTGTGAAGTCCACAGTCCAGAGGCATAGGCCCACTAAAAGACTGAGACCTAATAATAGATATAATGCTTCCTCTCCTCTGTTACCTCATCGCCACATCACTAAAGGCCTATATATAGCAGTTCCTTTTACTCAGTATATCATGTCTGGCTATCAAGAAAAAAATTACAAGCCATACTAAGAGGCACCCCCACACACACACACAATTTAAAGAGTCAGAAAAAGCGTCAGAACCAGACATGGCAGAGATGTTGGAATTACCAGACCAGGATTTTAGAACTACTATGATTAATACGCTAAGGGCTCTAATGGATAAAGTAGACAGCATGCAAGAACAGAGGGGGAATGTAAGCAGAGAGATAGAAGTAGAAAGAACCAAAAAAATGCTAGAGATCAAAGACACTGTAACAGAAATGAAGAATGCCTTTGACCAGTTTATTAGTAGACTGGACACAACTGAGTAAAGAATCTCTGAGCTTGAGGATATACCAATAGAAACTTCTAAAACTGAAAAGCAAAGAGACCAAAGACTGAAAAAAACATAACAGAATATCCAAGACAGCGGGACAACTACAAAAGGTATAACATATGCATAAGCGGAACACCAGAAGAAGAAGAAAGAAAAAAGAAATGAACAGAAGAAATATTTGAAATATTAATGACTGAGAATATCCCCAAATTAATTTCAGACACTAAACCACAGATTCAGGAAGCTCTGAGAACACCAAGCAGGATAAATGCCAAAAATATTACACGTAGGCATATCATTTTCAAACTACAGAAAATCAAAGATAAAGAAAAACCCTGACGGAAGCTGGAGGAATAAAACATCTTATCTATAGAGGAACAAAGATAAGAATTACATCAGACTTCTTCTCAGAAACCATGCAAGCAAAAAGAGAGTGGAATGAAATATTTAAAGTTTTGAGGGAAAAGACCCACCAACCTAGAATTCTGTACTCTATGAAATTATCTTTCAAAGGTGAAGGAGAAATAAAGACTTTTTCAGACAAACAAAAAATGAGAGACTTTGGTGCCAGTAGACCTGCCTTGCAAGAAATGTTAAAAGAAGTTCTTTAGAGGGAAAGAAAATGATAAAGGTCATTAACTCAGATCTACATAATGAAAGGAAGAGTATCAGAGAAGGAATAAGAGAAGGTAAAATTAAAACTTTTATTTTTCTTATTCTTAATTGATCTAACAGATAACAGTTTATTCAAAATATTAATATTAACAATGTATTGGATTATGTATGCTTAGGTATATATAGATACACACATATATTCGGATATGTACACATATATGCTTATGTATGCTTATATATAAGCGAAATGAATGATAGCAATGATAAAGGGATGGGAGAGAGGAATTAGAGTTATTTTGTTATTATAAGGTGCTAACACTACTTGTGAAGTGGTATAATGTTATTTGAAAGGAGAGATGGATTAGTTATAAATGTATTAACTCTAGAGTAACCACGACAAAAAAGTAAAAAATAAAAAAGTACAACTGATATGTTAATAATGGAGAGAAAATGGAATCATATAAAATGCTCAATTAAAACCACGAAAGGCAGAAAAAGAGTGGAAGACAAAAATAGGAACAAAGAACAAGGGCAACAAATGGAAAACAGTAAAGAATATTGTAGATATTCATTCAATTATATCAATAATTACTTCAAAAGTCAATGGTCTAAATATACCAATTAAAAGAGATTGTCAGAGTGGACAAAAAAATGAGACCCAACAATATGTTTCTACAAGAAACCTACTTTAAATATAAAGATACATGCAGATTAAAAGTAAATGGTTAGAGAAAAAGATACCATGCTAACACTAATCAAAAGAAAGCCAGACTAGCTAAATTAATTTCAGATGGAGCAGATCAGGGATAAAGAAGGTCATTACATAATGATAAAGGGGTCAATTCTCCAAGAAGATATAACAATTCTTAACATGTATGTGCCTAAAAACAGAGCATCAAAATATGTAAGGCAAAAACTGATAGAACTGTAAGGAGAAATAGGTGACTGCACTACGATACCTGGAGATTTCAATGACTCTCTCTCAGAAATGGACAGATCCAGCAGGCAGAAGATTAGTAAGGACATAGCTGAACTCAACAACAGTATCAATCAACTGGATATAACAGACAGCTATAGACTAGTTCATACAACAACAGCAGGATACACATTCTTCTCAAGCTCACACACAAGTTTCACCTGGATAGACCACAGTCTGGGCAATAAAACACACCTTAACAAATTTAAAATAATAGAAATCCTATAATGTTGGCTCTCAGATCATGATGGACTTAAACTAGAAATTAATAAGAGAAAGATAACTGGAAAATTGCAAAACAAGTGGAGATTAAACACCACACTTCTAAATAACTTGTGAGTCAAAGAAGAAATCTTAGGAAATATTTTTAAATATTTTAAACTAAATGAGAATGAAAAAACAACTTACCAAAATTTGAGGGATACAGCAAAAGCAGTGTTTAGGGGGACATTTATAGCATTGAATACATATATTAAAGAAAAGAAAAGAAGAAAGATCTAAAATCAATCATCTAAGTTTCCACCTTAGGAAACTAAAGTTATGAATACAAAAAATACAAGTTTTATACCAGTTTTAATATCTAAATATTATGTTGTATATACAGTCCCTGTGAAGAAACAGTATCTTACTCTATAAATATATTATTTCTATATGTATATTTGCATGTTTATATACGTAATATGTTGTATATGTTATATGTAAATATGTATTAAATATATATGTTACTTATATAATTGCTGTCTTAATTATACTTCAGTGGACAGATATTATTTTCCATTGTTCAAACAATGGAAGAGAACAGACGTGAATAAGACAAAATTGGATATTAGAAGTAATGGCAAAATAAATTGGATGTTACTTTCTTTTGACTATGATTTTATCTGCAAAATAACAAAATCTTGGCTCAGAATGGCTCAGAACAGAGTCCTGGGTCCCCTTTAGGAAAACATTTCTCTACAATCTAGTAACCCTGTCGATAATACGCTATTCTCAGACATATTAAACTTTTCCTCTCAAATTTTTTTTCTGATGTAAGGAAAGTAATTAATTATCACTCTAACCTATAACAATCCGGCTTCACCTCACTCCAACAGCGAAAATGCTTATGTGAAGGTCACCAATAAGCTCCAAACGTCCCATCTGCTTCATTTTGTTTGACCTGTCAGCAATTTTTAGCACAAGAGGTCATGCCCTATGATTAAAACATTTTCTTCTTTCGCTTCTATAACACCACACAGAACTAATTTTCCTCCTTCTTCACAAGCCAGCTTCTTGGTCTTCTTTGCTGACTCTTACAGGGCTTTTATTTGGGCGTCTTTCTTTTCCCTGTATACACAGTCCCATGACACTGAGGATCATCTATGTGTTGATGATTCCCAGATGCATCTGCTCAGTCCTCACCTTTCTCTTAAGCTCCTGACACCTATCTCTACACCATGCGCTTACCTGGTATTTCTCGTTGTATGTCTTTAGCCAACTAAACTTCAGGAACAGAATTCCTGATTCTTTTCTAAAACCCATTCCTCCCTTTGTATTCTCCATCTCCAAAAACGGTAACAATATCCTTCTAGTTACTCAGTTCAAAAATTTGGGAGATATACTTAATTTCTTCCTTTCTCTCATTTGCCCAATCCAAGCCAATAAGAAGGGCTGTCAGCTCTACCTCCTAAATCTGTTTCAAAACTATTGACTTCTGTCCAGCTCCAGCTTCTGTCCAACACCAGGGATGGATATTTCAGACCCAGGGATGTTATAATAACCCAATTTTCTCACATCTTTCCATGGGTCAAAGGACAGAGTTCTAGACCAATAAATGTTTGGAAGCCTCCTTTACCTCTACTGTGCATGATGTTAATTGCTAGATTGTTTGCTTTTGACTCGTAATATTTTAGGAATACATATTATGGGAAGATCACAGTGATCTAGCTAGTAAAGTTTAAAGGGAGTATGAACTCCACAGAGAGGAAGAAGAAATATAGTCACACGAGGTAAAAGAAGGAAAGAAAAAGAGGGAGGGAGAGAGAGAGTTAGGGAGGGAGGAAGGAAGGGAGGGAGGGAGGAAGGAAGGAAGGAAAAACAAATCTATAGCTTTAAACTATTTTTTAAAATCCACATATCAAGTGAAAGCACTCTTCATGTTCTTCTATGATATTAGGAACAGTACACTTACATCAACTTTTAAGAATACATTTAGTAAATTTAGTTTAATAGAAATGAAGAAAACATGGTTTTAATGAGTTTCCTTAGTTTGGTTACGTATGATGCACGTGTACTAAGTTTTTTCTGACTTTACCTTTCATTTAAAATTTGTTTTCTTTATTGCTTTTATTCTCAAATTTAATAAATCTTTACTATATGATATATAACACTGCAAAAGTAATTGGCAAACTATGTTGACTCAAATCTGAACCAAATTCTTTAGCATGAAAATGGGACATGCCAGAGTTACACACAAAGATGAACGCGATTTAATAAAAGTAGCAATAATAAAAATATTTAAATTCAAATTACAATTAAAAAACTTGTCATCCATGCTAAATTTTTAATGCTTTGATAAAAGGATTATTATTAAAGAACATAACAGTCATAACTCTCACACCTGACCATAACTTTGGAATTCCTGTTCTTTATCTGTCATCATCAACCTAATTTTGCCAGAGAAGAATCTGAGCATATTAGACTTTTTAAAGGAAATAATAAACAAAATAACCAAGATGGGCCCAATTGTGAATTCTATGGTCCTAAACAGTAGATGATCAAAGGGAAAGATTTTTTCTCACTTTGGGTGACTCATTTGAATACAGTATTTTGAGTTCCTTTTTCCTTGCTCATTTTAGAGTTTTTCACATATCTAACAGCCTTTGTTTAGTGAATGTGCATCTTTTATTTTAAAATTTTAATCCTTTGTTCTAATAGACAGAATAGAAATTTTAATACAAGGCAGGGAGTTTTTGTGTGTGTGTGACATTATAGGTAAATTCTTTAAAAATGTGTTCCTGACTGAGGAATACATTTGAAATGATATTAGGAATAGCCCAGACTTCATATTCTGTCAGTAAGTAACCCTGGTCTCAGATCTGAGTTCAGTCACTCGACAGCTACGAGCCTAGGCAAGATATTTTCTCCTTCTAAATGTCAGTTTCCCCACGAGTAAAATGTGAGTAATGAAGTTATCAGTTGTTAAGGATGAAATCAGCTAGCACAGTGAAGGGCAGCTCACATCCTACTACACAGAGCTCAGAATATTTAGTTTTATGAAAAAAAGTCCTTATTGTGCAAGGGGTTTAATATTCAAAGGTAATTTATAGAAGAAATAAACTGCCTAACTACAATGCGTCACTATCATATAGAGAGTTTACCTTCACGAGCTGTATGAGTTCAACATCACTACAATTCTCCATGTAAATTATTATTATTATTTTGTGTGTGTGTGAGGAAGATCAGCCCTGAGCTAACATCCATGCTAATCCTCCTCTTTTTGCTGAGGAAGACCGGCTCTGAGCTAACATCTATTGCCAATCCTCCTCCTTTTTCTCCCCAAAGCCCCAGTAGATAGTTGTATGTCATAGTTGCACATCCTTCCAGCTGCTGTATGTGGGACACGGCCTCAGCATGGCCGGAGAAGCGGTGTGTCGGTGCGCGCCCGGGATCCGAACCCAGGCCGCCAGTAGTGGAACGCAAGCACTTAACCGCTAAGCCACGGGGCCAGCCCTCTCCATGTAAATTATTGAACTGACTTTTGAAGCTGAGTTTGAAGGAAAACTCACATGAAATGCTATATGCACTGTTTTCTAATTGGACTGCAGCTTATTCTATTGGATTACCATTTTCCTATAGAACACATTTATATCTGGCTTCATTTTTACTTATATTGTTCAGAAATCCCACTTAGGGATTGAGCAATATGAAAGTGTCAATATTTGATTTCTTTTACCTGGAAAAACGGCTTCAATTTAATGTTGCTATGGACAGTAGAGTTGTTCCTCATTTAAAGGAATAAATGTATTCATAGAAATTTTAATTGGAAATAAATTTTCTGTTAACTGTACTGTATGCTGCTTTTGAGGGTAGTCTTGTTACTATTAAATACCATTTAAAGTTATACAGCAATTTTCAAATTTCATATATTTTATTTTCAGAACAACTTTTTTTTTTTTAAAGATTTTATTTATTTTATTTTTCCCCCCCAAAGCCACAGTAGTCAGTTGTATGTCATAGCTGCACATTCTTCTAGTTGCTCCATGCGGGACGCGGCCTCAGCATGGCCGGAGAAGCGGCGCGTCGGTGTGCGCCCGGGACCCGAACCCGGGCCGCCAGCAGCAGAGCGCAAGCACTTAACCACCAAGCCACGGGGCCGGCCCTCAGAACAACTTTTTTTTTATAATAGTAAATTGAGTACAGGATCAAGAAAATAAAAATATGAAAAAGGAAACGTTAATCACATATAATTTTATTTGTCAGAGATTAATATATTTAGTATTTTATTATACTTCCTTCTGGTCTTTTTTTTATTAATAGCATGTTTATTTTTATGTGGTGTGATCTTTTTCTCTAATGTATATCCTAGTTTTTCACTTAACATAGAAATATAACCTTTATCAACAACTTCTTTAATGGTTATATAAATCCTACCTATGAATAAATCACAATTTGTTTAGCCATGTTGCCAGTGTGTGTGTGCATGTGTGAGACCTGGCCGACCTAGTAGGCCATTTACATGAAGGATTCCAAACTGTGTTTAACACATAACAACTAAGCAACAACCTCTAATAGAAACTCTTGGTTAAATATTACTAGAAATAAATACATATGCATTTAAAACAAACAGCAAGTGTTTATTTCAGTTATAGACTTACCTAGAATGGAGGCACACAATAACACAGTTTTATAACTAACACTCAATACATTAGTAAATGTATGAGAAATTCTATAGTCATCCCTAAATGTCGTTGTAATCTACAGATTCAATTACTTTCTCTTTCAACAGCTGTCCTTTAAAGACACACACACACAATTACTAAGAATAAATGCCAAAAATGTGCTGTTTCACTTTTTCTTTTATCTTCTTTGCCCATATTCTGATGGCGTTCTCAAAACAGGGATAAGAAAAAGAAAAATGAACACAAATAAGAACGGACAATCAGCCCCCGGATGACAGTGTGTGTGAAAGTGAACACAGGGCTTCACCAGCGAAGAGTGGGCAGAAAAAGCCTCAACTGCAGGACGGCCATGGGTCAGAAACAGAAAGAAATGCATCTGTTTCTCCACGCAGCTGTCGAGGAAGCAGAACTTCCTGTGTTTGAAATTCTCCGTGCAGTTAAATAAAAAGAAAAAAAGGAAGTAGTGCTCTCTGCAGCTTTTCTCTGACTTTATCTGAATACTGCACATGAGCAAAAAAGATCATCAAACTGTAGCTGCAGAGACAATGATCAAATAATTCAGGAAATACTTTTAGACTGTAACAGTTTTTAAGAAAGTGTAATTTAGCACTAAAATTATTTACTTTTTATTTCACTGTTTCCCTAGATTTTTACTTCCTACACATTTCTCATGGGAGATCTAAAATTTTTTTATATTTTTCTTCAGGTTTTTAAGGGATTTATCACCAGGCAATTCAGTGAGATACAGTTTCCTTCAAATGCTAGAGAGAAGGTAAGAACACGGAAGGACATTTTATTACTTCTAGAAGACAGTTTTCTCATGAGCTATTTATTTAGAACTGTTACCTCTAATGTTATTGTCCCCTAAGTCTTTTTAGAATTTTTCTCAACTCTATTGCTATTACAAACCTGAAACATGCACAAAGATAACATCACTTTTAATTTTATGTCAATTATCCAAATCTGAAAGAAAGCTTCTCTGTATATTAAAAAATGGAGGATCCTTCAGAACAAGATAGAATTCCAAAGTCATCGATAGAACATATTCTGTTGTTTTCTTAAGCATGAATTTGTGTGGGAAGGAACATAACTATCCAATCACAGGAAGAGAACAAGAAAGAAAACCTTAAATACTGTATACCACAGTACAGGGTTTTAAAGAGACTCAGAATATTCCCCCTGGTTCTTGTTTGTCACCACAAATAGGTGGTAATGAAAGAAAAGAATTTCTGTGAAACGCAGCACTGAGAAGGGCCTTCTGTCCTCTGCTCCCTGTGATCAGGCAGGTTCACCCACCATCGTTGAGAGTGTAAGCCTTGGTGATGGGTACATGCAGGTGTCTCCTACTTAATGTAAACTCACTACGTGAAATCCTTCTGAAGATGATGGTGTAGAAGGTGACTAAATTTTGTCCCCCCGTCTGGCTGCACACTCAGATGGGTGAGCAGTGCAGGATAGTTTTCCCAGAGACCAAAGAAGAGACCCAGAGACAGTGAACAAGACATATAGGTTTACTGGGAGTTCCTTACAGGGAGGTCCAGTGGCGGCCGGCTGGACAGCAATGTGCACCCGAAACTGCGGGCGGGGAGCGGGTTGCTTATATAGACAGGGGACACGAAGGCTACATGCTTGCCAAGGGGCTGTCCCTGGTACGACCAGAGTTCCCAGGAACAGTAGCTCACGTGGAGGGGCTCTGTGTCCCTTTAAGATGTGATGTTCTTTGAGTGAGATAAGGTAAGATCTGGGCTGGCCAGGCCCTGGATTGTTACAAATCCCAGCAGCTGGGCATCCTCCCAGTAGGGAGCCAGAAGGACACATGGTTGCAATGGGCTTGTGGGCTTTTACTGAGCTAGCAAGGCCCAGGCCCTACACCCCCTAAAAAGTGACAAGATATTGAAAAAGTATCCCTGACGAGAGGTTGGAGGATGTATATAAAAATGTAAATATCCTGGTGTTTTAAATGTTTAAATGAAGAAGAGGGAGAGAGGCCTCTACCCGGAGCCAACAGGTCTGACCGTGCCTGTGCGGAAGCCAGGAATCGTTTAAATCCAAACCACCAGAGGGGGAAAAAGAAAGAAGGGAAACCAGGGGTAAAGAGAAGTAAGGGTGCATGAACCAGAAAGAATATCTGATGAAAGAACTTTCACAAAGGACCTTAGAACAGGCTAGGTCAGAAGAGGCAGAGACAACAGGATTTCCAGGAACAGTGTGAGGATAGCGCCAGCGTTTGTAGAATTTTAGCGCCAATGGGAACCTTAAAGCGAAATTAGCAAACAGCCCTCACATACGAAGGAGAAAACTGATGCCTCTCTCTCGTTTACAAAGGGGACTGTGGCATATGTAAGATGACATTCACTTAAGCCATGCCTTCCCATGGATGTGTGTTTTGATTCCATCCCTTTCTCTCCCACATCAGGGAGCATCTCTAAAGACAAATGAGTAAAAAAGGAGGTTATCATGGGGGTAACTTTCAGTGTACACTCACATAGTCATTTGCAACAGTCCATACTTTATTACTAGTAACTAATGACTATGGCAAACTTTATGTTTCATACTATTGAACACAAACAAATCTTTTCTTTGGATTGGTGAATTTCAAAATGCATGCTACTGAGCCCTGGGGTTTCTCAGAGATATCACACCTGCTGTCTCTGAAGGACACTCCTCCTTATTTGTTTTCTACAATGAGAATCCAGATAAAATTTTATTGCCTTGCTATTGTGGCAATATAGTGTGTCAGGTAATAATTACTAAAACTCACTTTATATGAGTTAGAGTTTAGTCTCATGGATAAGTGACACATTTATAAACCTTTTCTTATGGTGAGCTTCTTCTGTGACAACTACCCACATATATTTTACATTCATTTTTATTAGCTTCAACTGCCCAAAAGTTATATTTTTTGGCTTTTAATATAAATTTTGGCGTGTGAGCTATGTATGGATTGCAGCCACAAATCTCTCTATACACTAACTAAAGAAATCAATGAAGGGGGCCCTCCGGTGTCATAGCTGTTAAGCGCACTCGCTCCGCTTCTGTGGCCTGGGGTTCTGCAGGTTCGGATCCCAGGTGCGCACCGACGCACCGCTTGTCAAGCCATGCTGTGGCAGCGTCCCATATAAAGTAGAGGAAGATGGGCACAGATGTTAGCTCAGGGCTAATCTTCCTCACACACACAAAAAAAGAAATCAATGGAAAATAAGATTTTATACAACTTAATTTTATACTCATTTTTCTGAAAAGCATATATTCTTCCAAATAAGGGCTACCTACATGGTGTCATTCCATACACGGGGAACAACCAGTCTCTCAGGCTAGTATTATTAGTAATTTTTTTTCCTGATTATGAACAAAGATTTTTTAAAAAGAAGATACCTGTAACTCAAAGAAATATGCATTGTTAACATTTTCTTCTACAATATTTCTTTTTAATATTAGCAAAATGGAAATCACATGCATATGTGGCTTTATATTCCTTTTCAATTAACAGATTATAATGCTGGATTTTTATCTTATTTCCATTTGATTTTGTTGATATTACAAAAAACATTGTGATGAATCTCATTCATTAATTCATCAGATAGTCCTGAGTGCCAAATATTTGGAAAAAGTACCTAACCCTGGGCAGTTACACACTTCACTACTAGCTTCCTGCCTCCTCCTCCTCTCTCCTCCAATTTCATCCCCAGCCCCCACCCTGCGTGGTGAAGTAGGTCTGCTATGCCAGACCTGTTTCTAAATGTTAAAAATGGAGAAAAAATAATTTGGCGAATCCTGTTATCTCTCAACAAAGCTATGCTTGCAATCCTATTGTCTTGCTGCAGACTAAAATTTCTTATTTGCGATGTCAGCAGCTTAATATTAACTTTCCTTCTATCTACATTCCTGCTGTGAGAATCCTAATGCCCTCCAAGGTACATGGATGCCTTGGGCTAATTAGGGACCTCGTGCATGGAAATGCAAATGAGAAAAGTGTATTAATGAGCTTCAGAAATATCACCCCCCGAATATATACCGTCTTATACCCATGCACACACTTCCCTGGGCAGAGAGAATATTACATGGCTCCTCTCAGGGCCTGGGAGACCTGCATTTACAAGGGCCACAGCCCTGAGCTATTAACCTAAGTATTACATGATCTAATTAACGTGTAGTTTTAATTAATATGCCTTTAGAAGGACTACAATACTTGAGTGACAGAGCCATTGGTATTATGTTATTTAAAAGCAAAACACTAATACTGGACAGTGCTCTGTCAAGTGCAACAAGACCTCCAATTTTATCCACGACATTTTTCCATTTAACCATATTTATTGGGTGCCTGGGTATGCTATGGAGAACAAATCCTCTCATCATTCATAAACACTAAGGTAAATATATCATTACAAATAATCTTTGTGTTATGGAGAAAAATAGAGAGGACCAACTTAGATTGGGAGCTCAGGAAGGTCCTTCTGGAAAAAGTGACAATTGAACAGATACCTGAAGAATGAATAGGATTATCCCTAGGAAGACAGGGGAAAGATGTTCTGGAAGGAGGGGAGAAACTTTGCATTGTCCTGAGATGGGACAAAGGCCAGTGAGGCGGGAATGAAATGCATAATGAACTTACATTTAGGAAGCAGGTAGGGGGCCAGATGATGCTGGGCCTTGTGAGCCAAAGACCGGGGTTTGATTTTATTCAAGATGCAGCAGAAAATCATTGAAGGCTTTTAAGTAGGGAAGAACATGAACAACTTGTCCACACATTTTTGTTTATCTTTCAGATGATATCTTTGGGACAGATTTCTAAATATGGATGTCTGGGGTCAAAGATATAAATATTTCTAAGGTTCTTGGTATTTCAAGAGCGTTCATACCAATTCAATTTCCTATCACTAGTACATGACAGAGTGTCCATTTCACTAATTCTCAATAGCATTATCATTGAAGAAGAATTGTGCCATTCGAAGAAAAGCAGTGTTGTGTTGTTTTGTCATTTTGTTATTAGTGAATTTGAACACTTGTCAATATTTATTAATAGTCTATATTTCTTCTTTTGTAAATTATCCATAGCCTTTGTCCTTTTGGGGGGGGGAGGATGTTGGCATTTATCTTTTTAATGTGATATAGCTTTTTTATATTTAAAGACTATTACCCTAGTTCTTATTTCTTACATATATATACATATATATATATATATATATATATATATATATATCTCCTCCCAATTTGTTTGCCTTTTAATTTTATTTGTACAATCTTCCCCACCTTACAAGGGTAATTTGTTATGGAAAAACCATTCTTGTAAATTGAAAATGCAGTTACCATTACTTTAAATTAGAAAAAATGCTATGCGTTTCTGAGTCCCCATAAATGAAAAACACCAAGTCTCACTGAAATGGACCTGCTTACTTTACTAGTTTGCATTACTTATAATAACCCAACATAACACTTTCTTTTTTTTTTTTTAAAGATTTTATTTATTCATTTTTTTCCCCCCAAAGCCCCAGTAGATAGTTGTATGTCGTAGGTTCACATCCTTCTAGTTGCTGTACGTGGGACTCGGCCTCGCGTTGGACGGAGAAGTGGTGCCTTGGGGCGTGCCCGGGATCCAAACCCGGGCCGCCAGCACCAGAGCGCACGCACTTAACCGCTAAGCCACGGAGCCGGCCCATAACACTTTCTATTCACTAATTTCTCTATAATGTGATGCTCATCTGCATTCCTGAAGATTTTTCACAGTTATTCTGCCTCATACACTTAAGACTATGTTCTCAAACAAACATACACACAGTACTCAATGTTTATGTAATTTAACCTTTGATACAAAACAAAAACATAAAACCAAACATAATAGTAAAGGCAAAATAAAGAAACAAAAACAATGTATTTTAGGAGCATGTGTACAAGCTTATTACTGCTACATATTAGCAAACCAGAAACACCCTGAGAGGAGAATTTAAGAGGAGATCCCTACTCTATACAGCTGGGAAGCCAGGACTAAGAAATCCGAATTGGTCCTCATTATATGAAGAAAATGGGAGAGAGCATATTAGAAAAAACACCTTATAAGGCGTAAAAGTTGTAACCCTAATGAACATATTTTAATGTAAGTCTATATTTGGTTTTGACATATAGGATTCATAAAATTTTATATAGTCAAATTTATCACTCTTTTCTTTTGTGATAAAAATCATTGCTATAGAGCTTAGGATATTCTTCTCCACTCTCAATCTTACTAATATTCACCTATATTTTATTCTACCTTTTGAAAAATGATTTTCGGTTTTTACAATTATAGTATTTAAGTCATTTGGATTATTTTTAAGTGTGAAGTGTACAGTAAGAATATAATTTGATTTATTTTTTAAATAGACAAATTTTGTTGAATAATCCATGCTTCTCTATTTACATAACATTTCTTAAATCAGAATCTGGAAAAAGTGATATGCTGATCAAGTCAGGTATTAGCTAAGTGTGGAGAGTGCTGGTTGGGGTTACACAAGAACAGGAATGTTGTGTGGGGTCCTTCCTTGGGTGGTGCCAAGTCTCTGAAACATGTGTAAGTTGATGCAAACCATTCCTCACTGCCCACCACTCTTCCTTTTCTTCTCTTATCCCTCACGCGTTGGCCCCTTGCCTCTTCTTGGCAATCTGACAGATAACTTCATGGTGTAACTTAAGTTGTACAGAAGTAACTATTTTGGTCTTCTCCGCCTCCCCCCAACTCCCAACCCCAAACCTTTGACCTCCAGACCACCTCCTGTCCCCCATATTCACTCAGCTGAGGGAAAAATGAGGTAAATAAAACTGTTCTGAAGGGAAAATAGAGCCAAGGGTTAAATTCTAGGCAACACCAATAGATAAGCTATCTAACTTACCTTAGATAGAATTAGAGACAGTATCTGGAGACAGTACAAAAATTGATGCCTAAGAAATTTAATTGGAGAAAAACGTAGAGTTATGCAGTCACTTCTTTCCTAAAAAGTAAGCTTCGTTTTATACATATATGATGTTGTCTGACTTGAGTGGTCTTCATGAAATATATAGAACCATGTAGTCCTCTATTTTATAGATGACTGAAAAAGAAAAAAAAAGGTGATTTACTTAAAGCTATTGTTAGAATTCCTGGTCCAGCATTCAAACCAGATATGACTTGATTTTTTCTGACATCCTTTAACCCCTCTGCTGGATTTTAATGGCATATGTTCATGTCCAAAATTAAAATGAGTTAAAATTATTTCATGATGTCCCTTGAGATAAGCAAAAACCCTCAGGGCTATAAATGGCTGAAAGATTATGTTTCTTTGACTCATGTACATCATAGAACACATATTCAAGTACCACCCATTTCTAAATTCTAACTTAGTCTTAGAGAAGATTGATGAATTGGATTAGAATCCCAAAATTTCTTGGACAGATTCTTTCCAATGATTTTCAGGTACATATGTCCAATGAGAATCAGAGTAAGAAATTTTGGCTGATAGGCCCTTCCTTCCAAACTCCTAGTAGAGAAAGGTCATTAGGGAAAATATGTGAAATCCATAAAAGTATGCTTATCTCTGAGACTTCTCTAGTTAGATTTGGCATCAAACTAAAAAAGATAATCTACTTTTCCTTACACAAATTTGTAGTGTTTTCGCTAAATTTATAATGGGTGGTCCCGTCCTTTTCGAAGTCCTATTTGTGTACGTATGGATGAGGAATTTAGCATACCCCTGCAATTCCTTTTGATGACAGAATTAAAAAGATATTAAACCACTTTACCAATTTTGTGAATTCAAAAACTAATGCTTCTCAAAGACTTCGCATTCCCGGACGGTGCACATTACAGAACAGGTACGTCCCACGTGAAGATAGCCGTCGGCCGGGCACTGCCCTCAGCTCCGCGGTCCGAGCCTAACAATGCTGCGAGCGCCGGGACCTTTGTGCGCTCGGCTCTTGGCTCCCGCGTGCCGGCAGTACGTCGCTTTCACGTGTGTACTGCCATGAATGCCTGTGTGGATATGTAGGAATATGCTGAAACAAATCTGGAGAAGCACGGAGGACAGGACCGAGGGAAGGTGGGTGTGGGCGTGCACGGCGCCGGCCCGGCCGGGAGGGAGCCCGCAGCCCGCGGCCCGGCGGGCCCGCGCCCGAGCCCCGAGCCTTCGGCGCGGCCGGTCGGGCCGCACAGTACACTCCGGGGGCGGGCGGAGGTGGAGGAGGCCGGGCCGGGCGAGCGGCCGCCCCGCGCAGACACCGCCATGTGAGCGGGCCGCGGCCTCGCAGGACGCAAACTTTCCCGGCGGCGGCGGCGGCGCCCCAACTTCCCGCCCCCGCCCGGGCCCGCCGCTCGGCGCGGAGACACCGTAAGTGCGGGCGGCGGCGGGGCCTCCGCGCCCCCGGCCCTGCCGGCCTCCTGCGGCCGCCGCGCCTTCCCTAGTCCGGGCGCTCGCGTGTGATGTGGTGGAGGGTTGTAAACATGGCGCCCCGGCCCCGCCGGGCCGGGTGGAGGGCGGCGGGGAGTCGGCGGGGCGACGACGGAGAGCCGGGGAGGGCGGCGGGGAGATGAGGAGGCCGGGCCCGCGGAGCCGGGGAGGAAGGCGGGGAGAGCGAGCCCGCAGATCCGGAGGCGGGGAGGCCGGGAGACGGGGAGCCCCCCCGCGCCCCGCCGGCCCAGGCCCGGGAGGAGGCGGCGGCGGCGAGGAGGAGGCGGCGCGGAGGGGGAGGGCCGGGCGCGGCGGCGGCGGCGGCGAGGACCGGAGCATAATGGTGGGCAGAAGCTCGGCGGGGGCGCGGGCGGGGGCGTCTGTGGCGGGGACGCCGCCGCTTTGTGGAACCCGGGCCCGGCTGCAGCCTCTCGGGCCGCCGGCACGGGTGTGACCGCCGCTCGCCCTCCCGCGAACGGCCCGAGTTGCCCGCGGAGCTTTGTGAGGGGCGGCCGGGGCCTGCGGGGCGGCGGGGCCTGCGGAGGTCCGCCCGCGCCCCCTCGCCTTCTGCGGGCCCGGGAGGGGGAGGCCCCGGAGGAGGAGGACCGCGCGGGGCCTGCTCGGGCCGGGAAGCCAGGGAGTCGCGTGAGCGCCGCCCGCCGGGACGGCCGTCCCCGCACGGCCAGGCCTCGGGGCCCGCGGCCGCGGGTCGGGGTCCGGCGGAACGCGGCCCCGTGAGTGTGGGGAGGGCGGGAGGGAGCTTTCGCGGCTCGTTGTTTGGGAGCGGTGGCCGCGGCTGGGCAGGGCGGTCCCCCAGGACCAGGCGCGGCTCGGTCCGCGTCCCCCGCGGCTGGAACCGGCGGCAGCGAGGCCTCCACCTCCTCAACAGGTCCTCCCGGGCCCCTGGGACCGCCTGCGGGGTCCGCCCTCCTCCCACCCGGCGTCCCGTCCGCAGAGGAGCTGCTCTGCGGGGCCCAGCAGGCCGGCTTGGGATGCGGGGCTCCTGGGGGGGCCCGGGGACCCCAACTTCCACGTAGACTGTCCTTCACGTCTCTCTGGGTCAGCTGTGGAGGCGCTTACGGTGTGGGCCTGGTGCTGTGTGTCCGTGGTGCCCAGTGTGCGCCTAGTGCTCGGTGTATCTACGGTGTGTCCATGGGGCCCGGTGTTATATACGGCGTGCTCATGATGCTTGGTGTTACATATGGTGTGCCTGGTGTGATATATGGTGTTTGCGTGGTGTCCAGTGTGCACGTGGCACCTGGTGTTACCTACCGTGTGTGCCTGGTACCTGGTTGTCCGCGGTGCCTGGTGTGCGCACGGTGTCGGTTGTCCGTGGTGCTGGTGTTAAATACGGTGTGTACATGGTGCCCGGTGTGCGCCTGGTGCCCGGTGTTTATATACGGTGTGCTGTTGATACCCGGTGTTATATGTGGTGAGCCCGGTGTTATATATAGTGTTCCTGTAGTGCCTGGTGTGCACGTGGCACCCGGTGTTACCTACGGTGTCTGCATGGTAGCCGGTGTGGGCAAGTGATACCCCGTGTTACTTGAAGTGTGTGCATGGTGCCCCGTGTGCACCTATACGGTATATACTTAGTACCTGTGAGCTCAAAGCAGGTGGCCAGGTAGCCTCTTTAGGGAAGGGTGCCGGAAGGTTGGAGGAGCCCGCTGGGGTCAGATTTTTAGGGACCCACTGGGCTTGCTGAGGTTTAGGTCTGCGGTCCTCCACTCTGCCTCACCTGGGTGTTCTGCATCCTACAGTAAACCGTGTCCTATGGAGGCAAGAGCCTGCTTAAAAATAATTTAATGTTTGTTGAAAGGCAGAAAGTGAAACGTTTACTTGTTTTCTTTTAAACTGAGACATGTAATAGTTGTAGCTTAGTAATTATGGGATGCATAACCTTTTCAGGTTTTCGGGTCATTGATTCTAACGAATGGTTGGAAGTTGTTGGTGAGATAGTCTTGATTGTACTTTAAAAGTTTGAGTGCTTTCTGGTAAGCAAGGTCACCTTCGTGGTTTTTCTGAATTCTTATTGTACAAGCAAGAGATAAAATATGAATTTTGTACAGTTGTGTTATCGGCTAACTGGTGCTGGTTACGGTCATTATTTTGGTGGACTCTTCTTTATAAAATGGCCAGGCTAGAGAATCAAAGATCAGAAGATATGGGATGTGATTAGGACAGAATCAATAAAATATTTTTCCTGCTTAACTCTCTCTGTGGTTAACAGAGGATTTCTATCTTTTTTACGTGGTAATTTTTTCATAGATGTTCATATGAAAACTGAATCTCCCTTTTACATTCTGTCAATTGGGCAGTTTATTTTACAGTTACCTATGGCAAGGTGTTTAAGTAAACATACATGTAAGTGCTGGCAGCTTTACAAAGAAAAGTCAATTAAAATGTTAAAATTTGGCTCCTTAGTTCATACTGAATATTCCTAGGATATCATTATGTTGGCACTTTGAGTGGATGTCATCTTGCATGTTTCTGAGAATTGACATGTGTTTATTTGAACTCGTACCCTTTTGTAACCCCTTTTCATTTAAAGGGTGTTCAGATAGTGTATGATTGAGACATTCATACCCTTTGGCATACCTTAATTGAAGCTAATTAAGAATTTTAACATTTTAATACATGTATCAAATGCTGTCCTAATATTGTTTAAAGCCCTAAACCTCTGGTGTCATTTTCTTTACTTGCCTTTACCATCCTTCAGTTGAATTCTACATGGAATATATCATTTAAACAAAGAGGATGTATCTTGAAAAAAAAATTAAGGAGAAAATGGACAGTCAGACTTAGTCTTATGATAGTTAAAAGCTTTTCACTGTTTGAAAACTTTAACTTGGACTTGACATTGCATTTTTTCCCCAAAGGGTAATTAGATTTTTTGTTCTTAGAGAGGTCCATGGCAAAATGACTTTGAGGCCAGATGGCTTGGGTCTGAATCCCACCTCTGTCATTTACTAGCAGAATGACCTCAGGCAAATTACTTAAACTTGTCATGCCTGGTCTCAGTTTCCCCATATGAAAAATAAGGATGATAGTAATTGTACCCATCTCACAGAATTATTGACTCATAAACCACTATTAGACTAATTCAATTCAGTTGAGTCAAATTCAATTCAGGTTAATAATTAAACTAGTATGGAAAGGGGTGAAGCTCTGAAATTACGGTTTGGCATGCTCACATATGCCTTGTCTTACTAACTTGTGTTTGACTGTCATAGCTACCTCTGAATCTCTGGATTTTCACTTTAGTTATCTCAGAAGGTTGGAAAATAAGCATTTGTTATATTCCTCAGGGCTCATTTACTTGAAGCAATTTAAAGGACCTTTCTATCATTACTTTTTTTGTTTTTTTACTTTTTTCATTGTGGTAAAATGTATATAACAAAATTTACTATCTTAACCATTTTTAAGTGTACAGTACAGTGATATTAAATACATTCACTCTGTCATGTAGTCATCACAACCATCCATCTCCATAGTGCTTTTCATCTTGTAAAACTGAACCTCCATACCAATTAAACACTAACTCCCCATTCCTCCCTCCCTCCAGCCCCTGGCAACCACCCCTATCTTTGATGAAGAATATAGGTAGTTGAAGTACACAATGTGAGAGTTCTTATTTTAACCATTAGTTTTAAATTAATATTTTTATCTTTTCCCACATGTCACCCTGTCTGTAACTGCTTCAGGTTGTATGTTTTATATTTGCTTGAAGCAGATAGACTTTCTGAATAAAGAAACACTGCTGGTCACCTGTTCATTTGATCATTGTGGAACTAATCCCTCAACAACATGTTTACTAGGAATTTTGACAAGAAGTAAAAAATAACTGATTTGAGTTTAATTTCTACCTGTATCTCTTGCATGATAACTTTCAGTTACTTTCCTGCAGTGGCATTGTCAACATTTCAAAACAATTGAAATCTGCTTTGGTGCAGTGATTCTGTGAAGATCATTAGTGATGTGAAGGTTCTCCACATCATCGGTGGTCTGTCCTCCTTTGGTCTTTTTGTTGTTGTCATTATTATTTTTTGCGAGGAAGATCAGCCCTGAGCTAACATCCATGCCAGTCCTCCTCTTTTTGCTGAGGAAGACTGGCCCTGGGCTAACATCTGTGCCCATCTTCCTCTACTTTATATGGGACCCCGCCACAGCATGGCCTGACAAGTGGTGCATCAGCGCGCGCACCGGACCCCGGCGGCCAGCAGCAGAGTGTGGGCACTTAACCGCTGTGCCACAGCGCCGGCCCCCTCCTTTGGTCTTGATCTTAGGAATATTGGTATCCATAAGTTTATAACATAAGTGAATACCATGATAATAATATGTATCATATATCGTATGTTTACTATATCTGAGCCACTGTGCCAAGTTATGTATAAAATCCTGCACATGGAAGGTCCCACCTCCTCGTAGCACACCCTTAACCCAACACACACACACTCCCCCTCCCTCCCTCCCGTTTTCCCCTCTCCCTCCCCTTTTCCCCCTCTCCCTTTCCTTTTTCCCTCTCTGTCTCCCTCTCCCTCCCCTTTTTCCCTTTCCCTCTCTCGAGGAGAAGTGGGTAAACTAGGAGTTTTGTGTGATCCATATAATGTAAAAGTTTGAGAATCCCTATAATAAGAGGTAAAATGATAGAAATGAAGATAACGGGAGGGAGATAAAAATCCAAATCCTAAATACCCAGTAGTATACTCTTTTTGAATAATCAAGTCTTAGCTGTAATATTTTAAACATATGAGCTGCCTTAAGGAAATATCTCTTTGAGTGTGTGTGTGTGCCTGCTGTTACTGATTTTCCACTTAGAAAATTCTTAAAAAGGTATTTATTTGTATTGTGAAAATGCTGTGCAATATTTAATATCAAAACTACTTAGAAATGCAAGTAGTCTGTAAAATAAAAAATATTTATTTGGAAATTAAAAAAAAATGTTTGTATAGTCCATTATGTATTTAGTAGGGAAATTTAGCAAATTGTTAGACTTAGATATTTAACAAATAATCTAATTTATGTGGCACTACTAAATATTTAGACATTTAGTTAATCTTTTATTGTATTTTTAGGGTATATTTTCTATTCAGTAAATAAATGGCTAACTTTCTGTAAATTAAAGAAATAGGAATGACAAAGGTGATGGGATACTGTTATATTAGCATTTTTAAGGGATCATATTGGCTCTTATCTATTCTTCAGAGATGAGAGTAATATATTTAGCAGATCGCCTCATGTGTTCTTACACATTAGGAAAAATGTGTTGCTGAAAACTTGTACATGGTGTTTTATTTTTTTGTAAACTTAGCAATATTTAAGTATGGTAAACTAGTTTTGTTTTGAATAAAAGCTTTTATAGTTCAAGTTACTCCATAATTAATCTGTTCCATAAGATCACATTAAAATATTATATTTATTTTCTTACAATAAGTAGCATATGTTTTAATATCTTGAGTTCATTTATTAAACATTGTTGTTTATTGAAACTCTACTATGTACTAGACACTTGCTAGGTAACAGTTACTGAAGCAAGCTCAATAAAGTGTAACAGGAGAAAGTAAGTACAGGTGCTGTGAGCAATGTATGTGAGTTAAGGTACATTGTATTTGAGCTAAGATTACTTTTGAGGTCTTAACACTGATGATTTCAAATTTATTCTAATTTGTGACTTCATGATTTTACTATATTAACTGCCTGAAGATTTTTAAAAGCAACTTTGTTATGATTAGTAATTTTTTATGTTGTCCAGATGTTATTTAAGCATTTAATTGAAAAGTAGACCAAATTAAAATTTTTAATATATTTTCCTAGTTTTATCTGCTTATATGCTAAGTAAATTTAAAATATAATGAAGAAAGAATCTTCTTTCCTAGTTCAAGCATTTATCATGTAAACACAAGAGAAACATATATACAAGTATTTTTAAGCGGATTTGTATTGAGAGTTTGTCACCTAATACTAACTCTCACAATTGGGATTAAAAATGCTGTTTTTTATTTATTTTTTTACTTTTTATTTTGTCTGTTTTTTTATTTTTGTGTGTGTGTGGAAGATTAGCCCTGAGCTAACATCTGTTGCCAATCCTCCTCTTTTTGCTGAGGAAGATTGGCCCAGGGCTAACATCCGTGCCCATCTTCCTCTACTTTATATGGGATGCTGCCACGGCATAGCTTGAGAAGCGGTGCGTTGGGTCTGCGCCCAGGATCTGAACCTGCGAACCCCGGGCTGCCGCAGTGGAGAGTGCGAACTTAACCACTACACCACCGAGCCAGCCCCAAAAATGCTTTTTTTTTTTAATCAGGTAGATACTGTGGTTTATTGCAGGAGAATCTGTCATAAATGCATTTTGACTGTGTATGCACGTTAGGTCCCTTTAGAAGTTTACTTTGTAAGCGGTTTTTAGAAAGCAGAGTTTCATCATAAACATATTACTTCTGACAGCACCGTTTTTTAAAAGAAGGTGTCACTCATTGAGCACCTGCTCTACTAGGTAATTTACGTTCTCCGTTTAGTCCTCACAACAGCATAATGAGGGAAGCATGATTATAATATTGTAGTACAGTTAGAAGTATTATGTAACTTATAATAAGAGGACAGACTCAGAAGGGTTAAGTTACCAGTACCTGAGGTCACGCAGAATACATGATTAAATGGATATTTATTTGAATTCAAGTGTATGACTACCAAACCTGAACTCTATTTGGCTACTTTGTAAAACTCACAACTTCTTGGATCTTTGTACTGATATGTCTTCATCTTCCAAATGTACATTTAAAAGTCTGCAAAAGTATGAAATAATAAAGGAATGTAAAACTGTGCTCATTCTTCTGACAAAAGTAAGAGGTGGAAAGAAAGAAATATTAGAGACCTCCTGGTAATCAGAACGTTCCATATATAAAGTTCTAGTTAATTCTAGTTTCACTGGTGATGACAGCTAGTAATCTAAGAACAAGCATCAGTAATTGGTTCATTTTCTTCCTGTCATGATTGGCAGCTCACATTGTGAAGATAACTTGTGCAGGGTCAGGGCGGGGGGACCTTCAGTCTTTATTTTAATACTTATGTATATGAGAAATGTTTGAAAATATTCAGAATTAACTCCCACACTAAAGTATTCTTGTTGTATTGGAAGGGGAAGTCCTTGTCATGAAGAATCTGTTAGCATTCCCTCTGCTGGATAAGTTCAATTTGGATTGAAATAGCTAATTTCTTGAAAGTTGCTCTAAGTGCAGAGGCTTCAGAATTCGGTAGCTGTTGACTGTCATCTAAAATAATATGAGAAGCATATGGTGAAGACAGAAATAGATCAATTGAGTTGGAGCATTTACAGATTCAGACCATCCTGATACTCCATCAGTGGGGATGTTGCAATGGAATATTAAATATGGTTTTCTCATATTTGGTAGCTATGGAAAGACTTTTAAAAAGAAATAATCTTTTAATGAAGGTTAAGCATGGGGAAGGCTCTGCATGGGGAAACTATCTCAACTTAAAAGCCATTATGAACTTTTTAGCTTTTTTGTAGATTCTTGATTTATCTGCCTCTTGATTGCTTTTCTGTCTCAAAACTGCGTCTGAGGAATGCTGTTTGGGAGATCGTCTTTAATTTTCAGTTGAGTTTTGACATGATGCCCTTCTTGAGTAAATATAAAATATACCTACTTAACTACCAGTTCTTATGGTAGAAGAAACAAATGAGATTAATTTATTTGGGATTTCCATTGTTATTTAAAAGATTTTTCGGGCATTTTATTCACCATTAGAGATGTTGTCTTTTTAAATTATAGAGGGTATAAAGTTTAAGGTGATTTATTTTTCTACTGTACTTAAAATTTAATGTTTTTCTTATGATTAAAAATATCACATTTAATATCACATTGTCAAAATACCGAATATCTTTTATTTTGAAATAACTACTGATTTTATTATTCTCCACATATATATTTTACACACATAGTCTTAAGAAGCCTTTCGCTTGTCATCAATATTCATGATGGATTGTTTCAGGTAAGAAACTTCCATTTGAATAATTTGAAAGTTAAATTTATTTTCTAAGGATTATTAAAATAAAACTACTTTTAGTCTCAGTTATTTTCAGGTCAATTAAAAGCTGAACAACCACCAGTCCAGTTTAAAGTTAGACTTTCTCTTGGTTCACTTGCATATTTTAAACAAATACTAGTTAAAATTATACTATTGTAGGGGCTGACCCGGTGGCATAGTGGTTAAGCTCGCGAGCTCCATCTACAGCGGCCCAGAGTTCGCAGGTTAGGATCCTGGGCGCAGACCTACGCACTGCTTATCAAGCCATGCTGTGGGAGACATCCCACATATAAAGTAGAGGAAGATGGGCATGGATGTTAGCTCAGGGCCAATCTTCCTCAGCAAAAAGAAGAGGATTGGCAACAGATGTTAGCTCAGGGCTAATCTTTCTCACACACACAAAATATATATGTATATATACACACACTATTGTAAGCCTTAGTTGCAGTAGTACTTAGATCTTATTTGTTCTTTTAAAGAAATTCTTTGGGATTTTAGATAACACATTAGGAACCAAGAGTGGCTTGGCATACTCTTGATAGTACACCCGTTCTCATCGTGACTGAGCATCTGAATTACTTTTTTTTTTTTTCCTTAAGAAAAACATTAAATCAGAATCTCTGGGGATGGGTCTGGGCTCCACTTTTTAAAATTCTACAGTTTTCTTTTTTTAACTTTTCAAGTTTCAAATTTTTATTTTTATTTTATTAAGTAGGCAGTGGTTATATGCCTTTTAAAAAATATTTCTTTTTGGAATAGCTCATAGAAAATGCAGCCCCTAGACTTGGCTTATAGAAAATGTAACCCCTAGATGTTTAGCTCTGTGTCTCAGAAATTCTTTCAAGAATCACATTTATGAAGTTTCCTAAAGAGGCTAATCAGAACAGCTTGAAAAATAAATGCATCCCAGAAGAAAACCTGAAGTCTTTTCAGGTTCCTCAGAAATGCTCCTATATTGTTGGTCAGGGAAGGTAGCTATCAAAGGTAGGGTTGGTTGGTGTTTCCTGTTGGTCCCATGTCATGTCTGAGATAAAGGGTGTTCCGAGGATAGACTGCCATCCGGTTTCAGTGTCTCTGGGCTTTCCCATAATTTGACTGAGCAGCGGCCTCTTGTTCTTGAGGGTCCTGGAGAAGCTTGCAACCCTGACAGGTATGGGAAGAACTTGGATGTCTTTCCATAGGCAGTCATGCAACCCTTGGTGGGGTTGCGTCTGCAGGTGAGAGTGAGACCACCTGAGAAGGTTTTTTGGGTTCTGTTTAGCCATCTGGCTAGCCATGGCCTTTGTCTGGATTTCAGGTTATTCTTGATACTTCCAGATTGGGGGTGTCATTTCCACTTACAGGTTGTTCCCCAGAGACAGGAGCAGATGCAGTGTCTGAGCTGAGTACCAGAAGAGTATGAGGAAAGAAGCTCTTGAGCTCTGAGATTCACTGTGACTCTGACCACTACTGGCCAGTATCTGCATTCCATCCTCAGTTACTGTATTTCTCACTCAAGTGTACTGAGGCTTCGCGGTGGCCCCTGGGGACCTGTAGAGTGCCTGATGATTTCCACAGGCTTCTCTTTGGTCCTCTCTAATGCAGTGTCCATTAGCTCTGCAGAAGCCAGGGTGCATGGCAGATGGGCTTTAAAGGAGGAGGGAGCGGCCCGGGGAAACCTCACTCAGCCTGGTGCTGCCTGTGGGTGGTGTCTCCACCTCGGTCTAAGCAGTGTTGCATTTGCTCTTCTGATCGTATGGCACAGCCCCATCCACAGTTGATTTCCCACTGGTATCAGTCGCTTGCTGTTTTTTCTAGTTATTCCTCAGGTGATAAAACATAACGTCTTACCTGTTTTTCAAGTATGTCAAGTCAGATTTTCTTAAATATACATAATTTTCTCAGTTTTAGATTACCAGGTACATTCAAGAGTTATATTAATTGCTGTTGTGAGAATTGCATTTTAAATAGAATATTCTTATAAAATTTGACTTGAAAGGATAGAGTGGAAAGTGTTAGATGGGCTTACTATTATGAGTCATTATTTGTTCTTACATAGAAGTACCATTTCATAGAATGATCCTAAATATTGTAAATAATAGGAAGGGAAGAGGATCTGATTCTGGATATGATTCTGATTCACAGAAAGTAGCTGACAAATTTGAATTCTACCAAATGAAATAGTAAACTCAAAACCAGCCACTTCAGTCTCTGCTCTCAGTCTCATCTCAGGGAGACCGCAGGCTCCATTCGGATGCTCTTTCCCTGCAGTGTGGCCTGAAATTTGCTACTAGGCAATAAGCTGAGATAATTGTAAACCTCTCCTCATTCATTTTCCTTCTGTCAGGGATTATAATCCTGTCATTCAGGAAATTTTGGAGTCTGTTCTTAGTCTAACTTTCTAGTCTAATCTCCTCCTGTTCTCCTAAGTAAAACTTTTACTTCAACCAGTCATTCTGTTTATTCTTTCAATAAATTTTTTAATACACAAGTAGTACTAGTTGTATTAATATTTTATAAGTTTTGCTCTGGTATCCTTCTTTCCCCTCCTCATTCCACCCCCAGTGCTGAAGTCAGTTTAAAATTTAATTTAAAATTTGTTGTCATTTGAGATCTATCAATTTTCATCTTCTCCATCTTATTGCTCTCTCACAGTGATCTGTCCCCTCAAATTAACTTCTACAGCATTTAGTTTGCCTGACTTATTGCCTTTTACTATTATTTAAACTTTACCCCTATAATTATTTTCCCAGTTTCTTGAACTAAGAACACTGACTTATAAAATTTCTTTATAATAGCTAGTACAGTGCTATACATAAAGTAGGTCACATAAGTGTGTATAGGTAGACAAAAGAATGCCCCTTATCTTTTCAGTGCCAACACGGTATAGGCAAAACCCAAATATTTACCCTAACAGTCTCCTTGCCTGTACACTGGTGGAGGAAAGCTATAGAGCTGGTCGGTGACACTGTATAACTGTATATGGGTTCTTGGAAACCAACACACATGGTCATCTGGATTCTCAGTCATACTTTATTTCTCGGATCAGCTCATCTTCCTCTTTCATAATGACTTATTAAACTTTCTTCAGTTTCCTTACCCCCCTCTCTCCCACTCACTCACGTAGACCACTTGGGCCTCTTTTTCTCAAGAGACAGAAGGCATCTTGTGGGAAGAAACAAACTACTCCAGATCTGCTCTTGCCGTTCTCTTTTGTCATTCTTTTGATCTGCCTTCTACAGATCATTCCCTCTAGCAAACTCTTACCTATTTTCTTGTTATCCTCGTCTGTACTGGCTCCCTTCCATCTGCATTCAGATATACTCAGACGTCTCCCACCATTCCAAGCAAACAAAACAAAAACAACAATAATCTTTTCCTGAACTCCACACCCACCTGGGTTTCTTTGCTCTCCTTTATAATCTTTCTCCTTTCTGAACGCTCATCAAGAGAATCATCTCTCCTGTCGTTTCTCCTCTTCCCAGTCCAGCTTCTTCCTCCTTGGGATGCTTGAAGCTTCTTCAGAGAGGTCACCGTGACCTCCCAGCTGCCAGGTCCAGCAGAGCCTTTCTGGCCTCGTTCTTGGCCTTTCAGCAGTTGTCCCCTCCTGGAACACTCCTTTTTTTTAAAATTTTTTTGTGAGAAAGGTCAGCACTGAGCCAGCATCTGCCAATCCTCCTCTTTTTTTTGCTGAGGAAGACTGGCCCCGGGCGAACATCCGTGCCCATCTTCCTCCACTTTATATGGGACGCTGCCACAACATGGCTTGCCAAGCAGGGCATCGTGTGCGCCCGGGATCCAGACCGGCGAACCCCAGGCCGCTGCAGCGGAGCGCAAGCACTGAACTGCTTGAGCCACCGGGCCGGCCCCGGAACACTCCTTTTTGTTTTTCGTTTCTGTAATGCCACACTCTTCTGCTTTTCTTGAGAACCTTTGGCTGTTGCTTCTCTGTTTGCCAGCTGCTCTTCTCCTACCTAGAATTAAACGTGAGGTGCCCCACGAAGTGCCCTAGGACTCCTATTCTTACCTTACTGTCTGCCTCCCTCCAGAGTTTCATCCCTGCTCATGATTTTAGTTACCACCACCATGGTAATAATTATTACATCACCCTAGATGCTTTCAGCTGGAACTTAACAGAAAATCTTGACTCAGACTAGCTAATGCAATCTTCTTATCTCATCTAACTAGAAGTCCGGAGAGAGGATGGACTCCAGGTGATACAGTCAGCAGCTCGAAGGACCGTCTTTCCTTGGTCAGTCCACCACCATCAGCATCAGCTTTATTCTGAGGCTAGTTCTCCTCGTGGTTGCAAGATGGCTGCATCAGTTTTGGGCATCTTATCTAGACCTAGTGATATTCAGAGAAAGAAGAGACTATTTTTTAGGAGCTAGGACATCTGTCCTAAAAGTCGCCCTAGCACACTTCTCCCTCATTGAGTCACATGGCAGCTGCTGAACCTGATGTCAGCTGATAAGGAAGATGGAATTACCATGATTGGTACAGAGACAATTCTGAGCTAAATAGCTGTTGGGAGTCTAGTTACTCTCTTCTGCTGAAAAATTCTTCAGTGACTTTCCATTGCCCTTAGGTTAAAGTCTCAAGTCCTTTATAATGGCTTATGAAGCTCTACATACTCTGGTCCCTGTGCACTGGGCCACCTTTGTCTGGTGCTACAGTCTTTCTTTGCTTCAACCTTGCTGGCTAATCCTAAATGTCCTAGAGGCCTCAGGTTAAGTGTCACTTCTTCAGGGAAACCTATATTGATCCCCCAAGTAAGAGAAGGGAACACAACCTCTTCTGTAGCATTATTAGCTCTCATAGCACGTGTACTCAAAACAAGCAAAATTTTTGTTTAATGTAAATAGAAGTTGACTGATTAAATGGCCTGGGTATTCTAACATAGAATAATCAAGAGAATTGATGGTATGGAGCTATAAAATGCCTTTCACTATCAGTTAATTATGGTTAAAACTAGTATTACATGTGCTCAAATAACATTTTTATTAGCTCATTAGGTTACTATTTTTTAAATATAAATACTTATAGAGTTTACTTTTGGAAGAACAATATAATAGTAAGGTATAACTAAATATATTGTTAGCTTACTATTTTTAATATTTCTATATTAAAATCTGGGTATGTTTTGGTATATTTGGGAACAAATTTTATACTTTATCAAGTATTATACTTTAAATAGATAATGTATCCTTAGGAGGAGGGCAGTTACTTTACTGTGGGAGAGGAGAAAGGCTAAAGCAAAATCTAATAAAGTGAATTATTTTCACCCTTCTTTCTCTTCCTTTCTATGGAACCCTGCTCCTCAGACTAGAGAGTGATCTCTAATTACCCTGCCTGCCCCATCTTCAAAGAGAGAGAAGGAGAAAGTTGAGAAATGTAGTCATTTGAAGGAAGTTGTTTGCTAGTTTGCACCTAAAGTTAGGCTGAAGGCATTATGGATATGAGCTAGCTCAGTGCCATTCTGGCAAGTTTTAAAGGCTAGCCATGTCTCTGGCTGTGGCCATTTTTAATCCTGATGAGACGGGATTATTTTAGAAAACTGTGTGCCTTCATAAACTACAATTAATAATTATATACATTTTTTAGTTTCCTGGAGACTTACTCCCTCCTTCCCAGTAATCTGTAAATTTACGCCTTGACCTCAAAATCCTTCTTAACACAGTGCCCTAGGCAGTTGTTAGAAATCAATTAGAAATGTGAAATGAGACCAAACTTTTTTGACACTCCTTTTAAAGATTACGAGAAACATATTTTAACCAAATCAAACTCAATCAGATCAAATTTTGAATCAAATTAAACTTTATAAACAGACATTGTATTAAAATAACAAGTACTTGGCAATTTAGCTATAGAAAGTGCCAGATTGATTGGCAAATGTAGTCGGCATCCACGGTTGCCATCCACTTTGCGAAGTGTAAGATAATTGTAAGATTTCAGACTTTCCTGCATATTTAATAAAATATTTGATATATTTTCAAAGATAGTATAAACTTTGAGATATTATATCAATTCAATAAGATAATATAGGAAATAAAATAAGACAGGAATGTGTATTCCCCAGTCCTTCTCAGAGGTTGAACGTCAGCCTAAATGCGTGCTGTTCTGGATGATGTTTGCCATGGGTGCAGGAGTGAGGTCAGGAACCCTCATGCTGCATGTCCTTGTCACCCCTTGAGTGTATCTTTGGTCATGTAATTTCTTAGTTCTTTCTTCTCTGGCTCATTTATTATAGTAAAATATATATAATAAAATGAGATTTATTCCTTTGTTGTAGTAAAATATCCTTTTTATTGACTGCTAAATAATTGAGGGTTTTAAAAAATTATAGTTAATTCTCATCTAATCAGAATCTAAATAATGGAAAAATTCAATTGCAAACTTTGGTCTAATTTCATAAATTAATGAGATGATAATTTTAAAGATAAATGTATTAGGAAAAAGATGTCAGATTGAGATACCACCTAGATCTTGTCTGTAGAGGACAAGATTGTCTTTGATTATTAATGTACATGAAAGTATAAACCATTCTTTGAGTAGTCTACCTTTTAAATTCATTCACACAGTTATTAAAGCAAGATACATTACTTTTAGTGTGAACTATTTGCATCGGATAAAATTGACTTATTTCCTGTTGTGTCTCTGCTGTTGAATACTTTCAGTGTAGTGCTAATATGTACTCTTAAGTAACTCATATTCCATCAGTTCTGAAGTATAGAATTGCTGTTTGTCGTTTTCTTCAGATTTGAAGTTTACCATTACACAATCTACAAATTATGACAAACTCCTCTTGAAAAAAAAAGTTTGAGAAATGAAGCATTCTGGTTAACTTAGCATGGGCTAGTATGGTTGCTATGTAATAAAGGAATGGCTAATTAATAATTTTTAATGTAAACATTATATACCTTATTTTGTAGATGTTTAAGTTCCAGGAAGACAGCAATTGTCATTTTAACTGACTTGTTAGGAAATAATGTTATGAGCAAATTATAGAATCACAGTAATCCTTGTTCTACCATGCTGGCATTTATCCAGAGTTGACTATATTTAACTGGAAATATTGTAAAAGCTTCAGTTTTCTTCATCTCCCTTCTTAAAATGGTTTTTAGGATGTTTATTTTATAATGTTATTAAAATAGCTATTCACAACATTTAAAAAGTAAAGATCACATTTTGTTATAATTACAGTCCATTCTTGTTATTTGCTGTAGTTATGTTCTGTAGTTGCCACAAACACTGAGTTAGCCAATAACTGGACCCTTTGCCCCCAAGGGAAATACAGGGTTAGGTTCCTATGAGCCTCTAGTCACAATATTTTTATAAACCAAAATGCCGTTTCCATTATATAGGTTTGTTTGCCAACATCCTTGTAAAAACAAGCCAGTCTCAGCGTCGAAAACCCGTTCTTATACATAATCTTTTTCCTGTATAACATTTGCCTGAAATTTAACATTTTTCACATAGTATCACCATTTGAAACATGTGAGCCAGCCAACACTAGCTGAGAAGGGTTTAGCATTTTCCTGACCCTGGGAAATGTGGCTGTAAATGTCTTTGGCTTTGAGCCTCATGACAGTGCTGTCTGCTACACTCCTTATCAGTTGTCATCTCATGAATCCATGAATTTAGCGGCTTTCCGTCTTCTCCGTAGCTTGAGCACTTTCCAAGTGGCCCCAGGCACAGATTGGTTCATCTCTTCGTGCACCATAACTGCCTGAACGAAGATCCTCGGACACACTTATTTTCTTCCTCAGGCACATGACAGCCTTCCCATGCTCAGGAAAATAGCACCTCAGCACTACACTTGGGGCCATTTTAAACAGTTGAGATCACCCACAAAAAGCACAAAAATATGAGAAATGTGGCACTAAATAGGTTGAGAAAGGACACTGTTTGTAGTCTGAGCTGGACCAAGAAGGCGGAGCAACACCCTGTTCCACCTCAGCTGGGAACCTGCGTATGTCCGCCAGTGACCGCGAGAAATCCATGAGTATTGATTTTGGGGTTACAGATAATTTTAGTAAGTAGGTGAAGTCACAGATATGGAATCTGCGAATAATGAGGATCAACTGTAGATACAGTAGGTAAAGTTTTTCTGTCAGGGATTTTATGATGTTTTTCATTTTCGTATCTTTTAATTCTTATTTCATTTTATAAAAAAAATTTGTACTGAATTTCATGGCTAGAAATCAGATCTAAGAAAATTCCTCTTATTTTGTGTTCTAGTAATTGGACATTTTTTCCCTGTAGTTTTATGTGTTTTTCCAACCTAGGTAAATTTGGCTTTACAAGAAAGATTAGGATTTTTTTTTTTTTCGGAAGGCATTTCATATGAGTAAAAAATTAGATGTTCTTTAAAGAGACTGAAATTGTTTTGGTATGTGTTTTTTAAATTTTAAGTTGAGAAAGGTGATTGATACCAAGGGCAAAAATCTTAAAGGAAAAGATTGATGAATTTGATTGTGTAAAAATTTAAAACTGAAAAAAACAAAGAAGGAAAGTGGAACAATATTGGCATCATAAATAATAACCCAAAGGGTGTTATTCTTCAGGTGTATAAAGAATTTTAAAGAATCATTAAGAAAATGGCAAACAGTACAATAGGAAGTAGAGAAAACAAACAAGCACTTTTTTAAAGAGCCACAAAGGTAAAAAAAAACTATTTATTGGAAAAGATGTTTGGCCTCAGTAGCAATCTTAAGAAAAGCAAATTAAAACAGGTTACAATTTTTGCACTTTTGGTTTTGGCTAAAATTAAAACAAGACTAAAATATCTAAAAAGACCACTTAGTTATATCTTAGTTAATATCTGTAATACAGTCAGGTACCGCGTAATGACGTTATGGTCAACAACGGACCACATATGTGACGACGGTCCCATAAGATTAGTACCACATAGCCTAGTTGTATAATAGGCTATACCATCTAGATTTCTGTAAGTACACTCGATGATGTTTGCACAACCACACACTTCTCAGAATGTATCCCTGTCATTAAGTGACACACGACTGTAGTTATGATCTAAAAACCCTTTATTCAGAGGAGAGCTTCCACCCTCTTCCACCATGACCAAACAGGTCCTCCCTGGGAGACTATCTGTCATCAGAGTGGTCTGATATTTTGGTGGACAACACAAACAGTTTTAAAAGGAAAAGAGTCATTTGAGAAACGTGCAAACTAAAAAGAAATCACTGTGTCATTGAGTGGTAAGCTCAGGGAGGGGATAGGAAATTACAGAAATCAAGCACACAAATGCAAAAAGCCTGACCCTTTGGTTTACAGTGGTGAGTTTGCCCCCAGGGGACATTTGGCAGTGTCTGGAGATGTTTTGATTGTCATGCCTTGGGGGATACTATTGGCATCTAGTGGATAGAGGCCAAGTATCCACATCCTACAATGCACAGGACAGCCCCACAACAGAGTCCCACGACAGCCCCGGGGTTGGGAACCCTGGTGTAGGGGCAGGCAGCTCCTTTGTAACTCAGTGAGGTGTTGATGTACCACTGCGTTCGATGATGACCCTGGGTTATTAAGAAAATATATGTTTGCTGTACATGCTGTTTAAGCAGCTGTGGCTGTGTCTAATATATGTTAGATTTCCAATCACATTGTATTAAGAAATGTGTAATTCTTAAATCACTTATTTGGAAGATTTATACATCTTATTTTTAAATAAGGATAAACTAGGCATTACTGTATTTTAGTGTTTTACTTACATGAGTCATGTAACTGTAACTTACTAGAAAATCCTTTTTTGTTTTCATGTGATTAATTTTTTAACATAAATATGCTAATCACAAATATGATACATACTTGAGCTTAAAGGCCGTTATTTAAGTTAAACAAAACAACTAATTTCTTAACCTTCAGATAATGTGAAAACCATAAATTTGAAGGTAGACTGGTGGATTTTATTCATTTGAGAAGTAGGATACTTGTGGAGTGGAGATTTCTGATTGATTGGTCTGGGTTTTCATAAATGTCCAGGAAATGATTCAGAGTACTTATTTAGTAAAAGCATAAAATAATTTGAGTCAAATTAAGAATACAAACAAAAAATACCTTTATATTATGTAGTTGACAGTGATTGCCTTAGGGTAACGGAGTTGGGGTAGGAAGGGTTGTGACTATGACTTTAAAAAAATCCTATACATGTATTATTTTAATTAAAATGAGAATAAAATTTGAATAAACCGCAGACCTTCATGTGACCTCTCATCTCTTTCCAGCTACTTATCCATCACCCCCTTTCCCTTTTTTTAGTTATTTTCTGGAAGGAGTTCTCTTCTCTATTTCTAGTTCTCCATCTCCCACTTACTCCTTAACCCACTCCAATTTGGTTTTGGGCTTTATTACTTCACCAAAACAGGTCTCGCTAAAGTCATCAATGACCAAGATTTTGCTAAATCTGGTGGACATTTTCCAATTCTTTTTGCTTTTTGACTTCTCAGCATCACTCCGCACTTCTTGAAATCCTATCATCAATGACTTTTGTAAAGATGGCTCTCCTGGATTTGCTCCTAGTTCTTTGGGTTGTCTTTCTCTCCTCAGGCTAAATCTTCTTAATCTAGTCGTCTCATCATTAGATGTTGGGTTCTTCAAGACTTGTCCAAGGTCTTTCTCTACTGTGTCCTCTCTTGGACCATCTCTACAATGATGGTTTCAGTTAGTGTGCTTATGGAGGTAACTCACACGTGTATCTTCAGCACATGCTCTCAGCTCCTCAGCACCCTCTCCATGTGCCTATTTGATACCTCCCCTCGAATGTCTAAAAGATAATTAAAACTTTGTAGTTCCAAAACCAGTGCCACACCGCTGCCTTCTGCAAACTGGGTCTTCATCCTGAATTCCTTATCTCAATTGAAAACACCCCAAAACAAAATGTGTAAGCCAGAAACCTTGACACTCACCTCTCCCTCATTCCCCATCCAAAATCCAGTCTGTGTCATCTTTTCTCCTCTCTGATATATCATGCATGCTGTAGCCAGGGGTAGCTTTAAAAAAACCATTATATTCTCTTTTTAATTAATTTTTTTATTGCAGTAACATTCGTTCATAACATTATATAAATTTCAGATGTACATCATCATGTTTCGATTTCTGTGTAGATTACATTATTTTCACCACCCAAAGACTAATTACAATCCATCACCATACACATGTGGCTAATTACTTCTTTCGCCCTCCTTCCTCCCCCCTTCTCTGGTAACCAGCAATCCAATCTCTGTCTCTATGTGTTCATTTGTTGTTTTTAATTTTCTATTCATGAGTGAGATCATAATGGTGTTTGACTTTCTCCCTTTGACTTATTTCACTTAGCATATTACCCTCAAGGTCCATCCATGTTGTCATAAATGGCAAGATTTCATCCTTTTTTATGGCTGAGTAGTATTCCATTGTGTATATATACCACATCTTTATCCATTCGTCCTTTGATGGGCGTCTAGGTTGCTTCCAAGTCTTGGCTATTGTGAATAATGCTGCAGTGAACATAGGGATGCATGTATCTTTATGCATTCATGTTTTCATGTTCTTTGGATAAATACCCAGCAGTGGAATAGCTGGATCATATATTAGTTCTATTCTTAGTTTTTTGAGGAATCTCCATACCGTTTTCCATAGTGGCTGCACCAGTTTGCCCTCCCATGAGCAGTGTATGAGAGTTCCCTTCTCTCCACATCCTCTCCAACACTTGTTATTTTCTGTCTTGTTAATTATAGCAATATCTCATTGTAGTTTTCGTTTGCATTTCCCTGATAATTAGTGATGTAGAACATCTTTTCATGTGCCTTTTGGCCATCTGTATATCTTCTTCAGAGAAATGTCTGTTCAAATCTTTTGCCCATTTTTTTTTTATTGATGTCTTAATAGTTTATAACATTGTGAAATTTTGGTTGTACATTATTGTTTGCCAATCACCATATACGTGTCTCCCTTCACCCCTTGTGCCCAACCCCAACCCCTTTGCCACTGGTAACCACAATACTGTTTTCTCTGTCCATGTGTTGGTTTATAGTCCATATTTGAGTGAGATCATACGGTGTTTGCCTTTCTGGCTTATTTCACTTAACATAATACCTTCCAGGTCCATCCATGTTGTTGCAAATGGGACGATTTTGTCTTTTTTTATGGCTGAGTAGTATTCCGTTGTATATATATATACCACATCTTCTTGATCCAATTGTCAGTCGAGGGACACTTAGGTTGCTTCCACTTCTTGGCTATAGTGAATAATGCTGCAATGAACATAGGGGTGCATAAGCCTCTTTGGATTGTTGATTTCAGGTTCATTGGATAGATTCCCAGTAGTGGGATAGCTGGATCATAGGGTATTTCTATTTTTAATTTTTTGAGGAATCTCCATACCGTTTTCCATAGAGGCTGCATCAGTTTGCATTCCCACCAGCTGTGTATGAGGATCCCTGTTTCTCCACATCCTTTCCAACATTTGCTGTTTCTTGTCTTGGTGATTATAGCCATTCTAACGGGTGTGAGGTGATATCTTAGTGTTGTTTTGATTTGCATTTCCCTGATGATTGGTGATGTTGAACATCTTTTCATGTGCCTATTGGCCATTTGTATATCTTCTTTGGAGAAATGTCTGTCCATTTCCTCTGCCCATTTTTTGATTGGGTTGTTTGTTTTTTTGTTGTTCAGTTGTGTGAGTTCTTTCTATATTATGGAGATTAACCCCTTGTCAGATATATGTTTTGCAAATATTTTCTCCCAGCTGGTGGATTGTCTATTCACTTTGATCCTGGTTTCATTTGCCTTGTAGAAGCTCTTTAATCTGATGAAGTCCCACTTTTTTGCGCATTTTCAAATTGGGAAAAACCCGTTATTTTCCAAAGCTCCTGTTGGCTTTGCTTTTCTTTTGCTGCTTTTTCTCAACTTTCCTCCTTCTCCTCCCCCTCTTCTCCCCTTCTCCCCTCTCCCCCTTTGTCCCCTCCCTCTCCCCTTCTGCCTCCCCTTCTCCTACCCCTCCTTCTCCTGCCCCCACCCCCTCCCCTCCTGTCTCCCCCGCCCCTTCCCTCTTACCCTTTGCCCCTTCCTTCTGCCTCCCTTCCTTCTTCCTTCTTCACCTTAGTGGAGTCAGGTTTGCTCTTCCTGGTTGTAGATGGCCACAGCTGAAATTCATATCCAGGATATTTTATTTCCTTTCCTGGCTAATAGCAATTGGGGAAGATTTTTTGTGAGTATCATCAGGAATGGTTTGGGTTCTGACTGTGGCTTATGAAAATGGTGGAGGTAAGGATTTGTGATAGAGAGATAGGAATGAGAGGACTATTTCAGGTTTTGTTCTGAACACGGCCGTTGATTTTTATGCAAAGTGAGAGTAAACATAGAGCATAAAGATGATTGTGACTACTCCCTTGACTCTGCAGACTCAGGTAAGAATATTAAGAATTGGTTTTGAATGTGTTTGGCTGAGGACAGTTCTGCAAATACAGTGTTTATCACAGTCATTTTTAGGACTTGACTGGTGTTGACATTTCAATGCAGCCAGCCCTTCTTTCCTCACGCTGCCCTCAGGATAAGTTGCCCTCTGTGGCTCCCTTGTGTGGCCCCTGCTTACAGCTCTGTCCACCAGCACCAGCCGTAAGCACCTTGAGGGCTCGGCTGTGCCTGGCACAAGCATCTGTATTTCCAGTGTCTAGCCTAGTGCCCAGAGGTGTGCAGTAAGTGATTGTGACCAAATGAATGTGGATGAAAGGTGTAAGTAAAATAATAACAGTGGTATAAAGCCTTGGCTAATGGACTAAATTAAAGCTAAACTTAGTAGGACACACAAATTCTGACATTATCCTGGCACTGACACAGTTTAGTGTTTGATGTATTTTTTATCAATATAAACAGAATTTATATAGACTCTACATTAGTTGCCCATCAGAATTTCTCATTTCCTGTCAGAATCCTTTGTAAAGTTAAAAAAATACAAATATCCAGACTCCATCCCCACGGTCTTGGGCAGGACATGTCATTTAAAAGGAGTCTTAGATTCTATATGTATTTATCTTTATGGCTAAGTATTCTTATTATTTCTCTTATAAGTGGACTGTTAAGTATATCAAATTCCATGAGGCATAAAATCAGGAAAAATATTTGACTTGCTGCTTCTTACATGTTTTCTGCAAAGATCGTGTGCTCCTTTTCAAATTGTGGGTAAATCTCATTGCAGTTCTGGAGGTGCCTTGTTGGCTGTTGTTGGATGATGCATCTGCCCAAACTTGGATCATGATTTTGCTAGTAATGAAGACTAATTAAATGTCATAAAAGTTATACTATTTTAAAATAGGATTCTAAAACTCAAATATAATCATCTGTACCTTTAAATTAATAAGAAAATGAGTCTACTGGGGCTGGCCCGGTGGTGCAGCAGTTAAGTATCGCACTCCGCTTTGGCGGCCTGGGGTTGGCCGGTTCGGATCCTGGGCATGGACCTACTCACCGCTCTTCAAGCCGTGCTGAGGTGGCGTCCCACATAGAAGAACTAGAAGGACCTACAATTAGGATATACAACTATGTACTGGGGCTTTGGGGAGAAAAAAGAAAAAAGAGGAAGATTGGCAACAGATGTTAACTCAGGGCCAGTCTTCCTCAAAAAAAAACATGAGTCTACTGACAATAAATGATTATTGCAGAGACTACTGTGAAAGGCATTTAAAAAAACAAGAATCTATTAAAAGACTCCTTTTTTGACTAATAGACTCCTTTTTGACACCAAAACTGTTACATTAAAAATTTTTTTTTATTAAAATACACACAAAATTTACCATCTTAACCATTTTAGAATGTATACTTCAGTGGTGTTCAATACATTCGCACTGTTGTACAGCCGTAAACATCATCCATCTCCATAACTCATTTTATCTTCTAAAACAGAAACTCTATACCTATTTAACAATAACTCCCCATTCTCTCCTCCTCCCCAATCCCTGGCAACAACTATTCTACTTTGCTTCTATGATTTTTGCTACTCTTAAGTACCTCATATAAGTAGAACCATGCAGTGTTCGTCTTTTTGTGACTGGCTGATTTCTCTTAATGTCCTCAAGGTTCACTCATGTTGTAGCATATTGCAGAATTTCCTTCCTTTTTAAGGCTGAATAATATTCCATTGCATGTTTATACCACATTTTGCTTATCCATTCATCCATCGACGGACACCTGGGTTGCTTACCTGTTTTAGCTATTGTGAATAATGCAGCTATGAATGTGGGTGTACAAATATCTCTTTGAGACCCTGCTTTCAATTCTTTTGGGTGTATACCCAGAAGGGAAATTGCTGGATCATATGATAATTCTATTTTTAATTTTTGAGGAACTACTATACTGTTTTCCACAGCAGCTGTACTATCTAACATTATCACCAGCAGTGCCCAAGAGTTCCAGATTCTCCACATCCTCACCAACATATGTTTTCCGTTTTTTTTTTTTTTTGGTAGTAGCCATCCATATGGGTGTGAGTTGGTATCTCATTGTAGTTTTTTTTTTTCCTTTTTCTTTTTTGCTGAGGAAGATTTGCCTTCAGCTAACATCTGTTGCCAGTCTTCCTCTATTTTGTATGTGGGTTGCTGCCACAACATGGCTGACGAGTGGTATACGTCCATGCCTAGGATCCCAACCAGTGAACCTGGGTGGCTGAAGTGGGGTGTGCCGAAATTAGTCACTATGATGTGGGCTAGCCCCCTCATTGTAGTTTTGATTTGCATGTTCCTAATAACTCCATTGCATTTTTAAGTGATAGTCTGTTAAATTAATTGGTCCATTTATAGATCTAGCAATCATATGCCAGAAATTAAGTGCAATGTGTACATTTTGAAGCCTTCACTTTCCTTTTAGGCATGGATTCAGGTCTTAGAACATGAAGCCAAAAGATTAAATGAACCCAAAGCACCTTAGTGTGAGGTTTTCCATGTAAGAGCTGTGTGGTGTGCAGATCCAAGTTTCTGGAGGCTCCTGCCGTCATCACTTGGCACCTTGCTCTGAGCCCACATCTCCCTTCTTTGTGGTGCATTTCGGTTTTACTGAGTAGAGAAAGGGAAGCACCACTTAAAGGGTACATGCACTATTATGTTAATTCAAAAATTTCTTGAAAGTGGAGTTTTGGATTCCACTTGAAGTAGTATAAAATACAAAGATAGGTGGAGGACAAACGAGTCGATTTGTCTTTGCCATTCCATAGCTGCCCTCACTGTGGAGACTATTTTACCCTCTTTCTTTAGGCACGTATTTCCATGGAATGTGTCGGGTAGATAGCAATTCTGTTTGTAAAAAGCTCAGACAGTCTGGGTTAGCTTTAAAGCCAGTAAGATATACACACTTACGCTTTTATTTGTGTATGATTCAGTGTCTTTTTCTTTTATTTTAACATATGTTGTAAATAGATTTCTAATCGACAAATATACAATCTAGATGAAATGATTTAGCACTATTAATGTAAATTTTTAAGGCATTTTGCAAGGAATACAGAACTACCAATAGCTCTTAAAGGTTTATAAGGCCCAGTTTCTTTCCTGCAGAGTTATGTGCAAAGTGCTGTGCATAGAACTATTTCTGATCTACTTAAATAACAGATGTTTTCAATGGATTAAATATAGATAAGGATATTAATTGTTTACATTGTGTGATACTTTCTCCCTCTTTTAAAAACTTTTAGATTGAAGAATAACATCCATATAGGAAAGTGAACACGTCCACATTATCATAATGTATGGCTCAATGAATGATCACTAAATAAATATACTCATGTAATCACAATCCAGGTCAAGACGACTCTTAACAGCATTGCGGAATGTGCCCCAACCCAGATAGTGGGATAGTTCCCTAGTCTGTTCATTTCTGTGGTCTTAGAACTTCTCTGATGTTCAGTTATTTTTGAACTGTATGTTTGGTATCATGTATTATTTTGTGAGTGGCTTTAGGGAGAATCATCTACATATACTGCATTTAGCTAGTTCATTCAGTTTCACTGTTATGTAGTTTTTTGTTTTTGTTTTTGTTTTTGTTTTTAGTGAGGAAGAGTGGCCCTGTGCCAACATCTGATGCCAATCCTCCTCTTTTTGCTTGAGGAAGATTGTCCCTGAGCTAATATCTGTGCCCATCTTCCTCTACTTTATATGTAGGACGCTGCCACAACATGGCTTGACGAGCAGTGTGTAGGTCCGCACCCAGGATCCGAACCTGCGAACCCCAGGCCGCTGAAGCAGAGTGCGCAAACTTAACTGTTATGCCACTGGGCTGGCCCTGTTATGTAGTTTTTATTATGTTTCATGGTATGACTAAACCACAATAAATTTATCCAGTCTACTGATAGTGAACGTAGCGTTGCTTCCAATTGTGGGTAATTACGAATACTGCTTCTTTGAAATTCTTGTACCTGTCTTCTGGTACCAGGTACATGCATTTCTGTTGAGTATATATACCTAGGAGCAGAACCTTCAACTTTTATAATTCCAAACTGTTTTCCAAAGCAGTGTACCAATTTACATTTCAATAGCAGGGTATGAGAGTTCCCTTTGCTCACGTCTTGCTTGTTCTTGGTATTGTCTATAAATTTTTACTGTCCTAATGATATGTCTTTATAAACAAATTCTTAGTTTTAATGTAGTTCTATTTAGCAGTTTAGTGTTTGTATGTATCCTGTGTAAGAAGAACTCTTTTCCTATTTCAAGATCATGAAGATAGTCTGCAATTATCTTCTCTTCTAGAAGCTTATATGTTTATATCTATAATCTACGGAGAGTTCATTTTGTTGTGTGTGGTTAAGAGTTGTCTGATTTTTTTTCCCCCATATGGATATCTGATTGAGCCAGCATTATTTATGGAACTATTGCTCTGCAGTACCATCTTTGTCACATAAATCAAGTGTCCATATATGCGTGGGTCTGTGTCTGGATTCTCTATTCCTTTCCATGAATTTATATGACTGTTTTTGTCCCTATTTGACACTGTCTCAATTACTGTAGCTTTACAATAAATCTTGATTTATGTTATCAGATCTTCCAATTATATCTTCTTTGTTACTGTCTTATTTGTTACTTATTTGTTGTTTATATCTTATTTGTTAGTGGCTATTCTTGGCCATTTACATTTCCATATAAATTTCAGAATGAGATTGTTAATTTTCACACTAAAAATTCCTCTGGAGTATTGATTGGAGTTTCACTGAATTTGTAAATCATTTTGGGAAAGAATTAACAATTTTTACAGTATTAATCTTTTAATCTGTGAATATGATGTATCCGTTGGTCATTTTTACTTTTTCTCAATAATGTTTTATGGCTTTCTGGAGAGAGATCTTGAGTATTTTTTGTTAGATTTATTCCTAGATCTGACTTTTTTGGGTGACATTGTAAATAATATCTTAAAATTTTTTTTCATTTACTCATTGTTTTTTACTAGTATATAGAAATAAGTAATTTTTTGTATAGACCTTCTGTCCACTAATGTTATTGAAGTCACTTATTAATTTTAGTTATTCATCTGTAGGTGTGTTTTGGAATTTTCTGTAGATAGAAACATGTTATCTCTGAATAATGACAGTTTTAATTCTTCTTTTCCAATCTGTATATATCTTATTTCTTTTTCTTGCCTTATTGCACTGATGAGGTCCTCCGGTACAGTGTTGAATATGGTGAGTATGGGTATCTTAGCTCATTCTCATTTGCAGAGAGAAAGCTTTGAACATTTCATTGAGTATGATTTTTCTGCTGTTGGTTTTATATGGCTACCCTTTTTCGGATTAAGGAGTTTCCCATCTATTTCTGTTTTGCTTTGAGTTTTTGTTATGAATGGATGAAGAATTTTATCCAGTGTTTTTCTGCATTATTGAGCTGATTATATGATTGTTTTCCTTTATTCCATTAATAGGTGAATTGCTAGGAATGTAACAAACTTGGTCAAGCTGTATTTTTCTTTATGTATTGCTGGATTTGATTTGCTAGTATTTGTTTAGTATTTTTGCATTCATGATCATGAATGAGATAGGCGTACAACTTTGTTTTCTCCCAATGTCCTTTGTCAGGTTTTGATATCAAGGTCATTTGTCAGGTTATGACATATTTCCTCTTTTTCTGTTCTCAGAAAGAGTTTCTGTAAGATTAGTGTTTTTTCTTCTTGAAATGTTTGGTAGAATCTAAGGTGAAGCAATCTGGTTCTGGAGTTTGTGGGAAAATTGTAAATTATCGATCCAACCTCTTTAGTAGTTATAGACTTATTCAGGTTTTCTATTTCTTCTTGTGTCTGTTTTGATAGTCGTCTGATAGTTTCACCAGGGGTTTATCAATTTTGTTTGTCTTTTCAAAGAATCAACTTTTCTTTTTATTGAATCTCTCTTTTGTATGTTTCCTAGTTCTTTGATTTCTGTTCATTATATATATGTGTCTATATACATATATATGAAATTTCCTTCTTTCTGTTTTTTTTGGTTTAATTTTTCATTTTATAATTTCTTGAGATAGATGCTTAGATCATTGCTTTTCATCCTCTCCCTGCTTTTCTTCTATATGCATTTAAGGTTATAAATTTTCTTTTAAGTACATTTCAGAACTTTTGATAATTAGTATTTCCATTTTCATTACTTTCATTATATTTCCTGATTTTTATTGTGATTTTTTTCATTGACCCATATGTTATCCAGAAGAATGTTTTTTAGCTTCCAAAAACTTAGGAATGTTTTTGGTTATCTTTTGTTACTGATATCTTTTTCAGTTCTAACGTGGGCAGAGAGCAGAATGTATAATTTCAATCCTTTGAAATTTGTTGAGACTTGCTATACTCAGTATGTGATCAATTGCATAAACATTCTGTGTGCATTTGAAAAGAATGTGCATTCTGTGGTTATTGGCTGCAGAGGTTTATATATATCAGTTAGTCAAGTTTGTTAAATATTTTTGTAATTCTTGTATATACTTAGTAATTTTTCCCCTTGTTTCATCAGTTGTTGAGAGAGGTATGTTAAAATCTCCTGCTATGACTGTGGATTTGTCTATTTTTCCTTTTAGTTCTGTCAGTTTTTGCTTTATATGTTTTGAGATTTAAGTACATAAAATTTAGAATATTTCCTAATTAGTTGAACCTTTTTTTTCTTACAAAGTGACCCTCTTTTTCCTTAGTAATAGTTTACGTTATTGCCCTCTTGCCAGCTTTCTTTTTGATAATAATTTGGCATGATTCTTTTTTTTTTTTACCCTTTTCTTTACAAACTTAATGTGTCCCTATATTTAAGATGTGTCTTTTGCAAAAAGCATGTAGCTAGGTTTTTGTTTTATTGTTGTTGTTTTTAATCCAGTCTCAAAATTGCTATCTTTTATTGAAGCTGCTCTGTTTAGATTTAATGTAATGACTGATGTATTTGGGTTTAAATCTATCATCATAATATATCGTTTTTATTCATCTTGCTCCTTTTTCTTTCATCTTTGTTGGTGGTGGGAGGGTGTTCATAAAGCATTTTGTATTATTCTTTATTCCACATCTAATAGCTTGGTAGTTATGCATCCTTTTACTTTTATTGATTACTCTAGAGGTAGTAACCTGTGTCCTTGATGTATCAAGGTGTCTAATACAAATTCTTTTATTCTTCCCAGATAATGCAAGGAACTTAAAACAGGCTTTTAACCCCATTTACCTCAGTCTTGACTTTAGGCAGTTGTGGTCACCTATCTAAATTCTGTATGTGTTGTACACCTAGGAGATGTTGTTGTTGTTGTATACAATTAGTATTTATTTAGATTTACCCACATGTGTACCCTTTTCATTGCTCTTCATTGCTTTTTGCAGTTTCTCAGTTTTCCTCTGGGATTCTTTTCCTTCTGCTTGAGAAACATCTTTAGTTTCTGTATTATGGGACTGCTGGTTATAAAGTTTTGGTTTATATAAACTATATGTTATTTACCTTTCATTTTTGCAGGCATGGAAATTTTTATTTGCAGTTATTTTCTCTGAGCACTTTGAAGATATTATTTCATTGTCTTCTGACTTGGGTTGTTTTGGTTGAGAAGTCAGCTTGCAGTTGTATTATTGCTCCTTTGAAGGTAATATGACTTTTCCTCTGGTAACTAAAAGTTTTCTCTTTTTCTCTTTGGTTTTAGGCAGTTTTACTGTGATGTGCCTAGGTGTAGTTGTCTTCGTATTCATCTGGTTTTGCTTTCTGGTAATGATCCTTGAATCTGTGGCTTGATGTGTTTTATCAGTTATGGAAAATTATCAGCCACTCTCTCTTTGAAAGTTAATTCTGCTCCATTCTTTCTTTTCTTTGTTTTTGGGATTGCAGTGAAATATAAGTTAAACCTTATTATCATATCCGTGTATCTCTTATGAACTTGTTTCTCCATGCTTTCTTCTGGATACTTTCTTTTGAAAATAATCTTCAGGTTTACTAATTCTCTTTTCATCTGTATCTAATCTGATGTTAAACCCATCCATTGAGTGCTCTCATTATTGTGGTTTTTTAACTCTATCCTTTCCATTTAGCTTCTTTATATTGTTTCTTGTTCTCTGCTGAAATTATCAATCTTTTCTTTTAATTTCTCAAACATATCTAGCATAGTTTTTGTTTTTGCTGAGGAAGATTCAGCCCAAACTAACATCTGCGGCCAATCTTCCTCTTTTTTTTTTGTTTGAGGAAGATTAGCCCTGAGTTAACATCTGTGCCAATCTTCCTCTATTTTGTATGTGGGTTGCCACTACAGCATGGCTGACAAGTGGTATAAGTCCACGCCGGGGATCCCAACTGGCAAACCCCGGCTGCTGAAGCGGAGCACACGGAACTTGAACCACTAGGCCACAAGGCTGGCCCTCAAGCATATTTTTAAAGTCCACGTCTAATAACTGCATCATCTAGAACTTCTCCTGTAAGTTTGTTTCTATTTTTTTTGTTTTGTTTTCTTAATTTTTGGTGATACTGCCTTGACTCTTTGTATATTTGGTTATTTTTACTTGTGTTCCATATACTATATATGAAAAATTGTAGGAGTTTTAAAAAATTGAGATTCAGGATGATGTTATCTAGAAAGGATTTATGTTTGCTTTTGACCAACAGCCAGGAGTACCAGTAATCCTAGATCACATTAATCCCATCAACAGCTGAGCTGATTTGAAGTTTAAGAATAATGGTAGTTTATTCATTTTGTAGTTAATTATATACTTTTCATTTATTACTAGGTAATTATATGTAAGGACTGAATTCTTTGCAGTTCTCTCTTACTCCTATGGTACAGCCTTTCAGTTTGTCAACTTAAAGTTTGAAGGGGTTATAATATCTCCCTCCTCCCATAGTAGGTACTCAATTCTAATTTTTTTATCCTCTTAGCCTTGTGTCTGTTGAAAGCTTTGCTCATGTTCTTAGCTGCCTCTTACAGAATTGCCAGCTGCCTATATAGGAGAAATGTGACCCCAAATCAAGGCTTGGCTCTTGATTTTCTGTTTTTCTCTATCTTAATTCTGTAAGTTTCAGCACCTTGTTAGTTCTTTTTTGCTTTCAAAAAGATATATATATCTTTTTTAGTTCAGCTTTTCAAGTTCTCATTGGCAAGTACTCTGCTATTACCAGAACCTGACATTCTGTGTAGAAATTTTTGTTTCATATTTTTAACAATTAATGAACGTGTACCTAACTAGTCATGTACAACTTGATTTTATTCAAAGCACAGTAATTACAGTGTATATTTTTATAAAGGATAGGTATAAATTACTAAGAAAAGTTCATGTATCTCAATTTTTATGGATTTCTTTTTCATAACGTCCAAATATTGTTAACTAAAATATGACTGTAACTCCACAGTTTTTATAATTTTAAGGTAAATATTATTTCTCTGATGATTTATTGCAAACACCTATCCAAAGACTAATAAAAGTCAGAGATAAACTGTGAAATGAGAAAAATGAGAAACAATATAATGAATACTTTTTATGAATCTAAATCTATTCACTTTAAAGGACTTATTTCTGGCTATATGACCATTTTACTTTCTTATTTTAAAATATTTTTTTATTTTATGAAATGATGGTAAAACCAGTGTCTTAGTCTGTTTGGGCTGCTATATCAAAATACCACAGACTGGGTGGCTTGTAAACAACAGAAATTTATTTCTCACAGTTCTGGAGGCTGCAGGTCCAATCAGGGTACAAACATGGTTGGATGAGGGCTCTCCAACAAGTTCCAGACTATTGACTTCTCCTTCTGTCTTACATAGGGGAAGTTGCAAGGGATATCTCTGGGGCTTCTTTTGTAGGGGCTCCAATCCCATCCATGAAGGCTCTGCCCTCATGACCTAATAACCTCCTAAAGGCCTCACCTCTTAATACCATCACCTTGAGCATTAGGTTTTCAACATACGAATTTTGGGGCGACACAAATGGACACCATGACCAAGTGGGCTTTATACCAGGAATGCAAGGGTGGTTTAACATAAGAAAATCCATCAATGTAATACATCACGTTAGTAGAATGAAGGGAAAAAAATATGATCATATCAGTTGGTGCAGAAAGGCATTTCACAAAATCTAATACCTTTTCAAGTTAAAAACTCTCAGAAAATTAGGGCTAGAAGGGAACTTCCTCAACGTGATAAAGGATATTTATTAAAAACCCAAGCTAATATTATAATCAAAGGCCAACCAGTGAAAGCTTTCCCCTCTAAGATCAGGAACAAGACAAAGATGCTCGCTTTAATTACTGCTATTTAATATTGTACTGTAAGTTCTAGTCAGAGCAATTAGTCAAGAAAAAGAAATAAAAGACATTCAAATTGGAAAGGAAGAAATAAAACTGTATTTGGAGATGACATGATCTTGTTTTAGAAAATCCAAAAGAATCCACAAGAAAGTTATTAGAGCTTATAAGTTCAGCAAAGTTGCAGGGTACAGGGCCAACACACAAAAATCGGTATGTTTCTATATACCAACAATGAACGATCAGAAGAGGAAATTAAGAAAGCAGTTCCATTCACATTAGCATCTAAAAAAAACAAAATACCTGGGAATAAATTTAACCAAGGAGGTGAAAGACTTGTGCACTGAAAATTAAAAAACATTGCTGAAAGAAATTAAAGACCAAAATAAATGGAAAGGCATCTTGTGTTCATGGATAGGAAGACAATATTGTCAAGATGTCAATACTACCCAAAGCAGTATAGAGATTCAGTGCAGTCCCCATGAAAATTCCAGTGGCCCCCCCCCTTTTTTTTTTGATAAATGAAACAGGTGATCTTGAAATTCATATGGAATTTCAAAGTGCCCTGGATAGCCAAAACAGTCTGGAAAAAGAAGAACAAAGTTGGAGGACTCACACTCCCCTATTTCAAAACTTGCTACAAAGCTATAATAATCAAAACTATGTGGGACTGGCATAAGGATAGACATATGGACTAATGGAATAGAATTTAGGGTTCAGGACTAAATGTACAGCTATGGTCAATTGATTTTTGACAAAGATGTCAAGTCTATTCAACTATTCTATTCAAAGAATAGTCTCTTCAAAAGATGGTGTTGGGGTAACTGGATATCCACATGTGAAAGAATGAAGTTGGGTCCCTCCCTCACCCCATGTACAAAAATTAACTCAAAATGGATCAATGACCTAAATATAAGAGCTAAAACCATAAAACTCTTAGAAGAAAACATAGGGCTTAGTCTCCATGACCTTAGATATTACATAGGATTCTTAGGTATGACACCAAAAGCAGGAGCAATAAAAAGAAAAAATAAATACATTATACTTCATCAAAACCAAAAACGTTTTTGTGCATCAAAGGACGTTATCAAGAAAGTGAAAAGACAATCTACAAAATGGTAGAAAATATTTGCAAAACTTATATCTGATAAGGGATTAATATCTAGAATATATAAAGAACTCCTACAACTCAACAACAAAAAGACAAGCCAATTTAAAAATGAGCAAAGGACTCAAATAGACATTTCTCCAAAGAAGATATACAAATAGCCAATAAACACATGTAAAGATGTTCAGCATCATTAGTCATTGGGGAAACCACAAATAAAACACTACTTCACACCTACTAAGATGGCTATAAAAACCCCAAACAAACAGAAAGTAGAAAGTGTTGGCTAGGAGGTGGAGAAATTGGAACTTGCATACATTGCTGGCAGAAAGTAAAATGGTGCAGCCACTGTGGAACATAGTTTGGTGATTCCTTAAAAGGTTAAGCATAGGATTAGTATATGGTCCAGCAATTCTACTTCGTGGTATATATCCAAAGGAATTGAAAGCAGAGACTCAGATACTTGTATGCCAGTGTTGATTGCAGTTGTTATTCACAATATCCAAAAAGTAGGAACTACCCAAGTTTCCATCAACAGATGAGTAATGCCACTGACCTATACACTTAAAAGTGGTTGGAAGGGCAAATTTTATGTTAAATATACTTCACCACACTTTTAAAAAGTTGGTATTATATACCAAAACCCATGAACTGTACACTTTGAATGGATGAAATGTGCGGTATGTGAGTTATATCTCAATAAAGCTTTATAAAAATAAAAGATTAACAGCCTTTATTTCCCCACCCCTATTTAGTTGTTTAAACAACTATTCTGTCAAATCCAGAAGTCTGGAAACACCCTTTTGCTTTACTATGATAGCTAATAAAATAACTGAAACATGGTTTTAGATAGAACTTTGATCAGTATTTTACATAGTGTGATTTTCTGTTCTTAAACGAATGTAATTTGTTTTTTAAAAAACCCACTCTAAGAAATCTACCTTAAGTGCTGTTTTGCCAGTTCTCCACATTCTGTGCTTGCCACGTATGGAAAGTGGGCAGCAACTGATTGTTTTCGAGGTTCTTGATGGAGCATAGTTGTTCCTTAGTCTTAAGACCTTACCCAACCATTTAGCATTATTATAGACTAGCTTTATTCCTTCTCCTGTTTTTTTTTTTAAATCTCAGGACTTATTGGGGAATGTATTCAATCAGTAAGTGTTTGTTTATACTTTGTGATAAAAATTGTTAAAGGCCAGCCCGGTGGCTTAGTGGTTAAGTTCCCAGGCCCTGCTTCAGCAGCCCGGGGTTTGTGGGTTTGGATCCTGGGTGCGGGCCTACACACCACTCATCAAGCCATGCTATGGCAGCGTCCCACATACAAAATAGAGGAAGATTGGCACGGATGTTAGCTCAGGGACAGTCTTCCTCAAGCAGAAAGAAGAAGATTGGCAACAGATGTTAGCTCAGGGGACAGTCTTTCTTACCAAAAAAAAAAAAATTTGTTAAGGACATAAGGTAGGTTTCAAATATGGCCTGCTTTCAAAAAAACTGCTAAGATTGGGCAGATAATAACTCACGTATGAAATAATTATAAAGCAGTCAGTGACAACATGAAATTAATTATAACTTTTATACATGTAGCTTATTATAATAGTGGAATACAGCTTAATAATTATAACTTTAATAACAACTAATAACGAAACAAGCTATTGTAAATAAAATTGTGCGATACTAACAAAAGACCAAACACCTCAAAGGAACTATTGCTAGTATAGATAAGAATTTAATAAATGATTAGGAATGTATCACATTTCATTAGAGAAGAAGGAGATCCTCTTTGGGAAAACCTATATTTTCGTCTAGTGTCATATTCAAAAAGTAATTCTACAGGGGCCGGCCCGGTGGCGCAAGCGGTTAAGTGCGCGTGCTCTGCTGTGGCGGCCCAGGGTTCGCCGGTTTGGATCCCGCGCGCACACCGACACACCGCTTGGCAAGCCATGCTGTGGCGGCGTCCCATATAAAGTGGAGGAAGATGGGCACAGATGTTAGCCCAGGGCCAGTCTTCCTCAGCAAAAAGAGGAGGATTGGCAGATGTTAGCTCAGGGCCGATCTTCCTCACACACACAAAAAAAGTAATTCTACAGTTTCTGGTTGGGCATGTCAGATGCTTGGAAGTTGCCACTCTATCCTAATAACAAGTAAAAAGCTGAACAACTGAAAAATCAACAGATCTACTGAGGTCCATGAGAGAAGTGAGGCCACAGGTCAAACTGCCACCACAAAAATTGGAGAAACAGAAATGCAGGTAGAATCACAGCTTACTGGAGCAAAAGCCCACCAGCAGAAACCTCCGCAGGAACCAGTGCTGGGTAAGAAAACCTGATTGTGATTGGCAGATTGCTGGAGGCTTAGGGTGGACAAGTCTGAGTTAGAGCTCTAGGGGACCCAGTCATAGGGATCCCACGCTCACTTTTGTGAGGTTTACCTCTAGGAGCTCTACCAGGTCCTCATAGTGAATATTAGGGAAAAAAATCCCCTCATGATTCCTTCAGGGGGAGGGGAAAAAGAACTATTTTAGATACACCAGAGCATTTTGTTCTTCTTAATAAGGTCAGCCGTCAGGTCAGCCCTCAAGAGAAACTATTTTACTAGAGCCTAACCTGCTGAGTTTTATCAAAGCCTGACTGACCTGAGGAAGGGAAATACCCGCACCAGCCCCCTCTAGCCATCTTGTCCCACCCAATGGGGGAAATGAAAACTGAGAAGCACTTGTGAAGTTCACAGTGCAAGGGCACAGCTCAACAAAACTCTGAGACCTAATCATAGGACTGTAGAAAGCATCTGCTCCCACGCCTTACTGCTGCATTACTGAAGGCCTACTTGCTGCAGATACTCAAAGGCAAAAACACAGTTTGAAGAAACTGAATAAGCATCTGAACCTAAGTCAGTAGGGCAGGGATGTTGGAATATCGGAACAGGAATTTTTAAAAAACTGATTAATATGCTAAGAACTTTAATGGAAAAAGACAATGTGCAAGATTAGATGAGTAATGTCAGCAGACAAATGGAAATTCTAAGAAAGATCAGAAAAATGCTAGAGAGCAAACACACTAATAGAAATGAAGAATGCCTTTGATGGGCTCGTTAGTAGACTCGACACATCTGAGGAAGGACTCTGAACTTGAGGATATGACAGTAGAAACTTTCAAAACTTTTAAAACTCAACATGAGGAAAATGAACAACGTGATTTAAAAATGAGCAAAAGGGGGCTGGCCCCGTGGCCTAGTGGTTCAGCATGCTCTGCTTTGGCGGCCCGGGTTCAGTTCCCAGGTGCGGACCTACACTGCTCGTCGGTGGCCATGCTGTGGCAGTGACCCACGTACAAAATAGAGGAAGATTGGCACAGATGTCAGGGCGGATCTTCCTCAAGCTAAAAGAGGATAATTGGCAGTAGATGTTAGCTCAGGGCAAATTTTCCTCAGCAAAAAAAAAAAAAAAAAATGAGCAAAAGACTTGAACTGACACCTCACCAAAAATGGTAAACATAGAAAGTAAGCATATGAAAAGATGTTCAACATCATGTGTCATTAGAGAATTGCAAATTAAAACAACATCGATTTACTATATATCTATTAGAATGGCTGAAATCCAAACCATTGACAACACTGATTGCTGTAGAAGATGTGGAGCAACAGGAACTCTCATTCATTGCTGGTGGGAATGCAAAATGGTACAGCCACTTTGGAAGACAGTTTGGCAGTTTCTTATAAAACTAAACATACTCTTACCATACAATCCAGCAGTTGTATTCCTTGGTCTTTACCACCCTAAGAAGCTGAAAACTTACACACAAAAGCCTGCACAGGGATGTTTGTAGCAGCTTTATTCATAATTGGCAAAACGTGGAAGCAACCAAGATGTCCTTTAGTCAGTGAATGGATAAATAAAGTAAGGGGCATCCAGACAGTGGAACATTACTCAGTGCTAAAAAGAAACGAGCTATCAAGCCATGACAAGGCCTGAAGCAACCTTAAATGCGTATTACTAAGTGAAAGAAGCCAATTTGAAAAGGCTACATAGATCCTATGTGATTCCAACTATGTGACATTCTGGAAAGGCAGAACGATGGAGACAGTAAAAAGATTAGTGGTGGCCAGGGATTGAGGGGAGGAAGAGATGAATAGGGGGGTGCAGAGGATTTTTAGGACAGTGAAATTATTTGTATAACACTTTAATGGTGTATACTTCTCTTTATACATATGTGAAAACCCATAGAATATACAACACTAAGAGTGAACCCCAAGGTAAACTGTGGACTCTGGGTAATAATGGTCTGTAGGTTCATTGGTTATAACAAATGTGCCCTCTGGTTTGGGATGTTTATAATGGGGGAGGTTGTGGGTGCAGGGACGTGGGACTCTGTATTTTCTGATGAATTTTGCTGTGAACCTAAAACTGTTCTAAAAAATAATGTTTATTAATACTTTTTAAAAAGTTATTCCCAGACAGATTAAGAAGTCAATATTTTAAAAAATTATAAAAAAACAGAGGAAAATACAATTGAATATTTTTCTGACCTGAGTGTGAAAGGAGTTCTAATCATAAAAGCTATCATAAAGGAATACATAGCTAGATTTCAGTATAATTTCACTTAATGTTTACTAAAAGACAAACAGAAAAGTACTTTATGAATAACCTTAATATATAAAGAAATTAATATGTAAGTGGGAAAATGGTATGACTAGACTATCAGTAAAAAGTAATCTAAAATTGCTAATAGACTTTGGGAAAATTTCAACCTAACCTAAGTAGCAAAGAAATGCATGTTATACAATGAGATTAATTTTTAAATTTTATGTAATATTTGAGGTAAATACTTCAAAATACTTATTTATATTTATATTAGGCAACATAATAGTAAAACAGACTTGAACCCATCACCAAAAGTAAAATCAGAAGATGTTTGGTGCTATGTACTCTCCCAGCGTGTTCCTCCTTGATGCAGTCTCTTCTCCCTGCCACCAGCTGTTCTCTGATCTCCTATCATGTTTATCATTTCCTTGCAATAAAAAGTTTTCCCACGTATGTATTTGTCACCAAGTAATGCATTGTTTAAGTTTTCTTATTTTTAAGTTTTTCCTGACTTGCTTTCTCTTTCATTCTTTTTTTTTCTGTTTGTAGCATTTGTGTGATGTAAAACAAGATACTTGTATAGATGGAAGAGATTGCATTAAATCTGGATTTGTAGTGATAGAGAGTATCAGTATCACCTGGGGCCTTGCCAAAGTTATTTGGACCAATTGACACCGATTAGGATTGCTAGTATCAAAAAACCAGAAAATTATAAGTGTTGATGAGAATGTGGAGAAATTGGAACCCTTGTGCACTATTGGTGAGAATGTAAGATGGTGCAGCCACTGTGGAAAACAATATAGTGGTTCCTTAAAAAATTAAAAATAGAATTTACCATATGATTCAGCAACTCCACTTCTGGGGCTATACCCCCAAAAACTGAAAGCAGGGTCTCGAAGAGATATTTGTATACCCATTCATAGCAGCATTATTGACAATAGCTAAAACGTGAAAGTAACCCAAGTGTCCATCCACAGATGAAAGAATAAGCAAAATGTGGTGTATACATGCAGTGGAATATTATTCAGCCTTAAAAAGGAAGAAAATTCTGCAGTATGCTACAGTATGCATATTGAGGACATTATGCTAAGTGAAATATGTCAGTCACAAAAGGGCAAATATTATATGATTTCACTTCTGTGAGGTACTTAAAGTAGTCATGATTGTCAAGACAAAGTATAATGGTGGTTACCAGGGGCAGGGAGAGTGGGGAATGGGGAGTTAGTGATTAATGGGTATGGAGTTTCACTTTTACGAGGTGAAATGAGTTATGAGGATGGATGATGGTTGCACAACAATGTGAATGTATTTAATACCACTGAACTGTACTTGTAAAAATGGTTAAGATGGGGGCTGGCCCGGTGGCATAGTGGTTAGGTTGGCACACTCTGCTTCGGTGGTCCAGGGTTCGCAGGTTCAGATCCCGGGTGTGGACCTATGCACCGCTTATCAAGCCATGCTGTGACAGGCGTCCCATGTATAAAGTAGAGGAAGATGGGCACAGATGTTAGCACGGGGCCAATCTTCCTCAGCAAAAAGAGGAAGATTGGCAACAGATGTTAGCTCAGAGATGATCTTCAAAAAAAAAGGAAAAAATAGTTAAGATGGCAATTTTATGTTATGTGTATTTTACCACAATAAAAGAAATAGGGAAAAAAAATTTACTGGGAACTTTTGGTTTTATATTTTTATTTTTTAAACTATAGCCCTCTTGAGAATCTCTGCCCAAAGGAGCTACTGTTCCTGAAGGGAGTCTATCAAATTCCTCAGATGTGTTAGAGCCAAAAAAAGATTGAGGCTTATATTAAATATCTCTACAAGTCTTCTGATCTTTCTTTTTGATGTCTTAATCTTTGATATAACATAAAGGATGGCTTACTCTGGGACTCTGTTGTTTATATAACATAGCTGGAATAGTTGAATTTCATAATTCCATATCAAAAGTTTATCATGTTCATAACTATGTTAGGCACCTTGAAAGATAGATGAAAAATAAACAAGACGTGTCCTTTCCTTCTTGAATTAATGGCTTCTTTTGAGGAATTTATAATTATTTGTACAAGGCAATAAATTTCTGCCTGATGTATAAACAAATTGCAATTAGAATACCCGGGAGAGTGAGTTTGATTGAGTTGATTCTGGGAGAAAGGGCTGGTCAGGAACAAGTGCACTGGGGTGAGTCCCAGAAAGAACAACGAAAATTTTAACAATTAATAAAGGGACGGAAGGGAACATTCTAGGCAGAGAGAACTGTTTATGCAAAGGGATAGAGGTATGAAGTTTTTGGACATATTTAGGAATTTTGAGTACTTCAGTTATACAGTATACATTCAGGAAAGAATGGACTGAAAAGTTTGATTTGGCCACATCAATGCAGACTTTAAATGATAAGCTGTCTGTACAGAGGATCTAAGAAACTCGTTTTCTAAGATTTTCCTTTTTATTGACAAACACCCAAATTGCTATCCTTGTCTTATATGAAGCCACATTATGAATCATATTTACTAGATATTGGAAGGATTTTTGTCTGTTTTGCTTATTGCTGTATTCCCAGAGCATAGAAGAGGGCCTGACATATAACAAGCATGCCTGAAATATGTTAAATGAATGAATGATTTTAGATTTCATAGGAAAGGAGAATTCAATGGTTGTACTTTAAAAAGATCTTGTCCTGACAGGTCAGGTTGTTTTGGGTACTTGTATAACGTGCCTTAGGCTTCATTGTATTTGCCTTACTTGGGCTGCATTCTTTGGGCTTGGGCTCCTATAGCTATGAGCATCTTCTTTACGGTGCACCTTTTTTACAGGGCATGTCTACCTGTGTGACTTGGTTCAGGTAGATCTCAAAAATCTGTAGTTTTAACTTTACATCTGTTTTCTTGAAATGTAGCATTGGTTAATTCTTTAATCTTGATTTTAACCATTTCTAGGAATTAAGACATCACTTTTAGAGTTTCTGCTACTAGTCCCCACTATATTCTTCTTGTTGTTATATAGTTATGTTTACTATTTACTTAGGTATTATTTTTAAATGTTGGCTTTGCTTTTATGTATTTTATGTAGTTCTGAATAAATTATTCTTAACTTTACATATATGTATTTTGAAAAAATATTTTATAAGTTGAATTATATGTTAACTGTGTACCTGTTTCTGTTCTTTAATGTTTGCTCTAGGGATTATAATATGCCCCCTCAATTTACCGTAGTCCTTGAATTAATATAATACCACTTCACGTCAACTGTAAGAATTTACAATGATACACTTACTGCCCCTTCCCCTCCTTAGTGCAATTTCCTTGTCATCTGTTTTACTTCTACATATGTTATAAACCTGATGATACCTAACAATTATTTTTATCTTTGCTTTAAACAACCAGTTATCTTATAAAGAAATTAAGACGTTTTCTCTTATCTTTTCTCACATATTTACTATTTTTGGGGTGTTACCTAAGCTAGTGTCTCCCTTGTCTGGCTTTTCACAGCAGAGAGTTTGGACCATTTATGTCATATATGACTTTACAATTAGTAGTTCCATGTATATGTCAAATTTCCTCTGTCAGTTTTAGGTTATGTTCTGGTAGAGACTACAGTGTGTACATTTTTAAATACTTCATTGTGTCTAGCACAGTGCCTTACACAAGAAAGGAAACTATTTTTTTAAGTATGTAAGAATGACTGAAATTTTGTTCTTTTATGTGAGTATTTGTATAATCTGACAAGTTGTATTATTATAGTTCACCATTAGATGTCACTAACATATTTTATGTTCTCACCAATAAATATAATGCTTATCAAATTTGGAAAGTTGGCACTCCTGTACAATTGCACATAAACTGAGAAATTCATTTTAAAGTGGCTGCTTTCTAAAACAGACACATTCATAAATTATCATTGTAATTTTTATTATCTTTTAGTTATATGTCTAAGTTTATACCGAACCAACTGATTTTCCCTAAGTTTTCTTTAAAACTTGAATGCTGGCATTTTATTTTATTTTTTTATTTTTGGATTATTCTCTCTGTGGGGCAAAGTTTGGAACTATTATAAGTAGTAGCAGGAAGAGGTAGGATGTTCAGGAATCCTAAAACATGTTCAAAATTCTTCTGTTAGTGTGATTCTGAAAAACACCTTCTTATTCCAGGAGCCTAACGACAGGTTCACCGGAAGTGAGTCTCTAGATGAGCTTTGATGGCAGCTGCTGGTTTTACTTGGGTTTGTCAGAGAAGGAGGGAGAACTGACATAGAGGTAGAGAAAAATGTGATTCACGAGGCTGCAGTCATGGAACACAGTATGAAGTGATGAGAGTGAGTTTCCCTCACTCTTTCTCTTCCCTTAAAAGATAGAAAAGGTCAGCTCAAGGAGACTTCAGCCCTCCCAGAAGGTTTAATGTTTACCTGATGCCTGAGATCCTCAGCATCCGAGCCTGTGTGCTTTAGGGATCAGGTGTCTCAGTGGCCGAGGACATCCCTAACAGTCAGTTCCCTCCCCGAGTCAAGAGTCCCCGTGTGCAGGTGGCCTCTTCCTGCAGGGCCATCGATCACCAGACCTGCAGACTGTAACCTTGTGTTTTTCCTCAGTCTTGCCAGGACACAGCTAGTGGCCATTTTCCTCAGTTCACTTAGGATATTGAAATTTGAGTAAAATAGCAATGTTGTTTCTTAAAAATGTAATGAACAACTAACACCTAATCCAAGCATGTGAACATTTCTGATCTGGGTCCACCCATGTCATCCTCTGGTATACCAACCCCCAGCCTTTCACACCTAGCCAGAAATAACTGTCTTACATTTTCCGTTAATGGTTTTATTTAAAAAAAAAAAGAATGTTGTTTCATTTATCAATATGTCTATATAAAATTGAAATTTTTAAACCATGAGTATAGTAAACTAAAGTACCAAAGAATCAGGGCATTTAAATTCCTTTTTGTATTAATCTGTCAAATTATGCACAGTGTAATACCAAAAAATGAAATATTATGTTGTAATATTTTTGCTTTAGAATAAAATTTAAAGGTATATTTTTTTTGATATATTGGCATAAGGTGGCCACTTGTCCTTCTTGGGAAGACCTTTTCAACTTTTTGGTCTTAAAATGTCATTCTTCATGAAGTAATGAAGTGAGTGATAATTTTAGTGAAGTAATTGGTGATGTAGATGTTAGAAGTTAAAATGTCATTCTTCATGAAGTCATGAAGTGAATGATAATTTTTATGAAGTAGTTGGTGATGTAGATGGTAGAAAATAAAAAGTTGGCCATACTACCTGCTATGTCAGTGTACTCACCAGTAATCAAGAGGTGCTGAATAGTGTTACTCATTTACATTGATAATAATTCATTTTGTAATTCATGCTTTTTTTCCTTATGTTTTTGTGTATCCCTACAGCTAAAGCAGTAAACAGGTCATGGCACGTTTAACAAAAAGACGACAGGCGGATACAAAAGCTATCCAGCATCTTTGGGCAGCCATTGAGATTATACGAAACCAGAAGCAAATTGCCAACATTGACCGTATTACAAAGTAAGTAAACTTAAACAAAAATATCCCTGTGAAATTTCTTGTAATATGTTGGGGAAAAAAGGTCCCCAAATAACTTATTTATTATGCTAAACAACATATGTTAACAAAGTGCCAGTCACTCTTTGCCTTGCAGAAGTATGTAATTGTTAGAAAAACAAATGCAGAAACATACACAAGCAACTTGTGTTTAGAGGTTTTATAAATAAATATTAGATAAGTAAAATATCAGTGTGTACTATTTATAATAGTTTTTTAGTTGTCAAAAATATTTTTTAACTCTTGGAAAAAATCTTTAAGTGTTTTATTAAGAAGGCTTTTAGTTAATCACTTGCTTTTATGTAAACTTTCTGCAGTCTACTGTTCATTATCCATTTTAATATAGGACAAGCATGGTTTATATAGTAAATAACATCTTATGAGTTCATAGTGCACTAACCAAGAACTTTTAACAATTTCATTCCATATTTTAGAAGTTATATTAAATAAATCTTCAGTTAAAAAAAGAAAGTTCTTTTTTCTTTAGTTTCCAATGCTATCTTGGTAGACTAAGATTTAGGATAGAAAAAAATCAGACTACTTTATGAATACTCTATTTACATGTTATATACTAATTATAAGGGCGTCTCCAAATAGAACTTGATTTTGTTTTGTTATATTTGTTTCTCTGGGTATTTTTGAAGGAATAAAGCTAAATTGACCTTTTTTTTTTTTTTTTTTTGTGAGGGAGATCAGCCCTGAGCTAACATCCGTGCCAATCCTCCCCTTTTTGCCAAGGAAGACCAGCTCTGAGCCAACGTCCATTGCCAGTCCTCCTCCCTTTATTTTTTCTTCCCCAAAGCCCCAGTAGATAGCTGCACGTCATAGTTGCACATCCTTCCAGTCACTGCACGTGGGACGCGGCCTCAGCGTGGCCGGAGCAGCGGTGCCTCGGTGCGCGCCCGGGATCTGAACCCGGGCTGCCAGTAGCGGAGCGCACGCACTTAACCGCTAAGCCACCGGGCCGGCCCCTAAATTGATCTTTTTTAAATGTTTGAATATTTTTTGGTAATTTAGGTATAATTTCTTTGTAGTTATTCCTCCCACACATTCTTGAGTTGCTATCTGTAAAAGTGGAAAACAGATGATTTACAAAGGCTCATTTAGTTAAATGCTTATGCTTTGCCCTTATTAATAAGTAAAAAAATTGAGTACCGTATATTTTAGCCCCTTACCGATATTCTGATAGAGAAGATTACAAAGGTTACTTAAGAGGGAAGGGACAGGAGAAAGAGAAAGGAATGATGCTGTGTGTTGCTCTAACTCTGTATTTACCCTTTGAATATTTTAAAGTTGCCCATGTACACCTCCTGGATCCTGTAGGCTAATGGAAGAAAAAAGTAGGTAACACCTATGTGGAATATAAGAATAAAATAAATAGTACATAATTAAGTTACTTTATTATGTTTCTAAATAAAGCAAATAATTTGAGGTATGGTAACTAAATACAAGCTACAGTGAGGTGATATTGGTATAAGCATGTTTTTTAAAAACCTCAAAGATTAAAAAGCTATAAGTATTTACCTAGGGTTGGGATTTTTTTAAAAAACCATAGTTTATAACAAAATTACTTACGGAAGAATATGGAAATAAAATACTGTTCTTTGGATTTAATTTTTTAAATTAAAGTCATTTAAGCTGACTAAACTATTTCAATTACTTCTTTCTAACCCATAGAATCTTTCTCTAAAGGCCTTGGGGACATTCTCTAGGAAGCTATGGGACTCTCCCAGTGTGAGTTTGGCCGTCAAGGTGGCTGTTAGATTAGATTGTAGCAGCCTGCTAACGTGGGAGTCAGAGCATTAACCCCCACAGTAGTGGGTGCAGGTGTCTTTTGGATGATCATAAATCTGTGTGTGTATACATGTGTATACATGTTAATTTATAGTAAAAGATACAGAGGTTGTTAACAGGATTGCATACCTCTTCTCATTTTGCCTTCTGGATTATTAATAAGCATTCTCTTTTCCCCTTTCTTCATCAGTACAGCCTTAAGGGTACCAAGGTTTATTTTTCTTCATGTCCTAAGGCTCATTAAGATAAATATGAATAAATTTATTTACCTATCAAATAGTCATTGTTTTATCAGAATCATCTAAAGATGAAAACGAACTAAGAAAATCAGAGGGTGAGTGAATGGTTTCCAGTGTTTCTTCTGCCTCTTTTTATCTGAGAGTATGTCATATTCCTTTTTATTACAAGAATGTACTTCATAGCATCCTGTACTTTTTTCATAACATTAGTCACATATGTAGTTATTTCCCTGCCAGACCATCAGCCCCAAGAAGAAGCTGTGCAGACAGTTGCCTAGCCCAGTGCCTTGGCTTCTCAGTAGTGTTAATGTCCTTGCTCCTTACCCTTGCCAAGGTAAGTTAGGAATAAGCATTGGACCATGACAGGAAGTCAGATCTTTTGCTTTAAAGCTTAATATTCCTATTCTGTATTCTAAATAGGTAAATACTTTTCAAGCCTTAGATTAATTTTAAATCAAGTTGCTCTGCTTAATTACAGCCAGGTCTGAACATAGAGGTATCTTTTAATCTTTACAAAGATCTTAAGTTACTGAAGGCTGTAGTAGAGTTATTGTAAAGAATGCATATGTAGTCATTAAGTTTCATTCTATATTATGACTAGTGAGTGAGTCCATTATAAAAATAAAAGCTACATAGCTTCAGTCACACATTAAAAGTTTTGGGCTTTGGGGTCGTGGTTCTTTATAATATTCGGAAGCCTGGCACACCCTAAACACTGTAGTTTACTTCTGTGTAATGTTTTAGTTCTGCTTGTTTTAGTTTGATATGTCTTTTAAGTCACTTTTAATCTATAGGTTTCTCATTCATCTTTTTTTGTTGTCTTCCTTTGCAATTTATTTATTGAAGAAACTGATTCCTTTACTCTGTGGTTTTCCATAGTCTGGTTTCTGCCGATTGCATCCGTGTGGTGTACTTTAATCTATTGCTCATTCCCCTTCATTTCATGGAAATTGATAGTTGATCCAGAGGCTTGGGAGTGGGGTGAGACTCCCTCATAGGTGGTGATGTGTTCTGCTCTCCGGAGGCCATAATGTCTGTTGTTTCTCATCTGGTGGGGTTAGTAGCCTTGATGCACAGTGGCTAAATCCAGTCGTTCTTTAAGGATTGCAAAATGGTGATAATCTAATTTTATCTTTCCTTTTTTTTTTATTTTATTTTATTTTATTTTTTTATTGATGTTTTAATGGTTTCTAACATTGTGAAATTTTGGGTTGTACATTTTTGTTTGTCCATCACCCCATATATGACTCCCTTCACCCCTTGTGCCCACCCCCCACCCCCACTGCCCGGGTAACCACAGTCCAGTTTTCTCTGTCCATGTGTTGGTTTATATTCCACATATGAGTGAGATCATACAGTGTTTGTCTTTCTCTTTCTGGCTTATTTCACTTAACATAATACGCTCCAGGCCCATCCATGTTGTTGCAAATGGGACGATTTTGTCTTTTTTTATGGCTGAGTAGTATTCCATTGTATATATATACCACATTTTCTTAATCCAATCGTCAGTCGAGGGACACTTAGGTTGCTTCCACTTCTTGGCTATGGTGAATAATGCTGCAATGAACATAGGGGTGCATAAGCCTCTTTGGATTGTTGATTTCAGGTGCGTTGGATAGATTCCCAGTAGTGGGATGGCTGGATCATAGGGCATCTCTATTTTTAATTCTTTGAGGAATCTCCATACCGTTTTCCATAGAGGCTGCACCAATTTGCATTCCCACCAGCTGTGTATGAGGGTTCCTGTTTCTCCACATCCTCTCCAACATTTGTTGTTTTTTGTCTTGGTGATTATAGCCATTCTAACGGGCGTGAGGTGGTATCTTAGTGTTGTTTTGATTTGCATTTCCCTGATGATTAGTGATGTTGAGCATCTTTTCATGTGCCTATTGGCCATCTGTATATCTTCCTTGGAGAAGTGTCTGTTCATTTCCTCTGCCCATTTTTTGATCGGGTTGTTTGTTTTTTTGTTGTTCAATTGTGTGAGTTCTTTATATATTATGGAGATCAACCCCTTGTCAGATGTGTGTTTTGCCAATATTCTCTCCCAGCTGGTTGGTTGTTTGTTCATCTTGATTCTGGTTTCATTTGTCTTATAAAAGCTCTTTAATCTGATAAAGTCCCACTTGTTTATTTTTTCTTTAGTTTCCCTAGTCTGGGTAGGCATGTCATCCGAAAAGATTCCTTTAAAACCAATGTCAAATAGTGTGTTGCCTATATTTTCTTCTATGAGTTTTATAGTTTCAGGTCTCACCTTCAGGTCTTTGATCCATTTTGAGTTAATTTTTGTGAATGGCGATAGCACATGGTCCACTTTCATTCTTTTGCATGTGGCTGTCCAGTTTTCCCAACACCATTTATTGAAGAGACTTTCCTTTCTCCATTGCATGTTCTTAGCACCTTTGTCGAAAATTAGCTGTCCGTATATGTGTGGTTTTATTTCTGGGCTTTCGATTCTGTTCCATTGATCTGTGTGTCTGTTTTTGTAGCAGTACCATGCTGTTTTGATTACTATTGCTTTGTAGTATGTTTTGAAGTCAGGAATTGTGATGCCTCCTGCTTTGTTCTTTTTCTTTAGGATTTCTTTAGCTATTCGGGGTCTTTTGTTGCCCCATATAAATTTTAGTATTCTTTTTTCTATTTCTGTGAAGAATGTCATTGGGATTCTGATTGGGATTGCATTGAATCTGTAGATTGCTTTAGGTAATGTAGACATTTTAACTATGTTTATTCTTCCAATCCACGTGCATGGGATATCTTTCTATTTCTTTATGTCATCGTGGATTTCCCTCAATAATGTCTTGTAGTTCTCATTGTATAGGTCCTTCACCTCCTTGGTAAGATTTATTCCTAGGTATTTTATTCTTTTTGATGCAATTGTAAATGGTATTATCTTTTTGAGCTCTCTTTCTGTTAGTTCATTATTAGCATATAGAAATGCAACTGATTTTTGTAGATTGATTTTGTACCCTGCAACTTTGCTGTAGTTGTTGATTGTTTCTAACAGTTTTCCAACAGATTCTTTAGGGTTTTCTATATATACAATCATGTCATCTGCAAATAGTGAGAGTTTCACTTCTTCGTTACCTATTTGGATTCCTTTTATTCCTTTTTCTTGCCTAATTGCTCTGGCCAGAACCTCCAGTACTATGTTGAACAGGAGTGGTGAGAGTGGGCAGCCCTGCCTCGTTCCTGTTCTCAGAGGGATGGCTTTCAGTCTTTCCCCGTTGAGTATGATGTTAGCTGTGGGTTTGTCATATATGGCCTTTATTATGTTGAGGTACTTTCCTTCTATTCCCATTTTATTGAGAGTTTTTATCATAAATGGATGTTGTATCTTGTCAAAAGCCTTCTCTGCGTCTATTGAGACGATCATGTGGTTTTTATTCTTTGTTTTGTTGATGTGATGTATCACGTTGATTGATTTGCGGATGTTGAACCATCCCTGCGTCTCTGGTATAAATCCCACTTGATCATGGTGTATGATCTTTTTAATATATTGTTGTATTTGGTTTGCCAATATTTTGTTGAGGATTTTTGCATCAATGTTCATCAGCGATATTGGCCTGTAATTTTCTTTCTTTGTATTGTCTTTGTCTGGTTTTGGTATCAGGGTGATGTTGGCCTCATATAATGATTCAGGAAGTGTTCCATCTTCCTCTATTTTTTGGAATAGTTTGAGGAGGATGGGTATTAAATCTTCTTTGAATGTTTGGTAAAATTCACTGGAGAAGCCATCTGGTCCTGGACTTTTATTTTTTGGGAGGTTTTTGATTACTATTTCAACCTCTTTACTTGTTATTGGTTTATTCAGATTCTCCATTTCTTCTTGGTTCAATTTTGGGAGGTTGTATAAGTCTAAGAATTTATCCATTTCTTCTAGATTGTCCAATTTGTTGGCATATAATTTCTCATAGTATTCTCTTATAATCCTCTGTATTTCCATGGTATCCGTTGTAATTTCTCCTCTTTCATTTCTGATTTTATTTACTTGAGCCTTTTCTCTTTTTTTCTTAGTAAGCCTGGCTAAGGGTTTGTCTATTTTGTTTATCTTCTCAAAGAACCAACTCTTTGTTTCATTAATCCTTTCTACTGTTTTTTTTGTCTCAATATCATTTATTTCTGCTCTGATTTTTATTATTTCTCTCCTTCTGCTGGCTTTGCGCTTTGTTTGTTCTTCTTTTTCTAGTTCTGTTAGGTGTAATTTAAGGTTGCCTCTTAGGGCTTTTTCTTGTTTGTTAAGGTGGGCTTGTATCGCTGTGAGTTTCCCTCTCAGGACCGCTTTGGCTGCATCCCATATGGTTTGATATGGCATGTTATCATTTTCGTTTGTTTCCAGATAGTTTATGATTTCTCCTTTAATTTCATCAATGATCCATTGGTTGTTCAGTAGCATGTTGTTTAATCTCCACATTTTTGTCACTTTCCCAGTTTTTTTTTCCTGGTTCATTTCCAGTTTCATAGCCTTATGGTCTGAAAAGATGCTTGTTATGATTTCAATCTTCTTAAATTTCTTGAGGCTTGCTTTGTTTCCCAACATATGGTCTATCCTAGAGAATGTTCCATGCGCGCTTGAGAAGAATGTGTAGTTAGCTGTTTTTGGGTGGAGTGCTCTGTATATGTCTACTAGGTCCATCTCGTGCAGTTTTTCATGTAAGTCTAATATTTCTTTATTAACTTTTTGTCTGGATGATCTATCCATTGCTGTAAGTGGGGTGTTAAGATCCCCTACTATTATTGTGTTGTTGTTGATTTCTCCTTTTAGGTTTGTTAATAGTTGTTTTATGTACATTGGTGCTCCTATGTTGGGTGCATATATATTTATAAGTGATATGTCGTCTTGATGGAGTGTCCCTTTTATCATTATATATTTCCCTTCTTTGTCTTTCTTAACCTGTTTTATCTTGAAGTCTACTTTGTCTCATATGAGTATGGCAACACCTGCTTTCTTTTGTTTGCCATTAGCTTGGAGTATTGTCTTCCATCCTTTCACTCTGAGCCTGTGCTTGTCTTTAGTGCTAAGATGTGTTTCCTGAAGGCAGCATATTGTTGGGTCTTGATTTTTAATCCATCCTGCCACTCTGTATCTTTTGATTGGAGAGTTCAATCCATTTACATTTAGGGTAATTATTGAAATGTGAGGGCTGAATGTTGCTGTTTTGTCACTTATTTTCTGGTTCTTTTGCATTTCCTTTGTTTCTTGTCCCATTTGTTTTGGACTGCCAATTCAGTTTGGTTGTTCTGTCTTATGATTCTTCTAGTTTTCTCTTTGTTTATCATATGTGGTTTTGCTTTGATTATTTGTTTAGTGGTTACCTTGAGGTTTGGGCAAAAAATCTTGTGTATGAGATAGTCCATTATCTGATAGCCTCCTATTTCCTTATACTAAGTCAATTCAATCACTTTCCTCTTCCCCTTCTAAGTTGCTCTTGTTATACCTTATTCTATCTTGTGTTGTGGCTGTGTGTTTACAGTGATGAGGTTAAATTTATTTTTGGTGAATTTCTTCCTTTGATCTTTGAGTTTAGTATTTAAGTGGTTGCTAACCTATTCCGGTAAAGATCTACTATTTCTCTGATTTTGTCTACCTACTTTTCTCCTTACTCCAAGCTTTGTGTTCCCTTTTTCTTCTTTTTTTCAGGCCTGAGGGCCTTCTTGAGTATTTCTTGTAGTGGGGGTCTCGTGGCCATGAACTCCCTTAGCTTTTGTTTATCTGGGAGAGTTACTATTTCTCCATCATATTTGAAGGATATTTTTGCTGGATAGAGTATTCTTGGCTGAAAGTTTTTGTCTTTTAGTATTTTGAATATATCATTCCAGTCTCTTCTAGCCTGAAAAGTTTCTGTTGAGAAATCCGCTGAGAGCCTGATGGGAGTTCCTTTGTACGTTATGTTTTGTTTTTGTCTAGCTGCCCTTAATATTGTTTCTTTGTCGTTGACCCTGGCTAGCCTTACCACTAGGTGTCGTGGTGAAGGCCTTTGTCTGTTAATATATATAGGTGTCCTGTTGGCTTCGCTTACTGGTATTTCCTGCTCCTTCCCCAGATTTGGGAAATTTTCACCTATTATTTCCTTGAATAGGCTCTCTGTTCCTCTTTCCCTCTCCTCTCCCTCAGGAATACCTATAATTCTTATGTTACATTTTCTAATAGAGTCAGATATTTCTCGGAGTCTTTCTTCATTTCTTTTTAGTCTTAGTTCTCTCTCTTCTTCCATCTGGAGTATATCTGTATTCCTATCCTCTAAAGTACTAATTCTTTCCTCCATATTGTCAGCTCTGTTCTTTAAAGATTCCAGATTCTCCTTTATCTCCTCCATTGTGTTCTTAATCTCCATCAGCACTGATTGGTTTTTCTTTATGATTTCAATCTCTTTTGTGAAGAAACTCCTAATCTCATTGAGTTGTTTGTCTGTGTTGTCTCGTATTTCGTTGAGTGTTTTTATGATAGCTATTTTGAAATCTCTGTCATTTAGTTTATGGATTTCTGTGTCTTCGGGGTTGATTTCTGGGTGCTTGTCATTTTGTTTCTGGTCTGGTGATTTCATATATTTTTGCATTGTGGTTCCTGTGTTGGTTTTGATTTTCCTCATCCTGGAAGTCTCTGGTTGCAATTTCCACCTGCCGCCACTGTCTGGTGGTAAAGGGCTGTGTAGTCTATATCTTTCCTTTTTTTAACTGGAATACTTCTATAAAGATATAAACTTCCCATCACATACTGTTTGGTTACCCTGTGGTATGGTTCATGTCAGAAAAGTAGAATAACTGTTTCTTTTCCTTTACTTACCAGTTTTCAAAATAGCATCCATTTATGGTAACCAATTAGTTTTTTTAAAATGTCATTTGGAATTCATGCATTTAAATATATTTGGTATATTTCAATCCATTTCTGACATAATTCTTATTGAAGCTCAAATTTTCCCGTCTTTGACTGGTCGGAACTTCTTGAGGTTGGCTCTTGGAGTTCCTTTCTCCTTTCTGATACAGCAGGGCTTTTCAGGCTCCTCTTGTATATGCCCTTCCTCAGATCTCTCCAAGGGGCTCTGGTTTCTTTCAGTTAGAAATTGTATTTCAGGGGTGCTTTCTTGCCCTTAGTGTGCTCATTGCTGCTAGAGTGGTCTCTCTTTCTAGGCCTTTTAGTGGACAGAGTTAGGAAATATATTACTTGAATTTATGGCCACTGAGTTTTACTTAAATCTTCTATCTAAAATCTTTATCTCTTTTCTTTCACAGTAAGGATCATGGTTTTCAAGGACATCGTGAATGATAACATTTTAGAATCTCATATAATTACTCAGTTATTTTATCCAACATGATATACCAAGTTATTTGAGAATAATACCACCAACAGTATAACCAATAATGTGTTTCATGGAAACCACATAATTGCTTTATCCGTTGTTTTTAAACAATTGGACTGATTGTAAACTCTAAGACAATATAGCAATTACATATTATACTTTCTTCCTTACGACTGCCATTTATTCTTACAAGTATGTATGTATTTTATGCTTACCACTAGTCCTTATGTTGATATCTGAAGTTCATTCTCTAGTAGATTCTTTTTTTTCTTTTTTCTGTTTTATTGAGATATAATTGACATATAACGTATTGTATTAGTTTAATGTGTACAACACAATGACTTGATACATGTATGTATTGCAAAATGATCACCACAAGTTTAGTTAACATCTGTCACCTCAGGTAGTTACGCATTTTTTTTCTTGTGATGAGAACTTTTAAGATTTAATCTCTTAGCAACTTTCAGACATACAGTACAGTATTATTAACTATAGTCACAATGCTGTACATTATATCCCCATGACTTACTTATCTTATAACTGGAAGTTTGTAGCTTTTGACTTCCTTCACTCATTTTGCCCACCCCACCCCCCACCTCTGGCAAACGCCAATCTGTTCTCTGTATCCATGAGTTTGGTTTTTTAAATTTCACATATAAATGAGATCATACAGTAGTTGTCTTTCTCTGTCTGATTTATTTCACTTACCATAATGCCCTCAAGGTCCATCCACATTGTCACAAAATGACAGGATTTCCTTCTTTTTTATGGCTGAAGAATAATTCCATTGTATATGTGTGTGTATATATACACCATAATTTCTTTATCCATTCATCCATGGATGGACATTTAGGTTGTTTTCATGTCTTGGCTCTCGTAAATAATGCTGCTATGAATGTGGGGGTGCACATATCTTTTTTGCGTGTGTGAGGAAGATTGGCTCTGAGCTAACGTCTGTGCCCATCTTCCTCTATTTTGTATATGGGATGCCGCCACACATGGCTTGATGAGCAGCGCATCAGTCCGTGCCCTGGATTCGAACCTGCGAACCCCAGGCCGCCAAAGTAGAGCGCACGAACTTAACCACTGTGCCACTGGACCAGCCCCTGCAGATATCTTTTTGAGACAGTGATTTTATTTCCTTTGGATGTATACCCAGAAGTGGAATTGCTGGATTATGTGGTAGTTCTATTGTTAATTTTTTGAGGAACCTCCATACTGTTTTCTGTAGTATGTTTTCAGCACCATCTAGTAGTTCTTAATCAAGACTTCATGGGTACAAATTTTTGAGTTCTTGTATGTTAGTAACAGTCTTACTGGTCTGCAGCCTTTTTACTTAAAAGCTAATTTGGCTGGATATAAAATCCTTAGCTTATATTTTCTTTCTTTGGGATTCTTATGCAGTCATGTGCCACATAACGACATTTCAGTCAGCAACAGACCATATATATGATGGTGGTCCCATAAGATTAGTACCATATAACCTAGGTATGTAATAGGCTATACCATCTAGGTTGATGTAAGTACACCCTGTGATGTTCACACAATGACAAAATCCCCTAACACACACATTTCTCAGAACGTATGCCCGTCGTTAGACAACGTATGACTGTTATGTATATATATAATGCATTGCTGTCAAAGACTTTGATGACAACTTGATTTTCTTTATGTTATGACTTTATCTTTTTGCCTAGATTCACAAAGATGATTTTTTTCCTTTTTCTTTAAAGTCTGGTAATTTTATTATGGGTCTCAATGTTGGTCATTCTAGATTGTTTTTCTTGGGTATACAGTGTCCCTTTAATAGGTACTTTGAAATCATGAAAATTTTACTTAAAAAAATTATATATATATCATATAAGTAATTATTATTATGTTAGTATTTTATTATATACACACACTTGTTTAGTTTTTATTAATTAGGGCCTTCTCTTATACTATGTTGGATCTTCTTTTCCTATCTTCTGTATTTGTAATTTGCTATTGAATTCTTGTCATCTTTTTTTTTTTTTTAGACTTTATTTGTTAAAGAACAGTTTTAGGTTTACAAAAAAATTGAGAGGAAAGTACAGAGATTCCCATATATGTCCTGCCCCCACACATGCATAGCCTCCCTCACTATCAAGGTCACTCACCAGGTGGTACATGTTTTACCAAGGATGAACCTACATTGACACATCATCACCCAAAGTCGGTAGTTTACCTTAGGGTTCAGTCTTGGTGTTGTACGGTCTATGGGTTTAGACAATGTATAATGACATGTATCCATCATTATAGTATCATACAGAGTATTTTCACTGCCCTAAAATTCCTCTGTGCTCCATCCATTCGTCCCTCCCTTCCCCCAGTCCCTGGCAACCACTGATGTTTTCACTGTCTCCGTAGTTTTGCCTTTTCCAGAATGTCACGTAGTTGGAATCATACAGTATGTAGCCTTTTCGGATTGGCTTCTTTCACTTAGTAATATGCATCTTTTTTTTTTTTTTTTTTTAAAGATTTTATTTATTTATTTTTCCCCCAAAGCCCCAGTACATAGTTGTGTGTCATAGCTGCACATCCTTCTAGTTGCTGTATGTGGGATGCGGCCTCAGCATGGCTGGAGGAGTGGTGCCTCGGTGCGCACCCGGGATCCGAACCCGGGCCGCCGGCAGCGGAGAGCACGCACTTAACCGCTAAGCCACGGGGCCGGCCCAGTAATATGCATCTTATTAGGATTCCTCCATGCCTTTTCATGGCTTGATAGCTCATTTCTTTTTAGTGCTGAATAATACTCCATTGTCTGGATGGACCACGGTTGTTTGTCCGTTCACCTACTGAAGGACATCGTGGTTGCTTCCAAGTTTTGTCAATTATGAATAAAGCTTCTGTATATATTTTATTTTTTAATATTTTCCTTCTTTGCAACTTCTATTTATGACGTTTTCTGTATTCGCTTTTGTGTACCTTCTAATTTAGACTTCACTTCTGAAGTGGTTTTTTGCATTTACTTCTAATGTTTAACTCTTTTCTGAGTTGTTCTAATTCTGATTTATATCTTTCCTATGTCTTATGTCATTTTCTTAATATCTTTTCTCATGTTTTGAAATAGTAGTTATAGTTTTCATCTGTCTTGTGGGCATATCTCTCGGACATACTTTCATCGTACGGATGTTATTTTCCTTAGCCACAGTCCTTTCATGTTGGTCATTTTGATGTGAAATCGATTTTCCTGAAATTGTATCATGGAAAGGTGGTTCAGGATAGATTTTCTAGATTGATGGCTCTAAGCTCCTCCTTGTGTCACTTTTTTTTTATGAAGTGCTAAAAATATGGCCTCATATTACACATTATTTCCTGCTTTTTCTTTACTTACTTCCCCACCACTTTTTTCTGGAACCACCCTTTGTTTCGTACCCATTGCCCTTACATTGAAGATCCTTTTGACTTGACTCCAGTAGTGTTGGATACTTTTATTACTAGCGATTTCTCTACAGTATGAGGCTCTGTCCTGGAAGGGAGCTTTGGCTGACTAATTTTGAGCGTTCATAGGGCCCATTATGCTCTAGCTCCTTAAAACTTTGCCGTGAATTCATGAATTACCATGAATCACCTGCAAGTGCGAGTGTGTAAAATCCTAAACAGTTTCAGCTGCTGTTCTCAAATTGGCCCACTGTACTTTCCAATTACTATCTGTTGGCTTTGTATCCTCTTATACTCCCTTCCATTAGATACATTAGATACAGTATCTAATGTATAGATAAGAGGGACTGTAGGGTACAAGTCCCTCTGCTTGTCCTATACAGGTGTCAGTAACAATTGGGATTGTAGCTCTTGGAGATTCGTCCTCACCTGCTTCAATTTTGGGATTCGTGGGGATTCCTCATCACTCAATTTTGTTGTTTATGTTGTCCAAGGGTAGAGTTTTTTGTTTGTTTCTTTGCTAACTCTTCTAGTAACTCTGAAATAGAGGTTTGGGACAGATTGAAAACTGTTACCATCTTCCCAGCTCACAGCAGACCTGTGATTTTTCTTAAAAAAAAAAGGATAGTTGCTAAAGGTACTGGATATTTTCTGAAATCCAAAAGCAGAGCTAAAAGCAATAAAAATTCCTTCTAGAAGAAGCAAATCCAAGGAACATTCTTCATGTTTGTGTATAACACTAAACACATCAGAATCTACAGCAGTATCATCTTCAAACATGGGATTGTTACAATATTAAGATTCATGTTGTAATTTAAAAAGAAATTCCATGAGTAGAAGCCTCAGATCCTCAAAGTTAATTGAACATTTAGAGACTAATAATAATTTCCTTATCTTGGTAGCAAAATAGACTTTTTCTGTGTTGCCGGTGTTTTCTTCCACCTAATCTGATGGTATCTAACTTTCAGGTATCATATCAATAGGCTCCTATTGGTTGTCACTACACACCTTCCTACGAAAGAGTCCTGAGTCTTTTTTACTACTTTCTTTTAATTTTCCTTTTTTTTTAAACTGCTAGTGTTCTGCTTAGAAAAATAGTATAAACGATACTATAAATTAGAGAATCGCTGCTGAGATTTATTGAATATTTCAAGTATTTAAAAACTATAACTAAAAGAAACGTTTTTAACAAGTTCTGTTATTTGGGGATGGAGAGTATTTTTACAAAAAGAGTCAATTCAAAATCAAAATACACATATGGGATTAAGTTTGATTTTTAATTATCGGTTAAGCTGTCCTGATTTAAAAGCTCGTGTTTATAAAATTGATTTAATGATAATATAAAATTCCATAGATATCTTCATTTGGGAGCTAAATAAGCACAAATAAATTTTCGCCTCTCAGTAAAAACATTTTACATTTTTAGAAACTGAATGGTGTTTTGTGATGTTTCATCATCATAAAATTGGAACAAGTGAGTCATTTTATCATAAAAAAGAAAATACAGGAATGCAGTTTAGATGAAGATAAGCATAGGCAAGAGTAGCTTCTCTTTTCGTTTATAAGCTATAAATGCTAAATTATAAGTAGCCCATATGAATTCATTAATTTTATGAACTTTGGATAGGTGTCTTGAAATGAAAGCTTTGAAATATTTGATTACTTATGCTTAAGATCATGATGTTAGCCCTCATTTTACAGTTTTTAAAGCAAAGGAGCTTTAAAAGAGCAAAGAGATGAAGAATCATATGACAATAAAATCAGTAACAAAAATGAAATTTAAACTTTCAATCCCGGAGATTCACAATATGTTTCATAACTCATTGTCATATTATTTTTCTAAATGTCACCTATATTTTAGTATTCAATAGAAATAAGTTACATATATCACTTCCTTTTCCTCTTTAAACCAAACAAATTATTCACATCTGATTTGGTTAATTATAACATGGCATTAGAGTTTCATAAGTATTCTGAGTAATAGTTACGAGATAATTTGAAGACATGCTTTGATGAAGGTATGGATTTCATACCAGTCTCCACCAGCATCATGAGCGAGTTAGTGTCATCGTTTTTTGTTGACTGCTGGAAAACGCAATTGAGCCTTCATGTTTGCTTCCTGTCTTGAGTAACTTGACTTTGTGTTTCTAGAGGTGGTCACATTTGTGACTAGCATGATTAGACTAACATTAGATTGGTAGGCTAGTCTTATCAAGTTAATGTTTCAGATTAGGGCATCAATTAATTACGTGTATTGCTTACTTTAGGGTCAAACCCCAGTTAGAAAATGTGACCTCTGACCTCTTGTGACATGTTTGGCATTGAAATTTCTGAGTTCTCCTGGAGTTCTTCCTGTCACTACAGACAGACATAAGCCCAAACTGTAAGTCTTCTTTGTGTGTAGGTTGCCTTTGAAATTGTAACTAGGTACACATTATTTCTTCCTTTATTTATTACAACTTAATTTTATGAAACCCATCATTTCTAGGAACTGTTTACTTAAGTTATAACTTTGCTTTGTCTCTGTTGATTTCTGTTCCCTCACTAGATTTATTGTAGAGGAGGAAAATGGCCATTGCCTAAGTTACTTCTTTGGAAATAAGTTAGTTTTAAAAAACTACCAGTTAATATGCTGTATATGTAATCCTAAGAATTCTTCACAGAATTACTGACTATATTCTCATTTCATTCTACATTGATTTATTCTTTCTTATGTATCTTCTTATGGTAGCAGATTGGCAGGTACACTTTACCACTGTTACCATTATTATTTTATTTTACATAATAACAATCTTACAGAAAAAGTAACTGATTCTGAATAACCATAATCCATAGTGGGTTTCTTCCAGTATGCCAGATTCTTAAGGCACTCATCTTGGCTGGGATTGTTGTCTAGCTGTTTTCATGTTTGACATTTCTCTGCAGTTCTATGAAGGAAACATAACAGACAAGGCACAGAAAAGTTTAAATAGCCATTGAAGAATAAAACAGTAGTACCAAAAAATAGGAGAGCTGTCACAGACAGAAAATGGCTCAGCCCCACGTGGGTGGGATGTCTTAATTAGTAACACTACAGGCCTTATTTGAGGGGGTCACTGTGCGAGTCAGGAAGGCCTCGTAAAGGGTATGGAATTAGTCGGGCCTTGAAAGTTAGATGGGATTCAGTGAGGCAGAGAGGAGAGTCAAAGCAGAGGGCCTGTAGGGTTTTAAGGGAAAGGGGATAAAAAGGCAGAGAGAGCCAGACTAGGAAGGCCTTTAATGCCAGCATTGAGATTTTTATCCTGTAACTAGAGGGGAATGGAATGTGGAAATGGTAAAAGTGAAATACACTCATTTTTTTCCTCCCCAGATAGAGTAAATGGTCTTAGATGTCTCTTGAGTCCATCTGCTCTTTCTTATCCTGCCCTGGGTTTTAGCCATTGTCATTTCCTGCCTGTGCAGTAGCAGCAGCTTCCTAGTTGGGCTTCCAGCCTCCTGGTCTTGGTAGTCTCTGTTTCTTCGTATCACTGGTGTCAGAGATGTTCTTCTGAAACACCATCTTATCAAATGCTCCATGATTGAAAGCCTCTTTCTGTTGCCCGTGAAGTCCAAATTCCTGTGCAAGGTATTAATACCTCGGCTTTCCTCTTCTGCATCATCTCCTCCTACTTCCCGCTCACTGTGCTACAGTCCAGACACAGGGGGCTCTCCCCAGGTCCTCAGATCCACAGTTTTCTACGCTCTGCCTGGGATGCTGATACTCCTGGACTTGTCTACTAGGCCTACTCCTCTTTCAAGTCACATCTCCTAGGAAGTTGTTCCTGATACCTTTATATCAACCTGTGTCCCACATTTTATCAGTTTTTTTTCTAGATTTTAGGTCTGATTATGTTCTTAAAATCTTCTTTTGATTTCCCCATTGTGCATAGTGTGCAAATACCTGAACAGGGCATTTGTGCAGAGCCCTTCACAATTAGACCCTGCCCTGCCTCTCCCTACTCAGAGTTCCATCTGATGAGGCTCTTCTCAATTGCCTGAGCGCTCTATTGTTTTGATTCTTTATTTTATATTTTTCCTTTATTAATAGACAGAAAATTCCCTTTCTTTTAAGATACAACTCAAGTATCATCTCCTTTGAAATATTGATTCATTCCTTACTAGAACCAACCCCATTCCCCTTATTCTTTGCTCATGTAGTAATACATATAAAATATAATTTTATTATTTATTACAGCTTCTTATGATCTTTAAAAAATATTTCTGCTTCATTGTGAGCACCTTGAGGGTAGGGCATCCATCTTTCCTGTCTTTGGATCTTAGTGTGAAGCATAGTAGCTGGGAATAGGCACTGAGAAAAGTTTTCTTCAGTTGCATTAACTGCGGAAGTAGTTTCAGCGAGGATTATAATAATTCAGAACACTGAATCATTATTTTGTGACAAGCACTGTGCTTTATATGATATATCTCATTTAATTTTCACAACAATTCCATGAGGTCTATTGTCATTATCCTCATTTTGCTGGTGAAGGTGGTAAAGCTTAGGTGGGTGAAATAAATTGCCTAAAGTCACACAGGTTGTCAGTGGCAGAACTGAAATTTGAATATAGATCTATCTGGTGTCATAGTCCAAGCTCTTAACCATTAAAAGTTTCCTTTTGATATTTAGTAAGTTTATATTTGTATCCTTGCAAACTTTGAAGTTTTTCAAACACTGTCATCTACATGATGCTTCCATGTTATCTCATTTCATCCTAATGGCAACTGTGACATTCAAATTAGCCCCACTTTATAGGTGAGGAATATGAGGCTGTATGAGTAAATTATTTGTCCCAGGTTAAGTGTTAGAGTTAGGAAGAACCTCGTTCTTCATAGTACTTCAAAATCTTTAAATAAATTCATTGATGAAGGATCTACAAAGATGTTGTTTAGGTTTTTAAGTTTATTACTATTTGTTCAATGCAATTTTAAAATAAAATATTTGTTTTGTGCCTACCCATCCATAAAGCAACTAGTGGCAGATCATTATTATTATTTTTTATCTTTTGATTGTGGTAAAATCCACATAACATAAAATTTACCGTCTTAACCATTTTTAAGTGTATCGTTCACTGCTATTTAATACATTATCATTGTTGTGTAACCATCATGACCATTCATCCCTATAACTCTTTTCATCTTGTAAAACTGAAACTTATTACCTATTAAACAGTAACTCCCTATTCTTCCCTCCCCCCAGTCCCTGGCAGCCACTATTCTACTTTTTTGTCTTTATGATTTTGACTTTTGTAAGTACCTCATAGAAGTGGAATCAAGCAATATTTGTCTTCTTGTGACTGGCTGATTTCTTTTAGGATGATGTCCTCCAGGTTCATCCATGTTGTACAATATTGTAGAATTTCCTTCCTTTTTAAGGCTAAATAATATACCATTATATGTATATACCACATTTTCATTATCCATTTACCCATCAACAGGCACCTGGCTTGCTTCTCTGTTTCAGCTATCGTGAATAATGCTGCTATGAACGTGGGTATACAAATTTCTCTTTGAGTCTCTGCCTTCAATTCTTTTGGGTATATACTTGGAAGTGGAATTGCTGGATCATATGATAAATCTATTTTCAGTTTTTTGAGGAGTGTCCATACTGTTTTCCATAGTGGCTGTACCTTTTTACATCCCCACCAACAGTGCACGTGAGTTCCAAATTCTCTGTATCCTTGCCAGCACTTGTTTTCTGTTATTTTGATAATAGCCATCCAGATGGGTGTGAGGTGGTATCTCATTGTAGTTTTGATTTGCATTTCCCTAATGATTAGTGATTTTAAGTGTCTTTTCATGTGCTTATTGGCCATTCATATGTCTTTGGAGTAATGTCTATGAGAGTCCTTTGCCCATTATTGAATCAGGTTGTTTATCTGTCGTTGAGTTGTAGGAGTTCTCTATAGAGTTTGGATATTAATCACTTACCAGATATACGATTTGCAGATATTTTCTCACGTTTGTGTGTTGCCTTTTTACTCTGTGGGTGGTGTCTCTTGATGTAAAAAATTTTTAGATTTTCATGAAGTCCAGTTTGTCTGTTTTTGCTTTTGTTGCCTGTGCCTTTGGTGTTATATCCAAGAAATCATTGCCAAATCTAATCTCTTGAAGCTTTTGTCCTACGTTTCCTGCTAAGAGTTTTATTGTTTCAGGTCTTACATTTAGGTCTTTGATCCACTTTGAGTTAATTTTTGTATATGATGTTAGATGAGAGTCCAACTTCATTCTTTTGCATGTGGATACCCAGTTTTCCCAGCACCATTTGTTGAAAAGCCTGTCCATCTCCCATCAAGTGGTCTTGGCACCTTTGTCAAAAATCTTTTGACTATATATGCAAGGGTTTATTTCTGGGCTCTCTGTTCTATTCCATAGGTCTGTATGTCTGTCTTTATGCCATACCACACTATTTTGATTACTGTAGCTTTGTAGTAGGTTTTGAAATCAGGAATTATGACTCCTTGTTTTTTCTTCTTTTTTCAGGTTTTGGCTATTTAGGGTCTGTTGAAATTTCATATGAATTTTAGGTTGAGTTTTTCTATATCTGAAAAAAATATCGTTGGGATTTTGATAGGGTTTGCAAGATCGCTTTGAGTGATATTGACATTTTAACAGGATTAAATCTTCCAAACCACGAACATAGGATGAGTTTCCATTTATTTATGTCTTTAATTTCTTTCAGCAATGTTTTGTAGTTTTCATTGTGCAAGTCTTTCACCTTGTTGATTAAGTTAATTCCTAAGTATTTTATACTATTTGCTGCTATTGTAAATGGAATTATTCTCATAATTTCCTTTTCCTATATGGAAATACAGCTGATTTTTGTGTATTAACTTTGTATCCTGCTATTTTGCTGTATTCATTTATTAGTTACAACATCTTTTTTGTGGAGTCTTTGGAGTTTTCTACATATAAGATAATATCATCTGCAGAGATAATTTTACTTCTTCCTTTCCAATTTGGGTTCCTTTTATTTCTTTTTCTTTCCTAATTGCTCTGGGTAGAACTTCCGGTACTATTTTTAATAGGAGTGGTGCATCCTTGTCTTGTTTCTAATCTTAGAGGAAAAGCTTGCAGTCCATTGAGTTTGATGTTCACTGTAAGTTATTCATATATGGCTTTTATTATGGTGAGATAGTTTCCTCTATACCCGATTTGTGGAGTGTTTTTATCATGAAAGAGTGTTGGATTTGGTCAAATGCATTTTCTGCATCTGTTGAGATAATCATGATTTTTATCTTTCATTCTATTAATGTGGTGTATCACACTTATTGATTTACATATGTGGAACTGTCCTTGCATCCTTAACGCATCAAGTGGCAAAGCATTATTATTAAAAAATTTTTTTATTTATAAAACATAACCATATTGCAGGATACTTGGAAAATAGAAAGCAGAAAAATAATCACCTGTTAATTTCTCTACCCAAATTCAAGTCAGGGACCCATTTTTTATTTATTTCCTTCTGGTTATCTTTCACATGCTTGTTTTTTTCTCAACATTATTTAGCCTTTTTCCATGTTGCTATATGGTCACCATAAATTATTAGAAGAAGTGGTTGCACAATATTCCATCTGGTGAGACTGTTTGTAATATACTTTGGGAGGGAAGAGGGATAAGAAGCAATGTTTATTGTAAAGTTTATGTTACATTATCTTATTTGCCTTCAAAACAACCATGTAGGGTTGACACTATTAATTTTATTTTATAGATATGCACATTGAGATGCAGAGAGGTTAAGTAACTTCTCCAGGGTCATACAGCTAGTAAGCTGTAGAGCTGGTCTTTGAACTGAGATCTGTGTGACTTCAAAGGCCATGCTTGTTCCACTGTACTTTCGTATTGCCTCCATATGTCATCTGTTGAATTCTTATAACAACTCTAAGTGTTCCAGTTATACAAATGTCCAGTAATACAATGATGAGATTAAAGCTTAGAGGGATAAACAGTAATTAGTGCAGGAACCATTTATTTAGAATGTATTAAGTGCTAGGCACTGGACTGAGCACTTTACTTTCATTACCTCCTTTAGCTTTTATTACAACCCTATATCTATGTATTATCATCTGCCTTTTGATCATCGTGCTGCCATGGTTGTGTTCTTGGATAACTTGGCTATTTCCCGTTTTTGCACTGAGTTCACTAATGTCTTTGCATTATAGCCTTTCCTCATGTTTGAGTTGTTTCCTCACCATAGACACTCAGGTTGTCTCCTGTTTCCCTCCACCACAAATAACCATGCGTTGCTCCAACTCTTCACTACGACAGGTAACAGTGTTTTCTTTTTGACCTGTATGAGGAATTGGTTGGTGTCTATTTTCAGGAACAGAATTCCTCCTTGATTACAGGATACGCGTATATTTAATTGACTAACCTTTCAAGAGAAGATGATCACTCTGCGTGTTCAGTAGTGCACCAGGGTTCCCTTTTCGCATATGTCTGCATACACTTGACGTTGTTCAGTTGCACGGATTTTGTCACTCAGATATTTGAATTTGCATTTCTGTGTTTATTAATGATTTTAAGCAGCTGTTGGTATTCTCAGAAGGTTTTACCTTTCTTTTCTGTGAATGCGTATTCCTATCCTTTGCCCCTTTTCCCGTTCGGGTTGTGGTCTTTTTCTGTTGATTTGCAGTAGCTCTTGTTATTCTAGACATCATTCATTTATACACTTCATGCTTTGTGAACATCTTTTCTTATTCTGTCATCTGTGAATTTACTTCGTTAAACAGAAATTTTTAATTTTGATATGATCACATTTAATATTTTTTGCCTAATGTTTTGTGCTTTTGAAATTTTATTTAGGGAATCCTTCTTAATAAGGCCACAAGAACATTCTCCTACGTTTTCTTTTATTAACTTTATAGTTTTTGTTTGTTTGTTTTATGGGGAAGATTCACTCTGAGCTAACATCTGTTGCCAGTCTGCCTCTTTTTTTTGCTTGAGGAAGATTAGCCCTGAGCTAACATTTGTGCCAGTCTGCCTCTATTTTGTATGTGGGTCACTGCCACAGCATGGCTTGACAAGTGGTGTAGGTCTGCACCGGGATCCGAACCCGCAAACCTGGACTGCCGAAGCAGAGCACACCAGACTTAACCACTATGCCACGGGACCGGCCCCCAACTTTATAGTTGTACGTTTCACAGTTAGGTCTTTTTTTTTTAAAGATTTTATTTATTTATTTTTTCCCCCCAAAGCCCCAGTAGATAGTTGTATGTCATAGCTGCACATCCTTCTAGTTGCTGTATGTGGGACGCGGCCTCAGCATGGCCAGAGAAGTGGTGCCTCAGCACGCGCCCGGGATCCGAACCCGGGCCGCCAGCAGTGGAGCGCGCGCACTTAACCACTAAGCCACGGGGCCGGCCCACACACAGTTAGGTCTTTAATTCATCTATCGTTTTCTTTTTATTTGGTAGTAGGAAAGGATCCAGTTTTATTTTTCTCTCCATAGTGAGCCTGCTGCTTCTTTAGAATTTAAACATTAGAGGCAAAACTTCTTGTGGGAGGTATTTTAGGAGCCCTTATAACATGCCGTTCTAGTTTAATTATGTATTCACAGTACCATTCTTTGTTTGCCCTCGGCCCCTGCAGCCTCCTCCCACCACCATGTAAGGGTCTTTTTTTTTTTTAATTTATTTTTTATTTATTTATTTAGTTAGTTAAGGGTCTTTTTTTTTTTTAATTTATTTTTTATTTATTTAGTTAGTTAGTTACTTAGTGAGAAAGATCAGCCCTGAGCTAACATCTGATACCAATCCTCCTCTTTTTTCTGAGGAAGCTTGGCCCTGAGCTAACATCTGTGCCCATCTTCCTCTACTTTATACGGGACGCCGCCACAGCATGGCTCGACAAGCAGTGCGTTGATGCGCCCCCGGGATCCGAACTGGCAAACCCTGGGCCGCTGCAGTGCAGCGCGTGCACTTAACTGCTTGTACCACCGGGCCAGCCATAGGATCTTTTTCTGTTTGGTGTATCAGTGTATGCCAAGCACCAAAAAACAGTGACTGGCACATGATATTCACTTAGCAGTCTTCAACGATACTTGTTGAATGTTGAGTGAATGTAGGCTCTTTTCTTGCAGCCAGTTGTCTTTTCAACCAAAATCTTTAATAGACCTAGACTGATTCTAATATCAGCTCTCCTATAACTAGCTGTGTTTTCTTGAGGAAGTCGCTTTCCTTCCTTCATCTGCAAACTAATGCCCCTGTGTAACCAGCATCTTAACCAAGATGTAGCAGTTGCGTCACCCCTAGACGTCCTCTTGTACTTTTTGTGGTCAGTCCACCTGACCTAAGCCCCAGCAATCATTGATTTGCTTTCTATCACAGTGATGAGCTTTGCTTGTTCTAGGATTTTATATAAATGGAATCATACAGTACATTCTTTTTCATGATTATCTTTTCTTGGTCAGCATGTTTTGAGTTTTTTTGTTGCATATATTGGTAGCTCATTCTTTTTCCTTGCTAAGTAGTATTTCATTATATGGACATAACCACAGTTTTTAAAATCCATTCACCTGCTGAGGAACATTTAGGATGTTTCCATTTGGGGGCTATTCTGATAAAAGCTGCAGTGTGCTTTCATGTACAGGTGTAGATGATGTGTATTTGGATAAACACCCAAGAGTATAAAGCCTGTAACTGGGGTAAGCGTGAGAGGCACTATTAGTAGCTGTACTGGTACAACATACGAACCAGACAATCCAGGAAAAACGGGTGGAAGGTAGGCGGTGTTCAGTGTGTGTGTACATGGTTTTCATGTATGTATATCAAATAAATATACATGGTATATTTTATTAAAACTTCATTTGTTCTGAAAATATTTTGGTGACGATTAGAAAAAGATATGAGTAGGGTAAATAGAGTAAGGTAATGTATTAGAAGGGGAAGAAGGCTGAGGAAAAGAGAAATGAGGTTTGGACATAAAGTTGAGCCAGGAAGAAAGCTAACAGAGGAAGGTTTTCCATGAAGCCCCATAACTTTTTAAGGATGTGTTCCAAACCTGGCTTTTCCTTTTCTAGAAGCTATTACAAAGGGGAGCCTCAAATGTTAATAATGCCCATTAGGGAATCAGTTGCTTGGTGAACCATAGCTATTTCTAATAGTACTAAAACCAGAAAGAAATTTATTCCTGGAGTTTCCATAATGTTGCAAAGCTCATGGCAGATGGCAGAGGCCAGTCCTGTCTGAGCTCAGAGACAGCTTTAATGAAAGTGTTCCTGTTCTATGAAGAGTGTGCCAGAATGGTACTCTGGTGCTGCTTGCGCTGTTTTTCCCAAGACGAAGGAAATTGAAATGTAAAACTTGCACTATATTTCCATTTCAGGTGTGAAACAACTACATTATTCTCCAACCTGTGGTGATTTTTTGCATAATTACACAGATAGTATTTTCATTAGTTGTATCATTGTTATAAACTAGTAACATTTTTAAAAGTTGGTAAAATTTTGGGATAGGCCTGATTTAATAATGTAAAAAGAAGGAGCAAGCTGTAAAATGTGTAATTCATCATTATTGAAATTGAGACTTTTTGAATTTAAAATATTTCCCTTTTTATAAAATGGAACCAATGTTAACAATAAAATAAGTAGTATATGTATCATAGGAAAAATGTTTTTCCCCTCAAATGAAAACTTTGCCTGTTATGGAAGTGATATCTAAGTTTCCACCTAACTTTAACTAAATTTTATTTTACCGATTTTAGTTAAAGTCATCGCATAAATAATGGAGGTCAAAATCTAAGCTAATAATTTATGGTGTGCCATTTAGGGTAATCAAAATAGAGCAATTTTTGAAAGAAAAAGTATTTTTAGTGCCTTTACTATTAATAATAAAAATAATGGAAAGGGACTTTTTTTGGTTATTGTTCATTAATCCCCCCAAATCTTCTGTGTGTGTTTATATTCAGTAAACACTGTGAATTATTTTTAACTAGTTCAGAGATCAGGGCAATTAAGACTTAGCAGTTATGGTTACACAGGAATTATGAAAGGGGTATAGAAAAACTACTAACAAATTTCAGCTCTTTGTTGGCTTTTTTCCTAGATGGTCACTCTGTAGGTCTGTGATGAATAAAGAGTTTTGTGCCTAGTGTTTAGTGAGAGGGACAGAACTATGCAAGAAGGATTATTGTATTCTAGCCTAGGACCTGCAAAACAAATAGATGCTTGCATATTGCACGTTCTTGCAGCTTCAACTTCTGTATGCCTGTTTTTATTGTGTGCCAGGTACCCATGTGAAATAGAGATAGACAGAGACGCAGGCTCTAGGGTGATGCTGTCTTCCTCTAGAAATTTGTGTTTGCTTCTGGTGGGCACACTAACAATTGGAGTTAGATTAAACTAATCAGAAGTTGACTTGATCTGGTGCCTTTCTGGACTGGTCTTTTTCTAGCTTCACCCTAAGCATAGTCCCTCAGAATCACAGCCCCAAATCTGGGCTTTTGCCAGGACTCCCTCTCCTGGTGGGCCTGAACTATAGTTTTTGTCTGCCTGGCCCCACAAGGCTGTCGAAAGCTCCGCCTAGCTTCTGCAAGTCTCAGTTGCCTCTTGTAGAATTGACAGATGCTCCTAAATTAAATGAATTATTTTTTAGTGTTTTGTTGGGTTTTTCTAGTTTTCAATGGAAGGATTGATCTGAATAACCTAATCAACCATCACTAGTAGCAGAACTCTCTCTCTGTATGTATATACCTATATATACTTTAAAATCTTGTCCTTTTTTTTTAATCTGTAATATTATACTGTGAGCATTTTCTCACAGCATTATGTTTTTTGAAACAAATTGATTAACTGCATTGTATTCTATTGGGTGGATATATAACTTATTTTATATCCATAATTTATTTTACTATTATGGACATTTAGATCCTTTTTTCCCTATAAAATTTTATGATGTGAGGAATATTTTTCTATATAAATCTTGTGTCCCATCTCAGATTATCTCCATAGAAGTGGAATAACTGAGTCAAATGATAGAATCATCTCTAAAGTGTTGATACATAATCCAAAAATGCTTTCCAGAAGATATCTTCAAAAGCATATTGTTGAGAGTGGCTGTCTTAATGCATCCTTACCATCACTGAGAATAATTTTAAATATCTCGCTCACTTGACAGGTGAAAATTTCCTTATTGTTCGAGTTTTGTGTTTTAAGGATTTAAACTCGTTATCACATCTGTGACAAATGCTCTTCCATTTTATTGTGTGCTTTTAATTTGCAGAATGGAAGTTAACGGTAATTACTCTGGAGGCTAGAGAAAAATGAGTTTGGGATTTTTATGTCGTGGAGAAATTCCACATTTCTTATCTAGTCAGATATTTGGATCCCCTGTTATTTCCATAGCTTTTATACTCAGAATGTCCTTTAACATCAAGAGATTAAATCAGTGTTCACTTAAATTTTTATATCAAATTTTATGATTATGATTATTTGATTTAGTCTTTTTTTAGCCCATGAGCCAGTGCACCGGGGCCAGTTGGGAGCCATTAGGTACTGAAATTATGAGGCAGTACTAACTTTATCCAGATCCTCCAGAGTACACTTAACATAAGTGTGTTATATTTCCATCAAAATGAAGGCCTCTAGACTCCATGATGGTGTAAAGTTGTTGTAAGGGACGAGAGGACAGTACAGGTGTTCATCATGTTTTTTAATGAACAGAACACATATCAGTGCATTTTGTGTTGGTTTTTTCTTCCAATGGATATGATCATATTTATACTGTTTTCATTAGTGCGCCCATCTGCCAATACAGTCATGCACTACATAATGACATTTTGGTCAACGGTGGACCACATATATGACAGTGGTCTCGTAAGATTAGTACCACACAGCCTAGGTGTGTAGTTGGCTGTACCATCTAGGTTTGTGTAAGTACACTCTATGATGTTTGCACAATAATGAAGTGACCTAACGACACATTTCTCGGAAGGTATCCCTGTTAAACGACACGAGACTGTGTATTCATTTCAAACAACATGACAAAAGTTTTTGAGATTGAGTCTTTATTAGAAGGGTTAAAGATAGATAATTACTTTTAGGAAATTATGATTCATGAGATTTATTACTTTTGTAAAAATCTGAAATCAGCAATGGCTGTTACCATTAACTATATTTTCTTGTCTTGAAACAAGCAGAATTATCTCAGGGGAGATGAAGCAACTTAGGGTTTTGCATTCTGTTGTTGGATACACTTCAGTGCTCAGCAACACTTAGAAAATAGTATCTTAGGAGAGACATTGGGGGCAAAAATCACAGGAAAGGAAATGGATAAGATGGGAGAAAATTAAAAAGTTATTGAAAAAGTTCAGAGAAATTGAATATAACATTTAAATATTAGACATACTATTTCATGACTTATGCTAAGTGAAATTAAAATAGGAGACTAGATGGCCACTGTGAATGCATCTCAAACCCAAATTGCTATTTTTGCCTCTTTATTTGAAGAAGAAAAGTCCCTGTGATGGATAAACAACATGTAAGAAAATGAGAGGCCTGGAATAACCTTCACCTGAATTATTAGCATAAGTATTTTCACATGAAGTTAACCTGCCTGAGTTCTTGATGATCTAAGGAAAGGAGTAATGGATTGGGACCTTTTGTGACATTTACGGTATCATATAAATCACTCAATCCTTCAAAATTTATTTATAATTAACTCAGGGCGATCTTAAGGCAATCTTAAGGCTTATCAAACACTAAGCCTGTAATGCTCAGTGAGATGACGTTACTCCTCGTTCACCTACCACCTACAGTGCTCTGGCTCAAGTCTCCTTTTTAGAAGAATGAGTGAGAATCAGTATTTTTTAAAAAGAATAGAAGAGTAGGAAAACCTAAGGAATTCCTCAAGTTTAGGCATTACTTTAAGAGCTTGTGTTTGTTGACACTTGCCACTTTATTGATGGTTTCTGTCATAGTAAGTATTAAACCCAAGGTCTTACTTTGCTCATATAAGTTTTGGGTTTATTTCATAGACCACACATACAAAAAGAAACCTCTGGCACCTCAGCTGTGGTGATAGGTATGTATTTAACCTTTGTCATACTCAGTATGTCTTTTTGCTACTTCATTGTTTCCTGTTTTAGTCTTTTTACTCTTATATTTTGCAATCTTAATTTTATGTGTTCAAATCTATCTTTACTTTGTTTCTTCCATTGTTATACTTCATAATTGGTCCCCCAAATAGCTGATAGTTTGTTCTAACTTATTTTTCTGTTATATTTAAATCATTCAAAATTTGAATGTGATGTAGATCTAAATTATTTTTCTTCAGATTACCATTTAGTTATTCCACTATTACTTGCTAAATATTGTTAAATTTTCCCTTCTTTTGTAATGCTTACCTTTCATTTTTAGGTTTTTGTGCTTTTGGAACTACTTCTAGATGTTATGAGCTTTTGTATTGCTCTTTTGTTTGAATTTTTGTGTCATACTACATTGTTTTTAAATTGTTGGTACTGTCAGGTACAATCATATTTCATACCAGCCTCATTATTGCCACTGTCCTAATAGAAAACTTTATTATAACGATTTCTGCGGAGCAGCATTAGTCATTACTCACTTTTCTTCCTTATTAAAACATTTTTTATGATATCATCTGTTTAATTTGGGGATGTTTTTTAAACTCATTACATATTGAGAAATCCTGAATTGGTCCCTGAGACAGAAAAAGATCAGTGGAAAAACTGGTGAAACCTGAATAAAGTCTAGTTTAAAGTACCTACGTGCCACATTGTACCATTGTTAATTAAGAAATGTTTGGTTGTGGGCCGGCCCCGTGGCTTAGCGGTTGAGTGCGCACGCTCCGCTACTGGCGGCCCGGGTTCGGATCCCGGGTGCGCACCGACGCACCACTTCTCCAGCCACGCTGAGGCTGCGTCCCACGTACAGCAACTAGAAGAATGTGCATCTATGACATACAACTATCTACTGGGGCTTTGGGGGGAAAAAATAAATAAAGTTATAAAAAAAAAAAAAAAGTTCCTCATCAAGGACAGATGTTTAAAAAAAAAAAAAGAAAGAAATGTTTGGTTGTTAACTAGACTTACTGTGGTGATCATTTCACAATATATACAAATATTGAATTATGTTGTACACCCAAAACTGACATAATATTATGTCAGTTATATCTCAACTTAAAAAAATAAATAAAATTTTTTTAAAAATTAAGAAATTTTGATAATTGTACTATTTTATATAAGATGTTAACATTAGGAAAAGCTGGGTAAAGGGTATATGGGAACTGTACTATGTTTGCAACTCTTCTGCAAGTCTAGAATTAATTTAAAATAAAAGATTTTAAAAGATCACATTGAAATTCTCTAGTACTCATTTATATAGTCAGCAAACATTTATTGAGTACCAGTTTTATGCAAGGCACTATCTAAAATAATTTATCATCTGCTCCCACTAGTGGTTCCTAACATTGTCTGGATGCAGTTGCAGATAGGTCAGCAAATAGTTCCTGTCAGTCTAAGGCTTTAAAGGGAAGTAAATAGTACCTACCTGTATTTGCGAAAAATTCAAATGCATAATAACAACTATTTTAAATAATGAATACGTGTTCTTAGCCTTTAGACGACACTTTTTTTTTTTCTAGTGAGGAAGATTGGTCCTTAGCTAACATCTATTGCCAATCTTCCTCTTTTTGCTTGAGGAAGATTGTCCCTGAGCTAACATTTGTGCCCATCTTCCTCTATTTTGTGTGTGGGACGCTGCCACAGCATAGCTTGATGAGCAGTGTGTAGGTCCGTGCCTGGGATCTGAATCCGTGAACCCCAGGCTGCCAAAGGAGAGTGCGCAAACTTTAACCACTATGCCGTGGGGCCGGCCCCTAGACGACACTTTTTAATGCATACTAGATCACTTACTCTTTATTCTGATTTGCGAAACCCAGACTTTTTATTCGGAAAATCAAAGCTCTTAACTCAGATCTGTTGCATTTCCAGGTTGAAGCAATACTAGGAGAAAGCACTTCTTTGCGTTGCTGTGGTTCTCATGTTCTAGTTAGTATGAATCCTTCATCCATACCCCCTCCTGATTATCATATCCTTATGAAAAGGGTTCTGAGTCCACCCTGAGTCCTTCCTTGTGTACATCTTTTGTAGTCCCTCAAGACCAAAGGACCAGAATAAATAGCTTTGGTTCTTCATTCTCTTTGAACTAAGGAAGTTGAGCCCAACGTGCTATCCTTAAAAATAAAGTAAAACTCTTCTTGTATTGTGTCTTAATCCATGCTCTGTAGCTATTTGAGTGCATAGTAGCTAAGAAGAGCCATTTGTGTGGTGAAATTCAGTGGATTAAAACATATCAAGGGATAATAAAATGTAATGCCATTCTTGTTAAAAAACAAAACAAAACAGCAAACTGGGACTGGAATGGAATTTCCTTAATAAATGATAGCTACCTTTATCCTATAGCAAGCATCCTATTTGTATTTATATTTATCAGTTTACATCAATGAAATATGTCTACCGATAACCTTCAGCAAGTGTCACATTTAATGGTGAACTATTATAAGAATCTCTTGTAAAATCTGAAACAAGGATGCCTCCTATTATACCCAGCGTGTACATTGTACTAGAGGTCCTAATCAGCACAAAAGGAAAAGACAAGTTCAATAGACTTCACTTAAACAGACACACTTCAAACTACCGAGAGTTTAGCAAAGTTTCTCAGTATATACTAACCACCAACAACCAGAAAATATTATATAAGATAAAATCCCGTTTTCAAAAGAAACAAAAAATATGCAGTATCTGGGAAAAACCCAAAAGATATATAAGAATTTTATGGAGAAAATTATAAAACTTTATTAAGGACATAGAAGGTATAAATAAATGAACGGATGTACCAAGTTCATCAGTGGAAAGACTTAATGTAACGATGTTTCTTCTCTTCAAATAAATTAATCAAAATCTCAACAGTGTTTTTCATGGATCTTGACAGACTGATTCCAAGAGCCAAGATGAGTTTGAAAAGGAAGGGGGGAAACTGCCCAAGATTCGCAGCTTGAGGGGGAGAAAGGAGCTATCATGTGTTGCTGGAGAGATGGTGAGGGTAGCTACTTTTTAAAAGTAAAAATAGTTTTTAGCTAATAAATGCCCAAACAAAATTCAAAAGGGCGTGCTGTGAAAAAGCGTCTCCCTCCTACCCCTGTGTGCTGAGCCACTCAGTTCCTCTTGGAGGTAACCCCTTTTGACAGTTTCTGGAGTATGCCTCTAGAACTCTTGTGCATATATGGAGATAATTATATAATGGTTTTGAGAAATTGTACCATTTTATACCATCATGTTTTTTCACTGATTTTCTTTTTTCTATTGAAGTATAATTGGCAAAGAACATTATATTAGTTTCAAATGTACAACATAATGATTCGATGTTTGTATATATTGTGAAATCATCACCATGGTAAATCTAGGTAACATCCATCACCATGCATAGTTAAAAAAAATGTCTTATGTGGGGCCGGCCCGGTGGCGCAAGCGGTTAAGTGCGCGCGCTCCGCTGCGGCGGCCCAGGGTTCGCTGGTTCGGATCCCGGGCGCGCACCGACGCACTGCTTGGCAACCCATGCTGTGGCAGCGTCCCACATAAAGTGGAGGAAGATGGGCACAGATGTCAGCCCAGGGCCGTCTTCCTCAGCAAAAAAAGAGGAGGATTGGTGGATGTTAGCACAGGGCTGATCTCCTCACAAAAAAAAAAAAAAAAAAAAATGTCTTATGATGAGGACTTTTAAGATCTGCTCTCTTAGCAACAGTCACATATGCAATATAGTATTATTAACTATAGTCACCATTCTGTACATTATATTGCCATGACTTATTTATTTTATAACTAGAAGTTTGTACCTTTTGACTCTCTTCAGCCATTTTGCCCACCCCCGACCCCCCCACCTCTGACAACCACCAATCTGTTCTGTATCTATGATAGCGTATGCCCTCAAGGTCCATCCATATTGTCACAAAGGGCAAGATTTCATTCTTTTTTTAAGGCTGAATAATATTCCATTGTGTGTGTGTGTATTATATATATATATATTTTTTTTCTTTATCCGTTTGTCCATTGATGGACACTAGGTTGTTTCCATGTCTTGGCTGTTATAAATAATGCTGCAGTGAACATGAGGGTGCAGATATCTTTTCAAATTAGTGCTTTTGTTTTCTTTGGATAAATACCCAGAAGTGGGATTGTTACATCATGTGGTAGTTCTGTTTTTAATTTCTTGAGGAATGTTTGTACTGTTTTCCATAGTGGCTGCACCAGTTTACATTTCCATCACCAGTGCACAAGGGTTCCCTTTTCTCCACATCCTCTCCAACCCTTGTTATTTCTTATCTTTCTGATAATAGCCATTCTAACAGGTGATATCTCATTGTGGTTTTGATTGGCATTTCCCTGATTAGTGGTGTTGAGCACTTTTTCATTTATCCATTGGCCATCTGTATGTCTTCTTTGGGAAAATGTCTATTCAGATCTTCTGCCCGTTTTTTAATCAGATTGTTTGATTTTTGCTATTGAGTTGTATGAGTTCTTTATATATTTTGGATAGTAACCCCTATACCATGATTTTTTAAACATAATATATCTTAGAGCTTATGTTATCTTAATGTCTATAATACTGCTTCATTTCTTTTAATGATTCTAGAATAATCCTTGGTATGGTTATATTATAAATTAGCCAGTGCCCTAAGATGTATGTTTGCATTGTTTCTAGTCTTTTCTTGCTGCCAACAATACTAAAATGAATTTTCTTCCTCATATATATATTATTTCACATGTGTCTAAGTGTATGTATAGGATGAATATCTAGAAGTGGACTTGCTGGTTCGAAGGGTGTGTACATTTCTATTTTTGGTAGATATTACCAGGTTGGCCTCCACAAGAGTAGAGCTTATTTACATCTCACCAGCGCTGTATTTCCCATCGAGCCCCATCCACCATTCCTGATCAGGTTAAGGAAGTGTTTACGCATTCCTGTTTTGTTAGGGTGTAGAATTTTACTAAATACCTTTTCAACATGAGAAATCTTTATGATTTCTCACTTTTGATTTATTAATGGGATGAATTATATTTCTAGATTTCTTGATATTAAATCTTCCTAGAAATCCTGGAATTAACTACTTGGTTATGGTATATTCTAATATTTGAGTGTATTAATGTATTAACATTTATTAATTTATATTAATATGTTATATTAGACTGTATATTCAAATATTTTACTTAGGATTTTGCACCAGCATTTCTATGGGACACTAGTTTTCTTTTTTTATGCTGTTTTTGTGGGGGTTTGTTACCAATGTTATGCTGGATTCCTTGCTTCTCCTTCTTTATTATGCCCTAGAAGAGTTTAAATCACAGTGGAGTTATCTGGTCATTAAAAGTTTGATAGAATTACCTTGTGGATCTGTCCCTAACTGATGTTTTTCTGGGGATGCTGTTTCTCAACTTCCTTTATTTATTTCTTTGGAAATTGTCCTTTTTAAGTATTCTATTTTTTTGTGTGTTCAGATTTTGGTCATTTATATTTTCCTAGAAAATCATAGTGTTTATCTTATATTTTTGCACAGAAATGAACCAAGTAGTTGCTTATGACTATTTTAATTTCCTCTTTACATACGGTTGTGTCTCTCTAAACATTTCTTAGTTTGTATATTTTTGTGCTTTGTGTCTTCATTGTTGATTGGATTAGCTAATCTCTTTTTTACTTTTCCCTAAGAAGGAGCTCTTGGATTAATATTGTTAGTTTTATAGGGTTTTTTTTGTGTGTGTGTGTGAGGAAAATTAGCCCTGAGGTAGCATCCATGCCAGTCCTCCTCTTTTTGCTGAGGAAGACTGGCCCTGGGCTAACATCCATGCCCATCTTCCTCCACTTTATATGGGACGCCACCACAGCATGGCTTGACAAGCTGTGAGTAGGTCCGTGTCCAGGATCTGAACCTGCGAACCCCGGGCTGCCAAAGCGGAGTGAACAAACTTAACCGCTACACTACCGGGCCGGCCCCTTAGTTTTTGTTTTTTAACTATCGCTGCTTTAGCTTTTTAATTATTGTTTTTAGATTTTTTTTTTTTTTGCAATTTTTAGATAACCTTTTTGATTCAATGGTTTACAAGAGTTTTCTAGTTTTGTTATTAATATCTGATTTAATTTCAGTGCAGCTAGCAAATGTCTTTATCACTTTGGGATTCTATTAAGGTCATTTTTGTGGCTGATTTTATGCTAAACTTTAAAGAATGTTTCTTGGACCTACTGAAGGTATTTTTTGGGTTTCAGAATAAATTCAACTAGATCTGTCTTATTAATTGGGTCGTCTGTATCCATACTTAATTTTGTCCACTAGATGTTTTTGTGGACTGAGAGAAGTGAATTCAAGTCTCATAATTCTGTATTCTCATCAATATTTCCTTTATTCTTATAGTTTTTGCTTTATAACTATCTACGCTCTGTTTGTCTTTTTTAAAGTGATTTTTGCCCTCGATTCCAAATGCTCGGCATTGCAGTGTTGACCTGCTTGATTTGGATTGTGTTTTTGTGATATGCCTGTGCCCATTCTTTCTAAATCTTTGAGTCACTTTTCAGTGTGTCTCCTGTAGACAGTGTATTTTTTGTTTTGTGATCCAATCAGTTTTTTTCTTTTAATTGTTAATTTTAGCCAATTTGTGTTTATTAAAAAGACAGACTTCTTTGGTTTTAGTCCTCTCATCATATTTAATATCCTTTTTGTTTTTATTCTTTCTTTTTTTGTTTTTATGTTTCACTACATAATGTGTTTTTTATGAGTTTATTCAGATAATTCAGAAGGTTTGTATTTTTGTTCTAAGGGTTACCTTTATAAATTTAAATAGTAAGCTTAATTCCTGAGGTAATTCTATTGGCTCCCTACAGTGAACAGTGAGGAAATTAGTACATTTTCACTTTTGCACATCTTCCTTCCCCACATTCCAAACTTCAGTTGGTTATTTTTGTTAGTGTTGACCTTTATGTATCAAAATATATCTATACCTGTACTGCATGATTGATCACCTTTGACTATCAGTCAGCAGAGATGACAGGGTCAGTACATGGACTAACTCCTTGTCCTCTCTGCCCCGTTTGTCCTTACTGCCAGCGTGACGTCAGCCACAATCCCCATCTTTTTCTTCTTAGCCCTTCAGTTAACTGCATGGGCAAAGAAAACAGGCCCTTGTGTAAAAGTCAGTCATCTCCTAAACAGAAAACAGTTATCTTCCACAGACAGCAGCACAGAATGCTCACCATCAGTCCTTGTGCTGGGGATTACTACTTTTCCTGTTGAAATGCACCCTCTGAGCTTGGAAGGTTCTTCAGTGATGAGTTCTTACATCTTCAAGATGATTTGTTCTTTGCTTTGAGACTTAAATAACAGATTGATTGGATATAAAATTCTCGTGTCCTGCCTAATTTCCTCGAGGACTGTTGGGCCTTGCTTCCCATCTTCCAGCGTGGAACGTTTCTCTGGAGAGTCTGAGGCCAGCCTGGTTTGTCTCATAATATGTTTTTGTGTCTGGATAGCCAAAGGACTCTTTCATGTCCAGAAGTTACTGGTAGAGAGTCTTGGAGTTCGGAGGGGAATGGAAAATGGCACAAATTCAACTGTATCTATAACATTTTATTTCCTTATAAAACAAAAAAAGATATGAAACAAATATGCCAAAATGATAACATGAGTTCAATATAATTGATGAACACGAGAGAATCTTCACCATTATTCTCTGTGGTCCAGGGTATGTTTCAAATATTACATTTTTTAAATTAAGAAAATACCATGTAACTCAGGGAACGCTTGTATGCTTTAGTGATCCAGTCCACAGCATGTTTCACTGAAAAGCACATTCTTGCCTTATTGATCACAACGTGCGTTCTTGTTTTCTTTATATGTTGACAACTACTCATGTAATTCCTATATTTTCTTTGGTGTCATTTTGTAAGTTTTGAGTAAAAGTCCTGTGGCTGGAGATTATCAACTTCTAAATTTAGAATCTGTAGAGTGGAAGTTAGTGTAATTGCTCCAGAAGCTAGAACTAAATTGGATGTTTGACAAAATCTGTTAAGTGATTTATATTAGCTGATTTGGGACTATATTGAACAAATATTCCTCTAAATATACAAAATAGAAGGTTTAAATTAATTAAGGTTTAAACCACCATGATAATTGAAAGAGTTAAGTATTCTGGACTCTCCCTCCCTCTCTCCCTTCCAGCACGGCTCTCATAAGTACAAGTCATAATAAAAGAAATCAGTCACCTCTATTTTCTTACTTTTTTTCATTTTTATTTTTTAGTACTAAGATATTTTTAAATTTGTTTTCCCTCTGTGTTCAGGTATATGTCTCGAGTCCACGGTATGCATCCAAAAGAGACCACCCGTCAGCTGAGTTTAGCTGTGAAAGATGGTCTTATTGTGGAGACTCTAACAGTGGGCTGCAAAGGTTCCAAAGCTGGTATTGAACAAGAAGGATATTGGTTGCCAGGAGATGAGATTGTAAGTATATTTTGTTCAATAAATTTGGAGATGCTGACTTTAAGTTTTTGAACATTATTTAAAAACAACCTATAGAAATTTATTTTTAGAAGTTTAGTAATATCTCACTTTAACACTTTCTATTAACATTTTTAAGGACCTGCTCTGGTAAGATGGATACTTTCCTCCCTGATTCTTTAGGAGAAAACTCACTTTTACGAAAAGCTTGATTTTTCTGTCTAGGTTATCTTGAATCTGAAAAACAAAACAAACAAAAACTCTTTAAATGTACACACAGTTAATGGTATTCCTAAGTGTTTTCTTCAACAGATATTAGTAAAAAAGATTTCAATGCAGGATAATGTTGATGCTGTCTGGACAGATTGAAAGGGATAAACCGTCTTCTCAGGGCAGCGTCTCACTTCAGGGTGGATGACCTCAGAGCCAGAGCCACCCTTGAGCATGGTGTGCCGAGCACAGCGGTTCCAAACAGTAGACTCCCCTGGCCACTCTCTCCATTGACAGTGACGACAAATGGTCTTGTGGCACTTGAACGGAACTCATAGGAAAGACAGACAGTTAATTTTCTTTATATTTTTACCTAGTTCTTACTTTGACTCTTCTTTTAAGTTATGATATTTTAATCTTCTATTTCCTCTTAGTACATACTTTATACTCAGGGGCACATAGAGAAGTGCATTTTGTTTTTATGTAAAAATTGGTTTCATATGTAATATTTCTATATTCCTACCTTATTTGCTTTTGATATTTCTAATAGTTTGATTAAATTAAGACTGACTTTTGCAGAGGAACATCACTTAAGATGATAGTTTTCAAATATAATAGGCTTTAAATTTTTTAGTTTCTGAAAGGAATGGATTTAGTAATTAGGTATTTTGAGGGTGTTTTGTCATGAATTCATTAAAATCTAAAATTATAAAAAGGAGACAAAATCTTAAAATTGGTTCTTTGTGGAAACACTTCCCCCAAATTTTGAATTGTGTTTCCCTTTCCCAAAGACAGAAACACAGCACATGAGCCTGCCAACACACACTCACCTGTCAGGTCTGAGAGCAGTAAACCAGTAACACATCTCTGTGGTGAGCTGGTCCACAGAGGCAGCTGTGATAAGTTATAAACTAATGGAGTAGTTGTTCCGTTTTAACATTGTTTTTGTCATTTTAATTTCTGCTGTCAAAGTTTCAGGAAAGAAAATTCACTTTATCCACAAACAGAAAACATGGAAGAAAAAATGCTTAATTTCACTGGTATTATTTGATTTGTGCAGTAGAAGTGTTTTTGAAAACTTAAGTGAAAGTGTTTATATCAGAATAATTTTTCTGTTGACTTCCTTACAGAAAGGTAAAGCTTTGTTACCAATAAAGAAACTTTGGGTTCCAAGCCATAATAATAATAATAACAATAATGTCAAGTGATGTAAATCTGTCTACATCAGACATTTAAAGGAGGGTCACTGATAATTGATAGCTTATTATATACTCAAAATAGTCCAGATAATATAAAATTTCTAATTCCCAAACACTTGGAAACTTACAGATTTAGTGTAGAAGGCTATACTGATAATTTCTGAAATTTATAAAGTAATTAACCAGTAGTAAATGCAACTTAATCTACAGGATTTTGGTTTGTCGATCATGTATTCATTTTTTCATGAAACTGATTTTATTTCTCCTTGCTTTTTAGATTTGTGCTTTTCCATATGCTTTCTTCCTCTTCAAGTTGAAGTTTCTTTGCTCAGTTTAATTCAGCAAGCATTAATGAGCTATTATACGTTCGCCACTAATTAGGTTCTGTATAATATTTTTTATTTTTACATGTTCTTACTGCATGTATTTGTAGCATAATATTTTCTTTTTTCTAAATGAAATCTTATATGTAAGTCATACAACCAGTATACAGATTTTATTAATTCTGGTTGGTTCTTATTCACAAACATCTTTATATTAAGTATGCATGTATGATATAATACAACTGAGTATATAAAATATGTGCCTTGTTTATAAAATATGCTAATATTAGAAATTCAAAAGGCAGTATAGTGTAGTAGAAAGAGGTAAGGTCTTATATTTTGCAGTAGATGGGGCTTTCACTCCCATCTCAAGCATTTATGTAGTTGTATGACCTTGAGGAAATTTATTAACCTCTGATCCTCATTCCTCAGTTGTAATATGAGCATATTAATATCTATTTCATTTGATTGTTTTAAGGATTAAATGAGATTGTCTACATAAAGCATATAACTGTATACTCAGAGCAAATTTTTGACCAGTGAATAAATATACTTAAAACAAGAAATGCCTATATATAGTGTAGCAAAAGCACACAAATTTCTTACTAACCGTACAAGTAAAAATTCTCATCAGGGTCTTTTTACTTTTCAACCTGTATCCTCAAGTACAAGGAGATTTGTAAAGAGGTTTTCTTTTAAGACGCTGGATCTATATTTAAGGTGTAACTATAAAATGATGAGACTAATTATATGTGTATCTCATAACTGTGGCTGGTATGCCACCTGGCTACCCAGGGGCTGACATGTGCTACAATTTTCATTCCCTAAGAATACTGTAGAAGGACACATAACTGACATGTGTCGCACTTGGCACAGCACAAGCCTCTCACACTGGCCAGCTCTGTGTGTTTGTAGGGACTGTGTGGCCCCTGCATGCAGGCCGTTGTGTATGAGGGCCAGTTGTGAACTGTACGGCTTAGGAAGTGCCCCTCACTTCTCAGATATCATATAGTTGTATGTTTATTCAGTTCTCTAGCATATTGCAATAAAGTGTCTTATTCTAACAAAATCAGTCTCAAGGAAGGATCGCCTTTTCTAATTTGCACAAAGGTTCTCTGTGGGCTAGTGACAGCCCTTTGTGCTGGCATTTGAGTCTGGGACCCTTCTTTATAGTTTCTCCACCTTGTATATGATATGATGCCTCTAAAAACTTGAGTTTTTAAATTGAAAGATGTACGTTATTACTTACGTTGTTGACTTTCTGACCCCGTATCAAGAGAAGAAAAAATTAAGTAGGTATATATATATGGCCTTGGGAAGGAAAGGTATAGAATTTTTTGTGATTCATTTTTAAACCGTTAATTCAAAGTTACAGATATTCTTTATTCAGGAAGTTCTGTCATTTGAAAAACGGGTAGTAAAGCTCCTCTTCTTTTCCTTCTGTAGCCTCTAAAAGTAGTAGCTATAGCTCAGAGGTAGGGAAAAAGTTGATTTCTCTTGATTAAGTCCCACAAGTTGTATCCCCTGAAACACTCTGCATGAGCAAAGAGGCTGGTTTCTGTCTTCACCTCCACAGTTATGGTGAGAAAGAGTGTAGTTTTCTTTATGCCACTCAGCTATAGTTGAGCGAGGAGTTTGTTGGTGTCACATTTTTATGCCACCTCTGCTACCTTTTTTCCAATGGTGATTTTTGAAAACTTGATACAGTTGAAAAATAGGCATATCTTGAGCACATTATTTTTGTTAAATCCAGCAATCGTATAATAAAAGACTAACTCTAATAACATGTCAGGATATAACTCTATATAATCTATGTAAAAGGAAGCCTGTATAAGTCAAAGACAGTGGCCTCCATTTTACTGAGATTCCTTCTACTAGACTACAGTGATTTTCAAGACGTTTTGAGATGCCAATCTCACGCATCATTTATAGCCCTTTTGAGGTGATAATTCATTTGGAGAAACTATGATAAAATTAGGCAATAGATAAGCATCTTCATGGTGATATTTTAAATATGTCCATTTGAGATAGAATGAAAAATGAAGCCATTCTCAATTTTAAATGGTTTGCTTAAATATTAGTCAGTAAACAAGCAAAAGTGTATGAACCAACCAATTTTTTAAAATGACAAGCTTGCTGAACCTGGGAAACACCGTTGTAAATTTTCTGTGGTCATCTTAAACTTCCAGATTTGTGTGTCGTTAATATTCACTCATAGATCCAAATAATTCTTTTAGAGATGATTTTCATAACTTTTGAAATTATCTTGGTAAAAGGCCAATAGACCAGGGCACAGAGTGAAACTCTGTGATGTGTGACCATTCAACATTTTGTTATATCAAGTCTTTTTTCTTTTGATTTTTTAAAGAAATACTACATGTTCTCATAGACTGCTTCATCGTCTGCTTGCTCTAAAGAAATGTACATGGATATCTACATTCAATTCATATCTGATCACAGTATTTCATGTCTTTTATTCTAACAACTTGAGAAATATATTTCTTAGGCAGAATTTTACCATTTGCTGGGCTAAGTTTGGTATTTAATAGCACCCTTTGTAATAAACAGTTAATTTTTTATGAGTTAAACTCTTTACTCATAAGGTGCTCACTAAAGATAGGAAGCTCTTATAAAAATATTTAATGTAATATAGTAGGGCAGGTAACCTTAAGTTACAGATCATTTGCAGGTAATGCATATCAAATATGTGTTTTGGTATTGAAGTAGTTATTATTTATTTGGTGACTTCCAACTTGATTCACCATCCTTGGCACAAAGCTATCACTCTGTCCTATTATTTGACAGATACTTTTGATCTGACATTAAATAATTTGGGCACCAGTGTAGAGGATGACTTAAAATTGTAAAAAAAAAAAAAAAAAAAATGACATTTACGTGAAACTACTACTTTCGTTACTTACCTGACGAATCTGGACTCAGGATCTCATTTCTTCTTTCATAGGTCATGCCAGTTCAGAAATCATGTATCAGTGTAGGGACCACACCTGCACCCTCGGTTAGACTCCAGAGCAGCTGCAGACGTGAGGGCAGGTCTGACTGGGCTGTCCAGCTTCAGTCTGAGTACTTTCTCTTCACATAACCCACTTTGTCCTAATGATAAGCAGGACCTCGTACGGCTTTTAAGTTAGGCCTAAATGAAAAGGTAGAATTCTATATTTTTTCTTTTTCTCATTTATTTAGGGTTTTGACACCTTTTAAGAAGCATAATGAAAATACACATTTTGTGATTTCTTGAAGAGATTAACATGTGATATTGGGGATCAATGGATTTAGTCTTAATTTACGGAGGGTCAAGATAGACACATTTTCCCGTCATCATCTGCTTTTCCCAATTCAGGATGACCAGTCTAAAAGGGACGCTGGTTTATATACCTCTTGAAACTTAGCTCACATCTTTTAGATACAAGGCAGGATTGGATTCATGTCTTATTCCCCAGAAATTACACCATTAAAACAGCCATGGCAAGAAGTGTTCCCTTGCTTTGTTCTTGAGAAAGTAGTCAGAGGCGTGAGGAATTCAATCAGCTTGACTCTCCCAGCCCACTTCATAAATATAGCATAGTGAAGTAAGATTTTTTTAAGTTGAGATCTTTGCATTTTTCTTATTATAATTATAGTCATAAGTTGATCGATCACGTTTTAAGTACCCTAATTGCAAAACCTGATGCTCCTGGGATGCCACTGATTTTTTTTAAATGAAATATATTTTATTATATTTTTGTTCATTGTGTGCAGAACTACACATTTTTTCCAAAGGTCTTTTACCTGTCTCAGATACAAAAGTATAAATAATCATTTATTTACTAAGCAAAGTATTGATGGTTATTAATTAATTAGAAACCAATTATACTCTGGTTCTATGTGTATTCGAACTGTAAAGTACTTAGAAATTATTCTTAGAAATTTCCATTTTATTCAGTAGAACGTTTTGGGTCATGCTATCCTGTTAGACTGTTTTCAGCTTATATTGATTGTGTGTGTGTGTGTGTGAGAGAGAGAGAGAGAGAGAGTTCTTTCTTTATTTTTCTCCTTCTGTCTAAATTCTGGTTTACTAAGCAATGTTGTAATATTTTTATTTAAAAAATAATATTTAAAATTACTGGAAATGTTTAATCATCAAATTCTTACCTCTCAATGATTAACTGAATTTATTAACAGAATTAAGCTAAACCTAGAATTGTAGAGAATTTTACATTGTATTTATGTTAAAATATCATGTCAAACACATATTTGATAATGTAAGGTTTATCCCTATGTAAATCGGGAATTATTTTAAAAGCGAGAATCTCTTTTGAATATGATGAGGCTGGATTCTAGTTCGAGAGGCCCTACTTCCAGACACAGTTCCTCCACTGAGCCCTCTTGCTTCGGTGTTGTCTCTAAGTTGAATTCATGATATTTCTTGCTCCATCTAGCTTACAGAAATGTTGTGCGAGCCAGCTGTCATAATGAACTTAAAGTCCTGAAAAAGAAATCACATATGTATGGTTACAAGTGTCGTATCATTTGTGACTTGTTAATTCCTCTCTTTTGGGCTATAGCAAATAAACCGTATTAATAACACCAGCTAAGCATAGTAACTTACTGAGCATAGTAACTCATTTGATCCTTACAAAAAACCTGTACAGTTGGTTTATAGGGTTTTTACAGGTAGAAAGTGGTACACAGAGAAGATAAGTACTCTGCCCCAGATCACACAGCCCATGAGTGCCAGAGCCGGAGTTTGAGCCAGTCTGGCTCCAGAATCTTAACCACGTGCTGTCAGTAGTGACGGAGATGTGGGTCAGCAGGCTGCTTCTGCTGGTAGAATGGCATGGCTAGGTTTTGAGGATGGCCTGGGTAAATTTTACACCGTGGTGTGAAGTAGTGAGTTTACCACATTCACACTCATCACTCCCAATTTTTTAAAAAATCCACCTGGAAACAGTTTCAGACCAATAAGACATGCATTCATGGTCTTGTGCAAATTTATAATGGGCACTGAATTTATTTGTTAATAAAATGTTTTTCTAACATCATTATAGGTTTCATGGAGCATGACTTCCTAGAGAGGGATTTTTCTCCATGTCCATTGGTAGCTTTTGTGTTAGTCTCAAAAGTTTACTCTTAAAATAGTAATGACTCTTGAGTTTGCATGCTACTGTCTTTTTATTAATGATTAGCACATTCATAGATTATCGGTTGATATCATCTGCAAAATAACATAAGTCATATAGCAAATAATAAACAGTTTGACCCTGTATGAAATCCCTTTAGCTCTGTGTATTGCCTGATATTGAGCAAAGTTATAGTAGAGAGACCAAGATTATTCTGTTTTTATTTTGAAAGGCCTACAGTATGCAGCCTTTCTCCAGGACAGCAACCCCAAAAAAGGTGAACTAATTTTGCACTATGTTATTTTACTTTAATTCTGCCTTTTTTTTTTTTTTTTGTATTACATTTCTATCTTTCTTTAGGCTAGCTTAGTTAACTCTTGCTAGAATTGTTCATTAAAACCATACTATCTTTACATTGCTTCTAGTTTTGAATTTCGTGCTAGTAGGTTTGCTTTTTAAAAACTTTCTCAAAGTATTGAAGTGGTATTTCACATAGTATGCTGTTGATCAGGCTGTTTCTAAAGTAGTTACTGACATTTGGTGAAATCCAGTGAAAATACAAACTTAGCTTTTCGGCATACATTATTGAGTATTAGTCAAAAGCACTATGTAAATGAATTCTGTTTACAAGAAGACAAATTGTAGGCAGCTCTGCCTGTAATAAACATGCTTATATCATTTATACATCAGAAAAATGTTTCTTGGATTCAGAATCTAACAACTTTTGAACATGACTTTTGCATGTTTTATATATTCTAAACAGTGATGACTATGATTAAAAGAATGAACAGCACATACATTCCCAGCTCATATATCAGATAACAGAGTTAGTCATATACCGTTGTATAAACATATATCCAAATGTTTCTCTACTTTTACTTCGTTTGAATTATACTTTCATTTCTATAATTGTTATGAAAACCTAGGTCTTAGTATTAAACACTCCATCAAACAAAGATCCATTTTCATCTTTGTTTCACGGGTGGGTGAGAGAGGATGGGATAGGAAAAGGTAGGAGGTAATGTGGAGAGGCTGGAGCTATGTACCAGATTAGACTCTTTTGCTTCCTTTTCTTAGTTAACCTAGTAACTACCATTTTGGGAATCACAAGAAGATGAATTAATGTAAAAAAATTCAAATGATGAAGGATGGCCATTTCTTTTGTTAATAATGAGTCAAATACAAGCCACCAAAATCCTTTAAGATGTTTCTGAACAGCTATGAGGAAAATATTCTGAAATACTTTGTGTTAAACTTGGAAAGAGTTCTGTTAATTAAAAATAGAACAAAGTATCTTATTGCCACTAAAACCTAATTTGTCAATGCTTTTTGATACAAAAATTAAAATGCTAAAATGCAGCTTGCATATGAGCTGTGTGCAGTGGGTGCACAGTGGCTGTTGTTTTAGTACAGCCAAGCGCCACATGTACATTGTGTCTCTGTGGTGCCTCTATGTCAGACTTTTTGGGGTAGATTTTTTCCTACCATATACAGATTAGAGTTTTATGTCAAATCTATATATTATGATTTTTTAAGCAGTCTGACTGAAATTACTCCACTTAAGTAAGTTTGCAGAGTTTTTACGTCTGCAGCAAGTAACTAAAAATGGTCATGCTCTTTTCGTTATTTGGTGGATAAAAACCACCAATTTCTTAATAAAAATCAAACCAAAAGGTTTACATTGTTGCAGAATTTACTAATGTACTCTAGCCATGACTCTAAATGTGGGTTGGAAGGTGTGAATTTTGGAACACTGGTGACTCTCTTCCCTTTTGAAGGAGTGGGTAGCAGCCCCTCATATGGTCAAGCAGTAATACTGTCAAACCTGAGGCGCCAGAGGCACGCTTACTGAACAAGTGCTGTGTCGAAGCCCGTTTATTGGGGAAGTTACTGATGTAAGAGAGAAAGAAGAAACTGCTCAACCTTGGAAACAGTGTAGACAGTGATTTGTAAAGAGAAAAGTGACAGCAGAGCCCAAGTTTGGAATTTCAGAATCCCCCCATTGGAAGTGGCCTTGATTATCCTAAATGTTCATTTAGTTATCACATCTACAAAAGAAGATTGAGAATTAATCCATCACTCTTAACACAGATATTTTTTGATAAAAGCTAAGAGTGATAGTTAATGAAGAATGAATTCTACATTAAGAGAACTTACACCATCTTTCTGTTTATGTTTAAATGGTTTTGGCTGTACAAAAAAGAGTAACAAAAAATAAAATGTTGAAGAACACCTGTATACCTGCAGTTATGTTCTTTTATTTCCAGGAATAGTCCCAGTAAGAAAATAAGCCTACTTCCTTTTTTGTTCTTTATCGTAATGTCCTTTGGAGAATGTGATTAAACCTTTAGTTTCACATTTTCAATTTATTTTTCCAAATTCAACAGACCCTGAAAATTTGACAACCTATCAGAACATGGACATTCTGATTAATGGTTATTTTCAATAAAGCATCCAATACCATGGATGAGAAGATAAGAATAGTGAGCATCACCATTTATTACTATTCTCTCTTCCCCCAGTGTGCTAAGTACTTACTATATATTTTTTAAAAGCAGAACAAAACAGAGGTTTGTTTGTTTGAAATACTAAGTTATAGATGTTGGTTTGGGGTATTCAGTTTACTGAAGCAGTTTTTCCATAGATAATATAAAAAAATGAAAGATAACGTTAGAACTGGGATTGGCTTTGGAATTATTTCCTTTTGAACTGGTTTTGCTATCAGATCATCTTAAGATATTTTGAATATTAATACTGTTTAGGAAAGAATTTAAAATTTAAAGAAGCAAATTTCTAGGTATTTTTCCCTCTTGTTTTAATACAGTAAATGTCTAAAATTGTTTATAATGCCTAACTTCTGATGGACTTTAGTATCACTTTTGTTCTTAGTCGTTGCAGATATTGACAAAATGTCATACGAAATTATTTTGTATTTTTTGTAGGACTGGGAAACAGAAAATCATGACTGGTATTGTTTTGAATGCCATTTGCCTGGAGAGGTGTTGATATGTGACCTGTGTTTTCGTGTGTATCATTCCAAGTGTTTGTCTGATGAGTACAGGCTTAGAGACAGCAGTAGTCACTGGCAGTGCCCAGTTTGCAGGGTGAGTACCTATGAGCTTTAATGTGCTGGTCAGAGGGTTGGAATTCATTAACAACAGCTGCACAAAGATACCCCAGTGGTCTTGCCAGGTTAATGGATAAACTGCTGGAGGGTGGGGGTTACCTACTGAAATGATGGTAAATGAATATAGCGGACTCATAAATGGATATCACAGAACATATAACATACTCAGGGTATGGATTTTAGAAAGTTTTAATCACATAAAAATATACTCTCTTCCCTTACTTTACACTTGTCTCTGGATTGTGTGACTCCTTTAATGGATCAAGAAACACTCTCCCATACCAAGGTCTGTTCAGTCAGTCCTCTCTGCTACTCAGAAAACACAGCTAGCAAAAGGCACATGATTGGAAACATTCTTATCTACTTCCTATTTTTTATCCATGTAATGTTGCCTTTATTTTTTGTCATATCACGGGTTAGTTTATTTCTTGCTTATATTTTATTTGGAGGGTGGAGGGATGGGACAGTTGTGTATAAAGAATTCTAATTATTTAAAGCAAAATGAAATAGTCCGGTAGGTAAAATAGGTACTTTCCACGGTTATTTTCATTCATATTATTTCCCCATTGAAAAGTGCACATGCTGTGCTTGTTGGTTGCAGAATGTGGCGTGTGTGTGTGTAGTGATGTGTGGTGCCTGAATACTGCGTTACATGTGGCGTTGGTGGTGATTAGTGAGAAATGATTCGATTGCAACCTCTATTGTTTTGTACTTAAAATTATTAAGATACTTATTTGGAACCCTGCAAATTGCCCAGCTTACTCATGAGTTCAGTTTGTGAATATGCTTTATAATACTTGAGTAACTTAAGTATTCATTTATTCTTCCAAAAAATGTTTGTCTTCATGATTTTCCCCTTTGATGTCAGCCAAAAATTTCCTGCCAGTATGAGGAAAATACAGTGTACATTCTATTTTCCCTTCATAACTATGACTTTGTATTACCTAAGAATACTTCATCTTACCAGCACTACTGTACATATTCAGTAGGCAGACAAAAGACAGTTGGGATAGCATTTAAAAAAAAAAAGTGTAATGATGACATAATCAAATGCCTAAATGCTGGATTAGTAGTGACAAATCCCTAAGTCTGAATATATCAGTATCAAGCCTCAAGTTGTAGACTTCCTCTTTGAGGTCTATGGGAATTTATGATGTCTACTAGAAATTAGTGTGATTGGTGGTGTGGGAACTGCATTAATATTCATGTTTTATTCTCATGGATTTGGATTGTGCACTTTACAAGTGAATATATATCTCCTGTGTTCTGGTAACAATTTATACTAGAGAAAGTAAAAAATTAATGATATCCTGAGAACAAAATATATAAAAGAGGTGAGGTCACTGATGAAATAATATGCACTCAGGAATTTAGGAAATACAATTCTGAACACACCTGTGTCTTTACAGCCATAGCTTTTTAATATTTAGTTCTTATTTTCATAGTAAAGAATTTAAGGAAAACCACTGGGATTTTTGAGGATGGGTTAAACTTTATCATGGATGTTTTATATTCCTTACATGAAGAATAGAAATTGAGTAGTTGTACCTTTGAAGAAAACATGTAATACTTCTTCCATCAGAATTCACTGTCAAGTTGTCAGATTCCCTTCTCTTACATGTTTACCCAACTCCTGACTGATTAGATGAGGTTTTCACTTGGGAGAGTCACTGGCTCACACAGAACCAAGGTTCCCAGAGTGGGACTTAGGTCGCCCTGTCCTAGTTTCCTTTTCTTCCTTTTGTTTCCTTTTGTCCTTGTCTGTCTGGATATCCTCTCCTTGTGATGTAATTAGGCTTAATGAAATGATGCTATGAGTCAATAAAAAGTCATGGCTCACACATTCATTTATAGACTCTGAGCTACTCTCTGGTTAGGCTCAAAAAGCCTGTGTCTGGGATGGGGATGGTGATTTATCTTGAACTTTAAAACTTCCAAAGAAATAATTGTTTCTATGTTAGATCTATTCTATTGTTTTAACTGTTACATTCAAGAAAAAAATGAGTGCTAACAATTCCTTTCGTGGGAGAAGGGGAATACTAATTGAAATTGAATAATACTTGAAATTCAAATGGAATTTTAAATATCTTTAAGGTAAAGTTTGTGGTTGATTTGTTTTTTTAAACTTCAGGTAAAGCCGTTTTTTATAATCTAGCATAAGAGTGGCTGACCAGATCTAATGTTTTTGGACTAAGAGAACTGAGAGTCTATAGACTGAAACATTATTAATAACTGTGGTTCCAAATCAGAATAATGATCTTCTCTATTTTTCTTTTCAATTAATGTTTGGAAAGAATATAGATTAACTAGATACAGTAATGAGGAAATTTGAAGATAAGATGCCCAGAGCCAAATTTCAATGCAGGCAGAAGTAGTAGATAGAAGCCAATCATTACTACCTAAAATTGAATATTAAAATATTTCTAATATTTTATAGTGATTAGAAGACTAGTTCTACATACTCTGTCCCTTACAGCATTGAAAAAGTCACTGAGAGTTGGTTCTCTCTCACCTGTCTCTCAACTGTTACCAGATTTACTTCCACTCAAGCTTTATCTCATGTATCTGATTATTTCCAAAATATTTTAAGAGGTAATGATATAAATTTTTCTCAATTTAAAATAATTTTATCAATTTCCATAGTAAATCGCAAAAATCTCAGAACGCTGAGGATATTTCTTTGCAATATCTGCCTTTCTAAAAAATAGGTAAACTATTACTTTATGGACACAGTAAATTGTTATTGAGAAAAGTAGCCTATGAATATCAGATTAGCATTTGCTTTGAAAAAATTCAAGTAATGTCCTGTTTCACACTCTTGTTATGAGAACTCTCATTAATTAAAAGAAAAAGGATTAAAATAATTTTTTAATATTTGTTGTAAACAATTCAGATAATTTAGAGGAGGATAAATATCTAGAAAAAATTCCCGGAAATGCTATCACATAGTAACTGAATGTTCTCACAGACCTCTGTCCTGTGTGTACGTGTGTGTGCGCTTGCACATGTATGTGTCCATTTGTATCTATATCTATGTAACTTGACATACATTACTGGATGTAGCCAGTTTATTTCTGTTCAACAATGTCCTGGACATCTTTTTTCTACATATCATAATTTAAAAGAGCATGCTATAATTTTTTCAGACGGTTCCCCATTGATACACATTACATTGTTTCCCCTGCCCTGTCTGATCAATACTATTGCAATGAAACTTACCTGTCCAAGGGAACATTGATATTGCAGTGTCCAGAATCATGCCACACTTCCCACTCTGAAGAGCAGTCTTCTCATTATAATTTATTCCTGCATGAAACTCAAGTTTATGTTTTGCTTTATTTGGATATATTTGAGTTTTATATTCTGAAATAGCCATGAATTTTCCAGGAAAAATGAGAAAATCATAACTTTTAAGTGAAAATTGCTTTTAAGATTTTATTCACCTGAAGAATATATCTTTAAAACACGATGTAGTCAATTGTATTTTTTAAAAAGAGAGAAAACTAATTGACATATATCTATGTAATTCTGTCTGATCACCTTCATAGGATAAATTCACTGAAGTGGAATTCTTAAATTTAAAGGATGGGCACAGTTCAATTTGTGATAAAAATAACCAAATTGTGCTTCAGAAGATTATACCCATTTATACCAACATGAAAGTATTTTCCAAATTTTTGTTACCAATTTGATAGCGTATAAATGGATGTCTCATTTTAATGTTGCTTCATTTTCATATGTATAGTTTCCAAGTTACAGAGTTATTTTATCCTTTGATGCTGTGGTTACTGAAGGCAGGCTTGTTTGTGCACAAGCCTCTGTGTTTGTGTCTGTGTTGTGTATGAGCACACATGTGTATGCATGCATGCATGTCTGGTGTGTGTATATACATAGGTCTGTGAGCATGCATGTGTGTATGTGCATGTCTGTGTTGTGTGTGGGCAAGCATGTCGGGCAGAGGGTGTGCCTGTGTTGTATATGTATGTGTGCATGTATGTGTATATATGTGTGTGCTGGCAGGTGTGTGCACACGCATGCGTGTGCATGTATATGTGCATGCACTGCACGTTTGCTAGCCTCCAGTCCTGCTGGTGAATATCGTAATAGGGCTTATTATAATAATAACTACTTGAATTCTTTTTTTTCATACGGGCAAGGTGATGTGTTATAAGAAACCCTGGGACCACCCTGTCAGTTGGCACCATGTTGCCTTTTAGAGCAGTGCTTTCTGGTAGACCTCTCTGTGGGGGTGGAAATGTTCTGTCTCTGCTGTGCAGTAGGAGCCACTGGCCACATGTGTCTGTTGAGCACTTGAATGTGGCCTGTGAGACCCAAGAACTGGACTTGAATTTGGCACTTGTGGCTTATGGCTCCCTACTGTATGAGACAGTGCAGTTTTAGAACGGCACATTCTAAATGCCTGTACTACTCCAAGGAAAGCATCTTTGGTATAAAATGTCAGCCTCTTGAGTGTACTGGCATTTGTTCCCCCCGTGGAGCCATAGTTATGACTTAGAAGAATTCTAAAGGAAGGATATAAGTCAGTTTGCTCCCCATTGCCCCTCTTTTCCCTCGTGTAGTGCACAGATCAATGGCTATAATATCTGATAGTGCTGCATTTGCTGTGAATATGATGCCTCATAAAAAGTCAGATTACCTTTAGGGGAAAAAAAACTGTAGCAAAACAGAATAGTTGGCACTTTACAGCTTAATAATTTTGAGATGTATTTTGAAAGTGGGCCCCTATTTCCTCTGTTCTCTTAATATGTTCATGGTTGTTACATAAATGAATTTTGTCTTCATAACTTGGAGGAGTGGTAGATTCATATTACTGCTCCTTTTAATTTCAGGTAAATGAAAATTTTATATTTGGACTAAAATATGTCATTAGGGAGCAGAATTGAGTGCTCTAAAGTGTGTATTATGTGCTTTTACTGTGAGCACAAAGAAGGTACTAGAATGGGAGGACCACAGTGACCTGCTTGTCTCTTTTTCCTTACTTGGGTCTCTGAAATGGAATATTGCTCCAGTGAAATCTATCGAAAGATTTTTATCCTAGGCTTTTATAATTGTTTTATATTACAATATAAAAATTTTATATTACTGTTCTTTTTATCCTCTAATAAACTTTGGTTCACTTTAATCCCATTTATGACATGCTTATTGTGACTTTTATATGAAAGGGTCAATTTAAGTTACAGAAAAAGTAATTTATTCAAGGTAATGGATAGGGGATATATTATTCCAGTATATATTTAAAAGCTAGAAAATACTCATCCTCCCACAATTATTTCAGGTAGCATTTTTGTCTAAAGATCACAAATTTTAAAATTTGTGTTAATATACAAATTGTATGGTGAATCAACTTAGCTCACTGTTAAAATACAGAAACACAAGAGAATGTAAATTAGGAAATGATGAAGAATCTCTGTGGGAGAATTTTATTAATAATTTAAAAATATTTTGGTTCTACATCTAATCCACATCTAATCCAAAAAACTCTCTCAGATTTGCAGCCCCTAATCCTCTGACCCTTGCTCTTGTCTACAAAGATCCGAAGAAGAGAACCCCTTAGTGGTACTTCCACACTAATAGAAACTATTCCTAAAATTTCCCTACTACCACGGCTTCTCTTTAAAATATTTAGAATGAAGACATATATTTTACAGGAAACTTAATACTTTAAAAATAAATATACAGAAAGAAGTCCATAGAAAGCATCTAAAATTAACTTTTAAATTGGATGTTAAGCCCCAGGTACTATATATTTTTTTGCATGGGTTATAGTATACTCATTAGGCAGATAGTGAAAGTGAAGGAATTTAACTAGTCTACTAAAACTAAACTAAGACGAAATCACCATTGGGAGGCCACCTAGAGTTTTATCAATTGGATGTGTAGTGACTTAATGTTGATGTAGTTCTGGGTGAGTTATATTTGAGTCATTGCACTGTGACTTTTTGTTGTTGAGGTAGCTAAAAAAAACCATGATGAAAGCTATTTCTTGAAACTGGAGATAGAATTTACTTCTGAATTCATTTTGCATTCTTTTGGGTATGTAGGCAGTACAATTTTTTTAAATTCCAGAAGTAAGAATGCTCATTTATTGTTCAGAATGAAATGGGACAAAATGCTAAATGAAAATATTTTGAACATAAATTCCTTATTATGTATCTACTGTGAACTTTCTTGCTTATAACTGTTCTTGCTTTCTGGTCAGTCTTTTTTGTTAATATGGGAAATTTATTAATATTTTCACCTTAACAGGAAGTACCTTTACCTTCAAGATACATATTAACAAATCTGGAATGGAGACTTGATTTTTAAATAAAATAGAAGTAGAAGCCATGTTTTTGTTTTTTATGGTAGACAATCATAGTATTGAAAACTACAAATGAACATTAAATATTTTTACAATTTTTAAAGACAACTGAATCATATTTTTGTACTAACAAAAGTAGAAAATTAATTTTAAACAGATCTTTGTCTGGACCAACTACTTTTATCAGGTCATTTTTGGTTCATCACAGGCTTGACTAGAGGAAAAAGAAATGGGAACATTGATAAAGCCAGAGGATTTTAAAAATTGGATCTAGGATATAAAACTATAAAATCTTATGTATTGTTTTCTAATCTCTTTATAAAACTAGACCCAAGCAAGAAAGAAAAAATGCACATATTTTGTACATTGCCTTCCCATGTTGAATTGAACAGTGTTACTGTCAGAATGGCTGGGCTCTGAGTGTAAAATGTTTTGGGTGGCGGCGTATTTGGTCTTCATGGTGTATCTTTTGGTGATTTGTTTAGAATCTTAATTGAACTTTGTCTCTTATTTTGAACTCTAAAGGATTAAGGAGATAGTAGTTGGGCTGGTGCCTACATCAGGATGGTTACAATTTAATCTAGATAAATAGAAAGCTCATTTAGTGTTTCCATTATTGATAAACTGAAATTATGTATGAAGCATGCACAATTTCCTTTTATTGTCTCTACAAATGCCCCAGGTTGAGGGGCAGGAGTGGGGAGGTAGGCAGGTAGTAATCCTGATGGCTGGTTGTCAGCCTCATTAAGTAGAAAACAAATCATTCCATGACCCGAAAACAGAGACATGTAACTTATGTTCAGAGGAGAGTGGAAAGGCTGGAAAGGCTTATTCCACTAAGGAATACATTCTGCCTCTGCCTTTTGAATCTTGTTCTTTCTTTAAAGACTGGTGTTGTGTAGAAAGGGGAAGGAACAAGTAGATACAAAGCTCACGTTCCATAAAATTTTTCTGAATGTCCCTTTCCTATTCTCAGATTCTTATAACATACTACAAAGGAGCTTCAAGTTACCCCCAAAAGTGCATTTAATATTAAACGATGAAATTCCTGATATACATAACACCGCTCTCTCTGTAGCTAATAATATTTTAGCAATTTCTTTGTGAATATATGGATGTGTGGTGGATTTAGAAACACTACATTTTTTACAATGCCAGTCGGTTTTGTGGCCTATAGAATTAGTTTGAGGCTGTGCTTTAGTAGTTGGTAAATCACCCTAGACTGGCTGCTACAAAGCTGATTATATCATCTGACTTAGTCAAAACTTGCCAACCTCAATCAGAGAGGAAAGACTGACTTAGTAAAAATTAATAAATACAGATACAGCTGGAGTAGCATTCAGTGCTGTTGTGTAAATCTGGATGAACAAGTCTGGAAACACTGTGCATTAGTGATTTTGCAGGACCGACTTCCTAGCTGGGGAGGGGTGTGTGAGCAGTCATGTCTGCCAGCATGCTCCAAGAATCTACCTCAAGATAGTCTTAGCAGTGTGAATTACGCTCGCAGTTCCAACCTTGACCTGCAAGTGAGAAGGCATATTTGTGACAGTTTAAGGGAAGTTTTTAAATTTAAATTCCTTTAACTTAAATTAAGTTTAAAAAAATCTATTGCCAGAGACAAGTGCAAATGACTGTTGCTGGATTGGCTGTGGGAGGTAGGATGAAGCTATAGGTACTCCACATACAGAAGTGGGTAAGCCAAGTTTTCTACCATTAATACTGGCAATAGATGTGGTGTTCTGCTCATCTGGTCTTGTAAAGGAGAGTTAATTTCAGTGACGGTACTGGGGGTTAAAAAGACTGAACATAGGTATATTGTTAGAAAATCATCCTAGAAAGTGATGGTCATCTGATGGGCTTCTTGGGTCCCAGTATGGGAGGATAAATGGCAGGACTTTGGGCCACTTCCCCAGATCAGCTCTACTGTTAAAGTCTCGAGTATTGGGCTTTCTTATAAATTCCTTATGATTCCGTCCTATTCCATTGTTGCAGGTGGTTGTAGAAAATATTGTAGAGCCTCTGATTTCCATAACAACAAATGCAGTTCATGTGCAGATAAAATTAATTGTGATGCTTTTCTGTTCTGTGATTACGGATAGTTATAGGGGAGAGCCTGGAGCTTCTTGATTCCTCAAAAAATGTAGGTAATTTATATGCAGATTAATGTTTCTCCAATAAAATCCAGAGGCCACCTGTACCAGAATCACCTGGTGTGCTTGTTTAGAACACAGCCTTGGGGCCGAGGCGCAGGAATCTGCTTTCCAGCAAGTACCCAGATGATTGTGAACTCACTATCGTTACTATCGTTGAAGTCGGGCTTGGGTTGTTGGAGGCCAGCAGCGAGAGATAGGTGTCAGCTGGCAATGAAATGGTCCACACACCAGAAGTAAACAAAATGGTTTATAGTGGCCAAATATCCTAACCCAGCTTGACTGTGAATATGTGTTTCACATTTTGGAAGGATGTTGTATTGCTGAGTTCAACTACGTGGAATAGTGTTTCTAGTAGGCAGTGAAGTTGGTGAGTAACAACTGCCCTGAGTTCCATTCAGTTAGTATTTATTGAGCATTTACTCTGCTCCAGATACTGTACAAGGCCCTGGCAAAGGAGCCCTGAGCTAGACCACTAGACGCCCTGTGTTCACAGGACTCAGAGTCCAGTCAGGGGTAGGCAAACTGTGGCCATGGGCCAAATCAAGCCTGCCACCCGTTTGTACTGCTCATGAGCTAAGAATGGGTTTTACGTTTTAAAATGGTTGAAGAAACGAGGAATTATATTTTGTGACGCATGAGAATTAGAAGAAATTCAGATGTCACTATCCAAAAGTTTAATTAGAACACAGTCAACGCTAATGGAGCATATGCATTAGTTATGACTGCTTTCTCACCACAGTGGCAGAGTTGAGTGGTTGAGACAGACACCAACTGTGCGTCTTCAAGGCCTGAAATATTTACTTTCTGGCCCTTCACAGAAAATGTTTGCTGACCTCTGGTCTAGCCTGCTGTGGGAAGAACATTATGGGTATTGAGAATCCCCCAGAAAGTATGAAGCCCTTGTCTTATTCAGTCACACACGTGGGGACTTGGATTTGGTGAACTCTAGCACCAAACTGTAGCACAAATATATTATCTAAGGAAAAGACACCTGGATTTCTGATTTCAGACTCTTCTTTCTTTTGGATACTTGGTGTACTGAAATGATGTTTCTACAAGTTCATTCTCTGCTAAAGTATGTTTCTACAAACTGAAAAGCTGGGTCCCTGGGGAACACTGAAAATTCCAGACCAGTTAATCCTGAATGTTCCTTCAAATAATGATGCTTGGGCATTGTTATCAATAACCAGCTGTGGATAAACCTGGACAGGAACAAAAGTCGCTCGTATTTCTTCCAGCCAGAATCACCATAAGGCACCAAGAGTGGCTGAATTACTTCATTCATGTTTTGTCTGTGGCATCTACCCAGACTCGTCTGATTTGCCTATAACCCAGCAATTATTTTTAACAGGCTTAAGAATCCCTTACTCAAGAAAATGTTCAAGACTTTCTATTATATTTCCCTTAAAGTAAAAGAAAGCAGCCCCTCAGTTATCTGTAACGTACTTAAGATGCTTCTTACTTTAGTATCTTACACACATGTGTAACACAGCTTCAGCCATGTGATGATTGTCATGGAAAATGGTTGCAAAACTTTGGCCATGTAATAGAAAGTTTCTTTCTTGATTATTTGTAGATATTGACCACAGTCACTCCTCTATGCTGCCAGGTGATATGAACAGTTACCCAGACTTGCTGGGCTGCACTCTGTTGGATTCTGAGCTGTGCACTGTTACAGAGAGGCCTTTACTGAGGAGTCCTGAGGTCTGCAAGTAGAAAATAGGTACAGTTCTTCAAAGCCTGAGAAAGAATTGGATCTGAAACAATACGCAGATATTTTACAGTATTATTTTTATGTCTTTCTGACCGTGTTGTCAAGAGCTATCTGCTTATTTATGTTACAGACAGAATAGCGTTGACCTTGGAAACTGCTCCTTTAGTTTCTATTAGTTACATTGGCTTTTTCTCAAGCCATGATAAATGTCTTGGTTTGGTTGACAGGCACCACCTGAAGCACTCTTCTGTGAATGTCACGGAAGGCAGCTCACAGCGTGTTGCCTAGGAAACCCCACAAGTCTTATGGTGCAGCCCTGGGACAGAAGCTGCAACGCACTGTTGATCTTTTGTGAAATACCGAATCTCTAGATTATTACTGGAAAGTGTCAAAAAGAAAGCCCACAAGTTTAGCAAACGTGAAAGCATCTTACAGCAAGTGTTTTGTCTGTTGAGAGAGATTTTGCATCTGTTCAGGGTCCTCTGTTTGCTGCAGTTCTTTAAGGGATCAGCAGGGTCTGGGAAGGAGGCTCCTACCAGCCTCCTGGGCATGCCTGGAGCAGCAGGAGGTCCAGACACAGAACTCTGTGTCATCCAGGCAGCCGTTCACTTACCAACCCAGATGCTTGTGTGCATTTTATTTCTTGCCCTGCATCTTCAGTAGAATCCCATATTTGTCACCAGAGAAGATGTATTGGGCAGCAAGTAAAAAATAAAAATAAACAACATAAAGGCTTTCAACAAAATGATCCTCTTTGGCTTTGAAACTCCTTTTGGCGAGTCCTATATAGCCCAAATCATTAAAGTTTCTAATACAGTAACTGCAAAGAGCCAACAAAGAGTTAAAACAGAAAGAGATGCATTCCTGTTTGTATGAGCAGATAGAAGGAGAAACTTAGTAGATCTGCTATCACTTTGAAAGAGAACTTGTGAAAATATACCACTTGTCGCTTCTCAGTGCAGCAGCGAAGGTTTCATTTGGAACCACTGCACATGTTTGTGTAAGTGAACAGCCTCTTTTATGATACTGGGCCCTGGTTCTTGATCAAGACTGCATGTTAGAAACACCTGAGTGTTAGGATTGCGAAAGCCCAGGCCCCTCCCTACACCAGTGTTAGCGAGATCTGCGGGGGGACGTTGATGGGTTTTTCCTTTGGGGTAAAATGTATACTGCAGTGATTTGCAAAGTCTTGAACCTACCATTGGATGAATAAACAAATGCACACACACCTGTGCACCCAGGTGCCACTGAGCACAGATGTGATCGTTGAATCCCCTCCCCCCAGACAGCCATTGTTCCCGTTATTTTCCATCACAGATAGAATGTTGTATAAATGGATGTTGGTGTTTCTTAAAGTCTTTCCCAGGTGGTTCTAGTGCACAACCAGAGTTGGTCAACAGGGAAGTAGGCTATCCCAGTCTGAGTAGCCCTTTATTCAATGGGTAGAAGGCCGCTGGGGGAGTATGTGCAGGTGCTGTTTGAAGGAACTGTGGCTGTGGAGGAGGGTCCTCTCCATTTAGCCGTGGAAGTTGTGTCCCCTTGTCTCCTTTGATGTTTTGCTGAAACAGTGATTTTTCCAACCTGCTGTCACCAATTTTGGCTATATTTGGAAGAAAGATCCTCTGGCAACTTGACTCTGAGCAACTTGAAACACGATACGAAATCAAATTTTCAGCCTCTATTTTGTTATTTAGTTTTGTGAAATTAAGGCCCTCAGCCTGAACTCTATGCATTTAGAGTCTTCTCGAAAAGAAAGAAATGTTGCTGCATGTGGTTACATTCAATTAGCACTTCATTTGAAAATGTTTAAACAGATGAAACCAAAGTGAAAGCATTGTGAGTGCATGTAACACCCATGTTATGTGTAGATTCTCTGTGAAAAGGAAGTAGGAACTGAAAGTGGACCTTCCTCTATTTAAACTGGGGAATTAGATGAACAATTTAGTACACAAGTTCCCTAAACTTAAGCAAAGTAAAATAGTGTTTTCCCGACTGTTTCAGAGTGTCTCAAAGTTTTTGTTTCCAACAAGGAATGATCTAGTTAGGATGTTCTGATTCTCTCTGGGCAAAATTTATGCAGTGCTGGAAACATTGAATTCCTTTATTTTCTAAGGCTCTAAAGACAAAAGAGGTTAGATTCTGATTAACAGTGAAGTGCTTCATAGGTTGATGTTTAGAGCGCAGACAAGAGAAACACATGTTTCTGCACATGTGTGAAATACACAGCAACCCGGAGACAGGGCGCTGTATGTGGTGGGTGCAATGGGACACCCATCCTGCTGTCACTGTCAGGTCACTGTAGCCGTTCCATGCTAATGGACGTCGGCTTCCAGTGCTGTCATCCCCCGGTGCAGCCTGACATGTTCAAAGACCCCGAGAGGAGAGTATTCCCACCCTGCTTAGTTGAGGGAAGGTTTGGGCACAATATTTAGTGAACATTAAAATTATATTTCAGCACTATGTAAAGTGTTGGTGTGCATTTTCTCTAAATGATATGTTACCTATTAAAAGAACTATAACCCCACAGATAGTATTATAAGACTTCTAACCTGGTGTAGATTGCTATTATATCTGAATTTACACACATTTTTGATTGAATGATCAGTTTGATAGTTGGGATCAGCAGTTTTAGTAGTTCCCCCAGAATATTTTGGAGTTGGCATGATAGAGCATGTAGCTGGAGGCATTTGTTTTTATTCTCCTCTCTTTTTAAGGGAATATAGGTTTCCCACGAGGTGAGAAAAAAGCAGCCTTCTTGGCACTCTTCTCCTTTCTCTTCCCTTTGTGCAGCAGTTCATCAAACTGTGTATTTAGTACAGAAAGCAGTGCATGGGAAGATGTCCCTGTGGCAAGAATATTTGTCCAAAAGCAGTAGTAGCTGACTGTGCTTCAGATCCTGTGTGATTTGCAGAATGCAAGAACAGAACGTCATTCTCTGTTGTGCTCTTACAGGAGGGAGCAGCTACTAGTTCTCACGTTTGTGTGCATGAGAATCACTGGGGATCTTGTAAAAATGAGAATTTAGAAGCTACATTAAAGCTCCCCTCCCCCAAAGATTATAAACCTGGGGTCCAGGAAATGTTACTGCATTTTAAGCTCCCCCTCTACACCGTTGGTACTCTGTCTTGGCCATGTGTCCCCACCACCTGAGGCATTAACTGATGAATGAAGAACGAGATACAGAGCACAGGAACTTCCCCCAGAAATTCTAGCTCAGATGCTTGGGTGAAGCCCACCTGCATTTCACAAACGTTCCACCAGTGTCTCTGCGTGTGGCCAGGGGTGAGGAAGACTGCTCTGTAATTAGCATAAATTTAGAAGCTGTGTGCACAGTTCGTAAAATAAAGCTCAGGAAAGAGAGAAGCATTGACTGTGCGCATCACCAAAGAATTCAGGGTAGAAGTGGAGGGAGGGGATCACTTTAAACGTGAAGTAGATGAAACTAAGTCTCCAACTAAGAAAATGCTTTTTCCATTTTTTATTCAGATATTTTAACGTTGTGTGTATGTATAATCAATTCGCTTAAGCCCTAGCTAAGAATTCTCAGTTACATGAGAAATGTTTGCTCCTTCCTCCACTTATATAGCATATTAAGATGACTTCCTGCATGTAAAGTTCTTTGGAGAGTAATAACACCACTGGGCTAGTGGCCTGAAAAAGTTAAAGCATTCATTGAATAGTGGCCCAAACCTACTCGTCCTCTGCAGTGCCATCTGCTGACGGTCGAGTGTCTGCCATGGTGTCCTAAGCTTGACAAGGAAATGGGAACATTTGTCCCTGTTTCCTAGCTGTCTAGAAATGACATAAAAGGTAGAATCCTTTTTTTCTTCATGTAAAGTTAGATTTCCTGAGAGAGAAATTGAAGAGCCTAATTAGCTTTTAGGCTAGACTAATAGAAGTTGGAGTTATTAATGCATAGATCCATAGATCCATAACATTTTAAAATAGGTATGTAAGTGTGTGCAGCTGCACTGTACATAATTCATTAGTGATATAAACTTTTAATAACCTTTTTAGTGAAAAAGAATTATGTTGAAATTTACCATTCAATATTGCTAATTTGAAATGCTCCCTAAAGGACTTCAGCCATCAATTTTTTTTATTTTTAGCAAAAGAAGTGATTTTACATTATGTCATCATCATTATTATCATTATTTCTTTTCATCTGAAAATTGGTTAAAGTTTTAAAATACCAAGAAAAGAAAAAATGCATAATTCTCTAAGGTATTATGTCAAGTATAACATAATATTTTCCGATTCTCACCTTGTTACTTTAAATGCTATTTTGCTATGCAAATTTCAAAGATTTTTCAAATCTTTGCGTACTATAATCTTTTACATATGGAAGTCTTTTACATGAATATAGACATATAAATGATCAGATTTTACATTTGGCCTTTTCTATTTTTAACAGAGCATCAAGAAGAAAAATACAAACAAGCAGGAGATGAGCACCTACCTGAGGTTCATTGTCTCCCGCATGAAGGAGAGGGTGAGTCCTGTGGAGAGGTCTTTCATTCTCCCCAAATATATTTTACTCTGGTTCATTCTTTAAAAGTTAATGACTGACAAGTAACACACATGTATAGAGCCCGTGAAGGGTGGAGACCATGGCTGTCATGTTTCTTTTGTGCAGTAAATGGTTCTGTAAAGGCTTTTGGGTTATTTTGTTTGTCTTTGTTTTTAATACAGGCATTTCTTTAGCTGCCTTAAGTTAGAAACATTTACATTTTTTAATTCCATTTATCAGAATGAACATTTTCATTGATAATTAGTGTTTAAAATGAAACAGAATTTTCCAAAATAACTGTTCTTTCTATCGAAACCTGGAGGAATGCCACAGTAAATAATATAGTGCATGCACATTTTTCTGTTAGGTTCTAAAGTACTTGTTTAGAAATTGATGTTTACCTGTCTCTCTCTAGCCACGTTTAAACTGATGTCTCTAACAACCTTCCAGGCTATAGACCTTAACAAAAAGGGGAAGGACAGCAAGCACCCGATGTACCGGAGGCTGGTGCACTCAGCGGTCGACGTCCCCACCATACAGGAGGTAAAGCGGCCTTCCATCCTGCTTCAGATACACCCCGTAGCTCCCAGGTGACTGAGCGACTCGTAGCGACCGTGATTCTGGTTGCCGTTCCTCCTTGACAGTGCACCTGCCCGCTCTCTTACTAAAAGAAAAACCATAGCGACCAAGCGAGCACTGCTGCGGTTTTAGATTTCATGTGCTCGCTCTAGTGCAAGTTAGCTGTCATCTTTTAAAAGGCCTGGTTTTAAGCAACCTGTAGGTTCTTGATACTTGTTGATTAAAGAAAATGTGTTGTAGCCTGGTCAATTTAATATTTCAGATGTCAAACATTCATATCTGGGTGTGGTGGCCTAGTCTTGGCAGTGGTAGAGGAAAGTCTAGAGCAAAGAGATCCAGACTCTGTGGACAATGAAATAAACTTGAACAAAACAAAGATTATAACTAGAAAACTTAATTATTCTTAAAGCTCTTAATTTTACCTACTCTAGCTGAGGATTCTTAACGGGTTTGCTAATATTTAATTACAAATTACAGTAATATCCAATAGAACACATAGACATATTTCCACTCAGGGTTGCTGAATTACTATTTCTGTACCTTATGTGTCATTTTGAAATTTTAAAATCTAATTGTTGGCCGCAGTAACTAATAGGGAGACCATAGGAATCGTTTTAAATCATCTCACAGGTTTTCTAATACCCTTAGCAGCTGAGAAAAACTAAAGGTATATCGTTTCAGTGGAAGAAAGGGGGAAAGGAAGGTTGTTCCCTTCAAGTGGCTGGCAAATCCTAGAGTGAAAACAAGCACTCAGCTGGTGTGGCTGCAGGCACAGCCTCTTTTCCTGAACTCTAGGGCCTCTGGAGAAGGATGAAGAACCAGCTGCCTGTCTTTCCCCCACCTTTGCCCACGCAGCTCCCTCTCCCTACACGGCACCCTCCCAGATCCCCCGTCTGATGCCTCCCGCTGGATGCATAGAGAACACTGGCTGGGTTGATGGTGTCTTGGCTGTGTGCTTAGCGAGTGCTGACCATGGAAGAGCACCGTAAAGAAAATAAAGAGAAGACATGGTTTTTGTGCTTTCAGGAGCTTACAGTCCAGGCCATGATGGTGCAAACCTCAGAGATCACAAAGGTGCTTTGGGAATGCGTGGTGCAGTTGTCCTCCACCTGGGTGTGTATTGGGTTACCTGGACAATGCCAACGCCTGAGTGTCCCCACGCCCAGTGCAGTCAGAAGTTCAGGGTGGAGCTCTGGTATCGGTATTTATAAATAAGCCCTGTGGCCCTAGGTGTCAGACAGGAGGCAGGCACCTCCAGCCTGGGATATCTGGAAAGCCTTCCTGAAGAAAGGGCAGCTGAATTGGATCTTGGAGGATTTCAATAGAAAGTGGTTTGTTGATATTCTTTAGCGGGCTTATTAGCATTTTAGCATTTACAGGCCAAGCTTTTTTCAAGCTGATTTCCTAAAAGTATCACCAGGATAAGAAAATACCTCTTAGCTACTTCTAGGTAATTTTGTCATACCCCTCTTCCAAAAATTTGCCTCCCCCGCAAAAAACCTTCAAATTTCCCCCATAATCCTTCCCTTTGGCAGCTAAAGGCAAAGCTACAGAGAATCCAATGGTGGAAATCTTTACATATACCACTCTAATATAGAAGAAACCCTGGCATTGCCTTAGTGCATAGAGGAACACCTAGGACTTTATTTTTCGATTACTTATAAATCAGTACCTAGTCCTAATTCAGAATTATAAACATATCGTCTTCATAGTTATGATAAACTGTCCACAGAGGCTAACAGTCCTTTTTTGTTTTTTTTAATCTTTATTCTTCTGTGTTATAAAAATGGTAGATGTGTAGTTAGGGTCTCATCACACAAACTCACCAAAGCTTTCCTTATTTACAAAGCTTGGCAGCAGCTCTTAACATGGTTATAGAGTAAGATGTTCGGGCTGCCAAGTTCACTCTAGTAAATTAACATAGAGGACAACAGTGGCCACAGGACATCGGACCCGCGCTTCCCCATCATCTTCTAACTGCAGATGAAGTTGTGGGTTTCTTTTACGTACGTTTCATCGATACGTGGGACACAGTAGTCGTGATGTCATTCTGGAAAATTCTGCTGTGTCCGGTATCTAACCCTGTTGGCGTAATGCAGACAGATATTTTCACTAGTAACTGTCTTGCCGTCTTGTTTTTTGCCTTCTGCAGAAAGTGAATGAAGGGAAGTATCGAAGCTATGAAGAGTTCAAAGCTGACGCTCAGCTGCTTCTCCACAACACAGTGATTTTCTACGGAGGTTGAATATTTTTTGTTTTTTCTTTTGTGTGCTTTTTTTCATACCATTTACGTTCCATGTTGTGAATACATTCAAAAAATTAATACTTTAATGACCTGTAAATAAGTCATAATGTTAAGGTTTAAACTTAAAAATATTTGGTAATGTAGTTATAGCTTATAGAACTGACTGGCCAAAGACAAAACTCTAGTACACTAAAGGATGAAAATATTATTACTTATAGTTTTATTTATAAACTTATAAACTTAGTTGAGAGGCTTTTTAGAAGCACTTTGGTTAATTCTGATCATTTCGCAGGTAATATCCCATCATTCAAAGGTAAAGAAAGAGGCCACTCTATACCTATAGAATTAGTGTTACGCTGGACATAAAATTAAAGCTGCCTACAGAATTTTATTTTGCTGCCTGAACTTTATTTAAAATATACATTTTCATTTTAAATGGTATATGTCCACTTTTGTCAAACTGAAAGGAAATTTAAATAACTGTGTTAATTTTGATAGTCTTGTGTTTCTAGATTACTGGTAATGGATATTATCTGTCTTTAATTACAGCAGAAAGTGAGCAAGCTGACATAGCAAGGATGCTATATAAAGACACATGTCATGAGGTACTATCCATGCCTGATAATTAAACTCTTGCTATATTCCAAATTATTTCAGAATTACACTCTTATATACATTTTAATTTTGCCATTTCCTTTAAATATAATTTTATTTCCATGTTTAACATACATGGGAAATAATGCAAACAGAAGGGACAAAAATTCTGGCAGAACTATTCTCAGAGAAATCCTGGGAGTTAGATTTAGTTACTAAGTAACTTCTACAAAGAAACTTTGTTTTCTCTTCTGTACTGATACTAATACCTTAAGAGTATTAGTTACACAATGCATGTAAATGTGTTGCACTGGGCAGACACTCAATAAATGTTACCCTCTTTGAATGAAAGATTCAAATTTGAGTTCCTACTAGACTACACAGGCACAAAACCAGCCAGACAACAAAGTTCACATTTATACAGTAAATGGAATACAGGTGTCCCCCGCTATCTGAAAGTTTGAGTTACACCACTTTGCTTTCATGAAAGACCTACATTAGTACCTGTTTTCGCTAACTGAAAGCAAGCCGAAGAGGATTTTTGCTTTTACAGAAAAAAGGTGAAAATAGTGTCTAGCGCGTTTGTTTTGCAGTGAGCCCTTATTGAGGCAGCGCCTACCCCAAGCAGCGAGAGTGGCGCCGCCAGGCTCCTTCCCCGGGAACTACACTCACCATCAACTGCCATAGCTTTGAGCTGTGAGCATCTGTGCTTTATCTCGGTTTATTTTGGTAGGTTATTTTTTGGGTCTGGGAATAGTCAAAAATTTTTCCCGTATAGATTAGTGGTACTTGCTTCTTCACTTTACACCATTTTGGCCTGCAAAAGTTTTCATAGGAAAGCTCTACTTTCAGATAGCGGCGGTGGGGGGCGGGGGGGACCTGTACATATTAGGGAGAGGTTTTTTTGTGTGGTCTTTCTTTTTTGAAGCACTCATCTGTAACCATGTTGTCTTTGCAGAAGTGTCTCAATTTATATAAAAAATTTTATTTCTTGAATTCATTTCAAATTTGACTTTTGTTTTTTTATTCAACAAATATTTATTGAGTGTCAATTATATGCCATGTGGTATGTTAGGAGGAGTAAAATGGTGATCCATGGTACTGGCTGCCTGCTCATGGAGCAGTATTCTGAAGAGGGAGACTCAAAAAAAGGAACAGACAAAATATATATAAGTTGTAAAAAAATGTTATAAAAGAAAACAAGGGCTAAAATGGAGAATGAGACAAAGTAAGGATTGCTGTTATTGGTAATGGATATTTTATATGAGTAGATCAGGAAGACCTCTCTGAGGAAATAGCATTAATCTGAGTGCTAAATGGTGGAAAGGCGGCACCATCTAGGCTAGGAAGCAGAGGTCAGGCTTGCCAGGCCTCCTAATGAATTTGTCTTCTATTCTAAGTGCAATCTGAGACCACGGGGATGGTTCAAACAGGAAAATGGCAGGCTCTTCCAGTATTATTTATTGAAAACTTAGCAATTTAAGTTTAACGAACAAAATTTAAGACTATGTACATGAAAGAGAATGTTAATTTATATGGATCTATTTTATATAATTTAATGCCCTCGTATATTTTATGTAGGCTAAAATAGTTGCTTTTCTTTTTCAGCTGGATGAACTACAGCTTTGTAAGAATTGCTTCTATTTGTCAAATGCTCGTCCTGACAATTGGTTCTGCTATCCTTGTGTATGTGAAATTTTGTGATTTTTGTTTTTTACCTCTTAAGTATGTGATGTACTGCCCTAAGGAAGTTTATTCCCAATGTGCTTAAAGATTATAATCCTTCCTAAATAGTCTTCTTTGTATCACGGCATATATAGTTTTAATGAGTATAAAAACTGAAACATGGGAAAACCACTTGGATTGTTATCCATTTCTTGCTTTAAAATGAGGATCTGAAGAATAAGAGTAAACACTGGGTCCTTTAATATATAATAAAGTGAACTTTTGCTTTTCCTCTCGTTCTTTCGCAAGAAATGTAAGGCTTTATGTATGTTTATAACTGTGTAATTTCCCATAAAATGGCGTCATTTCAAGGAGGGTGCTGATAAGAAGCCTGTGGGTGTTCTGGGGGCAGCCCTCAATGATGCGGGCAGAAGAGGCCACCTGAGACCGTGGTCTGGGAGAGGTGCTGTGCTCCTCAGGCTCTTGAGGGTCTCATTAAAATGTGGATTTCTGATTTGGTAAGCCGGGAGCAGGGCGTAAAGCCCTCCTCTTTCTCACAGGCTCCCAGGCGTTGGATTGCACGGCCGGGGCGATCTGTTGGCACTGTTTTCACACACCTTTGGTTTCAGCGACCGCCTCATTCCACAGTGCTACAGGCTACCAAGAGAATATTTTTCCTGTCTCTACTGAGAAATGAATGTCCTTATTGCTAGTCTTATGCAAATGTTTATTTTTTTGTGTTTTTCTTGAGGCAAAATCAGTTCCAGAAAAAAAACGGGTCTATGTGTTTAGGAGTTAGAAAAGAAATATTTTCAAAATAGTAGATTATACTTGACTAAGTAGTTCAATATTAATGATGTACTTGGATTTAATACTTTAAAAGTAGTATGACATGGTAAAACATTTTATTTCCAGATACCTAATCATGAACTGGTTTGGGCTAAAATGAAAGGTTTTGGATTCTGGCCAGCCAAAGTCATGCAGAAAGAGGACAATCAGGTTGACGTCCGCTTCTTCGGTCACCACCACCAAAGGTAATCACGATTGGTGCGCTGCAGTCGCAGCTGAGCTGTTGAGGAGTCGCGCCGCTACCAGTGTCCTGATGGCTTCTCCCTCAGAAACAGGATGAAGTCTATTTTAAATTGAGGAAACAGATCAGCACATAACTGGACTAGGTAGCTAACAATCTGGGTATATTTCAGATGTTGTTTACTAACCAGGACAGTTTCAGTAGCTGACACTGTTGAATTCAGAGGCATGTTAATGCGCTGGGACTGACTTCCTAGTGGCAGTGGAGTGGAAGGTTCTCGGAGTGTGTGCATTTCATAGTATTGTGATGACATGACAGTTGTTTCCACCATCTTTTCAAGGCGCTGTTGTTAAAGCCATAGACAAAAACCATCAACTGGAAAGTAGAAGGGTGTGTCAGTCTTGTGATGGAAGCAAATATGTGAATACTGTACGTGTGCTTAAGAATTATATGCATCTAGGGGCCAGCCCAGGGGCGTAGCGGTTAAGTGCTTGCGCTCTGCTGCTGGCGGCCCGGGGTCGGATCCCGGGCGTGCACCAGTGCACTGCTTGTCCGGACATGCTGTGGCAGCGTCCCACATGCAGCAACTGGAAGGATGTGCAGCTGTGACATGCAGCTATCTGCTAGGGCTTTGGGGAGAAAAAGGGAAAAAAAAAAAGAAGGAGGATTGGCAATAGATGTTGCCTCAGGGCCGGTCTTCCTCAGCAAAAAAAAAAGAGGAGGATTGGCATGGATGTTAGCTCAAGGCTGATCTTCCTCACAAAAAAAAAAAAAATTATATGCATCTAACTCCAATCTAGGCATTGTTTCCAATCTAGATTTTAAATTTTCTGTTGCTAGGGAGATGTATACAGCAAAGCTTAAAAATTTACATTTTCATAATATAAGAATATATGTATATCCCAAGAAGAGAAACTATTTTTGTTACTATAAAATTATTTGTGCATAGTTAAGTATTTCATATAAAGAATGCTGAACTATACTACTATAGAATTATAGCTACCTCCTTCATTGTGATGTGAAGGCCTTAGCATTTATTGAACACTGAAAATTAGAAAGCCTAAAACATTGACCTAAATGATGTTATCACTAATGCCATCAACTCTAAAAATGTGAACTCAAGTTTTGTGAACTGTGATATGACTTAGAGATTAATGAGTCTAGCTAATCAAGCCACAATAAGAATAAAAATTCACATGTGATTTCTTAGGGTTCATTTAACACAGATATTAAAATAAAGGGAAAAAGTGCCAAAAGTCAGCTATCTGATCTAAAAGTCATACTTTGAAGGACTTAAATTTACAATCCATGAAGTGTTTTCTATCATGCCAGGAGGGTAAGGGTCTTGTGCAGCTGTCATTACTTTTAAGAGAAGCTATAGAATGCGGGACTTTATTCCTCTCCATAGTGAATTTTTACTTGGTCTTCATTTAATTTAAATAGAAGTTTAGTTACAAGAAAACTATGAATAGTGTAAATTTCCAAAAAAGTAGTTCTGTTCTTTCATAGATAGATGCATACTTAACTGACATTGCTATCATGGCAAGAAACATTAATTAAATAATCATACCATAATTCAGTACAAAATGAATGTTTTAATTGTGTGATTATTAAGTGGTAATTTTTAATCTTCCATGCTCAGTGCATCATATTCAGTTTGTTTCAGTTTCCCATCAGAACAGCAGGGAGGCGGTGCACACTCCACAGTTGGGGGAAGGGCAGTCTGTCTGTAGAACCACCCATCTCTGAGGTGACACCAGGAGGGTCGAGTGGTGAGACTTGTGTCCTGGTGCCATCATTTACTCCAGTCTTGGACAAGTTATTTGGTCTCTCTGCGCCTGTTTCCTCACTTGTAAAATAAGGGCCTCAACAGTACCTATTTCGTAAGAGTTTTTGTACGGTGTAAAGAAATTGCTACATAGGAAGGCCTAAGCATAGTGCCCATTGTGGAGCGATTAGCAGTATAATACGAATATGCAAGCAACAGGGAAAGTTTGATTCAGTTTTTAAAATTTCATTAAATAAAACACAGTTAACTTAGAAAAACCAAGAATTCAGTAATTTTTTTTAAAACCATACTACTAGGTAAGAGCAACTGATAATCAGAATTTTTTGCCTGTCTGTTTTTCTTTTTCATCAATTTTCAAACAGCTTTACATTATCTTCGACCGTGAGTGATTTTTATTGAGTTAATTTATGTCATTCAGTGTACTATGAAGAAAAAATTTTAAAAGAATATTTGAACTAATCTACTTGAGTCCTTTGAGTTTGTCATCTGAAGAGAGAATTAAAACATAAAATACACTTGCAGAGGGTTTTTTCCCCCACACTTCTTATTTTCTGGAAGATTTTATCAAAAAAATTCTGGACAGGTGGGACTGTAAGGACTTGACTTTAGAAAATAAAAGATCTGCAATTTTACTATCAATCCAGAAACTTTTCCTTTGCTTTTCCCGGCTACAGTGTGTCCAGTAAGATATTTGAAGTGAATGGGGGATGAGGACAGACTTAAAAAATTATACTCTGTCATATTGGAATATTTGATTTATTGAAAAACAAACTTCATAAAACTTATAATCATGACTTTTAATTACTTAAGCAACGTTATACACCAAGAGGAGGTGGCCAGTAAGGGCCACCAGTGGCAAGTTTTCATTTATAAATATATATATATGTATTTTTTTTTTACTGTCATAACCATTTTTAAGTGTATAGTTCAGTGGTATTGAATATATTCATGTCGTTATGCAGCGATCACCACCAATAAATATTCTTTTGCCAGTTCATCATCTCTTTACATGTAGGTGGGAGAAAAAAATTTTAAACAAATAAGTGGTTTCCAACTAGTCCCTTCTGTATGCTTAAAACATACTGTTCCTTCCCTGGACCCTGAGCAAATTGTAACACTCTAGGAAGAAAGGCGACTGTGATCCCACTAAATATAAGTGGGGTTTTTGTGGGATTTGCAAGGTTTTACCTGCCAGAGGAAAAAAAAATTTGCTGATAAAGTCTGATCATGTAAACAGAGCTTAATCTTTGTGCTGCATGTAGTTGGAGGTTGGGGTGGCACAGGCCAAGAAGAGCTGGCAGAAAATCAGGTGCAGGCAAGAAAGAAGTAGAACGTTTTGAGTTAATTTGCCGTCAGATCACTGAGTCGTTTTATTCTGCATATATTCCGAGCATTCGGGATTGACAGATGTATAGATATAGCCAAATTACACTATACCTCTTTTTATTAGACTCGATCTAAATTGTGGGTGTTTTTTGCCTTTTTCATTTTTATTTTCTTGTAGATCGGATTGCATATCCAGTGAACTGAAATCTGGTTATCTATAGTAATGGAGTTGATTACGCTACTACATTAGAAAAGAGAACAGGAATGTATGTATGAATAGATGTGAATCAGTCTTATTATATCCAAGGGATAGAAAGATAATTTAAGTTAAGGGGAAAAAATAGTCTCATAGGTCACAAGTTCGTTCCCAGTAGTCAGCACGGCTTGTAACAGAAGTCTCTCTCAAAAACACACTGCTTTTAAAAAGTGAACTAAAATGCTTGTATTGATTGCCTGGTACATAATAGGCACTCAATAAATATTTCTTGACTGCAAGAGTAAATACAATATTAATTTAAAGATCTAATGGCAAGGAACTCTTCCACAAGCAAAATTTCATTTGCACTTTTTGCATTAGTGTTTAGTTTTTCAAAGTGTACTTTATGAACCACCTTGACTACATGCTGCATTGCATTATCGTCTCTCAGTCCCTTCTGACAAAAATGTAAGACCCTTAAAGGCCGAGGCAGTGTACGTAGAAGTGCTGTCCTCATAGTCAGGCACCGTGAGTGCCCTCACTGGGCTCCCACTGTTGTTAACAGCTTACCTTAACCCCGTCTGGCAGCGTCTCCTCCGCTGTCAAATGAGGCAGTAACACTTGAGGCCCCATTCACTGTCGTAGCTTTGTGGTGCCTTCCACTGGCACACAGTGAGCATCTCTTGAGTTAATACAACACACTGGATGGATGCTAATTAAAGTCCAGGCAAGTGATTAGTGCCCAGGAAAATTGTATTGAATTTTTAGCATTCTTCCCAATAGAACCAAATAGTTTTCCATTCTCTAGTTTTAGGTCAATATTACACATAATTCAGAGACACTTAAAGCTGCATTCATGGCTGAGCACTTTGTTGCTAAATGGTATAAACACTTCTTTATTTGTCAGTCATGGTTCATCTAATGAATAGGGACGTGATATAAATATCACTTACTAGGTAAGAGTTTTTAGATGCCCTCTTTTTATATATATGCATCTCATAAAAATTTCTGGGCATTTTCAAATGATTCTGTAGTTCTAATATGCAAATAGCTAGATTTTGAGTAACTTATAGTATGCAAAACAACAAGGGGTAACATTCTGAAAAGGACTTATGAAGAATACAGATATGGGCCAGCCCAGTGGCATAGTGGTTAAGTTCACACACTCTGCTTCAGCGGCCCAGGGTTCACGGGATCAGATCCTAGGCGTGGACCTACACACCGCTCATCAAGCCATGCTGTGGTGGCATCCCACATATAAAAAGAAAATAGAGGAAGGTTGGCACAGGTGTTAGCTCAGGGCCAATCTTTTTCACACACAAAAAAAAATGTAGATATGAACTATTTCAAGCTAAGCTGGTTAAAGAAAATCGTGAATAATTCTGAGGTGTTTGTGAATCCCTCCAATTCTGAGAACTTGGCTTTGATGACTGTGAAAAACAAAAGTCACCTCACCTGTTTTCTACTTGGTAAGAGATTTTATTCAAGCTGTAACTAACAGCCTCAGTAAATGGAATTGCTGCAAATCGTACTTTACCGTGGACAGAGTCCACTACCGTTTTGGAAGTTTCTGACTATGCCTTTAAATGTTGCTTGTAGGGCCTGGATTCCTTCTGAAAACATACAGGATATCACAGTCAATGTTCATCGGCTGCACGTTAAGCGCAGCATGGGGTGGAAAAAGGCTTGTGATGAGCTGGAACTGCATCAGCGTTTCCTTCGTGAAGGACGGTTTTGGAAGTCTAAGAATGAGGACCGAGGGGAGGAGGAGGCAGAGTCCAGTATCTCCTCCACCAGTAATGAGCAGGTGCGTGGTGTCCCAGAGAGAAGCTGCCCGTTGGTGGTGTTCTAACTGTGAACATCATCAGTTCACACTCACTGTAATGAGATTCTGACGTTTCTCCTTCCTTTCATATAAACATTTGTAAAGTGCTCTGCAAAAGAAACCAGTTCAAATAACAAACAGATAAGCCACCAACAACCCTGATCCTGACCCTGCCATTGCGAGAGAGTAAGTGCCCTGCTCCCTTCCGAAGGCACATTAGCTCTTTCAAGCATCCGCGCCAGAGCAGTAATTCAGTAAGCGCTAACCCCGTGGTTTTGGATGAGCTAATGCAAAAGGCAGCGAGTTACTCACTTTTGACCTATGGGTCCATGGCTAGTATTTTCAGCAGAGAAGTGTTTCATGGTGTCTGGAATAATATGCTGTTACTTTTATGATGCCCACAGCTAAAGGTGACTCAAGAACCAAGAGCAAAGAAAGGACGACGTAATCAGAGTGTGGAACCCAAAAAAGAAGTAAGTTGCCCGCCTTGCAGTGTCCAGGTGGCGTTGAAACGGGAAATGTTTTCAGTTATGGTCAAGACAAATGCTCCTGAACGTGAAATGCCTTGCCATCAATCAGATAATATCAACCAGGTTTGAACCCAGTCTCCTTCCTGTCGTTATGTGCCGTCACTAGAATAACACACACGTGCTGAGGGTCTCCATGTCGATTTAGGATCCACTGGCCAAGTCTGGCTAAGTGGGGGGCACCTTGCTGCATTTCCTGGATCTCTGATATGTTCTCATAGCATTAAAAACAAAGTGTTTATCCAATGAATCAGGCCAACATTTAAAAACTGGAGGAAACTATGGTTAAGCTCAGCCTTTCTAAATTATGTAATCTGGGCATGTTTTAAAACCAAGTGTAAATCTGGGCATAGTGCAAACACATATTCAGTGAGAAATGGTTTAGGATATTAGGAAATTTATTAATCTAGTCCAAAGAAGTGACCATAAATTGATAATGATTTTATATTTTATATGATAAATTTTGTTTAGTCTATTTTAAAAGCAAAAACCATAGTATTATGTAATGAAATTGAATGAAGTTCCTGTTTAGAATTATTGTAGCTATTAATTGCATGGATTTTTTCATTTTTTTGTTTATTTTTAATTGTGGTAAAATACACATAACAATTTACCATCTTAACTACATAGTTTTTGATAGCAGCTTATTATGTGGCTAGTTACGTATAGCACTGTGTTTTATCCTGCTGGAGCTTGTTCTTGAACTGGTGAGTTCCATGGCCTTGTTTTACAGCTAAGTTCTTTCCTTACCTTACAGGAACCAGAGCCTGAAACTGAAGCAGTGAGTTCCAGCCAGGAAATCCCCACCATGCCTCAGCCAATCGAAAAAGTCTCCGTGTCAACTCAGACCAAGAAGTTAAGTGCCTCTTCACCAAGGATGCTGCATAGGAGCACCCAGACTACCAGTGATGCGGTGTGTCAGAGCTTGTGCCACGACAAGTACACCAAAATTTTCAATGACTTTAAAGATCGAATGAAGTCTGATCACAAGCGAGAAACTGAAAGAGTTGTTCGAGAAGCTCTAGAAAAGGTAGAGCAGCCCCTGCGTGGGTATTGCCTTCTGACACCCCAGCCTGATCCGTGATTAGTTTTCCTGAGTGATTTAGCATCTTTCACTTATGCATCAACCATATCACTGCCTTTTAAAACTAGGAATATAATAAATCATCTTTTGTAATAGTTCGGGTAATAATAGTACTTTTCTCACCTCAATCTTTTTTTTGTTTTTGTTTTTGTTGTTTTTTTTAGTAAGGAAGATTAGCCCTGAGCTAACATCCATTGCCAATCCTCTTCTTTTTGCTGAGGAAGATTGGCCCTGGGCTAACATCTGTGCCCATCTTCCTCTACTTTTTCTGTGAGGTGCTGCCACAGCGTGGCTTGATTAGTGGTGCATAGGTCCGCGCACGGGATCCAAACCCACAAACCCTGGGCCACTGGAGCAGAGCAAACGAACTTAACCACTACACCACCTGGCCAGCCCCCCTCTCACCTGAATCTTTTATAGCTCTTAATGAAATAAAGGAAAGAGGCACATCATTTAAGTAGAAACTGTGTATGAAGGTTTTAAGTGTAGCTGTCTGTATAAATTGTGAGCTGACATACTATGAGTTAACTTTTTTTCATTTCAGCTGCGTTCTGAAATGGAAGAAGAAAAAAGACAAGCTGTAAATAAAGCTGTAGCCAATATGCAGGGTGAGATGGACAGAAAGTGTAAACAAGTAAAGGAGAAGTGCAAAGAAGAATTTGTGGAAGAAATCAAGAAGCTAGCAACACAGCACAAACAACTAATTTCTCAGACCAAGAAGAAGCAGTGGGTAAATATCAAAATTTCCTTAGAATCCAGTCTCTGAAAATGTGCTACAGGTATGATGAAGGTCAATTCAGAAGGATATGTGTAGCATATGTAAAAATTATCCCTGAAATAAATGTGAAATTGTCAGCTTTAATTAAATTTTAAAAATTTTATTGAAAGTCCTATAATCTCAACTCCAGATCCCACATTACTCAGTGTACTGCTCAGAGTATTTTGTTAAATTGAAGTTATGATACTTTAGTACATAACATATTTAGTACAGCTAACTGATATAACTTCTCCATCTATGCCAGTATTTTATTTGGATAAATTGGCTGGCCCTGACTTTTGCTTGGTAACTCCTGATAGGTAATATCTAAGTTGTGAAATTGTAAATATAAATATCACAATAGCAAATTAAGGATTTTCAGATTTTACTGCACTTAACATCTACACATCAGATTCTATTTAAGAAATGGATTACTCGTACATTATAACAGTCACATCTCACTGGTCTCTAACTCCACTTGGAATCTGGTGAATAGTTCACTTTTCGTTGTGTCCTGTTTGTGACTCTTGTCTTCTACCACCAAGGATCTCAGTTAATTGGCAGGGAAGAAGTTTTGCTCACAAAAGCTCATAACTTGGTTTTAATTTTAATGAATTACTGTATGAAGTTTTGTGATTCTTCATTTGATCCAGACTACATTCTTTTTTTTTTAACTTTTTTTTTTTTTAATTTTTATTTATTTATTTTTCCCCCAAAGCCCCAGATAGTTGTATGTCATAGTTGCACATCCTTTTAGTTGCTGTATGTGGGACGTGGTCTCAGCATGGCCAGAGAAGCGGTGCATTGGTGCACGCCCGGGATCCGAACCCCGGGCCACCAGCAGCGGAGCGCGTGCACTTAACCGCTAAGCCACGGGGCCGGCCCCAGACTACATTCTAAAGACAGTCCTTAAATACATGTAAAGTAAATGTTTCATGAGGGAAGTAAACATTATAAAAATTGTGATAAAGAAAGCTTTGGCAAGAAGGAAAAGGGAAACTTAGCATATAATTTAGAAGAATCTATGAAGATAACTTGGTAGGAAAAACAAATGAATAATGAAATAAATATCACTAGATGGGCATTAAGGTATGCTGAAGATAATAACAAGCACAACGCCCTAACACCACATCTGTAATTCTACCTTCACACAGAGACAAGAAGAATCTAGAAAGTGGGCACTAGACTTTCTAGAAGAAACCCTGTAAGTTTACTAAAGTATCAAGGAAATGAAAGAGGAGGCTATAATAAAGAATTATAATACTGCTCTTTATAGCACTTAACCATTTGTGAAATCGCTGAAGTTGGTACCATCATACCTATTTGTTTATTTGATTCTGCATATGAGTGACACCAGGCAGTTTTTGTCCTTCTCTGTCTGACTTATCTCACTTAGCAAACGCCCTCAAGGTCCATCCATGTTGTCACAAATGGCAGGATATCCTTCCTTCTTGTGGCTGAATAATATTCCATTGTGTATATATATATATAGATGATCCTTTGTACGTAACAATTCATTTTTGTCTTGCTGCTTTCCTGATTCTTTTTTTTTTTTTTTAATTTGTGAGGAAGGTCAACTCTGAGCTAACATCCATGCCAATCCTCCTCTTTTTGCTGAGGAAGACTGGCCCTGGGCTAACATCCGTGCCCATTTTCCTCTACTTTATATGGGACGCCACCACAGCAAGACCTGACAAGCAGTGTGTTGGTGCGCACCCGAGATGTGAACCCGGGCTGCCAGCAGCGGAGCGTGCACACTTAACCGCTACGCCATGGGGCCGGCCCCCCCGATTCTCTTTTAACTTTGGTTTTCAAAAGTTTGGTTATAATGTGTCTTGATGTGGGTCTCTTGGAGTTCATCTGATTTGCTATTCGTTGAGCATCTTGGATATTTTTTTTTTTTATGAGGAGATCAGCCCTGAGCTAACATCTGCCAGTCCTCCTCTTTTTTTGCTGAGGAAGACTGGCACTGGGCTAACATCCATGCCCATCTTCCTCTACTTTATATGGGGCACCGCCACAGCATGGCCTGACAAGTGGTGTGTTGGTGCGTGCCTGGGATCCAAACCGGCGAACCCAGGGCTACAGCAGCGGAGCGCGCACACTTAACCGCTTGCGCCACCGGGCCGACCCCTATCTTGGATATTTATATTCATTATCTTTCATCAGATTGTGAAGCTTTCAGCCATCATTTCTTCACGTCTTCTCTCTGCCCTTCTCTCCCTCTCTTCTCCTGGGACTCCCACAGTGCATATCTTAGTCCACTGGATGGTATCCCGTGTCCTGCAGGGCCCTTAGGCTCTGTCTGCTTTTCTTGAATCTTTTCCCTTCCTCAGACTTGTCAGTTTCTGTTGTCCTGTCTTCTGCCTGCAGAGATCTGCCTTGGAATCCCCTTAGTGGATTTTTCACTCCACTTAATGGGCTTTTCCCCTCCAGATTTTCTTTTTTGTTTCTTTTTATTGATATTTCCATTTTGTTCACATATTGTTTCCTTGACTTTCTCCACCTCTTCCTTTGAGCATCTTTAATAGTTGTTTTAAAGTCTTTGTCTAATGTATCTACATTAGGGCCTTTTCAGGGACAGTTTCTGTTGATTTATTTTTTTCCTTGCAGTGGTCATACATTTCTGTTTCTTGATATGCCTTGTGATTTTTTTGAACACTGGACATTTGAATCTAATAATGGGATACCTCTGGAACTCATTTTCTCCCCCTTTACAGGGTTTGCTAGGTATTTTTTTTTTTTTTTGATTGTTGTAGGCTGTCTCTGTGCCAAGGATCAGCCTGAGATGTAAACAAATATCTTCCTACATCTTTTCTGAGCCTTTCCTGGGGCATGCACATTAACTTCCTAATTTTCCTCTATATACACTTGGTTTTGAATGTGCTAGTCTTTAATGTCTGGCTCCTGAAATACGGAATTAAAGGGCCTTCAGCAGACTCCCGAGTTCCACAATAGTTACGGCAGACAGATTCTACCCATGCATTGTGTCCAGGTGAGGGTCAGCGCTTCCCTCTCTGCCCTCTTCCCAGAATCTTCTCAAAACTTATTAAAGAAAATAGAAATTATTTATGTTTGTGTGCTGGTGGGAATGACCGAGTAGAGATGGAAAAGGTTGATGTTGTGCCAGGTAAGCTCGAATTTGCTGACTGACTAGTCCACTGTTTCCTGCTGTGCTGCTCGGTGCATAAACTAACATCACCAAGAACGTCAGAATGTGTTTTAAGGTTGAGCCAAAAGGATCTTTAAGAGCACGACTTCAGAAGTCTTCTGTTTTCACCAGTTTCCTATGCGTTGAACCCCGAGTGTAATGCTGGTCCCGGTCTCTCGCCTGCAGTGCTACAACTGCGAGGAGGAGGCCATGTACCACTGCTGCTGGAACACGTCGTACTGCTCCATCAAGTGTCAGCAGGAGCACTGGCACGCCGAGCACAAGCGCACCTGCCGCCGGAAGAGATGAAGGCAGCCTCCTGGAGTCACCGACGGTCCCTCTCCTCAGACACAGCGGTTTTTGTTTCCAAGAAGCCAAAATTGTTTAGAATTTGCTTCCCATTTTGCACCAGCCTTTAAACACTTTTCGTGAAGAAATTTTGCACAGTAGTTTAAATCTTTTGTTAATGCTCCTCCGGAGTTTTTCAGGGGGTAAAAGTAACATCAGTGGAGGGTATTATTTTAAATAAATTTTAAGTGAGAATTTGTTGCATTTTCAGCAAATTTTAAAACATTTTTAGGTTTTACAGAGATTTTAACCTTTAAACAACAGATCTTTAAAAAACAGGTGAATACAAGTGAGTTTAACAAAGAAACATTTAAAGTAGATCTGAATGTAAGAACTACAGGACTGTTTCAGAAATAAAACGTACTACCTTGATGTGAGATTTATTTCTTACCCTTGTTGAGCTGGTTTTGTTCAGCTTACTTTACTGTTTGGAGGCATTGTCTGTCGGTTATGCCGGTGGGCGTGTGACTGAATTTAGGGGACAGGGTTGACACAGCAGGTGCTAGTCCTGCATATTTTTTCGTAAATATTTCCCAATTGTGTTTTTCATTATTTCTTTTCAATATATAACTTTTATAACAAATTATTAGCTTTGATCTTGTAGTTTAAAATTGCAGGGAACTGGGGTAATCTTTTACTGAGCTGGATCTTAGAGAAAATGAATATTTAAATTTTAAAGTTTGCACATTTCATCTTTGTCCTACCGTGAGTGGTTGTATCAAGATAAACAAACAATATAAAATAAAAAGCCAAAAACTACCTTTCTCCATACATGAAATGATAGATGAGGCATACAAATTTCTTTAATGCTTCCCTTCCCTCCCCAGATACCATCTGATTGCCTATTATCTGGTGTCACCTCATATGTTGTAAGTTAATACTGAAAGGAGAGAAAGCACTTAAGTTTCACAGAAGCCGTTATGTTTGTAGTAATGGGTCATTGCCTACTAATGAACTCCATCACTGTACACAGATTGAAGAATAATGCATGTTAATTTTCTTGTATTAAAGATGCCGTGATTTGTAAAAAGTCTGTATTTTGCGGAATGTCTGGATTAAGAAGCATTACCAATAGGAATGGATCGATAGTTGAATAATGATTTTTTATACATAGATATATAAAATATAGCCAGGAAAACTTAAATTACTTTTTTTTTAAAAAAAAATCTCACAATTTGTTTTTTCAAAGGCTGATCTTAGACCAAGTCAAATTGCCATTTATCATTTAGTTATTTTTTAAGGTTAGAGAAATAATTTGTAAATATTTATTTAGACCTTTGATATTTATTAAAGCAATTACACACAATGGAAGTGAAAGAAATCAGGAGAAAAACCTTTTAAAAAGTTTTCTCCAGGTTTGTCAGGGTCACTCTAAAGATAAAAATGTAACTCAGTCTTCTGTGAAATAATCGTCCATCCAGTCCTGATGCTGTTGCAGATGGTGGTGACACACGTTAGCCGACAGGCCACTGCCCGATGGTGCCCGGGGGCCCCACTTCAACCCGGCCCTGAATCGGGCAGTGACTTGGCATCTCCTTCCCTCCTGTTGCTGTGTGGTTAGTCCGTGTTGCCACGGTGCTGTGGTCTGATGGAGACGTCGTAACCAAGAACACTTACCTTCTCTGATTGTTTTTCAAGTTTTAAAACTTCGATCCACCCCTATGAGAGCAAGTTATTGTGGAAATATTTTTGGTGTAAAATCATTCCAGAATATGTACTATTTAACTGATAGCTGCATGAAAGTAAGATTCGTGTTACTTTGGCTTTTTTGTCTCCGTTGACACGGTTGCACATTTCCAATTTACTACAACGTGAAAACTGTGTGTAAAAAAAAAAAAAAAAACAAAATTAAAAAAAGAGATTGTGGCCTGGTTTTGTAAAAGTTTTAGGTAAAATTACAATTGATTGTTTTAGGAATCATTATAAAAATTTTTCTGCAAATCATAAAGCTATATCAAGGTGTTGAGCTTAGCCACTATGCACATTGTAATTATTCATTGTGGCTGTCCAGTTCTATGATGCATTCTGGCATTTTGTAAGCTGCTCTGACTAGCAATATATAGATTCATTTAATGTGTTAACATTGGTTAATAAATGTATTTAAAAAGACCAACTTTAATAAATTGTTGATTTAGTCCATTCCCCTACCAAACCAAACACGACTGTATCACATGATGATCATATACTATGGGTTATCCACTGGTGACTGTTTATATAAAATCAGTGTGTTAAAAATAATTCATTCACTTAAACATTTATTTAAGTTGAATTTACTTTTACCAGCTCTCAGAAAGACTCAAAATACTCTCACCAGTTCTCAAAAAATTCAGGTTTGACTATAAAGCCCATTTCCTTAACCCTTATGCTAGGCTGAACATACAGATAGAAAATTATTCAATAAACATTTGAACTTAGTCAATATCATCAATTTCAGTACATCTAGAATCAAACCCATCATCTCTCCCTGCGTCACTCCATGTTTCCACCCAGTTCACATGATGCCAATCTCAGTTCAGGCAAGCATCACCCTCCTCACCAGACCATAAAGCAGTAAGTGGCTCAGCCCTCTTTGCCTTCAGTGGGTCTCAAACTTTTCACCTCAGGGTCACAGGAGAGCTTGTTAAAACATTGCTGGGCCCCACCTCCAGCATTTGCATTGCTAACAAGTTCCCAAGTGTTGCTGATGGGGCCAGCCTTTCATAACCATTGCCTTACTCATGAAAATAAAAAATCCACATACACATAGATGCACAAAATACAGTGCATAAAATTTGAGTATTTTACAGATTCCTAGGGCCCATCTGTAGACTCCCCACCCCCAGAAGGATTTAGGTCCCTCAGGTTAAGAATCCCTGAACCAGTGGGATTAGAAAAGCAAAAATATGATGGGTAAGGAGGCAGATGGAGTCCAGTTACTGTGATCAGAGCCTGTTAAACTTGTGTGCGCACAGACCACCTGGGATCTAGTTAGAATGCAGAATCTGACTTAGCAGGTCTGGGGCGGGTGGAGCTGGTGATTCTGCCATTTCTCATAAGCTTCCGAGTGATATTGGCTCTGCTGGCCAGGAATCACACCTGAGTGGCAAGGTGTTAAAGGGTATGTAAATTTACAAAAGGTGACCGGTACTGTGCTAAATTATAAGTTGCATAAAACAGTGCTGTCAAATGGAAATATATAATGGGCATATATGTAATTTTAAATTTTCTAATAACTATATTAAAATGTAAAAAGCAAGAAGTGAAATTAATTTAAATATATCTTAAAATATCCAAAATATCATTACAATATTTAATATAACAATTACTATTTTACATTCTTGTTTTGCACTAAGACTTCAAAATTCAGTGTGTGTTTTATGCTTTCAGCACATCTCCATTCGGCCTAGGCACATTTCATTCACATATGGCTAATGACTACTTATATTGGACAGAGCAACCTAAAAACAAGAGCTTTGTCTTGCCAGTGTGTGCCCCTATCGGCACCCTACCAGTAGTCAATATTCATTCAGCAAATGTGTATCAGAGGGAGTACGTGATACCTGGGAGCTGACAAGAAAAGTTAGTTATTGCCGGATTTTGAGCTCTCTGAGGGTAGGCTCTTGGTCTGTTTCACAATCTGAGATTTGAGAGTTTAGAAGTCATCCAGTCAGCAAGTTCTAAACTGACGTTTCAATTAGGTAGCCCTGGGAAGAGATCCTAAGGATCCCTATGGCTCTACAGGGCAGTCTGAAAACCTTTGTGTAGTCCAACTTCTTATTAACCTCATAGTGGAGAGAAAGCTGACACCCAGAGCTGCTCACGGTTAAGAACCACATTCCTAACATCTCCTCTTCTACAGCCCATTGAACACCAGGGGGTTTAACAAAGTCTTGCAATGGTATGAAATAGTCTCTACCCTCCAGGAAGAGGGCAGAGTGTAAGTGAAGTTATAGAATGCTAAGGAAATTCAGAACACTGTGTAAACATCATTGATTTACTCATTCATTTAACAAATATTCGAGCTCCTACAGCATCTGTGTCAGATGCTGAGTATATAATAATGAGCAGAACAGACATATCTCCTGTCCCCATAAAGCTTACATTCTAGCGGGCATCAAGCAAATAACTACAATATTTTACTTATAAATCAGAGTTAGGTACAATGAAGAAAAATACAGGACTACAGGGTACAGAGAAAGGATAAAACTTAGGAGGGGAAAGAATTAAAGAAGTCTTAAAAAATTTATATAGAAGCTGAATCTTGCAAGGCGAGCAGGAGTTAGAGAAGAAAGACACTCCAGAGGACCCAATATTGATTTTGGATTTTCTCCTTCATATTTTTACTATGAACATTACTTTTAAAATCAGGAGAAAAAGTTGTAACAGAAAAACAAAAGTCTTAGCCAGAGAGGTCTACAGGTTAAGGCTTATAGGAGGGTAATTTTTTTTCAGGTAATGCGAGAGATTTGACATGGTTAAGGAAGGCAACAAACAGGAAGAAGGAATGAGGGTGATGCCATGAGATAACATCTAGAGGAAGCTGGCGCAGAGCTAGATGTGATTGCACAGATGGTAAGAAGAGAAGATTAGAGAAGACGACTCAAGAGAAGTTTGTTAGTGAATAAAAGAAGAAAAACATTGAGGGAAATCACATCCAGGACAAGAAGAGGAACCTGGGTGACGTCAGCGTTGTGGCAGTGTAAGACAGTCCTCCTTTTTCAACAAAGAATTAGACATCCATCTGTGAACGAGCACACCTTTGTGGTTGCTGTGGAATCCAGCAATACACACCATGGAGCCCAGGAGGCGGCTTGCCCACCTGTGCACCTGGTGATAGGCAGACACCTCGATGTGGGCTGTGGAGCCGTGGAGCAACAAATCTGCCCCAACCTGTCTCACTGTAGTCAGGAAAAAACCTGGAGAGTGTTGACCTGGAAAGATACCCACAGAAGATGATAGGGAAATTACAGAAATCCAGCCTTCTGTAGGGGAGATACCAGCAGGCCACTGGGGGGAAAAGAAGTTTGGATGCAGTAGAGACCATAAGAAGAACTTTCCCAGCACCACACCTCCCCAGGGAAAGACTGCACAGGGCTATCTATGCAGCAGTGGTGACCTCTCTCACAGGAGAAAAGGAGAGCAGCAAGTGAGTGCCCGGCTACCCGGTGCTGAAGGACAACGCTGGAGAACCAGTTTCTCTCCAGCAGCACCTGGAGGACTGAGGCAGGACCTCCACAACTGGCAGAAAGGAGGTAATCAGGAAAGAGGCAGATGATAAGAATATCAAAGGGGGGCCGGCCCTGTGGCTTGGTGGTTAAGTGCGCGCGCTGCGATGCTGGTGGCCCGGGTTCGGATCCCGGGTGCGCATCGAGGCACCACTTCTCCGTTCATCCTGAGGCCGAGTCCCGCATACAGCAACTAGAAGGATGTGCAGCTACGACATACAACTATCCACTGGGGCTTTGGGGGGAAAAAATAAAATAAATAAAATCTTTAAAAAAAAAAAAAAAAGAATATCAAAGGGCATTAAAGGGAGGCAGTTCCTGCTAACTGTGCTCAGCAAGAAGTCCACCCACCAGCCTCTGGGAGTACCACACCTGGGAATCTCCCTACCAGGTCTGTGGGCACCCTCAATGCCTCCAGAACTAAACCCACACCTCCCCCCACTCTGCAGGCAGCTCCTTATGCATGCTCCTGAGTGCAGGAGCAAGAGCAAGCTCCAGTATCCAGAGAGCATGGTCAGAAAACAGGCCAGGGTCTGTGGGCAAGGGAGAACCACAGATGTGAGCTATAGCGCCACCTTCTGGAAAACAGAAGCGAGGTTTCTAGTAGCCAGTCTGGTGAGTTGTAAGAACCAGAGAAGACATAAAAGCTTAAGAATTCTGCCAGAAGAGAGAACAAGAAGAGTAGATTAGTGGTACCCATACAAAGGCAGAGAGAACCCCAGTTAATAACAACACCAATGAACAGAATACCCCATCTGAAGGCAACTAGCAAAGATTTGAGGAGGAATCTGCCACCTGAAATGTGAAAGCAGCAATGCAAAACTGCGAGGAAGATGAAAAATCAAGGAAACATCATCATCAAAAGATAATAATCCCCCTTGGGGCCAGCCCAGTGGCGTAGTGGTTATGTTCAGCATGCTCTGCTTTAACAGCCTAGGTTCGTGGGTTCAGATCCCAGGCACAGACCTACACCACTCGTCAAGCCATGCTGTGGTGGTGACCCACATACAAAGTGGAGGAAGATTGGCACAGACATTAGCTCAGGGCCACTCTTCCTCAAGCAAAAATAGGAAGATTGGCAAGAGATGTTAGCTCAGGGCCAATCTTCCACACACACACACACACACAAAAAATGATGATAGTAATCCTCCAATAACCAAGCTTAAAGGCATGGAATTTTGTGATCTAGTTGATAAAGAATTCAGAATAGCTGTTTTGAAGAAACTCAACAAGCTACAAGAAAACTCAGAAAGACAATTCCATGAAATCATGAAGACAATACACGTTCAAAATGAGATATTTACCAAAGACATAGAAAGCATGAAAAAGAACCAGGCAGAAATTCCAGAGCCGAAGAACTCAAGGAATGAAATGAAAAATGCAACAGTGGCATCTGCAGTCGAGCAGAACAATTGGAAGGCTGAGTAAAGGGGTTAGAGGACAGGGATTTTGAAATAACCCAGTTAGAGGAGAACTAAGAAAAAAGAATGAAAAGAGTGAAGAAAGACTATATGATCTATGGGATTCCATCAAAAGAACAAATATTAGAATAACTGGGGTTCCAGAAGCAGAAGAGAGAAAGCAAGGGGCAGAAAATTTATTTATTTAAAGAAATAATAGTTAAGAACTTCCCAAACCTGGGGTTAGAATTGGACAGACAAGTTCACGAAGTTCAGAGATCAGCCTGTTATCAGAATGCAAAAATCCTTCTCCAAGACACGTTATAATGAAACTGTTAAAAATTAATGATAAAGAATTCCTAAAGGAGCCAGTGGGGTGGGGGGGCAGATTATAACCTACAAAGGAACCTCCATTATGTTATCACTGGATTTCTCAGCAGAAACCCTATGGGCCAGGAGAGAGTGGAATGACATATTCAAACTATTGAAAGAAAAAAATTGGGGCCGGCCCCGTGGCATAGTGGTTAAGTGCGCGAGCTCTGCTGCTGGTGGCCCGGGTTCAGATCCCGGGTGCACACCGACGCACCACTTGTCAGGCCATGCTGTGGCAGTGTCCCATATAAAGTGGAGGAAGAAGGGCACAGATGTTAGCCCAGGGCCAGTCTTCCTCGGCAAAAAGAGGAGGATTGGCATGGATGTTACCTCAGGGCTGATCTTCTGCACAAAAAAAAAAAAAGAAAGAAAAAAAAATTGCCAGCCAAGAATGTTCTATTTGGCAAAGTTATCCTTCAGATATGAAGGAGAAATAAAGATTTCTCTAGAGAAACAAAAGAGGGAGTTCATCACCACTAGACCTGCCTTACAAGAAATGCTGAAAGGAATTCTTCAAGCTGAAATGAAAAAATACTAGTCAGCAATATGAAAATATACAACACACCGGTAAAAGCAAATATATAGTCAGACTTAAAAGACTCTAATTCTGTAATAGGATGGTGTGTTAACCTCCTAACTATAGTATAAAGGTCAAAGGAAAAGAGTATTAAAAATAATTATACCTACTATAAAGAACTCACACAACTGAACAACAAAAAAACAAACAACCCGATCAAAAAATGGGCAGAGGAAATGAACAGACACTTCCCCAAAGAAGATATACAGATGGCCAATAGGCACATGAAAAGATGTTCAACATCACTAATCATCAGGGAAATGCAAATCAAAACAACACTAAGATACCACCTCACGCTCGTTAGAATGGCTATAATCACCAAGACAAAAAACAGCAAATGTTGGAGAGGATGTGGAGAAACAGGAACCCTCATACACAGCTGGTGGGAATGCAAACTGGTGCAGCCTCTATGGAAAAATGGTATGGAGATTCCTCAAAGACTTAAAAATAGAGATGCCTTATGACCCAGGCATCCCATTACTGGGAATCTATCCAACAAACCTGAAATCAACAATCCAAAGAGGCTTATGCACCCCTATGTTCATTGCAGCATTATTCACCATAGCCAAGAAGTAGAAGCAACCTAAGTGTCCCTCAACTGACCATTGGATTAAGAAAATGTGGTTTATATATACAATGGAATACTACTCAGCCATAAAAAAAGACAAAATCGTCCCATTTGCAACAACATGGATGGGCCTGGAGCGTATTATGTTAAGTGAAATAAGCCAGAAGGAGAAAGACAAACACTGTATGATCTCACTCATATGTGGAATATAAACCAACACATGGACAGAGAAAACTGTACTGTGGTTACCAGGGGCAGTGGGGGTAGGGGGTGGGCACAAGGGGTGAAGGGAGTCATATATATGGTGATGGACAAACAAAAATGCACAACCCAAAATTTCACAATGTTAAAAACCATTAAAACATCAATAAAAAAATAAATAAATAATTATACCTACTAGAATTTGTTACTGAATACACAACATAAAAAGAGGTAAATAACGACATAAAAATTAAAAAGGGGAGAGTAAAAAAGTGAAGTTTTTGTAGGTGATGGAAGTTAAGTTGCTATCTGCTTAAAATGGACTGTTTTATCAATGAGATGTCTCAAGTAAGCCTCATGGTAACCATAAAGCAAAAACCTAGAGTAGATGCACAAAGATAAGAAAGGGAAAACAGAGAACACGACCACAAAAAAATGACAAATTTACAAAGGTAGGCAGAAATAGAGGGAAAAAGAAACAATGAAAACATAAAACAACCAGAAAACAATTAATACAATGGCATTAGTAAGTCCTTATATATCAATAATAGCTCCAAATGTAAATGGATTGAATTTACCAATCAAAAGGTACAGAGTGGTTGGATGAATTAAAAAAACAAGACCCAACCATATGCTGCCTACAAGAGACCCACTTCAGCTTTAAAGACACACATAGGCTCAAAGCAAAGAGATGGAAAAAGATATTCCGTGAAAGTGTAAACCAAAAGAAAGCAGGATAGATATACCTATATCAGACAAAATAGACTTAAAGCCAAAAACAGTAACAAGAGACAAAGGTCAATATATAATGATAAAGGAGTCAATTCATCAAGAAGATGATAAAAAAATTTGTAAATATACATGCATCCAACAACGTAGCACCTAACTATAGTAAGCAAATAGTAATAGATCTGAAGGGAAAAATAAAAAACAATACAAAATAGAAGGAGGATTCAATACTCCACTTTCAGCAATTGATAGATCATCAAGACAGAAAATCAACCAGAAAAGATTGGACTTGAACATATATTAGACCAAATGGACCTAACAAACTAAGAAAAAAGATAGAAGACTCAAATAAATAAAATGAAAGAGGAAATACTAAAACTGATACTACAGAAATACAAAGAATCATAAGAGACTACCATAAACAATTATATGCCAACAAATTGGATAACCTATAAGAAACAGATGAATTCCTAGAAACGTACAACCTACCAGGACTGAATCAGGAAGAGACAGAAAATCTGAACAGACCAATAATGAGTAAGGAAATTGAATCAGTAATCAAAAACTTCCTAACATAGAAAACCCCAATACCAGATGTTTTCACTGGTGAATTCTACCAAATATTTCACCAATCCTTCTCAAACTCTTCCAAAAAATTGAAGAAGAAACACTTACAAACTCATTTTACAAGGCCAAATTACCCTGATACCAAAGCCTGATAAGGACATTAGAAGAAAAGGAAACTATAGACCAATATTCCTGATGAATATAGATGCAAAAATTCTTTAAAGAATATTAGCAAACCAAATTCAACAGCACATTAAAAGGATTATACACCACAACCAAGTGAGATTTATCCCTGGGATGCAAGGACGGTTCAACATATGCAAATCAATAAGTGTGATATTAGTAGAATGAAAGATAAAAATCATGCAATCATCTCAATAGATGCAGAAAAAACATTTGACAAAATACAACATCCTGTCACAATAGAAACCATCAAAAAATTGGGTATAGAAGGAACATACCTCAACATAATAGAGGCCATGTATAACAAACCCAAGCTAACATTATACTCAACTGTGAAAAATTGAAAGCTTTTCCTCTAAAGTCAAGAACAGGACAAGAGTGCCCACTCTCACCACTCTTATTCAACACAGTTGGAAGTCCTAGCTAAAGCAATTAGGCACGACAAAGAAATAAAAGGCATCCAAATCAGAAAGGAAGAAGTAAAATTGGCATTAATTGCAGATGATATGATCTTAAATACAGAAAACCCTAAAGACTCAATCAAAAAACTGTTGGAACTAATCAACAAATTCAGTACAGTTGCAGGGTATAAAATCAACATACAGAAATCAGTTGCATTTCTAAATACTAACAATAAAACATCTGAAAAAGAAATAAACTATCCCATTCACAATATCATCAAAAACAATAAAATACTTTTAGGAATAAATTTAACCAAGGAAGTGAAAGATCTGTACGATGAAAACTAAAAGATTTTGATGAAAGAAACTGAAGAAGACACAAATAAATGGAAAGATACCCTGTGTCCATGAATCAGAAAAATTAATATTGTTAGACTGTCCATACTACCCAAAGCCATTTATAGATTCAGTGCAATCTCAACCAAATTTCCTGGCATTCTTACCAGGAAAAGAAAAAACAATACTGAAATTTGTGTGGAATCACAAAAGACCCTGAATAGCAAAGCAATCATGAGAAAGAAGAACAAAGCTGGAGGCATCACAATTCCTGATTTCAAACTATACTACAAAGCTACAGTTATTAAAACAGTGTGGTACTGTTATAAAAATAGACACATAGACCAGTGGAACAGAATAGTTAGCCCAGAAATAAACCCCCACATTTACGGTCAATCAATATTTGACTAAGGAGCCAAGAACACTCAGTGGAGAAAGGATAGTCTCTTCAACAAATGGTGCTGGGAAAACTGGATAACCGCGAGTAGGAAAATGAAATTGGACCCCTAGCTTACATCACTCACATAAATTAACTTGAAATGGATTAAAGACTTAAACATGAGACCTGATACCATGAAAGTCCTAGAAGAAAACATAGAAGAGAAACTCCTTGACAAAGGTCTTGGCAACGATTTTTTAGAGACGACAACCAAAAACACAAGCAACAAAAGCAAAAATCAACAAGTGGGACTACATCTAATTAAAAAGCTTCTATATAGCAAAAGAAACAACAAAAAAAATGAAAAGGCAACCTATGGAATGGGAAAAAATATTTGCAAAACATATATCAGATAATTTAATACCCAAAACATATAAAAAACTCATACAACTTAATAACATAAAAACAAACAATCCAATTTAAAAATGGGCAGGGGAACTAAATAGATATTTTTCCAAAGAAGATATCCAAATGGCCAACAGGTACATGAAAAGATACTCAACATCACTAACCATCAGGGAAATGCAAATCAAAACCACAATGAAATAGAAGCCAACACCTGTTACAATGGCAATTTTGAAAAGGACAAGACAAGGGTTGGCGAGGATGTGGAGAAAAGGGAACCCTTACGCACTGTGGGTGAGAATGCAATTTGGTGCAGTTGGTATGGAAAATAGTATGAAGGTTCCCCCCAAAATTAAAAATAGAACTACCATATGGCCCAGCAATTCTATTCCTGCATATATATCCAAAGGAAATGAAAACAGGACATCAAAGAGATATATGCACTTCCATGTTCATTGCAGCATATTCAAAATAACCAAGATGGAGCCGGCCCCGTGGCTTAGCGGTTAAGTGCACACGCTCCGCTACTGGTGGCCTGGGTTCGGATCCCGGGTGCGCACTGACACACCTTCTCCGGCCATGCTGAGGTGGCGTCCCACATACAGCAACTAGAAGGATGTGCAACTGTGACATACAGCTATCTACCGGGGCTTTGGGGGGGAAAAAAAAAGGAGGAGGATTGGCAATAGATGTTAGCTCAGAGCCAGTCTTCCTCACACACAAAAAATAAATAAATAAATAAACTCTAAAAAAAAAAAACAAACAAAATAACCAAGATACGTAAACTACCTAAGTGTTCGTCAACGAATGAATAAAGAAGATGTGGTATATATATACAATGGAATATCATTCAGCCATGAGAAAGAAGGAAATCCTGCCATTTTTGAAAACGTGGATGGACCTTGAAGGCATTATGCTAAGTGAGATAAGTTAGACAGAGAAAGACAAATACTGTGTGATATTACCTACATGTGGAATCTAAAAAGCCAAGCTCATAAAAACAGACAGAAGAATAGTGATTACAGGGGCTGGGGGATTTGGGAAGATGTTGTTAAGGGCACAAACTTGCAACCAGTAAACAAATGAGTCCTGGGGGGCTAATGCACAGCATGGTGATTACAGACAACAAGACTGCATTATAAACTTCAAAGTTGCTAAGAGACTAGGTCTTAATTCCCACCACAAAGAAGAAATGATAATTATGTGATGTGATAGAGGTGTTAGCTAACACTATGGTGGTAATCCTATTGCAGTATATAAATATATTAAATCCACATGTTGTACGCCTTAAACTTATACTGTTATATGCCGATTATATCTCAATAAAAATAAGTTAAAAAGAAGAAGAGGAACACATTTATAATCTAAGAGGAAGAGCCACCTGAGAGAGATCAAAGTTGCACATCTTCTGCAATACTGGAAGTTTTTCTTTAGCTTTGTTTGTGGTTCAAAATAACTACTGAATAACAAGATAATAGTACAACATCTTATTAACAGACTGTGGTCTGAATTCCATTATTTATGGAATACAACGTCATTAAGAGTTTCTGTATATTCACTACATACTTCTTTTTTTTCGGCCAAATAACTTTTATTCCACTGAACTATTGCGGGTTTTTTTGGTTTTTTTTTTTTGCATCTTTTAAGAACAGTTTTAGGTTACAACAAAATTGAGAGAAAGGTACCAAATTTCCCGTATACCCTCTGCCACCACAATGTATAGCTTTCCCCATTATTAACATCACTCACCAGCAGGGTACTTTTTTTTTTTTTTAACCGAAGATGAACCTACATTTACACATCATAATCACCCAAAGCCCATAGTTTACCTTAGGGTTCACTTCTGGTTTTTTACATTCTATGGGTTTGGACAAATGTATAATGACCTGTATCCACCATTATAATATCATACAGAGTATTTTCACTGCCCTAAAAATCCTCTGTGCTCTGTCTATTCTACCTTCCTCCACAACCCCCAGCAACCACTCATCTTTTAATTAACTCCATAGTTTTGCCTTTTCCAGAATGTCACATAGGTGACATACAGTATGTAGATTCTGATAGGCTTCTTTCACTTGGTAATATGCATTTAAGGTTCCTCCATGTCTTCTCATGACTTGATAGCTCAATTTTTTAGCACTGAAAAATACCCTATTATCTGGATGTACCTCAGTTTACTTATCCACTCATCCACTGAAGGACATCTTGCCTGATTCAGAGTTTCGGCAGTTATGAAGAAAGCTGCTATAAACATCTATGTGCAGGTTTTTGTGTGGACATAAGTTTTCAACTCCTTTGGGTAAATATCAAGGAATGTGATTGTTAGATTGTATGGTAAGAGTATGTTTAGTTTTGTAAGAAACTGCCAAACTGTCTTCCAAAGTGGAGTACCACTCCGCGTTCCCACCAGCAGTGAGTAAGAGTTCCTCTTGCTCCACATCCTTGCTGGCATTTGATGCTATCAGTGCTTTGGTTTTTGGCCATTCTAATAGGTGTGTATTGTTATCTCATTGTTGTTTTAATTTGCATTGCCTTGATGACATATGATTATGGAGCATCTTTTCATATGCTTAATTGCCATCTGTATATCTTCTTTGGTGAGGTGTCTGTTTAGGTCTTTGGCCCATTTTTTAATTGGGTTGCTCATTTTCTTATTGTTGAGTTTTAAGAGTTCTTTGTATATTTTGGATACCAGTCCTTTATTGGATGTGTCTTTTGCAAATATTTTCTCCCAGTCTGCAGCTTGTTGTCTCATTCTCTTGACATTGTCTTTTGCAGAGCGGGAATTTTTAATTTTAATGAAGTCCAGCTTATCAGTTCTTTCTTTCATGGGTCATACCTTTGATGTTTTATCTAAAATGGCATCACCATACTCAGAATCATCTAGGTTTTCTCCTAAAAGTTATCTTTTAGAGTTTTACAGTTTTGTGTTTTACATTTTGGTGTATGATCATTTTGAGTTAATTTTGGTGAAAGGTATAAGGTCTGTATCTAGATTCATTTTTTGCATGTGGATGTCCAGTACCATTTGTTGAAGAGATTATCTTCACCCCATTGTATTGCTTTTGCTCCTTTGTCAAAGATCAGTTGGCTATATTTATGAGGATCTGTTTCTTAGCCCCCTCTTCTGTTCCATTGATCTGTCTATTCTTTGCCAATACCACACCGTCTTGATTACTGTAGCCTTATAGTAAGTCTTGAAGTCAAGGAGCATAAGTCCTCCAAATTTGTTCTCCTTCAATATTGTGTTGGCTATTCTGGGTCTTTTGCCTCTCCATATAAGTTTAGAATCAGTTTGTCGATACCTAAAAAATACCTTGCTGGGGGCCGGCCCCGTGGCTTAGCGGTTAAGTGCGCGCCCTCCGCTGCTGGCGGCCCGGGTTCGGATCCCGGGCGCGCATCGACACACTGCTTCTCCGGCCATGCTGAGGCCGTGTCCCACATACAGCAACTAGAAGGATGTGCAGCTATGACATACAACTATCTACTGGGGCTTTGGGGGGAAAATAAATAAATAAATAAAATCTTTAAAAAAAAAAAATACCTTGCTGGGATTTTGATTGGGATTTCATTAAATCTTTAGGTCAAGCTGGAAAGAACTGACATCTTGACAATATTAAGTCTTCCTGCCCAAGAACATGGAATATCTCTCCATTTATTTAGTTCTTTGATTTTGTCCATCAGAGTTTTGTAGTTTTCCTCACATAGATCTTATACATATTTTAGATTTATACCTAAGTATTTCATTTTAGTGGTGCCAAAGTAAATGGCATTGTTTTTAATTTAAAATTCCACTTCTTCATTGCAATTGACTTTTGTATGTTAATATTAGTATTTTGTATGTTCGCCTTGTATCCTGTGACCTCGCTATAGTCACTTAGTTCCGGGAGTTGTTTTGTCAATTCTTTCAGATTTCCTACATACACAATCCTGTCATCTGTGAACAAAGCAGTTTTATGTCTTCCTTCCCAATCTGTATACCTTTCGTATCCTTTTGTTGCCTTATTGCATTAGCAATGACTTCCCTACAATGTTGAAAAGGAGTGGTGAGAGAGGGATATCCTTGCCTTATGGCTGATCTTAGTGGGAAAGCTTCGAGTTTCTCATCATTAGATGTGATTTTAGCTGTCAGTTTTTTGCAGATGTTCTTTATCAAGTTGAGGAAGTTCCCTTCTGTTCCTAGTTTACTGAGAGTTTTTATCATGAATGGGTGCTGGATTTTGTCTAATGCTTTTTCTGCATCTATTGACAGGATAATGTGATTTTTCTTTTTTATTCTGTTGTTATGATGGATTACATTAAATGATTTTTAAACATTGAAGCAGGCTTACATACCTAGAATAAATCCCACTTGGTCATGGTGTATAATTCTTTTTGTACTATTTTGGATTTGATTTGCTAACATTTTCTTGAGAATTTTTGCATCTATGTTTATGACAGATATTGGTTTGTAGTTTTCCTGTAAATTTTGCCTGGCTTTGGTATTAGGGTGATCTGGCTTCATAGAATGAGTTAGGAAGTATTCCTTTTGCTTCTATCCTATGAAAGAGATTGTAGAGAATGGGTATAATTTCTTCCTTGAATGTTTGGTAGAATTCAACAGTGACCCCAGCTGGGCCTGGTGCTTTCTGTTTTGAAATGTTATTAGTTATTGATTCAAATTCTTTAATAGATATGGGCCAGTTCAGGTCATCTAAATTCTTCTTGGGTGAGTTTTGAAAGATGGTGTCTTTCAAAGAATTGGTCCATTTCACCTAGGTTATCAAATTTGTGGGCATAAAGTTGTTCATAGTATTCTTTTATTACCCTTTTATGACCCATGGGATCTGTAGAGCTATGTCCTCTTTCATTTATGATATTAGTAATTTATGTCTTCTCTCTTTTCTTCTTAATTAGCTTGGCTAGAGGCTTATCAATTTCATTGATCTTTTCAAAGAACTAGCTTTTGGTGTCATTGTTTTTTTCTTATTTAGTTTTAAAATTGATACAAAAGTCAAAGGGTTGTAAAGGTGACACAGTGAAAATATCCCAGCCATTTAGCCATTCTCAGAAGCAATCACAGGCCCCAGTTTCCCTAAGATACCATTCCAAAGAAATGCAAAGACAAGTATATGGTGCTACACTGGCATTTGAGAAAAGTCTAGTTCATTTCTTAAATATGTTTTTAATGTGATTTACACATGTATATACACATATATGTACACCAATATGTAATCTTTTAAAGTTTTTAAAATAAAGTATAACCAGAAAGTAGAATAAGTTAAGAAAAAGAGATAATTTCTTTCTTTTTCTCTTTCTTAGAAAGAGAATTTCTTTCTCTTTCCTGGAAGAGACTTCTAGGAAGATGGCAAAGTAAAAAGCACCAGGAAACTGTCTCCCCACCTACAGAACAATTGCACTGGCAGAATCTGTCTAATGTTACTATTTCAGAATCCAGAGTCTATTGAAGGCTTGCAACTTCCAGGGGAAGGCTTGAATGGCAAATGCATTTAATTTCAGTCCATTTCTGCTCATAGCACAGAAGTAGCTACTCATCTCCCTCCCCTAGCCATGTGTGATCTTGAACTTTAAATCAAAAAAAGATTACAAGAGACAAAGAAGGATACTATACATCAATAAAAGGTTCAATACAGCAAAAGATATAATAATCATAAATATTTATGCACCTAATGACAGACCATCAAAATATATGAAGAAAAAACTGATAGAATTGAAGAAAAAAACAGTTCTACAATAAGAGTTGGAGACTTCAAAACCTCACTCACAATAATGGATAGAACAACCAGACAGAAGATGAGTCAGGAAACAGAGGACTGAAACTACACAATAAACCAACTTAACCTAACAGACATATACAAAACACTGTACCCGACGACCAGAGCATTCTGCTCAAGTGTGCATGAGACATTTTCCAGGACAGACCATCTGTGAGCTTACAAATTAAGTCTCAATAGATTTTAAAAGGTAAATATCACACAAAGTATCTTCTCTGGCCATAATAGGATGAAGGAAGAAATCCAAAACAAAAGTTAAACAGGAAAATTCACAAAATCGTGGAAACTAAACACTACACTTGTAAACAAAAAGTGGCTCAAAGAAGAAGTCACAAGGGAAATTAGAAAATACTTAGAGATGAATGAAAACAAAAACATAACCTACCAAATCCTATGGGCTGCAGCAAAGCAGTGCTCACAGGGAAATTTATAGTTGTAAATACCCACCCTAAGAAAAGAAGATCTCAAATCAGTAACCTAAAAGTCCACCTTAAGGATTTAGGGGAAAAAAGCAAACTAAACCCAAAGCTAACAGAAGGAAGGAAATAATCAAGATTAGAGGAGCAATAAATGAAATAGAGAATAGAAAAACAATAGAGAAAATCAGTGAAACCAAAAGTTGGTTCTTCAAAAAGATCAACAAAATTGACAAACCTTTAGCTAGAAGGACTAAGAAAAAAAGAGAGAGTCAAATTACTTAAATCAGAAATGAAAGCAGGGACCTTACTACTGATTTTACAGAAATAAAAAGGATTGTAACCATGCACTATTAACAATTATACACAACAAATTGGATAACCTAAATGAAATGGACAAATTCCTAGAAACACAAAACCTACCAAGACTAAATCATGAAGAAATAGAAAATCTGAATATACTCAAAAAAATGGAATGAAAAATATCCCAATTAAAAAAACCCCTTGGGGGCCATCTCAGTGGTGTGGTGGTTAAGTTTGCATGCTCTGCTTCAGTGGTCTGGGGTTCCTGGGTTCAGATCCCAGGTGCAGACCTGCACATCACTCATCAAGCCATGCTGTGGCAGCATCCCACATACAAAATAAAGGAAGATTGGCACAGGTGTTAGCTCAGGGTCAATCTTCCTCACCCAAAAAAAAAAAAAGCACTGGACCTGATGCCTTCACTAGTAAATTCTACAAGACATTTAAAGAACTAATACCAACACTTCTCACACTTTCCCCAAAAATGGACAAGGAGGGAACACTTCCTAACTGATTCTATGAGTTCAGCACTTTTAGCATTTTTAGATTCTGTTTGCTAATCTATTTTTGAGGCTTTTGCATCTATGTTCATGAGAGATATTGGTCTGTAGTTTTCTTTTCTTTTAAAGTCTTTGTCTGTTCACCAAAGTCTTTGATGACAAAGATGCTACAAGGAAACCACCACCAATATTCTTTATGAACACTTATTCAAAAATTCTCAGCAAAATATTAGCAAACTGAATTCAGCAGTATATTAAAAGGATTGTACACCATGACCAAGTGGGAGTTATTCCTGGAATGCAAGGATGGTTCAACCTACAAGTATCAATCAACGTAATGCACCACATTAACAGAATGAAGGGGAAAAAACACATGATCATCACAACTGATGCAGAAAAGGCATTTGATAAAACTCAACACCATTTCATGATAAAAACACTCAACTAATTAGGAACAGAGGGAAACTACCTCAATATAACAAAAGCTATATTAGAAAAAAAACCCACAGTGAACATCATACTTAATAGTGAAAGACTGAAAGCTTTTCCTCTAAGATCAGGAACATGACAAGGAGGCCCCCCCTTATCACCTGTGTTCAACACAGTACCAGAAGTTCTAACCAGAGCAATTAGGTAAGAAGAAGAAATAAAAGGCAACTAAATTTGAAAGGAAGAAGTAAAATTATCTCTGCTCACAGATGACATGATCTTGTATTTAGAAAACACTAAAGATTCCACAAAAATACTGATAGAACTCATAAATGAATTCAACAAATTGGCAGAATACAAAGTCAATACAATAAAATCAGTTGCATTTCTATACACAAACAATAAAAGATAGAAAAAGAAAACTATGAAAAATTCCATTCACAATATCATCAAAGAGAAAAAAATACTTAGGAATTAGTTTAACCAAGTTGGTGAAAGACGTACAATGAAAACTATGAAACATTGCTGAAAGAAATTAAAGAAGATATAAATAAATGAAAATGCATCCCATATTCATGTATTAGAAGACAATATTGTTAAGATGTCAGTGTTACTTAAAGCAATCTACAGATCCAATGTAATTCCTATTGAAATTCCAAAGACTCTTTTGCATAAAAAGAAAAACCCATCCTAAAATTCATAAGGAATCTCAAGGGACCCCAGATAGCCAAAACAATCCTAAAAAAGAAAGTTAAACCTGAAGGACTCACATTTCCAGATTTTAAAACTTACTAGAAAGCTACAGGAATCCAAACAATGTGGTACTGATATAAAGACAGACATATAGATCCAAGGAATAGACTAGAGAGCCTAGTAATAAACTCTAGCATATATGTTCAAATGAATTTCACAAGAGTGCCAAGATCCTTCAATGGGGAAAGGACAGGTTTTCCAACAAACAATGCTAGAAAACTGGGTAGCCATATGTAAAAGAATGAAGTTGGAGCCTTACCCAACACCATATATTGAAATTAACTCAAAATGGATCAAAGACCTAAATATAAGACCTAAAACAATAAAACTCTTTGAAGAAAACATAGAGCAAAATCTTCATGACATTGGATTTGGCAATGATTTCTTGGATATGACACCAAAGGCAGAGTAAACAAAAGAAAAACTAGAAAAATTGCACTTCATGAAAATTTAAAAACTTTGTGCATGAAAAGACACTATCAACAAAGCAGAAAGCAACGGAGAATGGGAGAAAATATTTGTAAACCATTTATCTGATAAGGAATTAATGTCTGGAACATAGAGAACTCCTAAAACTCAACAATAAAAAACCAAACGACCCATTTCAGAAATGGGCAAAGGACTTGAACAGACACATCTCCAATGAAGATATAGAAATTGCCAACAGGCACTTGAAAATATGCTCAACATCACTAATCATTAGGGAAATGCAAATCAAAACTATGAAATACCACTTCACACCCATTAGAATGGCTACTATTTAAAAAAAAAACAGACAACAACAAATTTGGTGAAGATGTGGAGAAATTGGAACTCTTGTGCAGTATTGGTGGGAATGTAAAATGGTACAGCTGCTGTGGAAAACAGTATGGAGTTTCCTCAAAAAATTAAAAATAGAACTTTCATATGACCCAGCAATTCCTCTTCTGGATAATTCCCCCAAAAGAATTGAAAGCAGGGTCTCAAAGAGCTATGTGTATGCCCGTGTTCATACCAGCATTACGCACAATAGCTAAAACGTGTGAGCAACCCAAGTGTCCATCCACAGATGTTTGCTCTTTATAAGCCACCCTGTCCATGATATTTTGTTATAGCAGCCCAAAGGGACCAAGACAATAACTCAGCTGTGCTGTCAGTCAGCGTGGGAAGTCCAGAGGTTTAGCTTTCCCAGAAGAGCCTGGGAACTTGGGACGTGGTGGATGGTAGGCAGCAGGTGGTGCTGAGGTGAGGGCTGCAGGGAAGTCTACCCTCACAGCCAGCCGTCACGTGTCACATGGCATCAGTCATATTAGACAGGGAGCAATGTCACAAGAAGAGATCCTGGGCTCTAGTAGCTCAAATTTCAACTTTGAAGGCCAGGTGGATATCCAGAGACCAGGAAGCAAGGAGCATCCTTTAGAGACCAGAGACAGGGAGCAAAGACCAGAGCATGGGTCCAAAGACCTTCGCCCTTGTCCACCTCGATCCAGTGGCAGAAAACACACTCTCTCCAACTCTGAACACTCTTCAGGGGAGGAGCATGAGGGGAGAGGCTAGCTCAAAGACCCAGTGTCTTTGTCAAAGAGAGATTGCACAGGACCTAAAGGAACTGTTTCAATACTCGATCTAGGCCAAGCTTTCCTTCCAACTAGGTGTGTTCGGTGAGTAGGTCTCAGGAAGCAGGCCAGGTTAGGTTTAGACAAAACAAATAATTTATATTTTCTCTGCTTAAAAAAAAAAGAAATGGCACTCCTCTCCTTTCTAGCTCATTTTAAAGAGGATCATAAAGTTAAGAAAGATTAAGCTATAATTCTTATAACCTTTTAGTAATTCCAACAACTGAGTATCTGCTAATTGGTGAGTGAAGACAGAAGTGATTGTGGACCATATATTTTTGATTTGTTTGCCTCCAGTATAAATCTTGTGATTTGTGTTTAATTTCTTCCTGTTGTTGATCTTTAGGCCAAAGAGTGTATGCTCTTCTTATAAATAAATCATTTTCAAACATTTTTATTTGGATCTTATGAGTTTGCAGGAAGTTGTTCAGAGGCACAAAGAAAGGTCTTAAGCACTGCCCAAGAAGCCTACAAATGACCTCCTTACCAGGTGCCTTCCTGGGAAGTGGTGGCCACACCTCCCCCCAACTCCCTGTGTGTGGGGGGCCTCCTCACCCTGGGCCTGAGGGGCGTTCCTCACCCGGGTGCGTGGGGGGCTCCTCACCCTGGGTCTATGTGGGGGGGCTCCTCACCCTGGGTCTCAGGGGGGCTCGTTGCCCTGGGTGTGTCTGGGGGCTCCTCACCCTGGGTCTGGGTGGCTGCTCCTCACTCGGGGTCTGTCAGGGGAGGCTCCTCACCTTGGTCTGTGTGGGGCTCCCCACCCCGGGTCTGGGTGGGGGCTTGTCACCCTGGGTGTGTCTGGGGGCTCCTCACCCTGGGTCTGTAGGCAGAGAGCTGCATCTGTGCTGCTGTTGCTTCTCATCCTTGGCTTCCCTGATCCTTGGCCTGAACAGGGAAAATGGACAATTAAGAAGAGCTCAGAAGAAAGGATGAGGGAAGGAACAGGAAGATGGGAGGCTTGAGGTACATGTGTGAGCAGCATTCTTGTTTGAACTTTCAGAAACACTGCATTCACGGACGGAGGTGAATGTGTAAGGTAAGTGTCACTGCTTTCTGTGCTCGCTGAGTCCTTTGGAAGAGCAACTTAAGTGAAATGTGCCATCCAGGCTTCCAGGCAGCGTTCAGGTCCCTTATCTGCTGGAAGCTCTTTTCCCCAAGTCTGTCTTGGCACCGTTTAACCTCGTCTCTAAACGTCGACACCAAAGCCCGTCAGTCCAACACCCAGCGCAGCCCCTGCCAGTGTCAACCTACTTTGTGTTTAGCATCCAGTTCAGGTTCCACATGGAACTTGTCTTTGCAAATCAGTCCTTTCCCACTGACGATGCAGGAATTGTGACGGGTTCTTTCATTTGCAGTAATGGTGGACTGTCTTGATGCATGTGTGCGCTTGTGTGGTCCCCAGAAAGCTGCTAGCTCCTTCAGGTCAGGAGCCGTGTCCCTCAGGCCTCAGAACTTGAGATACACAGAAATGGAACTGGGAGGGAACTTAAGACCCATCTCTCTGATGTAATCAACACTTTATTATCCTCTCTCCCCCACCAGAATTCTGTTTGAGGGTGTGCTATGAGAGATGAGATTTTTTTAAAGTAAATAAGCTTAAGCACAATCAGAATTCAAAGCAGCATCTTTTCTGGTCTTGTAACATTAAGTGGGGAAGAGGCCTAAGGAAAGCGCCTGTGCAGCGGCAACAACCACTTATCAGAACGACCATCTCCAGGGCTCTACTCATCTAAGATTCCAGGAAATCTCAGGCAGGTGGAAAAAACCCAACTGAGCAGGAGAAATACTGTGGGCTAAAAATATCACGTGCTCAAACATGACCCAAACTCCAAAAGCCATAGGTAGTGGATAAATTCAACTACATAAAGATAAAAAATTTTAGCCTGGCAAAAAAGCAAATTAAAAAAAATGACACATGGGGGGAAAAAAAACATTTTCAGCTCATCACAGACAAAGGGCTGATCTCCCTAATTAACAGAGCTCACAGCAGTGAAGAAGAAAAAGTCTTTAAAAGGACAATGTTTTAATCGTGACTCCCATACAGACATAAAATAAACATGTATCAAAGATTTTACTTAGCTCATTAATGAGGAAACAGGTCAGATGTTATAACTGATTCAAAGGAGGGTTCCAAGAACACCACATACAGAAAACAAGGAATTCTGAAATGAATTTACAAATAGATGTGAAACAGCTCTATTCACAAGGCTATAATCAATTGTGTTCATGGGACACAATTTGCATTACTATGGACAAGATTAATTAGCATTATTATCAGTTTTCTACAATTTACAAGTTATAAAGTAGCTCAAAGAGAATAAAAGGCAGAGAGAACCTGGATAGGTGAGCTAGGCAGGACATCCAATAATCTTTTTTTTGCCCATTTAAAAATCTTTCACAATATTTCCTAAGTTCAACCCCCAGTAGTTCAAGGGACATGAACAAACAGTTCACAGAAAGGGAAATACAAATGGCTTTTTAAAATATTTTTTTAAATACTCAACCTTACTTATAACAAGAGAAATGCAAATTAAAACCGATGCTTTCTGTTGGGGAAGTGTTGCTGGTGAAAGTGAAGCCACTGTGGGGTCTATGGCAACGTCTGCAAACTTACAGGTTCGTTTACTGGTGACTCATCAATCTACTTTGAGAAATCTCCCTTCAGATATACTTGCCCACATGTGAAATGAACTATTTTTGTCATAACAAAAGTTGATTGATGGGGCCGGCCTGGTGGTGCAGTGGTTAAGTTCACTTGTTCGGCTTCAGCGGCCCAGGGTTCGCTGGTTTGGACCCCGGTGGCAGACCTGCTCACCGCTCATCAAGCCGTGCTGAAGTGGCGTCCCACACAGAAGAACTAGAAGGACCTACAACTAGGATATACAACTATGTACTGGGGCTTTGGGGAGAAAATAGAAAAAAAAAAGAGGAAGATTGGCAACAGATGTTAGCTCAGGGCCAATCTTCCTCCAAAAAAAAAAAAGAAAGTTGATTGTTTACAATAGCAAAAGACTGGAAAAAGGCCGAGTGTCCCTCAATGGGAACGGAACTATGGTGCATCCAGAAGATGGAAGACTGCTGCTTTAAAAAAGGCAGATCTCTAAGATAAACTTCAAAGAAAACAAGATGCAGAATAGAGTATATAGGATACTGTGTTTTGGGTTACAATGAAGGGATGGTAGGAATTTATATTCATAATTGGCTTGTATTCACATAAAGAAACACAGAAAAGATACAGCAGAAACTAGTATAAATGGTCATCTGTCATGGGCTATGGGGGGCAGGCACAAGACTGGGAACGTGAGACTTCACAGTGAATACCTCTTCGAGTTTCTGTATTTGGACCATGTGATTAGATTACATATTCAAAACGTTACATTTGTTCAAAAATGATGATTTGGGTTTTCCTAATAGCCTGGGTGGTAAATGGTGAGATGCTGACGGCAGGTAACAGTGATATTTTTCTCTTCTTTCCCCCCCGTCGCATCATTCCTAACCAGAGAGGTCTTCACGCCTCCATACATAAGGTGCCAGTCCATTGCTTGCTTTCTAGCTTCATTTCCATAACTAGATTGTTGTCCTTGGCAGTTTTGTGCCTCCTGAAACCCCATCCCCATCTCAAGTTAAGTGCTATAAACATTGTAGGAACTCCTTAAATTCCATTAGACTGACTTATTGCCCTTATTCTCTGAACATCAAGGAGCCATTGAAGCCCATGGTTGAGTTGAACTGAGGATTTATATAATAGAGATATCTGGAAGAAAGACAGGATGGAAAAACAGAGAGGTGGCAACAGGGGAGAAGGATGTTTCTGTAGAAAATTATCCCCCATAGGTCATCCTTTTACATGATTAAACAAAATATTTAATATATTAATACCTGAATGTTTAACTTGAACTTGAAACAGACCAAATGGATGGTTTAATTATTCACATCACAAAGAATCATGGGGTAGCTTTAAATAGCTTCTTCTCAAGTGTTTCTCCACATATCCTTAATCATCTGATAGAGGTAGAGAGTAAAAGCAAATGTGTTTGCCTCTGCTGATAGATTGTCAGTCAGGCACCAAGACAGAGCAATTCTGAACTTTGCTGTTTAAAAACAATCCTGACATTTTGGGGATTTCGTTATTGTTTCCAGGAGATTACAGCACTGGATTATTCTGTCAGTCCAGGACACCCAGCACCCTCACTCCTAAATTAAGAGAGGAGTATTGTGTGCTGGTCTAGTCTCCTTTACTTGCCAAGACCCACCTACCCAACAGGGTGACCACACGTACACCCTTCTGTATAAGCAGAATGATGCCCCCAAAAATCCAAAACATGTCTTTGGTTATATCCAGGTTTACTGGAAGAAACAAAAACCCTTCCTCTCTGCGCAGTCCCGGCAGCCCAGGGCGCTCTTGTGTCTGGAGGTAGGTTAGTTACAAGGAGCACTAGCTGCTTGATGGCAGGGAAACAGGCTAAATGAGCCAGAAGAGATCACTATCTCCTCTGTGTGGTAGAACCAAGACTACACCTGAGCCTCTGACTGAGGAGTGGAGCCACGAGGCCAGCTCAGCGTCACAGTCTCCGCTGGACCCGAAACCCGGAGGCATGGTGGGGCTCCGTCACCACTTGATCCCAGCAACTCCCCATGGCTGGTGCTCACATATCTGTTGGTTGAATAAGTGAATGAGACAGAGGTCATAAGATTGAAATTTTTTTTTTTTTTTGGTGAGGAAGATTAGCCCTGAGCTAATGTCCGATGCCAATCCTCCTCTCTTTGCTGAGGAAGACTGTCCCTGGGCTAACATCTGTGCCCATCTTCCTCTACTTTATATATGGGACACCACCACAGGATGGCTTGATGAGTGGTGTGTACATCTGCACCCGGGATCAGAACCTGTGAACCCTGGGCTGCCGAAGGGGAGAGCGTGAACCTAACCACTATACTACCAGGCCCCCACGATTGAATTTTTTAAAGCCCAAACTATCAGACTCAGAAACTAATTCCTTTTGAAAGAAAAATAAGAATCTAAAGTTAGTTCCCAAAAGTTTGCCTTACTATTTGTGTATTAGAACAGGAGTCAGCAAACGACGGCCCCAGGGCCAAATCTGGCTGCTATTTTCTGTAGGGCCCACAAGTTTAAAATAGTGTTCATACTTCTAAACAATTGCAAAACATCAATAGGATAATATTTCATGATGGGAAATTATATGAACTTCAAACTTCTGTGTCCATAAAGCAAGCTCTCTTGGAGGAGAGCCCCGCCCCCTGGTCTGAGCACTGCGTGGGTCACAACATCAGAACCGAGTGGTTGAGACAGAAGCTACGTGGTCCCCAAAGCCTAACAGAAATGTTGCAGCCCCCGCCTTAGAAGGTTGGCAACGATCTGGTTAAACCCTCGCTGGGGCTGTCATGATGCAGCATCATCAGAGTGCCCTGTCATCTTTCCAAGTGTGACCGCCCACTAATGACTAATGGTTTAATTTTAACCAAGAGAACCCCTAAAACCAATCAATATCAGCCAACCTGTCTTCACAGCCCTCGTTTCCATCTGCAGGAACCACGTGCCTGGAGGCATGTCCACTTGTTTTCCATCTATGGACTCCCGAAGTGATTGTCCAGATTACACTGACCTGATACAGCCCTTGAAAACCTGCGATACACCCTCAGCAGCTGGAAGCCACTCTCGCGGAGGAGAACGTTGTCGTTGAGGATTCCCGGCTTGTTCTGCGCTAGTCAGAGACTACAAAAGCCAGGTTCTGTGGGTTCTCAGTCCTGGCATCTTTCACGCCACCTGCCCCACAGGGGAAACCTGAGTCCTCAGTGGAAAGCTTGTCTGATAATGGTCAGGGCAGGTTCAGTCTGCCATGTGCAGTGGGTCTGAGGAGCAGAACATGGAGGAAAGGCCTTCCTTTACACTGGCTCGAGGAGGCAGAGCCACGCTCAGTGACTCACCAGGGGTCACTCAACAAGATGAGGGGTGCATCCAGCCCTCTGCAAAAGTGTCCCGAGGGAAGGTGGGCCGCAGGCAGCTCTGGCTCCACGTTGCTCTGCACCACACGGCCCCACCTCAAGCTCCAGCTTCACAGCCACCCCTGGGCTGCAGGGCGTGGCCCAGGGTGGTCACCTGGGGGTCTGCTGAAGAACAGGTTCTGGGGACGTCCTCCTGGGGTTAGCTAGAGTAGAGGTGCCAGGATGCATTCGTCTGGGTTGTTACCCACCCATTCCCTTCACATTGTAGCAAAAACTGAGACCATTTCCGCTGCACTCTGTCCTGTCCCAACAGGCAGTGGGCGGCAGGCCGCACGGGCTCTGATCACCTTGATGTCCACTCTGCCCTGGCTCCTTTCTGTATCCTTCCATGCTCTCCTTCCTTCCCACTTTCGGTTTATACTACTTGACTATTTCATGGATCTTTCTAATGTGTATCATCTTGTGAATGAGTTACTTCTTCACTAACCATATTATTTATTTCTAATTCCTTCCCGTCTTCCCCTTGTCATCCTTCATCCTCTTTGTGTTGTTTTAGTCGTTTGTCAAATGCTGGGGATACTTGGGCCCCAACAATGGATTACTATAATTAATGACCTTTGGCAACAAGGCCTGAGTGGCTCTCAGGACTCACCGGCATTTTCTGTATTATGAAAACAAGCAAGTTCATCATGTCTCCAGGAGCTCCTCTTACCCACCCGTTCTATCACCCGTCTCCCGGGAGGGTGTCCAGCCCTGTGTTCACAAGGCCCGTGATGCCACTCACCGGGGAGGAGTCCCTTCCCATAGCACGTTCACTGAGTGCCTGCTCTGTGCAGGGCACCGTGGCAGGCCTTGGGAAACACACCCTGTCCGCAGGGAAGCCGGACGGGTGAAGAGACAGTGAACACACGTCGTCAACACAATGTCAGGAAACAGCAACGCGAGAAGAGCGCAAGCCGCCGTCGTCCTCCTCTGCCCTCCGCCCTGCCAGGCACCAAGGCTGGACACACCACCAGTCGCTGATTCTTTCTTCCCACTTTCAATTTCTACCCCTTTGCTCTTTCACTGGTCAGTCTATGCCTCCTGAAGCACTGACAGCTCCATCTGGGGTCTGCCACACCTGGAGAACCATCTAGAATGTGGCGTCTTGTATACTCTCCTCACACAGGATGGGAAGTAGAGGAAAATGCGTTTTTCTGTCCAAATATGCTATGTAACCCAACTTCCTAAAGTACTTTAACTTTTTGCTTCCTATCTTGTTCCTTCCCCTGGCAGGGCGATGCCCTGATGACAAACAAGACTGGAAATAAGGCCGGCTGGCCAGGCTGAGAAGCTGTTTGCCCAGAGGTCTTGAGAGTTGGTCTCTGAGGCAGTGACAGAAGTCTGCTTTGTCCCTTCCCTTTATTTCCACTCATTTCCACTCGAATGCCAGTTCTGACAGGGGCTGAATGGGCCACAGCGGGACAGAGTTCACACACTCTCTCCACCCACGGAAGTCTGAGTCCAGCTTGGTGATGATGAAATGGAGAGGGATGAAGACAGAGGTGTGTGTCAGGGGAGGGCAGGGGCTGAAAAGTCACTGTACATCGGAGAAATCCGCACACGCCAGAGGGAGCTGGTATTGTCAACCATCTCAAGATGTCACCACCACAAAACAGCAGCCCACCATGGCACAGGGGCCGATCGAAATTTCTTGCTAAGATGTCAGATTGATCTTGGTCTTGCCCGGTTATTTTACTCACAGAATTAACCTTAATGACTGAAAGACAGGAAGAGGTAGTGACTGAGAGTACCACTCGACTGAGCCAGGCTGACTGTGACAGGGAGACAGTGCTGGCACCAGCTGCTGTTCTCACTCTAGAAGGATGGCCACATGGGGTCCTGCATGCCTTTCTGGAATAGGGTAGAAAATAAAAGGTTTCCTATGTCAGAGGGGATCAGGGATTGTGAGTTCCACTGAGAAAAGTAGTGAGTGGAAGCTGCAAGTCACAGGAGACGTGGGTGTTAAGGAAATGGAACTTCTCTCCACACAAGCAGCCTCAGCGCTTCTCAAGGTGGACAGGCCATCCCGTCTCTATGCTGAGATATCGAGGAGGAAAATAAGACAGAATGATAATCGACCAGCCAAACAAACTACTGTTGATTGTGTCCCAAGAACTCAGCATTATGCTGGAGGATGCAGAACATGGCACCACAGAAGAGCAGTCTATACTCACACACAGGTACGCAGGCACACGCAGGTACACACCCATACACAGGTACACACACATGTACACAGGCACACACAGGTACACACATTCAGGTACACACAGGTAAACATGTACACACAGGTATGCACACACTGTCCAAAGCAGGGCTGTGCAGGGGCAGCTCTCTTGGTCCCCTTGTTTCATCTGACTCATCACTGTTAGGCCACCATCTGAGAAACTGGGGTCTTCCTTCAATATTCTGTGTGATCTGATGCAGCCAGGCTGGTCTTACATCAGCATCCACCTTCAAACACCCAAAGCATCGTCCCCCAATTAGTGTGGGACCCTCTTGGACAAAAGTTGTGGGGGGACAAGTGGAGTCCTAATACAAAGGCACATAGGTAACCCCAGTGATCTGTGTGCAGATTTGAGGTCTACTGATTTTCATGTGTATAAAACTTAGTTTTTTATAACCATTAGGCTGAAGGCCAGTTAACTTGCTACTGTTTTCCGAAAGACAAAGCCATAAGAATTCTCAGATTTGTTGGCTGTCAAAGACCAAAGGTACTTAGGATTGGAGCGGTCACTAGACCTGCTTCCTGAGCTGCAACGTGCCTGTCACACAGCTGACAGAGAGTATCGGCACACAGGACTCATGTTTACTCTCTGTCCCAAGAAGTTTCCAATAATCTGTACACTTGCAGCAAAATGTGAACAAATATATTTAGATATATTTAAAAGAATTTAAAAAAACATTTCACAAAACATTTGTTGCCATAGGAATTTTTTTCGCAATAAATGCCCACACCAAAATTTAAACATTGTTCAAAGTATGATTCTCTGTACTAATAAGTAATGCAACAAATTATGTAAACAGAGTCAGACACATTTCCCTGTAGGAGTCACTTCCTTCCTGGGACTGAAGCTGTCCCAGTTTTCCAGGGGACCAATTAAGAAACTGCTATTTCCAGAGCAACAAAAATAAAAGCTTTTATTTGTTCATTTGAATATAAAACAGGCGTTATCACAGATGTACAAAGCTTACTGGTGGTGTAACATACGAGAAGGTTGCCATCCTTCGCACATAAAAATTTCCTTTGACACTGTGACTGGTTGAGTACATTTCTCTAACCAGCCATCACACTCTATGAAATAACGCTGCTAACATTCAACTGATAAAAGGGACCGTTTCCCTTGGGTAAAGTGTCAAGCAGGATTAAATAGAGATAATAAACAAGCACCATGAGGAAGCCGCCCTATCGGGTCACGTCTGTGTCTCCATGTGCACTGCGCACCCTCCTTTGTGCAAGCTGATGACACGGTTTTGTCTGACTTCAGAAGCACAAGGTCACAAGACAAACATCTGTTCCCTTGTCAGGAACGAGTTATCTACGACACGATTTCTAATACAGAATGATCCTTCTTTATTGCTGACATGGGGGGGTTCTTAAGTGTCTACTTTCCTTTTCTGCAAAACAGAACTTCGATCCCATGGGGCCGGCCCCGTGGCGTAGCGGTTAAGTGTGCACGCTCTGCTGCGGGCAGCCCAGGTTCGGACCCCGGGTGCACACCGACGCATTGCTTGTCAGGCCGTGCTGTGACGGCGTCCCACATAAAGTGGAGAAAGATCGGCTCGGATGTTAGCTCAGGGCAGGTCTTCCTCAGCAAAAACAGGATTGGCATGGATGTTAGCTCAGGGCTGATCTTCCTCACAAAAAAAACAACAAAAAAAAGAACTTCGATCCCAGCCCCCAACCCTTTGGACCTCACCTCTAACACCAGAGACCACGTCCACAACCGCACGCCTGGCGTGTGGAGCTCATCTGGTGAAGGGGAGCTTGTGTTTGAAGTGACACCTGATTTGTCTGCTTCGACCTCAGCTGGACCTGACAAGTTATCCCGCAACTGTGTTTCCTAACCAGTACCTTATCTGAAACCTTAAACCCCCTTCCCCTTAAACAAGGTGGTGTGTGTAAGAAAATGTCTTTTTTCTGTGTGTGGTGGGTTTTCTCCTTCAGAAGCAGAAGACTGTAGGAATGTGTATCTGAAGGATGCCAAGAAATATTCATACACAGCAATGAAGTCAAACAATATTTTAAAAATCAAATGATTTGTGGAGATGGAAGGATGCACCCCATATACAGACAATTAAAAAAATATACCACTTAAAATTTTTAAAAAACAATTAGCCTTGGATCTCAGAAGTCAAACAAAACTCTCTGTTAGCAAAGGGCTTACTGCTGGCACATACAGCAAAGGCAGATGAAGACATCGCCCATGGTATGCTGAGAAGAGAATCTAAATTCTGACCAGCAACAATCCTACTCATGCATATCTAGCAACGAGAGCCACTGCAGGGTGATACTGGGGCAATCGTAAAGTAAATCGCGCTTGGAGAGCTCGTACCTCTTCTTGGTTGGCACAGACGAGCTCTGGAAATTCAAAGGCGTGTGAGGCACCAGCGAGACTGAAATCAGAAATGTGTCATCCCCAGGTGGCGAGTGAAGGCAGCCGTGAGGCTTCCTCGCTGCGGCCAGTGGCTCTGCTCGGAGTCCTGGGGCAGCTCGCGCAGGTTCCCCGTGGGCTCTGCTCACGCTGGCCAGGGAACCCCAGACAGCTGGCAGAGGTGACGTTTCCCTATGTGAGTCTTTTCCCGTAAAGCGGTTCTGGACACTTTGTCCACTCCACACAGTGGCCATCTGAGGGGAATCAACGCAGCCCGGTGCAAATGACCACAGAACATCATTCCTTTTCATACCAAGGACCAAAGAAAGGTGACAGTAACAAAAAGGATAAAAACATTGTGCAACGAATTCTTGCAGCTAAGAGAAGAGTGCTCCTCCCACCTGCCTTCCCTCATGCCTGCTCAGTGTCGTGAGGCGGGCGGGCACCAGCCGCTCGCGGTCGCCCCTACAGCGAAGGAAAAACAGCGCCCAGCAGCCTCAAACCCCTCCGCCACCTCTGAGACGGCAGTCTCGCCTGCTGCTCTCTGGCTCTGGAGGGAACGTTCAGACCGGCCACGGGCGCTCTGCGGCGGCTGTGTCAGCAAAGTGGGTGTGCGAGCCTCTCTATCTAGTTCCATGGAGGGGACACCATGCAAGTGACAGGCTCTGCATTTTAAACTTGAAAATCTCCTCGGTTCATTGGTGAATTTATATTTCATATATATATATTTGTTGTGATACTATCCACGCAAGATAATACAACACTTTTTTATATTAGCAAACATTACAAGACTTTAATATTCTTGAATGTTTTTCTCTTTTATACTTCTAAAGAGATCAAAATAAATTAAACGTTTTGTACATAATTACATATGAAGTAGTTAACTTATTTTATCTTTTAGTTTAGTACAAAGATATCTGTAAGATAATTGCCGAAATACACCTTATTTATAATTTCTCCTCATTCTAGGCTTAACTCCAAAGGCCACATGTTAGCCTTTGTTTTCCAGCACATTTCTGACAAAGAAAGCGGCTAAAATCTAATTTGAAGGTGCTGTTTGGAAGGTTTCTCGTACCTCAACAAACGTTCCTAAAAGGATGAGCTCTAGCAATGGCTTAAATTAGTAACAGGTCCATGTCATTAAGATTTCATGACACATTAAAACAGAGAAAACAATTCTTCGTCACACTACATAAATTGTTTAAAAGAACCCACCCGAAGGGCTGAATATTTTTTTAATTGCTATTTTGGCTTAACAAAATACCACATTTACGAAGAAAGCACTTATTATCCAATAATTAAAAAAAAAAGAAAAGAAAGTTTTTGAAATGGGCTTTTCCAACAAACTGCAGGCAATAATCCAAAGTCCCTCTGAGCAAACTTCAGTGGTAAATTCACATTTCATCCCCACGCCAATCAGGACGCCGTGGAAAGTCTCCTCCTCACCAGCGTGCGGCAAAAGGCTCCATTCTGGCGAACGTGGCCCTCGCTTCCGCACACTTCAGTGACACTGAGAAAAACGTTACATCTCTAAAAAGTCCGGGGGAGCTGGAGACAAGACTACATGTTGTAGGCCACATAGATGGGGTCCAGCTGGTCTGCCAAAAACCCATCCCGTAGGTGCATCCGCTGCTTCTCCCCCCGGGAGTTGATGGGGATGACGCCGATGTCCACCACGACCACCACCCCCACCACCAGGTAGTGCTCCTCCAGGACCACGTTGGTCACCAAGGGGACCAGGTCCAAGGCTTCTTGCTCCGACCCATCAAGCTCCACCACAACCACCAACAAATTTGTCCAGGTGAACACAGCACTGGAAGAGAGAAAACACCATCACCGTACGGCAAGGTTTTTATTTAATCATCACGTCTTCTTTTCAGGAAGGCCCATTGGGTTCTTTCTGGATCTGCCTGAGCGCTAACAGCCTCCTCGCCCTGCTGGTCTCTCTGAGCCCCCTCCTTCCACTCACTGGCGTTCACTCCCTCCCGTCGTCAGACTTGCTACTGCCTGCTCTCATGGTGGCCGCTCCGCGTGCTCCACGATCTCCACAGCGGCCTCGCCCTCAGAGCAGCCCTGCCCTCTGCCCCCAGCTGGTGTAAGGGGCGTGGGGCTGTGGGGCAAGAGCCCCTCCCTGGATCTGCACACTATGCCCCCAGGGTGGACTCGGTATCCTGCCCTTGGTCTTGGGCCAGCATGCAACATGGTCAGTGGGAAGTCAGCAGAGGCCGGAGAGCAGCTGGGGCATCTGAGCCAGTCCTGGCTTCCTCTGCCACCGCAGGAGCGGGACATCCTGGGAGGACAGAAACATGGAGAAGAGCCGCCAGCCCCACGCCCAGCTGACCTGTGTGCTCCAGCCACAGTGGGGCCAGATCACCCAGCAGTCAACTGCAGATGTGCGGGCATAATAACTGATTACTGTTTAAAGTGCCGAGTTTGGGGTGACTGGGATACAGTAAGAGCTACCTGGTGGGGTAGTTCCTTGAGAACGTCAAAGATTTACTCAGAAGTGTTTTATTTGGGATGGTTCAATGGGAGGGTCGCCCAGAGTATTCAGTCTGCCCAATCTGTGGAAGCCTAATCCTGTGCTTTACACTTTAACCCACATTAACCTCATATAGTAGGGCTTTTAAAAAGTGGTTGTGTAACAAGCTTAACATTCATTACACCTGGTCTGCTAGGCTGTGGAGGCCAGGAGGGTCCGGGGGGAGGGGCCGCGCGGAGGGACCAGGCTGCAGGAAGGTCGGGGGATGGGGGGGGCCGCACGGAAGAGGGACCAGGCTCCAGGGCCCTGCAGTGGGCTGCTGGTATCTGCTTTCTCATGCCAGACACACAGAAGGTTCTGTCTCAGCTGTGAGGCAGGAAATATTTGGGAAAACTCATTGTTTTCTAAAAGTGTGAGAGTATGCCTATCAGTAAAAAAATGCATATTTTGTTCAGTATGGCCAATATATAAGTTGAAAGGGAAATATTGGAAAATGTGTTCAACAGCTCTCTCTTTCTGGATTTTGCTTTGTGATAAGTGTGCATACCTAAGGGAACAATCTTGCTGAGGGCTGTTCCAAAGAAAATGTGCTAGTGCTGAATTTCCATGACTCTTTGAGACACTAAAATATCGCTCTGCATAGCCCAAGTGAGCCCATACTATGAGTCAGTGATACCACAGATTATACATAGATGTATATCTCTGCCATTTTTGGTATAATTTTATTATGGCATTTGAAATTGATGACACGGTCTCAGGAATCAGGTCGGATTTCCATATTTAATTGAGGAGGGGTTTGCCAGGAAGCTATGGGCTGGACGCTGGTCATGTTCCTCCATCAGAGCTTTCTGGGGGGCTATACCTGGTCACCTCGTGATGAATAAATACAAGGCACTAGGATATGTTGGAGTGTATCAGGAAGTCATTTGGTTTAAAACTAATTTGGCCTGGGGGCCGGCCCCGTGGCTTCGTGGTTAAGTGCGTGCGCTCCGCTACTGGCGGCCCGGGTTCGGATCCCTGCGTGCACTGACGCACGGCTTGTCTGGCCATGCTGAGGTGGCGTCCCACATACAGCAGCTAGCAGAATGTGCAACTATGATGTACAACTATCTACTGGGGCTTTGGGGAGAAAAAGAGAAAAAAAAGGAGGAGGATTGGCAATAGATGTTAGCTCAGAGCCGGTCTTCCTCAGCAAAAAGGAGGATTGGCGTGGATGTTAGCTCAGGGCTGATCTTCCTCAAAAAAAAAAAAAACAACTAATTTGGCCTGATCTTGTTTTTCCAAAAGGGCCTGACGTGGCCGTTGAGCATGCATTGTACATCTACTTTAAACATTTACAATGTCCCGAAGACAAGAATGCTGCCCTTAAAGATAGGGATGTAGCTTCCCCCATATAGGCATTTCTTTAAGGATAAGGATCTCTTCCTGGAAACTAAGGATTAATTACCGACCTGCCGTGCTCACCTTGTGACCACTGACCTGCTGTGCCAGCTAAGCATCTCATGACTGTTGTAAAAAGGACATTCCTATCATATGTGATGTATGCTCTTTGTTCCAAGATGGTATTCACCTACTCTGCACACCCCACTTCTTTGGTGCCCTTCCTTCCTTAGGGGAAGGATGCCCCCAGGGCTACAGTCCTCAGACCTGGCTCATAATAAACTCACCCCAAATTCTGATTCATAGATTGATTATGGATTATTTGGGTTGACACTCTGAAGGTAACAGATGAGAAGGGAGAGTTGGTTGGCTGGACTCTGCAGCAGTGACACAGTCATACTGCATGACACGGGGTCACATCCTTCTTTCTCAGTATGACGTAACTGGGGGGACCCAAGGGCAGGAAGGCAAGCAGGAGGAAAGCGGACAGCAGGGCGGCTTGTGCTGGGCAGTTTCCAATGGACTGAAGCCATCAGAACAAGACCACCGCTCTTTCTTCGTTCTGGTGCCGCCTGTGGACAGAGGTAGGATGAGGCCAGATGCCCACGGGGCGAGGCCACACCGCAGTGTGGTGGACAACAGTGATGCTTAGAACAAAAACTAGAATCGTGGCCTGCAAACCCACAAGGGGCTCAGGGAGTCCCTGCCGCAGACTTTTAAGGTGGAAACAACCTTTTTGAAACTAGATAGAAAATACTTGAGGGAGGCAACACAAGCCAATGAAATTATTTCCTTAGAAATACAAAAATGGAAGGCTAAATTGACATTTACAGCTCTTCAGATGGAAACTGAGGCAGGCGCCGGGCCTGCTATCTTTCTGGGCGCCTGTCCCCTTGGTACACTCGAGTGGAGAGGAGCTTTGGCAATTTGAGGACTTTGTTTCAAAGCGAGCAGGGCCGTAGCCAGTCTGAACCACGGGACCAGGCATGGACTGTACACATTCCCTACTCCATCTCTTATCTCTTCTGTTCTGCCAAGTCCTCCGTGTTGGGTTCAGTAAGTGGCAACACATTGCAGCCTGCGTCAGCTAATAAGAGGCAGTGAACAATCTCAGACCCATCCACCCCCAGGAGAGACTGCCACAAAGATTTCGGAACATGTCTCCCTCAGGGTTCCTGATCTGAGCTTCGACGCCACGTACTGGTGCTGAGTGACCTGAGAACATGGTCGGTGTGGCAGCCCCCAGGCCAGCTGCCTCTCAAGGGGCACACTGAGCGTGTCACAGCCAATCGAACAGCCGGGAGGGCAGACCCCAGGTCCCCAAGGCCCCTGGCCCTCGGAGGGCACCTGGGATGGGAGACTTGTCACCATCAGGTTTTGTTTAATTGGGGCAAGTCTGCCTCCTCCTCTCATCATCTAAGGCCACCTCACACGGCACGTGGACTTGCACAGTTTCCGAGCTGCTGTCACGAGTGCTCCCCTGCGCCTGTGTGTGTGCAGTCAGTTTCTTCCCTACATCATGCTTTCGTAAACTAAAAACCACATGAACAGCGACAGCCTGGCCTCCTGGAAGAGACTATCCAGTCGTTAGCACGTCCTTCTCAGGAAGTGCCTGAGACACCGAGTCCACCCAGGAGCACCCCTTCAGCGCTCAGTCATTCCCCTAGAGGGAAGGTTACAGCCCAAGGCTGAGACGCCTCCACGGGACCCCACGGGCTCCCATGGCCGCACAAACCCCGTCCTGCTTGTGTGGGAGCGCCTGCCATCACTCACCACTCGGTAACGCTTTTGTGGGCTCTGATCACCGAAGTCTCGATGTCTATGGGGTGATACCGCATCCCTCGCAGCTCCATGGCTTCATCCAGGGCCCCCACCACATACAGGGCGTCGTGGCGCTCTGCTCAGGGCATGGAAAACACATGTGAGTTTCACCGCCATGCTGCTCAAGCCGCTTCAAGAAGAGAAGATTAAAACTACCCAGAGTGAGAAAGAGATGCAAAGAAAGGGATCAGTATTTCCCTCCCTCGGGGAAGCTCTGCAGCCTGAGGCTCTCAAGGAAAATGCCGCGGGCCAGGGTGCTGTGTCCCTGGAGAGCTGGCGCATCTGCAACCTCCCTGCAGCCTCGAGGCCATGGGAGGGACGGCGTCTCCTGGATCAGCGTCCATGCCCGTCAGACATGATCCCGTGGTCCTCAGTGCGTCTGAGCACTGCCTGGGGCCTGGGGTGGCAGATGCGCCTGAGTCCTCAGGAGCTCTCCCAAAGTCACACATTAGGACACTGCACAGCCAAAATTAAATCCAATTCCCTCTGATTCCATCATATGAGGTCTTAACTCGGTTATTATTCCATGTCTTAGCAGGAAAAGAAAGCGTAGTTTCTGATAACGTTTGTGAACAAAGCTTTCCTGACTTAGCTCATATAACCATTACATTTATTCTTATCATTCTTGCAAACCTTGCAGACAACATGCAGTCAGTCCATCTTTCCTTAAAAATCAGGAGACACATCCTTAATCTTTAGGGTAGCAAGTATATCATCAGGGTGAATTTGAAAGAAGTGATCGACATACAAAATACCAGAAAATAAATCTTTTCCAATGTAAGTCAGATGAGATGGAGAAATTGACTTGTCGGCTTCTGGTGATGACGGCAGCAGGGACCCCCTGCCGTCCCAGCCCTGGGATCCCCCAGGACCACCCCTTCCCATCTCCTGGGGAAGGCTGGAAAATCACCGACCTCACATCTCTAACTCAGTTCTTCATGGGAACCCCAGAGAGCACCCTCAAATGAAACAGTCTATGATTGTCCCAGATTGCAAATGTGACGCCAAAATATTTTTGTACTTTTTCCCTAAATTTATGCTGGTTCGGCCCGGTTAGCACAGCTCCGGCCAGGCAGGTATGTCAGGAAGCCTCCCTGAGGTCTCCTGGGTTTGCACCTGGCAGGATCCACCAAGAAATCTTGCTCCCACCCTCTGAAACACCGAGCCCTGCTTCTATCATTAGTGGAACCAAGGAGCTGAGAAAAGATTCAGGCATGAGCAAACACTTGAAGAGCAAGTAGGCTCTTACATTTTCATTCTGGGTAACGTCCCCGCCTGACGCCAGCCCCAGAGAGAGCAGCAGCCTCCACCCTCACTTCTTCCCTCGGGCGCGGAGTCCCCAGACCCACTGACCGCCCACGGCCAGAGTGCCTCGCTGCCACCCCTTCCCGACGGGCCAGACCCGTCCTGGCAGAGCGTGTGCGCCTGCAGCCGCCGCCCAGTTTCGGCTGCAGGCAGGTCTGTGTGGGACTGCACAGCTTCAGAGTTGGCAAGGAGGCATCAGAAAGCTGGGGCCATGGGCTCTCTGTCATGGGACATGGAGGCCTGGCTCCAGCCCTGGGTCTGAATCTGTTCTTGGCTTGTATGAGAACACAGGGAATGTGACGCACAGCTCAGCTAGGGGACACACTCTCATTGACCCTCCTCTCTTTCACACCTGGCTATTTTCAGGCTGGTTTGCAGCGAGCATTCATGCGTGCTCTCCCGGCTTGGGATCCCAAACCCCAGACAGGTGCTCAGCATCCAGGGGCCCTGGCTCTTCCGCCCGCCCATCTGACTCTCACCTCCATTGGCGTCCGTGAGCTCGGTTCTCCGCAGGAACCCCAGGTAGCCTGTGCGGGCCCAGACTGTCTGGGTGTCTCCAAAACTTAGTCTTGAGTTGAAGTGATCTGACTGGAGGGATTCATCTCCATAAATAGTGAAATAACCACTGGCATTGTGGGCACTGTGAACCCAGATCTGTTAAGGAAGCAAAATACAACTAGATAAGTTAACCTGAGGCTATCTCCAGGGAAGAAACTACCGTTACAATCCAGTACACTATATTCAGTGATATTGAAAGTGTCCTTGGACTGTAACAACAAGACGATGCTGATCTCATTCAGGTTTCTGGGGAGACACAGATGCCACAAAGTTCACTGAAATAAGGTCTCTACAGCAAGCCTGTGGCTAAGCAAACAATGGAGCCATCCACCCATCGAGAATTCTGCTAAAGCAGACTAACTGGGTTTTAAAAATAAGCATATCGAATGAACAAAGTTGTACTAGTTTCCTTGCACTTATTCAAACGTAATGGTTGTTTCTAAAAAGCAATCTGGAAAAATGTTGAAAAGCTTTAGGATTTATTTTTCCCTTTCACATGGTTTGCACACTTTTGGAAATATACTGCAATGAAACAACACAAAACAAAACTACCTCTAAGAGGGAAGCACATAACGGCACGTAACATCAACAAATGGGAAACAGAAGGCCCGAGTGTGCTCGTTGCAGACACAATGAACAAAGTGCAAAGGGCCACCTTCGGACCAAAAGGAGGATCTGTCACTCCCTAACTCGCGTGCTACCCTTACTGACGCTGTTACCAGCTGCATCTTCTCTACCGTTCTCTGAGGAAGGCCCTCCCAGCAATGAAGGCAGGCACGCGGGAAACAAGGACACTCAGTCCACCTACACTGTTTTCTCTTTTCTAAATTCTTTGAAGAAAACCTATCACACTTCCTAAAGGAAACTCTATTTTGTAATCCTGAACTTTCAGGGACTTATTTAAGCAATAAGGCTTATCTCAAGTTATTTCCCAGCTAGTCAGTCGTGACTTCTCCAGTTTATACGGAATATGACATGGGGTCCTGTTTACTGGTGTCGAGAACAGGAGCGGTGTAGCAGGAAAGTAAACTTGGTCTCAGAGGCCACCCCGTATTCGCCTCACCCAGGTAGACACCCCACAACTCACCTCACCCACGTGGACACCTCATACTCACCTCACCCAGGTGTGAGTCTCCCAGCGGTCCTTTTGTTTCTGGATTGGCGATTATGATCCGAACCCCTGGAAGTATCTATGTGGGAAAGGAGAACATTCTCGTCAGTAGACAGACAGGTAGACACTACACAGCAATCAACCTCAATGTGGCCTTCATGCCGCGTGCCTGATTTCCTTTCTAAAATCATTTAGGAAGTGGTATGGCTTTAACTCAAAGTTACATAGCAAGGCCCCACGTAATTACAGCATAACAATGGCATTTCATTGTAGTGATTACTACAGTGACAGGGCCCGTGTTAAAATGATCTTAAAATTAATAATTTGAACAAAAATGTGATAAATGATACAATTTAACACAGCCTGATGCTCGCAAAATAGGAATTTTCAGTTATTTCAATTAACTTTTTTCAATTATATTTAATATTATGCCTCGCATCACGGCATGTTAGCGTGAATGAAGGGTGATGCTTGCAGTAGGCACTGAGTTAAGGAAGTCAGGGTTGAAGTTTTTGGAGATGAATGTGGACTCAAAAATAAGGCAGGCATGGCAAAATGATTGAGGGGGAAGCTGCTTTAGTGGGGCCAGAAGTGAGAGCCATGTGTCGCTGCTGGAGCAGCCTAGTGTGTTATGGCTAGAACCCCTGGCGAACATCTTTTATTATAATGTCGATATTTAGCATCTCCTTCTTAATGGAAGTTTAGCTTAGAAATATTCCGAATTCCACTGAAACCATGTAAGCAAGGAAGCAAACGCTGATTCTGGAAATCTAGAATGCAGTCTGTCTCGGTTCAGCTAAGTTCACATTGTATGGCTGAGATGTGGGCACAACTCTCGGAAAAGCCATCCTGTCCCTTGCATCTGAAGTGTGCCATGCAGCTCTGGTCTCTGTGTCTGACTCATGGTCCCCTCGACTGAGTCTGGGCGGGCAGGTAGGGACTGCTTCCTACCATTAGAACCAACTCAGTACGAAGAATTCTAATTGGCGGTTGTGTAGACACTGATTATAAAAGGTCCAGAAGCAACATAAGATGCTTTCAGAATTATGTCAAGTGGAGAAGAGATCTGATAATTGGGGCCAAAAAAGAAAAAAAAAAAGTCTTCATTTAGGTTTAAATACATTTCTTTCTCTTTAGTTCTATAAAAAACATAACTACTGTGGCAGGAACTACTAGTTGTCCCCTGATAACCATTCTTTGTCTGTTTCCATAGTAAATGATTTTTGGCTAGGTCTGTAGATATTCAGAAACAATATGATATTCCCAACCTTCCTTTCAGCTAGGCATGGCTATGTGACTAAACTCTGGCCAATGGTATTAAGTGTGAGTAAGGCAGCTTAGGAACCTTCCTTAAGGTCTGCACCTTTTGTTTCCTTCATTTTCAGTTTCTCTCCCTGCTGGCTGGAATTGGAAATGATGGTTGGGGCTAGAGCAGCCACTTTAAACCCTGGTATTTTCATGGTTTCTTTTACGTGAGAAAAAAACAACTAACTTGTTTAAAACACTGTCATTTTGAGTTTCTGTGCTCTTGGCCAAACCTAGTCCTGATACATTACATTCAAGAAAAACTTTTGGAAAAAATATCCTACAAAATACATTTCTTAAAATTTCAAAGCCCATACAATGAGACTCATACTTGCACAGAAATGCATATTCTTCCTTTAATACTTACTTTTCCTGACTCCATCAGAGGCAAGCTATGAGGAGATCCTCTTTCTACTAAACGGACTCTACAAAGAGAAACAGAAGGTACCGCTGAGTGTGTCTCCGAACCGCCCCCTCCACCACTTTCAGCACCTAGTCAATGCCCCTCAGGCAGACAGGGAACGTCAATTCTGAGAGTGAGCATCATCCAACGCAAAGATAACTTAGAAGTCAAAGAAAAAGTGGGCAATAGCAGAGCACAACCGTGCTCTGGCAGGGGACGTGGTGAGAGCTACCACGCAGGCCATGGGGAACAGAGATGGAGGCCCACTTACCAAACCTGCAAAGTCATTGGGAAAATGATTCTGCATCTAAAGTAACCAGGGTCCCACTGAGCACTTGCAGAAAAAGAGAGGAATGAGGATTAAACCGCATCCCTGAAAGGGCTGCCAACCCTGGGACAGAGACACGCGGTCCCGAAGCGCTCGCAGCTCCGCCCGTCTGCAGGCCTCGGGCAGGGCCCCGGTGTGCTGCAGCAGAGCCTCCCTTATAAACCAGGTGCCTCTGAGCCGAGCAAGGGCAGCACCGGCCGGTTCAGACAGCAAAACCTGCCTTCAGAAGAGAAAGTCTTTCCAATTTAAGAAGTATTTAATAGTAATCTAATCTCAAGACCCGCGGAGGACATTTGTGCCGGTCACAACCAGAGCTGACCAAGTCTTTTCCAGCTGCATTATTTCTAATATTTGATGGCCTCCATAACTGGTTTAACATTTCTGCCATGTTACTACAAGACTATGATGCTGTTCATTCATCTGAAAGGCAGTTTTATTTAAAGAAAATGCAGTGAAGGAGAAAGTGCTCAAACGCTGGAAGCTACAGAAGGAGAACGGCCTTCAGCGGGCGGTCGGGCTCCGGGCCATGGGGTTGTGAGCCTCTCCATCCCCCTCTGACTGAGGCTGCTGAGGAGAGGGAGGGACTCCACAGGAAGAACCCGGGTCACAGCTGGGAGGCTGCAGGGTGTGGACGGTAGTGCTAGCCTGAGGCAGACAGCAGTGCTGAGAAGGGGCGCTGGCGGGCTCAGGGCAGCAGGTCTGACCGAGGGCTCTCTGCAACGCGAGGAGCACTCAGGCACTGAAAAGCTCTCTCTCAGGCAGAGGGTGCCCCGCCTCCCGTCTGGCCTTTGGTGTGTGTCTCCTGCTGCAGCAGACAGAAGCAGCCCGCCACGGGGTGAATCCTTAGGGGCCGGGGCAGAAACAGCAGGACCGACATCTTCAGCAGGAGAATGTCGGGAAATCTTGGAGAGGGAGGGAGGGAGGGCACCGAGTTTCTGCAGCAGGAGCTTGATGAGGGAGAACTTCCCGCAGCAACTGTGGGTCAGATAATAACCACTAAGATCTCTGGTGTTTGTCTTAAGGAAGGCCTTGATGCTGACAGCAGGAGATGAGGGTTATCAAGGAAAAACAACCCAGATCTTAACACTAATTCGACTACTCCCGAATATGCCAACAGGCTTAACGATGTTAACCTTCAAAAATAAATTCCAGGCTGCGTTAATACAGAATTAAAGGAGACTAAAACTCTCCATTATGCTAATTTAGAGTGGGTTACTATTAACAACTACCATTAGAACACGACTCAGAACCTATGCCCGTAGCAGCAAACATTCGCAAAGCCTGCACTGTCAGAGAACGCAGTGCTCGCAGGAAATATCAACGCTGCTAATGATACTACGAGAGCCTGCTGGCTCAGGGGCCCGAACCGTGACACTGGTCTGAAACAAGGCTGATCTGAGCACTCAGGTGAGGTGAGCAAGCCTGTGTCCAATGGCTGGCGAGCCAACTGTGGATTCTAGATATTGGCAATTTGCTACAGATGGAGAAAGCAATAGGGAATGGATGCCAAACTGGCTGGGAAAATCATGAGGGGCAGTGGTGAGGAAGGAGGGAAAGAATGAGGGGCAGGGGTGAGGAAGGAGGGAAAGAATGAGGGGCAGTGGTGAGGAAGGAGGGAAAGAATGAGGGGCAGGGGTGAGGAAGGAGGGAAAGAATGAGGGGCAGTGGTGAGGAAGGAGGGAAAGAATGAGGGGCAGTGGTGAGGAAGGAGGGAAAGAATGAGGGGCAGTGGTGAGGAAGGAGGGAAAGAATGAGGGGCAGGGGTGAGGAAGGAGGGAAAGAATGAGGGGCAGGGGTGAGGAAGGAGGGAAAGAATGAGGGGCAGGGGTGAGGAAGGAGGGAAAGAATGAGGGGCAGTGGTGAGGAAGGAGGGAAAGAATGAGGGGCAGTGGTGAGGAAGGAGGGAAAGAATGAGGGGCAGGGGTGAGGAAGGAGGGAAAGAATGAGGGGCAGGGGTGAGGAAGGAGGGAAAGAATGAGGGGCAGTGGTGAGGAAGGAGGGAAAGAATGAGGGGCAGGGGTGAGGAAGGAGGGAAAGAATGAGGGGCAGGGGTGAGGAAGGAGGGAAAGAATGAGGGGCAGTGGTGAGGAAGGAGGGAAAGAATGAAAGAGAAGGGGCCAGCGTGATGGGCTGGCTCAGCATGGGCCCCCGCTGCATGGCCTGGCCCCCATGATGAGCGGCCACTGCTATCTGGGGGGTAGGCAGCTGGCCAGTGACCAGGCTGGGTACCCTACAAAGGCCAGACGATCAGGCCAGGGAGCAAAACTCTTAACCACAAAAGGAGGGTGGTTCTGGACAAGCTTTCTCTCTGCCGGCGTCCACTCAGAGCCATCACTATTTCAGGATGTCAGAAACCCCAGCCAAGCATTTTGGAGACGCCAGGCAGCTCCGACTGCGGCCTTAGGACTGAGTGACTTCAGAGAGGGCACCCTGGTGTAACCAACGGGACAAGGAAATGAGGGGCAAATGTCCCTGGACTCTGCGGTCCTGGAACGACCTCAGCCTTTTCCTCTCCCGGCTGTGGGTTTCTGCCTTGGCCTGTGCCGGCCGACACGGGGATGAGAAAAAGCCACCGCTCTGCTTCAGGAAGCGGGGCTCCAGGCCACGCGCACACTGCCGGGCCCGCCTCTCTGACCAGCAGCTCCTCTGCCCTCCTTCTGCCTTCAGAATTTACTTATCTTCTCTCCTGTCCTTCCATGCATGACCCTCAGTCTCTGAGGAAGGAACACGGGCTCTCAGCTGGGGATCTCATCTCACCTGAAATGTGGAAAACAAGGAGGATCTACCACTAAGAATTTCTTCTCGGTCTCCAGCCCCGCCATCGAGTGGCAGCGAGGGGACCCGGGCCAAGGGTGGAGGGCGGAACTCAGAAAGAAAAAAATGTCTTCCCTGGTCAGTATGAAACCAGAAACAGGGTGCTGGAATCACTCAGAGTTGGTCCCGAATGAAAAAGCTACAGATCCCGTTAGAAAATGCCTCGTAAGATTGTCCTTCATCCATGAGAAAAGAGCAAAAAGCAAAAAAGCACCCCTTACAGAGAAAGGCAAAGATGTGTCTCCTGAGAGAACTGGGAGGTACAGTGAGAACACACGATGGAAGGACTCACAGAAACGGACGGAAACTCTGTGTGACGGTGTGGGCTGCCAACCCTCTGAGCCCGGGGGAGCCACGCCCCGTGGTTGGGTGGCTTGCCCATCCTATGAGCCATGGACATGAAGAGCCACAGGGAGCCTGGTCCGGGACAGAGTGGAGGGTGTGGTGCTGGACCAGCAAGGCTCAGGGATAACCGCTCACAGGTTAACACCAAGCTCCTGCACAGATGCGAGGCTAGCTGAGCGCCCCTGGGCCAGAGCAGGAGCTGGGCTTGGCTCCATCCTGCAGCGATGCGTGACTGAACCACGGAGGGGCCCCAGCAAACAGCAGAAGGAACCCTGTCTGCAGTGTGATCGGGGCGAGACTGAGCTCTCACAGACTCGTGCAGGGGACTCGCCCCATGTCCATCACTGCTGCCCGAGCTGTTCCAGGAAGAGGGGGACCCTGCCCCAGGCTGATGTCAACTCTGACCAGCGCATGAGCTCGCTCAGGGCACTGCACCTCACTCCAGCCTCCAGCCTGACCGTGCTAGTGTCTGAATGAGGCCTCAGGCCCGGCCCTGTCTCATCCCTCATCCCTGACAGGTTCAACTACTGGACGTCAAAATTCTGGACCTCAAGAACATGTCTTCCCACCTAGGCTGTTACGTGGACTTGAAGTTTAGGCTTTCACTAGAAAAGAAGAGACAGTGAGACAGACAGTTGATGTGGGGGAGATTTGCATTCATTACAAAACTCCTAACTTGTGCTCTGTCCCTGAACTGCTCTCACGCTGACCTGGATTTCACCTTGAAAGGCTGCAGCCGTCAAAGCAACATTGAGTGGGGTAGAGAGACAGTGACCACAGCAAGAGGTCTTTCTGCGGAAGGGTTCCTTCCGTCAGTCCTTCCTCTGGCCTCGCAGGAAAGGGGGGCCAGCACAACCTCACGTTCTCTCCAGTGCCGCTCGCCCCCTTCCCCACTGACACCCATCTGTCCACCGGGACTCTCACCAAAGGGACATGAGCACTCTCGCCTGCCCAGGACCCTGTCTGCTTGCTGACACTGCCCTGCACGCCCGTTGTCACCACTGGCAGAGCATCTGTCATACCACCGGCTCTGGGGACATGTAACAATCGAGGACTCACACTGTCTGCCCCAGCAGGAGTGTCGGCACTCGCCACATCTACTGCCAGAAGCTGGTCACGTCAGAACAATGGACAACAAACCCAGTGTGGGTGTGTCCTGATGGAGATGGTCAAGAGGGCAAGGGGGTGCCCGCCCCGCTGGCCACACTGATGCCTGGCCCTGGCCACCCCTGGCGGTCATTCATGACCTGGAGGATGAGTGCCATCTGTGCCTTCAATTGAGACAACCCACGCGGCTACACCAGACGCAGACCTGGCATCACACTAGGAGAGGAGACAGAACCCTGAGTGACCCACCTGTGCAAAAACAGCTTCTGTGCAGCCCAGCACGCCACAGACGTGCTGCTAAAAAGCCAGGCGAGACTTTTTCTTCCTATTACAAGTGTTTATCATGGCGTAGTCATTGACGTCCAGAGTGCTGTGCTGGGTGAGGGCACTGGGGGGCTCCACAGAGACCATAACCTGGTGAGGGGCTTCAGACATGCCCGAGCAGCAGAGGGGGGACAGTGCATTCTAGGAAGGGAGAGGATCTTTATTCCTTCATGTGAGACATTATTTTGGTTTTTTTCTCTCTCAGTTCCCAGATAAATGCACAGATAACATCAGCCCAGTATTACAAAGAACTTGTATAGAAAGAAGCGCATCATTCAATAATTACATTTAAAGCACTTGACTGCTGCTTCATCTGAACACATTATTTTTCTTTCTTCTTTTTTTTTTTGCAAAGAGCAGCAAACGTTTATTCAGTGCTAACTCTGAGCCAGTCACTGCTGTATGGATTTTCATATTTATTTACTCAGGGTGGGATAGACAGCTACACTAGGTTCCAGTCCGCGAGGCTGTGCAGGCAGAGGAGAATGTAGGGAGAGGGAGGCCACTGCCAAGAGAGGGGTCAGCCCCACCTCCCTTCACTGTCCCGCAGCCTCCTCAGGTCCCGCCCAGCTCTGGTCTCCCACTGCCTCCCATCCTCCAAGGATTTGGTTTCCAGTGCTTCTATTCTCATTCTGTTTTTCTTCTTCTTTTTTTTTTTTAAATTGAGATAACTGACAAAGACCATTATATTAGTTTCAGGTGTACAACATAAAGATTAGATATTTGTATACATCATGAAAAGATCACCATAATAATTCCAGTTACCATCTGTCACCATACATAGTTACAAATTGTTTTTCTTGTGATGAGAACTTTTAAGATCTACTCTCTTAGCAACTTTTAAATATACCATAGAGTATCATTAACTATAGTCCCCATGCTGTACATTACATCTTCAGGACTTAGTTATTCTATAGCTGGAAGCTTGTAGCTTTTGGCTCCCTTCACCCATTTCACCCAACCCCACCCCCCAAGACTTTAACATTTAAACCACATCTTCTTCCAAAAATAATCTGAAGCATTTGAAAGACCTAATATAATAACACCATTTGAACAAGAAGTTTTTAAAAATCCCAAAAGATAGAAGGGAAATCCCAAAAGATGGGAGGTATCTGAGCATTCCAAAAACTTAGGTTAGTTAATCTAGGTGCCGGGACTGAATTTAGTTCTCAGCTTCCTGGCAGCTAAGGCAAAGACAGAAGAAGAAGAATTAGACAAGTTTTACTGTTGGAGTTTGGATTTAATATCCTGCTATTTCCTTTGCTCCTAGTGAAGCACGTAAGAGAGGATCATTAGAAGCACAAGGAAAAAACCAGGACTTAAATGTCACATTCACACCCCAAACCAGCAAAACAGCGAACACTCCAAGGAGCACTGCTGTTCTCAAGGAGGCTCTCCCCTGGAATCAGCACTAATAAAAGCTGCAGGTGACAGGCACAGGTGGGCAGCAGCGGCGAGTCTGTCATGAAAGTCTAAACCAGGTGAAATCACCCCAAAACAAATGCTGAGAGGCAGAATGGAAGAGCACGTTCATCTAACACAACAGCGCCGTAGAAACAGAAATACCTGGGCACACTAGTGCCTTTTCTCCTATAAAGTCACAGATCTAACATGTTCTTCCCCCCAAATCCAGACTTTTGTCAGTCTCTTCTCCTGGCCCTTCCCTCAGGTTGAAAGGAGTTCTACCTCCTGTCCTTCCTATTGGAGTCTGTTAGGACACTCTACTGGGCGTGTGGGCCGACCCGGGATGGCCCAAACCACCTTCTCCCCGTTTCTGTCTTCTATAGGTGCCCACAGGCTCCCACCAAAGACCCGGGGCCAGGTGGATTTCAGATTTCACAGCTTTTCAGATTTCTGAGTGCTAATCCTGGGCAAAGATCCCACCTTACCTGAGGTCTTAAACTCACTAATATTTCTGCAGCAATAGTGGGATAAACTAAGCTTCATATCCATTCATAAGGTTTTGATGGCAAATTCGTTTGCATTAAATTTAGGAAAAATTTTAGTTTTTCAGACCTTCTTGGCCTTTTCTTTTAATCAATACAAGCATACCTCGGAGATACTGTGGGTTTGCTTCCAAACCACTGCAATAAAGTGAATGTCTCAATAAATGAGTCACACGAATTTTTTGGTTTCCCAGTACACGTAAAAGTTATGTTTACACTATACTGTAGTCTATTAAGTATGCAATAGCATTACGTCTAAGAAAACAATTACATACCTTAATTAAAAAATACTTTATTGCTAAAAAAATGCTAATCATTGTCTGAGCCTTCAGCGACTTGTCATCGTTTTGCTGGTGGAGGGTCTTGTCTCGATGCTGATGGTGCTGACTGATCAGCGTGGTGGCTGCTGAAGGCTGGAGTGGCTGAGGCAATTTCTTAAAATAAGACAACAATGAAGTCTGCCACATTGACTGACTCTTCCTTACGTGAACAATTTCTCTATTGCATGCGACACTGTTTGATAGCATTCTGCCTACAGCAGAACTTCTTTCAAAGTTGGAATCAATCCTCTCAAACCCTGCTGCTGCTTTATCAACTAAGTTTATGTCATATCATTTGTTGTCATTTCAACAATCTTCACAGCATCTTCACCAGAGTAGATTCCATCTCAAGAAACCACTTTCTTTGCTCATCCTTAGGAAGCAACTCTTCATCCATTATATTTTTATCATGAGATTGCAGCAATTCAGTTACATCTTCAGGCTCCACTTCTACTTCTAGTTCTCTTGCTGTTTCCACCACATCTGCAGTTACTTCCTCCACTGAAGTCTTGAACCCCTCAAAGTCATCCACGAGAGTTGGAATCAACTCCTAAACTCCTGTTAATGTTGATATTTTGACCTCTTCTCATGAATCACAAATGTTCTTAGTGGCATCTAAAATGGTGAATTCTTTCCAGAAGGTTTTCAATTTACTTTGCCCAGATCCATCAGAGGAATCACTATGTATGGCAGCTATGGCCTTACAAAATCTATTTCTTAAATAATAAAACTTGAAAGTTGAAAGGACTCCTTCATTCATGGGGTGCAGAATGGATGTTGTGTCAGCAGGCATGAAAACATTAATCTCGTACATCTCCATCAGAGGTCTTGGGCGATCAGGCACATTGTTAATGAGCAGTAATATTTTGAAAAGAATCTTTTGTTCTGAGTAGTAGGTCTTAACAGTGGGCTTAAAATATTCAGTAAACCATGTTCCTAAACAGATGTGCTGTCATCCAGGTTTTGTTGTTCCATTTATAGAGCACAGGCAGAGTAGATTTAGCATAATTCTTAAGAGCCTTGGGATTTTCAGAATGGTTAACGAGCATTGGCTTCCACTGAAAGTCACCAGCTGCATTAGCCTCTAACAAGCGAGTCAGCCTGTTCTTTGAAGCTTGGAAGCCAGGCATTGACTTCTCCTCTCTAGCTATGCAAGTCCTAGATGGCTCTTCTTCCAATAGAAGGCTGTTACATCTACATTGACAATCTGTTGTTTAGTGTAGCCACCTTCATTAATTGTCTTAGCTAGATCTTCTGGATGACTTGCTGTAGCTTCTACACCAGCACTTGCTGCTTCACCTTTTACTTTTATGTTATGGAGATGGCTTCTTAAACCTCATGAACCACCCTCTGCTAGCTTCAAACTTTTCTTCTGCAGCTTCCTCACCTCCCTCAGCTTTCATAGAATTGAAGACAGTTGGGGCTTTGCTCTGGATTAGGCTTTGGTTTAAGGGAATGTTGTTGCTGGTTTGGTCTTCTATCCAGGCCACTAAAACTTTCTCCGTATCAGCCACAAGGCTCTTCACTGTCTTATCGTTCATGTGTTCACTGGGGTTGCACTTTTAATTTCCTTCAAGAACTTTTCATTTGCATTCACAACTTGGCTAACTGTTTGGCACAAGAGCCCTAGCTTTTGGCCTATCTCGTCTTTCGACATGCTTTCCTCACCAAGCTTAATCATTTCTAAGCTTTTGATTTAAAGTGAGAGATGTGCGACTCTTCCTTTCACTTGAATGCTTAGAAGCCATTTTAGGGTTATTAATTGGTCTAATTTCAATATTGTTGTGTGTCAGGGAATGGGGAGGCCGAGAAGAGGGAGAGAGAGAGGGGAACGGCTGGTCGGTGGAGCAGTCAGAACACACACAACATTTATCAATTAAGTTCTCCATCTTATATGGGCACTGTTTGTGGCACCCCAAAACGATTACAGTAGTAATACCAAAGATCACTGATCACAGATCACCAAAACAAGTATAATAATAATGAAAAAATTTGAAATATTGTGAGAATTACTAAAACGTGATACAGAGACACGAAGTGAGCAAATGCTGTTGAAAAAAATGGCGCCAATAGACTTGCCCGATGCAGGGTTGCCACAAACCTTCAATTTGTAAGAAACACCGTATCTTCAAAGCACAATAAAGCGAAGCACCATAAAACTAGGTATGCCTGTAGACTTTATTTAATAATAAACAGTTTTAGATTCACAGAAAATCTGAGCAGACAGTATAGATTTCTCATGTCCTTGGCAATAACCACTATCTTACAGCACACAAACACCTTACATTAGTATGATACGCTTGTTACAGTTAATGAGCCAAAACAGATTCATTATTGTTAACTCCAGTCCATACGTCAGTCATATTTCTGCAGTTTTTGCCTAATGACCTTCTTCTGCATCCCACATGACATCTGGTGGTCAGGTCTCCTCAGCGCCTCCGGGCTGTGGCCAGGTTCTCACTTCCCCTGTTTGTGATGACCTTGAGAGTTTCAAGGAGATCAGGTGAGGTGTTTTGTAGGATGCCCCTCAGTTGGGATTTGTCTGATGTTTTCTGATGGTTAGACTGGGTTTATGGGTTTTGGAGGAAGACCACAGAGGTGAAGCCCCTCTTGTCACATCTTGTCGAGGGTCCATGCTCTCCACGTGACTCATCACTGCTGACTTTGATCTCCTGGGGAAGACCTCTGTCTGTCAGGTGTCTCAGTGTCACTCTTGCCCCTTCCCACACAGTCCTCTCGGGAAGGATGTCGCTGTGCACACCCATGTGGGTCTCCTGGAGGGCCAAGTGTCCTGCCACTGGGTGGCCAAGCTCACATCCCAGGCACGTGGACTCGTGACAAGGAGACGCTAGTCCAGTGCAGGCTGGCCTCCTAACACAGGAGGTGGAAGAACCACAGGGCTGCGAGCTGGCAATGTCCTCCCAGGTGGGCTGAATGCAAACAGAGTAGATCAATCTGTGGGGAATTCTGCACAGACTCAGTAGAGAGGAGCTGGAGTGACGGGGAGTTCCTGAGGCTCTCCTGGATTTCGCTTCTAGTCTCTCCTGACAGTAGGCTCGCTTCTACCCTCAGGTTCCATCAGACACCTCTCTCCCTTTCTGCATCAATCCATGTCTGCCAAAATAGTTCTAAAGGTCTTCACTAACGTAGACCTCTTTTCCCTTTTGAGTAACAACAGAAAGACCTGAAAAATAATTTCTAGATTTGATACATTTATAAACACTGTTCTTTTAAATAAATTCCTATTCAAAAATAATTTCAAAATCATAGAAAACTTACAAAAAAGAAAATAGTACAAAGAACACTTGTAATATCCCTTACCCAGATTCACCTGATGTTGGTGTCTCATTCCATTTGCTTTGTCATTTGTGCTCTCTCTGTCTGTCTCACACACACAATTTTTTCTGAACCATTTGAGGCTAAGCTGAATCCATCACGACCCTTTACTCCCAAGGATTTCAGTGTGCGTTTCCTAAGAGGAGGGATATTCTCTTACATAACCACAAAGCAGTTAACTTCAGGAACCTAACATTAATCTGATACTTTAGTCTACAGTCTATATTCCAATTTTGCCCATTAGCCCAATAGTGGCCTTCACAGCATTCCCTCCTGAAGTACAGGACCCAGCTGAACATCAGGTTTGCATCTGGTTGTCATGTCTCTTTCACTTCCATTAATGTGGAACATTTCCAAAGCGTTTTTTGTCTTCATGACACTGACATATTTGAAGAATACAGCCCCTGCCTTTTAAAAATACCATTGAAAATCCTTTAACACAAAGTGGATCAAAGACATAAATGTAAGAACTAAAACTATAAAAATGTTAGGAGAAAACATAGGGAAAAGCTTCATAACATTGGATTTGGTAAAAATTTCTCAGATATGACACCAAAAGCACAGGCAGCAAAAGCAAAAAATGGCTATATCATACTATATCAAAATTAAAAACTTTTGAGCCTCAGAGGACAAAGTCAACAGAGTGAAAAGGCAATCCACAAATGGGAGAAAATATCTGCAAGTTGTATATGTGATAAGGGATTAATATCCAAATATATAGAGAACCCCTACAACTCAGCAACAAACAACTTGATTAAAAAATGGGCAAAGGGCTTGAATAGACATTTCTCCAAAGAAGACATAAAAATGACCAAAGAAGCACATGAAAAGATGCTCAATATCACTAATCATCAGGGATATGCAAATCAAAACTACAATGAAATACCACCTCACACTCATGGGGATGGCTACTATCAAAATAACAGAAAACTACAACTGTTGGAGAGGATGTGGAGAATTTGGATCCCTTGTGCACTGTTGGTGGGAATGTAAAATAGTGCAGCTGCTGTGGAAAACAGTATGGATGTTCCTCAAAAAATTAAAAATAGAATTATCATATGACCCAGCAATCCCACTTCTGGGGATATACCCAAAAGAATTGAAAGCAGAGTCTAGAAGAGATATTTATAGACCCGTGTTCACAGTAGCATTATTCACAAACAGCCAAAAGGTGGAAACAACCCAAGTGTTCATCAGTGGATGAATGGAAAAACAAAATGTGGTATAGGTATAAAATGAAACATTATTTAGCCTTAAAAAAGAAGGAAATTCTGACACATGTTAAGACATGGATGGACCTTAAGAAGATTATGCTCTGCAAGATAAGCTAGTTACAAAAGGACAAATACTATATGTTTCCAATCATGAAACATTTAGATAGTCAGATTTATAGAGACAGAAAGTAGAGTGGTCGTTCCCAGGGGCTGAGGGAGGAGGATGGCGAGTTAGTGTTTAATGAGGATAGAACTTCAGTTTAGGAAGATGAGAAAGTTCTGGAGATGACGGTGGTGATCGTTGCACAACAATGTGAACGTACTTAATGCCATTGAACTGTATACTGAAAATGGTTAAAATGGTAAATTCTATGAATGTGTATTTTACCACAATTAAAAATTTTTTAAATCATTTAGACATCCTTTTGGGGTTCTCTGATATTTCCTCATGACTAGGACTAGGTTCTCAGTGGGAGTGCTAAATAGGGAAAGTTGTGTCCTTCTCATGGGATCCTATCTGGAGGCCCATCAGTCCATCCCTCCTCTAGATTTTGTTTCTGAGCCTGTTAATTCTTTGGTCCCTTTGGCAGAACATTCCAGCATACAATAATGAAAGAGAATGCCACTTAGAATATTGGCAGGCCTTGCAGTTCTCCTGTGAGATGGGTAAGAGGAACGAGGTGGAGGAGGAAGTTACACGTAACTTCAACACGCAGGCCATGAATGAAGCCACACGAGGCAGAAGCCAAGCCACCATTGTGTGACGTGTGTCACACACCCAGCCCTAAGCTCTGTCCCTGTCTGCTGAGGCTGTCAGCTCCTCCTCCACAAAAAGGACTCTAAAAGAATAAGTTTATTTAACCAAAAAGATGCTTCACTTCAAGGGAAAAGTATCTGAGATTCATTTCTTTTAAAATAATTTTCATTTTAATGACAGATTGACTTACATATCTCAGCCACATACAAAAAAATTATGAAATGGTCTTTGGCTTTACATTGATAAATGAAAAACACTAAGATTCTACATGGCAACCAAGGATTTTGTCATGGTGGTCATTTTGTCAACAGTGAGAGAATAACTTACTAGGATATGAAGACAAAAGTTGAATGAGCAGGCCAGTCAGGAAGGAAGAGGGTTTTCACAGACCTGTGTTTTTTCATGATCATATCTCCATTTGATACTATTGGCCATTTAATCAAAAATGCAATATGCTCGTGCACAACAGAAGAATGAGGAAGGGGAGAGACTAAAGACGGTGGCGCAGGATGCAGCCTGAGGCGGGATGGAATTGTTTCTAGTTGAGAATCTCATCTATGGGAGCAGGAGCGGTAAACAGTGGGTCCTCTGTCCAGGAGACACCTCTGCCTGGGGTGGGGTGCCTGGGGGACCCTCTCCCCTTCCCGCGGGCCACGTCCCGACCACAGAGACGTCAGGCTCCTCCTGTGCCTCCGCGTCAGGTACTAGAGGGTTCCTTTAGCTCAACCCGCACTTCTCCATCTTAAACTGCACCACAGAACCATCCTGTCCCACCTCCTGCAAATGATGGGAGGCTTGCTCTCAATCCGGTTTCATTGGCCATGGTGAGCCACATCGGGAGGCGCACCCCTAAAAGCTGGCAGGAACCAGACTTCCAGCACCATGTGTCCAGGCAGGCTCTAATCAATCTGGCCACGGAGGCGCTTATCTCACAAGGAGGAATCATGAGACCAGTTACAGACCTTGTCCAGAAAGAGAAATTCCAGTATGTACGAGGCAGCAAGCGCAGTGGGAAACTCCCCCGGGGAACAAGCTTCCTGTGGATCAGATGCCTCCAGTGTCAGGGAACCGTGGCACCAGCAACAACGCTGACTTGAGGACTGACATCTGGTTTTGGAGCAGGATGGCCAGATTTAGCAAATAAAAATACAGGGTGCCCAGTTCAGTGTGAATTTCAGATAAATAACAAAGAATTTTTAGGTATATCTCATGTGTATTTGGGACATACTTATACTAAAAAAGTTATTTCTCATTTAGCTGAAATCCAAATTTAACTGGTTGTCCTGTATTTTATCTGCAACCCTAATTAGGAGGATTTGATGGGGGTCTTTTGGATAAGCTTTAATGAAAAAACCGGTATAACAGAAACTATCTGGTCAATGTGTTATTTTTTATTTTTATTTATTTAAAGATCAAACTGAATGTGATCTTTACTGAAAAAGACAAGAGAACAATTTCTCAGAAGAACCTAATATGTTCCAGCAAATAAGGAACATTTAATCAAAACTCATCAAATTTCTGAGTTGCAGAAGGAATTAAAAAATATCACTAATCATTCAAAACCAGGTAGAAGGGGATGAGGAAGCAAGACACTGAGAAAGAACCATCAGTGTGTCATCTCCACAGCCACAGAGGAGCAAGGGTTCTCAACAGGAGAGGGACCTGGTGGGTGTGGATGAGGCCTGTGGGCTGAACAGATGGACACCGTGGGTGACGTTGAAGGCTTCAGTGCCTGATGGGACATGAAGCTTGAACTTTTGTGAGACGTGGGAGGAGAGCAGGACAACCCTCTTGAAGGGGTTTCATCATCAAAGGAGCAGAGATATGGGTGGTAGCTGGTGAGGAGAGTCAAAGAAGGTTTTCTTTGTTTCTATTTTGTTTTTAGATGGCACTTATTATGTCACGTTTATATGCAGATGATGGCCAGTCTAGTGGTTAAGATCAGGTGCTCTCACCGCCGTGGCCGTTTCGTTTTTGGTCAGGGAAGCACACCCACCCATCTGTCAGTGGTCATATTGTGACAGCTGCATGTGGCTGTGATACTGAAAGCTATGCCACCAGTATTTCAAATACCAGCAGGGTCACCCATGGTGGACAGGTTTCAGCAGAGCATCCAGACTAGAAAGACGAGGAAGAAGGACCTGGCCACCCACTTCCGAAAAAATGGCCATGAAAACCCTGTGAATAACAGCGGAGCACTGTCTGACAGAGCCGGAAGGCTGGTGAGGCTGGTGAGCAGCGAGGCTGCCCCACACACTTGTGGGGACAGTCCTCTGAGGACCGTGTGACAGGGAATTAGAAGGCGACAGTAGAAAGATTCAGTGATAAGTGCAAGTAACAACAATTAGTGCAAACTCCCTGAAGGTCCTGCCCAGGTCTGCTAAGGCAATGGGCTGTGATGAACTGACCAAAGACGTGATGGAGACTCAAGCACGTGCCCAGGGAATCCCTTCACATGCACCCACAGACACATGCATGACACACTCGCACTTGCACCGACGCACACACGTACACACACACGTGCACCAGGAACTGACCAAGAGCAGGGCCGTCATCTCATCCCCCCGCCCCTGCTGAGTAAATCACAGGTCCACTGATGAGCTGTCATCCTATGCCCACTACTCTCTTGGGACCTTGACACTCCGCTAACCACTGACCAGGAATTAATGCACTATCCATGCTTTTCTGAGACTTTAACGATGACTTCAGGTTAGAAGGAATAAGGAAGCTAATGAAGCTCATTCCAGGCCTTCATGCTAACATTGTGTTCATAAGGTTTAACTCCTAAAACTATTTCTTTAAATGCAGAAATAATTTTTTTTCTTTCCTAGCTCAAGTCTGCAAAATTCAACTGCTTTAAGAAAGATCATATTGGAAGTCAATGAGAGACTGTGAATTCATCTTAAATGAATATATTATAAAGAATGCTTTAAAAACTGACAGTCACTTGCAAACAGTCTCAAAACAATTATATCATTTCCCCTGGTGCACGCAGGAAGTAAATTTATTCTAGAAGCAGGAGAACAAGTACCCTCCATCATGTGAGGCAGAAATGTTCTCCATGGAAACCTGCTACAGATGCAGACGATCAACCCAAACACTGTGGTTCTGAGGAGAAAGGGTCTTACATAGAGGCAGAAAATCAAGCAGAACTCAAACCAATTTGGGAACCTCTTTGATCACAGGCCTCCACCACAGCTGTTCTCCTCTCGTCTGTCCGTCTCTCTCACACCAACTTGTGCATGTACACACGCACACACAGTCTCTCTTTCTCAGGGAAACTGCACACTCATACTGACAAGTTTACCTTCTCCAGGTTAACTAAGTGATAACTGGGCAGGTGCCCCAGGGCTGTCGGGTGAATGGCCTGAAGCAACAGGGAGTCATTAATCCTGTGACTGACTCTTAAAACAGTTGAAGTTAGAAGAATACAGCCCCATTTTCTTAATGGAAATAGTGACAAGAAAGAGACAGGGAGCCGTTTTTAAAGGCTCTCCTGTTTCACCTGCCTCTCAGCTGGGGCCGTGGACCAGCCGAGCTCCCTTCCATCCCCCTGGGTCACCCTCTCTGCGGGCAGCACCTAGTGCTGTGGGACAGAAGAGGGAGTTCTCCGTGGGGAAGACCACCACTCCCCGTTGGAAGGCCAGCCTGCCCGCCCACCCCACTCCAGTAACAGCTTCCCCACGGCACCTCCCCTGGGGAGGCTCATTTTACTGAGCCCATTCTGAGCACGGGAAGCTGAGGCATGGAGCTTGTCCAAGTACTGGAGGAGAAAGGGGATTTGAACTCTGATCACTCAGACCCCAGAGCGTCTATGCCACATCAGCCGCCACATAAGGCACATTTGACAGGTGAACACAAAGGTCAGAAGTGATGCTCGAGATTTCAAGCTGGACGGTATTTCCACTGGAGAGTATTTGGAGGAGATGGTATTTGAGCTGGGCTTGAAAGAGTGAGGAGAATTTCAGCAGACCAGAGGGAAGGTGCAGAAACAGGAGAGGCACAGGAGCAGGGCTCACAGCGGGGGAGGAGCTCAGCCAGTGTGGGCGGGAGGGTGGAAGGAGGGACTAACTGGTAACGAAAAGAGGGAGGTTCCCCGAGGTTCTGCCACCTTCAGAACCTCATGTCCTAAAGCAACAGGGAGTCATTAATCCTGCAACTGACTCTTAAAACAGCTGAAGTTTAGAAGGAAAACAGGCCCAGCAGGACGCAGGGGATGATGACCCAGCCCTGTGCAGGGCCTCAGCCTGAGCAGCACCACGGCCAGCGACCCAGCCAGCCAGGTCAAGGATCAAGCCTCTAATGACAGGTCCTGAAGAAAGAAGGCAAAAGAAAAAGGGAGAGCATCCCGGGGAGAAGGAGGCTCTGGGCTGGTGACCAGAAAGCACCTGGGGAAGTTCGGGACAGAAACTACATGGAAGGAGCTACCACATTATGTTCCAGGGCTCGGTTATGCTGTGGTTTCTGCAAGTCAAACACTGACAAAGATGAAGAAGAAGTAAGTCCAGTGCAGACACTGGTGTCTGACAAGCTCCGCTCAACTGCCAGCCACCTCTGTCCCCCGACACAGGCGAGAGAACTGGGAATACGACGTTCGAGTCCGGGAGAGCACTCCTGGGATGGAGGCGGATGGAGAGACCCAACCAGTGGGTCAACAAGGGTGCAGACATGGTTCTGAAGGCTTTCTCTGAGTGGCCGGGATGGGGGGGGCCGGAGGGGTGTCTGATGTGTCCTGATCATTCTGGCACTAATCAAGATCACCATTAATTGTAAAGATCAATGACATTACCAATGGCTATCTTTAATAAGACATAACTGCCTAACAATTTCTAGGTCACAAAGCATTTGTACTTCTATTTCAGATGGCCTAGTCAGGGAAAAGTATGTATAAAGTATGTATTATTTTGCAGATTAGGACAAACTACGACTTAAAAGAGTTATGAATGGGGCCGGCCTGATGGTGCAGCGGTTAAGATCCTGCGATCCGCTTTGGCGGCCCAGGGTTCACAGGTTCAGATCCCGGGAGTGGACTGACATACTGCTTGTCAGGCCATGCTGTGGCGGAGTACCATATAAAGTGGAGGAAGATGGGCTGGTCCAGGACGCCCCCACATCCCCCGCTCCCCGCCAGTCCAGGACACTGGTGACACAAAATGAGATAAACTGTCCTTTTCTTCATGTGCGCTAAGGGCAGGCCACAGACAGAACTGCATAAATGTTACTCAGAGATTCTTTGATGAGCTATTGTTCAGTTTTTGAAATTATAAAATTAAAATTTTCAAATAATTTTTATAGGGTGTGAAGTAGATTAGTTTAAGCCCAAAGTTATATTTGGAACTATGTCTGCCCCAGAACAAGTTACTTACTATCTCCGAAGCTAAGTTTTTGACTTCTGAAAATGTTCCCAATGGGACTTGGCTACAGTGTAGCTGGTGGGCTCCTGGTGGGCCAGCCATGCTCTCTGCTCTCAGTCTCCCAGAAGGGGCTCCCACCAGATGGGCTCTAACCTTCTGTGATTCCCTTTGAACAGTAGGGTCTAAAATGAGGGCTACAGGGGCCAGGCAGGTGACCTCTGAGTGTGACAAGATTAGGTGTATGCAGGGTTTCTCAATCTCAACACTATTGGCATTTTGGTCATTTGTTGTGAGGAGGGGTATCCTGTGAACTACAGGATATTGAGCTGCATCCCTGGCCTCCACCCCCAGGTGCCAGCAGTACCACTCCCAATCGTGCTAATCAGACAGGGCCAGGTGTCTGCTGGGGCATAAGCGCCCTGCTGGGAATCCCCAGTGTGGGTGGGGGTGGTATTCCCTAGGCTGGCTGGCGAGTGCAGAGCCCACCTGGACCCCTCCTCAGCCTTCACAACCCCGCTCTCCACACACTCACACATGGATTCAGCATCACTGAAGAAGATGCTCAGGCCATCTGATCAGCCAGGCCAGGGTTGGGTCTCTGAACTTCTTTACCCACTAACTCTATGACCCTCTCACTCCACTTGTCCGTGTGTTGTAGGGCACAGTGACGTGTCAGTAGGCAAGCAATTAGAAAGTGCAGAGTAAGCACCACAGTATCTGGCCATCCACATTCATGGAGCGCCTGCTAGTGATTTAGGGAAGACGCCACTTCATACTGGGGTTCCCTCTTTCTGTCAGTCACATCCTATAGACAACAATGAAAGGGTATCTCCGTAGTTACCAGACAGGAACAATCTATTCAATGGGAAACTCTATAGAAAACCGATAAAATTCTCTCCCCCTCAGGCATGTTAATAGGTCCTCCCTGTTGGGGCAGCAGTTCCTCTAAAGGTTTCTCATCTGGCTTCCACCTCTGCCCCTTCCTTCCCCTGAGGCGAACTTATAAACACCCACCAATAATATCACCTTTTATTCTTGCTTAAGAAAGCTGACAGAAAAGGCAACTTCCCTAGTATTTTAGCTTTTCCATGGAAATGCCTTGACAAAAAATTTCAATTCATGTAAAGAAATGTGAGCAGAGTGTGGCTATTTTACAGGTGCAAAATGGTGCCTGACTAAAATAGCCAAGGAAAAGAGCCAAGTGCTTCTGGTCAGACTGTTAGAAAGAGCAATGCCCCCAGCTATGGCATAACAGTTTTCACTTGCGTCTCAAAACAAAGAATCGATTGCCCTATTGGGCATGTTAACAAAACAGAACGTGGAGAGATGCCGAAGGTCCGCCAATGTGCCCAGCTCCACACTTTATTCGTAAGATACCCAGCCTGGAGCAGATACGCACGGCTCCTCCTTTGCTGGATGGGTACCTGCACGCCTGGCAGCCAAGAGAACAGAACCACAAGCACGCCATACCTGTCGTGTCTCAGAGCTCTCATGTCAACGTAGACAGTGGTTGGGTCAGGTCCCGAGGTCCCCTGCAAGCAAGGACACAGTGCAGTTAACCAGGTTTGCATGGCAGGAATGCGGGTCTGCACTTCCTACCAGCTAGTGAGCATTTCCTTGGTAAAATCTGAAACTGAACCAAAACTAAAAGCACTAAAACCACCCTCTCCAGGATCCCTGTTAACTTTCAGTCTGATAACCTAAATCTTGACAGGAACATCTTATTAGGATAATACTGGACTTTCACACAGCTTGACTGTCAATCCCATTGACAAAGACAAGAAAAGAGGTGTGCCACACGTCTTGCCAAATAAAAGAAGGTTGGAACTGCTGTGACAACATTTGGCTGGCAAAAGCAGGCTGCCAAGGATATAAAGCATCATTTGCTGAGAAATTTTTACTACATGTACCCAAAAAGGTATATTTTTAGAGTTCAAGATACTGAAGCAGACACGTGACATGAACTGACAGATTAAGGAGGAAGAGAAAAAAGACTATTATCTTATTCTTTAGTTCCACTTGGGCCCTGACTTTCCTCCTGCTGAGGGAGGTTATCCTTATCCATGACGTAGGTCGGGGGGCTTTGTGTTTATCGCAAGTCAGCGGGCAGCACTCTGCAGTCTGAGCTATCTGACTATTTAACATGGGGGTCCAGAAATCTGATCTTGGCACCATAAATCCCCTCACAACATATGCCGAGTTGACTTCTGACCACGGATCTCTGTCCACATAAGAGCAACATCATTAAAGCCACCTTACAAGCCAAAATTCTACATACATTTCTTGTGAAGGCAATGCAATACGTTGTGTAAGAAAAGATGGAACCTAAAACAAATTTGCCAAAAAATAAGGGAGCTCCTCAGAATTTATTTGAAGAACGACACTGAACTCTTCAGAAGAGAATCTTAATTTTGTACCAAAGGCATGTTTAAATATAAGAAAAAGATAAAAATGAAGACACCTTCAGTAAAACATAACATCCTGCTCAATAGTTCAGGTCATTGGTATCTCACCACCAAGACAGAGAATGCATGTGCAATCAGCCTCTAGGTGGGAGCTCACACTATGGTATAACGCAAAGAACGTTCTCTCTAACCTACGACTTGAGTGGAGCCATGTTACAGACTAGCACTGAGTGGAGACATGGTTTGATGTTCTAAGTAATGCAAAACACATAACCATAGAAGGCCAATTAAAAAAATAAACCAGAAAACAGGTCACTAAAAGTGGAAAAGAAGTAAAACAAGATGACCCCAAACTGGCCAAGAAACCACTGATTGTGTACAATGGAAGTCCAGTGTCTGTCACAAGCGTGGAACGTTTGAAGAGATCTGAGAAAGGACATCCTGCTGGCCGTCAGTCCTCCTGACCACATGGTCTATAATCCCCCAGTCAATCTCTGCACTCAACTTCTAGTCTGTCCACTGCTGGAAGCTGTCAAGACGGAGGTAGGTAGGGACGCACCGGTGAGGATGAAGAGGAAAATCCCCTACCTGCTCGGCCAGCTTCCACAGCCTGTGGGGCTACAGCAGCAGGAGGTGGGGAACAGAAGAAAGGAGAAGACACCAGACCAAAAGAAACCAAAGGTAAACAACACACAGAGACACATAAACAAAACAATCCAACAATTAAATATGGGATGAAGAAAAGGAGGGGCAGGGAGGAGAATGCAAAAAGCAGGGAACAAAGTAAAAAGAAGATCAAAAACAATGTCAAATACGGAAATCATTAAAACCAATCATTGTACCATTAAAGGTTAAAAAAATCTTAAAAAGATGTCAACATATCCATAGAGCAACAGAAGAGAGTAATAGATGACCAGCCCTGGACACACAGACCTGAACATTATTTTAATACTTGAGGTCAATGGCATTACTGGATAGTTCAATTTTACGGTACTTTTTTTAAAGTTTCTTTTCTGTTCTGAGGGAATTGGGGAATAAGAATTTTATTGGCCAAATCTGTTGAGTGCTCCTCACTGAAGTAGTTCCAAGTCTCCTATTACAATAACGGAGGGGAACCTGGAAGCTTCTAGGTCTAAAATCTGGGTGTCTGGCCCTGCTCATCTACAAGATGAGGTACAAGCAAGAGGCCAAAGTACACGTGAAGCATGAAGGAGCCAAACCTTGGGCTTGAGTGTGGTCTAGCTCAGCAGTCCAGAGAGGGATTTCCACTGAAGGGAGCATCCTATGTCAACCCTCACAGCTGCTGCCCCAAAGACACTCCGTCCCATTTTCCTCTCATCTCCCACGGTTTTGGTACCCACGTCCACCCCTGTTAAATTACCTACTTGGCACGGTGGAAAGGCTCCAGAAAGCAACTCGGGCAAGCTCCCTTGATGCAGTGTATTTCCCTAGGTGACAGGGTGTCTTTTCCAAATATTCCCAGAAATGTACAGAAGTAGTTATCCTCTGGGCACCTGGACTGATGCACGCCACTCTGCGTGCGCATGGCCTAGTGCCTGCCCCAGTCTCTACAATCATATTACTAGGTGGACCCCAGAGATGACAACGGCAGCAATAAAGAGGAAGTTCTTAACTGGGTTTCCTGGGCCTGCAAGTTGGTATAAATGAAGCCAGACTAAAAAACTACCACCACTCAACTTGGAGGTGAGTCTATCAAAAAGCAGTGGTTCCAGATTTTAACATTATGATTCCTTCACGCTCTCTGTTACTTCCTTTAGGATGGAATTATGGCTACTGCTTTCTTCTGTATCTTTAGAAAACTGAGGCAGGACTCGAAGAAAGGGAAGGATGGGCTCAGGAACGGTGTGTGCACTGTGAAGGCACACAGGACTTTTACTACATCTATTCAAGCTGAATGCAATGATCTGAATAATTTCCTTCATGATTCCTTGAATCCCAAATACTAACAAGAACAAAAATAAACCAATGTTCTAAATTATTCTAATTCATAAATTTTGTTACAATGGCTCAAAGTAGTATCTCAGAAAAATAATACGTCTGACTGGGAACTAATTTCCTATCTTGTAGATGTGTGGAGGAGATAACAGAGCATCTGCAGCAAAACTGGTCTACTGCATTAATAAGGAACATGGAGGAGGAGATAAAGAGTTAACATATAGGTATTTCCAAATTTTAAAACCCCTAAGGTACAAAAATTTGAGATTTCAAGATACGTATTAGGGAGTGCATATTTAACAAAATCTTCACTTTGCCAAAGAATGCAAGCCGTAATTCCTTTGAATAAGGAGATCCCTAGTATATGGAAATGCTCCCAAGTATTTAAGGATCATCAAATACTTGTAGACAGGACCAGCAGGAAAGCAAAGTTATCCATTCCAATCAACGCTTATTAGAAATGAAGACAAAAGACATTTGAAATTGCAAGTTATATAAATTGGAAAAGAGGATGAACTTTAAAGTTCAGTTATATAATAAAGAGTTACATATGGACATACTTATAGTAAGAAATCATGTTTTCTTATTGGTATAAAAGTATCATACCAGTTAGGTTTTAAATACTTATTGAACAAGTGAGTTATATTTAAATTTCAGCTGTGGATACACAGACTCACATGCCAAACACAGCACAGGAAATCCAGCACAGCACATTCTAACACTCGAGCGATTCACATACTATAGTATTAGTACCATCTAACGTTAGCACACGACTCCTTCCGCATAAGTGACGAACTCTAAGTAGAAACGTGTGAAATGAAGACAATTCCGAAGTGCTGCTGTTGGGCATATCTACCATGCCGGCCGTCTGAGGAGTCAAGGAAGGTGGCGGAGCCAGTTTCTGCAGGAGAGGGTTCCTGGGTCTACGTAGCAGTCTTGGGCCGTGGCACAGGGGTTCGTCACTGGGCCATTTCAGCAGGTGAACTTTAAGCAGTGTTACTGCCTGCATGACCTCAAGCTACTCCTAGCAGATCTGTGCATTAACAATGATCTTTTCAACATTTTAATTGAGGTATAATTTACATACAATGAAATGCATAGATTTTAAGTATCAGTTACATGAACTCTGACAACTGTATACACCCATGTAACTAACACTCCAAACAGCATAGAAAAGTTCCTTTACCCAGGTACTGGGTCAACCAATCTCCATAACTCCCACAAGGCTACAACTTTCTAACACCATAGATTAGTTTAACCTATTCTTGGGCTTCACATAAATGAAATAATACAGTCTGTATTCTTTTGTGTCTGGCTTCTTTCACCGAACGTAATGCTTTTGGATCCATCCATGTTGTTGTTTGTACTAGTAGCTTGTTCCTTTAAATTCTGAGAAGTATTCTATTGCACGTATAATACCATAATCTATTTATCCATCCTGCTGTTGTTGAATTTGGGTTATTTCTAGCTTGGGGCTATCATGAAAAAGCTGCTATAAACATTCTTATACAAATAGGTTTGTAGACATGTTTTAATTTCTTTTGAGAACATACCTAAATATGCTGATTCACAGGGCTGAAATGCATTTAACTTTATAAGAAACTTAAATCACTCTTGAAACCAGTAACGGATTAGGGTTTTTGTTGCTCCACATTCTCGTGGACGTTTAGCATTGTCAGCCTTTTTGATTTTAATTATTCTAGAAGGTGAGAAATGGAATCACCATGTAATTTTTTCTTGTAGTGAAAATCACAATTTCAATATTGGTCCCGCACGTTGTGCTTTCACTTCTATCACTTCCTTGGAGCTAATCAGCAAAGGGTGGAAGGACCTTTGGGAACTGTGCACAATATGGAAGACTTCACTCATCTGCATGTCACCCTGTGCAGGGCCATGCTAATCTTCTCTGTATGGTTCTAGTTTTAGTACACGTGCTGCTTAAGTAAGCACACCATGTCATTTTAATGAGCATTTCCCTGATGATTAATGATGTTGAACATCATTGCATGCACTTATTGGTCATTGGTATATCTTCTTTTGTGAAATGTCCATTCAAGTCTTTTGTCTATATTTTTTCATAAGGTTTTCTATTGTCAATTTATAGTTTTTTTATATATTCTGAATAGAACTCCTTTGTCACATATATTATAACAAATATATTTTCCTGGTGTGTAATTTTTCTATTAATCTTCTTAAACATAGTAACTGAATTTAACTTTGATGAAATCCAGTCTATCATATTTTTTTTATGGTTAGTGCTTTTAGTGTCCTTAGTGTCCTAAGAAATCTTTACGTATCTGAAGTCATGAAGATATTCTGCTATGGTTTCAGCTGGAAGCTTTATTCTAGAAATTTTATCATAGACATTTAGGTCTATGATCCATCTAGAAATAACTTTTGTGTATTGTACAAGAAGGGATTAAGGTTACTTAATTTCCATTTAATCTTCAGTTGTTCCAAAACTATTTGTCAAAAAATGTTTTCTTTCCCTATTGAATGGACTTGGTGCCATAGTGGATCTATTTCTGGATTCTTTTTTTCTTTTTCAGTTTTTCTTTGCTTTTGTTGTTGCTTTTTTCTCTATTGGTCTCTCTTCATGCCAATATCACATTGTCTTGATTACTGTAGCTTTATAGTGAGTCTTGAAATCAGGTAGCCTAAGTCCTTCAACACTGTTCTTTTTGAAGACTGGTTATTCTAATTCCTTTGCAATTCCATAACTTCAGAATCATCTTGTCAAATTCTTCAGGAAGGCCTGCTGTGATTTTGATTGAGATTGTATTGTATCTATTGATCAATCTGGAGGAAAAAAGTCATCTTAAAAATACTGATTCTTCCACTCCATGAATATGGTAAATTCCTTCATTTACTTAAGATTTCTTTAATTTCTCTCAGCAACATTGTGATTTTTAGTGTACAATTTTCATTTCATTTATTCTTAATTACTTGTGGCTTTTTGATATTACTCTAAATGGCACCGATTTTTAAAATTTCATTGTCTAGCTATTCACTGCTACTCTATAGGAATAGAATTAATTTTTATGTATTAATCTTTATTTCAAGCTCTTGTTAACTTCACATATTAGCATTTGTAGTTTTTGTAGTTCCATAGAGGTTTTTACATGCACAATTGGGCTGTCTGCAAATAATGACAAGTTTTACTTCTTCGTTTCCAATATTTGTACTTTTTATTCTTTTTTTCCTTGTCTTGCATTGGCTAGGACTTCAATATGGTGCTGATGTTCCTGATTTTAGGGAATATCAGGGAAAAAGCTCTCAAAGTGGATTTTAGGAATTTTAGGGAAAAAGCTCTCAAAGTGGATTATTAAGTATGAGGTTAGCAACAAGCTTTTTGTATACACTTCTTAGATTGAGGAAGTTCCTTGTCTTCCTAGTTATCCCATGAATGGGTGTTGAATTCTATCAAATGCATTTCCTGCATCTATTGATACAATCATATGATTTTTCTCCCTCATTCAGTTAACGTGGTGAATCAGAATGATTGGTTTTCGAACAATAAAGCAACTTTGCAGTCCAGAGATAAAACCTGCTTGGTTATGATGCGTTACCCTTTTATATATTGATGGACTCAATACACTAATATTTTGTTGAGAATTTTTTTTCATGTGGGATTCGGCCTGGAATTTTCTTTTCTGGGAATGTTTTTGTCAGATTTTGGTATCTAGCTTATGCTCACTTCATAAGACACGTTGGGAAGTGTTCCTCCTTCTTCTATTTTCTGAAAAAGTTTTTGTAAGATTGGTATTTTCCCAGTGAAAACATCGGGTCCAGAGGTTATTTTTTCCTACAAAGGTTTTAAATTATAGATTCATAGATGTAAGACTATTATATTTACTATTTCCTCTTGTGTTAATTTTTGTCAATTTTAGGGGCATAAAGTTGTTCATAATATCCCCTTACTTTTCTTGAAATGTCTGTTGGATCTGTAGTGACATCAGGTCTTTCAGTCCTAATACTTTATCTTGTATTTTGATGCTCTGTTAAGAAGTGCATAAATGTTCAGAATTGTGTCCTCATGATGAACTGACCCCTTTATCATTATAAAATGACCTCTTTGTCTCTGGTAGTATTCTTTGCTCTGAAATTAATATTCTCTGATATTAATACAGGAACTTCATTTTTCTTTTGATTAGCACTAGTAAAACTTTTCCATCTTTATATTTTTAACCTATTTTTGTCTATTTGTTTTATTTTTTTAGGAGTTGATACGCAAATTAACTATTTTTATTTATTATTTTTTTAATATTTATTTTTTTGGTGTGTATTTTTAAACTGTGTTTGTTGTAGGTTATATATAGTTAGGTCTTGCTTTTTAAAAATTCAACCTCACAATCTCTGTATCTTAAATGGAGTGTTTAGAGCATTTATATTTATTGGATTATTGATGTGATTATGTTTAAATCTTTCTTTTTCTTATTTGTTATTTATTCATCTCATCAGTTGCCTGCTCCCCCCTTTTCTCTACCTTTTATATTGAGTGTTTTTTACAGGTCCATTTTATCTTCTCTTTTGGCTATTAGCCATAATTCTGCTTTTTCTAAGTTAGTAGTCACTTCAGGTTCAGCATCCATCTCTAATTTATCATAGTCTACCTTCCAGTGCTATTACACTACTTCACGTGTGGTTTAAGAACCTTAAAACAGGAATCTTCCACTTCTCCCCCCCCAACCTCTGGTCAGTTGTTGTCATACAGTTGACTTTACACATGTTATAAACCCCACAATATATTTATAGTCTTGTAAAAGCAATCAATTACATTATAAAGAGATTTAAATAATAAGAAAAACTCTTGTATGTTTACCTATGCAGTTGCCATTTCCAGCATTATTTGTTCCTTTGTATAGGTCCAGATTTCAATCTGGTATCATTTCCCTTCTGTCTAAAGGATTTCCTTTAATATTTCTTGCTGTGTGGGCCTGCGGGTAGTCACTTCTCAGCTTTTGTACCACTAAAAAAGTTTTTATTTAAGCCTTTGCTCTTGGAAGATATTTCCACTGCGTATAAAATTCTAGGTTGACAGTATTTTTCTTTCAGTACTTGAAGATGTTCTCCGCTGTCTTCTTTGCTTACATCATTTCTGATGAGAAATCTGATGTCATCTTTATCATTTTTCCTCTGTGTATAACTTGATTTTTTCATCTGGCTGCTCTAAAGATTTTCCCTGTAGTTTTGAGCAATTAAGCAGTTTCCTTCACATTATGTTGCAGGTAGCTGAACTTTGGGATTTGTAGGTTTATAGTTTCATCAAATTTGAAATATTTCTTCATGTATTTTTTCTGGGCCTCCCTCTCTTTCCTCTTTTTTGAGGACTCCAGTTACAGGCATATTAAGCCCCTCAAAGTTTTCCTGCAGTTCACTGATGCTCTTTTCCTTTTCTAAAATTATTTCTTTCTACGTTTTATTTTGGGACATCTCTATTACTATGTGTTCAAGGTCACTAATCTTTTCTCCTGCCATTGACTCCATCCAATGTATTTTTCATCTCACATATTGTAGTTTTCATTTCTAGAAGTTCTAGAATTTCTAGTTTTTTTTTTTTTTAACATTCCATTTCTCTTCTTAACTCTTTGAATATCTGGAACACAGTTAAAATAACTCTTTTAGTGTCCTTGTCTATACATTCAACATCTGTGTCAGTTTGGTTCAGTTTTGATTGATTGATATTTCTTCTCATTGTGGATCATATTTACTTGCTTCTTGGTATGCTTGTAATTTTTTTTTTTTTTTGGTGAAGAAGATTAGCCCTGAGCTAACATCTGTTGCCAATCCTCCTCTTTTTGCTTTAGAAGATTGGCCCTGCGCTAACATCCGTGTCCATCCTCCTCTACTTTATATGTGGGATGCCTGCCACAGCACGGCTTGATAAGCAGTGCGTAGGTCTGTGCCAGGGATCCAAACCTGCCAAAGTGGAGCATGCAAACTTAACCACTACGCCACCGGGCTGGCCCATGCCTTGTAATTTTTGATAGGATGTCAGACGTTGTAAATTTGACCTTGCTGGGTGCTGGATATTTTTGCATTCCTGTAAATATTCTTGAGCTTTTTTCCAAGTCAAATTACTTGGAAAGAGCTTGATCCTCTTGGTTCTTGCTTCAAAGATTTGTTAGGTAGGACCAGAGGGCAGTGTTCTCATGAATTATGAGATTTCCAATCTGGTGGGAACAAGCACTGCTCCCTGAATCCTCCTAGCTGGTTCTTTTTCTGGCTTTGAGTAGTTTCATTACATTTAATCAGGGTATGCTGATTGGTGTTCAGTTGAATACTTGGGGAGGGTCCTCTGGGATCCCCAGAGTTCTGTGTGTGCAGGGTATGCTGATTGGTGTCTAGCTGAACACTTGAGGAGGATCCTCTATGAAGACTCGAGGAAGGTCCTCTGTGAAGACTCGGGGAGGGTCCTCTGTGGACACTTGGTGAGGGTCCTCTGTGAACATGTGGGGAGGGTCTTCTGTGGATACTTGGGGAGGGTCCCCTGTGAATATGTGGGGAGGGTCCTTTGTGGATACTTGGTGAGCGTGCTCTGTGAACACATGGGGAGGGTCCTCTGTGGATACTTGGGGGAGGTGCTCTGTGAACACATGGGGAGGGTCCTCTGTGAACACGTGGGGAGGGTCCTGGGCGGATACTTGGTGAGGGTCCTCTGTGAACATGTGAGGAGGGTCCTCCGTGGATACTTGGGGAGGCTGCTCTGTGAACATGTGGGGAGGGTCCTCTGTGGATACTTGGGAAAGGTCCTCTGTGGATACTAAGGAGATTCTCTGTGGATCCCCAAAGTTCTCTGTGTATGTCCCTTTCCTCTGTGGCACCCCGTCCTGTGAGCTCTGGCCACCTTTCTCTCCTCATACTCTCAGCTCCACCTCCTGCACTCAGGGAGCTCATTGGGCTCTACTTCAATTCCTCTCCCTGCACCATGGCCTGAAAACTCTCTCAAGGCAGTAATCTGGGGAAATCACAGGGTTAACTTGGTTTCTCTCAGGGACCTGTGTTCTTTGTTGCGTGATGTCCAGTGTCTTGCTTCACATATCTGTCCATTCTTTGCTTGTTTCAGGAGAGAGGGTACATCTGGTCCCTGCTACTCCATCTTGGTCAACAGAGGAAGTCCTTATTCCTAATATTTGTAATTTGTTCCTTCCCTCCTTATCTGTCAGATGTATTTAGGTATAATTTGTGTGCAATAAATTTCATCCTTAAGTGTAAAGGTTGATTTTGACAAATGTATTCAGTCATGTAACCACCACCACAATCAATGGAAAATTTTCATCACCCCCAAAGTCCTGTCCTGCCCCATTGCAGTCAATTCCCTCCCCCAACCCTCAGCACCTGGCAACACTAATCTGATTTTTGTGCCTACAATTTTGCCTTATCCAGGATATCATATACTGTCATGTATCACTTAATGATAGGACTACGTTCTGAGAAATGTGTCGTTAGGTGATTTCATTGTGCGAACATCATAGAATGTACTGAAGGGGAATAAACTTTGTCACCCCAAAATGTCTCTTTAACATGAGGCTTATTTAGGCTGATTATTTATTTATTTATTTTTTTGGTGAGGAAGATTAGCCCTGAGCTAACATCTGTTGCCAATTCTCCTCTTTTCGCTGAGGAAGATTTGCCCTGGGCTAACATCCATGCCCACCTTCCTCTACGTTATATGTGAGATGCTGCCATAGCATGGCTTGATAAGTGGCGCGTGGGTCCGTGCCCGGAATCTGAACCTGCGAACTGCGGGCTGCCAAAGTGGAATGCACGAACTTTTAACCACTATACCACTGGGCCAGCCCCCTGGGCTGGTTATTTTTAAAAACAAAAGACTCAGAAATTGTTATCTCCCCCTTAACTGCCTAAAAGAATTCAGATAAAAAAACCTGTCTCAGGAAGTGAGCTATCACTTTAGCATAACACAAACTAGGTGGTAAACAGGGAGGAACCTAGAAAAGCCTGTTTGTTGGGCTCCACTCTGTGTTCCTCTGTTTCTGTGTGGGCAAACATTTGTTTTCCAAATGTTTGCTCCTTTTCACCTGCCTATGAATTGCTTTCCTTCTCTTTGAAGTCCCTGACTCTCCCCAGCCCTAAAATCTTTTGTCTTCAGTTGAGGATGATATTTAAGGCGAGGGCTTTGGCCATTTTGGTGAGTCATTCAGTTTTGCTGGGTTTCTCCTATGTATATATGTTATTAAACTTTTCTTTTTCTCCTGTTAATCTGTTTCATGTCAATTTAATTCCTAGACTATCCAGAAGAACTTAGAAGGGTAGAGGAAAATTTCTTCCTCCCCTACAGTACTTACATAAACCTAGATGGTATAGCCTACTATACGTCTAGGCTATATGGTACTAATTTTATGGCACCACCGTCATCTATGTGGTTTGTCGTTGACTGAAACATCGTTACGTAGCTCATGACTGTAAATAAACTCATATGGTATGCAGACCTCTGTGTCTGGCTTCCTTCACTCAGCAAATTGTTCCTAAGATCCATCCATGCTATTCCAGCAAGAGCAGACTATTCCTTTCCATTACCAAACAGCATTCCACTGCATGGATAAACTACAACCTGCCCTTCCATTCTGTTAACAGACACCTGAGTTGTTTCCAATGCTTGGTGATTACGAACAAAGTTGATACAAACATTTGTGTGCAGGCCCCTGGGAGAACATAAATTTTCATCTCTCTTAGTTAAATATCCAGGAGAGGAATTTCTGGGTCATATGGTAAGTCCATGTTTGACTGTACAAGAAACTGACAAACTGTTCTCCAAAGTTGTTGCACCATTCAACACACCCAACAGTGAAGCCTGAGGCTTCAAACATTTCCCCAGTCTTAGCCAGCACTTGCTATCATTAGTCTATCTGTCTCTTCCTTTTTTAGTGGTTAGTGCTGCCGGCAGTTTATCAAATTTATTAATTTTGTAAAGAATCAACTTTTAACTTTGTTGGTTTTTTAATCTACTTTTTCATTCACTTCCACATTTATTTTTATTTTCTTTCTTCAACTTTGGGCTTAAATTTTTCCTAGACTTTTGAGGTGGAAGCTTAAATAACAGATTTTGCAGTCTATTCTTTTCTAATATAAACATTATTGCTGAGTACTGCTTTAGCTGCAGCCAACAAAATTTGATATGCTGTGTTTTCATTAAGAATCTATGTAAAATATTTTCTAACTTTCCTTGTGATTTCTTTTTTTTATTCATGGCTTATACAAAAGCATATATATATATTTTTTTTCTGGCTCTTCCTTTTTTATTTATTTTTTTGTGAGGAAGATCAGCCCTGAGCTAACATCCATGCTAATCCTCCTCTTTTTGCTGAGGAAGACCAGTTCTGAGCTAACATCTATTGCCAATCCTCTTTCTTTTTTTTCCCCAAAGCCCCAGTAGATAGTTGTATGTCATAGTTGCACATCCTTCTAGCTGCTATATGTGGGATGCAGCCTCAGCATGGTGGGAGCAGCGGTGCATCAGTGCGCGCTGGGATCCAAACCTGGGTCGCCAGTAGCAGAACGCGGCATTTAACCGCTAAGCCACTGGGCCGGCCCTACAAAAGCATATTAATTTCCAAATATTTGGAGATTTTCTGGCCATCCTATTGTTACTGATTTCCCATTTAATTCCATTGTGATAAGAGAATATACTCTATGTGATTGTAGTCACTTAATATTCATTGATAAATGTTTTATAGTCTTTCTTGGGGAATTTTTGTGGTATATTTGAAGAAAAATACCAATTCTACAGATGCTGGTGTCTTAGTCTGCTTGAGCTGCCATAACAAAATATCACACACTGTGTGGTTTAAACAACAGAAGTTAATTTTCTCACAGTTCTGGAGGCTGGAAGCCTGAGGTCAGGGTGCCAGCACGGTCGGGTTCTGGTGAGAGGCCTTTTCTTGGCTTGCACATGGCTGCCTTCTTGCTGTGTCCTCACATGGCCTCTCCTTGGTGTTTGTGCATGGAGAGAGAGCAAGCCCTGATCTCTCTTCCTCTTCTTATAAGGACATCAATCCTATCAAATTAGGGCCCCACCTTTACAACTGCATTTAACTTTTATTACCTCTTAATAGGCCCTATGTTCAAATAAAGTCACCTTGGGTTAAGGCTTTAACATATGAATTTGAGGGGGGGGACATAATTCAGTCCTAGCAGTTGAGTAGAGTTTTCCCAAATATCAATTACATCAAGTCAGGCCATTGTGTTTTTCAAATCTTCTATATGCTCACTGATCTTTTTCCTACTTATTTTATCAATTACTGAGAGAGAAGTGTTAAAATCTCCAACTATGACTGTGAATTGGTCACTTTCCTCTTTTAGTTCTGCCAGTTTTGCTCCATGTACCTTCAAGCTTAGTTTTTAGGTGCATATGCATTTAGGATTTTTAAGTTTTATTGATGAACTGACCCTTTAATCATTATACAATGTATATCTTCATCTTTGGTAATCTTTAAGTCTAATATGTCTGTTAACAACACAGCCACACGAGTCTTCTTCTGTTGACTGTATTTACTTGCAATCTGTCAATATCTTTATATTTAAGATGTGTTTCTTGTAACCACATATAGTTCAGTCTTTTGAATCAGTCTGACAATCTCTGCCTTTTAATTGGCATGTTTAGTTCATTTACTTTTAATGTAATTATTGATATGATTGGCTGTTCTTTTATTTGTCCCTTTTTTTGGGGCCTCCCTTCTACATTCTTTTTTTTCATGAACAGAATATTTTTGGTAGGCCATTTTATCTCCTCTATTGACCTTTGTATTAACGTTTTAGTGGTTGATATAGAGATTAAAATTTGCATCATCTATCACAGTCTACCCTCACATAGTACTATACTTTACGAACAGTGTAAGAATCTTACAACAGAATATTTCCATTTACCTCCCCTCTTGCCCTTTGAGGTTTTGTCATGTCATGTTACTTTTACTTAAGCTATAAATGCCTCAGTTGTCACTACTTTTGCTTTGAGTAACTAAATCTTTAAAGAGATTTAAGAATATTTACATATCTACATATTGATAAAAAGATTTTTAAGTTTCCTTGTATTTACCTTTTCTAGTATTCTTCATTTCTTCCTACAACTGTGAGGTTCATTCTGCTATCATTTCTTTTCATCCTGAGGAAGTCAGCATTTCTTCTGGTGCATATGTGCTAATGATGGATTCTCAGCTTTGCTCGGTCTACAAATACCTGTTTTTGTCTTCCTTTTTGAAGGATATTTTTTGCTGGATAAACATTCTTTTAGCACCTTGAATACAGGCTACTTTGTTTTGTTGTGCTTTGCTTTATCGTGCTTCACAGATACTGCATTCTTTACACAAAAGGTTTGTGGCAACCCTGCATTGAGCAAGTCTACTGGTGTCATTTTTCCAACACTATTTGCTCACTTGGTGTGTCTGTATCACATTTTGATAATTCCAGCACTATTTCAAATTTTTTCATTATTATATTTGTTATGGTGATCTGTGATCAGTGATCTTTGATGTTACTACTGTAATTGTTTTGGGGTGCCACAAACTGTGCCCACATAAGATGGAGAACTTAATCGATAAGTTCTTAATTGATAAGTATGTTCTGACTGCTCCACTGACCAGCCATTCCTCTGTCTCTCTCCCTCTCCTCAGGCCTCCCCATTCCCTGACACACAACAATATTGAAACTAGGCCAATTAATAACCCTAAAATGGCCTCTAAGTGTTCAACTGAAAGAAAGAGTTACACGTCTCTCACTTTAAATTAAAAGCTAGAAATGATTAAGCTTAGTGAGGAAGGCATGTTGAAAGACAAGATAGGCTGAAAGCTAGGGCTTTTGTGCCAATTAGGCAAGTTGTGAACGCAAAGTAAGAGTTCTTGAAGAACATTAAAAGTGCTACTCTAGTGAACACACAAATGATAAGAAAGTGAAACAGCCTTATTGCTGATAACGGAGAAAGTTTTAGTGGTTTGGATAGAAGATCAAACTAGCCACAACATTCCCTTAAGCCAAAGCCTAATCCAGATGAAGGCCCTAATTCTCCTCAATTCTATGAAAGCTGAGGGAGGTGAGGAAGCTGCAGAAGAAAAGTTTGAAGCTAACAGAAGTTAGTTCATGAGGTTTAAGAAGCCATCTCCAGGGCCGGCCCTGTGGCTTGGTGGTTAAGTGCGCGCGCTGCGATGCTGGTGGCCCGGGTTCGGATCCCGGGTGTGCATCGAGGCACCACTTCTCCGTTCATCCTGAGGCCGAGTCCCGCATACAGCAACTAGAAGGATGTGCAGCTACGACATACAACTATCCACTGGGGCTTTGGGGGGAAAAATAAAATAAATAAAATCTTTAAAAAAAAAAAAAAGAAGCCATCTCCATAACATAAAAGTGCAAGGTGAAGCAGCAAGTGCGGATGTAGAAGCTGCAGCAAGTTATCCAGAAAATCTAGCTAAGATAATCAATGAAGGTGGCTACACTAAATAATAGATTTTCAATGTAGATCTTCTTCCAGCCTTCTATTGGAAAATGAGCCATCTAGGACTAAACTTTTCTGGAGAGCAGAAGTCAACGCCTGGCTTCCAAGCTTCAAAGGACAGGCTGACTCTCTTGTTAGGGGCTAATGTAGCCGGTGACTTTTGTTTGAATCCAATGCTCATTAACCATTCTGAAAATCCCAGGGCTCTTAAGAATTATGCTAAATCTACTCTGCCTGTGCTCTATAAATGGAACAACAAAGCCTGGATGACAGCACCTCTGTTTACAACATAGCTTACTGAATGTTCTAAGCCCACTGTTGAGACTTACTGCTCAGAAAAAGATTCCTTTCAAAATATTACTGCTCATTAACAACGCACCTGGTTACTCAAGACCTCTGATGGAGATGTACAATGAGATTCATGTTGTTTTCATGCCTGCTAACACAACATTCATCCTGTAGCCCACGGATGAAGGAGTCATTTGACTTTCAAGTCTTATTGTTTAAGAAATACATTTTGTAAGGCTATAGCTGCCATTGATAGTGATTCCTCTGATGGATCTGGGCAAAGTAAACCGACAACCTTCTGGAAAGAATTCACCATTCTAGATACCATTAAGAACATTTGTGATGCATGAGAAGAGGTCAAAATATCAACATTAACAGGAGTTTGGAAGAAGTTGATTCCAACCCTCGTGGATGACTTTGAGGGGTTCAAGTCTTCAGTGGAGGAAGTAACTGCAGATGTGGTGGAAACAGCAAGAGAACTAGAATTAGAAGTGGAGCCTGAAGATGTAACTGAATTGCTGCAATCTCATGATAAAACTTTAACAGATGAACAGTTGCTTCCTAAGGATGAGCAAAGAAAGTGGAGATGGAATGTACTCTGGTGCAGATACTGTCAAGATTGTTGAAATGACAACAAATGATATGACACAAACTTAGTTGATAAAGCAGCAGCAGGGTTTGAGAGAATTGATTCCAATATTGAAAGAAGTTCTGCTGTAGGCAGAATGCTATCAAACAGTGTCGCATGCAATAGAGAAATTGTTCATGAAAGGAAGAGTCGATCCATATGGCAGACTTCATTGTTGTCTTATTTTAAGAAATTGCCTCAGCCACTCCAGCCTTCAGCAGCCACCACGCTGATCAGTCAGCCCCATCAGCATCGAGACAAGACCCTCCACCAGCAAAACGATGACAAGTCACTGAAGGCTCAGACAATGATTAGCATGTTTTAGCAATAAAGTATTTTTTAATTAAGGTATGTAATTGTTTTTTTAGATGTAATGCTATTGCATGCAGTATATGAAACCAAAAAATTTGTGTGACTCACTTTATTGTGCTATTTGCTCTATCGCAGTGGTCTGGAACCAAACGTGTACTATCTCCAAAGTATGCCTGCATATCATTCCACTATATTCTTACTTCTGCTGTTTCTGACGAGAGCTCAGTGTTGTTTTTATCAGTATTCTCCTCTCTGTAACTCATCTTTATTTTTGTAGCTACTTTACGGCCGTCTCTATCATTGGATTTCAGCATTCTGGTGATAATGTGTAGGTGGCTTTTCTTTTCATTTACTCTGCTTGGAGCTCACTGAGATTCTTGAATCTGTGGGTTGATAATCTCTCTTCAGTCTTGGCCATTTGTCTTCACATTGTTCTCCTGTCCAATCCTCTGTCACCCCTCTTTCTGGGACTCCTGCCAAGTGTATGTTAGATCACTTGAGATTGTCCCACAGATCTCAGAGACTGCTCCATTTTATAGTCATTTATTTCCATTTATTTTCACTGTGTGTTTCAGTTTGGATAATTTGTACTGACTGGATTTCAAGTTCACTCACTGACCCTTACCCCTGCTGTAGCCAGTCTGCTATTAGCCACGAGGAATTTTTTGTTTTAATGCTGCAGTTTTCATTTCTAGCATTTCCATTTGGTTCTTTTCATAGTTTCTATTTTCCTGTGATATCCCCCATCTCTTCATGCAAGGTGTATACCTTTTCAACTAGGTCCTCTAGCTTGTCTTTCATAGTTATTATAAAGTCTCTGATAATTCCAACACGTCCATTCTACTCTATCGACCATTTCCTCTTGTGGCCATGTATCATATTTTCTTTCTTCCTTGCATGTCTTAGTTTTTGATTTTAAAGCAAACACTGTGTTTAAAAGAACTGTGGAGATTGAAGTAAAAAGCATTCACCCCCCCCCCCAAAAAGGGCACACCCCTTCTCCTGTTAGGCCACTAGCCTGGGTGTCTGAGTGAATCTGTGCTGTAGGAAGCTAGGTCGGGGCTCTGTTGAGCTTTAGTCAGATCCCACTCAATGCTAACTTCACACAGCTGTGGGCAGAACCAGGCCTTTGGTCTGAGACTCTGGATCTCTCTTAATGCTTTATAGCCTGGAGACACTTTCCAAACTGTGGGAGATCTTCTTCTGCTTCAGAGCTTGGCTGCCAGCTTTTTGCATGACTGGTTGGTGCTCTCTTCTCTCCAGTCTCACCCCAGCTTTCTCCATTCCACTGCCCAAACCCCAGCCTTTGGAAGGCAAACATACTGTCCCCCAGGGCCCTGAGAGAGAGGTGCCCAGCATTCCCCTCCCGCCTCTGTCTCTGGAGCATGATGGTAGCACCAGTGATCTGGGACAGGTGGAGTGGGGTTCTCAGTTTTCCTGCTCCTTTCAGCCCTCAGTTCCTCTGTCTTCCACTCACTGAAGGCCCAGGTTCCTCAGAGGAAATGTCTTCTCTTCCAGGGCACCCTCCTCAGAGTTCAGAGGTCTGTTGCTTTGATTCACCAGAGGACTAGAGAACCTCAGATGGATTCTCTGAGCTTTTCTGCCCTCTCTTGGCTTCTGCATACTGCCCTTGGATAGGTGGAGGACCATGAGACGAGCTGGCACAGGCATACAGAAGGACTGAGCTGGGCCCCTTCGGACTCTCATCCACCTTGCCAAGCTCTGTGCCACTGCTGATGTTCTCAAAAAAGCTTAGCTGGTTTCTATGGTAAATTCCTCCTCCTGCTCCTCTGCCAGGGATGAAAACAATTGTTTGTCTCTTCTCTCCAAAGAATTGGTTGATTGAGATTTCTTTGAATCTTCAGCTCTCTGATGGATCTTAAAAACTATGATTTTGTATATTAACCAGATTGTTTCAATTGTTAGGGTTGGGACAACAGTCTCTTGTGACTCACACATCCTAATCAAAAATGTAAGTCCAAAATCCTTTTTAATAAATGTATTTTTTTCTAAAATCAAACAGCTGTTTTCTGTGGTTGGTATTAAGCACTGCAATTGATTTAGAAATTGATCTCAAGAGTGGCTGCAGATTGTCAGGGCAATAGGGGGACCTGAAATTGATTAGCTGGTTTGGTAGGAGCCAAAGGCGGGGAAAATCCAGCTCCTTGGCTGGGCTGGACTGTGGCTCCACGCCATATACTGTGTCTGCGGGTGCTCGGAAGTCAAAGAACAAATGAGAAGCTCAGGTGCTTGTGCTTATATTTTTGGTTCAAGGCACAGACTAAAACCCAGGAAATTTCTACAACTGGCAATTACTTGCTTATTGTGACACGAGACAACCTAAACCACAGTGAATATTTGATTGTGAAGCTTGTGGAGCTCAACATCAGTTGGACATCTCATCATCGTCTACTAGGACCCTAAACTCTTCCTGTGGTTATTTTCATCATTCCTGAATGTTCAGATGGCTAGACATACCCAGGAACTGGCAGAGCCCACACTGATTATTTTTTCAATGTGGTGACCCCCAGCACCCAGCACGATAGACATCCAAAAACGCTGTACAGAGGAAGGAGTGAATGTGCCTTTTCTTGTTTCCTCCCTTTGTCCCACAGTTTTACAGAGTCCACGTGTCTGTGGCAGTGAACTTCACAATCTAGTCTACAGCTTACAGAATGTCAGTGATAGAAAGGCCATCACCCAGAAACCCTGGACCTAGGACTAATCACAGTAACTGCTGGGGCATCCACTTGTCTCTCTTTTGGACAGAGGGTGGGTGCGTTATTGGTTTAAGAGTGAAAGCCGCATTATGGTGGTTTTTTGGGGGTGAGGGGGGTGATGTATAAGAATGGGACGAAGACTATGTGTTGATGTTAGGCAGCCAAAAGGATGGGCTAAAGTAGCCACTGGTTATTCCTTTTTGGTCACCAAGCATCTCAACACTCTGTATTTGGGGAACTCCTCCACTTTTGGAACCTGGTTGATACAGGGCCCTTGTCCCTCTGTAGTAACTAAAAAATGCTCTCCTCCCCAGCTCTCCTGGAAGCCAGCGTGTGGGTAGGTAACCAGGTCTGCCAATTAGCTGCATCCATTCGTGGCATAAGGAAGTACGCGTGCTCTTGCCCTTGGTGGTGGAGCTGTCTGCAACATGGCCCAGGCCCTGGAGATGTGCTGGTGGTGGAGCCTGGCATCCACGGCCAGCCGGTCAGTGCAAACTTACAGACACTGACGTCCTCACAAGAACAGAGCTGTTCCCGTGGCACAGTCCTAAACCTGGTCCTCTGGCTCCTGACAGTGAACCAATGACATCTTAATAAATTCCTTTTCATTTAAATTGCCAAAGATGGTTTCTGCTGCTTACAAATTAGAATGCTGAGTGATATACTGGATAACTGAGAACACAAGTCCCATGATCTCAAATGTTAATTTTCATTATTTGGGATAACATATATCAGCAGGAGAGGATGTAAAAGTTTCAGCTGAATGTGGCTAATTCCCTGGAGCGTGCAAAACCCCTGAGAGCGGCTTTACTTACTTTTACTTCCCTCATCTAAAAGCAGTGCAGGGGGAAAAATGAATTGAGAGCTCAAATTAATGAAAGTCTTATTATAACTATTAATTTTATTTTGAGAATTATGTACGATTTATGTCATCCTCAGAGCCTTCCACTTTTTTCTTTAACAATCAATGACTCTACTTCTCACCATCAGGGTGGCTATATTTCTCTTTCACTGTGTGAACTGTAAGATTTAAGGTTGATTGTAACTATTACTACTGACTGAATTCCACATAGCTATTTATAATAAAGCTTTCCTCTCATATAAATTAATCATTATTTTTCTACATAATAAAGATCAAATTTTCTGTTTAAGGTAACTTAAAAGTTTTGGAAAATAGAAGACCTCATTTTCCCCTCCCTTCTGCTGGCAAGGAGGATGCTAATTTTTCTGTTACAATGAACTGAATTTCTAAATCTAATATAACCAAAGACCTTTAATCTTGTACTTTTGAAAAGAGTAATTGTGGCTACAGGCAGTATCTTTTTCAACAGAGTTTAATAAACAAGTGACACTTCTTAATAGTACTAAGGGAAATTTATGTTAAAGCTAATTAAGCTCAGAAATTATAATTTGATCTAATGTCCACTTTTGTCATAAATTCAACAAATCAAATTGTTTTAAACTAAAGTCATTTTGACAGGTAAAGATTCTGGGAAACATCATTCCTGAGTATAACAAATGGCTCATACTTAAATTTGTTTCTCCTGCAGAGTATAAAATACCAGTATTTCTTGTAAAATCAAAGTCATCCACATATGATTTTGTGAGTCCATTGCTTTGCCATTAGAGCTAAGACATGGAAAGCAAAGGGACAATGTGAAAATAATTAATGTGGCAATCCCTACTCAAAATGATAAATGGGTAAACAAATCCCTCAGTTTCTAAGATATAAGAACTGAAACAACAGCATCACAGAAATTGACTGTCTCAATTTTCTACTTTTATGATTGTCTTATATTTAAATTTTCTATTTGCCCATGTGTGTATTTGACAACGATACATTTGTCAATCTTCATGACTTTCTTATATGTTCCACACAATAGCACATGAAGGCAGGCCTCAGGGAGGGATCAGCAGCACTGTGTCACCAGGATCCCAGTCCTGGTTTTTCCCCACACACGGTGACAATACCTCCCTCGGCAACATGCTACACACAGAGGCACACGTCTTTTGAGCTGCTCGATTTAGGTCATACAGAAACAGCAGGTCTGATTTAAAATGTTAGAGGAAAAGAAACAGTTAAAAATAGCAGACAGGCTATTCTGCCTGTACACAGTTCAATTCTGTAAATACGTAGTTCACAAAGCTGTTATTTCACTTGGATAATAAATCATAACAGAACTAGCACCTGACGAAGCTGCAGAATGTGGAATTTCTCTGAAACGCTGCCTTGCTTAGACCACACAGTCCACAAGCAGTGAGAGCTGTGTTCTGACAGCTCTTTTTATTTCCCTGCCTTGTCAATTAGGAAAGTTCACTTAACATCTCTGAGCCTCAGTTTCTCTCATCTTAAAATAAAATGACTGAACTTACCCTCAGTGAGTTGTGGGCAGACCTAACTAGATGCTGCCTGGAATCAACGGTCCAATACACTTGTTAAAGAACATATATAAATATACATATATTTTGAGCGTGAATGTCCTTGTTCCTTAAGGTGCAGGCCCTGGACCTGCTGTTTGAGATGAAAATGCAGCTGGAAGCTTGCAGAGCAGTTAACCCTTAACTTTCATTTGCAAGGAGGAGTTACACATGATGCTGTGGGCTTTTGTTTGATGGAGAGTCACACCATGGGCTCATCTCAGAGAAAATTCAGTGCTGCCACGTACTTGACACAGGAGGCTTGACTCTAACAAAACACAGTATTCCTAATTTCTCTAATGTGAATCATATGCCCAGTTAAAGGAACCCAATTTCAGTACCTTCATGAAACTGATTCAGCTTCAAGAAGAGACTGACTGTGAGACACTGTGCTGGGTTCTCTAACAGTTTCTCACAGAGCAGAGGGGATGCACATCATTTGTTTAAACAATTATGAAATGTGGCAGAAAGCGTGCCAGGGAGGAAGTGCCACAGGAATTAGGAGGGAGAAAAATACTTCTAGCTGGAGGAATCAGAAGAGACTTGGAAAGAGAAGCAGGTTTTTGCCACATGAAGATAGAAGTGCATTTCAGGCAGAACAGCCTGAGTTGAGGTATTAGCAAGTAAAAGCATGAAAGACTCTTCAGTAGAGAAAGTCGTTTAGCATAAAATTGTACAAAGTGGGTAGAGGTGCTTAGGGTGGATCATGGAAGGTTCAGAGTGCCATCGATGAAGACCATTCTTGCAAAGTAGGAACAAACCTCTAATTTATCTCTGTATTACTTTAAAAATCTCATGTATCAGATATGTTTTATTCTGTAGTCATAAAAACCTCTCAAGTGTCTAACTCAACCCTCCCCAAAGACCAGGAAACTAGTTTTTTGTTTTTTTTTGGTGAGGAAGATTGGCCCTGAGCTAACACCTGTTGCCAATCCTCTTTTTGCTGAGGAAGATTGGCTCTGGGCTAACAGCTGTGCCCACCTTCCTCTATTTTATAATATGTGGGATGCCGCCACAGCATGCCTTGATGAGCAGTGCATAGGTTTGGATTCCTGGGATCCGAACCTGCGAACCCTGGGCCACCGAAGCGGAGCGCGCGAACCTAACTACTACTCCACTGGGCTGGCCCCTGACCAAGAAACTATTGAAAGTGGTACCCATGCACTCTACAAACATCCTCCCCGGAGACTGAAGCTTGTAAGCCCCACAGGGCTTGGAGGAGGCTCCGCTCCTTGTCGGGACAGCATCCTTTGCTTAGTTAACTACCCACCGCACAGAGACCCAGACTCTCCCTCTCCTAACAGGGCTGGCCTCTACTAGAGTCAAATCGAAGGTAATTCTGGTGCTTCAAAGGGAAAAACATAAATTTTTCAATGCCTTTGAACATTTAGGTACAGGGTTTTGAATTTAGGGAATATCTTAGCTTTTTGTGTTTTTGATTTTTTTAAATCAAGGGATTAATGGTGATTATCTCTTGATAGATGGAATTATGGGTGTTATCATTTATTGGCCAATCTGTATTTTCTGATTTGTTTCCTAAATAAACTCTTATTTATTTATTCCTATTTATTATTTATAAATTCCTACATTATTTATGTTTCCTAAATATTATTCCTAAAACAAATATTCTTTTGTAAAAAATATTTCCAGCTATTTTCTAATACTAACCATTCAGAAAAAGAAAAACTGGCTGAAATGAGTTGAGAATAAAGCTGACAAGCAGAAAAAACTTAAAATGTAATAAAATGCCTAAAGATGCTGCCAAGATTCCAAAACAGCACCACGACTGGCAATGTCAACTTTTGGTTTAGTAGTCATATTGTTGGAATTGTCCTCTATAAAACAGTATATTATTATTTCCTATTAAGAATACAGAACTTCATTTTCAATATTCTTACAGCACATATTTCTCAGATATTTACAAAGCACCAACTACTGTCCTTGGTGCTGAGGACACTGTCAGGATGGAGCTCACATTTTAGGTGCCTCATGGCAAACGTCCATATGCTCACTTCATTCTTGGCTCTGTATCACTTTCTTACCCTTGTTTTTCTGTCACCTCTATATTTTCAATTATTTTTAGTGTATTTTACTTTTCCTATTGAATCTACTCCTTCCTTATAAACCATTTTAAAACATTTGGATCAAGGTGGATGGAAATAAATGAAAAACTAAACAAAGAGGTAAATAACTATATGTGCTCTATTTCTTATATCTACAAAGTTCTAATTTTGTATAGTAAGGTGTTGCAGAAGTCTGTCACTTGCTGGAAGTGAACAAGTGCTACATTGTGTTGATATGGGATCTATGCTGTGCTCTTCTCCCTTCGTCCACCAACATTTTGGGAGAGAAACGAAGAAGAAGAACTATCGTTGTGGCCAAGTGCCCGTCTCATCAATTCCTGATTTTTCTCCACTTGTGCAGAAGGAAAGTGTTAGAACATCCTATGGCTGAATTTATGTAAGAAGGTGATTTTTGCATTTCCCATTCCTCCTCACGGAAAAGACAGCTGGAAACATTCAAGCAGAGCAGATAAAGGTGAATAGGGAAAGAAAATTTCAATATTTAAAGAACTAGTTTGGCAAGATAAATCCAATTCTTAAGATTACCTCTTAGAGAAGGGAATTAACTTCAATCACAGAACAAAGTATAACTGACTCATGAGAGGAATTTGGTAGCTTATAGTTTTTTAAAAAATGGAGCTAATTCAAAGACAGGGAGGGTAGAGCAAAGGAACACCCCCATGAAAATCATAAGAAGCTTTCTGTATCCAATTTTTCTGAAGTGATCTCATCAGACTGGTCACACGGGAAGAGGCTTTCCTCAGCCAAAGTCCACGGCCAACAGACAGTTTCTGGGGTCACCCAGAGGGTAACTGTAAACAACCACCTTTGGGGTTGTAAATGGGAGAGACAGCAGGTGGGCAGGGAGGGGAGATGAGGAGGGGCTTGTGTGAACCGTCCTCCGTTCCAGGACCCGCTGTGAGTGAAGTGTTTATCCTCTTAACACGTTCGAGGAACAAAGTATGCAGCTGTGCCCGGGCTGGCTCATCTGGGTGAGGTTGTGGAAGCGCCCTGGGAAGAGAATGCCTACATGGTGTTCCTGTCCTTCATAGCCATCCTAACCTGGCAGAGTGATCTCCATGGATGTGCACCTCATGGTAAGAGCTCAGAAAATAGTGAAGGTGGCCAGAGTAGGCTAACGAAGAGAAAGAAAGCAAGTGTCTTTTAGCCATGGTTAATGCAAGGATATCTTACAAGGGTGGCCTCACTTACACCTATGCCATAGAAATGCAGCAAATACCAATTATAATTGCTATTTCTACATTGCTGTCACAGCAGCAAATTCCCGAACCTCCTTCACATCCTGGAATTCTGCCTACAGAAATTACTGCCTATGTATGGGAGACCAAGTACTACAAGACACAGGATTTCCTCCACAATGAAACATTTGTCTAGTGTCTAATCTTTAAAAAGCCTGACTTCAGGGGTCTGGGAAAACTGCTATTCCTGCTACAAAAGTTAAAATGTTCCAGATAGAATAAGCACCATGAATGCTAGTTATGAACAATGGTTACTGACAAATGAAGGCTAAAAAAGAAAAAGAAAAGAAACAAGTGTGCACCAGTCAAATGCACTTGATGAGAAGGTATCTTCTAAACGTAGCTAAGCATCAGCAAGGAGCCTACGTTGAGCCGTCTGTGCTGCATGCCCATCATTAAAAGTTTCTGACTCAAGCGCCTATTGATATCAATGAAACTCACCTGCAAGCAAATTGCCAGGTTCACTCTACAGCCAAATGAGGTGCTAACGGCCCGAGGATGGAGGCCGAGGTCTTTAAACAGTTTTGAGAACGACTGGGTGAGTGCTATTCGAGGCCGTTCTTCTGCCACGACCACACATGTCCGCACGCGAGACAAGTCCAGGCCTCGTGCCTAGAAATAACGACAGCGGTGAGAAGTCAGCCTTCCAAGGGCGTAGGGGTGTGACCTGCAGGCTCCTTAACTAGACCCCATAGAACAAGAGAAACTCCACACAGACATTCATTTCAAAGCTCTGTGTCCACATCATCAATTAAACCATTCTAGGACGTCTGTGTAAAAAAAAAAGTCACACAGACATCAGATTGTCAAGGATGCCATTACAAACATATCTTAACAGCAAGAAGCATATGAGGAGAAAGACTGAGCAGAAGCGAGGTCCTGGATAAAATAATTAAAGAAAACGGTTTGGGGAAGAAAGGAAGCATTTGTATACACGCCTACAAACACGGACCACAGGACATACATGGAGAGAAATGAGAAAACCTATTGTTAATATAGGGATGGAAAACTCAAGTGTTTGGACAACTTCTTAAAGACAGCTCTCCTTAGAAGGTCACAGATAAATCCTCACGATCAAGTGCACCTCAGTTTCTAGGGTCCACACACGATCAAGCACGTCCCAGTTCTGCACCAAGTTGTGTCAACTGAGCAAAACAGCGGAGGAGGAATTCAAGTGAGCCAAGCACACCACGGTGTGGTCAGAGCTGGGCTTCCTGGGCTGAGCTGAGGAAAGCAAAGAGTGGCAGGAGCTGCATTTAAACATGGAGGTGGAAGCAAGAGCCCTGAAGAGGACAATTGCCACCAGCAGAACCATTCAGTCCTTCAAGCGTCCTGCAAGGTGGTCTTGGCACATGGACAGATGACAAGGGCTCCTAAACAGGAGGGAAACACAGCCCAAGATAACTCTGACACTGAAATTTAGTACATAGGTTTGATTCTACACACATATAGTTACACAGGAAAAACTGAAATCTGGGTCACAGAAATGATCTATGTACACATGGGTATACTTTGAGAGGCAATGCAGCCTGGGGTTTGAGATGGTGAACCTGGAGCTAGAGATTCAAAACTTGCTCCAAAGTTTATTAAATCTAAGAACTTGGAAAGGGTGCTTAATTTCTCTTTGTTTCCTCACCTTTAAAAGTGGAGCCAATAATGGTTTCTATTTCAGAGAGCTGTTGTAAAGGTTAAATAAATCATATGTAAAGTGCTTAGAAATCACTCATTTATTTTGTTATTTCATTTTGGTTATTTATATATGCACCTACAGGGAAAGTTCATGAAATGTACTCAATCATTTTTTAAAGTAATATAGGTGGACATGAGTAATAATTATGTTTTATGAATTTCTTTTCCTGTATAAATATATAACTTCAAGTAAGTATACATTCATTCATGTAGCTTAATGTCCAAGTTATCTTGCATGTTGTGTTCTGATTCAAGCTTAACACATTAGGTCTCAACAGGAAAACAAAATTCAGGAGAGAGAAATGTATTCTTTACTATTTGAATGTGTGCAGATAATTTGTGTGTGTATACACACACACACAAATATAATCTGTATACACACAAAGACATACACACATTTGGGCATATAAACAGTGACACATAAATCAAAACAGGTCATGTGGTCACTCCCTCGTAGTTACTTGGATAAGGACTACTTAATTTACCATGAAAATATGTCCATCAAAATGTCCTTGGTTTAAATGTAGGGAAATTCTATTATTGTCACATAATAGTAATCATATATATGAAAAAAACAAAACACTGTTCGCTTAGTTGTAAAAATGAATTTTGTTTAGAATCCAGACCTACAAATCAGGGTCTTCAAGGAAAACCAAAATGAGTGGCTAAATTCAAACCTATGGCTTGAATACCACTGTCAGAATAAAAACTTCACTGAAGAACTGAATTCACCAACAAATAAAAAAGCAATTCAGGACCCCTCAAGTAGACCTAATGGAATTAAAGACATCAAAAATATACTCTCTGACCTATAACACTTTGTGTGAGTGGGAAAATATTCATGTTATGAAACGAGGTTTTCACATGAAACAATTCTGTAAGCTTCAGGTGACAGCAAATTATATCTTGGCTTTTGTGAAGGATTACTTTAACTTCACCAAACCCCTTCCACGCCCTCGGACATTGTGCTCCCCTAGGACACTGTAAAGTGTTCTCCGAGGCACTGTGACACTGGGTGAGGCGGCTGCTTACCTTGAGGGATTCTGTCTGCGAGCCCAGCCCCTTGGTACAGAGTTCCATCACCGAATAGGAGCAAAATGTATCCCGGACTTTGTACTGACTCACGGCAAGAAGCCACAAGGCAGGGTTGGTCTCCAACTCTGAAGGCGGGATGAGAATGGACTGGTGCCCAGAGTACACACTGCAGGGAGAGACGGGTGCACGCAGTGAGGGTCGAGAAGCAGGGACCACCCTGTCCATTTGCCAGAGGGGGATGGTCATCCCAACTACTATGAGGTGTTAGTGAGTATAAGATGGAAGCGTGTTCATGAAAACATTCTGAAAAGCACAAAAGAGCTATAGGAATCACGATCCAGAGTTATTACCACTTTAAGCACACATTTAAAACATCCAAAAGCTGTGACACTGTTAGTTTCTCTCAAAGCTGCTACATTAACAAACTGGATTCTCTTTCGTGGGAGGAAAAACAGGATCGAATTTGGTAAAAATGTCTGGAAGTTTAGAACAGGAGTTAGCAAACTACAGAGGCTGCCTGTTTTTGTAGATAAGTTTTACTGGGACACGGCCACTCGTTCCTTTGAACACGAGCCACGGCGGCTTCTGCACCAACAGGCAGAGCTGAGTGGTCGCGACAGAGACCGTGGAGCCTGAAGTATTTACTAAACAGGCATTTGAGAAAAAGCGTGGCTACTCCTGGTTTAGAAAACTGACATCTGGAGTAAATGAAAGGAAATTAAAACAATTAGAGGAAGTCTGTCACTCCATTTTTTTAAGTTTGGAATTTTCCTTCAAAATGATGCACACAAATTACCAAACAAGAAAACTAAGGAGAAAACAGAATTACAGAATTTCATTCTGTAATTCTACCTTTACAATGGAGAGCATATTTACAGAAATGAGAAAAATGGTAGGTTACATATTTTGATTCGTCATCAATTGATGGGGCAAGTGTGGTTTTAAAATAATGAAGCATTTGGGCCGGCCCCGTGGCTTAGCGGTTAAGTGCGCACGCTCCGCTGCTGGTGGCCCAGGTTCGGATCCTGGGCGTGCACCGACGTACCGCTTCTCCGGCCATGCTGAGGCCGCGTCCCACATACAGCAACTAGAAGGATGTGCAGCTATGACATACAACTATCTACTGGGGCTTTGGCGGGGAAAATAAATAAATAAATAAAATTATAAAAAAAAAGAAAAAAAAATAATGAAGCATTTGCCAACACCACATTTTTAATAGTTTTAATTTTCTTTGGTTTATTACTATAAATCAACATTAATAGATGTCATGCATTATAATAAAATATCTTAGTTAAATGACCTTCTAAGATTTAAGTAAAAGGGATTTTCTAGCTACAAAAAAATCTCATAGATGAAACAGCACATAAGCCTCTTAACTGCTGTTATGATACCAAAGCCAATTCTTTTATGAGGCCAATCTCACTTTAAAATTTTCAAAATTGTTTATTTATAAGAGACTCCAACTGGTTAAAGAATGTAAGGAAATTAAAGTGGCTCACAAGAATTTCCTTTAAACAGGGCCCTTAGAAGGAAAACTTCTTCAGAGAACGTGACAAAGGCATTTTGGGGCAAGTCTCTATTTCCTTCTTTATTCCTCTATTCTAAAGCCATTTATTTATGTCAGAAGGAAAGACAGCAAATGTTGGCCTTTCCTGTGATCTTTTCAAAGGGTTGAATCATTTGAGAACCAAGAGGTTCGGCACTAAAGAGGGCATCAGTCCTCAAGTTATCCCCCTGTTGCACAAATGGCTTTTTCTGTCTAAATTTTTAAAATTTTATTGTGGTAAAATATACATAAGATTTACCATTTGCCCATTTTTTAAACTTTTTTTTTTAACAGTTTTATCTTATTTTTTTTTGTGAGGAAGATCAGCCCTGAGCTAACATCCATGCTAATTCTCCTCTTTTTGCTGAGGAAGACCGGCTCTGAGCTAACATCTATTGCCAATCCTCCACCTATTTTTTTTTCCCCCAGAGCCCCGGTAGATAGTTGTACGTCATAGTTGCACATCCTTCTAGTTGCTGTATGTGGGACACGGCCTCAGCATGGCCAGAGAAGCGGTGCGTTGGTGCGCTCCCGGGATCCAAACCTGGGCTGCCAGTAGTGGAGCGCACGCACTTAATCGCTAAGCCATGGGGCCGGCCCAATTTGCCCATTTTTAAATGTACACTTAAGTAGCATTAATGATATTCTCACTGTTGTGCAACCATCACCACGATTTATTTCCAAGACTTGTCATCACCCCAAACATAAGCTCTGTATCCATTAAAAATAAGTCTCCACCTTCCCCAGCCCAGCCCCTGGTAATCTCTTATCTACTTTCTGTCTCTGAGCTTGCCTATTCCAGACATTTCATGTAAATGGAATCACACAATATTTGTCATTTTCTGTCTGGCTTATTTCTCTTAGCATAAAGTCTTCAAGGTTCATCCACGTTGCAGCATGTGTTAGAATTTCTTTCCTTTTTAAGGCTGACTAATATTCCATTGTATGTATATACCACATTCTGTTTATCCATTCACCCATCGATAGACACGGGTAGTTTCCACCTTCTGGTTATTGTGAATAAAGCTGCTGTGAACATGAAAGTATAAATATCTATTTGAGTCCGTTTTCAATTCTTTTGGGTATATAACCAATTGCTAGATGATATGGTAACTTGGTTAAATTTTTGAGGAACCACCAAAGCAGCTGCACCATTTTACATTCCTACTAGCAATGTATGAGGGTCCCAATTTCTCCATATTCTCCCCAGTACTTCTTTTCTTTTTTCTTTTGGATTATAGCCATCCTAGTGGGCGTGAAGTGGTATCTCACTGTGCTTTTGAATTGCATTTCCCTAATGACTAATGATGTTGAGCATCTTCTTGTGTGCTTACTGGCCATTCATATGTTTTCTTTGGAGGAATGTCTAATTGAGTCCTTGTCCCTTTTTTATACAATTGGTTTTTATTGCATTACTGATTGAGGAATCTTAAGGCCTCTGTTTGTTGAAAACTAAAATTCAGAACGTGTGAAAGTCACCCAGCAGTGAGTAATTCACCATCAGAACTGCGGGTGAGCGCACACGATGTTATGTATGACCTTGTAGTGCTGCACTGGTTTTTCTTGTGCTTTATTACTTAAAGTTACTAGGAACTAAACTAGGAAATAAACTAGGAACGTTAATTATTTTGATCTCTTTTGAAGGAGTATCAGAATAAGTAAAAGAAAACATTGCCACTTTATTTCAACAGTTCTATGCCAGTCACCGTTTATGCACAGGCTGTCTTGAACCTATCCAGCAGCTCGAAGCCACTCAAATGCCACTGCCACTTTAGAGACGAGCCGAGTCCCATTTAAATCAAGCTTCCTTTCTAAACGAGACTGCTTCTTCAAGGGGGAACAAACTCCGAGCTGAGAGTCAGGGGTTAGAGAGAAACCACACCCCAGGGGAAGGCCCTCTGAGGTCCCTGCACCCCCCTACCCTGGGGACCCTGGCAGAGCAAGTGAAATCACAGCGAAATTTAAAAAGAAGGTGCTTAAAGCACGTCGATCACACACGCGACTGATGCACTCTTTGGAGGCATCGGAATAAACACCACTTGAAGAACCAGTTTTGCTTCAGGAAAACGTCCCTTGCTGTGGGCCTGGCGTGCCCCTCAGATGTCCTTTCAGGAAGGAATCTGGTGTGTGATGTGATGTGAGGGCTCAGGGGCTGCCAGCCAGTGGTCAGCGCCTCGGGCGCAGGAGCAGGACGCCTCGACCACCTGCAATCTTCGCTCGCTTGCTGGAAGCTTCCTGGGGGCTGGTCAGACCCACACTGGGCTGAGGCTCTCCCTGCCCGATCCTCTTCCAGCCTTTACACTGATGTTCACAGGTGTGGCCCCCAACAAACCTCTCCTACTGCTGACTGCAGCTCACGGAGAGCTTTCAGAGGACCCTTTCTTTTTTAAAATGAAAAACAATTGCTTTCCAGGGATCGCACGTTCCCAACGTGGAACAGTCCATGAAAAACACACTTTTTAGACTACTGAAAGGGATTTATTGGCAGATGTGTCCTAACTTGGGTTCTAAAGACAGATTCTACAAAACTTACATCCAAGATATGTATTTAGAAACTTCCCATTTTTAATATTAAAGGACGAAAGCAGGATATGGAACCACATACAAACTGTGACTATAGCTTTGAAGAAAAGCAGATGCATGGGGAGAAACACGCCAGAATACTAACACGGGCTGGGCGAGGGTGGGGATATGGGCATTTTCTGCCCCGTTTATCACTTTTTACCTCACTCTTACTCATTTCTATAGAATATGATACACACACACACAAACACACACAAAATTTCTAATCCTGAAATATTCAGTCATACATTTCGTATCAGGACAAGAAAATGCCAGGAGTTGGTGATTACCTTAGGTTCTGCCAACAGAGTACAACATATCAAAACATCCGACAATCAACAACCAACATGTGGGGATAAAACTTAACTGTTATTCTAGGAAGGATGTTTGATAATTAAGTGGCAACTACTTTTATAAGTGGGGAGCTTATTAATGAGAATTTTTGGATTTTACCTAAACAATCCTTCCGAGTAAGAAAGTCTGATAATGAGTAGGGCCCCCTGTATTTAAAGGGTTAAATGAAACTCAGAATAAGAATTGGTTCCAAGTCCAGCTTAGGGGAACTTGAAAGAGCTCTGAGGGTGCACTGCTCTCAGTGACCAGAAAAAAGGATTATTACTCCTAAAACTTTCATACTTCCTTTGAAATCTTGCTGATATGAAAGTTTTGTTAGGCACATAATTTCACAAAACTGCACATTCCAATGGAGCCCTATGGAAAAGTACAATAAGTTATTTTTATAGTTGACATATCAAAATCAGTAAGATCACATTCCAATAATTATAACACTTAAAACTCTGTCAATTTTTTTCTAACATTTGTCTTTAGAAATTAATTTAGATTATTAAGGATCGCTTTATATTGAGGTCATTCAAGAGATCAAATAATGTTACAACAAATACATCCGCATTACAAAATACTGACACCTGCTCAAACTACTACTTACTGCAGATTAACAGCCTGTCAAACAACATTTCTACACAAATTTAGCCGCGCCCTTGCAGTTGGTGAAAACAAACTTCCATCCAGAAGTCCCTGTATCCAGACTGAGGTTCTTCAAGACCAGCATTTCTGCATGGCTTAGGAGGCCAGCTGTCCTATTTACTTTCTCACTTTTGAGGCATACCACATTACTCTCAAAATAACCCTCCGAGAACGATACTCTTGGGGTCTGAAAACAACCAAACATCTCCTTGGCTGCAGCGGTGTATCTAGGCGCCGCCCCTCACACACGCAGAGGGCCTGCGGACCAGCTGCAGTGACCTGCAATCTTTTGTCCCGGCGCTGTACGAGCCAGAGACGCACAACACTCTTCCCTTTCCTGCCGAGACCCTTCTCCTAGACGCAGGCAGCCTCTGAGGACACTCACGCAGCAGAGGGTGTTCCCACATGGACTGATGTTGTTGGAGCTGCTGCCGCAGGCACAGTCTTTCAGTCTTACTTTGTCACTTGCAACACAGTGCACCACAACCAGCCTACACACTACGTCTGGCGTGACTCTGAATTAGAACCTCTTTCAGTGGCTATGTGTCAACTCCAATTAGAAGCCTCAAGGCAGCATTAAGCAGGAAAAAAAAAAATTATGGCAAATTTGTCTCTGTTGAATGGATATTAAAAGAACAATCTCAGGGCCCAAAATGGCATCACACACCAGATAACAGCCTAAGATCTAACAGGTCTACACATTACGCATCTTACAAGTCATAACTATCCACCAGGAAACCCCCGTCTTACCTCTGTGAGAAGTGATGGGGCAGTTCTCTGTTAACACCAACTGCCATTCAGCCCATTCATGAATCAGAGTTAACAGCACCACCTTCATTAGATCTTCCTGTATGACTTTTACTTCAGCTCAAATCTACATACTACTCTTTCACACCAAGGACTTCCATGTCGTCATTGCCAGGTACCAAACATACTTAATGACATTTGAGCCTCAATATCTTAGGGAATCAAATGCAGGTAAAACCTTACGAGGATTTTCCTCTTAATTATGAGAATCTATCATTTCCATATTGTTCCCAGCATTTTACTGTGTAAATGCTATCATAAGGAGACTTAAAATGAAGAAAATTAAATATGAATAACCCACCACCCTTTTTCCAAGAACATACATGACAATAAATGATTATCTGCACATGAAAGGGCTGGGGTCCACAGTGTGGAATTCAAGGCTGGAGAACTGCAAGCATACTTGTGAAAATTAAATATTGTTTCACCTTTCTCCTCAATCTCACGAATAGGACAGAAGCCAACATTAAGAAAAAAACTAAGAAATCCTGATAATAGAGGACAAAGAGAAAACATGATTCCTGAATTTCCTACTTGCCCTTTCCTTGCTTGGTCCAACAAATGTTGATTAACTATTTCATTTATTAACTAATGTTAATCGCTTGGCACTGGCTATAAATACTCTCATGGACAAAACAAACCTACTTAACAGCAAGTTACTTATACTGAAGGCTTTTTTCTTAGAATTTCTGGACTAGAACCTGAACTGCTCTAGTTTAGATCTTAACTTCAAAAAGAACAAAATGACTAAAAAGACATTTGGGGAATATTTTCTCCCAGTCTGTGGCTTTTCATTCTCTTGACAGTACCCTTTGCAGAGCAGAAACTTTTGATTTTAATGAATCCCACTTATCAATTCTTTCTTCCAGGGATTGTGCTTTTGGTGTCATATCTAAAAAGTCATTGCCAAAAGTCATCTAGGTTTTCTCCTATGTTATCTTCTAGGAGTTTATAGTTTACATTTAGGTCTATGACCCATTTTGAATTATTTTTTGTGAAGGGTGTAAGATCTGTGCCTAGATTCATCTTCTTGCATGTGGGTGTCCAGTTGTTCCAGCACCATTTGTCAAAGACACTATCTTTGTTCCATTGAATTGGCTTTGCTGCTGTGTCCAAGATCAGTTGACTATATTTACGTGAGTCTACTTCTGGGCTCTCTACAACACTGAGAGTAAACCCTGATGTAAACTACAGACTCTGTGTGATGATGAGGTGTCAACGTGGGTTCCTAGATTATAACAAATGTCCTATCTGGTGGGAGATGTCGATAACAGGGGAGGCTGTGTATGTAGGTGGCACAAGGCATGTAGGGGAAATCTCTGTACCTTCTGCTCAATTTGCTGTCAACCTAAAACTGCTCTGAAAAATAAAGTCTATTTAAAAAAGTAAAAAATAACATGACAGAACAGGAGAGAAGAAAATAAATTTGTACATTTGTAATCAATGATTTCACATTATTAACCTGACAAACATACAAACAACGGAAAACTATCACAACTTGGGCATCTGAGCAGGGCAGCTGTGCAGTCACCACACTACACATGGCCCTGTGGGGTCGCACGGGTGACCCCCCCTACACCACACTACACGTGGCCCTGTGGGGTCTCGCAGGTGACCCCCCTTCACCACACTACACGTGGCCCTGTGGGGTTGCGTGGGTGAGCATCCTTCACTACACTACACGTGGCCCTGTGGGGTGGCGTGGGTGAGCCTCCTTCACCACACTACACGTGGCCCTGTGGGGTTGCGTGGGTGAGCATCCTTCACTACGCGTGGCCCTGGGGGTTCGTGTGGGTGAGCATCCTTCACTACACGTGGCCCTGTGGGGTGGCGTGGGTGAGCCTCCTTCACCACACTACACGTGGCCCTGTGGGGTTGCGTGGGTGAGCATCCTTCACTACACGTGGCCCTGGGGGTTCGTGTGGGTGAGCATCCTTCACTACACGTGGCCCTGTGGGGTTGCGTGGGTGAGCATCCTTCAGTACATTACACGTGGCCCTGTGGGGTCACGTGGGTGAGCATCCTTCACTACACGTGGCCCTGGGGGTTCGTGTGGGTGAGCATCCTTCACTACACGTGGCCCTGTGGGGTTGTGTGGGTGAGCATCCTTCAGTACATTACACGTGGCCCTGTGGGGTGGCGTGGGTGAGCCTCCTTCACCACACTACACGTGGCCCTGTGGGGTTGCGTGGGTGAGCATCCTTCACTACACGTGGCCCTAGGGGTTCATGTGGGTGAGCATCCTTCACTACACGTGGCCCTGTGGGGTTGCGTGGGTGAGCATCCTTCAGTACATTACACGTGGCCCTGTGGGGTCACGTGGGTGAGCATCCTTCACTACACGCGGCCCTGGGGGTTCGTGTGGGTGAGCATCCTTCACTACACGTGGCCCTGTGGGGTTGCGTGGGTGAGCATCCTTCAGTACATTACACGTGGCCCTGTGGGGTCACGTGGGTGAGCATCCTTCACTACACGTGGCCCTGTGGGGTCACATGGGTGAGCATCCTTCACTACATGTGGCCCTGTGGGGTCGCGTGGGTGAGCCTCCTTCACTGGCAGTCTAGTGTCTGCACCCCAGCTACAGACTATGCACTTCAGTTACTCCAATGACAGGCTTTTTTCTCTTGTAAAATATAGTTGTATTTAAGTATAATTGCATACTAGAATTAAATACATTTTAGTAACTTTGCAGAGTTATATAATCATCACCACAATGCAGTTCTATAACATTTCTATCACCCAAAAGGCATGTCTCGTGTCCATTTGAAGTCAATCCTGTTTTCATCCCTCAGCCCAGTCAGTCATCATTCCACTTTCTATCTCTACAGATTTGCCTTTTCCAAACATTTCATATAAATGGCATCGTGTGATACAATCATATAATGTGTAGTCTTTTGAGTCTGGTTTCTTTCACTCAGCATAATGTTTCTGAAGTTTATCCATGTGGTACCGTATTCTACTGAATGGATATGACAAATGTTTACCCATTCACCAGTTGGTAGGCACTTGGATTGTTACTTTTTTTTTGAGGAAGGCTGCTATGGACATTTCAAGCATCAAGTCTTTGTACGGACATATGTTTTCCTTTCTCTTGGGTGGATGCCTGGGAGTGGAATTGCTGGGTCATAGGGTAAATTTATGTCTAGTTTTTAAGAACATGCCAAACTGTGGTTTCATCAGTTTTACCTTCCCGTCAATTACGTATGAGAACTCCCAGTTTCTGCACATCCTTGGTTACTGTTGCTTTACAGTGAGCTTTGAAACCAGAAAATATGAGTTTTCCAACTTTGTTGTTTTCTGTCGTTTTGGTTATAGCCGTTCTAGTGGGTGTAAAGTGGTATCTCGCTGTGGTTTTAATTTGCATTTCCCTAATGAATGCTGAGCATGTTTTCATGTGCTTACTGGTTATTTGTACATCTTCGGTAAAACGTCTGCTCAAATCTGTTGCCTATTTTAAATTGTGTTACTTGTCTTTTTATTAAGAGTTTGTTTTCTATCTGGTTGGAAGCACTTTATCAATACATGATTTGCAAATATTTTTTCCCAACCAGGGACTGGTTTGTCTTTTTACTTTCTTAATGATGCCTTTTTTTTTTTTTTTTTTTTTGCTGAGGAAGATTCACCCTGAGCTGACATCTGTTGCCAACCTTCCTCTCTTTGTATGTGAGCCACCACCACAGCACGGCCACCGGCAGACAAGTAGTGTAGGTTCATGCCCGGGAACTAAACCCAGGCCACTGAAGCGGAGCGCACCGAACTTAACCACTAGGCCCGCGGGGCTGGCCTTAATGGTGCCTTTTGATGTGCAAAAGTTTTTAATCTTGTTGCAGTCCACATTATCAGTATTTATTTCACATATTGCACCGTTGGTGTCATATCTAAGAAGTCTTCGCCTAACCCAGGGTTATGAAGTGTGTCTGACGTTCCCACGATTAGACGCAGGTGAAGCGTCTTTGGCAGGACTTTCTAGACGTGCTGCTCTTTCCTCATGGCAGCCCTCTGAGTAACACACCACTGCCCCATGTCCCACCATAGATGAGGTTCACTTTGATCTTGATTCAGGCTTCTCCACCATGAAGGTTCTCTTCTCTCCTTTATATTAACAACTATCTTGTGGATGACTACCATGTAAATCCTTGCTCCTCACCAAGCTTTCAATTTGTTCTTTTATTTATATCTGAGTAGTCAGATAATTTCCTGTTTTATTCAAAGAGTTATAATCTGTTGTGGTCTTTATATATTTTGACGCTTGAATTATCCCTGATTTGGCCAGTGGGAGCCCCTTTGAGCTGGCTCTTCTGTCCTTTTGACACATCCTTGTCATTCTTTCAGTACTTCCTTACTTTCTTGCACAAAAAGACGTTCCAAGGTCATCTCGGACATTTCCTGTCCAGCCCTGAAATTGGCCATTTCTCTAAGAAGCCCTAGCTCATTTGAGAGGAAAACAGTATTCACAGCATTTATGGATCCTGGGGTGGCTGCCTCCAGGTCCAAGTTTTTTTTTTTCAGCAAGTCCATTGGGATCTGTTTCTATTGAGGCTTTCAAAACGAAGAGGTTTACAGCTGTTATGCATTTATTTGTAGTGCTGCAGGGGCAATCAAGAGAGCACTGTGATCTCCTGACTTCTGAATGAATTTGCAGGCAAGAGGCTCATTTTGTAAAGGTTCGTTGTGACCCTCTCTGCACAATCCCTTTAACGAGTCCCCATGACTATTAGAGATGCACATCAAGAACTTACGTTCCCTTCGCCAAGCACCTTCTCTGCTGATTTCACGAGGTCAGGCTTGGTGAGCCTCAGAACCACAAAGCACTCCATCCATCAGCCTCGGCTTCACCGCGACCTTTGCAAGTGACACAGGGACAACTGTCCTACAAAGTCAGTAGCTCAGAATAGGCTTCCCTCTCAGTTGGCTAAGTATGTGTAAGGTCACTCTGGCCCTACTGTTGGAATGGCATACTCTGAACTATTTCCCAAGCAAAAAATTTACCCACAATGCTATTGCACTTTGGACTGAGGCAAAAATCATTAAAATATTTCCATTGTTCAATTCTATTTGCTTTCTTAAAAAGTTTGTCTTAATTGGAATGTCAGTGTTCTTCAAAAGTACAGAATTGGATGTTAATTCCATTTAGTAGTATTAAATATTATAAATGCCTTAAAATGTTTTAGAAGAGTGTTTAAAGACATGAGAAAAAGTCTTAGACTATTAAGAAAAAATCATAACTGATTTCACACCATAGCATCTCAGTTTTATAAATATATTAATGTACATTCACAAAATTGTACGTGTACTTAAAGGTTTATGGGTGAAATCACGTGATGTTTGGTGTTTGCTTTAAAATGTCCCATATGAAAAAGGGACAGAAAAATTGGAAGGATAGATGAAACAAAATTGGCAAAATGTTGATCCATGTGAAGCTGGGTGGTGGGCACTGGCGATTATTATAGCATTCTTTATACACTAATATATTTTTGAACATGTTAATAATAAAAAATATGCTACATTAGAAAATAAGCTCTGAAAGACAATATGCCAAAATGCTAACAGTGAATATCTATTGGTATCACTAGGTGATAACGATTATTGATGGCTTTATTTTCTTCTTTATATTATTTTGTATTTTCTAAATTTTCTCCAGTGAACATATATGTATAATCAGGGGAAAAAAGCCAACAAACATCCGTGTGTTCATCCATCATTCATTTCATAAATACTTGCTGACACCTGCTATGAGCCAGGCACAGGGCTGCTGGCTGTGGGCGGGGGACCACAGGGGGGCCCTTGCGGCGCTTGCTCCTGGCCTCCCCTCAGCTGAAGTGCCTCCCCACCTAAATCAGGGAGAAGCCTGAAGGAGGAGAGAGCCTGTAATGTCCACTGATTTAATACAAATTCCAGCCCAGGGATAACTGCTAGGCTTGAAAGGCAAACGAACCAAGCCTAAGGCCTGGGAGTCCTCCCAGCAGACTTCTCAGAATGTTCCCAGCAGGTAGCTTCTCTGTTGGTTTCAGCAAACTTCAGGGAGACTAATTTTTTCAGATGCCATAGAATGCAGGTGTACCTGCTTCACCTGAGAGCCAGGCTGGGACCGATCTGTGATTGTGCTATACCTGGGCGTCCTCTAGAGGCAGCCCTCCATAGTGGTCTAGAAAGAGGGTGTATGATTTACTTATTATTTTCAAGATATTCAAGAGGAAACTCACCTGCAGAGGCACCACAGGACAAACCCAAGTCCACAGTAAGGGTCCAAGCAGATGGCCACTTCTCTTGAGGGGTAGAGCTCACACTGCAGCTTAATAGAACGGCAAAAGGCACTGGTGGCTGCATGAGACATCTGCAAGACAGCAAGGCCGCATTAAATGCACAGAGCCTGACACCCGTCCTAAAGACGTCTGTAACAGAACAAGGCTGTATTAAATGCACAGAGCCTGACACCCATCCTAAAGACATCTGCAAGACAGCACAGCTGCATTAAAAGCACAGAGCACGACACCCATCCTAAAGACATCTGCAAGACAGCACAGCTGCATTAAAAGCACAGAGCACGACACCCATCCTAAAGACATCTGCAAGACAGCACAGCTGCATTAAAAGCACAGAGCATGACACCCATCGTAAAGACATCTGTAACAGAACAAGGCTGCATTAAATGCACCAGACCTGACACTCAATGCCCAAAGGTGATTTTAGGACAGGGACAATTGTAGCCAAGCTCTGGTTTTGTGACTTAGGAGAGAGTGGGCTGCTGATTTCTCATTAGTTTGAGTAAACCACACTCAAAACTTCCTGGTCCCACAGGACCTAATAACTCTAGCAACTGAAGTAACGATGTCCTGCATTTGAATAGCAGGTTAACCCGAACGGGGGTTTACTGCAATCCCCACTGCAGCCTGTGAAGTAGGTGGGGAGATATTACTGCTCACATCTCCTCTCCAGGCAGGGACTATGCCTTATTCACGTTTCATCTCAACGCCCAAGACCACAGCTGTTGTGCAACAGGGGGCTAGCAGTGCACGCTGGATGAACAACCTCCACCTCGATGAGTAGGAAATGAGGCTCTGAGGAGATAAAGAGTTTGCTGAAGGTCACACATATTTGAGCCGGAATCAGAGCCTGGTGCAGTGAGACACGCTAGTAATTTGACGGCAGCCAAATCCAACCACACTCCCCATCATCAAGGTTACAGTCAAGAGCTCCCTTGTCTTGTTCATTAGTCACCCGAGGGAAAGATGTGAGAGAAACCAGCAATGGGGGTCCTTCTATTGGTGACAAGTAGGATCCCTATTAGAAGTTCTCCCCAGAAGAAGGTTCCATCATGGATATTCTACTGAATTTATACAAGGTAATGCAGAATTACTCTAGATTCTAACACATAAGTAGTTCTTTTTAACTTGCTTTTAAAGCCATAATATTGGTTTAAAGAAGAAAGAAGGCTGGATTTATGGAACATTCCTTCAACTTCAACTTCAACTGGATCAGGAGTTAGTAAAATCGTAACTACCAAAATTACTCACCTGCTCAGATTAGCAACTAAAATAAACCTTTACCGAACTCCTGCCCAGTGCAGGCACTATTTATAGCTTGAGAACTGAGTTCTTCAGCTCAGCTCAGCAAATACGAATATAGTAATTGAGAACAATATGTATCAGGCATTGTATTAGGTGCTGGGGATATAAAAGGAATAAAACAGCCTCTGCCCTCAGGAGCGTGTGATCTAGTGGGAAATTCAGAGACTTACGCTGGTAACTGCAGGATCTGTGAGCGCTTTGACAAAGTGTGTACAGAGTGTAAGGAGGTCAGAGAAAGGATCCTCACATCACCCCGTGGGGTCACGGAGGGTTCTGGCTCTTGAGGATGCGTAAGCAATAACAGATTTCAACACAGTGACAAGAACACAACAGGTTAAGAAAAAAGCAGCTAGGAAAGTTGAATATCCAATCTCTAAGCTTATTCCAATCTTGGACCCTGCCAACATTACAAACCAAGAGCCCAAGTTGGAATGTTTCTTTATAACCTCTAGTAAGAAAAACTCCCAATTCTTATGAAGACAAACTTGTACTTGGACAAAGAATTCGTTTCCTAAAAGCCCCAAATAACAAACTCTAATGCTCTACTCTAAAAGAGACACTGAGAGTAGATATATGAATGTGGAGGAATTAGGGATGAGGTTAACTATGTTTATTTTCAAGATGCATCTTGTGACTTATCTTGGGCAGGTCCACCTTCCAGGGCAGTTTTCTCTGGCTGATGTTAAAATAAGGGTCCGTTCCCTGGGCACACATCAGCTGCACATATCAACTGAAAGTAAGCAGGAGAGTGTTCCAGAAGCATACTCCATGGAAGGGAGAGCCACCATGAGTTTTAAAGTACCCTGCGGGGAAACCCACAAGGTGATTAATCTCAATTAAACTGTAGATGCTATACGGGTCCTCTATAGGACTTCCTTGTTGATGTTGAGCAAATGTATATCCAGGATCTATTAGGAACTTTCAGAGTTCGAACTATACTTTTAAACAGGCAGTATTATAAAACTTAAATTGAACATATAAACACATATCCATGTGTTTTATACTAAATCAGACATTCTGTAGTACCCATTTTAGGGAAAACAGTTTACTGGATAAAATTATTTCTCTCAACTTTTGGTATGTAACTGAACACTCAATGACATTTTTGTCCAAAAGCTGAAACTGAATCAAAATTTCTTTCTGAGAAAAATGGTGACCTGTGCAGCCAAAGAGATAGAAGGGATTTCCGTCTGGAGCAGATGATAAACCAGGTGATTTCAACTCTATCTGTGCCTCTCAGTATTTAAAGCATACAAGATTTCATTGAATGACATCACAATATATTTCATTTCAGGTACTCATTGAACAAATTAAATGGTGAAAAGTTTAAGAAAAACTTTTATGAACTTGAGAGAAAGTCTAGTTATTTATCACTCTGGGATTTCTAGGGTCTATGCTTACATTAAGTGGAATCAATAGGAAGTAATAACATAGATTACTTTATCTCTGTTTCAAGTAGAAATATCTTTATTGACTCAAGATTTAATATTATAGCTCCCACTTCTGCAGACCATGAAAATGAAATTGGTATGATCAATGTGTGTTTCTCTTTCAACTAAAACAGTAGGAGGCTCAAAGCTAATTTCAGTACTATAGAGAGTAATTCATCTTGGTCTGAAAATACATCTTTATTTTTAAAATATTTGAAGAATTATTTTATTTTATATTGTCTTTTTTTGGTGCATCATCTCCAATTCTACTGAAAAGCAGAGGAGAGAATCCTAGTAAGATGGTGGAGCAAGAAGCAACAGGAATCTGTCTCTCTCCTGGACAATACTGCACTGGCAGAATCAGAAGTGACTATTTTGGAACTCTGGGCTCTGTTGAAGGCTTGCAACTTCCAGGGAAAGGCTTGGACAATAAATTGCAATTAATTTTGGAGAAATTAAGACATTCTCAGGTGAAAAAAAGTTGTGGGAGTTCATTACATTTAGACCTGCCATGAAAGAAATGCTCAAGAGAGTCCCACATGTTGAAACAGAAGGACACTAGATATAATTCAAAGTCATTTGAAGAAACAAAGATCTCAGTAGGTAAAAACAAGGCAATTATAAAAACTAGTATAATTGTAACAACAGTTTGTAACTCTACTTTTTGTTTTCTACATGATTTAAGATACTAATACATTAAAACAAAACAATTATTAGTCTAAAAACTAGTACTACACACCTAATAACAAACCATCAAAATATATGAGACAAAAATTGACAGAACTGAAGGGAGAAACAGACAGCTCTACAATAATAGTAGAAGACTTCAATACCTCATTTTCTTTTTTTTTTTTTTTACAGATTTTTATTTATTTATTTTTTCCCCCCAAAGCCCCAGTAGATAGTTGTATGTTATAGTTGCACATCCTTCCAGTTGCTGTATGTGGGATGCGGCCTCAGCATGGCCGGAGAAGCGGTGCGTCGGTGCGCACCCGGGATCCAAACCCGGGCCGCCAGCAGCGGAGTGTGTGCACTTAACCACTAAGCCACGGAGCCGGCCCTCAATACCTCACTTTCAATAATGGATAGAACAAGCAGACATTAGATAAGTAAGGAAATAGAGGACTTAAAAACACAAAAAACCAAAGAGATCTAAGAGACATACAGAACACAATCCAACCACAATAGAAAACACATTCTTCTCAAGAGCACTTGGGCTATTTTCCAGAATAGCCCAAGTTTTAGGTCAGAAATTAAGTCTCAATAGATTTAAAAAGACAGATATCATACAAACCATCTTCTCGAACCACAACAGGATGAAATCAGAAATTGGTAACAGAAGTAAAACTAGAAAACCCACAAATTTGTGGAATTTAAACAATGCATTCTTAAACAACCAATGAATCAAAGAAGAAATCACAAGAAAAATCAGAAAATATTTAGACACAAATGAAAATGAAAACACAACATACCAAAACTTATGGGATACAGCAAAAGCAATGTTAAGGCAAAAATGTATAGCTATATATGGTTACATTAAAAAAACAAGAAATCTCTCACATCAACAACCTAACTTTACAACTTAATGAATGAGAAAAAGACTAGACTAAACCCAAAACTAGCAGAAGGAACAAAATAAAGATTAGAGCAGAGACAAACAAATACCAGTAGAGAATAGAAAATAGTAGAGATAATCAATGAAACCCAAAGTTGGTTCTTTGAAAAGATCAACAAAATTGACAAACCTCTAGCTAGATGAACTAAGCAAAAAAGAGAGAAGACTCAAATTACTAAAATCAGACATTAAAATGGGGAAATTTACTACTGATTCTACAAAAATTAAAATAATTATAAGAGAATACTATGAACAATTGTACACCAACAAACTGCACAACTTACATGAAATAGGGAAATTCCATTTTATGGAATTTGAAACACAAACTATCAAGAAGGAACACAAAACCTACCAAGACTAAATCATGAAGAATAGAAACTCTGGATAAACCTATAACTAGTAAGAAGATCAAAATCAGTTAAAAAAAAATTCCTGATAAAGAAAAGCCCTGGACCTGATGGCTTCACTGCTGAATTCTACCAGACATTTAAAGATGTACTAACACTATTCCTTCTTAAATTTTTCCAAAAATTGAAGAGGAGAGAACTAACTCATTCTATGAGGTCAGTATAACCCTGATACCAAGCCAGACAAAGACACTACAAGAACAGAAGACTACAGACCAATATCCCTTCTGAACACTGATGCAAAAACCCTCAACAAAATACTAGCAAACCCAATTCAGTAGACTATTAAAAGGCTTATACACCATGACCAAGTGGGATTTATGCCTGGAATGCAAGGATGGCTCAACATAAGAAAATCAATCAATGTAATACCTTAAGAGAATGAAGAAAAAAATGCAAAGGATCATCTTGATTGACGCAGAAAAAGCATCTGACAAAATTCAACATCCTTTTATGATAAAAACATTCAATAGACTAGGAAAAGAAGGAAGTGTCTTAACATAACAAATAAAAAAGGCGACATATGACAAACCCACAGTGAGCATCACACTCAATGGTGAAAGACTGATAGTTTTCCTCTAAGATCAGGAAAAAGGCAGGGATGCCTGCATTCATCAGTTCTATTAAACATAATACTGGAAGTTCTAGCCAGAGCAATTAGGTAAGAAAAATAAATAAAAGGCATCTGGATTGGAAAGAAAGAAGTAAAATGATCTCTGTTCACAGATGACATGATCTTATATGTAGAAAACCATAAAGATTCCACAAAAAAATTGTTAGAAATCATAAATGAATTCAGCAAAGTAGCAGGATAAAAAATCAACACACAAAAATCATTTTGTGTGCATTTCTATACACTAAATGAAAAATCTGAAAAGGAAATTAAAACAATTCCATTTACGATAGCATAAAAAAGATTAAAATACTTAGGAATTAACTTGACGAAGGAGGTGAAAGACTTGTACAATGAAAACTGTAAAACACTGCTGAAAGAAATTAAAGGAGACATAAATAAATGAAAACATATCCCATATTCATAGATGTCAATACTACCTAAAACGATAAAAACGCAATGCAATCACTATCAAAATCTTAATGATTTTTTTGCAGAAATATAAAAACCCATCATAAAATTTATATGGAATCTCAAGGAAACCTGAATAGCCAAAATAATCTTGAAAAAGAACAAAGCTAGAAGACTCACACTTCCCAATCTCAAAACCTACTACAAAGCTACAGTAATCAAAACAGTGTGGTATTGGCATAAAGACAGGCATATAGATCAATGGAATAGAATAGAAAGTCCAGAAATAAACCCTCACATACGAGATCAAATGATTTTTGACAAGGGTGCCAAAACCATTTAATGGGGAAAGGACAAGTCTTTTCAACAAATGGTACTGGGAAAACTGGATATCCACATGCAAAGGAATGAAGTTAGACCCTTACCTAACACCACAAACAAAAATTAACTCAAAATGTAAGACCTAAAACAATAAAACTTTTAGAAGAAAACACAGGACAAAAGCTTTACTTCATTGAATTTGGCAATGATTTCTTGGATATGATACCACAGGCACAGGCAAAAAAAAAAAAAAAGAGACAAAATTGGACTTCATGAAAATAAAAAAATTTTGTGCATCAAAAGACACCATCCACAGACTAAAAAGGCAACCCAAAGAATGGGAGAAAATATTTTCAAATCATATATCTGATAAGGGATTAATATGCAGAATATACAGAGAAGTTCTAAAACTCAATAACAAAAAAATAACTGATTCAAAAATGGGCAAAACACTAGAAACGGTATTTCTCCAAAGATATACAAGTGGCCAATAATTGCATGAAAAGATGCTCAAATCACTAATCATTAGGGAAATGCAAATCAAAACTACAATGGTATACCATCTCACACCCATGGGGATGGCTACTATTAAAAAAACCCCAGAAAACTACAAATATTGGTGAGGATGTAGAGAATCTGGAACCTTTGTACACTGTCGGTGAGAAGATAAAATGGTACAGCTGCTGTGGAAAACAACATGGTGGTTCCTCAAAAAATTAAAAATAGAATTGTCACGTGACCCAACAATTACACTCTGGTGATATACTCAAAAGAACTGAAAGTAGTATCTCGAAGAGATATTTGTACACCTGTGTTCATAGCAGCACTATTCACAATAGCTAAAACATGGAAGCTACCCAGGTGTCCATCAACAGGTGAGCAGATAAGGAAAATGTGGTACATACATATAGTGGAATAGTAACTCAGCCTTCAAAAGGAATTCTGACATCTGTTTCAACATGGATGATCCTTAAAGACATTATGCTAAGTGAAACAAGCCAGACACGAGAAGACAAACACTGTATGATTCCACTTATATGTGGTACCTACAGCAGTCAAATTCCTAGAGACAGAAAGCAGAATGTGGTTGCCAGGGTTGGGGGAGTGGGGAAGGAGTTAGTGTTTAATAGGGACAGAGTTTCAGTTTTACAAGATGAAAAGAACTATGGAGATGGATGGTAGTGATGGCAGCACAACATTTTGAATGCATTTAATACCACTGAACTGTACACTTAAATTGGTCAAGACAGTGAGTTTATGTTATGTGTTTTACTACAATAAAAAAAATGGAAAAAAAAGTAGATAGCATAAGAGACCTAAATGAGGTAAATTCTGCAAACTCAGCAGTCAGACCCCAGAGTCAGATAATAGGAAAAGGGCTTCCTGAGGCTACAAGAGAATTTAACAAGGACATCACCTGAGCGGGAGGGTCCTAATTCTGGGACATACGTAGTAGTTCCATTCTTTTTTGACAGCAAAAAGGATCATTGTCAGTGCAATGAGCAGCAATTTGGCAAGTTATAATGGACCCCAAGTTAAAAAAGCAAGAAACTACAGGGCACAGAGTTTTGCAGTAGACAGAATATTGAAACTTGAGAATAAGTGAAAAAGAAAAATACATGCAGTTTTTATTAGGGCCAGTGAGGCTGTGTTCATATAAAGAAATAGTTGCAACACTGGAAAGAATCAGTCGGCCACGTCAACTACTGAAACAGTCACGTATCTTACAGCGTGAACGAAACGCGTATATACACCTCTCTCCGTGCTTCACTGAAGTTCCCACCAGAGTCCTACTATACGTAAGGCACGTAGCATGACAACCGACGTAAGGACGTGCATGGCTCACCAGCCAGACACCACGCAGATGCACTTCTCACCTTTACTCCAGCTAGCATCCCAGTCGTGGACACACTAAAATCAAGATAAGCTAGTGTGTCTGGGTTGGAGGGTTTGTAGATCTGGGCAGGCCGCTTCTTTGGCAAATCATCTGGAGAGCAAAACAAAGCTATTAGCCTATCTGACCTGATGGAAAAGCAGACAAGCAAACAAAGGTACCCAGATGGTCGGAGGACTGACCTGTGTCCAGTATGGGGGGCCATGCCCTGACATCCACGGCCGCAGCTGCCTCCCTGGACCGTAACAACTTACAGATCAGTTGTGTTGTCATCAAACAGGCAGAGCGACTCACCTGGGGGTCAGAGAACAAAGAATGGAGGAAGGAAGGTAAACCTCAGAGGAATACGCCCTGCACACATGCCTGCTGCTCATGATGCACGTTGAGGCCATGTGGCCTTCAGAGCAGGTTAGACTACCAGGAACCCCGCTGCCTCAGAGGACCAGTCCTGGCCAGTGGAGGGACAAGAGCACCAGGAACCTGACCACGGAAGCACACACGCAGAGCTCGTGGGAACTGAGGTTCCCGGAAATTTCTAGAGCCAAGTAGTATCCGCAGTGTTATGATCACAGTCAGAAAGGAACATCCAAACTGACTGCTCTCGCCGTTAACTCTGTCCTAGAAATGCCACGTACATCCACACACCATCCGTGTGTTCTAACAGGAGTAATGACCATGAAAGCACTCCAACATAACCACAGAAAGTATTCGCTTGTGGTGTCCCCAAACTAACTTGTCCCTTGTGGTTCCTGTTCCAGGTGGGAAAACATATCCTAATCCTCTGCAATTTTCCCAGGCATAAAAAATAAAATCAAATCTATACTTTCAAAAAGGAACAGGATACTTGTAAATCTTGAGGAAAGAACTTTAAAAAAATATACGACCTTTTCGCTTGGTTCGGTTTGCTCAGCTGGGTTTGGTGGGGAAGCTCCCAGCGTCCCTGAGACGCCCTCCCTGGGAGCTGCTTTCTTTAGGGAACCTTCAATTCCCTCCAGCTCCTAATTCCAGGCACAAGGTGGAATCTTGTTTCCAGAACTAGATGGTAAGCTCCTTGAGGGTAGAGGCCACGTCTTGCTCCATCCACCGCGGGAACCGCAGACTCCCACGCACTCCCACCACCAGCCCCGCTATGAGGCCCAGGCTCTGTGATCTATAAGCCCAACACTCAGGTCTGGGGCTGGAGGAGGTGCCCAGACACCTCAGGCAGGGTTACCTCCACGATCATCTTCACGGTAGGCAGCGTCGTTGCGATGTTCTGTGGGTGTGGAGGACGCACAGTTATTGGCACACAGCCTGCGTACAGGCAACCGTAAAATGCTGCAATGAGGTCTATTCCTACACAGGGAGAAACGCAACAAAAGTTCTCATTGAAACAGATCAAACCACTTAATGGCCCTCATCCTTGTGCACAGAAACACGAGCCTGAAGAAGTCCCAAGGATAAGTGAGCAACTAAGACCTTTAGCAGACTCTTTTCTCGTCCCTGTGGGTTTTGTTAAGCTTCTGCGATAGTTTCCACTTGGCTTGTTCTTTTAGGCACAAGATGCCAGAGCAGCCCAGAAGTTTAATTTCTGTCATTTCTCTAAGGAGTTACTCAACTCTATGATTATCAATTTAGTAGTTAGAGATTTAAGTACTATTGACTGAACGAACTACCTCAGATGTCTAACAAAACAAATTTAGATATAGAAGTCTTTGTGAAAGATCATTTTATTTATGCTCCTAAAAGTCATACAGCATGGAGCACAGTTCCTACAAGTGGTAGTAACTAGACATAGTGAGCCAGGTAGAACAGTGTCAATTTTTGGTGATAACACAGCAACTCCGGTCATCAGCACTGACGTGCACTAAAGCGCCTCTCACACAGCTGCTGGCCCTGCCATCTTGGAAGCAAACCCAGTCCTGCCTTTCCCCTGACGGGTAGATGAGAGCCACGTGGTCCCTGTCTGGAGCAAACCCCAATCTGCCTTTCCCCTGGCGGGACGACGAGAGCCACGTGGTCCCCGTCTGGAGCAAAACCCAATCTGCCTTTCACCTGGCGGGTAGACGAGAGCCACATGATCCCCGTCTTGCAGGCGCCCTCTCTCCATTAGCATCACAGCTATCTTCTCGGCTCGCTTATGCAGCTGGACACATGTCAGCGAGTTCGCTATTGTACCCTGTGTGACAAGAACAAAGGGGTGAGGTTTTCTAACCTGATAGCTTTATTGAGATACAGTTCATATACTGTACAGTTCACTTAGTTAAAATGTACAATCACATGGGTGTTAGTATAGTCACTAACCACTACCCACCACAGTCGTTTTCATTACCCCCTCAGAAGACCCCGTCAGCGGTCACTCTCCTTTCCTGCCCACCAGCTAAGAAGTACAGCACCAAAGAGGCATCTAGACATTTTTGTGTTAACAAGAAATATATTAGAAAATAATTACTTGACCTAAAAACAGCTAAACTTACAAAAAAAATCATCCTAGTAATTCTGGGACTTAAGTGTAATTGCCTTGGGCAGTAAACCTGCAGAACTCGTCCTATGAAAAATAAGACCGATTGAAACTGTTTTTGAGAAAGATCACATAAAAAGTCAAGGAGGTTGGGGCCGGCCCGGTGGCGCAAGCGGTTAAGTGTGCGTGCTCCACTTCGGCGGCCCGGGGTTCCCAGGCCCGGATCCTGGGCACACACCAACGCACTGCTTGTCAAGCCATGCTGTGGCGGCATCCCATATAAAGTAGAGGAAGATGGACATGGATGTTAGCTCAGGGCCAATCTTCCTCAAGAAAAAAGGGGAGGATTGGCATCGGATGTTAGCTCAGGGCTAGTCCTCCTCACAAAAAAAGAAGTCAAGGAGGTCAAAAAACAAAACAAAACAAGCAACAGTCAAAAAAACACTAAAGAAAAAACAAATTGTCAAATTCATTTTATGCAGACTTTTTAAACATGTGGACATAAATGGGAAACACATTCGGATTGAAAAATACCTTAAAAAAGGTTGCTAGGGAAGATCAGTAGCAAAATAGGTACAAAGAAATATCAAAATATATGGGATTTACTGTGTAAATGGTAAAGAAAATTACACAGAAACTGCAAATTATAAACTTACAACTAACCCAAAAAAGTTTTTCCTAAGGATGCACTTTACATTGTACAAATTCCCAGGTGTGAAGAGATCACTGTCTATAGCTATTTAAAACCTGCTTCTTTATGATCAAATCGTATTTTAAAGTGATTAACAGGGTAAAGGAGTCTCCTCAAGCAACAGGCAAACTGGCCAGCAGTTTCCAGGTCAGGAAGACTCCAGAAGGTCAAAAACATTCACGGATACTCGGGCCAAATGTGTTTACTGAGGGAGGGAGCTTCAACAGCAGGCGAGGAAGCGTGCAGGGTAACAGGAGAAGACTGCGGGCACTGGACACGGACCCTGTAGGCGTCCCAGACCCCTATGCCATGTATGGAGAAAGAAGACCAAAGGGAAGTTACTGTGAGCACGGATCACACGGGGAGGAGACTACTGTGTGGATACAGAAGTGACCAGAACCTTTGGGGAAGTTAAAGGACAATGGTGGTCTGGTGACTGGACATTAGACTTCCCACCCCAAGTGACCCATCTGTTAGAAACATCTGCACGGGGTGGGGTGGGAGGGATCCGATGGGAGTGGAGAACTTTTCAGGATGCATCAGGACATAAATACCAGCACCTGATGTTTGCCAAAAACATTCACCAAGTAACTGATTGTTGTATCAAGCTCTGGGAAGCAACACCTTCTCTTTGACCTTCACGTAGCATGCAGGGTCTTAGAGCGCCTCTAAGAGAGGAGTCGCCAGCCAGGCTCTGGCCCCTTTCCCACCATGCTGAGACTGGTTCCTCCTACAGAGGACAGGTTTCTCAGTGCACACATTTTCCTTAATTATTTTCCTTCCGAGGAAGGTTACAAAATAAGAAAATAGAAACAGATACATAAAGTGGAGGAGCCAGAGAGCAGAATGTGGCAAAGCTAGGCAAACACAAAAAGATCCACGAGACTGGAGTCTAAGAAATCTAGCCCAAATGTTAGCACTTGGTGCCTTCGAAACCAGACCCTTCCTCTGAGCATTCATCGCGGGAGACCACAACTGTTCACATGAACCAACAGACACGCCCCTTGACCCAATGTCCTGTGAGCTCTTCAAAGTGAAGATGGAGCAGAGACCCCCAGCACAGCTGAGGGAGAGGCCCAGGACCAAACCGGTGGTGATGGGGACCATCCCGCCCCCATAGACGCTCCCCTATCTGCTGTTGATAGGGGTGCAACTGTTGATATCACTGCGTTGCTGGTGGGTGGCAGGATGCCACAGGGGCAGGGCTGGCAGAGGGGCTCATCTTTCCGGAAGTTCCCGCTGAGGCAGACCTTCCTGGGGCGCAGGACCCTGTCACCACCCTGCTGCCCACTGCTGCATTACGTCATCTTATCTTAAGCAGCGGCATTCTTGGTCTGGGTTGTTCAACTTCTGGAACTGATCTTCTCCCCATTTTCCGGAAAGCTGACACCAATTCCCTATCAATGACCAGCTTTTCTGTCATATGAAAGGATTATGACACAGAGGCATGAAAGCGTGGACCCCACAGGTGAGCAACCACAAGATGCGAGTTGAGCGTGCCTCACCCTACAGTTGAGCAGCGTGTACAGGACGTGGTCGGGGGTGGTCTGAGCCCTCCACTGCAGGACCTCCGAGAGAAACAGGAACTGGAACAAAGCACAGCCATTAAGTTCAGACCATTCTGGTCTGGGTTGGGCTAGTCTCAACATTTAAATCGGTACAGTTTGTCTGAGTGATTTTAGGGTGCCTTAAAACAGCACTCTTCTCCACAGAGGAGTGCGACTTCCCTGACAAACACAATCGACAGAATAAGCAAGTCCTTCAATGTTCCTCCTGTGGGGACTTGGATTCTCTGCACCTCATTTAGACTCACAAGTCCGAGGGCCGGTGCTGAGCCCTGGTTAGGGAAGTTTCTGAAATCTGCCCAAGGATGGAGAACTGCATTCCCCTTGTAGACAGAGCAGCTGATACAGAAAATCCCTTTTCTGGGGCCTCCAGAAGACGCAATGGTGATTTCTGGGAGCTGCAGTGGCAGAATCAGTTCTATCCTGTTTTAAAAACGGGCTCTCTTGAATTTGCTGGTTTTAGAATGGTCATCCCCCGATGTTATTCAACGACACGGCAAATCACACAGATTCTACACACATACCGGCTCAGTCCACAGTAAAAAGGTCAGCCCTACCTCATGTAAGGATACAAGATACCCATGTGACCTGCTAATCGGTTTTATTAATAGAAATATACTCTGAGGTGGGGAACATGGTGATCAAGTGCTTTCAATGAACATATTAGTTGTGTTACCAAATTGGCAATATTTTAAATGGTTGCTTTTGTCACATATCCTGGTGGTCCATACAGAGTGGGACCACCTTTTGGTGAATCGTAAGAGTTCTCAAGGCTGAACGGTTATCATGGGGATTTGTCGCTACACGGGACAAATTGTGTGATGTTTATGGTGGAGCGGGGCCCCAGGATTTCTCCTACAGCTCCTAAGGCTGCTTTAAGGAGGTCTGGCTCCCAAACCTGGGTTGGAACTTATGTTTTCTCGAATTCCAACAATCAAAGGATTGAAGCCTTGCAATAAGGTCGCTGTGAGGCAGTCTGGGTGTCAAAATCAGGGCTGGTGGGATCACAGAGACAAGTGCTCAGGGGCTGTGATGACAGCACAGGGATTCCCAGACACCGGCCTCAGGCCTGCTAGTCATGGGCTGTATCACCCACCTGTCTGTGCCTCTGTGAAATGTTCTACCACACTGCACCTGCTAAAGAACACATTTTCCTTATAAAACTATATGGATGCCTCATGCACGACCAAGAGGGCAGGTAGGAAGAAAAGGTCACCAAAGACACCAAAGATCAATGGTGGATGTCGGACTGGCAGGGCAGGAAGACAGCATTGGTGCATCTGTGACGCAGCCTTTGGGCCTGGCCCTTGGCTCTCACCTTCCGGGCCTGGTCGTTGTCTTCGATCTGCCCCAGGTCTCTGCCGCTGGCCTGCGCAATCCTCTTCCCAGACACCAGGTTCCCCACCATCACAGAAGCGGGACCGATTTCTGGAAAGAAGCACACATGAGGAAACCCTTACCACACGACTCCCGCTTGCAAAAGAGCTGACTCTGGAAATCCTTTCATAGACCCGGCTTTGAAAAAAACTGATTAGAACAGGGTTTCAGAGAAGTCACTACAATGGTAATGATGGCAAATATAAAGTCTCGATTAAGGGCATACAGAAATTATGCTTTCACCAAATTCCCCGAGTGTTCTCCCAAGCCTGCTGCCTTTGTCTTCCAGTTAGGGGGAGGCTGAGATCTATTCATGTTAGTGATTATAAAAAATAATGCAGAAAACAAAGGAGGAATTTAAAACATGATGTATTTTGCTGAGTAGTTAAAGATCGTGTGTGCCTCATTCCCGGTGTCATTACACGCCACTGTGAGCCGACGTAAACGTACAGGAAACACCACACGCTGGTTATCAACACCTCCTGGGATGGATTTAGGGAGTGCTGTTGTTGAAGCGACAGGACACAGATCACTCATCTCCACATGTCATTGACTGAAAGGCTTTAGGTTCTCTGTCAGGCCCACAGAAATGTGGAAGAATAAACCAAAGGCTCCTCTCTCAGTGCCTTTTCCAGCCCCATCACTGACTCCACTACCAACGCTCCCTCCAGTGTACGAAACATTCCAAAACAGAAGAGCAGGTACTGTCTATTCCGATAGCTTTTCTTTTCTTTTTTTTTTTTGTGAGGAAGATCAGCCCTGAGCTAACATCCATGCTACTCCTCCTCTTTTTGCTGAGGAAGACTGGCTCTGAGCTAACATCTATTGCCAATCCTCCTCCTTTTTCTTTTTTCCCCCAAAGCCCCAGTAGATAGTTGTATGTCATAGTTGCACATCCCTCTAGTTGCTGTATGTGGGACGCGGCCTCAGCATGGCCTGAGAAGCGGTGCGTTGGTGCACGCCTGGGATCTGAACCTGGGCCGCCAGTAGCGGAGCGCGCGCACTTAACCGCTAAGCCATGGGGCCAGCCCATCTGATAGCTTTTCTTTTTTAATGAAAGAAAGAAGTTTCTGAAAGGACTGTAGAAACTCTTTCAAAATTTCTGACTGCAGAAAACCCCAGATGCCCTCCAGGTTTCTCAAAATACTATCATTCACACTTCATTTCCATTAAACGCACACATATAAACTAAGATATATACATATATACATTTAAAAGATTAGAAGTTCCAGGAGAATACACCAGTGTGAGTGTGCATGTGTGTGAGTCCATGTGTGGGTGAGTGCACGTGTGTGAGTGTGAGGAAGGTGGAGGAAGGAGGGGAGGAAGTGAGGAAGAGTGAAAGATGTTTACTAAAAGAACCACAGTATAAAATAACAAAGATGACGTTATCAATTTGTGTTTAATCCTTGGTTTGATAAAATAGAAGTTGAAGGCCACTATTGAGTCAAATTCATATTAAACTTCTGAGAAAGTCAAGTTACACGTGTATAAATCAGGGTATATGTTGCATTATTTACTGCACATACGAAGAACTGTGTGTCTGAAGAGACAGAAATTTTAAGATTCAGGTGCAGGGGTGTGGTGGCATCAACCAAGGCCTACAACATGCACAGCTGCCATGACAACCACCCCAACAGTCACCCTGGCTTCTGAGCAGAAACACACCAGAATGACAAGCAGTGCGAGGGGTTGAGTGCAAACACCCTTAGGGGGCTGTCCAAGTGGGAACAGGCCCATTCTTCTCTGCAGATGTGTGGCTGACCACAATTTGGCTTGCCATAAAATATCCAACTTACCACAGCTGTGTGGGAGAAGGCAGGGTGCTTCAGGGCAGGAAGGAAATTTGGAGAACAGCCCATGACACAGATTTCTGGGCTCCTGCCTGCTGGTGTCCTTGGTTTTAGGCAATTTGTAGGAGCCCTGATGCCAGTTTCCACGTAATCACAGAATACACCCTGTGTACTCAACTCAATCATGTTTGAATTTTCACACTTGGTAGTCTGGGACCGACTAAATTTCTTTTCTTAGCTCTTAATAAAGCAAGAGCTAAAAGAAAATTTATTTTCTCAGCTCTATGAAAGAGGGAAGGTCTTTTCACATTTAACAAAACAAAAAGAAAGTTAGGCCATGAGGCGCATGGGAGATGAGTGGAGCCACCATGCGGCTGGGACACCGGGTAGCTGCCGTGGCAAAGACGACCGTCCACGATGCCTGCAGCCTAGCTTTCGGTCATTCGTTTCCTGTCTTTAGTGTCATCAATAGAGTGTCCTGACGTTATTCTGGGTGCTTTAGGCTGGGCAGGACGGTTCTACTAAGAAGCCAACTTGGAAACTGGCCTAAACTGGTTTGAAAGCTTCTTCATAATTTTTTTTAAGAATTCAAACTAGGGTAGGGAAAGCACTATTAGAGGAGATATCGGGTTTTCACAGTGCCCTATTTTATATACGTTCATATGTGTTTATATTCACAGTGCCCTCATTTGTGCTTCTCTGTTGCTGAGTCAGGTCTCTCCTTACTAAAGGCTGACTTCTGCTGGCGTTCTCTGGATGCAGAGCTCGGGCCTTATGTGTGTCTCTCCCCACACAGACCTAAGAATTTATTTTTTCTGAATGTTGCTGGGAGACAAGTGGCTTTCCTGCTGCATCTATTTACAAAATCCGTCCTTCACCGAGAACTGAGGCACTCTCCCCCTTGCTGAATGAGGTGGGCGCGTGCGAAACACTCGTATAGTACTTCACTGCCTCACAATTTGAAAATGTAATGTTGAGATGGATCCCCGAAATATGCATTGAAGTTCACATTTGCTCTCTCTGCCCAGGCACCCCCTTACAGATTTACAAATCTACCAGTCAGCAACTTCATCTCAGTGCTGTCGAATTCCTACTGGCCAATACGTGACCAGTTCAGCAGGGACATGGGCACAAGTTTCATCCAAGAGCAGCAAGATGCTGAGCCCTGGAGGAGGTGCTGGGGCTGTGGCTACACCCACTGGGCTCCTCCAGCTGCTCTGAGGAAATACACCCCAGGGTATGTTGATGCTGGGGAGCTGTTTTCATGACTTTCATAATATTGTTGCCAGCCCAGCTGATGGGCTACAGGTCTTTTAACCCTTTTGTGTTCTTTTGTGAGAGTTAAGATACTCTCACAGGAGTGTTGTTAGCTGAGTAAGTATGAATTCATCCAGTAAAGAAGACAATTGTGTTGTCTATAAATTATCTAGATTTAGGGGCTCTGTTTCAAGCATCCAGCAATGCCCTTACACAGAAATGGCCTCACTAAATGCCTGCTCTGGCTGCCAATAAATGCTTGTTCAGCGTCACAAATGTTCATTCCAGGGGGCCTTAGAAATCATCTAGTCCAGTTCCCACACTGCATTTATGGAAACTGTGCCTTGGGGAAACATCACCACTCTGATGTCCCGTGAGCTGCTGCAGGTCATCGCTGAGGTAGGGAAGTCGACTGGCACGTCACAGCTGCCATTTAGCATTTGTTAAAAAACAACTTTTTGAGGACACAGAATCACACAACTTCTCTATATTTAACAAGAACAGATGTGACACCAAATATCATTAAAAAAATTCTTTCTTTAAAATTATCCACCGCACAAAGCTTCACTTCCTGTGTTGCAGAATTGAAGTGGCCCCAGATCTCGCAGACCCCTCTTTCGGCGTGCTCACCCTCTAAGGAAGAAGGCTGTCCTCAGGTGCTCTGTCTGCCTGACCTCAGAGCAGGGGCCTTGGCGTTCTCCTTGGCCAGCTTTTTCTTGTTATGGGTTCCCTGAACTCTGGCAGGTAGGCTGAGCCCTGCAGCTCTGGAATCATATCATACATTAGCAAATGATCCTCCACCATAAATATTTGTCCTGAATTCTGCGGTCACCAACTGCTGACCAGCAGGGTTCGCTTGAGCTTCTCTGTACCTGAGACACTGGTGGCCAGGCCACCGGGTGGAGGGCGGCTGATGATGAACCGAGGCGAAAGTGGAGAGGGGGCTCCAGCCTCCTCCAACTGTGCACGAGGACACCTGGGAGCCCTAGCACCACCGTCAATTCAACACACACAAACAACACGCCCAGGCAGAGCCACCACCACATCACTCCCAGGGCTGTTTAGGTCTGAGATTCTTCTAGACAAAATCTCATCCTCTTGTTATACTCGCTGAAAGGCAATGCGCTGTGTTTTTCAGCGGCTCACCATAGAATGCCACGTGAAGCCGGTGTGCCCCAGAATTTAAAGAAATGGGTACTTCAGTCAACCATAACTCTGCATTTTACTACAGCAATCGTATAAACCAGGGATTGAGAGAATAAAATGAAGGTGAGAGGAAGAAGAAATGGAGGAGGAACATTGGTTATGGAAATCTAGAATAGAAGAAAATAATTAACAAGACAGAAATAGGACAGAAAGGAAAGAGCAGTGGTAAGGACACACCCAATGCGCCCAGAGAGCAGAACCCGACTTCCTCCGCCCTCCAGGAGGATTAGCTTATTCCAGGAGAGAACAAAACGCTCCCGCGTGCAGGGGGCATTCCGACCACCTTACAAACGTCTCTGCATTGCAGAGGCAACAGCAGCACAGGACACAGAGCCAGAGACCTAGATTCAAGTTCTGTCCCAGTTCTACGTGTGGGGCAACCACTTTTCTCCTGCAGCCTCAGTGTCCTCACCCTGACCTGGAGGGGACCAACCCCCCCAACCTCATCCAGTCTCACTTACGGGGGGTGGACCTCAGGGCCAGATGGCTCCTGCATTTACCACCAAGTCAGCTGTGCCCAGAGACGACCCAACCACCTCTAGTCGACTTCCCATCAACTCTGTCCCCGCCATGTTACCGGATGGAGCAAACGGCCATCGGGTCTGCCTCTGTCTCTACCATACTCTGGCCCCGTAGCCTTGGGCCAATTCCTGAACCCCTCTGTGGCACATTTTCCTCATTTGTGAAACAGAGACAAGAGAGCGCCCACGTCACAGGGCTCCATGAGGATGAAACGAGTTAAGTGTACACAACATACTGAAACACGGCCTGTGCAAGGCCCTACGTGCTGTTGTTCTGTCACCCCAGCCAGAGCTCTGGCCGCTCTGAGGTCTGTCTGCACGGCACAGCCTGGAGGCCCGGGACCTTCTGTTACTACACTGGCAGAGGAGCTGCTTTCTCGATCCACATTCTTGCAGTAAGTTCCCTTTCACTGATAACCGTGTACAAGGCTAAAGAGCACCATCGATTTAGTTGCAGGGAGGATCAAGTCAGATCATGGATAATTATGTACTCCCCAAACTGCAAAGCACTACACAAATGTTTACTATCATAACAATGTCATAAATAAATTTGGGGAATTATTCATATGCTTCAAAGTGCTTTTTCCCACATTAGCTGCTTTGACTCCTAAATTAGCCACATGAAACACGCAATAAGAATTATTCTCATCTGCGCCTGAGGACACTGTGATCCTGAGAGGTTCTGTGCCCTGCCAAAGGCCACCTGCTGGATGGAGGGTCTGACATCCCACTGAAAAGACTGGGCTCAGGAAACGGATGCCTCTCTCCATTCAAACGTTCTCCACACGCCCTGCTCTGAGCAGGTTTTGCTGTGTCCCAGGACAGTGCTGCACTCTGTCCCCCGTGGGTGGAGAAACACTGCTGTGAGGAGGAGGCTTCCGCCCCGAGAGCGTCTGGCCGTGGAGACCAGGGGAGAAAGGCTAACAACCACCGATGTTCCTAAGACCTGGAGAGCGTGGCACCCACAGCTCCAGAGAGCAACCTCAGACTCTGCACAACCCTCCAGGCCCGTCAGACATACCTGGTTGCTTCTGTCGAGGTTTAGGCAAGTTTGTAACACAAGTGTGGGGGCACATGAGGACGTTGCAGGGGTGAAGCGAGCCCTCCAGGAAAAGCTGCTTCGTTTCTGACAAATGGATCCCACCGAGCGGGGTTTTGGGGAGGGTGTTTGCTGGAACCAAGGCCAGGCAATAAACACCAACTTGATGTATGCTGTCGATTGCCTGGAAAGTGATGAGAGGGGTGCTGTGTTAGAACAGGTATTATGAGCAGACACCGAGCAAATATTTAGGCTGTGCAACATATCATCTACCACATGCAGGAGCTCATGCAGCATGAGCAGTGCTGCTGGTCTGGAGATGCCAGGGTGAGAGAGGGGTTGTCTCACCAAACCTCACTAAGCTGAACAGGTTTAAGTTGCACTTGTGGCATACAACACACACCAAAAAAGGAAATCTAGAGAAAAGAAAATATATTCTCAAGATCGTAACAAAAACTTTTACTTGTGACCTCACCAAGTGAATGGTGGGAGCCCGTTCTGCAACCCCCGATTCCTAAGCTCGGGCTGTTTAGCTACTTTCCTGGAATGCAAACACAAGTTTCACAGTGGATGCAATTTCTGATCAAATGGAGTGAGGATCAGGGAGCACAAAAGCACAGTTGACGAGAGTCGGCTACATCCTAACGGACGCTAAAGGAAGCTGACGTGGGACCGGGAGAGGGACCCTGGGCAGGCAAAGAGCTACCTGGAGCACCCTGCTCATCCACTGGAAGCTGTCCTCCTCTGTGGAGTCCGGCCTCTGCTCGGCCACAATCACTATCCTCTCATCGTGCAGGACAGTCACCGAAAACACAGCTATTCTGTGGGGAGAGAAAGGAAGCGCAGTGAGCACGCGCTGGAGGTGCTGGCGGGAGGATCAGTTCTGCAATAGGGAGCTTTACAACCGCTACCGATTACAGAGCTCAGGAGGTCACAGCGCCAACCACGAGCTCAGAAGGCAAACCGCAGCCTCAGACTCCCACACACTCGGTGACATGAGCCCAGCTTCAGGGGGAGAACCTGACGAGGCCACGAGGGCGGAAGAGCCCATTTCCCACTGAGGCTGCCTGCAGCTTTGTGGGACAGGTTCCCTACCTCAGTACTGACAGACGGAGCTGCTGTGCGATTATCAGAACTACTGAAATTTACAAAGCCATACAGTTCACATCTGGAGTTTGCACCTGTGAAGTAGTCATTCTCCAAAAGAGTAGAACTTTCCGTCTGGGAACTAATGGTTTTCTGCTAGATCTGTCTGCCTCTCATGGTAAGCACAGGACTGTGGCAACTTGGACCTTTCCACAAAGAGCTTGTGGTTTAAAGATAATCCTAGGGTGGCAATGCCACATCCAGGTATCTACTTCTCCGACTCCCATTAGCTTGCCAAACTGAAGTACATTCCAAAGCAGTTTATGACTCCTTCAAATTAGCAGAGAACTCAAGAGCTGTGGTCCTGACTCAGCGTCTCCTGTGTGTCAAGCCAGGCGGGGTCCCAACACAGAGAGGAGCCACAGGAGCGAGTTTCCCACGCAAATTTGTTGCTCAACCGTTCTCTTTGGGTCTTTCCAAATGACCCGCAGCAACGTGAATATTTGGCTCTTTGTGTAGTTATTAAAAATAAGTTTTTCAAATGGATATTTTTATTAAACTTAGAGGGGAAGTTAATGATAATGTATTTATGGGGCTCAGGAAATTCCTATAAAGTTCACAACATTCAGAACTAGATGGAATCTCAAAGTCCAGTTACTTCATTTTACAGAAGAGGACACTGAGTCCCATCAGTTTAAGGAATTTATGCAACATTATATAAAAAGTGTGCTCTACAGAAGACCATGTGCTTAACTCACAGAGGGCACACTCACCGTCCCCGGTAGACGAACTTCATGGGCTCCACGGCCAGCGCCGTGGCCACGATGTCGTCGGCGTTGTGTCTGCGCCCGCTGACCACCATGAGCCCATCCATCTTGCCCACCACAAAGACCAGCCCCCCAGGGCCGACGAAGCCCAGCAGGCCTGTCCTCACGAACGGGTACTCGCTGACTGGGGCCCCTGAGCTCGTCACGGGGAACACCTGGGGACACAGAAGCATTGAAAGCCCAGCGATGCCCCTTGTCCACCTGGGCCTGCTTTTCTCTGGCTGTGTGTCCTACCTGACCCTGCTGGAGAAGCCCAGGGCCAGGCAGCTGCTGCTAGCAGATGGCCTGCAACCCGGAAGGCACCTCCCCCTGCCCCCACCTCCCAGCTCCTCACACTTGGTCCCCTGGGGCCATATGCAGGGCCTCACGCATTTCCTTCCCAGCTTCAGAGCCTCCTCCGAGGCAATATCCAGAGATCACCACGAGATAGTCCAATCAACACGAATTAATTCTTCTGCTTATAAAACCACAGCATCAAAGTGATAAATGGGGAACCAACGTGCATTTTAAATAACATATATTACTCGTAAAATGATCTGTTTTCATTAAAATATTTTTTCTTATTGGAATGACACTGAAAAGAAAAATATAAAGAAAGTAAATCATATGTGTTCTGTTTTCCTCAAACCTTGCAGATATGACAGAAAGAGATGGGTCATTCAGACCGTGTCCAGCTCAGCGTCAGGGATACTCTAGAGACTGAACACATGTTGAACAAAGCTGCTGTACAGGCATCATAACTCACCCAAAGTCTGCACATTAGAAACTTATCCTCAATAGCTCCTATCTCCTCATGCAAAACTTCACCAGAAAGTGTGCTCCTCCTAAGGGCAGGCATCACTCGGGAAAACAACAGCAACTCCGAGAGCAGAGGCCAGCGCTGTGCTCCCGAGCCTGCTGAGTCTACCCCTTAACCTCTCACTCACGAGGCCTGCGTGTGTGTGTGTGTGTGTGTGTGTGTGTGTATGCTCACACACGCCCTTGGCTCCCCCACCTTGGTGAGGCTGTGTATACCTGCGCACGCTCCTCCTTCTACCCACCTGTCAGCTGGTGCTCTAACAGGCAAAGATGAGAACAAATATAAAAAAGGCCCTTTTTTAAGAAACTGTACTTGCCCTTTTTTGACACTGGTTACAAAGTGAAAACAGCGCTGATAAGCCAAATTTATTGAAAACCATTAAAAAAAATGGCAGGAGAAAGTCCAACCATTTACTATTGAGAAATTACCATCTTATCTTGCACGTCTATTTCTATGCACCTGGCAATGCTGTCTGAAGAGGAGATCGGATGGAGCTCACCCCATGAACCTACCTCGAAGGTGTTCTTGGTCATGCCCGAGAGGCCGTAATAGGACGTGCCCGTAGCAATCGCGCACACACAGAGCTCCCCGATTTCATCCGTTCTACACAGCTGAGGAATCCCGTCTGGCTTCACTGAACACGTGATGGCTGAGAGCAAACAGGAAGTGCAGATAATATTAGAGAGAGGGAGGGAGACACAGACAGAGGGAGAGACAGGTGGGGAGAAAGAGAGAAAGGGAGAGACAGACAGAAGAGAGAGAAGGAGAAGGACAGAAGGAGGCAGAGAGGGGGAGGGAGAATAGGAGGGAGGGGGGAACGGAGAACAAATACGAATGAGAACACAAATGAATAGAAACAGTATACGGAACAAAACTGCCAGTATAAAATGAGCCAGGGGCTCATTTTCCCTAAAGCGAGTCATGATTTTTCATGTTGCAGCAGAACATCAAATTTCATACTTGTGACACCAGTAAATAATTCCAATTGCTTTAATTTTAATTTGTAAATCATACTTAAGGGGAGCAACCCTTTCTGCCATTGGGATGTGAGGATGACACTTAGACTCCACCTCAAGGGCGTCTGCCACACTCGAGCGAGCAGCACCATGCGCTCAGCGGGCAGGACAAGGGAAGTGGCAAAGGGAGGAGCGTGCAGCGCCTCGCAGGCAAGCTCCCTCAGCTGACAGTAGGATTTAAGCCTCCAACGTCCCATGGAACTCGTCTTTGCTCTCAAACTCCCTGTTAAGGTGGGTCCTTCAGAGAATATTGGTGAGAACTTCACAACTGAACGTTTTTGGCATGTAATTCAATGACAGTAAATTCTCACGAGTCTGTGGCACGAGCGCTCGGACGTGTATACACCCCATGCACCGCCCTGCAAACCTCAGGTCTGATTCAGGAGGGTAGCTGGCCTCTCAGCGAGGGGTGTGTGTGCATTTAGTGACGGCTGAGCCTAAGACCTCCAGTCACCCCCAGGCTGGAGCGGAGGTGACAGGAAGTGCGGGACACGTGTGGTCGCCTCTAGGTGGTTGGAAAGAAGGGTTTTCATTGTACAATCTGAATTCTTTGAGGCTGGAACCATGAGGATCTGTTACTTACTTGAAAAGTAAATTTTTTTTTATTTTAGAGAAAGAAGGAAATGGAGCCAGGAGGCCTGGCTAAGGCTGGAAGCATGCAGTGGGCGGAAGACATACAGGATGTCAGGGGTCCGAAGGTTTAAGTTTCTGTGACTGAAGAGAGTGTTTCCAGGGATGAGAGGAGGAAGAGAAAGACGCTTTGGTGACATCAAAATGAGAGAGGTGTTGAGGACGGGGAATGCCGAGGTCTGCTTTATCTCTTTTGTGCCCCTCACAGTGCAAGCAGAGACACGGCGACCTCTGGGGAAGCTGGGCCAGCTCCCACCCCAGTGCAGAGGGGCCGTGAAGATGAGGACGCGGGCACTGTTGGTTGAGAGGAAGCCACGTTCCCGTCACCCAGTGTTGTGTGTGGACTCGACTGTCCTCTCACCAGGCAAGGCCACACGCCTGAGCGTGGAGTGCTCTTCAGGAGGAGACGGTCCAGATTCCGAGTGGAACCTGCTGCAGGAAAGGGAGCCGCTCCATCGAGGGGGCCAGATGGGAGAAGCCTAAACGTGCCATGGGTCCTGAGAGAGGGGACACCAATACCACCCCCCTCCCCAGGAGAGGCAGGACCAGGTGAGGGCATCTTGCAAATGAGACGGGGGCTCGCCCCTCCCGCTGCACTTGGTGGAGTCTTGTGTGAGGTTGCAGAGGTGCCCAAGCATGGGACGGCGGGGGAGGAGGAAGGGAGGTACTGCCAAGTGGTCTCCCTGACTTTCGAAAAAGGGTTCCGCCGATAAAGACAAGCTTCACTGACTATCCAGACCTCTGCTCCTCGGTTTTCACTGGAAACTGTCTGCCACAAGCCTCAGGGCCCGGCTTTGCCCGACCCCTGGATGACTAGCGGGAACCTGACCCTGGGAGGGGAGAAGCCACCCAGGGGCTTCGGGGGGTGCAGAGAGGGCCATGGTGCCCCCGGGGGAACAGCACCCCGGGTCCCAGTGTGCAAGGAGACGTAGATGCCCTTCCTCAGCTTCTTGAACATGCTGGGAGAGGCAGCACACAGACCTTTGAGGCTTAACGCGGACTTGAGAAGACCAGAGTTCAGCATTCAGTCAGAGCTCCCAGCACAGGGGCACTGGGGGCCCACCGTGAGGATGATTAGCGTACTCCCGCCCCGCACACGCTTGGCCCACACTCACCTCCGGGCATCACGAGGCCGACGTCCTGTACGGTGAGCACAGACAGCTTTTCCTCTGAGTCCACCCGGATGACCCCGTAGGTCAGCCCGTGCATGGAGAGGACGCCCCGGCCCGGGGGCTGGTTGCTGTCATCTGTAGGCCTGCAACGGCAGTTGTCTGAATAGCAGAAGCAGATCAGCGTCCTCACCACAGACACCCACACAAGGGCACACACCCCGGGGACCTCCTGAACGCAGACCTGCCCACACATTCTGTGCTCCCGGCACGTGAAGGAGCGCTCGCTTCCTGTTTATGAGATGTCGGTGTCTATCAATCCTACCTCTGGGTTTCTGGACATTTTACAAACACCTCAGAAGTGTGAAGACATTGCCCTGCTCCAACACCCTGCCCTCCTCTTGCACATGATCACCACAGACTGCCCGGTCGATGCACTCTCTCACCCTCCCACTCCCTCTCCCTGCAAGGTCAGACTTCCCAGTTCTGAAAATGGCTTAAAAGGGAGAGTAACATCTCCAGGTGACACATAGATGACAGAGGGCGCGCAAGTGACAGGGACTCTGCCCTCCCAGCCTCAGGTTCAGATGTGCACTGCGTGGACTCCTGCTCAACTGTGTGCGAACCTGGAATGAGGTTTACGCTGGGCCATTCTGGATGACAAGTTCTTAGGAAGATGATTTGGATGCGAGACATGCAGTAAAACCCTTCATGGTCAGAGGATGAAGTACAGTTCACCACATCCACGGTCTGAGTTCTCTGCCGCCCGTGGGCTCTGCGGCTGGACCCCAGCCCCATCTCCTGTCTCACCTCCAGCTGATTCTACACCAGCATCCCGACCTCCTCCTCCTCCTCCTCCTCCTCCTCCAGTGCCCAGCCCACTGCTCCAGGGACATTCCCACCACCTCCTCCTCCCCCAGTGCCCAGCCCACTGCCCCTGGGGACATTCCTACCACCTCCTTCTTTTCCTCCAGAGCCCAGCCCAGTCCCCCTAGGGGCATCCCCACCTCCTCCTCCCCCCTCCTCCAGAGCCCAGCCCACGCCCCCTGGGGGCTTCTGCACTTGTTCTTGCCTCCATCCCAATGTTCTTCCAGCAGATGTCTACACGGCTTTTGCCCTCACTGTCCTCCGGGGCGGCTCTAATATACAACTGCTCATCACCCCATAAAAATAGCACCCCCAACCCGTGTCTCCACAGCAGGTGCCATCTGACTGCCTGCCCCACCTCCTCCATCACAGTCTATGTTCCTTGAGGGAGGCGGGTTTTCTTGTTCACTGCTGCGTCCCACCCTTGGGTAGTGTCCAGCAATAAATGTCTGTTGACTGAATTAGTGAACAAATAAATTAGTATATTCCAAGATCATGGATTTTATCCCTGCTAACTGAAGATTCTTCAGTATGAGCTAAGTGAGAAAGCACAATTTAGGTAAACATCACATTTGTTTCTGTAATTTTCAATATACAAATGTTTAACGTAATTTTAGGATCTAAAGGTTGAACTATAAATAGAAATTTGCTGTTTGGCTTTAAAATATTATAAAGGCTTATCATGAACCTAAAAACATAAATGGGGAAACACAAAAGTTAAAATTTGCAAAAGGAGATCTCATTTGAAACAAGTAACTAGTGTATTTAAAAAAGAAGTACATTGTTAATTATATCTCAAAAAAAATAAAAATAAAAAAGAAGCATAAAAGAATTTGGAAATAGAATTATTCTGCAAGAATCACAAAGGGTATAGCTAACCAGACACAAAAGAAAAGTCTGCCCAAATAATAAGACCCACGTGAAACTACCTGGAAATGAGCCCCAAACCCTGGAATCTATATTGTTCCCCTGGCTTTTTCTTTTCCAAAGACCCTAACGAATCAATGCTCTGAAATTAGAGAAGAGCCCTCAATAACTGAGTCCTGTTATTGCTCTGCTGCCAGGACTCCTCACTCTGCTACTGTCCTCGGAAAAATCCAATGTGCGAGTCAGAAATCATAGCCTTAGTATCTGTTGTGGGTTGAAGTGCGTCCACCAAAAGATATGTCCCAGTCCTAGTCCAAGGTACCGTTAATGTGACCCTCTTGGGAAATAGGGTCTTTGCAGATGGAATTAGTGAAGGTGAAGTCATATTGGAACGTGGTGGGCCCTAAATCCAAAGACCAGTGTCCTTAAACGAAGAGAAAAAGAGGCAGAGACACGACACAGGGAGAAGGCCACATGACCACGGAGGCAGAGACAGGGGGATGGAACGCCAAGGACCTCTGGCACCACCAAAAGCTGGAGAGAGAGGCCCGGAGCAGAAGCCCCCGTCAGAGCCTCCGAAGGAACCAATTCTGCCAACACCTTGATTCCAGGCTTCTAGACTCTACAACTGTGAGAGAAGAAATTTCTGCCTTTTAAAGCACCCAGTTTGACGTGCTTTATTATGAGAGCCCCAGGAAACTAATACACTGAGTAACAGAATTTAAAGGTACACTTATTTTTATTTTAAAAAGCCACATGAAAGCAAAATGCTGGACTAGCCATGACACAGCCCAAGAATGGGAAGATTCAAGAACACGATGTGCTGACCGGGAAGGGTTGTACAGGAGAAGCCAGGAAGGAAGGTTCGTCTAGCACTCAACAACGTACAGTCTGTTGTCTTAGTTATGAGATCCACTCTCCTACGTTTAATAACAGTGAATGAGACGCAAGACTCGTACGTGTGATAATTAAACACATTAAAATTATGAACTTTGTTTCTCACAGGAAATTTTCAACTATAATTATAAAATGATAGTTACAGAAGATTGAGTGTACTCACTTAAAACGTAAACCAATGACACTAACCTTGCATTACTTGAATCTACCATTATGTATTTATATTTAACGCAGTCCCTTTCTAGTTAGAGAAAACTGAGACTCCTGGGTTCTTGTCTTTGCAGATTTGCACAGTACATGCGCAAAGGTAGAAGAGAAGCATGTGAATCCCCAGACACAGTGCCCGGCCTTGCTACCCCACCTCACCACAGATGGCACTCCTGGTTCTGTCCCTCAGCTTTCCTGCAAGAGCTGCGGTGCCGACAGCCCCTGCTTCCTGAAGACGGAGCTATGCTCAGCTGACGCTTCTGCGTGTCCTGAGCCCCTCACACACTGACTCACGTGACACACAAACCCCCGCAGGCCCCTTTACAGATTAGACACTAAGGCACAGAAGTGGTGACTTAGCTGCCTGCATACGTGCTGGGGCTGGTGGGGCTCGAAGCCACAGCAGAGCCCACGCCCAGACCCAGACAACAGCCCGCCTCCTTTCCTGACACTTTCTCCGCCTCTGGCCTAGAAGACTGAGCGCCTCTTACTTCACTGCACAGTTGTCTTTTTATGCAACTTTAAAACAAACAACATGAGTAACACGTGAGCACATCCTTCGTGTGGACAAGTCAAACACCGCACGGGAACACACAGCAAGAGGGAAAGTCTCGCTTGTCCTCTAACCCTCCAGGCCACAGGTAGCCATTACCCACGCTTTCACACGTGAAGTCCCAGCCTCTGTAACATGCATTTACATATAAAGTGTGTACACAAACAAATACATTTATATTCAAAGAAAAGCAGAACCACAATATGCATCTTCTTCTGCAACTTGCTTTTTCACCTCACAGACCTTGCAGACCTTCCTGTGTGTCCGTATATGAACATACATAGTATGTGTACTGCACATACCAGTGAACTGACACTTAACCAGTAGATGGTATTCAGTAATATGAATATATGATCATTTCTTTTAATTTTTCTACAGTTAGAAAGATTACTGTAAGATACATATCTAGAAAGTGAATAGAAGAACCAAAAAAGCATATACACTTAAAACTTTAATAAAGCCTAAATAACTTCCAAAAAGACGATCCTTAAGCATTCCCACCAACAGTATATGAGTTATTTTTAGATTTACCAGACATGTATTGCACTGTTTTATGCAGTGTGTGGTTCTACGTGTTTTATGTACGTTAACTATTCTTATAGCAGCCCTGTGAGACAGGCACGGCCGTGTTCCCATTCACAGGAAGGAGGCACAGAGAGGAGAGGTGGGGCCCAGCCCAAGGCCACAGTGGTAGGGCCGACCCAGGCTGAGGCTCAGATGGCTTCAGGACCTGTGCTCTGACCAGGCTGCTACGCTGCCTCCCAGCAGTACCCGATTCCGCACACTCGTGCAGACACAGATCTTTAGCCTCAACACTGTTCCCAGCCCAATGAACAAGATGCCAGTCCTCATGCTGTTCCAGTGGCATCCCCTCATTATTAACCATGCCAGAGCATCTTTATCTCCATTAACGCCTTCCTAGGAAATAAGAAGTCCGAGTAGATAAACTCAGCGAGGAAGTGAAAAAATAACCCCAGGAAGCAGAACTCCCAGGGATTTCAACACCGTTTACTGTCATAATCAAAAACGGTAAATAAATAACAGCTAAGAGAGCTATGGACCCATTTGTCAACTTCCAGGTTCAATTTCGAGATGAAATGGTGTACTCATGACTACAGGCCGAGAGCGTCTCACATGGACCGTGAATTACAGGAGGAATTATAAAGAGGTGGTCTTAGAGAGACAGAAGGAAGAAGGTATTCAGCTACATATGGCCAATACGGCACTGACAGGCGAAAGAGAAAGACCGAAATTAGAGCTGATGAGAGAGGAAGGGTGCACATCAGCCTCAGCATCGGCCTCATGAGAAGTGTGCTCAACGGCGAGTGGCCTCCATGGGACAGAGTTTGACCCACTGTTCACCTGTAACGCTATTTCCAGCCTCTGTGAAAGGTTGCCTAAGCCTGTAGCTAATTATGCCAGTGTATCGTCTGAAGAAACTGCTACTGTAAACTTGAGTGAGCACATCCACAGGTTGCTACCACTGACAGCAACAGCCTGGCCCAGCGGTGAAGGTGAAATAAACGGAGTCAAGTAAACGATAAGCAGTACGACAACTTCCATTCCCAGGAGTTAATCGAGTAACTGCAACCACGTCGGCACAGCTTTAACACCACTGTCCTTCACAGAGCCCTTCTGCAAGCGGGACAACGAACTTCTTTCCTTCCTCATTTTATACAGACAATCTCCAATTCATTCACTCTCAACTTAGGAACATCGGGAGAGCAGAGGAGTTAAGTCTCGGTAACTGCAGTTTCCTTCAACAACATTTATTACAGCATTTCTATATAATAGATCACTATAAAACAAGAGACACACGTACGCATGCATATATACTACATACATAATGTTACATAGATAATATTATCATGGTAATATTACGATGGTAATACTACCATTAAGAATAGCATACCAGGCATACCTTCTCTGCTCTGTACATACTACCTGATTGCAATGCTTCCCACACTAGACTCTGGTGACATTTAAGACAGCATCATTTTGTCCTCACACCGAGACCCAGGAAGGAGTAATGACCAGCCCTCCTGGACCCTCATTCAAATGGCTTGAACAGAATGGATCAAAGCTGTTTTTACTTAATCCTGGCCTCTGACCTCTCATATGTGGGAAATTTCCTTCAAGTCATCAGTGTGTTTCAGGGAAGAAAATAAGGACTTAGCACAAAGTACAGTATGAGTTTAAATGCACCAGCTCCAAAAGCAGGATTTATCTTAACCCTTCTGTGGACACAATAGTTCAATGAAGCACCAAGAACACGGAACTTCTCCCTCTAGCCACAGGTTATAGAAAACAGCCCGGAGAGGAGTATGTGGATGAAAATGCAAGTGTCAGTGCTGTTTTCATCAAATTTGTTTGAAATTGACTTAAATATCAACATGTAAGAAACAAGAACAATGCAAACAACAGATTCTAAAGGAGAGCCTAGCATTCATTTCTCTCCTAAAATACCCCACCACTGAAATTGAGTCCTTGCCACCTAAATTCACCTCCACGCAGTCTAAGGGCAATAGCTAATTATAAAGGTCATTCTTTGTATAATCACCAACATTCAATGCTTAAATACACATCATATGCTGAGTAATTAAAGAGAGAGATGACAGCTGTCTTGATAAGACTGAGGAATGTGCTCGAGATAAGGGAGCATAGAGTGAAATAAGCAGAGTGACCAGAGGGCTATTTTTAGTTTGATTACACTATTGTTCCTAATTCTACTTAGAATACTAAAATTGTACCTTTTTTTATCCAATGTTCCTGTCCCTAGATTTATTCATGAATCTGAGAAATGAAGCCAGTCACAGAACTGGGGGTCTCTGAGAAGACGTCAGGCCAACCAGGGGTGGGGGCTCTGGGGAGGGCGCTGCGGTGGCAGGAATGACCCAAGTCAGCGAGAGATGGCTCTTCCTAGAGCTGCGCACGTGGGCCGAGGGTCATTTCAGCGTAAACGCGCCACGCAGAGGTGCGGTGGTGGCAGACGCTGTCACCACCTTCGTGTCTGTGTTCCAGTCAGCTGCTGACCTCCACAGCTTCCATGTGACCACCGAAGCCCACGGGCTGCTTTGGGAGTTCTGGTGGGAAGCAGGTTTCCCGCACTTAGGCTCCGGGGTCCGGAGCTGGCTCCGGAGGAATGGACGGGCCTTTCCTCCTTCCGCGGGAGCCACTGCCAAAGACCTCCAACTGCGCACGCATGCTCCTCCCTCTCATCTCCGCCTTTCCCGGGACCTGCCTCGCGGGGCCATCGCCAGAGGACGGGAAGCATGCACGGTGGACACTAAGGACGCACGGCCTTGCTGCCGGTGCCGTTTCCTCAGTGGACCACGCTATATCGCACTCCAGGCTGTTAGGTGCGCCTAGATCGTCAAGTGAAATGAAAACCAGCAAACAGAAACCACACCGACTCTCCTTGGGTGAAACACAGACTGGACGTCCGCCTACTGAAGTGCAAGAGCCCAGACAGACGCAGGGGACAGCTGAGTCCCCACTGCACTTGCTGCTGGCGAAGGACGCAGGTGTCACAGGGAGGGCGTGGGATGGGACTTTCACTCCTCACTTTACATATTTTGAATTTTTCTTTCATTCGTTTATTCAAAAATATATGTTAGGCACCAACTATTTACCAGACAGAGACAGAGAATAAACAATAAACATACCAGTAAATCACACAGCACACGCCAAGATGGCAAATGCTAAGGAGAAGCGGGTAATGAGTCATGTGAGCTCGGAAAGACAGTCCAGGCTCGTGGTTAGGGCAGGCCCTTGACAGGTGAGTGAAGACTGGGTGTGCCAGCCACACTGCTCTGCGGGTATTCCAGGTGGCAGGGAGGAGACAGGGCCTTACAGGGGACCATACATGCACGTGGAGGTACGCGAGGAGCCAGCGTAGCCAGGCTGCGTGGAGCGAGGACAAGACCAAGAGAGGAGCTGGCCAGACCACACAGCCTCATGCACTCCTTCAGACCAGCTGGCAGTTGGTGTGTGGGTGGACGACACATACGGAACCGAGGGCTCTGGGCAGGTGGGGGGCAAGGCAGAAGGGAGAGAATCCAGGTGGGGGCAGCCATGGGGAAGGCGGGGAAGCAGCTGGGTTTGGATGTTCCCTGGCAGATTGGATAGGGGTGTGAGAACAAGAAGGAATGAGGCCGGGAAGCGGGGCAGACTGGGAGGGGAGCAGGAGTTTTTGGAGTGTTTTTACACACAGCTTCCACTGGATGGTACATAAGAAAAGAAGATAGTGGTGATGGTGGTGGTGGACGCTTAAATTGAAAGTCATGTCCACTCTGCCTCCCATTCTCCTGCCCACTCAAAAGGAGAGAAAGAGTCGCCAATATAGTGGCCAAGATCTAAGACAGGAAGATCAGCATCTGGTCTTCCTATCCTCCCAGATCTGACCCTGACTTTTCAAAGGCACTGAAAAGCTATGAAGCCTGGGGGTGGGGGTGGGGGTGGGAGTAGCGGGAGGGGGAGGTGCGTATGGCTCAGAGACCGCAAGCTGGCAGGCTTTGGGCTGATGATCCTGGCACAAAACCGCCTTGGAATGTGGGGCGCGCAGGGACCAGGGGGCACAGGGATAGTGGGAGGGGCACGGGGATGGGGGGCTGCAGGGACGGGGCAGGTGTGAGTAGACACAGGCAGGTGGCACAGGTATTGGTACCCTCATTTAGAGATGAGGAAACTGTCTTAGAGGCCAGCTGGTCCATGGTGACACAATTACACAGTAAATAAATCTAAAAATCTGCCTTTTCTATTGCATGAAGTGCATGACAATCAAGATGAGAAGACATACAAGCACTCTTACAAGCACTCTTTTAATCTATAAAGTTCTGGACAAACGCACCATCGGTGACACCACAGCAAATGCTTGGTAGTGATTTGCTGGCTGCCAGTCTTGAAATGCAGCTTGAATTCTATCCACACGACCCACAGATATGGTGGGGTGAAGTCTGTGATTTCAAGTCACTTCAAAACCCAAAATGACCTGCAGGGTGGCACGCTGGAGTGTTAACACTGGGCATTCTCAGCACCTGGGGACTCGCTGGCTGTTTGGGGCCAGTCATGGGCGAGTCTTTGTTTGTGTTTATTGCAACCCAGCAAAGCGCAGTCTCCCTGAGCCGCTCCAGGCAAAAGTGCGCTAGGTGGTGGTGCCGTGCTTCTCCAGAACCTCAGGACATCTCTAGGACGTGAAACCACTCAGCCAAGACCACAGGAGGTGTGATCGAGAAAGAAACTGTCGGTTTTAAAAACTACAGTACAATTTCTAACATTACCTACGGCCAGCTTCCGCATGTTAGTTGTCTTTGAGGGGATTTTAGTCTAAATTTCAAAAATATCCTTCTATTTCACTGTTGGTTACAGGCATTTATGATTTTGAAATCCAAGGAGGAAGGTGAAAAGAGTGGAGTGGCATTTATAGTACTTGTGAGTGCTTTAAAGGGATAAAACAGTACTTTAAAAAACCCTGTGCTTTCAAATGTACTACAAAGATATTTTCCAAAATTATCTTTATTTGGATAAAATCATGAAGTTGATAAGGTAGTACATACATCTTAAAATTAAAACTAGACTTTTTTCCTGGATATTTTATGGCTCTTTCTTGTTTTATGCAGGAGCAAAATGGACAGGATCACACATCACCAACTGTCACCAGACTGACCGTGAGAGGCACAGGCCCAGGGACCATCCTCCAGAGTCCTCAGGACACAATGGACCATCCTGTCTCCTTGAATGGTGAGAGACTGTGCAAGCTGTGCAAGGGCTGTGTTCTTTATTCTGAAACAGGCAACCTGGAGGCCTCAGACAGAACAAGCAGAAACATCCCAAACCTTCCTGGTTTCAGCGAGGACAGGACAAGGCAGAAGACGACTGGAGTGTCAGGCTCCGCAGCCCGTCCCTCAGGAGGCAGGTCCTTCTGGAGCGGCTTTGCTGCCTGCTACCAGAGACAAACACAGGTGAGGCCATGTGTGCCATCACCAACCACGTGAGATCCGAGGAGCTGTTCCTGAGGTAGGCAGGTCAGAGTGGTCTCAGCAACGTCTGCATCTCACGTCCACATTCTAGACTTGTGTCCATGAATGGTTAGCATGCACTCCCTTTGATTTTTACAAGACTTAAAAAGTCAGGAGAGGATGCTGAGTAGGAAGACCAAGGCAGAAGATGGCAGGGCAAGCCTTGATTTCTCTGGAAGGAAGGCAGTGTCTTGATTTACAAAAAAGGTCTCAGGGTGAGTCACCCAGGCGAAGACCATTTTATCAAAGTCTGAAAACCAGAATACAGAGCGAGGATACAGACTGCAGGTTTGGAAAATCAAAAGAGAATTTCTTTGGGTTACTGACACACCTTTTGATGGTATGGTATTCGTTCTTCACTGAAGGAGCTACCTACCATAAAATCATTTTGTTGTCAGTCAGGGGCAAGAAATGAGCCTTTGTGTGCATTCAGAAACCAGACCTGCTAGCACCACACAGTGGGAGCTGTACCTTACGTAGTCCACTCACTACCCTTGGCAGGACTCGGCACACTTTTTAGGGGCCAGAGAGCAGGCATCTTAGGTCCCATGCCCATCTGTGTCTGTCAGCTACTGACTCTGCCGCTCTAGGCAGCACCAGAACAAACGGGTGTGGCTGTGTGCCAACGAAACCATTTATAGATGTGGACAGAGGGTCGTTTGCCAAGCCATGACTGAAGGAAATTCATTGTATTCCCTTCTCCAGTAAAAGCAACAGGGCAAATTGTATCGCTATGATGATCTCTCCATTTATCTGGCAGATTGTTGTTCTTCCCTCACCGTGTCCCACTCTCTGACTTTGCTTACGGTTGTGTCTCCAGCACCAGAACTGTGCCCGGTAAACAACAGGCATTCAAAAATATTTGCTGAATGAATGAAAAACAACATGGAATCAGAGACGGGCTGGAGAGCAGAGTAAGAAGGTGACAACCAAAGAAGAAGAACGCTTACAGCACGTTCTCTAAAGGCTCACGTACCCACAGAGCAGACCTTCTGCACCTGTGTGCCTACATCTGCATGAAAGTGGAAACGATGCACAGTCATGGCCGGATACCCCCTGGGGTGCATGCAGAGACCCTGGGAAGAAGGGGATAAGAGCTGCTGCAATATTCTGTGGTCTCCTACCAGGTCCCAGCTATATACACATATTTTAATCAAATGCTCTTGAAAACAGGGTCTTCCTAATGAAACGTGCCCTCCTTTGTTCCTGTTTTGTGGATGGTGATGGAAATATCAAAAAGGGCACAGGGTGGGGCGTGTTTGGAATCAGGGCCAGCATCGGAATCCAAGCATCTAGGGATGCCTCGCTCTCTTGGGAAAAACATGAAGGAACTTTGGGCAACGAGCAGCAGAGCCTTCGGGAAGAGCTCCTGGGCGGAGGCGCCCCATCTGGGCCAGAGCAGCGGAGAGGAGGGACGCCCTCCATGGGCGAACACTGGTTGGGGTGAGAGGGCAGTCGTGAGGCAGCCCCTCTCTGCTGAGAGGGGAGAGGGAAGAACCCCCAAGGAGAATGAACACACAAGGGACCTCCATGCTGCAGAAGTTCAAAAGATGCCATTTCACAGTTCTCATTTTGTAGTCATCGAAGAAAATTCCATGCAGCTTTGAGAAAAACACAAAGCTGAATCAGTTATAGAGATTACATCGATTGCAATTTTCATGGCAGCAATTTAGTTCCAGTTGCAGGCAGGGATTGATTCTTAAAATAATTTATATCATTTCCTATCAGTTGAGACAATCAAGTAAGAAATCCTTATTCTACAACCCACACAAGAAAGCTGGACTGTTGCTTCATAGTCACATCACGTGCTTATTGAATACAGGATTCTGTCTAATCTTGACTCATTTCCCGAGAATGTGGGACATGTCCCTCCTGGGATCTCAGTAGCTCTCTGGCAGGAAGTCACACCGGTTACAGCATCTGTTTAGTCTGACTATATTTTTATGTCACTTTCTCATTATTGTCTTCCTTCCACGGATATTTTAAATCTAAAGAAATTATGATGGTCAACTGCCTGTGGCTGCTGTAGCCCCCCATGGTGATGTTCTTGGAGCACCAGAGAAGACACCCACTGGCACCAGGTCTCCGGGGCCTGGCATGCTTGGTGAGAGAGTCCGAGAAGGACACAGCAGGCCTTGCCGGTGTTGTCAAGCAGAAGGGCTGAATGCTTAGGTGCAAATGAAGTGAGTAAATATCATTCTTGAGGATTATGAAATGTTTGTAGGAAAACCAGTTTGGGATTAGAAACTAACACTTTGATTCTTCCAATCTCAAACCCTTTGCATTTAACCCACTGAACTATTAATGATAGTTGAGCTTCAGAAAAATAAGCTGAATTTACACAAGCTATATGAGATCTTGCCAATGAAGTAATTGGGCAAAAATTCAGCTGAGGTGATGAGACTGCATGTTTCATTTTCTGCCTGGTCAGTTCCACTCCTAACACATGGTAATGAAGACACGTGGTGTACTGGAGGTGGATGGATCGTGAGCCTTTCTGGCTTTCACAACTAAGACCTGTGATGAAAAACCCGCCACCCTAACCACAGCCCACGCCGCGACCATGTCACCAGCTGCCACAGCTTACAAACTGGAGGACTTGCAAGGAGTTTTGGTGATTTGTATTGACTGCCCTGTCCTGGTTTTGGGGTTTTCTATCAATTATTTGGGAAACAACAAACAAGAATTCTGAGATGTGAGTGTGCGGCCAGGGTTGTGGTGAGGGTGTGAGAGAAGCCAGAGGATGAGTGATTGTGCACTCCGGTCTGCAGAGAGAAGCCATTCTACTCAAAAGGAAGGCTGCTGACTTGTGTCAAGTCACTATCCCTGTAAGTAGTGGAATCATAACGACACACCAAAGGAACGGGTCTGGGCTGCAGATTCTTGAAGGAGTGAGAAACTTTGAAACTGCCTCTCCCAGTCCACTGGTGATGGTGTGGGCTCAGACTAGCAGGCCTATCCAGAGGAGGTTTGAGCCCCGCTGACCACCTGGGAAACGCCTCATGGACTGCATGAGACACACTCAGAAATGAGCAGCCACTTAATTTGCCTATTTTGGGTACTGAGTTTTTAATCTTTTTAAAGAAAGATTTTTTTAAGATGACTTTTAAAGATTTTTTTAGAGAAACAGTTAAAAATCCTTTGCTTACCCCTTCTCCCTCTGCCAATCAAGTCTAGCATAATCCACACTACTGATCTTAATGGCACAGAAAGCAGATTTTTAGGAAAAGCAAGTAAGCAAATCATCTGAACATAATAAGTCTGGATTTTCTACATGTGTGAATTATTCGTTTTCTGAACTATCTGTGGCGACGGTGCTATTTCACAGAACTGTGGAATCTTAAAAATTCTTAGGGGGAAGGAAATTGAGAGATTACTGAGTCCAAGCCCCTCATTTTTTGGTGGAGGAAACTGAGGCCCTGGAAAGAAGAGACTTGCCCAGGGTCACGTGGCCAGATACCAGCCAGGCTGGCTCCCAGCCGGACACATGGCCCCACCCAGCTCCCTGGGGCTTGGTCTCCTTGGTATGGACTCTTAGGTTCAAATTAGACACATATTTTAAGAGTCATCTCTGAAGAACATTGATGGTAAATCTGCTACTGCAACCCCGATGTGGTTTGTGCTCCAGGTTAGACATAAATGTCAGAAGATTATCCTGTTGTTAGGATGACACTGCCATTCTTTAAAAAATGAAGACTGAATTCTGACTGATGGTGCCATATTTACTCATCAATTTAAATTATGTTATAGACTTTTAATTTCTGGTTCAACAAAATTAAAAGTTGTTTCTGGTACTTTAAAGATTCTCAACTTTTCCACCTGTTAGTCAGGCAGCTGGTTAATTTTATATTAACATAATAAACACCTAAAAGCATCAGAAGGTGTCTTACTTAAGGACGACCTTCCAGTGACTATTTCTGGGACGTCAAATCTTCCAGTAATCTCCTCCTGGGTAGGATAAGCTTTCACAAGCCAGTAACCATGTCCCCCCAAGCGTTGCACCGCTCTGAAGCAGGTGGTGATGCCAGAGTGACCTCTGACAGGGGCACTGAGCAACGCTGCCTTAGCAAGAGCACCTAGGAAGCCCAATGCCCACACTGCGGAGAGCTGCTCTTCATAGATCTGATAGCCCTCTGACGTGCCATCAAGCGGCTCCAAAGCTCAGAAGACCAGTGTTTTTAAAAGGCAGAATGTGTGGTGTTGCAGAGGGCAGAAAATGAAGATGATATAAAACCTGAGTTTCACAGGGCACAGGCATGGCTACAAAAATTTCGATTCATCCAACAGTTACTCTATTCCACCCTTAAATTAAACCTGCGCCTGATACAAGCAAGTGAAAATGTGAGAAACCTGCAAGGGCAGGCTGTCAATGCTCAACGGACCTCTAGAGAGGTTTCCACTCCACCAGGAACTAGATGAAAATCGAGAGTGAGAAATGTTCTTCTAGCTAATGAATAGAGACTATTTAAAAGAATCCATTCTAGCATAAACTCATCTGGAAAAGGCTGGGTCCTGTTTTTATTCCCACACTAAGATTAACTGTTCTGATTCCCAGGTCTCCATTAGCTGCTTAATCATGACTGCTCCCTGGGCTGTCCACTTTAATTAACTAAGCCGGTACCTCCGGATGGCCACAGTGAGAGCCTCTGGTGAGCTGGCACAGGGACAGATGACCTCCTGGCGCAGGCCTTTACTTTGGAAGACATTGAGAAATGCGTCACAGGAAGAAATAGACCCTAGAGTGACAAAGGGGATGATAATCAGATAGCGGAAGCAATGTGATTGATTAAAAATATCCCATAATATAAAATGCTTTTGAAGTTAGGACTTAGGCACATGTGGAGTTACGCAGCATGGAAAAAATATTTCTTTTCATACAATTTATCATTTATGTTACAATGAAAGATGATATTATTCTCAAACTTATAGAACTTAAGAATTTCAAAACAGCAACTTCTATACTTAATCAAAACATTTTTGCTGACTGATGAACTTAACTTTTCTGAGACTTGTTTTACCATTTTCAATATGCATGTTCCAAGAGATAGGTAAATCTAACCTTCACTAAATGAAGTTTCCTCTATATTAACTTGAATGATGAGACCCAGGTGTAATTACTAGGGACCTCTCAGCTAAACTATTCCCCAGTACAAGTTCACCTTGCTTCACGTTAAGACACATTCTTCTGTAGACTTAGGGGTAAAACCAGTTGTATATTGAAATAGCTCACAATTTATGGAGTTATTTTGTAAATGGAAGAATCATTTATAAAAGTAATACTGAATTATCTGTTTGCAAGCCCACTTTTGCATATCAGATGTTCTTTAAGAAAGAATACACTGTTTTAATTTACAAATATTTATGTTGCAGTTTACAAATGTGGTCAGAAACAAACATTCTTTCATTCATTCACTTTGCTTCTGGCTTATATACTCTTCTCATAAAACGCTGGTTTTTGTTTCACCTGACTGAAATATTTCTCAAGGTATATTAACAGTATTCTGTGGAACCGCTAATTTACTTTCCTGGGTAATTTTTGCTATATGATTTGATAATGAAATTCCATTAGAAATGACAAATTAATTTCCTGACCAATAAAACTACTAGAGACCATAAAATAATAATAGTTAATATTTCTTGAACACTTATTATATCCCAAAGAACTGTATGTAGGGATTACTTCATTTAATCCTCATACAAACTTATGATTTAGGTACCATTTTGCAGCTAAAGAAAGAGAAGGATTTAAAAAAGTAAGTCATGTTCTCTACAGAATCAGGAAGCAGAACAGCCAGGACTCAAGCCCAGTGTCTGCAAGGCCACGTTCTTGACCATCATGCCACGGTGCCCTTAAGCTAGTGAGCAATACCGTTTGGTTATTATTTTACGACAACTTCTTAACTAAGGTCAAGACTAGAAAAAGAAAACCCGGAGCGCAAAGCATGAAACCTGGAGAGCGAGGACTCTCCTGCCTGCCTGCCACTTGAGCAGCAGACTGGTCACTTACAGGGGTTTGCGCCATCGGCCACTATCAGCATCCGGAGGGAGGAGAGGTTGATGTCTCTTTGATCCCTGTGTGCCACTAATGCCCAGTGCATGTCCCTGGACTTCACACAAGCCACCTTTGCTGAGAGAGAAGTAGGAGGGAAGTGAGTTAATATGTGCACCGTCAGACCATGCGATATTAAATAGAAGCCATTGTGATGAGGGACAGAACACCCGAGGGCCACTCCGGAGATGCACCTTTGTACTGGCAGACCTTCTGAATCCAGGAGAGCGGGTTCACCTTCATCAGCGAGTACGGGATGCTGATCACATGCATCATGTTCATGACGCTCTGAAAGCAATGACACATGGAGGTGAACCAGCGCGAGAACACAGGAGGCGCTCTCCCCACCACACCAACTCCACGTGGGGACAGGACAGGAGCGGTTCATCCCACACCAGGGGTCCTCAGGGAGAATGCATCCCGGAAGAGTCCTTGAAGAGACTTCAGAGTGGAAGTGACTTCTTAAAGGCTTTCTAGTCCTCTCGGCTCTTGATTTTTTCCTTTCCAAAGCCTTTTTTATAAAACCTTTAGTTGAATGATCATTTTTTAATGGCCTTTCATAGTCTGGAAGCTTAATTCTTTCTAGTGTATTATACTAGCTTTATTTATTACACGTTGCACTGAGATGTCATGGAATAGTGGAAAGTTTGTCTTAATCACCCTTAGTCTTCCATCTAGCCTTGCTAAAGTAGATTGGGAACTCTAAAGGGTTTGCTCCTTTAAAATAGATGAAACTATTCATCTATTTATTTATTTTAAATAAACTTTTAAAATAAATGGTTAGTCCCTGCATGCTGCAGGCAGAACTCACAGCTGCTTGCGTGTCATCTGGTGCAGCTGCACTCACAGACCTGGCAGTTAAGGAGCTACAGAATGGGGAGCATGGGCAAAACCCTCCTTGGTCAGTTCTGTCCACATTGGGATTCTCTGCTACCTCAGGTGGGGGTGGAGTGAGTGGGCGCAGACGCTCTGGAGAAAGCTGGTCCAGTCCAGGAAGCTCCAGGGACAGTGACCACCTACACCCTCCCCAGTGTGAGTGAGCCTGCGCACCGCCAGCACGCGCCCTCTTGCCTCAGTTGCTCCCCCTCCACGCTGGGGGTGAGAGCATTTTTCACCACATAGAAGATGCCACAGAAGAGTGTGTGTGTGGCTGTCCAGCCAGAGACCTGCCTAGCTCTAGAAGGTGGCAGCAAAAGAGAGACTCAGAAACTGCTGATTCCTGGGGCCGGCAGAAATCCAGAGCAATGGTAAGCAGGGGGGTGGAATATCAACAAGATCTACTGCAGATCCACCACAGAGCTCTTGACAGCAAGATTCTCACAAGAGAGACTACAATGGCAGCAACAACAGAAGCTCCCATCACAACAGTCAAGCAGGTAGATGGACTAGGTGCTCATTAGGCCACAGGATTCTCACACAGGAGCATCATCCCACTGGACAGATAGGAAAGCTGAGGTTCAGAGTGACTCAGGCCCAAGTGACTTGCCTGGAGCCACAGAGCTACCGAAGGGCTGAGATACAAGCCTATGTTCTCTGATCCCATCTCTTCCCACCAGGCCAGCATACTCGTGAGCATGCACCTTCCGCATCTTATCATCGCTAGTATCCAGATGGTAGAAATGAACTGCATTGATCACAGAGAGGAGTCACTGGTTTGGAGCCCCAAACCTTTGGTCTGTGTGATGCTTGCATGCTCTTGTTCTAATAAATTCTGGTTTATCAAGAAACAACTAATCCCACTTTCTGTGTTTATGTTCTTATCACTTATGCAAAAATGACTAAAATTTCCTACTTCAGAAAAGATACAAAGTCTCAGCCTAAGAAACTTAAAAATGAAAATGGGTGAGTGAAAATTACCACATATGAGATAGACATGGCGAGATTCTAAGCAGTTACACTACATGTATTTTTTACGTGCTAAACATATCTTATGTAAGAAGGTTATTTCTCTATTAAAAGTGCCTACAGCTTTGAACTGCTGTCACTTACTAAGTGGCACTAACAATTATGAGACATGCATTCTCTACAATGCATGTTGAATTTTCATCAAGGGGAAATCTATAAAGGGCTTTTCCTCCTGTAGCACATGGACTAGGTGATTCCCTAAATATTCATAAACCCTGATTCAGAGAGAGAAAAAGGAACAAGAACGTGCCAGCCAAATCACATATATGGGAAAGTGACCCAAACAAAGATGTCGACAGCATTACTGTGCAATCTTAAATGCCAGAAGCAGGGAGGAAAGAGACAACTTCCCATGAGCCTGAAAAAGGCTGCGTTCAGCAGCTATAACCTCATGTGGTTCGATGACTCAAGCAAGAAGCTGCTGAAACCCACAGGGTTGACTGTGCTTCTGAAAGTTACATTAGCTGACAAGTTAAGACTTCTAACAACATGACTTTTCTTTGTAATGTGGAAGGAAGGGGCTTGCCAAGCGGCTGTGCACAGAGATCATGATTCTAATTCTGACAGTAAGCAATTGAAATGTAAACAGGACACAGCAGGGTTGGGGGCACACTTACTGTTAGGATTCCATGCCAGAGCCCAACATCTTTCTTGAAATCCAACACATTCACAATTGTTTCAGCTGAACAAATAAAAAGAGATAAAAGATTTTTACTTATGAGACACAGGCACAGACCAAAAGGCAAAGAAAACCCAACATCACAAAAGGGGTAGTAACAGATCTTGGAAAAATATCATTCACTTTATCTTTGTAGAAATTCTGTAGCCTCCCAACCCATTTAAAAATGCTGGCCTGCCTGGAAAGTGTTTCTAGATGGATATTCTGACATGTACATTAACAGCAATAGCTCCTCACAGCATCACTTAAAACACCTTATTTCTTCTCTTTTTATATATTTATTTTCCTCCTCCCTGCCTTTTTTCCTTTTTTTAAAGATTCTTTTCATTTCCATTATGTGTTCTCCCAGGAAAGGGAAAATGCTGCTGGTGAATCTGGAGGAGGGAGGCGATTTCCAGCAAACGTACTTCACTGCACCCTGGAAGCCTCCAGGGTGAGGCTGGGATAATAACGGAGGCCAGGATTTGGAAGGTCAAGGAGGGAAGAGCATTCAAGGCCTATGGGGGCAGCTCTTAAATGGGAAGCAAGAAGAGAGCCTAAGAATAAGGAGTGGAAAACAACTACTACGCTGGCACATGGAGGCCAAGCTGGAGAGCCAGCTGCCAGTGATGCCACCAACAGCGCTTTTTAAGTCAACTTGTCAACTGGCCTGGGCAGGTGGTCCAGCTGCCCACACATCTGCCCAACTCCACCTGTCATCGAGCCCCAGGCATTTGCTAATGCCTTGTCTTACACTTGTACTTGGTTCTTGTGACCCTCGCCAGAGGTTCAGTATCATGTGCCTCACCCCTTCTGTGGTGGGCAGGCAGAGGGACTTTCAAAATAAACATGCTCAAAGGAAACAGCCTATATTCCATTTACACAAGTATTTTTCTTAAATCGAGACATAAAGAGCAAATATATACGTTTTCACTCCCCCAACCTCCTCAAAAGTGACAGCCCGGGACCTTCAAGAAATTAGAGCAAGGAATACGGTTATGAAGTTGTAAGAAATGCTGGAATTAAAACTGAGAATGCTGACGAATAGGGTAGTGATGATTAGAGGCATGTGCCTCCACATGTGAAAGTGTCTGGGAAGCTAGTCCAGGGACTGAACCTCAGCAGAACATCTCCATGAGACAAGTGAACTGTTTTTTAAAAGGGAGATTACCAGAAGGATGCGGAGCGAGGGAGACAGAAAAAGAATAGCAAAAAAGGAAAGCATTCATCCTCCAGTGCATGACAGACACCACCACCAGCTTCCTGGGAGACCAAGAAGAGATTCCTTGGGATTCCCAGGTGGGAACCAGCACCTGGGGGCCTGTGACGTCTCCAATGCAGCGACCTCCAATGCAGGTCACCTTCTGTGACCTGGTCACAGAAGCTCTGGCCAGAGGGATAACTGGTTATCTGGGCGGACTCCTCTCATGAGCCCAGTCCGTGCTGTTACCATGGTTCCCTCTGGCCACTTGACCTCTCTGCCTCCATGACTCTCTCATTCAAGGGAGAGAAAATACATCATGAAAACCACTGTTCTCCATTGTGGCAGCCCAGCCTGGGGAGCTCGCAGAACCCACCCAGAAACTCGGATCCAATTGGTAGGGGTGGGCTGAAGCATGGGCATTTTTTAAAAGCTCCTAAAGAGATTCCAATGTGCAGCCAGAGATGAACCACCTCGGTATTAATTATCTGTTATGGCCTGAGTTGTGTCCCCCACAAATTCATAGGTTGAAGCCCTAACTTCCAATGTGACTGTATTTGGAGATGGGAACTCTAAGAAGGTAATTAAGGTTAAAGGAGGTCATAAGGGTGGGGCCCTGAGCCAATAGGATGGGTGTCCCTATAAGAAGAGGAAGAGACACCAGGTCTCTCTCTCCACATGCACAGAGGAAAGGCTGGCTGAGGACACAGCAAGAAGGCACCATCTATAAGCCAGGAAGAGAGTCCTCACCACCAGGAACCAAGCGTGACAGCACCTTGATCCCAGACTTCCAGCCTGCAGACCTGTGAGAAATAAATGTCTATTGTTTAAGCCCCCAGTCTGTAGTATTCGTTACGGCAGCCTGAACTGACCAAGACACTAAACAATCCAACCAGTGAACCTTAAGTTGAGCTGGGTGCACACTTAACACTATTCTTATGGCTACTAGTGGGAACAACACAATCCCTCCACTGTCAACATGCATCTCCAGGGCCAATCTGGAACAGGGTCCCGCCCATACCTTCTGTGTAGCCACACGCCTGTGTGAGGGCCTGGCAGTGGGTCAGCAGCGCAATCCTTGTCACGGTCACCCCAAGCACACTTCCATCCTTGCACGTCTTATACTGAAATGAGACAGTGTGTGGACAAGTGGTACTGAGAGAACAAAGCATGGGGCCCACATCCATCAGCTCTTCCAGTTAATTAAGAGGCTGCGAGTTCCCTGATCCTAGACCTGTGTAACTGTCAGAAATGCATGAGACTCAGTTCCCAAAGCTCATGTCCAGACCCAGGGACTTACCTCGATATAGGCGGTGTCGTTATTTGCATCTTTAATATGTGGGAACCAATCTCGAGGAGGTTTAGAGAGATGTTTTGACTCTGTGACAAACCATAATAGCTTTGGCCAACCTTGGAAATAAACGACAAATTCCTTTTAGGTAAGCGTTACCCAGAAACGAGGTGTATAGAATTACTTTCCCTGTTCACATGCCATGCTTTACACCACCACAAGCTAGATGGACTCTGATGTTTCCAGTAAGTCTAAGACAACATCAACAGCGCCATAAGTCACAGCTAGATAAATCACGCCACACCACAGGCTGACACCACGTGATGTGTTATCTGAGACATTCACTTGTGGAAAAGCATGTGGCTTGCAACTGATGGGATGTGGTACGTTCTTCCCAAGTGAAAAGCCGGCCTTCTGACTTGGCATTTGGGGCTTGGGCTACCTTTGAACTGTGGGATCTCCCCTGTTGGGCTTTTCGGCAGGCCTTTGTGGCAAGCATCGCTCGTCAAGGCTACCGTCACTCCACAGCTTCCAAGCAAGAACCCGATCTGCTGGCTTCCTGCATCCTGAGAGAGGGCAGCAAAGAGAGAAGAGTCACAAAGCCAGTTGATGGCTGTGCTCCTGGCAAAACACGACCTCGCCCCCAAGTTCTAGGATGGAACGAGCCTCCCTGAACAACCAGCAATTCGAGGCACAGGCTGGAGTCTGTGGAACCGGGATCAAATCCCAGGCTGCCACCTGCTAGCTGCGTGACCTTGAATAGGGTAGCTTGCTTGCTTGGCCTCAGTTTCCTCATCTGTACCACTGGGGTAAAAAGCAGAGCCTCATAGGTCTGTTATGAGGGATGAACCAGAAGAGCACACGTAAAGTGCTCAGCATGTGGCTGGCACGCAGTGGGTCTCATTAAAATGCTGCTGTTAGGTTTCCCTCCAGTTCCATAAGACTGTGACTGTAGGACATAATTATTGTGGAGAACAGAAAGGGTCCAAGAAAACATCTTTGTACTTAATAATTAACTGCTATCCAGTGCCTGGTTTAAAAACTACTCAGAGCAAAGGGCTCTGATGTGTTTGATTACATCTGGTGTGGGCAGACTAGGCATCCATTCTGGACCAAAGAAATGAAGACCTGTCACCTTTCTCCACCCTGAGCACATCCCGCCTGATGGAATGAGGACATGTATTTAGTGCACGTGTATTGGTGGCACAGAGGGCTGCCCCTGAATGACGACACCAATTCAGGGACATGGTATCCGAGCGGATGTGCAGGATGGGGCAGCACGGGACCCGCCGACCCTGTGAGTTCTGTTGTTTACTGTTGCCAGCTGCCCCATAGGAAGATGGATGAGCAGCAAGTCGGTTCAATTCAATTTCTTTACTCCCACCAGTCACTCTGGCTACGATTCAGAAAATAAAACGAAAGCCGTGAAGGAGCCGACATCCCTACACAGAAACACGACTACTGTAAACCTATCACCTCTGTTTGTTCCCACATGGCTCCGCCTGAACCTTCAGACAACCCGGCAGGCCTGTCACTGGACCAGACTCGGTCTCCTGCTGCTCTGCCCGTCTGCGCCTTGCTACCAGAAAACGTGAGAGGATGCTGGTTCTCACGTGGGTAAAATCAGCAGCACCAACATCTCAAGGCTGTAGCTCTCACGTGACTAGTTCACACTTTTCCTATTGTAGATTTAAACCTACAGTGGAAACCAAGTACCTCTCTGTGGAACTGTGCACAGCCAACCTCCCATCGCCCGCACAGCCCTGAGAGGGGAGAGGGGGGGTCTGGTGCTCAGTGCTGGGACGTTACCAGAGCAGGGACCCGCATGGTTCTTTTCCTTCAAGCAACACTCTTTCAAGTAGAGCTATGACCAGTCACTTTGATGTGACCTTGGATATGACATCACCAAACGTCATGACCACACAAAGGGGAGGGGAGACAGGCTCTGAAATCAGGTCAGCAGCAGGAAGTGTTGCTTTGTGAACGTGAACATGCCGGCACGTCCACAGCAAGGCCTCGTGGGACAGCTTAGGACGGGGAGCACCAGTGGCCTGCCGAGGGCTCTTGCTCTGATCGTGGTCCTCCTGGCAGAGACCTGCTGTCCCCTGAACACTGTCTTTCTAATATCTGCTCCTAAAGACACCTAAAATACAGAGGAAGAGATGAGAGACGGCGTGGGAAGGAGAGTAACTGGGAACAGGGCGCCACATTTACACAAAATTCAGCCTTCAAGCCTACTCCTCCCTCAGCCGGGAGAAGCTTCCTGTCCTCTTCATCTGGAAAATTCCTACTTAGAGCTCCAGTCAAATGTCAACTTCCCAGAAATAGCCCTGCCCGCCCACTGCCATCAGGTTGAGATGAGAGCCCGTTACCCGCACTCAGAGCGGCCTGTGCATCTCCTCTACACACTGCGACCCTTGAAATGCCTGGAGCCTGGAGCCTGGAGCCTGGAGCAGAGCCCCAAACGTAGAGCCACTCTCAACACACAATGTCAAAGCTGAGGTCCTCTGTGGGCCAGTCTCTCCACAGACCCCGAGGACAAGGATGTTTGGACGTACCCACACCATGATCCACAAGGAGCTCTCACACCCCCTTTGGAATATCTGTCTCCATCTGGCCTGACACGAAGCGACTCAGGGAAGCAGCTGCCCACTTCAGGAAGAACATGAGTAGCACAGGTCTCCCAGCACTCGCACTCCGGCCCCGACACCATTATCTGTGTGCCATTCCCAGAATGAGCAGTTTCTGGCCCATAGGTTCTTTCTTAGACAAAGGCAGGGGGCAGCTCGCTGGGGGCCTTCCTCTTAAGGCTGTGCCCTCAAGGACTGCTGCTGATGACTCCTGTCACAAAATCTTGCTAATGATTCTTCTCTGCTGTTCAAGAAAAGCTGGGCCACACCTAAATTCAAACTTTCCTCTGACTTTCGATCTGTCTCCACTATGTAGAGAGGTGACTGATCACGTCACTTCCTAGGAATCTTCTCCTCACCCAGTCTCTCTGACTGCATTCAACAGGCCAGTGTGGACACATCACCCGACCACCATCCACCCCAGTCCATTCCAGGCTCCCTGTCAGAAAGCCTCCATCACATCCATAAAAATGATTTTCTCTCTAATAAACGCGAGTTAAGTTCATGGGAAGTCCCTCTCACGAACTCATTTTGGGTTTGTGGCCCCACAAATACTAGCTAGTGTTTATCCAACTTTGTTCCTTGCCTACTCAAATGGCTGCCTTAACTGTTTGTTAGCTCCCAGGAGGTAGAGTAAGACAATAATGCCAAGGTGTACTGGAGACAAGAACTTCAGACACATTACTCTGCAGAATCAAGACAAAATATGCTACAGACCAGTAAGTTTAAAGATTATTATGGTCATGCAACCAGGTAGATGAAAGAAATGTGACACAAGAAATTTCCCTTATAAATACTAAGATAAATTTGTCATTAATATATATTTTTTTGCCAATTAGTTTTTAACTTTTTATTTGTAATGGAAATTCCAAGTACCCACAGACATACAGAGAAAAGGAGACAGAAATCCCATGTACCATCATCTAGCTTCAACAATTATCAATGTTTGACAAACCTGGTCTCATCTTTTATCCCAAACACATGCATGCACACACACAGACCAGATTTAAAATGAATCCCAGACATGGGCACATCCTTCCACCTATACATACTTCAGTGGGGTGGATTTTCGCCCTTGAGGAGCCCTGGTTCCCTCCCCACAAATCCTCGTCCCAGGGTCTCCTCGCTCTGATTTCCTCTAGCAAAACACACTCCTGAGAAAGGGCTCATGTGACTGTTCACATGAGGTTGTAAAAATGTGACATTGATATTACTCCTTCCAGAGATATTTCACTTTAAAGGACATTAGAAAACCTTTTTTAAAGCAAACAAATGGATTGTGTTAGAAGTCTAAGGAAAGGACAATTTCCCTGGGTGTAAGAGATCGAGCCTCCCAAGACGGTGCTTCTCGAAGGAGGGACTCCTCTGAGCCCTGGTATGGTATGGTGCTGCCCCTGGAGCAGGCACAGAAGCGAGGGCTGGTGGGCCAGGCCCTGGCCGGGTCAACTCCTGTGGCTTATGGGGCCCATTTGTCTCTGGTCCTATTACACTCAGAACATGCACAATTCGGCTCCTCATCCTAAGGCCTTGCTACTTCTCCGTCAGACTCATGTGCCGTGGCAGAGCCTCTACTGGTGGAGGGGAAATTCTGGCTGAGCCGACTTTTGCTGGCTGACAGATCCGATCTGCTGACAGCTGGCCTCAACAGACCAGCTCAGCTACCTCACAAGGGTGATGGCGACAGGCATGTTCCAGATCTGCTGTGGCCACTCAAGGCCCTTCTGGCACAGTCGTGTGGATGCTCCTCCCTCGCCCCTCCACACTCCCGGGCCAAACTATCGCAGGGACACCATTTCTCCTACTCTGAATGCTTCAAGGGAAAAGTGAGCTTGCTCCTCTCACCCCAAGAATTAGAACAGAGAATAAACAAATGCATGTGAGACTCAATTGTTTAGTTAGGTTCATTAAACAACAGTCAGGATTCAGAAAATGTGGTTCTTGTGAGGTCCTTTATCTTAGGACAAGTCTGGTGGGCACAGAACTGGTAGATAGAAGAAATATTCACACTCTTCATCACCTACGCTTATGTGCACATCTCACTCCATTCCCAGCTACACTTGAGCCCATGGATTCTGTTATTTAAAAATAAGCAAAGTTTTCTAAGACAATGAACATCATATTCTGAAGTCACAGAGCCTGAAGCCTGACGCACAGTTCTGGCTTAACTGAGACATGTGTAAGCAAAGTCATCTCCTGGTGCTGTTTCTCCTCAGAAGATGCTCTGATAGAGAGATGGCCAGGAGGGAACCTCAGCCCTTTCTTCTGAGAAGGGTTTTCTGGTCCCGAGGCTCAGGGTGATAACATGAGGGTCTGAGTGGGCCTGGGAGGTGAGTGAGAGAGAGCCACCTGGGAGGTCACAGCCTGGGATGCCTAAGACGGTGGGCAGGCAGGTCCCAGGAGGACTGAGGAGGCATAGGTGAGGAACCCTGGCCCTGCAGCAAGGACTCCCAGCTCCCCTTCCTGCTCCGACCAGGATCTCCAGCATCCCATGCCTGCATTGACCCTCGCTGAACCAGTGGGGTCACCACTCAGGGTTCTTGTCAGCACAGGGGCCTGTCGGGACCCAGTGGATAGGATAAAGCCTACCCAACGACAGAAACCTCCCTTTCTGCCGATTATGGCTGCTGTGACTTCACACCCTCACACTCAGAGAGGTTTCCAATACACTGAAAGTGAGCGGTGCATCCTTTACCTTTCTTGTCAGTGGTACTTCGATGGGCACAGGAACGACTTCGGCAAGCAGGCAGCCATAGAAGGCCACCATGGAGGCTGCGGGGTCGTTGTTGGGGAACACCAGCGCCACCTGGACGACACAGGGGTGGGATCTACCATTAATAGGACACCATCAGCTTTTAAAACACCATGGGAGGACGCAACCCGCCACAGACAGCAGGTCGCACTCTAACTAAGAATGGACAGGGGAACAAAAATAAGGTGCCCTGTTTAAAAATGCATTTTAGTAAGACGCCTTTTAATAAGTATCGTGTACTTTCCTTTAATTTTGTGGAAGGCAAACATATCACCAGTCATCTATAATGCTGTACAGAACACAACTATCCTTGTTATTGCAAGCTACCTTCCACATCGACATGTATTTTTACATAGATGAAACTACAGTGCACACACTTCTGTTTTCCACTATTCTTATGGCTTTATAGACACTTCCTCATCTTTCCATGTGGTCTTCACAACTGGGACTGAGCGTTGTGTGCTTTCTTACTCCGTGCTGGCTGGCAGCTGGGAGCAGGACCACACAGGACTCATTCAGATCCCGGGTCACCGTAGCTCCGGGATCTCGGGCACGGTCTTAGTCCCTCTAAGCCTGAGTTTTCTTATCTGAAAAACAAGAATACTCATAGAGCCTACAGCTTAGCATGTGGTCCAGGTCAAATGAGAGAAGGCACGTAAGAGCTCAGGGTGCCACCTGGCACACGGCATGCAGCCGTGAACGTGAACTACCCGGTATGCACTGACTCTCGGTACCAGCAGAGGGGGCGGGCCGTCAGTGAGGGTCTTGGTTTTCTGCCCTCACAGGTGAGCTTCAGAGAACATCTGCTGACACATGCTCCCCCCTCCACTACCTCCCCAGTGCGGCCTCTGAGGAACTAAGAGTAGATAATCATGGAGTTCTAAAAGTTAGGTTAAATTACCATCAAATAACCAAATAATGGATAGTATGATTTCAAAAATGTTTCCCCCCCCAAAGCCCCAGTAGATGGTTGTATGTTATAGTTGCACATCCTTCTAGTTGCTGTATGTGGGACGCAGCCTCAGCATGGCTGGAGAAGCGATGCGTTGGTGCACGCCCGGGATCCGAACCCGGGCCGCCAGTAGCAGAGTGTGCGCACTTAACCGCTAAGCCACGGGGCCGGCCCACAAAAATGTTTTCTAATAGTCCTTAGGGTACCTTAATGACAAACAATCTTCCACGGGATGGCTTATAGTTATTCTTCCTCGTATGAACAGTTTTCATTTCCCTTGCCTATTTATCTGTTAGTGTTTTGACATTTCCCCTGAAATCTGGATGAATTTTAAGTATATTCAATAATATTAACTTACATTTGATGCAAATACTTCTTGATCTAATATTTTGTTATATTTTTATTTGTGCATTTAATGTTTGATGTAAATTTGTCAAACTTTTCCTTTATGTTATCACTTATTTAACAAATATTTCACCCAATTTAAATTCATCTGGAGCTCACTTCAGTGTCTGCAGCATAGACACTACTAATTTATCGTAGACCCAGCTGGCTCTCCTGCTAGCCCATGCTCCTTCTGGAGTAACCCTTGTTGTTCCCTTGCTTTGGAAAGCCTCCTTCAGGACACGCAGTTGTAACAGACAGTCCTACTTCTGGATTCTCCACTGTGCGCTGCGGAACTCTGCTTCTATCTTAGCATGAGCCTCTCTCACGTGTGCAGTGGCATAGGCGTTTACACCTTCTCATGGACAATTAAGTTTGGTATGTATTCATGGGAACATAAATCCCATGATTGAACATATGTATATCCTTGTGCATTATCCCATTCAAGAATTTAACCAATTTTTTCTTTAAAATGTCCTAACTAGAAGGCATTAATTTTGTCATGAACAGCTAGATAAGACACCCTATCTCAATATCTAAATAAGCAGGTTGGTGTCCTAGTATTCAGATGGCCGCTGAGAATGGAGCAGGTCATATCTTAAACTTGTCTATGTTGGCAATTTAGCAATACAGGATGGTTGGTGGAAACAAAATTAAATTTGGGATTATATGAAGATTTCCTTTCTATATGGCATTCCTGCAGTTTATGAAAATTGGCTACATGACAAAGAAATGAGACTGTAAGGCAGGTTAAAGCCATTCTGCACTACTGAGGAATTTTATTCGAGAAACCCTGTGAAATAATTGTTGATTATATTAGTCCTTATTTTGTCCCAACAGCACTCAGTCAGACGCCAGGCTACCACATTAGTAGGACTTTCAAGGAGGAATAAAAGGATTTATCTGTATGTCTATGCATATGAACCACAAACAATTATTTTTAAAAACTATCTGAGGTTTGCATGAGCCTCGGGTGTTCTGCCTTCAACTGGTGGGCTGAAAGCTGATAGCATCTGTTTTTAGATCTGGATCTGGCAAAGCAACAATATTAAAGGTAGTATTTGCAAGAGTACCACGGCCACACGACTTCTTTCCCTAAAATAGACCAAGATGTTTGAGGAAGTCATCAAACTGCAGTAAAAATGCAGAAGACACTGAAGTTCCATCCAAAACTGATGGTCACAGCCATTCATGGAAGACCAGTCAAATGCTGACTTGTTACTCTTCTGGGAATATCTATTCTGAGGCAGAAGTCTTCATCAAGAGAACAGAGATAAAGAAGGTGACATTCCCAGAGCCAGACTGGGTTAATCCTGTTTCCCAGATTAGGGTCTGGTTCCCATCCCAGGTCTGCTCAAAGGAAGATCAACTTGACCCAGGATTTAAAATTCCTGCTGCTTTATCACTGAAGTTCACGCTGATGACGCCATCTTATATCGCCTTGCAGAGTTGTGTTAAAATAGGATGCAATGTTATATTAATGTAAAGTGAATAAAAGCAGAATATTAAATTGTACATTATTGTATGCTCTCAACAATATAAAAGTAATGGACAGAAAAAAGTCAAATACCTAAGCCTCTTTCAGAATCAAAACTGAAAGGAATTTTTTTTGCAATTTGTTTTAAGGAAGGAAGTCTATACTTACATCATCCTCATTAGGTTTTCCTTTTAGATCTGAATCAGTCACATGTCCTATTTCCTACAGACTCCACAGTGATTCCAGCATAACACTATACATACAGGCAGATGCCTCATTTCCTTGAACCCACACAGGCCCCTTCATTTCATCCTCTACGTACTCCTTTGGTATTTCACTGTCCCTCGTTATCCACAGAGCACAACAAACCAAGAGGTGAGAGCCCATCCTGAGCCTTTGCTAAGGTTTAATCTTGTTAAACTGACTCCGTCTTCTTCCTCCATGGCTCTTCCTATACCCAGCCCTACTGTCCAAGTCTGGCTTGTTCGTCCTCTGCATCCCACAGACTTCCCCCACCGAGCTTCTTTTCACATCTTCTAGAACCTGACCAAGGGCTCACTGGCTTACTTTTTCTCCCCGAGAAGGCTTCTCAGATCCCAGATGCTCCCCAAATGAAAAAGCTCTCTCTCTCCTTCCCTGTATCTCTCACTGCCTCCTTTGGGGAACTGTGTCACTTTCTAATTTATAGAAAAGCTAATTATCAATGTGTCTTTATTTAATACTGCAAGCTCCCTGAAGGCAGGCTTCACATGTGATGCATCTATGTATCCTACTACAATATCCGGAAAATATTACTCCTACTACAATATCTGGAAACCCTATTCAGCTTAGGCACATAAAAGCCCAAGAAGGTACTCCCCAAAGTGCATTAACAGGGTCACCTACATGAAAAGTGTCTATAATTTTTATGCTAAGGACTGAATGTTCACTATTCTGGGGAAAATTATGTTTTATTCAAACATGGTTTTCAAAGAAGGTAATGAATCCTGTTTATTGAGACAGAAGGTTATTATCAACTGAATACTACAGTCATGTATGCTTATTTAATAAATATTTATACACACATGCCAGATGCTAGCCACATCAATAATTTTTTTAAGGAATAATTTAGAAAAGTAGTCCCCTTACACAATTCAAACCAGCATCTGCCAAAACATCTCTTTACGTATTTTATTCTATCAAAGCTGTGCCCCTCACATTCTTACTGACATCCTAGCTGAACAGAGGTGGTTTATTTTGTAATTGCTATTGCAGGGGAACTTGAAGAATCTGGAGGCTATATTATAAAAGAATTTTTTAAGTAACTACTAAGACTATTAAACAAATTATAGATAAAGGAGATATTATATTACAATTGACCTTTTTATTGTGATAAAATATATCTAACAAAGTTTACCATCTCAACTATTTTCAAGTGTACAGCTCTGTGGCATTAAGTACATTCACATTGCTGTACAACCATCACCACCATCCATCTCCAGAACTTTTTCCTCTTCCTAAACTAAAACTCCGTCCCCATTAAACACTAACTCCCTATCCCCCAACCCAACCCCTGGTAACCATCATTCTTCTGTCTCTATGAATTTAACCACTTAAGTACCTCATATAAGTGGAACCATACAATATTTGTCCTTTTGTGACTGCCTTGTTTTACTTAGCATAATGTCCTCAAGGTCCATCCATGTTTTAGAATGTATCAGAATTTCCTTCCTTTTTAAGGATGAATAATATTCCATTGTGTGTTTATACCACATTATGTTTATCCATTCATCTGTCCATGGACACTGGGGTTGCTTCCACCTTTTGGTTTTTGTGAATAATGCTGCCATGTCCATTGGTGTAGAAATATCTGTTCAAGTCCCTGCTTTCAATTATTTTGAAATTGAAGTAAAATTTATTGGATCAAATGGTAACTTCATGTTTAGTTTTTATAGGAACCACCATACTGTTTTCCATAGTGGCTATACCACTGTACGTTCCTACCAGCAGTACACAAGGGCTCCAATTTCTTCACATTCTTGCCAACACATTATTTTCTGTTTTTTCATAACAGCCATCCTAATGGGTGTGAAGTGATATCTCATTGTGGTTTTGATGTACATTTCCCTAATGGTTAGTGATGTTGAGCATCTTTCCATGTGCTGATCAGCCATTTGTAAATCTTCTCTGGAGAAATATCTACTCAAGTCCTTTGCCCATTTTTTAAACTTTTTTTTTTTTGGTTTCTGCTGTTTCTGCTGTTGGTTTCTGTTGTAGGAGTTCTCTATATATTCTGGATACTAATCTCTTATCAGATGTATGATTTGCAAATATTTTATCCCATTCTGTATGTTGCATTTTCACTCTTGAAAGTATCCTTTGGTGCACAAAAGTTTTTAATTTTGATAAAATCCAATTTATCAATTTTTTTGTTGCCTGTGCTTTTGGCATCATATCCAAGAAATCACTACCAAATCCAATGGCATGAAGCTTTTCCCCTATGTTTTATTGTAAGAGTTTTATAGTTTTAGCTCTTACGTTTAGGTCTTTGATCCACTTTGAGTTAATTTTTGTATATGGCATTAGACGAAGGTCCAACTTCATTCTTTTACTTGTAGATACCCAGTTTTCCCAGCACCATTTGTTGAATAAACTATCCTTTCCCCATTTACTGTCTTAGCATCCTTACTGAAAATCATTTGACCATATATGTGAGGATTTATTTCTGGGCTCTTCTTCTATTCCACTGGTCTATGTCTGTCTTTATGTCAGGCCACACTGTTCCGATTACTGCAGCTTTGTAGTAAGTTTTATAATCAGGAAGTGTGAGACCTACAATTGACTTTTAAAAGCTGGAGGTCAAACTTGTTCAATGAAAAATGGGAAAGGATCCTAATCCACCACAGAATCCTGGGGCTGTAGAAATCTTTTTAAAAATGCCCTGTAATGGGCCCCCGTCTCTATAATCTCTCTCAGTGGAATCAGCTTGTGTTCTTGTTGGTTTATGGTGCTCTACAATGATATTTTTATAAAATTCAATGGGGAGGTCCTTTGGGTGCAGGAGGATAAACCAGTCTTGGGGCATCTGAGGCACACACCAGCACATGGAAAAAAAGGTACTAATTTGAAGGCAAGAAAACTGGGTTCTATACCCAGCCCAGCATCTAAATCAGGATGTAAGGCCTGGACGAGACTGTTAATTGCTCTGGGTGTAACATTAAAATGGAAATACTAATACCTGCCCTCTGCAACTTATCAAATTGCAGTAAGAATAAAAATTTGCTTTTTAATGAAAGAAGTAGCCTATATCAAGAAATTTAACACTGGAAAAGGAATGGTACCAGCAGTTTGCTGCCAAGATGGTTGGTCTCACTGACCAATGTAAAAAAGTTTTAAATATAATTGTCCTGCTCACTCAGGAAGATGACACAAATATGTTTCAAACCAGGAGACAATATATGACAGCAGTTAGGAACACAGGCATTGGGGTCTGACAGAAATGGATATGAGTACTGGCTATACTACTTACTAGTTTCGTGCCTTCATCTGATATGATACTTAACCTCTCAAGTCTGAGTGGCCTTGTAGATAAGACGTGACAAATACCATAGTTTAGCTCACTGAATTGTTGTGGGATTAAATGACATTGTGTAATTGCTCCTGGTTCAGAGTAGATGTTAAGAAAGCCTTATTTAGTAATATTAGCACTAGGAGACACTGTACTCGGAAACTTTAAAACAGTAGGTACTTTCCACATAAGACGATGTGTTTTGCATATGCAATAATTTAAACTGCACTTACCCTGTCCCCAGGTCGCACCATAGGCTCTTGCTTTGTACCTAATTTATGCAGAATGTTGTAAGCAACCTTCATACTTCTTGTCCACAGTTTGCCTATCAATACAAATTATAAAGACACAAGTAATTGGACACATGCATTTTCAGTTATGTGTATACGTGCACATTAAACTACACAGACAGTATTACTTTATCATTTTCAGCCTTCAAGTTATTCTGAGTCCCTGGAATCAAGACGGGAAATAAAAACCAGCAACTCTGACTCATAAAATCTGAGAAGCCTGAACAGTGGAATAAGGTGCTAATACAAATACTCTTAGTGTGCAAAGAACCTATAGCAAAGCCATAGACGATTTTAATTATCATCACAGAAGTTGTGGGGATGATTTCCAGGGAGTCAAGCAGGGCAGGGACCACAACGATAGTGAATCACTGCTAATTTGTGTTGCGCAAAATGACACATATTTCCTCTGTTAACAGGTCCTGTCTTGTGTGGCTGTAATGAACGTAAAGGGTACTTAAGACAGTCTTTATAGGGACTGGTCCCTCTCCCTCCCAAGTCCTAAGCTTCTCAACTTCAAATTATCCTAACCCCAGGGTTTTAGGGTTTCAGAGAGGAATATTTGAATTTAGATAAAGATTATGGTAAAACTCTGAATTATTTTAAAGTTACAAAGGCTACAAAAAATGACCACAAAGCAGGATTTAAAAATTGTGATTAAAAAAAACCACAAAACATTTCATAAAAAAATGACCAGCTTTGAAGAGCTTGCAGATTTCAAATCTCTGCCTTCATCCCAGGGCCAGACATTTCCTCAGCATTGTCCAGGCTACAGCAAATAGTCTGAGATGGAATAAAAATAACTTTTAAATCTAACATGAGTTCTTGGACACATAAAGGCCTCTTACAACTTCAGCTTCTATGAGCTCTCAGAAGTAGCCAAGATGTTAGAAGTTGTATTAATACAATAATAGTACAATAAAGTTAAGAGCAATTTTAACTGTTTCCTATAAATGCAATCACTGTTTCAATCATTTTTGTATTTTAAATGTAAAAGCTAAATTAAAGTTTTTTGTTTACAATATATATTTTGAATGAAAAAAATCTGAATTTGTTTTAGTTCATATTGGATTTTGCAGCAACCCAAATTAGAGTCATTACTGTTTATTCACCACAGGTGTTATCAATTTGTCTCCCCTGAATGATTAGGGGACAAGGAGAATGTTTTCATTATCTGTGATTCCTCTAATTCCTAGAACATTCCTTGTTCACAGCATGTGCTCAACAAATGCTTCTTTGTTTTATTGTCATAGGCAAGCCATAAAAAGCAAAAACTATGGTATGCATTTTAGCATACTTCTTGAGCACTTAGAGCAATGATTAGGTATGAAGTTTTATTCATGCCCCCTCTTCCATCTTCTCTAACTCCTCCTCAATGCTGCAGTCCTCAAGACTGGCTCTTTTACAATTATTTGGTATTTTATTTGGTGATTACATTTTCCCCCCAATAAGTCACTAGCCATTAGAAATAACTCAGGGAGTAATTTTTTTTCCTAAAAAAATACAAATATTTTGTGCCTTTCAGACCTCTTTAATGTGAATGTTAGAGAATTATTATAGTTGAATAAACAATTACAATCAATTTGTTGTAATTGAAAAAAATCAATGTGTTGTAGATGAACAAATTAATTATAATCAAACAATTAACACCATTATGTTTTCTTCAAGTTTCAACTTCATTTTCAGCTTGGATTATTAAAGTTGATATCATCATACAGTCATACAAAAGTCAGCTTACAAAGGAGTGTTTGAAAACGACAACACATTTTTGCCAAAATTCTAGAATTATAATCGATATTTTTCAAAGAGAAAAAGAAACAAAGAGTAAGTTGCTGATTTAAATTACAGAAGATACAACAGTTCTTGACTGGTTTATAAATGAGCAAGGAAAAAACCTCCACCAAGAATACTCTACCCAGCAAAGATATCATTCAGAATTGAAGGAAAGAAAAAGTTTTCCAGACAAGCAAAAGTTAAAGGAGTTCATCACCACTAAACTGGCCTTACAGAAATACTAAAGGGACTTCTTTAAGCTGAAAAGCAAGAGCACTAATTAGTAACAAGAAAACATATAAAAGTATAAATCTCACAGGTAATGGTAAATATATAGTAAAGGTAGTGGGTTAATCACTTGTAAAGCTAGTATGAAGGTTAAAAGACAAAAGCAGTAAAAATAATTCTAACTAAAAGAATTAGTTAAGGGATACACAAGATAAAAAGATATAAAATGTAACATCAAAAACATAAAACATTGGGGGGAAAGTAAAAACGTAGAGCTTTAGAATGCATATAAACTTAACTTGTTATCAACTTAAAATAGACTATTATAAACAAAAGTGCTTATTGTAAGTCTCATGGTAACCACCAAGCAAAATCCTATAGCAGATAAACAAAAGATAATGAGAAAGGAATCGAAGCATACCACTAAGGAAAGTAATCAAACCACAAAGGAAGAGAGCAAGAGAAAGAAGAAGGAACAGAGAAACTACAAAACAGCCAGAAAACAATTAACAAAATGGCAATAAGTACATACCTATCAACAATTACTTTAAAGGTAAACGGACTAAATTCTTCAGTCAAAAGACATGGAGTGGCTGAATGGATTAAACAAAAAAAGATTCACCTATATCCTGCCTACAAAAGATTCACTTCAGACGTATGGACACATACAAGGACTGAAAGTGAATGAATGGAAAAAGATATTTCAAGCAAACAGAAACCAAAAGAAAGCTGGGGTAGCTATACTTATATCAGACAAAATCAACTTTAAAACAAAGACTGCAATATGAGACAAAGAAGGGCATTACACAATGATAAAGGGATCAATTCAACAAGAGGATATAACATCTGTAAATATTTACGCACCCAACAAAGGAGCATCTAAATATATAAAGCAAATATTAACAGACCTAAAGGGAGAAATAGACAGTGATACAATGTAAGTAGGGGACTTTAACAGCCCACTTACATCAATGAATAGATCACCCAGACAGAAAATCAATAAGGAAACATCAGCCTTAAATGACATGTTATACTAGATGGACTTAAGATACGTACAGAACATTCCACCCAAAAGAAACAAAATACACATTCTTCTCAAGTGCACATGAAACATTCTCCAGGATAGATCATATATTAGGCCACAAAACAAGTCTTTACAAATTTAAGAAGATTGAACTCATACCAAGCATCTTTTCTGACCACAATGGTATGAAACTAGAAATCAATTACAATAAGTAAACTGGAAAAATCACAAATATATACAGACTAAACAACATGCTACTGAACAACCAATGGACCAATGAAAAATCAAAAGAGAAATAAAAAAATACCTTGAAACAAATGAAAATGGAAATACAACATACCAAAACTTATGGGATGCAGCAAAAGCAGTTCTAAGAGGGAGGTTCACAGCAATTAATGCATATCTCAAGAAACAAGAAAAATCTCAAATAAACAACCTAACTTTACATCTCAAGGAAGTAGAAAAGGAACAAATGAGGCCCAAAGTTAGTAGAAGGAAACAAATAAAAATCAGAGCAGAAATAAATGAAATAGAGACTAAAAAGACAATAGAAAAGATCAATGAAACCAAGAACTGGTTCTTTGAAGAGATAAACAAAATTGAAAAACCTTGAGCTAACTCACCAAGTAAAAAAGAGAGAACTCAGATACAATCAGAAATGAAAGAGCAGACATTACAACTGATCACAGAAATACAAAGGATCATAAGAGACTACTGTGAACAATTATATGCCAACAAATCGGACAAACTACAAGAAATGGATAAATTCCTAGAAACGTACAACCTTCCAAAATTGAACCATAAAGAAAAAGAAAATCTAAATAGGCTAATTACTAGTAAGGAGATTGAATCAGTAATTAAAAACCTCCCAGCACACAAAAGTCCAGGACCAGATGGCTTCACTGGTGAATTCTACAAAACATTCAAAGAATTAATGCCAATCCTTCTCAAACTTCCAAAAAACAGAAGAGGAGGGAACACTTCCAAGCTTATTTTATGAGGCCAGCATTACCCTGATACCAAAACCAGACAAGGATGCCAAAAGATAAGAAAATTACAGGCCAAATCCCTGATGAACATCAATGCAAAAGTCTTCAACAAAATATTAGCAAACTGAATTCAACAATACATTAAAAGGATCATACATCACAATCAAGTAGGATTTATCGTAGAGATGCAAGGATGGTTCGACATCCGCAAGTCAATCAATGTGAATACACACTAAGAAAATGATGGATAAAATAAATATGATCATCTCAATAGATGCAGAAAAAGCATTTGACAAAATTTAGCATCCATTTATGATAAAAGTCTCAACAAAGTGGGTACAGGGGGACTGTACCTCAATGTAATAAAGGTCATATAAGACAAACTCATAGCTATCATCATACTCAATGGGGAAAAGCTGAAAGATTTCCCCTTAAGATCAGAAACAAGACAACGATGCCCACTCTTGTCATTGTTATTCAACATAGTATTGGAAGTCCTAGCCACAGCAATTAGGCAAGAAAAAAATTAAACGCATCCAAACTGGAAAGAAAAAAGTAAAACTTCCACTATTTGCAGATGACATGATACTATATATAGAAAACCCTAAAGACTCCACCAAAAAGAGTTATAACTAATAAATGAATTCAGTAAAGTTGTAGGATACAAAATTAATATATAGAAATTTGCATTTCTATACACTAATATTGAACTATCAGAAAGAGAAATTAAGAAAACAATTCCAGGGCCGGCCTGGTGGCTTAGTGGTTAAGTGCTCGCGCTCTGCTGCTGGCGGCCCGGGTTCGGATCCCGGGCACACACTGACGTACTGCTTCTCCGGCCATGCTGAGGCCGCGTCCCACATACAGCAACTAGAAGGATGTGCAACTATGACATACAACTATCTACTGGGGCTTTGGGGGAAAAAATAAATAAATAAATAAAATTAGAAAAAAAAAAGAAAACAATTCCATTTACAATTGCATCACAAAGAATAAAATACCTAGGAATAAATTTAACCAAGGAGGTGAAAGACCTGTACACGGAAAACTATAAGATACTGATGAAAGAAATTGAAGATGACACAAATAAATGGAAAGATATAGTATGATCGTGGATTGAAAGAATTAATATTGTTAAAATGTCCATATCACCCAAATCCATCTACAGATTCAATGCAATCCCTAAAGAAATTCCAATGGCATTTTTCACAGAAATAGAACAAACAATCCTCAAATTTACATGGAACCACAAAGACCCTGAATAGCCAAAGCAATCTTGAGAAAGAACAAAGCTAGAGGCATCACACTTCCTCATATCAAACTATATTACAAAGCTATAGTAATCAGAATAGTATGGTATTGGCATAAAAAGAGACACATAGATCAATGGAACAGAATAGAGAGCCCAGAAATAAACCCACACATATATCATCAATTAACTTACGACAAAGGAACCAAGAATATACAATGGGGAAAGGATAGTCTCTTCAATAAACTGTGCTGGGAAAACTAGACAGCCACATGCAGAAGAATGACACTGGACACTATCTTACACCATACACAAAAATCAACTCAAAATGGATTAAAGACTTGAATGTAAGGGGTTGGCCCTGTGGTGTAGTGGTTATGTTCAGCGAACCCCACTTTGGCGGCCTGGGCTCACAGGTTCAGATCCTGGGTGGAGACTTACACCACTCATCAGCCACGCTGTGGTGGCAACCCATATACAAAATAGAGGAAGATCGGCACAGCTATTAGCTCGGGGCTAATCTTTCTCAAGCCCAAAAAGAGGTAGATAGCTTGGCAGCAGATGTTAGCTCAGGGCAAATCTTCCTCAGCAAAAAACAAAAACAAAAACAAAAACAAAGACTTGAATGTAAGACCTGAAACCATAAAACTCCTGGAAGAAAACATAAGCAGTAAGCTCCTTGACACAGGTCTTGGCAATGAGCTTTTGAATCTGACATCAAAAGCAAAAGCAACAAAAGCAAAAATAAACAAGTGAGACAACATCAAACTAAAAATCTTCTGCACAGCAAAGGAAACCATCAACAAAATAAAAAGGCAATCTATGGAATGGGAGAAAATATTTGCAAATCATTAATCTGATAAGAGGTTAATATCCAAAATATGTAAAGAAGTCATGCAACTCAACAGCAAAAAACCAAACAATCCAATTGAAAAATGGGCACAGGATCTGAATAGCCATTTTCCCAAAGATATACAGATGGCCAATAGGTACATGAAAAGATGCTCAACATCACTAATCATCAGGGAAATGCAAATCCAAAACCACAATGAGATCACCTCACACCTGTTAGAACAGCTATTACCAAAAAGACAAGAAATAACAAGTGCTAGTGAGGATGTGGAGAAAAGGGAACCCTTGTGCACTGTTGGTGGGAATGTAAATTGGTGCAGCCACTATGGAAAACAGTATGGAGGTTCTTCAAAAATTTAAAGATAGAACTACCATATGAGCCAGCAATTCTACTTCTCGGTATTTACCTGAAGAAAAGGAAAACACTAACTTGAAAAGATATATCTACCCCATGTACATTGCAGCATTATTTACAATTGCCAAGACATGGAAGCAACCTAAATGTCCACTGACAGATGAATTGATAAAGAAAATGTGGTGTATATATACACAATGGAATAGTATTCAGCCATAACAAAGAATGAAAAAAAAAGGGGGGGTGGCCGGTCCCATGGCTTAGTGGTTGAGTACGCGAGCTCCGCTGCTGGTGGCCCGGGTTCAGATCCCGGGCGCGCGCCAATGCACCGCTTGTCCGGCCATGCTGAGGCAGCATCCCACATACAGCAACTAAGAAGGATGTGCAACTATGACATACAACTATCTACTCGGGGGGGCTTTGGGGAGAAAAAAGGAAAAGAAAAAAAAAAAGAATGAAATCTTGCCATTTGTGACAACATGGATGGACCTTGAGGGCATTATATTAAGTGAAATAAGTCAGAGAGAGAAAGACAAATCCCTGGTTTTTTTTTTGTGAGGAGATCAGCCCTGTGCTAACATCTGCCAATTCTCCTCTTTTTTTGCTGAGGAAGACAGGCCCTGGGCTAACACCCGTGCCCATCTTCCTCTACTTTATATGGGACGCCGCCACAGCATGGCTTGACAAGTGGTGTGTTGGTGCATGCCCAGGATCCAAACTGGCGAGCCCTGGGCCGCCGCAGCAGAGCGCGCGCACTTAACCGCGTGTGCCACCGGCCCGGCCCCAAAAGACAAATTCTATATGATCTTACTTATATGTAGAAACTAAAACAAACCCAAAAACCAAGCTCATAAATACAGAAGAGATTGGTGGTTGCCAGAGGCGGAGGGTGGTGGATAGGTGAAATGGATGAAGGGATCAGAAGGTACAAACTTCCAGTTATAAAATAAGTAAGTCATAGGGATGTAACGGACAGCATGGTGACTATAGTTAATAATAGTTAATAATATTGTATATATATTTGACATGAAATTACCCCAGATTTAAGGCAAGTTAAACATATTTTAACTGGGAAAACAGATATTTAGACTCTGAGACAGCCGTGTGCATGTAGAAGGAAAAAAAAAAAGATGTATAATGATGTAAGCACTATCTTATTTCATACTAATTTTAATTTTACTTGGATTTGGGTGAGGAATAAGCAACTTGTACAGAGTGTAACTCTGAGGAGAGAGGGAGGCAGATGGGTAAGGAAGGGCTGTCAGAGCTCATTTGAAAAAAAAAAAGAGAGAAGAAAAAAGAAGAGACGAAAAAGATGAGCATTTGCTTGGTAGAAAAAGCACACTGCAACAAAGCAAAATGAATTTGCAGATATCTCACCAAGACTAGGAGGAAGGAGAGAAGAGACTGAGGTTTCTGCAAGTAAGGCATGATAGAAGGAAATTAGCTGCATAGCATGATTTATTTTTATTAATTTAAGATTATGAAATACCATGGGTTCTCTTTAGTATGCTTTTTTATTTGTATTGGTAAATGGAAAATAACATTTTTTTAAAAGTTTGTTCACAACTTTCATTCGCCATCTATATTTTCTATTAAAGATCCTAAGTTTCTCTGCTGGGAATTCTGCTACCCTAGCACTTCGCAAGAAGCTGAATTTTCGAGTTGAAGGTACATTACAATTCCTTCCATTATACCAAGTTGTTTGGTATTATAACAATTCTTATTCAATGAACTTTTCTCTACATCTTCTCAGCAATATCCAATCATTAAATGTTCACCTATTTTAGTGTTTCTACACAGAAAGCACTTTTCTACAGTTTTCATTGTATCAGCCAACATTTTGATTTTACATCCTGATAAATTGTAATCTTAAATTTGGAAATGCATTGCTTTCTTCTATTCCTTTAACAAGTAAAAACCAAGATTGACCCATAGTATCTGTCTACTATAGATGATTAAAATACAACAAAATACAGATAGTTCAGATGCCTTGGGTAGACAGATGCGTTCCACATTTTCATAGATAACATTTGGTCTGCATCTTACACCTCAATAACCTTGCATGAAGGGAAAGTCATACTCTGTCCTATGTTTCATCAGTAGAAGGGGGGCTGCACTTCCAATCTAGATCATCAGCCCCTGAGAGCCGTGTCTCACTCTTCTTTGATTACCCAAGCCTCAGCAAGGAGCCAGTGCACAGTCAGTGCTTCCAACATTGCGAGGAATGCTTGTTGGCTGACAGGTGAGTGCTGTCATGCACGCTCAGGCGTGCATGCAGGTGGGTCCCAGAATTCCCTGTATGTGGGTATGTAAGCCCTAGAAAGTCTTCTGTCTTTTTGACTGAATAAAACCTATTCCCAAGAGTATAATTAAAAAAAAAAATCAAGCTCATGCCTCATCATGGGTGAAATACTCTTCATTCACTTAGAATTACCCAATGAAGCCATAAAAACAACGAGGCTATAAAGCATATGCTCCTAATCCCAAATCCCATTTCTCTCCACGAGATACACAGGATAATGACTGAGTCTATGGCTGGTGCCTCCTGGGGCCCACATCCCCATAAAGCTGGACTCTACATTATTAAACATAACATCTGGCTTTTGACCTCGATTGCTAATGTAGAAATCAATTTCTTTCTTACCTGCAATTAGAAGAGAGTTATTGTCATAAAATGCAAAACTGAAAGTTAAAAAAAAGGTAATCTAACCTCACACACGCAGATATAATATGAACCATTTCGGTCTTTTAGTTATTAAGCTGGTTTCTTCACAAAGCTACAGCAGACAATCTGCTTTCGCCACGGCCCCTTATTCATGGAAGAAAGAGGAAGGAATCTTTCAGGCACAGGTTAACTGTTACCAAAAGTTTACAGACTGCATTAATTGCATTGAATGAAGAATTAGAGAAAAGCTTGTTTCTCTTGCTTTCTGAAAAACCACTCTGGAAAAAGACTTTGTTTCTTCTGAGTGACATATGTCAAAGAGTTTGATATACATTCTTTAACTACCAATCCTTCCTGAAAGCAACAAGAATATCACAGATACATTCCAAGAGGTAAAATCCAGCATCTCATTAGAGTCATGATCACTAATTTTTGTATCCATTTCTGGATTTTACTCAAAAAACATTTAACAAATAATTTTTCATATTCAAACCAAATAATTTTCCTAAAATATTTCCTTTCAGATTCCATTTATTTCCATACCCTAAACATAAGGTAGCACAAGCATAAATCAGCCACCCTGAAACAGGCAGTGTGTGCGTAAGCAAATGAAAGGTGAGTACCCTTATAGGATTACCATAAGTGAGGATGTACAGGGGCTTCCCATTCGTGTCCATGGTGGTCAAGCACGGGGCCTTTGGTGAGATGGTCCCCCATCGCTGTAATGCGGCTTCTAAAGACGGGGGCCAGTTCGTAACCACACCCAGCTGCTCCCCTCGCATTGCCAACATCTGGGCTCCCTCTGGCTTTGGCTGGTTAGGATCTGGTTGTTGAACTAAGTACATTTGAATACAAAAGTTTTCAAGAAAAATACATCCATGTTAGTGCGATCAGTTTTTTCTTTTCATAGAAGCCAGGGGTCTTATACTTAAGGTATAAACTTAGTAGGAGACAGAAAACATGCACACATGCTTTTCTAGAATCAGGGCCATGGCCTACATACTAGCCTCATGGGTGGAATGGAAGCGCTGAATTCTTATAATTTCCAAGGCAGTGTAGGGATGGGTAACTTAGGGGGACCTGAGTGCATTTATAAACTGACAAGTAAAACTACATATTTTAACACACCCAGAGTCTAGGATTGCAACAGCTACATTTAAAATATCAGTTACTGACATACACTAGTAATTCTGGATTCCAAAGAGCTCCAATCTTGCTAAATTATATTTTGCTCTTAAATATTGAGATGTAAATTTAAATTTGATACAACTTACTACGAATAACTAGCAGAGAGCATATTTTCTTGAGTAAAACAAAAATAAATGCCTCATAATCAAATACAATTTGCCCAACTCTAGTTTAGATAGATGAGAAACTGAGATCATTTTTCTCACTTCTGGAAAAGTTTTCTCTCTCATAGTTTATGATTGACAATTTCTACCTGCTGGCCAGAAAATCAGCTATGTCTTACTTGTGGTATTAAGAATAAGAAAATAAAGAGTTTGGGCTACTACAATCAGCAGTTGTTGGTTTTGACTTGAAGTGGTTTGTGTTAAAAGGCTCACGAGCATTCAGCAGCTAAGACACGGGCTCTTGAATTTGTAGAGTGGAGGAAACTGAGACATGCTCCACATGCCCTCCGCATTCCTCTTAACAAGCTTATTCAGAGAGAAATGCCTTGCTGTGAGCTAAGGTTTTCTATGATTTACTTTCATTTCTGTAACCTGATAAAATCCCTATAAAGAGCCTGGCTCATGGGACAAAATCCAAAATCATATTCTGCTGAGGATGATAAACAATCAGTTTGGAAATCTATCCAACAGTGTGGTGCTCTGCATACCTTTAAGGGACCTTCGGGAGCAGTACCTATAGTCTCCACATAAGACTCCTGTCTTCCACTGAATGCTGCGATTACTGCTCTTAAAAAGTAAAATAGCTTTGGTAGAAAAAATATCATTGTAGTTTATGGGACCACAGGGACACTGAAATAAACGAGGGTGAAAGGGTTCTTTTACCTTCTAACAATTCTTCAAAGTCATCAACAAAGAACTCCCTTAACGGCGGTCGCTTAGGTCGTTTGAGGGTGTTGACGAGCTGTTGAATTTTTGCTGATACCCGGCTACTTACAGGCACTCCTGAAAAACAGAAGCATAGGGCAGACGAACTGATTTCAGGACATCACCGCTGGAACAAGCAGCCACAGAACCACGGTGTGACACCTGCGCTCACGCCCCATTGCAAGGGCTGGGAGAAGCAGGCCGATGCCTTTGAGACAGAGTCTCTCTCAAACTGCCACCTGGGACGAGGTGCACAGTGAAGACATTCCACTGGAAGGACTGTCGCAGTGCAGGGACCTGCTGGTAACCAGGGGAGGGTAAAGAGGTGGCAGAAACGATTCTCTCTCAAAATGTCGTGAGCTGTCCTGGTCTGGTGATGTTGGGAAGACTCGGCACCACAGACAGGGCTCGGTCCCACCTCTAATTCCTGAAATATTCCCACTGTCTCAGGTCCTCCTCTCTCAACAGGGGTCAGAGAGCTGACAAAGCAGTGAGACCCTCCCCGAGTCCCAGTCTCCCCGAGACCACGGGCGCTTGGCCTCGCAGGGGCCAGGAGAACATTCTGCTGGAGAAGTCGAATTCAGGTGCTCCGCAGCATCTGGACTTCCATACGAAAGCAAGCAGGACTCAGGCTCCACAAGCTCCGAGGCAGGCCCTGTCCTTCCACAGGTAACCACTAGGTCCCTCCTACCTGTCTTTCAGTTCTACTCACCTGATTCAGGCAATGCATTCTAGAAGCACAGCAAATTAAAGTCTCTAAATTCAAATTTCTATATAACACAGAGCACTAGAATATATTTATTCATGTGTATGAGAAAAATAAATCCTATTTAATACTAACATATTTCTTACTTAAAACAATGAATGCAACAGCATTTTGAAAACTGAATAAGTGAACTGATCATTGAAAAAGGCAAGAAGTTTTAAAATTTCAAAATAAATAGCCCAAATTAACGACCAAAAGGAGTGCTAAGACACTGACATCCTTAACTGGATCAAATGTATCCTCTGCAGGCAAATTTCATTTCCGTTGAAAGGTGCTCAGAAACCTGCACCTGGTAACTATGGGTCTGGGAAACTCTACAGCTCTGACAGTCTGAAGAATCACGGCCTGGAGGGGTCTTTCCCGTAACGGCTGAGGCAGAGCCTGCCTTCTCCATTGCAGGGTATCACAAAAGAGACCTCAGCTTTTGGAACGAGAGTGACAGAATTCAAGGACATTTTTCTATCAAATAAAAAACCTTTTAATAGGTAGTCTCAAAAGAATCTATGAGCACTTTCAGAATTGAGACATTAAATATTTTAAAGTTTTGAAAACACGTAAAAATATACAACCCAGAATTCTCAATATCTAAACAAAGTATTTCCCCATTAAATAGTTCCACTTAACTTAGTTGGGATGGAGATCATTTCACAAGGCTACTGGTTCTCCAGCTTAGTTTAGAACACAGAAGAATCATCCGAGGACCCAGCCCAGAGCTTCTGATGTGTCAGTGTGGGGTGCAGCTCAGGTGGTTTTGATACGAGAGATCATCACGCACTGGGAAACACTGAACTGGACAACACGTGACTCATATGGAGTCATATGGACAACATATGAATTTACCTGGGCGGCAGACAAAGATGACGGACTTCAAAGACAATAAAGTTATTAAAATGGTGATGATGAGGATAACAGTAATGACCAATTTAATAAATGATGAATTTAACAGAGAACTAATGCAAACATTGAAGCTGAAAGCGTCCCAGGAAAACCAATCATATTGGAAACCGGAGTGACTTCAAATGTACCAATGGAGAGCTCATGAGTCCCAGTGACTTTGGGCTCTGACCAAAATGAAGTGCGTGCTGCCTGTCAGAGACTGGGTCCAGGCTTCCCTCGTCAGTGGGATGGATGGCACACCAAGGCTATTTCAGCCATCTTCCACGAAAATAACATTTTATGTCGTCATCGGGTTCTATTCTAACTTTCATGACCCTAGGAAGGACTGAGACTAAAGGACAGCAGAATAAAGCATGAAGTTCAGGTTCAAGTCTGCTACTTCAGATTGGGAAGTAGAAATGGCCACTCTAATCAGAACATACCAGGACTGAAGACATGAGGAATAAAAGATAACACCCTACTGCTGTATTTCCTCAAATGACAAATATTTTTTCCCTTATGGAGAAAAAAAGACCCTCTTTCTTCCAAAGTCTAAAGCAACACACTAGCCCACATCTGTCAATTATTTTGTTTTACATTGAACTTCATCTTGCCCTTCTAAGTAATCATTCATGGTCTAAACACTTGCACACTAATTTCTTAACTGCTTAACCAACATTCATTATTCATTAGCAAAAACATCACCGTCTTATAAAATTTTTCTTCCCATGACTAAATTCCTACAATGTGACATTTTTTTCCTACAAGGAATAACTCTTGGCCAACTTGAAGATAATCTGCAATTCTTGTGACTATACCACCTTCTATGAGGGACTCATGAAGAACGTGATAAATTAGATTCAATGAGTCGACTGTGTATCTAGAAGAAACACACCCCATCATGGGCATAAGAAAGGCAAGTTAGTAGAAATGAAAATTTACAAAGGAGGAAAGAAGTTGCTGAAGACATACCATCGCCAGTCTCCATGAGCTCAGCATTGCCATACTTGGGTGCCGTCCGCGATGTCGTTGAACCTTGTGGCCTTTCTACTTGTATTGAGTGTTCTGAGGTGTAAGTGGTTACATCAGGAGGTGCAGAGTGATTTTCTGTAAGGAAGTCAATCACAAGTTTCTTGATTATCATGATAGAGTTATTCTGAAGGCTAAGTAATCAATGGGGTTTAAAAAAACGCACAACCTAAGAAACGACCATGACCCTGAATCCAAGTCTACTACAGAAATCTCAGCATAAACGTGGTCTTTAAGATACTTTATACCGCTCAAAGTGGAACAAAGCTAGGTAAAACTTCAGATGTAATATCATAACAGGTGTCACATCAATGAAGCACTGTAGCATTTTAACTGAAATAATGTTTTCAAGCAGCCAACGGAAAAAGAGATATTGTAAGTTATGTGTTTGTTCATAAAAGAGTAATTTTCTTGTCTGTCACAGGAGAAGCAGTGGAGAGCTTAAGCTTTGGAGGCAGAGTGCCTGGGGTTTGAATCCCAGCTCTGCAAATTCCTTGAGATCTTGGGAAGTGTCTTTACCTCTCTGTGCCTCAGTCTCCTGATCCATCAAATGGGAACAATAATGGCTACCTCCTTGCAGGTAGGTTAAATAAATTAACACATATAAAGGTCTTAGGACATTTCTTTTCTGTGTGTGTGAGGAAGATTAGCCCTGAGCTAGCATCTGTCGCCAATCCTCCTCTTTTTGCTGAGGAAGATTGGCCCTGGGCTAACATCCGTGCCCATCTTCATCCATTTTATATGGGATGCCACCATAGCATGGCTTGACAAGCGGTGCATCGGTGCGCGCCTGGGATCCGAACCCGGGCTGCTGCAGCAGAGCGCGCGCACTTAGCCGCTATGCCACCGGGCCGGCCCCAGGACATTTCTTGATAGAGGGTGAGCATTCAAGAAATATTAGCTAGTTTATTATTTGTTTTAGCATGAATAATACTCAGTCATTCAAAAAACATCTATCTATTTACAATCTAATGTGCGTGGGGTGCTGTGTTACGCACGGTGAGATGTGCAGCAGTTCTTCCCTGCAGCATTCATTAATGATAAAGGGAAGCACTTAAATGGTTAAATGAGGAAAGCACAATTTTTGTATTTATTAAATAAGGCATTAAGGAGAGCATGTCAAACGAGACTATCAATGACATTTTATATATCCTAGGTTCTAATAATGGCCTTATACTATTAATTTTCACTCATTAATCCTCATTAGATAGAAACTTGTCAAGATCCTATAGTTCCGTGTGACACAAGCACACTACTCTGTGCTGCTGGAAGGGGAGCAGGTTCCAGAAGGCCTTTCTCTTCCAGACGCTGCCCACTTCAGCACTACACGTGAGGGCTATTTTAAACACTGAAATCACCAACAAAAAGCACAAGCATGAGGAGAAACAGGCGCCGAACAGATCATGTAAAGGACACTGTTTACAGTCGGAGCTGGAGCACAAAGGCTCAGCATCGCTCTGTTCCACCTCAGCTGGGAACGTGACCATATCCTCGAACGACTGCGAGAAGGCCATGAGGACTGATTTGGGGTTATACATTATTTTAACAAGTAGGTGGATCCGCAAGCATGGAATTGGCCAACAGTGAGGCTCAACTGTACACAGAGGTGTGTGTGTGTGTGTGTGTGTGTGTGTGTATAGTGTGTATAAAGAAGAGCTTACGTAGATTAAGGACGCTACATGAAGTGAGACTTGCGGCTGAGGAAGATTTACCTGTATTCTCAGGCCAGTTTCAAGCGTAGCAACCCAGAGTGATCCCTCACCCCAATGTGCCCAGACTATCCAGAGAATAGGATAGAACTCGTCCAGGCACACTGACCCGGCACATGTGTGGAAATGCGTGTGGGGGCTGAGGCCTGGGGCCACCAGCAGTCCCTGATTTGGTCCCCAGGTCCACTGCTCATAGCTAATCACCTTTCTATACTTCAGTTTCCTTCTCTGTAAACTGGAGGTGATAATGACAATACTGACCTTGTAAGGTTACAGAGGGAATGAAGTAAACACACACAAGCACTGAAGCACTGTTGTTGTTTGGTGCACAGACATCTGCTGAAGGGAAGTTCTAGATGCCAGTGTGCCATGAGATGAACACAGGTACGAGTGGCAGCCCCAACAAGCCACTATTTGTCCAGGGTCTGAACCTGGGAATCTTTGTAAAGCATGACAAGTGGCACCAGAGCCCTAAACATAGGCCATCAGCAGAAAGCTGAGTGCCCCACTTCTCATCTCCCTTTCCAAGAGTACTCACCCTGTTGTGGGCTGAACTTTGTCCCCTCAAAACTCACATGTTGGAGTCCTAACCTCCAGGACCTCAGAATGTGACTGTGTTTGGAGAAGGGCCTTTACAGAGGTGATAAAGGTAAACTGGGGTCACTGGGGTGGGCCTAATCCAATAGGACTGGTTTCTTATAAGAGGAGGACATTAGGACACAGGCAGACACAGAGGGACGGTCATGTGAGGACACGGGGAGAAGATGGCCATCTACACGCTGAGGAGAGAGGCCTCAGGAAAAACCAGCCCTGCTCATACCTGGCTCTCGGATTCTAGCCCCCAAGACTGAGGGACAACAAATGCCTGCTGTTTAAGCCCCCAGCCTGTGGTACTTTGTATTGGCAGCCCAGCAAACTACAACATACCCTTAAGAGCAGTTTCTTAGAACTTAGCCCAGAGAAGAACGGCCTGTGACAGGGGGAGAGCGAGGTCAGGATGCTGTATCAGGTCATGGAGGGAAGTACAAGAGGGATGGAGAGGACCGTTCCAACAGCCTCTTTAATTTTTCAGACACCGTGTTCATCCTTTTCACCACCTCTAACTGTGCTTTGACCAAATAGACCATTTCATGTTTCAAAATGATCTAATTCTCCACGGCTAAGTAGTACTCACTGGGGCCTCCTATTTCCAATGAAAATACAATAGATGCTAATGTATGACGAGCAAGTTTTCAAATTAGCCACCTAAAACAAAAGCAGCTAAAGTGTGAGTTCACTGCATTCTGATTCTATTCAGATTTACTTGTGTTTAAGTTACGCTGTAGCCACACCACTGCTGATTGCCAATCAGTCTTTGTGTTGGGCAGTGGGAATACTGCAGTGTTTCCACTTTGAAGTTGGGAAAATAATAATTCTGATACATCTGGTGGTTAAAAAATAGGAACAGTGACAGCTGGGTGACTTCAAAGTGCTTTCCAAATTTATTTACATGTCACCTCCCCTCCCACTCCCTTTCAAACTCCTTGAATATGCTGTCACTGTAGGATCACAAACCCAGCAGCTGGCTTCAGTTAGGAAGCCAGAGAACGTTCTGCCACTATAGTGATGCACTGGGCCCTACTGTATTTTGATAAAGATCAGGACTCTCAGTATTTCACTAGATTACCTATCTTTTGAGGAGTATTTAAAAGCACCTTGTATGTAACAGATGCTCAAGACAGACTTGTCGATGAGTAAGAAGTGGAGCCCAGCTGAAGGTGCAGGTTCAAAGGTCTGAAATGCTCGTCAGCTCCAGGTACAAGGCCAATGAAGTCCTCGAGCATGAGGAGCATTCTGAAGATTAAGAACTCTTGTCAGAGTGGGTCTGTATCTCTTGAGCAAGATGGCTCACCGTCCCTTAGATCAATTTCCCAGCACTTTTATTTTTTTTATTATTTTTTTTTAAAGATTTTATTGATTTTATTTTTTTTCCCCCCAAAGCCCCAGTAGATAGTTGTATGTCATAGCTGCACATCCTTCTAGTTGCTGTATGTGGGACTCGGCCTCAGGATGGACGGAGAAGTGGTGCCTCGATGCGCACCCGGGATCCGAACCCGGGCCACCAGCATCGCAGCGCGTGCACTTAACCACCAAGCCACAGGGCCGGCCTCCCAGCACTTTTAAAACCAAAGGAAAAATGGTGGCCATACTTCCAGGCACCTGTCAAGTGTCACCTCCACTGTGAGCCTGGGGACCTTCACATCTGCTCCCCCTGGGGGGGGTTCTGTCTCATCTGCCCCTGCATTGCTTTCACTCTCCACAGCCGACATGGGTTCCTTAAAAATCTGCAATTCGAGACAGGTGCAAGGGGAAAGGAGGAGGAAGTATAACTCAGCCATCACTCGTGACGCACCTGCAACCTCTTTTGGCTCCATCAGCACCAGGGCTCCCATCTCACTCCATGAACCTCCCCCCTCCCACTCTGGGGTTCAGTCTGTTACTGTGGCCAACAGTCCACCCCATCTGGACAGCTGTTTCCAGAATGACCACTTCAGGGTACCGGCTGGTCTCCCTGCTGAGCTCTGCCTTGGAAGTTCCCTGCTTCCTTGACCTAACTCCTTCCTACTCACCTGCTCTTGCAGGCATATGGCTCAGTCTGGCTTCCTGCGTCCTACTCAGATGCTGAAACTACATGGCACCCAGCCCACATTGTCTGTACTCAGCAAATGTTGGAGCAATAGTTCAAAAAATGAATGAACACAAGAACGAATAAATTAAAGAACATGACAACTGCAGACAAAATGCCTCCGGTTCTAACACTGGCTAAAAAGAAGCATTCTTTAATTCTAACTAAGTGGGAATCCCCAGGGGCCAATGGTGATAAATCCCACTTTTAAGCCGTGTTAATTATTTTTCAGTCCCCAAATAACTTCTAAATGAAGAGAAGAAAAATAGGAAATCTGGTTTTCATGTGTATAGAGCAACGTGCTCGTGGTCCACTAACTGATGATGGGTAAGGAGTAATGCATTCAAAGTTGAATAGTTGCAACAGAGACTTTATGGTCCACAAAGCCTAAAATATTTACTTTCTGGCCCTTTACAGGAAAAACTTGCCGACCCTGTTATAGAACTATGAAGCTCTAGCTGCAAGGACGCCCAAGCAGGGGAGTTGGGGTGTAGCAGGGAGACCCCAGCCCCAAGCATGTGGGCTTTGCCAATATCACCATCCTCCCTATGTATTTGATATTTTAAGACTGTTTGTAAATGTTTGAGATTATAAAAGAATTCTGATACTTTGGATGATTATACATAAATAAATTAGGGTAATTTATGTCAGTGGTGGCTATTCAAGCCTTGGAATAAATTCCTTAGTCAGCCGGAATCTAGACTCAAAAAAAACGCAATATCTAGACTCAGGCTAATTATGCAACGAGTACGTGGGGTGCTTTTGACTTCTATCTTAGCAGGATTAGATGCAAGAAATCTGATGAGAACCTGCTTGCTGATACAAGTAGCACACATTGAAACCAGCATTCACGTCAATGAATTCTAAAATGTTCTGGAAACGGCAATTACTTCTATGAATATCTGCTAATGACAATGCACCCCCAGCACATGCTGACGGAGCCTGTATGTGACAATGTCTGAGATGTGTCAGTTAACAAAGGGTGACAGAGACCTTACCAATCTATCTGTAGCTACAAAATGACAGAATAGTCATGCAGAAGTTTCTTTAATTTTCTGAATATACGAAATTTGATTCTGAATTATGACAATGTTATCTATTCTGCTTTGTTCTTATCTTAGTCTAGAAATGCATTAATAAATATTTTTCTTCGACTTCTCCATTTCTATGTAGATAACTAATTCCTATACTATTTTACTCAGAGGCTTTTTGCAAATATGCCTCTTGAAGTTAAAAACGTTCCATTAATTCTTCTGGTTACTCTAAGATACGCTCCTCAACTTCTGATAGAATATTTTAGAGGTATTAATCCTTTCTTTTCCAATTGTCTTAAGAATGTTACATTCACAGACGTTCTAAATAATGTAAATACTTTCTGATAATGATCCAGAAACCTTCTGGTTCTTGCAATAGAGGGAGGGCCTACGAGTGATGATAGCATTCCATCTGAGGTGTGGGGAGCTGTCATAACGGCTGGTCTCATTTCTTCTTCTTCTTCTTTTTTTTTTTTTTGTGAGGAAGATTAGCCCTGAGCTAACATCTGTCGCCGATCCTTCTCTTTTTGCTGAGGAAGACTGGCCCTGGGCTAACATCTGTGCCCATCTTCCTCCACTTTATATGGGATGCTGCCACAGCACGGCTTGACAAGCAGTGCATCGGTGCGCGCCCGGGATCCGAACCCCGGGCTGCCGCAGCAGAGTGCGTGCGCTTAACCACTATGCTACCGGGCCAGCCCCAGGTCTCAAATCTTGCATTACAAATGTGCACATTCTCAGTCCTTACCAGCTCAGGATGGGGAATGTTTTGGAAGCCTCAATGTCAGTGTCTTAAGTGTGAAAGTAACAGCACATCACAAAAGACGCAACAACAAGCAGAGTCGTAGGAAGAAAAAACAACCTGGAAGGGGACTTTGCATTGTAGGCTAAACCAGCTTGACTATGGAGACATATGTGCGGTGTCCCTTTTCATGTCGTCATGATGAAAACCCACAAGGGCTTGGGATTTCACTCCAATGACGACAAAGTAGAAAAACAGCCCACTCTGTGACAGACTCCTCATGGCCTTTGTGGTCTCTCACCGCCTGGCTCTCCTCCAAAAGAAGTGCCTGTAGACTCTACCCAAGTGCCTCCCCACAGGATTAGAGGTGGAGTCGGGGGGTTATTTTACCCTAAATTCCTTTCAGCACACACAATTTTCTTATCTGTAGGCTTTCGATGATCTCAACAAAAGGTCCAAATGCTGCCAATTCTCTGACTTTTTACTTCTTTTCTTTACTACAGGAATAAAGTATTTTAATTCTCCTTTTCTCATCGTTTTATTATTTTGCCACTGCTGTCTTTCAAAAAATTTTTTTTATCTTTACAGAAAATTCCCAGATATTTCAGGAACTTATCTTTGTGCCAAATTAGAAATTACTGAAATGTCACACAAAAGCTATATTTAGGTTACATTGAGACTTGAGGTACATGAGTAATGCAACCTTTTATAGTCTGGATAAATTTAATTTTCCATGTTATAATTTCCTCCAGTATTCCACATGTAAATTCACAAAGGGAGAGCCAAAAGCAGTGATTAATTTGTTCAAAATATGTGTTTCTTTTGGTGAGATTCTGATACTTCCTTAAAAGTGAAGTGAATCAGAATAATACACACATTTCCAAGGTTGGAGTGAACGGCAGAGATGGAGGGAATTCTACGTCTAACCTATCCATGTAGGTGTTGGATAGAACACAATGACAGAACCTCAGCCGCTCTCTCAGGTTCCAAAACACACACAAAGAAATTTTATTATCTATCTAAAAATATTTAACGGTCACACATTTCTGTTTAATTTTTAACTTAACCATGATTTCAAATAAAGGTTCTCAGTACACATATTACTGAAAACATTAAAATGAATTATAATAATACCATATTGCATTTGAGGTTACTTTAAAAATTTTTGAAAAATTTTCCTATTTTCTCCTTTTACTCACAACAGTTCTGAGAGGTACAAAGGAAACAAATTATTATTCCATTTTCTTCCTACTAAAAAACTAAAGCAGGGAGAGGTGACTTCTGAAGATGTCAGCAGCCGTTAACATTAGAACCGTGACTAGACCCAGCTCTCCTGACCAGCTGTCTGCATCCCACCAATGGACAAACAGTCTCATTTCTGACACTGAAAAGGCTGATGCTTTTAACTTCAACTTCATTCTGAGTGAGTGCTGTTGGGGCTAAGTCCTAAGAAGTCGATTTGAAATTCCTTGACTCTGTCAGGTAATTAATAATCTAGAAATAAACACTCTGTGAGTCTGAGATGTTTGCAGAGTATTTAATTCATTCCTTACATTTATCTGTTTTCTACGTTTGGGACTTCTTCAGCTCTGAGGTTTGATGTGGTGAGGAGAATGTGCACCTGTGTCTTGTACTGGGTTTTCCTCGTCTGGGTGTGGCGAACCCTTCTCCACACTGCTGTTTTAATGGAGAGCATATGGAATTACTTTATGAAATTTTTTATTATTGAAATGTTTAAAAATCTTAATCCACAGCTGAAAATGGATCAGAACAGACCTGGATATCACACTTGTCCCTTCCACACCAGACAAGGACTCATTTTCCCGGCATAATGAGTGACAGGTGCAAGTGGAGGCAGAAAAGTACCTTATTCACCCACATTTCGTACAGCCACACGGCTCATCCAATATACTCTCTTTTCCTCTTTTAATTCTTATTTAATCTCCTTTCTTACATCAATTTCAAACATTTCAGCGAATGCTTCCTAACCATGTGCTTTTTCCAATACAGAGGATCTCACTCACTATAGAACCTATATACAAAATAACTTGAACTACCCAAGAAATCTAAACACCTACACCAGAAAAAAGTATAAAGCAGTAGTGATTAAAGCCCTCTTCTTCCTTAAATGATTTCCAAAGTAATGGCAAACTCACCTTAAACTTCCCTGCCTTGTTTATCAGCACTATTAAGATTTCATTTAGGACCATATTTCAGTGTGAGGAGAGGAAACGTGAGCAGGTATGGCTGCAAGTTTCCTTGATGAACAAGAATGCATTCTGTTAGGAGCAGAGAGCTCCTGAGAGTCTAGCTGTGGGAGACACTGGGACGGTGAAAAATAGTAAAACCCAAGCACAGAGTAGCCCAGGAGTTGGGGTGGGGCCAGCGCTGTCCCTCAATGGATTCCATGGCCTCGAGGCACAGGTAGAGGAATTCGTAAACAAGAAGGTCACAGCTACTCAGTGTTGCCTAGTTACCAACAATGAGAACAGCGCAAACACTGACCAGGTACTCACCTATGTGCGTCTGGGCCATGACGTCAGCCAGCCTGTGGGCAGCGCCACTCCCCCCACTCTGGGTGGAAGAGGAGGAGGTGGTGGAGGTGGTAGAGCCATGGATGGCCTGGCTGATCCAGTGCTCCATGTTGATGCTGCCCTGGCTGGAGGTGGGGGTCCCCTGGGAGTCCCCCTGCACTGAGCCTTCATCATCTGAGCCAGAAGAGGTATCTGTGTGAAAGAAAGGCAATTTGCTATGCAACACAGCAAAGAAGCACGTCCCAATCAAACTCGGCCAACAGACCTACCTCACGTACTAACTGTTCAATGACTTTTGCTTCAACACTCTTGAAAGGTTATACCACTTCTCAGATAACGAATTTTTTCTTAGTATAATGAATTTTTCACCCAAAACGCCTTACATAAACATGCTACAAAAGTTTCTTTTGACATTACAATCTCGGAGAAAGACATACCAATTTCCTCCACTCAACAGTTTCGGGAAGAAATCAGACGTTTTCTTTGTACACAAAGACCAAGTGAGAGGGCCAAGGGCAGCATTTTCTAAGAGATGTTGAACTTGCACGTGTTTCAGGGTGTGACTGCTTGCAGCTCTTGTTTAGTCCCAAGATGTTTCTCTGAGCTATAATTTATTCTTAAATTCAGTGTGAGTGCAAGATACACACCCATGCACCTCCCCAAAGAGGGAGCTATCTGAAGAAAATGTAGAAGGAAAAACGCACCTCAGTGAAGGGCTCTTATCTCTTCACCCAACCTACAGGCTCCAGACTGTGCCTCCTCCTTTGGTGAGGACAATAAACATTACACCTTATGGTCAAGCTAAATGTGTTCACTCTTACATTCATTTCTTATCAAATTTTTCATTATTTACTTGATTTATTTTCCTATCTGTAAAAACTGTATATCTTGAATTGAGATGAAACGTTACTTTTTTCATTACAATTAATGGAAATATTTTTCGTTTAATAGCTTTTCTCTTAGCAGCAAAGTTTTCAAGAATGAATTATTGGTGTACTTGTTATTTAAACTTCAATGTAAGAATGACATTTAGGAGCCTACCTTTAGGTGAGTTATGTGAGATGCTAGGAGGGAATAAAGGATGTGAATAGTTCTAGAACACTTAATGAGAATAAGAGAAATAATCTGTCTTAAATCAAGACAGAGGATTTTTTTTTTTTTAAACACAACAATATTTGTAAAGGATATTTACTCTGATATTTTATTATCATTGTGACATGACCTATACTGTTTGGAAATTTTTTTAAAGTTTACTTGTTAGAAAAGCAACAATAATACTAGGAGCCTGGCAAATTCTCTCCCCCTGCCCTGCTTTTTAAAATAATTTAGAATTATAATTTATATATTTTTTGTACTGAGACCTGAGGCTTTTTTCAATTTTTTTTTTTACTGTGGTAAAATACACACAACATAAAATTTACCATCTTAACCATTTTCAAGTGTACAGTTCAGTGGGATTACATACATTCATAATGTTGTGCAACCATCACCACCAGCCATCTCAATAGCTCTCTTCATCTTGCAAATCTGAAATTCTGTACCCATTAAACAATAATTCCCCATTGCACCCTCCCCTCCAGCCCATTCTGACTACTCTAGGTACCTCATATAAGTGGAATCATATGGTATTTGTCTTTTTGTGACTGGCTTATTTCACTTAGCATAATGTCCACAAGGTTCATCCATGCTGTAGCATTTGTCAGAATTTCCTTCCTTTTTAAGGCTGAATAATATTTCACTGTCTTTATAGACCACATTTTTCTTATCCACTCATCTGTTGATGGATACTTCGTTGTTTCCATGTTTAACTATTGTGAATAATGCTGCTATGAACATGGGTGAACAAATATCTCTTCAAGACTCCGCTTTCAATTCTTTTGGATATATACCCAGAAGTGGAATTGCTGGATCATATATTAATTCTTTTTTTAATTTTTTGAGGAACTACCATACTGTTTTTCCATAGAGGGTGCACCATTTTATATTTCCACCAACAATTCACCAGGGTTCCAATTTCTCCACATGCTCACTAACACCTGTTATTTTGCGTTTTTTTGATAGTAGTGATCCTGATAGGTGTGAGGTCATGTTTCATTGTGATTCTGATTTGCATTTCCCTAATGATCAGCGATGCTGACCATCTTTTCATGTGATTATTGGCCATTTGTATATCTTCTTTGAAAAAATGTCTATTCAAGTCCTCAGACTTAAGACTTTTAAGAAATGTATATACCCATATACTCACAGTGAACATTACCATCTCCCCAAAAAGCTTTCTCATGCCCTTTTACAGTCAATCTTTCATCCCTCACCCTACCTTTTCACAAGAAAACTATAGAACAATATCACTCATGATATAGACACAAAAATCCTCAAAAAATATTAGCAAACAGAATCAAGCAACATATAAAATAGCTAGTACACCACGACCAACTGGTGACCAGGATTATACATATGAACATGAATTAAGGTTGATTTGACATTCAAAAGTGAATTAATGTTAGACACCATATTAGTAGAATAAAGGGAGAAAAACCATAAGCTAACCTTGAAAGTCACAGAAAAAGTATTTCACAAAATCTAACACCCACTCATGATAACACCTCCCAACAAAGCAGGAAGAAGGGAATTTCCTCAATCTGATAAAGGGCATCCATGGAAACCCACAGCTAACACTGTATTTAATGGTAGCAGACTGAACACATTTCCCCTAAGATCAAGAACAACGCAAGGATGTCTCTTCTTGCCACTTCTCTTCAACGTTATCCGGAAGGCTCTAGCCAGTGAAATACAGCAAAAAGAATAAATTAAAGGCATCCAGACTGGAAAGGAAGCAGTAAAACTCTATTCACAGATGACATGATCTCGTATGTGGAAAATCCCAAGGAATACACCAAAATTTCTTGAATTAATAAATGAGTTTAGCAAGGTCACAGTATAAGATACAAAATATCTTTATACTATATCTTTATACAATATCTTTAAAAATATATATCTTTATAAAATATCTTCATACTAGCACTGAACAATTTGGGAATGAAATTAAGAAAACAATTCCATTCATAACAGCATCAAAAATGATAAAACACTTAGCAATACATCTAACAACTCAAGGCAATACTTAATAAAATCCTAGAAGGCTATTTTTTTTTTTTCAAGAAATGGGAAGCTTATTTTATCCGGAGGTACAAAGGACCTAGAATAGCCAAAATAATTTTGAGAAATATGGAGGACTTCACTACCTGATACCAAAACTTACTATGAAGTTACAGTAATCAAGATAGTGATATTAGCACAAGAATAGGCATATATATCAATGGAACAGAACTGAACCCAGAAATAAAGTCTTACGTTTACGGTCAATTTATTTTTGACAAAGGTTTCATTACAATTCAATGAGAAAAAGATCATCTTTTCAACAAATGTTATTGGGCAACTAGATATTCACATATCAAAAAAAGAAAAACATAGATCCTTACCTCACATCGTAAACAAAAATTAACTCAAAATGGATCACAGATCTAAAAGAAAGAACTAAAACTATGAAACTTCTAAAACTTCCAAAAGCACAATCCATAAAATAATAATTGATGAGTTGAACTTTATCAAAACAAAAATCTCTTCAGCTTCAAAAGATGCTATTATTTTTCCTATGAGTTATATAACAAGTCACCACAAACTCAGTGGCTTACAACACCTCACACATTTATTATCTTACAGTGCTGGGGTCAGAAGTCTACAATCAAGGTGTCAGCAGGGCTATCTTCCTTTTGGAGGCTTTAGGGGAGAATCCATTTCTTTGCCTTTTCCACCTTTAGCGGCCACCTGCATCACCTGCATCCTTGGCTCATGGCCTCCTTGTCTATCTTTAAAGCATAACCCTCCAACCTCTGGTTCCACTGTCTTTTTTCCTGATTTTGACACTCTTCCCTCTCTCTTAAAAGAATCTTTTTTCCCCGGTTTTATTGAGATATAATTGACATGCATCACTGTATAATTTTAAGGTGTACAGCATAATATTTTGACTAACATATATTGTGAAATGATTACTGTTCTATAAACTTAGCATCCGTCGTCTCATATAGATACAAAAAAAAGCAAAAACATTTTTTTCCTTGTGATGTGAACTCTAGGATTTACTCTCTTAACAACTTTCCTATACCTCATACAGCAGTGTTAACTCTTGTCATCATATTGTACATTCCATCCCTAGTACTTATGTATCTTATAACTGGAAGTTTGTACCTTTTTGACCACCTTCCTCCAATTCCCCTACCCTTACCCCCAACCTCTGGTAACCACAAATCTGATCTCTTTTTCCATAAGTTTTTTTTTTTAGATTCCACATATAAGTGAGATCACGCAGTATTTGTCTTTCTCTGTCTGAATAAGGACCTTTTTGATTACAGTGGGCCCACCTGGTTAATCCAGGATAACTGCCCCATCTCAAGATCCTTAACTTAATCATATCTAGAAATGTCCATGTTACAGTGTAAGGTAATATACTCACAAGTTCTAGGAATTAGGACGTGGATATCTTTGGAGGGGTTGTAATTCTGTCCTCCATAGACACCATTAAGAAAACGAAAGACAAATCACAGTTTGCAAACTGTACATCTGATAAAGGACTTGCATTCAGATTATATAAAGAACTCTTAAACAGTGAGAAGACAGACTACTCATATAAAAAATGGGCAAAAAAATTGAACAGACATCTCACCAAGAAATATATACAAATGGCTAACAAGCACACGAGAAGATGCTTGGCATCATTATTCATTAGGGAAATGCAAATTAAAACCACAATAAGATACCATTTCACATCCACTAGGATGACTATAATAAAAAATACAGATAATACCAAGTGTTGGTGAGGATGATGAGATACTGAAATCCTCACACATTGCTGGTGGGAATATACAATAGTGCAGCCATTATGGAAACAATTTGGCAGTTTCTTACAAGTTAAACATAAACTTACCATAAGACTCATTAATTCCACTCCTAGGAATCTACCCAAGATGAATGAAATTATATGTATATACAAAGATATATACATAAATGTTGACAGCAGCATTATTCATAATAGCCAAAAACTGAAACAAGCTAAATATTCACAAGCTAGTGAATGGATAAACAAAATGTGGTATATATCTATCTAACAGGATACACTTCAGCAATAAGAAGGAATGAACTACTGATGCACACTACAACAAGGATGATGCTCAAAAAAATTACACTCAAGAAGCAAGATACAAAGAATATATTCTATAATTTCATTTATGAAATATCTAGAGTATTTATAGAGGCATATAAATCAGATCAGTAGCTCCCTAGGGCTGGGTGTGAGAATGGGAATTAACTGCAAATGGGCACAAGGAAAATTTTGGGGGTGATGGAAATGTTCTAAAACTGGATTGTGGCAATGGTTGCACAAACTACATATTTGTAGTTTATATACTTACAATGGGTTAGTTTTATGGGATTAAATTATACCTCAAGAAAGATATTAAAAATGAATGTGTGTTCTGCAACAGTTGGGTGTAATATTCTGTGAATATCAACTGCATCAACTTGGTTGATAATGTTGTTTTGATAACTTTCTTATGATTATTGCAGAAGGGTATTTTAGAAATCTCCAAATATTATTCTTGATTTTTCTATTTTTCCCTTCATCATGCCAGTTTCTGCCTTATAAATTATAATGCTCTGTTTTTAGGTATATAAATATTCATTGTAATGTCTTCCTGGTGAATTGCTCATTTTCCATTATGCAATGTCCCTCTTTATATCTTGTATTACTTTGTCTTGTCTACTTTGATATTAACATAGACTTGTTCACCTTCTTATGCTTAATGTTTGCATTGTATATTTTTTCATCATTTTAACTATCCTTGTTTTTATATTTAAATGTGTCTCTTATAGATAATGTATAGATGTATCTCCCTTTTTTATCCAGTCTGACCAACTCTATCTTTTAACTGGGTGTTTGGTCCACTTATATTTATTGTAATAATTGATATGAATGGGTTTAAATCTAACATTTTCCTATTTGTTTTCCATCTATTCCACCTATTTTTTATCTCTCTGTTGATTTTTCCTGCCTTTTTTGCTATTAACCAGATTTCTTTTTTTGCTGAGGAAGATTCACCCTGAGCTAACATCCACTGCCAAACTTCCTCTTTTTGTATGTGAGCTGCTGCCACAGCATGGTCACTGACAGACAAGTGGTGTAGGTCTGCACTCGGGCCGCTGCAGCAGAGCGTGCCGAACTTAACCACAAGGCCACCAGGGCTGGCCCACCACATATTTTTAAGAGTTTCATTTTATGTCCTCTATTAAATTCTTACCTATACCTCTTCTCATTTTTCAATGGTTGCTCTAGGGATAACAATATGCACCTTAATAAGTCTATATGGTGTCACTATTGTAACTGTTTGCTCTTCAAATCTGACACTATAAACCTTCTCTCCCACCTCTACTCACAACACATCTGACACTACTCACTTCCTACCTTCCACTTTCTGTTTCCTACTTCACAAATGTAATAACCACACAACAGTATAATTCCATTCACCCATCCTTGTCTTTTGTACAATTGTTTTAAAGCAAATTACAAAGCAAAAACATAGTATTTTATGTTTATACAGCTATTTACTGTTTCCAGTGTTGTTCTTTCCTTTTTACAGATGTAAGTTTGCATCTGGTATCATTTCCCATCAGCCTAAATGACATCCATTAGCACGTCTGCAGTGTGGTTCTGATGGCACCACATTCTCTCGGCTTTCATATGTCTCATTATGTCTTTATTTCACCCTCGTTTATGAAGGATATTTTCACTGGACCTGAGTTGACAATTTTGTTTTTTTCCTTTTAGGACTTTAAAGATATCTTTTCATTGTCTTCTGGCCTCTGCTTATCTTCATATGAGTCATTCATAATTCATATGACTGTTCTGCAGTATGTAATGTATCTATTTCCCTCTGATTACTTTCAAGATTTCCTCTTAATCTTCGGATTTCAGCACTTTGACTATTATGAACTTGGCTATGATTCTTTTTATACTTATCCTGCTTGGGGATTCACTGAACTTCTGGGATCTGTAATGCGGTGTTTTACATCAAAGAAGTTTTTGACGCTTATTTCTTCAGTTTTTCTGCCCTTTTCTCACTCTCTTTTCCTTCTTGGATTCCAATTACAAGTATCTGAACATCATACCAAAAATGCTTGAGGTTCTGTTAATTTTTTTTAACCTTTTGTCTCCCTGCTCCTCAGTTTGGTTAATTTCTCTTGGTATCTCTTCAAGTTCAGAGATTCCTTCATCTTTCTTCTCCAATCTGATGTTAAGTTGATCCAGTAAAATTTCATTTCAGTATTATACTTTTCAGTTCTAGAGTTTCCAATTTTTATTGGAATTTTTAAATTACTTTTCCCTTTCTCTGCTCAAGCATGAAGATAATATTTTTTTCTTTAGTTCTTTGACATATTTTCATTTGCTTCCCTGAATAAATATTTATAATCACAGATTTAAAAACTGTCTTCTGCTATATCAAACATCTATACCAGTGCTTTCCAAAAGAAATATAATGAGAGCTTTGTACATAATTTTAAACCTTCTAGTAGCCACATTAAAAATATACAGATACATTTAATAATGTATTTTTATGTTACTCAAAGTATTCAAAGTATTATTCTTTCAACATAAAACAAATATAAGAATTAATGAAATATTTTCCATTTATTTTTTTACATTAACTCTTCAAAATCTGGTGTGTATTTCACACTTCCAGCAAATACAATTGAGAAAAGCCACATTCGGTGTGCTCAGAAGTCACACATGGTTAGTGGCTACTGAGAGCACGGGGAGGCCATTTTGCGTTCATTTTCTATTGACTGCTTTTGCTGTGGCCCCAGATTACATTTCCTGTTTCTCTGCATATCTAGTGATTGTTTATTGAGAACTAGACATTGGTATAATCTTTCTCTGAAGGCTTGTGATTCTTGTTTTAGCAGGCAGATCAACTGCTGGCTGATCATCTTGACCTTGAGCAGACTTGGAGCTATTCTTTGCTAGTGTGGATCTGTGGAAAGCTCCAGCCCCTTCATCTTCCCTGAACTCAGATCTCTGCCTCCTCCACTTAGCAGGACAGCCAGGCTCGCTCAGACCCCAATCTCTGTGTCATGGTCTGAAAATTTCCTCCAGGAAGATAACTGGGAACTGGGGGGCTCACCTCACAGGGTGGGCTTTTCCTGCTTCAGGATCACTCTTGTACTGCTTGAGGTCCGCAGCCCAACAGCATTGTCTCATTCGTTTTGCGCAGTTTTACAGCTGTTTACAGCGCATGGGTTAGTCTGGTACTGCTTATTTCATTATGGTAGAAGCAGAAGTGCTGGCAAATTAGTCTTACGTTTTTACATGTAAAAACTAAAGGAAAGTTTCACCTACAGAAGACTAGCAGTGCAATAATCCTATTTAGATCTTTTCCAGAAACAATGATACTGGTCAGCAACCAGTCACTTCATGCAGAGACTATAAACTCCAGGAACATCCTCTGAAGAGCAGTGGACACAAGATGAGTTCTAACAAATATTATCAGCAACCAAGGAAAACAGAATGAGAGAAAACGAAGCTGAGCCAAGATTTTGTTCAAGCAAGCGCACTATAAATATGCAGACTACTGCATAAGCACAAAACAGGCTGTGAATAAAAATGTTCACGATGATGGTGCTGGTGTTTATGACTGTACAGAGCTATCCCACGTGATATTCTCACAAGGGCTCCTGAACGACAGCTACAAAACGCATTATGTGGTGTGCATGAAAATGCTAGTCAAATAATTACACACGTTATGTTTCACCGAAATAACATTTCCAATATTGTTCTTTTATATTGTGCAAAGACATTTGTACAAGGTTTTTCTGAAAGTTTTGCCTTTCATCGTGTATGACACAACATTTCTGAGGATGGAGTCAATATGTGAAAAAGCACACACACAAATAATCACATTGCTTCTTGCATTTTAAATTCAACATCTCTCATAAAGAGTGGCTCAGAGAAATGTCCATCTCCTGGAATACTGTCTAGTTACAAAGATTTGGTTAAAACATTTTAAATGGGTGTGTTATCCTTGTAAGTCCATTCTATTTGTTGCACAAACACCTACAAAATAAAATTTTTCACCACATTATAAATTCTGGCAAATTATAATCATAAACTAAATAAATAGGATTAAGTATATTAATTATGTTGATTTTAAAACAGTCCCAAATTACATTTTGTGGCTCAGCATAAAGGAAGGAGAGTAAGTAAGGAAACTGGCAAACAGGACTCCCTTTCTTATCAGGATACTAGATTCTTGAGATGAAGAACGTTTAATGGATTATCCATAAATAAAAAACAAAATGACTACGGTATACATTATTTAAGTTTTGTCATATAAAGCTCAGGACTTTCACTTTTAAAGGCATGTAAAGCTGAAGGTTGTCTGAAGTAATATTGGATATACACGACCACATCTCTGAGCTCAAATGTGTGCTTCTATTACCCCCACTGCTTGCAAACACTTAGGACTAAACTTCAAAACACTCCAAAAAGTGTTGTGTATGTTCAACTATTCTTTTTTGTGCCCTAAGTTTCACTTGTGAACAAAAATGATGGCATTTAAAACTGTTCAAAGTGGTATGCAAGGTAACTAAGATCTGTACAGAAGATAGAGTGGCAACAGTGACACAAATAATGTTGGAACCAAAACCACCAAGAAAATATTGAGTAAATTAGGCTCAATTCTTCATGTTTCTAATGGATACCTGGATAATTTAACTTTTTGAAGATCATGAGATATAGATTATAATTTTGGGAGGAGTGAAGTAGAGAACTTAGGTAGTAATATAAAATTCAAGATTAAATAAAAGGAGAAATACAAATGCAATATTGCCTTTAACCATTTAGATCAAGAGTGGGCAGGCCTGCAGACCAAATCAGCCCTTTGCCTGTTTTTGTAATTTAAGTTGTTTTTTTTTTTTTTTGAGAAAGATTAGCCCTGAGCTAACATCCGTAGCCAATCTTCCTCTTTTTGCTGAGGAAGATAGGCCCTGGGCTAACATCCATGTCCATCTTCCTCTACCTTATATGGGACGCCACCACAGCATTGCTCAATAAGTGGTGCATAGGTCCGCGCCTGGGATCCAAACCGGCGAACCCCGGGCTGCCAAAGTGGAGCGCGCAAACTTAACTGCTACGCCACCGGGCCGGCCCCTGTAAATAAAGTCTTAACAGCACACAGTCACACTTGATCACTGACATGTTGCCTGTGGCTGTTTTCACACTACAACAGCAGAGTAAGAAGCTGTGACAGACACTTCATGGCCGACAGAGACCAAAATATACTACCTGCATTTTATAGGAAAAGTTTGATGATACCAGATCTAGGTAACTGTCTAAATTTTTCAAGTCATTTGGTTTCTTAATACAACATTACAACATATTTATATTTTAAAGACTTGAGAATATGTATATACCAGTCTAAGCAGAATAAAAGTCCAACTTCAGTTAGAACTGTGGAGGTACAAACTCTTTTGTTATACGAAGAATTAAATAAAATTTTATAAGACTTAAAAAGTCTATATCCTATTTATGAGTCCCAATGAAAAGTTTAAAATACACATTTATACAGATAATCTACATAATAATGTTAACTTTCCTTCCAAGTTTAACTTAGAGCCTATATACTGTTTCTGGACTTCTGGTTCACAAAATCTAAATTATAGCACCATTATTTGAAAGCTAAAAAGACCGCGATGGCTGGGCCAGCAGTGAACTGATTCTGAGGCGTGCTCGTCACAGCACACAGCAGACTGTGGCTGCCACTCACCAGGAGGCGTGTAGGCGTCCATCGAGGTCTGCACCACCAAGGACCTGCGCTTGGAAGGCATCGGCACTGCCATCTTCCTTTCTTTGTGTTTAGCAAGTGCTGCCTGAACAGCTTCTGTATGGACATCTAAAACAAAAAGAGAGCTCAATCACTCCATTGTTCACGAACATCCCAAAGGCCTCATGCTTCTCCTTTCTCTCTGGTCCTGTGAAATAGTTCATCTTCCTACAGAAACTGTCACAAATGGATGGGTGGGGAAGGAAGGAAAAGAAGTATAAGCCTGCTAGTTTGAAAGGTGCAGAAAGACGACATTCAAATTCATTCGTAGTCTTTCATTATTCATATTATTATCCTAGAATCTGTATAAATAATCAAATACTGGCTGCAAATTGCTGTGTGATTTTTCCTTTTCTTAGGGTGAGTGGACCTTCACCTTCGGATATTTCTTCATAGGTCACATTTTCAACCTCATAATTCATTTCGATGTCGGTAAAGGGAGATATGTACACCTTGTAGGTCATTAGTAATGATTTTAGCAAACACTGGGCTCAGTGTCAGACCTTTTGAGTATATTAAGACCAGAAATATTTATTGAATGCTACTTTGTAAGGCAGCATCTTCAGGGCTGGGAGTACAGCAGAGAATCAGGGAGACAAGGTACCGTGTCTCATGCAGCTTACCTTCTAATGGGTAAGAGACAGAAAAGATAGTCAAGGAGGGAAGGAATTAAAACAGGATAAACAGACTGACTCAGTAGCTACTTAATCATAAAGCCAGGAAAGAGTTCTCTCAGTGTGAAATCTGACCAGGAAGAATGAGCCAGCCATTCTGTCAGGACAGAATCTCCAGGACACAGAGAAAAACCAGCTCAGTGGCCCCAGACTGTGAATGAGAATGGTGCTGGCAGAATGAAGGCAACACCGGGAGTTGGACGAGGGCTTCATGGGCGTGGTCAGGAGTCTGGCTCCTATTCTAAGTCTGACCGGAAAGCACTGGGAGATTTGGGAAGGGAGGGCGTGATCTGATTCCACTTTGGCTGCAGGAGATTGAGAGTGGAAGCCAGGAAAACAGTTAGAGGGCAGCAATCAGACAAGAGACGACTACACCCACAATCTCTGCACAATTCTACAGAGGAGGCATTCTTAGTACTCCCATTTCACAGAGGAGGAAGCAGAGGTATGAAGCTCTCCCAGAGTCATAAAACTGGTGAGTGGCATGCTAGGGTTGGCACCCAGGTATGAACACCTCCAGGGCCACACCCTTCACTAAGCACACTACAGCCCAGCCAGTCCTGTGAAAACGCCACCCTGTTGATGTCTTAAAACAGTGGTCACCCAGCCACAGTCCTGGGCCAAATGAAGCTGTCTCTTTCTGTAAATAAGGTTTCATCGGGACAGAGTGCACCCCCTTATGTATGTGTAGACTATAGCTGGTTTCACACTGTTAAAGCAGAGTTGAGTAGTTGTGACGGAGACCATAATGACCTAGAAAGCTCAAAATACTTGCTACCTGGCCCTTTACAGACAGCATTTGCCAACACTGTTTTAGAGCGTATCACACACCACACACAATGGACTTATTTATTGCTTTATTTTGTTTATCTTTTGTGTGCACTGTTCTTTTCTCCTTAGCTGGACTCAAAGCACTGTAACACAAAAATGTAGTTTATTGTCACTCTTTTTCTTAAACTCCCAGGGTAAAAACTGTGACTGAATGACATGACTTCATGGCCTGAAACTAAAGGGCTCATCAATGAGCTGGAGAGAGTACATCAACTCTTCACATATTAAACACTTTCAGTTTTATCTATTCTCTCTTTTAAAACTTTTTGGCTATAATTTCAAATTTACAGAAAATTTGCAAGAATAGTACAGAGAACTCCCATATAATTTTTACCCAAATTCACCAATTGTTTACATTTGATCCCATTGCTTTCTCTATTTTTTCCTTTTGCTAATCATTTGAAAATAAACTGCAGATATCATGCCCCTGTATCTCTAAATATTTCAGTGTATTTCCTAAGAACAAAGACATTCTCTTATGTAACATAAATTCTCAAAACCAGGAAATTTAACAATGATACAAAACTACTCTCTAATCCCAACTCCACGTTCAAATGGTGCCAACTGTCCCAGTAATTTCCTTTGTAGTTATTTTGTCTTCCTAGTCTATGATCCAACCCAGGACGATAGATGCATCCACTCGTCACATTATCATTATGCCTCTTGGACCTGGAACAGTTTCTTAGCTTTTTTTATTTTGAGGCTTGCATGGCTCCAGTTTGGACCAGGAAGATCACTTCAAGCTGGCCTCTGTGTGTCCTTTGGGCAGGTCCCCATCCTTTTTTAAGCACTTTCTTACTTTCTGTTGCAACACATGTCGCAGAGTCATGGTGTACTTTCCCTAATGCAGCCCTGGAATCAGAGACCTAGCTCTTTTTAGTGAACAATGATATTTAGAAACTAAGATCTGGGCATGAGGTATGTTGGTTGCTACCAGGAGTCAGCGTTTCTAGGCCCTCTCAGCAGACAGAACACACATACTTGTGCACTTAAAGCACACACACACATCAATTTATACCCACAGATATACATAATACTTCTACCCACATCTATATCTATTGAAAGCCACAAGTTCACACTAATATCTCCTATTTCAATCCAACATTATATGATTCATTCTAGGCTTTAACTTTTCCATAATTTTAACTCTTTTATCCAAGAAAAAGAAACTTAGCTCTTATTATCCTCAATATATTTACTAATTTGCTTAAGCTGGGAGATACAGAAAGCAAATTTAGAATTCCTAGCTAATACCACTGTGAAAAGAAATCTACTAAGTAGAGGTCAATATTAGCTTACAGGTGGGGGGAAATGGTATAAAATATACATTTAGTGAAATGTTAAAATCTTAGGGACATCTGATAAATTCTGATGAGTGTAGATACACCTATACCATTACCCAACCCAGATATATGACATATTTATCAACCCAGATTTCCCACATGTCCTCTTCCAATCAATCCCCACCCTGAATAAAGAGCCACTGTTCACTCTTTTGACCTGTTTTCCTTGGTTCTCGACTTCCATACAAATGGAATCACATAGACTCTATATGGCCCTATAGACTCTATACTATAGAGTTGACTCTTTGCTCAATATATTCATCCATGTGGTTGAATTTATCTGTACTTCATAGGTTTTTACTGATGAGAACTATTACAACATATGAATAGATCATAATTTGTTCATATTTCTCCAGTTGATGGATATTTATGTCGTGTCCGAGTTTGGGCTATTATGAAAAATTTATTGTGAAGATTCATGCACACGCATTTATATGGACAGGTATTTTCATTTCTCTTGGGTAAATGTCTAAAAGTGTCATTGCTGGGCCGTATGGTAAGTGCATGTTTAAATTTTAAAGAAATCACCAAACTGTTTGCCGAGTGGTTGTAATATTTTACATCCCCATCAGCAATGTATGAGATTCTAGTCCTGCCACATCTTTATCAACACTGGGTACCGTCAGTCTTTTCTATGGTAGCCATTCTCATGGTAGTGAAGTGGAATCCTACAACAGATTCAGGTCTGCATTTACCCGATGGCTTCTGTTGAGCACCTTTCACGGGTTCATTGCACATTTGCATATCATCTGCTGTGAAGCATCTGTTCAACTTTTTGTTTATTTTTTGAGGTGCCTTTTTATGACTGATTTATAGTAATTCTAGATATATTATGGATACAAGTTATTTTTTAGATATATGTTTTGAAAATATGTACCCTGAGTCTTTGGCTTACCTTTCACGCCCTTACCAGAGTATCTGATGAGAAATTTTTAATTTTCATGAGACTCGCTTTATTTTTTCCTCTCTAGTTAGTGCTTTTTGAATGCTGTCTGTGAAATCTTTGCCTATCCCAAGGTCCAAAAGGTATTCTCCTTTGTTTTCTCCTGGAAGCATTACAGTTTTTTACCTTTTACTTCTAGGTCTAGAAACCATCTCAAGTTCATTTTTCTAAGTAGTAGAAGTTGAGGTTGGAATTCACTTTTCCCCCATATGTCTACCCAATTTTTCAAGTACCATTTGTTGTCAAGATTTTCCTTGCCTCATTAAACTATCTTGGCTCCTTTGTCAAATATCACCTGTATGGGTCTGATCTTGGACTCTCTATCTGGTATAGTTAATCTATTTTCCTAACCTTCTAATAGTTCTATCACTATTTTGATTTTGGTAGTTTTTTTGTTAGAATATCATTTATTGAAGCCATGTCTCAGAGAAATTTATATTTTACCAATTTTTTTTTTTTACTGTGGCAAAAAATACGTAACATATAACCCACCCACCCAACAATTTCCAGATAGTCAGTACAACATTGCCAACCACGTGCACATGGTTGTGCAACAGACTCCTAGAACCCCACATCCTGCAAGAATGAAACTCTACACTCACTTAACAGCAACTCCCCCCACCCACCGTCTGGCACCCACCATTCTACTTTCTGTTTCTATGAGTTTGACTACTCTAGGTACCTCATATAAGTGGAATCATGAAGTACTTGTCTTTTTGTGACTGGCTTATTTCACTTAGCATAATGTCCTCAAGGTTTATTCATGTTGTAGCACGTGTCAGAATTTCCTTCCTTTTTAAGGCTGAATTATATTCCCTTGTATTTATATACCACATTTTCTTCATTCACCCATCCATGGATATTCAAGTTGCATCCACCTCCTGGCTGTTGTGAATAATGCTGTTATGCTCACTGGCAAAGAAACAACTATTCGAGTCCCTGCTTTCAATTCTTTCAGAAATTTTTTTTCTTTTTTTTTTGGTGAGGAAGATTGTCCCTGAGCTAACATCTGTGCCAATCTTCCTCTATTTTGTATATGGGACGCCGCCACAGCATGTCTTGATGAGCAGCGTATAGGTCTGTGCCCAGGATCCGAACCCCGTGAACCCCAGGCCGCCAAAGCAGAGCATGTGAACTTAACCACTACACCACTAGGCTGGCCCCTCTCTATTCTGTTCCATTAGTCCATATGTCTGGCTTTATGTCATACCACACTGTTTTGATTACCGCAGCTTTGTGATGTTTTGAAAGCAGGAAGTGTGAGGCCTCCAGCTTTGTTCCTCTTTTCCAGGATTGTTTTGGCTATTCAGCGTCCTTTCAGATTCCATATGAATTTTAGGATTGTTTCTTCTATTTCTACAAAAAGTGCCATTGGGATTTTAGTAGGGATGGTTATTGCGGTTTTACAATAAGTTTTGAAATTAGGTAGCACGAGTCCTCCAAATTTGTTCTTTTCAAATTTGTCTTGGCTATCCAAATTTGATCCCATTTTCATGGAAATTTTAGAAATATCCTGCAATTTCTATAAAAATCCTGCTGGGATTTTAACTGGATTCATATTAAATCTATAAATCAATGTAAAGAGAGTTAATATTGAGTCTTCCAATCAATGAACACGGTATATCTCTCCATTTATTTTTCCTTTAATTTCTATCAATAATGTTTTGTAACTTTCACTGAAGAGGTCTTCCTAAGTCTTGGATGTTAACGACGTTATTGTAAAAAGAATTGTTTTTTTATTTCACTTTAAGTTTTTGTTGCTAGTATATAGAAATACAATTGGTTTTTTTACATTGAACTTCTTACACTTCTACAAAATTCACATTATTTCCAGTAGTTTTTTAAAGTTTTTAAAATGTTCTAAATAAACGATCATATCTGTAAATCAAGATAGTTTTACCCCTTCCTTTCCAGTCTTTGTTTTTTATTTATTGTTCTTGCCTTATTTCACTGGTTAGGACCCCCAGTAAGCACAACATGGAATAGAATTGGTGAGAATGGCTATCCTTGTCTGGTTCTTGATTGTGGAGGTAAAGCTATAGGTTTTTTTGCCCAGGTGGTCTTTATTAAATAAAGAAAGTTCCCTTTTGTTCCTAATTTTATAGGAATTTCTATAAGGAATGATTATTGAATTTTGTCAAATGGTTTTAGCATCTAGCAAGATGATCAAATGAATTTTCTCCTTTATTTTCTTAACATGGTGAATTACACTGATCGACTGAACCAAGTTTACAATGCAAAACTATACTACATCACAGTAATTGGTCATTATATATTATTATCCCTTTTATATACTTCTAGGTTTGATTTACTAATAATTAAGAGGCTTTGCATCTGTATGTCAAGAAGTATAAAGGGGGGCCGGCCCTGTGGCTTAGCAGTTAAGTGCACGCGCTCCGCTACTGGCAGCCCGGGGTTCAGATCCCGGGCGCGCACCGACACACTGCTTCTCCGGCCATGCTGAGGCCGTGTCCCACAGACAGCAACTACAAGGATGTGCAACTATAACATACAACTATCTACTGGGGCTTTGGGGGGAAAAAAAAACAGAGGAGGATTGGCAATAGATGTTAGCTCAGAGCCGGTCTTCCTCAGCAAAAAGAGGAGGATTAGCATGGATGTTAGCTCAGGGCTGATCTTCCTCACAAAAAAAAAAAAAAGAAGTATAAAGGGTTTGAGATTTTACCTTGCACACAAGCTAACAAGTGAGCCTGCCACAGTTTCACGGATGCTGGCAGAAGACATGAGACTCCTAGGTCAGAAACAAAGAACTTTACTCCACACAGCAAGAGCAGTAGCTAAGGTACCAGCATCTGCATCAGTTCCCGAGCACAAGTTCCCCCAGGGTAACATGACGAGAGCTAGGTGACATCTGCACATGTAGTAGGGCAGATTACAGGAGAGGAATCCTGATCTTAGGGTACCCAAACATTTTACCATGAGCAGTAAACACACCTGCCCTTGGCTCCAGATGGAAGCACTCTCTCTATCTTCCAAAGTTGTAAACAAATCTGTTTCTCTGGAGAGAGACACTGTCTCTATCTTGCAAGGCTGTTTGCCAGACAAATATCTTTCAAAAGATAGTCTGGAGGAAAGAGTAGTTAGTGTCTCTGGTCACAAGATGTGCAGAAATGCCAGCAGCCCCTGGAGAACTGTCTCCTCACACTGTGTTCCAGATGGGTGTGGGTCTGTACTCTTCTCCGTATGCTTGTCTCAAGTTTTTGTACTGGGGTTTGTTTGCCACATAAAAGGAGTTGGGAAGTCTTGTCTCTTCTTCTGTTTCCTGAAAGAACTTGTGTAAGAATGTTGTGTTTGTTCTTCTATATTTGATAGAATTCACCAGTGAAACCATCTGGGCCTGCATTCTCTTTAAAGGAAGATATTTGATAATTAATTCCATCTCTTTAATGGATAAAATACTAGTCAAATTTTGTACATTTTATGGTGGTTTTACTAAGTTGTGTTTTTAAAGGAATTTGTCCATTTCATCATTGTGAAATTTACTGGCATAAGATATTTCATAGTCTTATCTTCCTTTTAATATCCATAGGAACTGTAGCATAAACCCATTCATTTGTGATATTGGTTATATACGTTTTCTTTTCTTCTTGATCAATCCCGCTAGTAAAAATTTTCTTTTTTTTCTATTTCATCACTTTCTGCAATTAACTTTATTATTTCTTTCCTTTTATTTATTTTGTCCTAATTTTCTTTTCTATTTTTAGTCCTTTAAGGTGGAAACTTGGATCACTGATTTTAACTTTTCTTCTTTTCTGACTTAAGCATTTACAGCTGTGTATTTCCCTCTGTGCACTGCTTTAGTTTCTTTCCACAAACTTTGATATGTTGTACTTTCATTCAGTTTAAATGTTTTCTAATTTCCCTTGTGATTTATTCTTTGCCCTATGGGTAATTTAGAATAGTATTGTTTAATTTCTAAATATGTGGGGCTTCTCTAGATATCTTATTGATTTCAAATTTGATTCTATTGTGATGAAAGAAAGTATCTTTAAGATTTTAAAATTTTTATTGAAATTTGTATTATGGCCCAGCATATAGTCAGTCTATCTTGTTAACATTCCATGTATAATTAGACGGAATGTTTATTTTGTAGTTTTTGGGTACGGTGTTCTAATAAATGTCAATTAGGCCAAGATGATTTATACTCTTTTCAGATCTTCAATATCCTTCCTAAATTTTATAACTAGTTGTTCTTTCAGTTACTGAAAGAGGAACATTAAGATTCTCCATCTAAGATTGGAGATGCGTCTATTTCTCCCTTCTGTTTCGTAACTTTTAGCTTTACACGTTTTGAAACTTTGTTCCTACATGCATATATATTAAGGTTTGTTATTTCTTCCTGATAGACTGACCCTTTTATTGTTATGAAATGTCCTTTTTAACTGTGGTCATATTCCTTGTCTTGAAATTGACTTTGCCTGATAAATATAGTCACTTCAACTTTCTTATGCTCACTGTTTGTATAGTATATATTTTTTCCATCCTTTTAATTTTAACCTGTTTCCTTTAAAGTACACCTTTTATAAACAATATATAGTTGAGTTTTACTTTTTTTAATCCACTTAGAGAATCCCTGCCTTTTGTCCACTTACACTTAATGGTTGCACTTAAGTCTGATATTTTACTATTTATCGTCTATTTTTCACAATGGATTTTTATTCTTCTGTTTCCCCTTTCCTTTGTGCTTTTGGTTTAATCAGGTTTTTTTCTTTAGTATTCTAGCTTAGTTCCCTTATTGGATTGTTAGCCATATCTGTATGGATTATTTTTAATGGTTGATGTAGGAATTAAAAAATATATCCCTAACACACTCTACTTAGAGTTAATATTGTTCCACTTTGGAAAAAAGAAAAAAAATTTTGCAGTAGAATCCCACTTATCTCCATTTTTTTGTGCTATTGTTGTCATATATTTTACAACTACATTTATAACTACCACTACACAATGTTATAATTTTAGCTTTAATTTAAACAGTTATTTTTAACGATACAAAGAAAAAATGGGTATCTTCATTCTTTCTTTTATACGAATTCCATCTGTTCTTTCCTTTTAGCCTGAAGTGTGTCCTTCAGCACATCTCACAGTTCACGTCTGCCAGCAGTGAAGTCTCTGCTGGCCCCAGCTGTCTCCTCTGACACCTTAAGCCAGTAAGACTATGGATTTCAGAAGCCACAAGTCATGTACAGACTAGAGAGTGCCCTTAGGAAAAATGCTGCAATTCTTACCAGGTTCAGTTCCTAAATTTCAAGGGTAGACTCCTCCTCCTTTCTGCCTGCTTTCAATCATTCTCCAGTGCCTTCCAAAAAAAACTGTTTTGAGGGGATGGTCCAGATTTTATCACATATCTGTAAGATCAGTATGACGAATCTACTGCACCATTACTGGAGCTGGAAGAACTTCTACTTTATTAAAAGATATCTTTTAATAAAGATATTAACAGAATTCTGTGTTGACATTTTTTTTTTATTTGGCATTTTAATGATACCATTCCAATGTTCTAAAGAGAAGTCAGCTGTAAATTGCATTGTTGTTTCCCTTAATATAATCTCTTCTGTTCTGTCTGACTTCAAGATTTTCTCTTTATCTTTGGTTTTCTTCAGTTTGACCACAATGTACTCAGGAGTGCTTTTCTTTGTCTTCATCCTGCTTGGGGTTCATTGAACTTCTTGGACCTAAAGTTTGTTTACAACAAATCTAGAGAATTTTTAGCCATTATTTCTTCAAATATTTTGTCTGCCCATTCTCTCCTCTCCTTCTGGGACTCCAATTACATGTGTATGAGACTACTCACTACTGCTGCACAGATCAATCACTAAGGCTGTTCTTCAGATGGAATCATTTCTATTGACCTATCTTCAGGTTTATTAAGTATTTACTGTCTCCAATCTACTATTAAGCCTATCCACCTGCAGTTTTCATTTCTGATGTTGTATACTGTACTGCTAGAATTTCCATTTGGCTACTTTAATAGTTTCCTTTACTGTTCTGAGTTCCCTAGCATTTCTTCATTTTGAACATATTTTCCTTTCAGTCCTTAAAGGACTTACAATAGCTGCTTTAAAGTTCTTGTCTGCAGTTGGCTTTATTAACTGTTTTCTCTTGACCATGGGTCACATTTTCCTGTTTCTTTACGTGTCTAGAAGGTTTTGATAGCATGATGGAGCCTGTGGATGATACTTTATGAAGATTGGGTTCTGTTACCTTCCGAGTGTTGATCTTTGTTCTGGCAGCCAGTTCACTTGGCTGGACTCAAGCTCTAGACTGTCCCAGACTGTCCTCCCTGTTGCTAGCAGCTAGAACCTATTCAGAATAGAATCCAACCTCCAAGCTGTTCTCTCTGCTGGGCTCCCACAAGCATGCACAGTTCCAGCATTTGCCAAGAATCTGAATGGAGTTTATACTGAGAGTCGGGGACTCCCTGCTTTGTGGCTCATTCTTTCCCAAATTTTCCCCTGAATTTTCAAATGATCTGACAGTCCCCAATTCTTTTTTTTGACACATCAAGCCAGTAACTCTATGGCTTTCAGCTTGGATTTTAGAAGTCCCACACTACGGCAACTGAGGAGTATATTCAAGGTGAAAATCCAAATCAATATGAATCTCACATGGTGCTACACTTTTTTCAAGTGGCCCTTCCATTTTTGGCCTATGTTTGGGAGTTGCTCTGGGGGAGAATTGATCTGATACCAACTCCAGAACCAAACCCTATATTCCCTCCCATCTTTTTTTTTTTAATTAAAGAATTTAATGAGATTATCCAAGTCAAGTAAAATATAACTTCAAACCCTACTTGGTTGAGAACAATTTATAATCATCTTAATGGAAGACTCTTACCTAAATTAAATCCTTCATAAAATGAATTTTTTTATTTGTGATATTAAGAAAAAAGAAACATGCTAGGATCTACTGAAAACGTCTGAAGCTAAGAGGGAAAAATAGCTCAAACCATCACTTGACTATGTTCCTCAAAATAAAATTATTTAAAATAACAACTGATCCCCAAAATTTGAAGTCAAAGGCACAAATTAGGGGATTCATTTTTTTTTGTCTTCAAACAACAGTTTTAAGTTACACTGCTGAAGAACTTGTTAAAACTGAAGTCTACCTACAGACTTTTGCTATGACTCCATGTCTCAAACTCAGTTGCTTTAAGAAAACTATTTTCAGTTACAAGTTTTCTAATTACAAGTTAAACTTATGGGAAAAAATTTAATGTAATATTCCACTTGATTGATCCAGGTTTTTAAAAAAATTTCTTCCTCTGATTAGTAAATAGCCAATGAGATGCAAATCAGTCAACAGCTATTCAATTGATTCTTACACAAACCTGGGATCTGTTCACCTGATTCAAAAATGAAATGTGGAATTAGTGATGAGATGAGAGAGGTACGAAGTAGCCGCATTACTTTTATTTTCTGACACCTTCTGGCATACCAGCAACTGCCACTTGAAAAAAAAAGTCAGCATACACACTAACCTTGGGCAAATCATTAAACTTCTGTAGATCCTCATCCATAAGATATAGGAGTTATATTTAATGATCTATCAAACTAATTCTTTTCAAAAAGGCAACTCTGTTCTATTTTTAACCACAGCGGAGCTTTTGTAGAAATTGACAGGATATCTCTAAAATTTCTATGAAAATGCAATCAAATTTCGGTGGCCAAAACAAACTGCGTCTACTAAATAGAGCCAGCGGAGTGCTCAGGCGGTGGCCAGCAGTCTTGCCCTCCAGTCCGCAGCACTGACAGGCATTCCTCCTCACCTCTGCCCGTGGATGGTGGCTAGTGAAAGCAGCCAACTTTCCCTCTCATGTTCCTTCTGTATCACATTAGGAACAGGGACACACACCCAGAGCAGAGAAACTTCCTTCCAGGCCTGAACTGATGATTTCAATCTACTTCAGATTTACCTCCCAATCTCTTTTCAGCACATTCCTCCAAAAGACCAGTTTTTAGGAAAGTAACCAAAACAACAGTGACAACCCTGAAAACTGTGCTTGGTCTACTAAAAGGGAGGAGGTACACTTGGGGTTTACATGGCACTCACAACAACAACAACACACACACACAGTGTATTAACCTTTGTCCTTAGTGCCCAGAATAGTAATTTGATGTCTCATGTTTAAAACAGAAAAACTACTACCATGACAACTGATACCCAGCTTTTCTTAAAGTTCTTATAGAGATGGTTTGCCTCCTCTTTACATATGGTCTTCTTTTTGCCTCCAAATTGGTATTCTTCTCATTTTCTTCATATTTCCTATCTGATCATGATTTGGTCAATATAATTAAAATGCTTGTGTTAAAAATAATTTTATTTTATTTTATTTTTTTTTTAATAAATTTTTTGTTTATTGCAGTAACATTGGTTTATAACATTGTAAAAATTTCAGGTGTACATCATTGTACTTCAATTTCTGCATGGACTACATCATGTTCACCACCAAAATACTAATTACAACCCATCACCACACATGTACCGAATTATCCCTTTCACCCTCCTCCCTCCCCCCTTCCCCTCTGGTAACCACCAATCTAATCTCTGTCCCTATGTGTTTGTTTATTGTTGTTATTATCTACTACTTAATGAAGGAAATCATACGGTATTTGACCTTCTCCCTCTGACTTATTTCACTTTGCATTATACCCTCAATGTCCATCCATGTTGTCACAAATGGCTGGATTTCATCGTTTCTTATGGCTGAGTAGTATTCCATTGTGTATATATACCACATCTTCTTTATCCATTCGTCCCTTGATGGGCGTTTAGGTTGCTTCCAAGTCTTGGCTATTGTGAATAACGCTGCAATGAACACAGGGGTGCATGTACCTTTGCAAATTGGTGTTTTCAAGTTCTTTGGATAAATACCCAAAAGTGGAATAGCTGGATCATATGGTAGTTCTTTTTCCTTGATTTTTTGAGGAATCTCCATACTGTTTTCCATAGTGGCTGCACCAGTTTGCACTCCCACCAGCAGTGTATGAGAGTTCCCTTCTCTCCACATCCTCTCCAACACATATTGTTTCCTGTCTTGTTAATTATAGCCATTCTGACGGGCGTGAGGTGATATCTCATTGTAGTTTTGATTTGCATTTCCCTGATAGTTAGTGATTTTGAACATCTTTTCATGTGTCTGTTGGCCATCTGTATATCTTCTTTGGAGAAATGTCTGTTCAGGTCTTTTGCCCATTTTTTAATTGGGTTGGTAGTTTTTTTGTTGTTGAGATGCATGAGTTCTTTATATATTTTGGAGATTAAGCCCTTATCAGATGTATGGTTTGCAAATATCTTCTCCCAATTGTTAGGTTGTCTTTTCGTTTTGTTGATGGTTTCCTTTGCTGTGCAGAAGCTTTTTAGTTTGATGTAGTCCCATTTGTTTATTTTTTCTATTGTTTCTCTTGCCCGGTCAGATGTGGTGTTTGAAAAGATGTTGCTAAGACCGATGTGGAAGAGCGTACTGCCTATGTTTTCTTCTAGAAGTTTCATAGTTTCAGGTCTTACATTCAAGTCTTTAATCCATTTGGAGTTAATTTTTGTGCATGGTGTAAGGTAAGGGTCTACTTTCATTTTTTTGCATGTGGCTATCTAGTTTTCCCAACACCATTTGTTGAAGAGACTTTCTTTTCCCCATTGTATGTTCTTGGCTCCTTTGTCAAAGATTAGCTGTCCACAGATGTGTGGGTTTATTTCTGGGCTTTCGATTCTATTCCATTGATCTGTGTGTCGGTTTTTGTGCCAGTACCATGCTGTTTTGGTTACTATAGCTTTGTAGTATATTTTGAAATCAGGGAGTGTGAGACCTCCAGCTTTGTTCTTTTTTCTCAGGATTCCTTTAGCTATTCGGGGTCTTTTGTTGTTCCATATAAATTTTTGGATTCTTTGTTCTATTTCTGTGAAAAATGTTGTTGGAACTTTGATAGGGATTGCATTGAATCTATAGATGGCTTTAGGAAGTATGGACATCTTAACTATGTTAATTCTTCCAATCCAAGAGCATGGAATATCTTTCCATTTCTTTGTGTCTTCTTCAGTTTCTTTCAGAAATGTTTTATAGTTTTCGGTGTACAGATCTTTCACCTCTTTGGTTAAGTTTATTCCTAGGTATTTTATTCTTTTTGTTGCAATTGTAAATGGGATGGTATTCTGAATTTCTCTTTCTGCTACTTCGTTGTTAGTGTACAGAAATGCAACTGATTTTTGTATGTTGATTTTGTATCCTGCAACTTTATCATATTCGTTTATTACTTCTACAAGTTTTCTGGTGGATTCTTTAGGGTTTTCTATATATAAAATCATGTCATCTGCAAATAGTGACAGTTTCACTTCTTCCTTTCCAATTTGGATCCCTTTTATTTCTTTCTCTTGCCTGATTGCTCTGGCTAGGACTTCCAATACTATGTTAAATAGGAGTGGTGACAGTGGGCATCCTTGTCTGGTTCCTGGTCTTAGAGGGATAGCTTTCAGTTTTTCACCATTGAGGATGATATTAGCTGTGGGTTTCTCATATATGGTCTTTATTATGTTGAGGTACTTTCCTTCTATCCCCATTTTATTCAGAGTTTTTATCATAAATGGATGCTGTATCTTGTCAAATGCTTTCTCTGCATCTATTGAGATGATCATGTGATTTTTGTTCTTCATTTTATTAATGTGGTGTATTACGTTGATTGATTTGCGAACGTTAAACCATCCCTGCATACCTGGAATAAATCCCACTTGACCATGGTGTATAATCTTTTTAACGTATTGTTGTATGCGATTTGCTAGTATTTTGTTGAGGATTTTCGCATCGATGTTCATCAGTGATATTGGCCTGTAATTTTCTTTTTTTGTGTTGTCCTTGTCTGGTTTTGGTATCAGGGTAATGTCAGCTCGTAGAATGAGTTAGGAGCTTCCCCCTCCTCAATTTGTTGGAAGAGTTTGAGAAGGATAGGTATTAAGTCTTCTTTGAATGTTTGGTAGAATTCACCAGGGAAGCCGTCTGGTCCTGGACTTTTATTTTTGGGGAGGTTTTTGATTACTGTTTCGATCTCCTTACTGGTGATTGGTCTATTCAAATTCTCTACTTCTTCTTGATCCAGTTTTGGAAGGTTGTATGATTCTAAGAATTTATCCATTTCTTCCAGATTGTCGAATTGGTTGGCATATAGCTTTTCATAGTATTCTCTTATAATCTTTTGTATTTCTGAGGCATCTGTTGTAACCTCTCCTCTTTCATTTCTGATTTTACTTATTTGTGCCTTCTCTCTTTTTTTCTTGGTGAGTCTAGCTAAAGGTTTGTCAATTTTGTTGATCTTTTCAAAGAACCAGCTCTTGGTTTTATTAATTTTTTCTATTGTTTTTTTGGTCTCTATTTCATTTATTTCTGCTGTGATTTTTATTATTTCCCTTCTTCTACTGATTTTGGGCTTTGTTTGTTCTTCTTTTTCCAGTTCCTTTAGGTGCATTGTTAGATTGTTTATTTGAGATTTTTCTTGTTTGTTGAGATAGGCCTGTATCGCTATAAACTTCCCTCTTAGAACCGCTTTTGCTGTATCCCATAAATTCTGGCATGTCGTATTTTCATTTTCATTTGTCTCCAGGTATTTTTGTTTTCTTCTTTGATTTCTTCGTTAACCCAGTCGTTGTTCAGTAGCATTTTGTTTAATCTCCATGTATTTGTGGCTTTTCTGATTTTCTTCCTATAGTTGATTTCTAGTTTCATACCGTTGTGGTCAGAAAAGATGCTTGGTATTATTTCAATCTTCTTAAATTTATGGAGACTTGTTTTGTGGCCTAATATGTGATCAATCCTGGAGAATGTTCCATGTGCATTTGAAAAGAACATGTATTCTTCGGTTTTTGGATGGAATGCTCTGTATATATCTACTAGGTCCATCTGTTCTAGTGTGTCGTTTAAGGCCAATGTTTCCTTATTGATCTTCTGTTTGGATGATCTATCCGTTGGTGTAAGTGGAGTGTTACAGTCCCCTACTATTATTGTGTTACTGTCTATTTCTGTTAAAAATAATTTTATTTTAAAAAACTGAATAAACTATACCAAAATATTAAGAATAGTCATTTAAGGATGATGAAATTACAAGGTATTGTTTTGTGTTCATTGTTTTTGATATTTGCTGGGTTTTTTTGCTTTGAGGACTACTTTTGCAATCACATAAAAATTATATTAACATAAAACATTCATTTTAGAAAAGATGGATAAATAGGAAATGGACATTTTAAAGAAATGTGGATTTTTTCCACAAAGAAAAAAGACATTTTAAAATTGCTAGCACCACACACACGTCTGCTAAATTTTTTTCACAAAATTGAGAGAAAATAGTAAAAGAAGAATATGTTCAACCACAAAGAGACCAGCATGCCCCAGAATGAAAAAAGAGTTTACCTCCAGCTGGCCAGGAGTAAGAAATAAATATTTGTTGTTGTACGTCACTAAGACGTCGGACTGTTTACTGTACAGCAAAACTGACCAATACATAAACTAACGAAGTAACTAAACTTCAAACTAATTATTTTAAAAAAGGCAACTCTATGTTCTATTTTAACCACAAAACAATGGCATAATAAAGGTTTAAAAATATCTACAAATAGAACTCTGAAGATTCCATGAGACTACATGTCGACTACTATGTTAAGTAAAATAACAGGATGACTCCCCCTCCTCAAATGGCACCCATGGTGTTACCACTGAAGACCCCTGGAGAACATGCTAATCCAATCCAAACAAGGCCAAGATGTGGAAAGAGATTCACTTCCCTGTACTGAAGATTTTCCTCTGGAGTGTGCAGCGTATTTACGGCAAAAAGCAGTCTCTGCACTATTGAATAAAACATTTTGATCAGAATTTACCTCCACGTGTTAAGCTGTTGCAACGCTTAATTATCCTCACTCCAATCCCAAATATCCAAACCAAAGAGGAATGTTAGACCACCAACACCTTAGAACCATGATGAGATGGACAGATCTTTTCGGAAAGACGTTTTCAAACATGATGATTAGTGAGGGGAAGACAAACCCCCATCCTTGTGTGACTCTTCTGGTTCTTCTAACTTTGCTTTTCTCTTTTTTCCTCAACAAGGCTGGGTGCTCTCCTAGCTCCCTACTGGAAAGAAAACAGCCAACATTGATACTGGTTGAGATTTCTAGGTGTCTGATAGCCTGCAGGCAAGAGAAGAGAGACAAGAGGGATAAGACTACACAAGAGGGCAAAGTGACATGAAAAAAAATCTATCTTTTGCGAGAACCAACACCAGTACGGAGCCACAGAGAAGCCCCTGGGCAGCTCTGAGTGCCCTGGATGCAAGGAAGGGGGGTGTACTGGGTGAATAGGTAAGAAGATTGGAAAAGGGGTCTTAGCTGAGAATAAGTTTATAGTTCTTAGCCTAAAACCCAGATCAATCCTACAAGAGCTCATAAAACTAAAAACTTTTCAGAAAATATGGATAAGTAGGTTGCTACAGAACAAACCTTCCCTTGGAAGCTCAGCATCACTTCTCAAAACGAGTCTATGAATGAAGTTCAGCAGCTGTGAGCACTGGAAATCCACTGAGGCATTTGATTGTCACAAAACCTTAATTATGAATGTCCTGGATGCAGTTTCTACCCAGCCACATGAATTAGGAACTAGATGAGAGGCTGTGAAAGGGAAGTAAGGAGAAGTGGAAATCTCCCACTTGTATGGGGGTTGGGCAGAGGGAGGGAAGAGTGGAGGTACACTCGAGCGACACGGCCACTGCAATGAGCTTCCAGAGCACAGAGATCTGCTGGTCACACTGAGTGTCCTGAATTCCAATGACAGTCTGAAACACAGACTTAAAGAGACAAAAGTACACAGCAGGAGGAAGCAATCTGGCTCTAGAGCTGCACATTTAGTTTTATAGGGAAGAGAACTGTTACTGTCTACAATTTCTAAGTATCAATGGAGACAAGTACCAAAAAAGTGGTCCAAGATATTCCAGGCTGCCCATGAAGAGGCTAGGAAGTGGCAGTTTGCAATTTCATGTAAACTGAACATGATTTTATTTTGGGATTCCAAGGTGGCATTAATATCTTACCAAAGCAAAGAGGAAAGAAGCAGATACACCCAGGAAGCACTGAACTAGACAGGAGTGAGGGCCATCTGAGGGTAAACACGGCAAGGATGTGGTAGGAAGGGCAGAGATTTGAAAGCTTTCATAGCACAACACAAGGTACTGTGGTACCCAGAAGCTGAACGTGTTGACCTCCACCCTCCAGGGGGCAGGGGGTCGCTCACCACAGGCATTCCTACAAAACTGTCCAAGGGGGTGTTGGGGCAAGCTGTGCTGGCACACAATGCAGGAGCTGCATGCTGGAGAAGCAGCCGTGCAAGTGTACAGGAACCCAGAAGTAAAACTGCTTCTGCTAAAACGCTTCCACATCCTCCACTGATGCAAGTGAACATCATGCCAGCCAGCAAAGTAAAAACACATCAGGGCCCTGATCCACTCTTCTCTGAGAAGGCAATGAAGGGTGAATTTGGAGCTGGGAGGCAATAATCCAATAATAGCACATTTTGAGATATTAAGCAAAACTAAGTAAATCTCTCCTGTCTGTCTCCTTTCTGTCTCTACTGTAGCAGTTTATGGTTTATTCACTTTAGGTCTTTCATTTTAACACCCCAAACGCATCCATCTATTAAAAGAAAGGAGATATTTAAGGTCAGCTTCATGTAGCATTGAATAAACAGATCACTCTTGCTCCTAAAGAATCTGTTGGGTACTACTTATATTTATAGTGTTAGACAAATTGGCACGCTAAGAGATACTTCTTCAGCAGAATTTCACAAAGTATTGAAAATGATAATAAACCACTTACTATGTCATACAGTGCTGGAGAAACAGAAAAGATTATCTCCTCATAGAAGAATTTATTAAAAGCCTAGTAACATAGCACAAGTATTATGTAGCTATTCTTTGTATATGTCCATTTTCTGCAAACACCTCTTCCTAAAATAATCACTGTGGGTGATGAATCTGTAAATCCACTTGGTCTCCTCTCCGAAAGATGGACCTGACCCTACTCTTTGACTTCTGACGATTTCTCCAACTACTGTTTCCTCAGAGAAACTTCCAAAGTTTTTCTTTCCACTTAGTTCCACAAGCTGAGAGGGATGTAGCAATACAAAATGTTCCCATAGTTCTGGGGAAATGACAGAATGCTGAAGTCTTTGGAATCAGAATCCTGGTTCTGCCACTTACTAGCTGTAAAATACTGAATAATAATTTTTTAATCCCTCTACGCCTCTGATCATCTGTAAAATGGAAACTCATAGAGTCACAGTAAGAATTACCTAAGATGAAATATACAAAGCAAGCCACTAGCTACCTGTCACAGGGAAGGCATTCATTAATGACAGTTGCTTTTATTAATATTTTGAAGGACTGGGTTTGGCACAGAAGGTTTGATAAACTGAAAAGGCCCAAAGGAATCAGATTGTTGGTGTTTCCCACTTCGTCCTCACACACTGATGGCCTGAATTCTCGGAGCGACACCACCACCATCTGGTGTTCCTGGAGGCACATATTGTGATATGGGTAAACCTATGAACGGTGCTCTGCAACATCAGGGAAGAAGGCACCACCGCTGCCTACCTCTGGGGTGGGCCAGGTCACCGCAGCCTCTGGTCTGTTCCTGAAGGTAAATCCCAAAGTGTACTCGGTCAGAAGTCCTTCCTCTTCACAAGACTCCACATTTTTGACTCTAGTGTCAAAAGTCTCAATAAGGTCCTTGAACAGTTGTAAGTTCTTAATATACTGAACAGAACACTCCACTTCCCTCTTGGTTTCTTTATATAGATTGCACTTTCATTCACTCTGGAAGAAACTAGTATCCTGCAATACAGCAAGCAATGGGATATCTGGAGCATAAAAGTATCGGTGATCAGAATACCTTTAGCACCTCAGAGAATGGGTCTATCTGTATATATCCAGGGGTTTAGATTCTGAGAAAAATTGATGCTTGCCCCTTCACGTCTCCCTCCTGAAGTCAAGACCACGGTCCACTTCCCGGAGCTCCTGCTCCTCTCACAGAGCTCACAACACCGTACAATTAATACCACAGATGTGGACAGTGAGGGGACAGCCTCACAGACAACCACAAATCAAGAGAAGAGAATGCTCTCTTCAAGCAAGCTCACTTTATTTCATAGTAGCGGAGCAGTGAAGGTTACGGTTCTAGAGGCAGACTACTTGGGTTCAAATCCCAGTTCTTCCACGTGACTTTGGGCAGGTTACTAACACATCTGTGCCTCAGTTTCCTTATGTGCAAAAAAAGGAATGATGCAAGTACCTGCCCATTGGGTTGGCTACAAGGACTAAGTGAAGTCAATCCATGAAAGGGCTCAGGGAAGAGCCTGGCACGTGATGGTGTCAACATTGTACGGCACTGTCAGCTCTTAATATGATACTGCTCGTTATTAATGTAGTCTCTAAGTCTGAGAGAGAAGACAAAGAGAAGAAAGCAAAGTGAGGGAGAAACCAAGACTGTATCGAAAGGCTAAATGGGGACGAGTTCCTTGTGTTCTGACTGCTGCCACTGCTACCCTCTAGCCTCACAATCGGGGCCACCTATGCTCCATTCCATGAGGGTTTGTGGTTGTACTGTTTTTTGTTCTTTGGGTACATTATGCACAGAGAAGCAGAGGTGTAGGCAGTTGTGTAAAAATAGTGAAGACAGAGGGAAGGCAAGAGGAGAAGGAAGGGTAAGACGGTGCACTTCCAGAGAGCACTGTCTTGATCAGAGGTGGAGTGTGAAGGGGCAACCAGAGCCACCGCCAACCACCTGGTTTTCATCTACCCACTGTTTCAGGGCCATCCCCCGTCATCTCTCAATCTCCAGGAAAAATATGTAGTTACATGAATGCAGGGGTGGGGGAAGGACAGTGCATGGAAGGGGGGTCTGGTCTGATACTGTACTCATTCATTCAACAATCACTCTCTGAGCTCCTGCTGTGCAATAGGCCCTCCCTCTCACAGAACTGTTTGGGGATATAGACCAGTAAACCAATAAGATGACAGGATGTAACAAGTACGCCCTGCAAGGAGCATGTGACCAGTGAGTACAGAAGACGGGTGTCTGGCTCTGGGTGAGTTTGGGGCAGAGTTGGCAGGAGAGGTCTGGACAAGAAGCGACACGGAGAGTGGACCTGGGAGAACAGTGAGCGCTCCAAATCCATCCGATTATTGAGGATGTATGACAAAGCTTCATCTGCAGAGCACTGACTTGCTTATTCTTTAAATCCTTTCAGAAGTTCTTGGCCTCCCTGAAAGTCACGTCAGGCCGGCCAACATCAGACACCCAGGATGAACTTCTACTCACATGCACACACTTCTTTTCCAGTTTCTCAATCAATTTTCTTCATCCCTCTCTGTCTCTTTTGTTTTACATGACTGGTAGCTGCACAGACACACTACCTCTCACAGGGTCACTGCTTGGTCTTTGGCCTTTAGAATTGTTTTCACTGAAGAATGAATAACATCCCTATTCAACCACCAAATGAATATGTATCGAATGCCTTTGTTGTGCCAGGCTCTGCTCTAGGCATAAAGTATCTTTACTTTCTTTTCCATTATAAACTCACTCCAGGTTTAACACTTGTAACTAATGGTTTTGTCTTTAATGAATGATAAGGGGGACACAATTTTATACAGCTATAACCTAAGTACACAGGAAACACACCAAAAGTTAATTAGAAACACAAAGGCCAACAACTTTGTCCACCCATGAAACGAGGTGGTGAGACACCCCTGACTCATGCGACAGAGACATTACATGAGTTACAGAAAAAGCGTGTAGAACAGCGCCCAATACGAAGCGAGGGCTCAGTAAATCCTGGCTGCTCTAGGCTGATGACTGTTTAGAACAAACACCAGGGTTTGCTATGTGTTTTGGAGACCACGGTTAAGTACCAATATGCTAGCTGCTGCTACTGTTCTGCGCTTTCTAGAATTTCATACAAATGAATTGTGTAAGATTAGTCTTTTGTGTCTGGTTTCTTTCTAGTAGCATGATGCTTTCAGATTGACCCACGGCAGTCTGCACTGGCTCATTGTTCTTTCTTGCATCTTGCCTCCTCTCAGCCCTCTGTTCTGCCACCTAAATTCTTCAATCAGCTTAAGTTCCATACAGGACCCTGGGGGGACTTTTATTAGAATTGAATGTAGATTAGGGAAGCTGAACTCTACAGGATCGTGATTTCCTGGCCATTATCACAGTGTATCCATTCATTTTGGTGCTCTTTGATGTCTTTCATATAAAATTTTATAATTTTCGCCATAAAAGTCTTGCAAAGTCTTGCACATCTTTTGTTTGAATTTTCATTAGGTCCCTTATAAAGTTTTGTTGCTATTGTACACAGAACTTTTCTAATTATATTTTTACATTTGTTGCTAGTGTATAGAAATATTATTAATTTGTTTGTTCAGATTATATCGACCCATTATGCTAAACCCTCCTTATTTCTAATAATTAACCTATAGATGATTTCGGGGTTTCTGTGTAGACAATTCCCTTTCTCATTACCGTCCTTGTCTATTACTGACACAGGCCTCTGTCCTAGAACGAATCGGGAAGGCTGTCTTCTCTCTCCTTCCGTTCTCTGAAGTTGTTTGTATAGAATCAGACTGGTTAAGTTTTTGCAAGTTGGGTATGACTTAAACATAAAATCTCTGAGAGCCTAGTGTATTCTTTATGAGAAGGTTTTTAGCTACTGTTTCCATTTATTTATTTATTTATTTATTTATTTATTTATTTTTGTGAGGAAGACTAGCCCTGAGCTAACATCCATGCCAATCCTCCTCTTTTTGCTGAGGAAGACTGGCCCTGAGCTAACATCTGTGCCCATTTTCCTCCACTTTATACGGGACGCCACCACAGCATGGCCTGACAAGTGTTGTTCCGGTGCGTGCGTGGGATCCGAACCCAGGCAGCCAGCAGCGGAGCACACACACTTAACTGTTACGCCACAGGGCCGGCCCCTATTGTTTCCATTTATTTAACAGCCACAGGATTACTCACGGTTTCCATTTCTTCTTAAATTTTTAAATTAGGAATTTGTCCACTTAGTGAAGTTCACAAATTTACAGTCACAGGGTTATTCATAGTCCTCTGATTATCTTTTTCCTCTGGTGTATATCTGTAGTGATATCCCATTTTTAATTCCTTATATTATTTCTGTCTTCTCTCTGCTTCAACATTCTCATTGGAGGTTTTTCAATGTTATTAGTACTTTCCAAGAATCTTATTTGTCTTTGTTGATCCTCCAAAATTTATCATTCTCCCTTATTTCATTTTTTTAAATTAATAGACTATTTTATAGGGAAATTTTAGGTTTACAGAAAAATTCAGTGGAAAGTACAGTGTGTTCCCATATACCCCCTCACCTATATACACACAGAGTTCCCCTATTATTAACATCTTGCATTGGTGTGGTACATTTGTTACAACTGATGAGGCAATATTAATACATTATTAACTAAAGCCCATAGTTTACATCAGGGTTCAATCTCAGTGTTGTACATTCTAAGGGTTTTGACAAATGTATGATGACATGTATCCACCATTACAGTATCATACTGGACAGATTCACTGCCCTAAAAACCCTCTGTGCTCAGCCTATTCATCCCTCCTTCCCCTGAGCACCTGGCAACCACCGATCTTTTTACTGTCTCCATAGTTTTGTCTTTTCCAAAATGTCGGATAGGTGGAATCATACAAGATGCAGACTTTTCAGATTGGATTCTTATACTTTGTAATATGTGTTTAAGGTTTCTCTATGTCTTTTCAAGGCTTGATAGCTCATTTCTTTTTAGCACTGAATAATATTCCATTACTCTGGCCTAGAACAGCACTGTAAAAGAGAAGTTTTTGTTGTAGGGGGCGGTTTTCCTACGTGCACTGCCCAGTATATAGCCACTTGCCTTAAAATGTGGCTAATGAAGCACAAAAACAGAATTTTAAATTTTACTTAATTTTAACTAATTTAAATGTGGACACTGGCCACCACGTTGGACAGCGCGGCTCTGCACAGATGGAGCCCATCCTTCACTGGGAATATTGAGCTGCGTGTGCAGTCTGACTCAGTGCTTTCTTCTCTATTACTCTAACGTAAGTAAGAAAGTATGTTATTTCCTCATTTATACTAGAACAGATAAACAAATGAAAAAACTGAGTTGTTCAGAGAGAACAAAGAGCTAGGAACCACATTAAAATCAGTAAATTCAAGTTGACTAGAGAAAGATAAACCTTTTCATCTAGAAAATTAAACTTTAGCGTCAAGAAGAACTTACTGTAGGGTGAATAAACTCTTTGGAAGCAAACACCGCATTTCCTGTATTTTTGTCTCACCTACAGTGCATAGCAGAGTGCTCAGTACACAAAATTATTTGCACATTTGTTGAATGAATGAATACTAGGGTATAAGTCCTTATTCCCAGAAACTCAACATTGCTATGAATCAGACTTTAAACTGTCATCAGCATAAAATCAGCCTCAGAGATGGGTTCAGATGTAGAAGTTTCTAGTTCATAGTATCTCTCAGTTTTTTAAAAAAGAATTACATTTTTACAAGTCTCATAGCAATGGTTCTCAAACTCTTTAACCCAAAGAATGCTTTAAACTATTAAAAGTTGCTGAAAACCTTTAAAAGCTTTTGCTCATGGGATTAATACTTTGATATTTACTGTATTAGAAAGTAAACTGAAAAACTTTTTAAAACACAAGACTTCCCAATCACAGATTCCACTGGCTGTCAGACAATAACATCACCATATGTCAGGCAGCCTTTGGAAAAATCTATTGGACATTCACGAAAGAAATGAGAATGAAAAAGGCAAATAACGTGTTAGAGTTATTCTGAAAATAGTTCGACCTCACAGACATCCCGGAAAGGATCTCAGAATCCCCCAGGGGTCCCTGGGCTCTATTTGAGTTTGCTGTCCTAGAGGAAGACAGGGCTCCGTGACATTCCACCTGAGATGAGTGCAGGTGGACCAGGGCGCCTGACGACAGAGAAGGCAGCTGCTCTTGTCCAGGCATGCACACAAAGTATGAGATGTAGTTTTTAAAGCTGTTTCTAAGCTCACTAAAAGACAAAATAATCATTTTAAACAAATTAGGAAATCATATGCTGCATATTAGTTTTAATATTCCTTCTTGTCATAGTTGGTCTTGGTTGGAATGGAAACAACACAAATCCCAAGGTTTTCTTTTCTAGGGTTGTGGGTGGGGGAAAAATGGTGCTAAAAAATAGCTAGAAAATGTTTAAGCTCTAATTTAGATTTTACCAAGTAAAAGTAATAAAGTGCCTAATATAGAGTTTGACATTTTATAGGTACACAGTAAATGCCTGTTCATTCATTCATTCACTTGCCAAATCAAATTTAAGTTTCCAAAGAAAGTTATTTAAAAAAGAAGAGCAGTGCACATTATTATAAAGAATTCTTAGTAGCAATTAATTACAAGGTAAGGCCATGGATTTAGAAATGAAATGGAAAAAAATAGCCAGGAGAGATTAAATTTGAGGCTATATGGTTGACTAGATTGATTAATTAGGTCAATTATCTAAGAGATAAAAGAATTACTCTTGGCTGATATAATTTGGGCATTGAAGTAACCAAAGTAACTCGACTGCAAGTTAAGTGGTCAAAGAATTTTAGAAAGCAAAATCTGAGAGCCACAAAACTTTTTCTTCTGAGTGTCTTTAATCTTCCATGCTGGCTCAGGAGAAAATAAACCAGAAAATCCTGAAATGTGTACACTGGCAATAGACTGAAATAAGCTCTTAATATTTCGTACTACATTTTAAAAAATGATATATGAGCATACACTCTAAGAGAAAGTAACTTACAGCATATCAGTGAAATGTCTAAATTAAGAAAATTCATGACTAGATTATTTTAACAAAAGGAAATAGCAGAGAATAAGGTGGTAAGTGAAACTACCAAATGAACCCTAATAATGTCCATAGGCCCTCTTTACTTTTCCCTTAGGGTGGCTGCCATGATATATGGGAGCGGGGGGCGGGGGGGGCGCTGCTCAGTGTTGGTTATGTTCTATAGAATCACAACAGAGATTTCACAAGCATATGGAAAGCTCCTCTGGATATGTCTGCTCCATATGTAAATTAAGCAGTCATTATTTATTCAAAATTGAGAGGAGTGCCAATTTTTAAAAATTAAAATACTATATATGGAATAACATTTTCCATGTCTTACATGACACTTCAAGGAATGTCTACATGATTTTTCATAGTATACTCTACATAGTAAGTGAATACTGAGACAAATTCCATCATCTTTAACCTACGAACGGAAACCTAAATTCTCTAAAGGCAGGACCAGAGACCATCATCTCTGCAGCTGTACAACCTAGACATCTAGGATTCACTCCTAATTCCCTCTCTTACCCCCCTCACCACATTAGCTCAGTCTTAAGGTTCTATTGCTATTATCTTCTAAACATACCTCAAATTGCAATGGCACTGACTCATCTCCTAAACATACATCAGTCTCAGGCATTCAAGGTCTTTCCAATCCATCCACTTCTAATCCATACTCCACACTGCTACCAAAGTCATCTTCAAACCCTAAATCTGCTCCTATCATGCCTTTGCCCCAAATCTTCAAGTGGTACCCTATCATCTTCAGGATAAAGTCCAAATTCCCGAGTGTGGTATACAAGATACCTTAACATCTGGACCCTTGTACCTAATTTCTTGCTTTTCCCCAAATGTGCTATCCTCTCTCATCTTCCTTCCTTCCTTCAAAAACTATTCAATAGGCAATATTTTAGATGCTTGGCATACATGAATAGACAAAAAAAAAAGATCCTTTTCTTTGCGGACCTTACATTCTTATGGTAGATAGATAGATGATTGATAGATGGACAGATGAGTAGGTAGACAGATGACAGAGAGACGACAGATAGAAAGACGATAGATATACATAGATAGATGATTGACAGATGGATAGATGAATAGGTAAACAGATGATAGACAGAAAAATACATCTAGATAGATGATTGATAGATGGATAGATGAGTAGGTAGGCAGATGATAGAGAGATGATAATGGATAGAAAGATGATATAGAAAGATAGATGACTGATTGTTAGACAAGTAGGTAGATAGATGACTAATAGATAGCTAACTAGATAGATGCCTGATATAGGTAGGCAGATGATACATAGATGGATGATAAAATAGGTAGGTAGATTACTCATATAGGTAGGTAGATGAAGGATAGACAGATGGACACATAGATGATTGATAGGTAAATAGGAAGACAGATGATGGATAGAGTGTCAGGGGCTGATAACTGCAATAGATACAAATGAATGAGGATAAGGATTGTGTGAGGTGATACCATGTTTTACCATCTTAACTGGGTGCTCAGAGAATGCCTCACGAAAACAATAACACTTGAGCAAAGACCTGATGTACGTAAGGAAACAGGCAATGTATATATATTGAGGGAAGAACATTCTAGGCAGAAGGAACAGTGTAAAGGCCCTACAGCGGTTAGGTGCCTTGTGTGCTCAAGAAACACCTAGGAAGCCACTGTGGCTGCAGACGAGGGACGATGTGAAAGACAAGCTCATGGAGTAATGGGGAGCCAGATCGTGCACACAGTAGGTCACTACTGAGACTTAAGAGCAATGGGAGCTACTGGAGTACCTGAGGAGCATCACCAGCTAAAGTGTTTAGAAGCTCAGAGTGCTGTTGGGTTGAAACCAGTCTCCTGAGAGGCTACTTTACCTACTAACTTTTGCCCTGTACACGTTACAACCTTCAGTTTACTGGTCTGGCTCCTCCTTTAGACTGTGAACTCCTGGAGGTGTGGCTGTGTCTTATTTTCTCCGTGGCTCTCGAGCACCAAGCAGATCAGGAAAAATGATTCATCAAACTCCTCAGGTGTTGCATGCTCAGTTGGAGTTCCAGGACTGTACTGGACACTGTACGGTCTGAATTAGTCTTTGAGCTTAGGCCTGGAGCCCAAAATTCAGCCATAGCGAAGGCCTGATCTCAATGATTGGGCAGAAAGGGCAACCGAGTGAGAGGACACCAGAAAGAAGTAGAGGAAGTGGGACAAGGGCACTGGAAGAGATGCCTCCAGGACACGAAGCTGCAAAGACAGGAGCCCCATTCTCCGCAGCCTGACTCAAAGTGGGGAGAGTTCTCAGCGCTCATCTCTGGGTCTGGAGTTCTAATTGGCAAGGACCAACACCAACTGCAGCATTTGTTCACAGCTCTCCCCCACCTCATAATGATGCTAATAAAAAATTAACAGTGAGTCTAAAGTCGAGTTTGAGGTGGGCCAGACTAAGATGGGCCTAGTTTCCTCTTCAGAGGGCCATGCTGGCAGTGTTTCCATTGACTAGTGGAAATCAATCCCCTGAAGGTGCCCCCCATTCTTCTCCTTGGCCACGACTTCATTCTACCATGTGCTTTTCGCCCACATCTTCTTTTCCACCTTGAAGAGGGAAGGTAACGTGCACAGGTGAAGGGAGATGTATCTGAGGCCAAGAGATCAATCTCCACTTCCCACTGTGTTAACCTTTGTCAGACTTTACTTGAAAAACAGTGAGACAATCACCACCTGTCCTAACTACCTATCCCCTAAAATAACAGGAGGAATTGAAAAAGACAATACACGTTATCAAGGCCAAATAAACATAGGAGCTTATCATCCCCCACACCTCAGCACTAGAAAATACACATAATGTAGGAAATAGACTGTGCTATGATATAATTTCATCTAAATTTTAAAAAATAATTAATACCGGAAGTTGGAGGTTAGAAATGGATACAAGATATAATCTTCTATGTGGTGAGAAGTCAGACTAAAGGGCCAGATACAGCTGGATTTGCACCCTATTTGATGAGCTACCCACTGTTTTATCACTAAGAATCACATACTACCTTGATCTTCAATTTTCTCATCTGTAAAATGGAAATAAGAACACTTGACTAGTTTCTGTGAGAACTGAAGATACTGATGATAGTCAACACATGTCTACATGTGTGTTATCAACCTGTGTATCTACGTGTGTATGTGCATATACAAAATACCAGCACAGTAGTATCAAGACGGGAGTCAATGGAAGCATCTCATAGTAAGTTGACAGCACATATGTGCATGCCTCTACCCTCCTAATTATTTGAAAGGGGACTTTGAGACGTGTGAGTAAGATGGGCTCTTGATATGTGCTGGGTGTTAAAATACATTTGAAAAACAGAAGGTGGATTTGGTAACAAACGCCTGCCCTCATTCCATCCCCACACACTGTCCCAGGCATCCAGGCCTCCTACGAGGGGCCGAGAATGCAGGAGGAGCAGCAGTGAAGCTGTACTTGGCCTTTTCCTAGTTTCTCAAGTCCATTCTTCTTGCTTGTGCAGACGACGACTCCTGATGCCATAAAATCTCTGTCTTACCCTTCTCTTCCCTTCTAGAAAGGAGAGCAGGGCCAGGAAGTCAGACAGCTCCTTAGGGAAGATGGTGGTGGTTCATCTTGTGAGCCCTCGTTAATGGAAAGAGTCACAAGACACAGTAATAGAGGCTCACAGGGTTGACCCGCGCAACACTGGTGTGACTGGGTGACCTACTTCATCTCTCATAGCCTCAGCTTCCTCTTTTGCAACATGAAACAGTAATAAGTTCTTCACCTGTTTGTTATGAAAACTAAGGAAGATAACGCCTGCGAAAGTACTTTGCAAAATATAAATTGACCTACAAATGTTATAATTCAGATCATCATCATCAGCAATCCACATGTGCCCTGAACTGGTGTCCCAGAGACAACACTTACTGATAATTTTCTTTTAGAAGTTGTAGTTAGGGAAGTAGAAAAAGCAACTTTAATTTAGATGTTGAAAAAATCTCCCAAAGAGTAGTTAAAATATTAATCACAGTACAAGTTTTCTGATGTTAAATTAACAAAAGAAATTTAAGCCAGCCAAGCCCAGGTGATGACTGCAATAAAACGGAATTACCAAGACAGCATTCTTGCACACAGCATCATAAAACACAAAGGAAAGAATAAACAGAAAACATACAAATATTTAAGGATTTTGTTTCTTTTTGAAAACTGTACTTGAAAAACAGAAGTCACTAAGGTTAAAAGAGAAGGAAAAATTATACTAACAACAAAAATTATAAAAAGTAAAACCTAATTGTTGATCAGTGATACCTAAAAAAAGGGGCAAAATTTGGCTCATGACAGATTACTATTTTCAAAATTATTATAAAATTCTACACAGTGGACAACACTAACTTTAAAAATGTGAGAAGAGTTGCTATTTACTGAATTTTAATGTGTCCCCTAGACAGCATATTTGGGTATGAGGTAGGTGTCGTCACCTGTGGATCACATGACCAACCACAAGAACATTCAAACTTACTGTACTTCGGCCTCATATTCACAAAGCTGCTGCAGACATGTGCCCATGCATCCATTTAACCATTGCCAATGTTACAGACTAGAGTATTAGTGACCTCACATCCACATCTGGTGCCTTACCCGACCGATAGCGCTCATCTCGTGACCCTGAGGACCTTCGGCGGTGATAGCGAGAGGAAGAGGAAGGAGTAACCGGAGCCCGGCGCTCTGGAGGCAAAGCTTGATCCACCCCTGGGTTAAGGGAAAGAGCAAAGTAAGGTGAGGCTTTACTTGGCAGCTGGAGTTAATTTACTTTGTGGAGCAAATCATGCAGTAGAATAAAGCCCTGACTCACTGCATTCCCACAGCCAAGCAGAGCACACCCGGAGTGGGCATGGGGGGCCGGGGACGTCACAGCTGATGAACAGGAAAGGGAGACGCATCCTGGGCAGTGAAGACTCAAGCCCTGACACTACAGCCCTTAGAAACACCAGCACAGCCTCTTTCACATCACAAACATCTATTACGTCACGTGAAGAGACACAAATCACGCCACGAGCAACAACTGAAATCTTTAGAGTTTGGATAATAAAAATGGAGCCCAAAGCACAGAATCAAGTTATGGTCTTCTTTATATAATAAACATATAGAAAGAGTTATATAAGTTTTTGAGAAAATTTAAAATTACATTTATCATTAAAGTTAACTTTAAAATAAATCTTATAGGCTATTTTAACAATATAATTCAAGCAACCAAGAATGAGCATAAACTTCTATCTTTATTCATTCAAAATTTCTAACTCTTGGGGCTGGCTGGGTGGCATAGTGGTTAAGTTTGCACACTCTGCTTCGGTGGCCCAGGGTTTACAGGTTCGGATCCTGGGCATGGACTGATGTACCACTTGTCAAGCCATGCTGTGGTGGTGTCCCATATGAAGTAGAGGAAGATGGGCAAGGCTGTTAGCCCAGGGCCAGTCTTCCTCAACAAAAAGAGGCGAGTTGGCAACACATGTTAGCTCAGGGGTAATCTTCCTCACACACACACACAAAAATTTCTAACTCCCTGGAATCTTACTCCATTTGATACTAAATAATTAAATTGTATTTCAATATCGCTTTGATGAATTACCAAAAAATGTTAACATGGTCAGATAAAAATTATTCAGTGGGTACTGGTCAAGAGCTGACCTAAATCTGGCCATCATGATACCTGTTACACTTTAGACTTGAGCGGCAAGAAGCACAGTCTAGATACAACTAAGTACTAAGGGACAGATTTAATCATCACAGTTCAGAAATAAAGAAATTCTGAGCACTGAGCATTGAACATTCATTGTTGCTTTTTCAGAAAAGGACCAGTAATACCTTATAGAAAGTAAACCAGTGTCAACAAAAAACTGTTTAGTCCGTGGTTTCCCGTGACGGCTCAGTGAGAGTTATTTATCTATCCCTGGGATTCAATCTTCTTCTTATGCTGGTGAATTCTGCACCTGTTTTGGATGGCATGTTTGTGGGTCCCATGTACTAAGTTAACTATATTAGAATTGTGAGGGCCGGCCCTGTGGCTTGGTGGTTAAGTGCGCGCGCTGCAATGCTGGTGGCCCGGGTTCGGATCCCGGGTGCGCATCGAGGCACCACTTCTCCGTCCATCCTGAGGCCGAGTCCCACATACAGCAACTAGAAGGATGTGCAGCTATGACATACAACTATCTACTGGGGCTTTGGGGGGAAAAACTTAAATAAATAAAATCTTTAAAAAAAAAAAAAAAAAAAAAAGAATTGTGAAAAACATAGCTACACTGTAAGCCATTTTGTCAGGTTCTGCAAGCTCTTCGTCCAGCAAGCATATTAACATCACTCATTAACAGTTCCTGATGACGGAGCAGTTCACAGTTACCAAACCTCTTCCAGCTATGGTCTACAAATGAGCTTTTAAAAATATTCTCTTAAAAAATTATTTCGTATTGTTATCAAAAGATGCACAGAATTTATGAAATCAGAGTACTATTCTTATAACAAAAAATAGTAGTTACATGGTATATAAATTCATATTCATAAATATGGGCTTATAATCCTACTTCTTAATTGCCCATTTTAGACAATATATGGACTTCTCCCTGTAGCCATCACTACACCATTATTAGGATTATGAGTCAGTAGTAGGCTATGAATACCTTTCTATCCTACACTTTTTTATTATCCTGGAGTTAATATTTGTATCTTTTTGTTCTATTATCTTGGTTTTCAATGTACCTATTGCTAATCCTTTCAAAATACTCCAACAGAACTGAAAAACTCTTCCCAACTTTTCTCCTCCATGGTCAAACACTGACAACCTGGTGACAGTTTTTTTAGTTCAACTGTCTTTTCCCTTGAGGACCTCCCTCTTGCAGCCCCTCCTGCTCCAATCGTGCTTGTTGGTCCAGACCTGCTGCATAACTGCCGTGGAGGATCCCTTCATCCCAGACTTGCTTTCACTCAAGAATTCTAAGCAAAATTATTTGTAAATTTGAAAATTTATTTGTATAAATATATTTATTTGAAAATTATTTGTATTCATTGCCTTTCATGCCAATTATTATTGTTGAGAAGTTAAATGTCATTCTGATGTTTTATCCTTAGGTAAAATCTGTTTATTTTTTCATTTTCTCCTCTGTCAACTTTCCCATCAAAGGAGCTGCAAGCAGAGTTTCTTCCTATGGCGGGGGCATCACCGATCTGTTTCCAGGGGTCTTTTATCTGGTTGTTCCATTTGCCCAAAAGAGAGACCGCTGGTCTCCTGTCTTGCGACTAAACGCAGGCGTGTTGGTCATTCAGGGCTGGAGCTGTTCTCCGTCTCCAGTGCGCAGGCTCTGGTTCAGTGTCTGTGGGTTCAGCACTGCCTGGCAGCCCAAATCTAGAGGCTCTCAGCTCCATTCTCCCAAGAACTAACATCTCCAGGGGAGTGGGGAAGATGAGGATCACGGGTCTCCCTGACGCCCCGCCTCCCCCTCCCCCAGGGTGCCCACGGTTTCATTAGCACCTTCTCTGCTGCCTTCCTCCCTTGACTAAACGAGGCACCACTAATCATCTGCCTCACGTACTGTAGCAACCAGTCACTGTTTCTCCCATCCCCCTGTCCTGTGGGTTTATACTTTATCTGTTCACTGACATCTTAGTGCAGCTCTGGGAAGAAGCAGAGCTAACGTACACTTCAGAGCTGCCAAGGTTAAACAGTGCCTAATTTATACGAACACCTAATGTTTAGCTTTCACTCTCTGTACTGTTACCTATCCAGTTCATCCAGAGATGCTTCCTGGAACGACTTTCAACCTCAACCCCTCTGGGTCCCTGGGTGGCTGTATACTTCCTCTGGGAAGTGCACAATCATCACACTTACACACACAGACCAGCTCTACAGAGCTGCAGGTTAGTGCTCACCTGTTCACAGGCCCTGAACGCCTGTCCTCAGAAAACTAATTTTGCATACAAACATTGTGAACATTTATTCTCACAGACTGAAATATAGAGTTTATAACACAAATTTTAAAAGGAAATGAATAAATTCAATGAAAGGAGAATAGCTTCAACAGGTCACTAATAACAGGACATCAAAAGAAACTAAAATATTAGTGTGCATATTTCAATCATTAATTTTTATCTGACCTCATTGTGAATGAAATTTGAGGAGCTTAAAGGCATGTTCTGACAGGAAAAATCCGTCAGTCAAATATGCAACTCTCCAAATTAGAATTCAACCTGCCACCACAGGAGGACCCAGGGGTCACAACTGACAGGTCCTTCTCATTATCAACTGTAAGAGGATTTGACCAAATGCTGCTGGTGGAATAGGTGCCTTCTTGGTAACACTAATACGTGAATAATTAGTAAAACACACAATTACAGCTCAGTGGTCAGCCTTGCTGAGGTCGCACATTCTTACCATAATGGAGAGCTAGCTCTCAGGAAAGCTACAGGACGACCAGAGGGTCTACAACAGAATGTGGGGTCAGTTGAGGAGAGGGCACTAGGAAGGTGAAGTAACTCAAAAATGTGCAAAACCAGGGTGACAAAAACTAGTTCTCCTCAACAAAAACAGGAAGAAGATCACGACTGGATACCTTCTCCCACAGACATTTATTAAGCACCATGTGCTAGGCACTGGCTCAGCTTCAGATCCCATGTGAACTGAGGGACATCGCCGTGCTCCGGAGTCAGAGACAGGCGTCCCACCTGGCTGCCGTCACCATCTGTGACCCTGGGCCCGGTTTCCCACCTTTACACAGAACTGATAAGAAGAGCTAACACTTTATAGAACTGGTCTAAGCATTTTATTAACTCATTTAATTAACATAATCATATGAGATGCTGTTTCTGCCATTTTATTGATGAGAAAATGCTGGCCCACAACTGGGGTTTGAACTCAAGCGTCTGCCACTCTCAACTAGTATTTAAACATTTGCTCATAACTGCCCTTTTGTTTGAGATGGGCTCCCTCCTGGCACTCGCAGGTACCAGAGGTCACTTAGAGAGCTCTGGTGGCCTCCCTGTCCCGTCCCCAAAGAGGCCTGGTCCTTGAGGCAGAGGCAGCGCGCTGTTCAGTGCTGCATTCCTGGTACAATAACTGCCACTGGACAAAATCGAGCTGGTATCTTGCAGTCAAGAAGTATTTTTGTGATCTCCTCACAAAACTATTTGCTCAACAGCAATCTCCTAAGGAAAGATGGAGCCTGCTACAATTTCAGACTGCTGCCTAGGAATGAGCTCAGAGCAGCGGAAAGCTGTCGCGGTCATATGACACAGAGGTGTGTCCATCAGATCCCTGCATGGAGTCGGCAATAGAAAGTGATGTCTGTTTGTTATCTCCTCCCCTGCCACGCTGCCCTTGGGCCACAGGAGGCCTTAGGAGGTATTTCTGAACCAGAAAGCCTTGTGCAGAGGGCTGCAAACATCAATGTTAATATGACAACATCAGTGACGTTTTGTTTTTCCTCTAGAATTGCAGTGGGACCATAACTAAAACTCCAGAGAGGAGGAAAGAGACCCGAGGTTCTTGAGAGGGAAAAGGAAACAGAGACACAGCCTAGGGAGAGAGTAAAACACACCCCACCTCTCCACTGAGCTGGCACCTTCCCAGGACTTCCACCCCTCCACATGGCATGCCCCTCCCTCTCCACGCACCCTCCCTCCTCTCTCCACGTTCTCAAACACCTACATCCCCTGTGAGTCCTCTGTTTCCCACCCTACACTTTATCCTCAAGGGGAGAAAAGCCATCAGGCTCAGTGCTCGGCCATGCCTGCCCCCTTCAGTCAGATGCCACCCGCTGCTCCCACCACCCCCATGTTCAGTCTCTCTCTGCTTCAATCCAAGCGGGGCTCTGCCAAGTCCATCTCTCTGCATCCTGTCGACTGGGGAACAGCCCAGACTCCTCCACCTGAACTTCAGTCTCCCTCCGACATCAAGGACCTCTCCAGCCATGTCTCCCACTCGTGCCTCCAGGTCCCAGTCACACAGAAGATGCACTGTTCCCAAGCTTGTGCCCTACTCCATCACCACTCACTCCTCCAGAGGTGAACACCTTGTAAGCCCAAAGGGAGGGAGAGCAGTGAAGTAAGCCATTTCTATAAGAACCTCAGTTAACTACTTCCCACACACGATTAACAAAGTATTCTCCAAAGAAAATTCCTGACAATACAGTTCTGTCATCTAAACAATCCATCGATTTCAGATTATTAAATAAATGCAGTAATTTCATTAATACTATGGTAAACCAGACACTAGAAATCACGATAATCCTCATATTAACCTAAGAAGGCCCACGGGGGCGGTCATCCTTTGCTCTGACACAATGGTGTGCTATAGGCCAGAAGACCTGCAGTGTAGACAATATTTGGTTATTCAGGATGTTCACCCTTCTAGAAAAAGTGAAGATTTCTAAATTCAGACTGTAAGAGAAATACACTGAAAAACCTTGGTTTTCAACATATATTTAAAAGAAATCATAAAGGATGTGCGGAAGATAACTTGAATAAAAATGTATGTAGGATTTAAAACTAGAAGAACGTGGTCCAAATTCTGGTCTTATTCTTACGAATTATGGAATTGGACCCATCAATCTGCCTCTAAGCCTCAGTTTTCATGCACGTTGGGGGTACAGATGTGAGTGATTTCTGCATCTAGGACCCTCGTTGTAACCCGGGGGCCCCTGGCCTCCTCCCCTTGCTCCCCTCAGGGTTGTGCGGAGCGCACCAGCAGCCAGGGGGCTCTCACACAGTTGAGACCATGCTTTAGGCACTTAGTGAGATTGCTGAGGATCTCTCCCTGTTTCAAGTCTGTACAAAAACAATTTCTGAAGCATCTCATGCTCTTCTAGCATCTAATTATACTCTTTCTAAAATAAGTGCAATCAAGGACTTTGCCAGAAAATAAATAGTACAATTGTTGTACATACAGATAAGAAATTTACTACGCTTGCTGCGTATGGATTCAGATGAGAACACCACAAAGTCGACAGAAATTTTGTCATAAGCACCTTAACCTCCACCCCAGCCAAGCTAGCCTAATTCTTACATTCCTGTCATTGTTATTTCTATCTCGTCCTTTGTTAACATAAATCCTTGCCATAAATCAGTATAAATTTGCTGACCATTTTCCTGCTAAAATATTTTAATTTGCTTAGGGACTCATGACTTGGGACAGTGTGAAAGATCGGGAACTTCAGGGAATTTGACAACAGCCCTTTACATGCTGTGTGTGCATCTGCACCTGATTTCTGCAGCCCAGTGCTCAGCCTTTGCTTACTGGGTGACAAACTCAGAAGGCAATGAGTGTACGTGGTAGGATTGGGCTTCAAGATTTTGCATTTTTCTTATACCTCATACAGATTTTTTACAAAAACCCATGGGAGCCAGTTCCAAAGCAGACGCCATTCTCACTGTCCAGCTGGACGCTCAAAGATCCCATGTCCAACTCTGCTCCAACCCTAAAAGCCTTACATGGGAGTGGCTTAGCTGTGTTCCCTTTTAACTGCTGATATCTGGGAGGAGGAACCTGACTGGTTAAATGTTACTAAAAATAACAGGAAATTCATCTGATCAAACCAACAGCTGTGTGTGATAAAATAAGAGTATTTCTTAGACAACTGAGAGCAGCCAATTGTGCATCAAGATCATGACCATGGCTTACCTAGGATACAGGTAATTTACCTGTAGCTGATGGAAGTTCATTCCCTATAGTAATTCAATCTGGGAAGAATTCATGCTAAGTCACAGACAGGCAATGCTGATTGAAATACTTGTATTCCTCCTCTTCTGGGAGTTAACCCTGCATCTCACACTCCATCATCGTGAACAAACAGCAGGGCATGACTCCCTAGCTGAGGAAGTCCCCAGGAGAGGCCACGTGTCCCTAAAGCCTAGGTCAGGATGGGCAAACATGGCTTCCATGCCCAGGGAAGGGAGGGCTGCACTTGGGGAGACTGTAGGAAAATATGGACCAAACTGTGCACCCGGCACCAGAGGAGCGCAGCAGTTGTTAACGTGAAGAACCAGATCAACCACAGCCTCAGATAGGCAGAGTGCCAGCTGGCTTTACTTTCTGAAGAACACAGGACACAGTGGCATTTGACTCAGGTTTATACCCTTAAATACAAGATGAGAAAGTTCATCCTGTATGAGACCAAAGTGAAAAGTTCACAAGCACTAGACTCTGCCAACTACAGGCAACTTTCTCCCTCACAATCCTGAAAACCCAGCAGGAGGACCTGGGTTTCAGATCCAGCCCTCTCCACATGGGCCACTCCCAGGAACAGAATTATGTCCGGACAGTGTATCTTCTTTATAGCATTGAATACCAGGATTTTTCAAGCTGAACTCTAAAATCAATAATAAAATTCAACTGACTGGAATGCAGTGAAATCTAAAATCACTTTATCCTTCGATCTTTCAGATGTGGAAACAATAATCAGCACTTACATGTTCCCAACTGCCATCTAAATTTATCCTAAATAAAACTGTGACCATGGACAGGAGATGCCTGAGGCAGTACAAGGCGTTTGCCTGTAGGTTTGAGGCATCACACACTCTGAGCCATAGGCTGATGCTCTGGCGTCTGCCCTCAGCTGGGTCAGCTCTCTGAATGCTCCCGTGCTCTCCCAGAACGAGTGAACACCGGCACCTGGCCGGACACACTTGCCTCGCTGCTCATGTGGGGACCGTGGGACGGGAGGCCATGTGGTGGGGCGGTAACTCAGGAGAGATGCCGGGCTCTGCCCCTACCGGGTGCAGACGGCCTGCACTGCAGCAGCCAGTCTGTAATGTGCAGACACAGTTCTGGGTTCGTCCACTCAGTTCATCCTTCAACAAATATCTGGGAATGCTCACTTGCTGTGGAAGGAGAGTAGGGTCTGACTGTGGGTTGGGGTGGGGGCGGAATCAAGTATTCCACAACCAACAGCTATCTATAATTTTGTAAGTATTTCAGAAGCAGGATGTGGTGAAGATCGGGACAGGAGGGCCTGTCCTAACCCCAGGGTTCAGGGAAGTAATCTCTGCAGAAGTGACACTGAACCTGAGCTTTAAATGATGCACAGGTGCAGGCAGAGAGCACAAGCATGTGCAGAACGCCTCACGTGGAAACAGCGTGAACAGTGGATGAAGTTCAGCACATGAAGGTTGGAGGAGCTGAAGAAAGGCCAGGTCACTGTGTGTGAGGCCCTCATGATGCAGACAAGTTTACACTCCCATGCAGGGCCATCTGCTGTCTCCAGTGGGAGCACACATGGCCTAATAAATTCATCCCAAAAGAGGCCCCTTCTCTGAGGAGGCTGTTCATGTGGGTCCCACAGCCCATTCCCAGGGAGCATAAAGGACACAGACACACTTGCCCTCTGGTCATGATAGCTGAATTCATCAAGATTTTCTCAACCGCTCAGTCGTAAATCCCTGTATATGGTCAAGGAAAGTTTCACTGTGTGTGGTCACACTGGAATTTTAGGACTTTATATCACCCTGACCTGTCATGAAGCAGTGAAGACTCAATTATAGAAGCTGACACTATGTTATTAAGATATCCCTGAAGAGAGTGGTAGAGAGTGGATTTTTTTCTGTTTTTACCAGTTTTATCAAGTTTAGAGATTAATGAGACATTATAGAGCCAAAAAACTGCAGGAGGACTAGTACCAAAAGAGTAAGTTTTCCTAACTAATGTTTTCTCTGTGAAAATGATTTTCAATATATTCTTTCTGGCCCCTTCCTTCATTAAATACATAATTTTCATTTTCCTTTCTAGCTTCTGGCCCACTTCTCCTCATCTAGATTTAGGTAAGCATTCAACATTGTGCCCACTGAAGACGACGTATGTTCCAGGGGCACCTGAGTCACCACCAGACATTCTGTGACAGTCACCTCTCCTGTGCAGAGGAGAAAACCAGGAAACAGCTTGCCTCCTGCGCCCTTCCCTGGGACAGCTGACGCTCGGCAGCTCCAGCTCAAGAACGCCTCTACAAACTGTCCTAATTCATAACCATGTGTCTAATCCAAACAACGTCCTAGAAGTATTTTTAGAATAGTTTCTAGAGAAATCTTAATATTTTCTCTGATAAATAAAAATAAGAAAAAAAGAAGTCAAGTTCATCAAAACACAAACTCCTTATAGAAAACTGTGTGGTAGGGTAAGGGTGAATGAAAAAGAAAACAAGATGTTTTTCATGAAGATCCTATAACAAAAGAATGATTTCCAAGAACTAGTCAAGAAAGACTTCTCTGATTTAGAGCCACCTGCTCTCCTCACTGCTCCCCAGGGACAAAGTTATACATAGCGAATGATCATTCACCCAAGGCAGCGTCTCAGAAATAAATATTAGCAGTAAAAGCTGCAATAAAAAGCAGTAAAAGCCGGGCACCCAGCCCCCGATCCTAGAACCATGGGGGAACCTGCCTTCCCCGTCCCAGTGGAAACGGGGGTGGCCCACAGGTCACGGCACAGCTCTCTCCTCCTCACACTTCAATCAAGTGCATGAGGCTTATGTAACTCATGAAATGGACCCCACAGCTAACGCCCAACTCTGCCACCCACTCGTAAACCCTCTATCCTTCCACAAGGACATTCCCTACATCCGTCAGCAAGCTGGCCTGGAGAGGACAAACATAAGCCGCAGCAGAGCGACCCCACTGGGGCGCCCCCTTCCGAGATCCTGGGGGCCAACGGTAATATTAAAGCTTCTCTCTCTATTATTTGTACATAATTTTCAAACAATGCCTTTTATTTGAGGTAAAGCCCTGAAGATAAGCCTAAAGATTACAAATGCTTATTTTCTTATTCTACCAAAAGGTGCACTGAACTCATCTTTTGGGGCTTCTTATATTCCAAATATTGTCCACTAAAGTAATTTTGACCTCTGAATAGGATCAGTACCTCTAAGAATACACTCTGATTAATAGGTTTGATTTTTCTACTTCAGAACTCCCTAAACTGTGTCCTTTGGCGACAGGAATATGATGGAGCTGTAGTGCTCGCTCCTTTCACAGACCTGAGGCCAGGACACACTCGTTCGTCCTTCACCTAGGTCTTTGGCTATGAGGCAAGGATTACTGGAAGACTGACAATTTTAGGAAGAGTTTTATGATGTGTCACGTATTCTTCTTTCTCAGTGTTTTATAAGTGGTGCTCCTGCTGCAAAAGCAGGGCTATAAAAGCAGCCCATCATATTTTAATAGAAAACACTCAGAACTGGGCCCTGAGTCTGCAGGATGATCATGGTTCTGGGGTCTGCCACAAGCTCTGTGATTAGGGGCACTCTGGCCCTCGATGGATAAGTCGCATGAGCTCATCTGGAGGGTGGGGGACTCAGAAATAAGACCCTTCTGGGATCCCCCAACGCTAGGCCTACACTTTTGTTCAGAATGGCGTTAGGTGGAGGGTCCATTTCAAACACGTCCCTGCCATGCGGTTTCTCGCTCTCAGTAAAGTGCGCTCACCAAAACGAAAGTAAAACAGCGGTCGGTTTCCTGCGGTGCTGGCCGCCCGCTCTCGGACAGCGGCTTCTCGGATGTCACACACCCCGATGTTGCCAGAGTGCAGCATTCTTCTCGGGGCTCCTTCACTGTGCTGCAGTCTACACCGGACCACGGCAGCTCCATTCGCTGCTGTAACAAGTTGAAAAAAAACTAATTAATTCAAACTTTAGTTTTTTTTAAATTTGTTACAGCGCTGAGCAGAGCTGCCGACCCCATGCAGAACAGCACAAAAAACACCAAAGGACCAGCAACATGGGTCCAACCTGAGCGCCCAGCCAACACAGGTCAACCGTGGTCTCGGCACGGCCGCCGCTGGAGAACCTCTTCTGGGAACACACACAACTGCTTCTGGCTCACTTTTGTTTGGTAAGGCAGAGAAATCGAATCCAACAACTTCAGGAGCCTACAGCCAGCCCTCCTCCAGGACGTGGAGGGGCCGCCTGCAGAGACGAGTGACAGGCCATGAAGAGGCCATCACCACACGGTTCTGTTGGAGGACAGAGAAAGAAGGAAGGGGGACCACGTCTAATCATCTGCCCCTCATCTGCTCCGAAAGCCTTTCACACATGGGTGTCAGCCAACCAAACACTGATTTACTTTTAATGCACTCGGATAGAACTGTGCTGCTTCCTTTTATAAGCCTGACAGCAGGAAAATCCATCCCGTCAGCTCGGTACATCCTATACAACAGGTCCAAGTTTATGGTAACTTTCTCAAAGATCAAGGAAACAAAGAAAAACACAAAATCAAAACAAAACTACAAACACAGCAGAAATTAAACACACAAATGAAGTCTCCTGGAATGTGAGCTCCAGGGAAGGCTCCTTACTGTGCTAACAGAACCCTGTGGGGTATGTCACAGCCTGGAGAGGAGGGACGGACTGGGGCTGTGTGGACTCAAACCTCTCCTAGCAGAAGCATCTGGGCAAGGCTTTAAAATTGTGTTTCAACAGCGAAAACCAGAGTTCAAGTAGCACTTTTAAAATGTATGTTGCTCTCCTTTTTCCTTGAGGACTCGTGTTACTTGAAGCTATTCCCAAAGCCTAGCAATCTTCAAGGTCACCCTCAAACTGAACTGAGCTCTCATCAGAATTCCAGCCTAGTATTATTTTCTTCCTCCTTAAATGTATGGAACCTAGCTCAAGTGCAAAGAGATTCTACAAACTACACATGTGAAAATGCTGGAATGAAACAGACTTTACTTTTGGGAAGAACCCATAACATTTTACAATCATGTTTCAAAACACAACCAGCCTTCATGATTTCATAGTCCCAGGCAGGACATTATATCATTTTCTAGATTTCTAGGTTTGCGCCCCCTGCCCCAAGACATCAATAAACACCTGGGATTAATTTAAACCATAATCAATAGCAATAACTTTTTATCTCACTAAAGTAAAAGTCATTTTAAATCATAAACACTCTTATACTTTTATGATTATAGCATTTTAAAGTAATCAAACATATTATTGCCCTCTATAGAGGAAACACCTATTATATTTATTAGGCACATTTATAGAAAAATCATATGTGCCTTCTACATTCACAAAATATACGTGCACTCATACGAAGGAGTCAGAAGTGGCCACACCATGTCGGCCGTGTGGTCTCCACACAGATCAGGGACCACGGAAGGACGTGCGCTCAGGTGTTTCTCCTGCACATTGCAGTTAACACTAGACGCTTCATGCTCCTCAGAAAGGTTTACGTACTCGGAGGCTGGGGCAGGTAGGCTCCAATCAGTTTCGACCTCTTCTTTTCATATCCTTTTTGTGTGATGTCACCTGGAAGTGAAGGAAAGAAAGAACGGTTTCAATGGGTAGAGTTGATCCCTCAACAGAGCCCAAGACGACGTATAGTTACATCCTGTGTGTCTTCTGTTTGCCTTAGCATTTAATAAGAAAGCATTCCACATTGCTCACATTGACTCTTCCCCTGCCCGCGAAGTCATTTAAATCCTTTGCTGTGCACATGCTGTCCTGGCCCCTCCTCGAAAGGTTTTGGCTCTGATGGGGTCCAGAATTAGATTCTTGCCATCTTATTCACATCTGCTGGAGCAGGAAACCTCCCCAATCTGCACAGCTCTCATTAACTTAATCAACAACGAATTGTGCAGGCATCTACCCAGTGACAGCTGGCCAAAAGCATTACTGATTAGCATCTTCCTCCATTAATGAGATTTTCTCTAATCAGGCTCATCAATCCCGAGGACTTTAAACTGCCAGGGTATTTTTGAAAATAAGTGACTAAGACCAAATGAAACATTCAATAAAACAAAGCACGACAACACGAGACCTACGGAAATCCAAAATATGTGAGAAAGGTGCTCATCGTTGACACAAGAATTAAAATGTTAAAGCCCGAGATTCACGTTCAGAAGAGCTAAGGTCATCACTATGCTGACATTTTTCCTAAATGCTAAGTACCTGGGACAAAATAACCTTTATGACACACAACAGCCTTTTCCAATTACAAGCGCTAATGCACACAAAATGTTGATTTTGCCCTTGAATTTTTTGGAATCTGTTAAATTTTTTCCCTAATATTCTGATCAAACCATCATTCCTAGGAGATCTAAAAACCCAAGTTTTAATAAAAATATAGCAAACAAATGAAAAGTTACTGAGTCATACACAAACGGGTAAATTTTCTTTTCCTAGCGATGTATGCTCACTAAATTTTATCAAACCATAAGGCACCCTGAGTGTTTGATGACTGACCCAGCTAAGTAACAGCTAACTACAGTCTTGTCTACCCCAAGAAATGCATGGCTAGTTTTTAAACACAGAGCCGTAAACAACAGAAATAGATAGAAAACGCGTTCCACTATTGACTGATGAGCATTTTTGATGCCACAGGTGTGCCAGCGGCCACTGTCAGTGAGCAGGTCTGTGACTGTGAAGCACAGCACCGGCCCTTAGGTGTGCCGTGCACTACAGACACGTCCATTCCCCTCCTCAGCACTGAGGCTGCTCAGTTGCTTTTGGAAATGCCTCATAAATCCCCCATTTTAAAAGGATGTCCAAAATCTCAACAATCAAAAAATTCCACATGCATGTACACACTCGGGAGTATCTTTGTGATTTATCAGGAAAACATTAAGACACTGGCTGAAATGACTTTCACACCTTACCCCTTCTGATTTCTGTCTACAGACTCCTACGCACCTTGTAACACTACGAGAAAAAGCAAAAACCTGGCTTAGAGAAAACATGATAAAAACAATCTGCAGAAGAAATACAATCGCGAAGCCTAGAAGCTGTGTCAGTGGTGGGTGAGACTATGCCCACTGATGAGGGTGAGGGGTGGTCAGTGGGTGGACGTCAATCTGCCTGAGGGTGGAATGAAAAGAAAAGGAAGCCCCAGGGGATGGCCTAGGCTCCCCACTCTGCACACAGAAAACGAAGGAGCTTTCTGCTCTTAGACAGCAAAGCAGAAAGGACCTCCCAGCCCCTTCTCTCAGCCTCGCAGGGACCCCGAGAAGGTAGCTGCCACCAGCCTCCGGGGCAGAGATTCACTGTCCTTCACCACGTTCTTCTCTCACCACTCTCTGAAAACAATAAAACTACTGAGGAAGCCATGCTAACTGTACTGCCACTTTATCCTGTGGCTCATGCTCAGCATTTTACAAATTCAGAACCAGTCTGCTCCCTGCAACTGAGGGGACACCCAGATGAAAATGAAAGCAGGGAACAAGCAAAGGGACACATGAGTGAGGTGCACTGGTGGGGTCACAACCAACGAGCACACACTGGCCACCTCAGAGGCTACCCTAGCACTAGGTAGACGCCTACTGTTCACCTTGGTCCCCATTCCTCTCCCCGCCAACTGCACACTGTTCCATGCTTGTGGACCTCAAAGCTCTTCGCACATTTCTACAATCGCATTTCAGCCCTGGAAAATCAGCCCCCTTTCACAGTTTGTTCTACACCCAAAATTCAGCTCAAGTTTTAAAAATTTCTCAGATGAACATTTAAGTATGTCGGGGGGGGGTCCTCCTTTAATATTCAGTGTAAGCCAACTTCGAAGGAAACTCACTTTTAACTCCGTCTTACTTTGGAAAGCTCCAACTGCTAAGACCTTAAGCCTAAAGGAAAAAAAAGCACTTTCCCCCAAGAAACCACAATTCCTCTTAAAGGGGAAGACGTCAGTGTTGGCCTCCAGGCCGCTCAGGTTCCTGACCCCAGACTCGAAGGGCTGAGTTGAAGGAGGAGTTAGGTGTTTTATTTTAGCTCCACTACTAAATCGTGCTCACTAAGCAATCAGCTCACAGAGAACTTCCAGATACGACTTTCAGAAATCCCAGGTGACCACCATCTCTTGAAACCTGGACGAGGGGAAAGGAGGCACTATTTATTGAATAACTTCCACACACTTTTGTAAATCAGAGGTTGTCAAACGACAAACCCAGCCTGAGGGCCATCTCCATAAATAAAGTTTCACTGGCACAAGCTGTGCTCCCTGTAGGCACAACACCACAGACTGGATGCCGAAAGCCCAAAGCATTTACTGCCTGGCCCCTTACAGAAACATTTGGTGATCCCTATCCCACATGTCCTAAGTAATCTCTTTTAATCCTGATAACAACTGCTTTCATAGGTAAGAAACTTGAGGCACAAATAGTATTTATGTTTCTCACCCAGTGCCCCAGATCCAAGAAGAAAACAAACTCTGTCCAAGTCTGAAACTTTTTCCCATTGAAGCCACATCTGGAATCTTCCACTCAGCCTACACTGATGTGGTCAGCATTCTGCCACCTGGATGCCCTGCCCAGCTCTCCACCTGGCCTCCCACTGCCTGCTTTCACCCTCCCAGAATCCGCCCCACCTCAGTGACAGCGCAGCCTTTGGGCTCCCAGAGAATCTCAGAATCTCTCTCCCAGAGAATTTGAGAATCCTGCACCAGGCACGGTGGTGCTCTCCTCCTGAGGCCTTGGATGGCTGCTAATGGTGACGCTTTCATGGGTCAGTGTCATAAAGAAGCGAGTCCCAATCCTGCTGTTTTACAAATAGGACTGCATGATGACAGATTTAGTCACACCACTAACATAGAGACACAAACGTCACAGAGTGACTTCACGTAAATCACTAGACAGCAGCTGCATTCATAAACACAGGGTGATTATTTAACTGTTTAGTGACTGTATGGGGAAAGGGCAGAGGGGAAAATTGATAATGAGTCCATCATTAAAGTGTATAAGACAACAGCTTGGCTTGTGTGTTATGCAAAAGGATCAAGCATCTCTGGCAAGGGCCCAGATTCATTCAGGCACCCCAAGCATCAGAGCTAAAAACGCCTTTGCGACATTTTCCTTTCCATGGAGCGAGTCCAGTTATTTTTAACTCTGGAACTACTTTAGCATCTGGCAGACAGAGGTCCAACAGATTATCTCTGACAAACTCTCAGGGCAAATTTATATAAGCAAACTTCCTAGGAGGGGGCTCTTACGTGCTGTCCTTTGTTCTGAAGCATCCAAGGAGGGTTTTTGTGCTAATACAATAATAAAGATAGATAGATAAGACAGAGATATTAGACAGAAAGTATATAGATGATACATGATTGACAGACAGATGAAAAAAGACAGACGAATGAAAGATAGATAGGATAGACAGATGCTGGCTAGCCGGCTGGCTTTACACAACTCTATCCACCCAGAATGCCTCCTTGCTTTCTGTCCAAGATTGACCTAAAATCAACACCTTGATATCACCATAGAAACACATGGTGTTTCTCCTCCATTTTACGGCAGTTCAGGCTGAAGGATCAGTCGGCTGCTCCTCCTCACCTTGGATCTGTAATCAGCACACAGTCTTCAGGGTACAACTTTGTAAACTCAAGGCAGAAAGGCTACAAAAGAGAGGAACCACTCCACATCACATTTCTAAGCAAGGTTTTCTTTAATACCTATCATTCCACAAGGACTATTCCATGGTTTACAGCAGGTTAATTAGTATTTTTTCAACCTGGAAGCTAAAAGAATACCATTCAAGGAAACGTGTAGCTCATTTCCCCCTGACGCTCCCTACAGAATTTTGCTCCTTGAAAAAGTTAATGTTAAAAGACATGAACCACAGGATCCCTTGCTCGAGGATTTCCCACATAAAATTCCAAATAGCATATTTTCCACGCTTCGATACTCAAGATATCTATTTATTAAACTCCCTTTTCATTTTAGGAATAAGAATATATGACAGAAAAGGAAATACAGAAATTGTTTGTAACCTCAGTGAGGAGAAAATGAAAGTGATCTTTTGAAACACTTTCCACGTTATCAAAAATGTTATGTATATTATTATCGTCAAAGAAGTTCCATAAGACTTAAAGTTGTCATGTGTTCTGTTACAAAGAAAAGGGAGATTCACAGACAAGTCATAAATTTAAAATGAAAATACAAGTAAAGCAAAACCACCAGTACACAGCTGAGTAACACTGAGATAATTCATCTTTCCCCTCCCCAAAAGGAAGAATTCTTTGTCTTACTTATATTGTAGTCCAGAGTTTCCCTGAGTCTGAGAAAAGTGAAGGAAAAGTCAGCCCAGCAAATGCAAAGAGTGAAGGGGACACCTCAGCTCCTCTGTTTGTCCATCTTGGCCTCATTCTGGCAAACTCGGACCCAACAGGAATTTGTGCAGTCACCAGCCTGTGAACGTCTGGTCAGGATGGGAAAGCCCAGAGAGCCATGTGGTCTCCAGGCAACTGAGCGCTCCCCACGAGTAACGTATGTGCCACAAAGCCACCTCCACGGCTAGAATCAGTTCAGAGTAAACAGACCAGCTTAACGGCGATGGTTTCCATTCTTGGTGTCAGAAGTTTATTTTATTATTTAATACTGGAACGAATGCTTTATATAACAAAGCAATCATTTCCATGTTTGGAATTTTATGGCTGTCAGGAACCTTCATAATGTTGCTCTCCTAAGCCGATGGCTTTATAAGGTGGAGGGAGCACCCTTGAAGGCACCCTCCTGCTCGCCCAGCTGCTGGAGGCGTGTTTGTCAGCTCCGCGCTAAGCTTTTCATTTCTGCAGAACGAGACTGTGACGTCTGTGGCAAGTACTCACCTGTCCAGGGGAGAAGCAGGCAGACCAGGGACCTCTCCTTGCCCTGAACACAGCTGACCTTGCGGGGTCCCCCGGCTAACTTCTTTAGGTCTCATTTTTCTCGTTAATAAAATGTTGGTAATAACACCTATTACCTTCTACCATAGTTGAAAAGGCCAAATACACAGAATGTGAAATGTCCCGGTAAGCATGAAGCAGGTAAGAAAATGTATTTTAAAAACCCTAAAAGTACTCATCCAGCATCTATTATATGTTCAAACTTGTGACAGACAGTAGGAGGCACCCAGCTCAGCTCCTGCTCCAGAAGTTCTCCGAGTTGGGAGGGAAGACTCGTGAAAACCACCTTGCTCAGTGTGCTACAACTAGTACACAGTAAGAAGCTGGAAGGATGATAGTGATGGCCCCTCCAGGGCAGGTGAGGCCAAGGACAGATTATAGAAGCATCAGAAATTCTGAGCAGACTCAATCCTGACCTCTTAAGCATCCATCTCTTCTCTTTCACTCCCACCTCTACCCAACACCAGCCACCATTAGCTCTCCTTGCAGCACCCAAACAGCCCCTCACAGCCCCTGATCTCCAGGCCCAACCACCCCGTCCTCTCTCCACATGCAGCTCCCTGATCTTCACTAAAAGGTCAACGTGATCACGTGACCTCACTACTGGGAGCCTGTTGCAGGCTGCTCCCCGCTTCGGGATTGACAGCAAACTCATCAGCAGGACCTGGTCCTTCCAGAGCCTCGCCCCATGTCTCGCCACGTTCATATCACTTCACAATTATTGTTTTCCTTTGTTACTATCTGCACTGCTGCATTATCATTCCTTAATTTTTCTCAGGTTTATGCCATATTTCCAATGTAAAATTTAGAAATTTGCATTCCATAAGGATATTTTAAATAAGGTATTCAGGATTAATATAAATCTTCTCTAGCATTATAAAATCATCCAGACTTCTTCAAATACTCAGTATAATGGGAAAAAAACTCTCAAGAACTATAGAGTAACATGACTAGGATTTTTACGTTTATATGAATGACCATAAAGTTCCTTAAAACATTTAGTTAACGGTATGATGAGAAAGAAAACAATATATATATTTTTTTATTTTATTTATTTATTTATTTTTTGTGAGGAAGATTGGCCCTGAGCTAACATCTACCAATCCTCCTCTTTTTGCTGAGGAAGACTGGCCTTGGGCTAACATCCATGCCCATCTTCCTCTACTTTATATGGGACGCCGCCATAGTATGGCTCAACAAACAGTGCGTCAGTGCGTGCCCGGGATCCGAACTGGTGAACCCTGGGCCAATGCAGCGGAGCACGCGCACTTAACCGCTTGTGCCACCGGGCCAGCCCCAAGAAAACAATATATTTTAAATGTACCACTATGTTAAAATCTTAAGCCAGTAAAGTCTCAGAGGTTATCACTAACAGTTTTACTTTTGTTTTTTTTTGTTGTTGTTTCTTTTTAAAATATTATCATAAGTCCTCTGTAGCTTTTCTCTTTGATATGTAAAGAACTCCAATTGCAGGAGGGATTAAAGAAAATAACCTGTTTGGAATCCATTCTATTCTTTTTTTTTTTTTTTTTGAGGAAGACTGACCCTGTGCTAACATCTGTTGCCAATCTTCCTCTTTTTCTTTTTTCTCCCCAAAGCCCCAGTACATAGTTGTGTATCATAGCTGTAGAGTTATAGCTCTTCTAGGTGGGACACCACCTCAGCACGGCTTGATGTGTGGTGAGTAGGTCCACGCCTAGGTCCACCACCTAGGGTGGCCTGAGGGTGGGTTTCAGGGTCCCCTCGGGTCTGTCTGCCCCCCGGGAGTTCTACAGGCCTGTGAGAGAAGGTCATGCCAGGTGAGCACATCACAGGTAAATCCAGGTCCAGGGCTTCATCCAGGTTCTGTCCCACCAGTGTTCCCCATTCACACATTAACTTCCTTATCAGAACCAACATCCTCCACCTTGTGTGCTGGACAGAGCACAAAGTGAACACACTCTATCTGGAAGGCTGACCAGGGCCCACCAGCACAAGGGGCTTTTGACCTCTCAAAAACCAGATGACTTGACTTAAAGGCAGAACAAGGACAAAAATTCTGTTTCTTCTAAGCAGCAACAAGGGCTTTTACCACAAGATTTAAAGAGCACTACATTACATTTCACATAAATTTGCAGGACTAAATTTAAGAGAAAAATTAACCCATTACATCAGCTAGATAAATCCGAACAATCACCTTTATTTGTGAGAAAATATTTAAATGCACACACACTCATATTTTCTCCATTGTTAAATTTAAAAAATAATTTCTGACACAATGAATTTAATGTTTAAGTGCAAGTGAATGGGGGAAAAAAAAAACCCCTGTGAATCCTTCCCACCTCACCTCCAGAAACTATTTATAGATTTTGAATATTGGTCGGTGTGGAAAGAATTCTGTGCTTTTTCAAGTAAGTGAATCTTATACTGAAAAGAAAAATAAAAGATGCTAAAGTATATCTTGAAGATCTTAGAACATTCAGCAGGCAAGGAGAAAGAACACACGTTTTGTCTCCTCTAGTATTGGCTGGTTGTTACACTGTAGCAGCTGTTTTTCTTCTCACCAACTTCAGAATAAATACAGCTGGCCCTCGGAATCCGCAGGGTCCACGTCCTCAGAGTCAACCAACCATGGATGGTAAACACAGTACACAATCCACTCTTGGTTAAATCCGAGGATGTGGACCCCGCGGACACCAGGGGCAGACTAAGGGACTCAAGCATCCGAGGATTTTGGTATGGGGAGGGGGGGTCCTGGTACCAATCACCTGCGGATACTGAGGGATAACTACACTCACTGACAACAGGGAGACAGGGAACAGCTTGTCACACTCAACTTGTAAAATGTGTTTGGTGCTGCAACTGGCTGAACACCCTGTCTTCTCCCAAATGCTTATCCTTTATGAACTTAAACTTGATTTAGTAAAGTTCAATCCTATAATACACGTCAATTACTCAGATCTAGATAAAGCTAATTTGTAGGCAGCTAGATGCCCAATATTCCTTTAACAATGACAATGATAAGACAGAGAAGCTTCACTGTGACAGTCCTCCAGCGGTACCTTACCTGCTATAGAATTCAGGGAACATGGAGGGAGGTGCAGGTAGAATTTCTTGAGGCAACTATCATACACTGGGAGGGGGAATCTCAAAACATAAATGTCACACAATTAGTTATTTTGGAATAGGTTGGTACAGGGAAGATATATGTAAAGAGTTTTAAAAATACTTAAGTGTTTTCCAACATTCCACTATCTGGCCAACTTACCTCCTAGCAGCCTTCTCTGTGGCGACAATGGTCTTGTTGCTACTACTGCTCTTCTGGCCTGTGATCATTTCTCACTTCACTAAGGATAGGGAAAGAAATACCATGTACAAATTGTGGTGTCCAAGAAATGATTCTTGGTCTTACCATGAGGCAATCAACTGAAGGAAAATGCTTGGTGCCCTCTGAACATCAGTGGATGGCACGCTTGCATTTGTGCAAAGTGCAGATGACTCTGGGGTAGACCAGATGTCTCTCACAATCAGTCACAGGGCTGTGCAAGCCTCGCTCACCTCTCACTCCTGGGCCCTGGTCAACTCTTACCCCACCAGGACAGTACCGTGAGGCCAGGCTCCGCACCTGCTGCGGATGAACAGTGCCAACACTGCCAGTCCTGCTTCCACTGGGCCCCAGGCAGCGGGCTGGTTAGGAATGCACTTGCTGTCCATCAATGACTGTTTGACTTAGATTTAATTTACCTGACATTCAATTCCACTCATTCCTTCTCAGCTAAATAAAATTCTTCAAGCAAGAAATCAGCTCACCTCAAGACTTATAGCATGTACCTTGCCCCCATCTCCACCTGACTATTTAATCTTCTATCAGCCTAACTCATGCTATACCCCATGACAGCCTAAGCCCCCCAAAATTACTGTGCTACTGAGTTAAGGAAACTATGAGTATTTGTTGAATCCTATCAGCTAAAAATTAAGAAAATTTTTAAAACTCTATAAATGCTTATTAAGTTTCTCTCTACTATATTATTTATTTGCAAACCAAAATTTCTTACCAACGTTACTTTAGATCACAAAGAAGCGCTGACTGTATTGAGAATGCCTTGCTTTCATTTTTGATTATTCTCAATCGCCTGTTTTCTTGGAAGGCACCAAAATTTAGTCTGAATAATTTTTTCTTCTAAGTAGATCCTTCTCAACTTTGACTCTTTCTGAATGGACTGGAAATGGCTTACTCAGTGTGAACAAGCCTACCTGATCCCCCTCAATAGCTAGACTGATGGATGCTGACCTTGCTTGTTGCCGGCACTGATATGCGAACTAAAGCGTGCACGTCCATCATCTCTCTCCCTTTCTGAACTGCTGGGCTTTCCTGACAACCTTTCAAAGGACACCTGGAATGTCCAGTTGCAACCCGTCAAATTGTTAATGTTATACTAAAGAAATCATGGACACATTAACCCTCAAACTTTATAATAACCCAAGTGCTGGCTGAGGGTCCTGATACTACCATGTTTGGAGAGGGGTGGACGGAGCCCAACTCCAAACTGCCAGCTCTCACTCAGGTGGGTTCCTGGGGCAAACAGGGCCACTGAGAGTAATTTTAGACCCAGGAAATAAAACTGGGGCCCCCTCAGCAAGTGCAGACCACCTACAAATCTTTACAGGAGATTTGGCCAGGTCAGGCCCTCTTCCGCATCTCCGCACACTGGTAACATCTCGGTGGCACGTACTAAATTCTCCTCACGAACCACCTCCCTGCACGTTAGTGGCCAGCGTCAAAGGTGGGCTCACACTCAACTCGCCGCAGCCTGCCCTGCCTGTCCCTCCAGCAGGGCCCCGGGGGAGCTGTAGGAAGCCCGAGACCCTGGTGAGCACCCAGCCTGTCAGACATGGTGACGTAAGCCTAGTTGTCCTCCCTCGAAACAAGGAGCCACCACAGCCCTCTACTTTTTCTATCAGATGGAATAAAACACTGCATCCAAGGGTCGCTCTGACCTTCTGGAAATCTGGAATCTGAAGAGCACATTGCTGCTACTCCATACTGAACCAAATCTAGAATGGCTACAAAGTAACACTGCAGTCCACTCAGCCCTTGTTGAACACACTTCATACTCACGTGAAACTTTATCTCCAAGTTTCCAAATGCCATGGAAATGACCCGGAATTTTATTTTCTCATTCATTCATTCATCCAACAGATATTAATACCTACTATGTGCCGAAGACAGAGACACAGCCCCTATCACTAAATGTTTGCTGAATGAAAGATTATATAACAGTTATATTTTTTCACTTTTAAAACTTTTTTAAAGGTGGAAATAAAGTGGTGCCTAAGTTAATGATTCCAATGTCTTGCTTAAATTGCCCTATCTGGACAAGTAATGGGAAATAAAAACGGAAAAAGACAAAGATCTTATTAGAACGATAAGAATGACAATGTTATCTCCCTCTTACAGGTGTTAAGAGATATATAGAATATGCTAAGATTTTTGTATCATCTTCCAATTATATATTTTCTTAAAAAAAAAAAGTCCTGCTTTCAAAAATAATGGCTCAGTCCTAAAAAGGCCTGCAGTTAATTTAAAGGGTTTTTGGATTTTAGGGGTGGTGGCGGAGAAGGAAGGCAAATAACACACGGAAGACGTGTGTAACAGGCCAGTCATTTTGGACGTTTGTCCAATTGTTACTTCTTTTTGTGAGACCAATGAGCTGCAGGAATTCCTCCAGCACTCTGGAGGCATCCTGTGCACAAATTCACTTGAAAGGTCAAAAATACCCTGAACTTGGGGCCGGCTCCATGGTGTAGTGGTTAAGTTCATGTGCTCTGCTTTGGCAGCCCAGGGTTTGCAGGTTTGGATCCCGGGTGCAGACCTACACACCGCTTGTCAAGCCATGCTGTGGTGGCATCCCACATACAAAATAGAGAAAGACTGGTAGAGATGTTAGCTCAGTGACAATCTTCCTCACCAAAAACAAAACAAAACAAAACATCCTGAACTGATGGGCATAAAACATCTGGATAATCCTGGCAAACAATGCATGCATGATAAAATCTTGATGAATCCACTACCTAATTAAACAGTAATAACCATGACAGTACAGTCAAACTTGTAACTTACGGAAACATTATGGTTTCTAAACACTTTGCCTAACTTTGATAAAGTGGCAATTAATTATTAATAATGCATTTTAGTCAAGAGGCAATAATAAAGCATAATGTATACAGTCCTGTACCCATTGATGTGTTATTAGAGGTAGAAGGAGCTGCAAACAAAGACCTCTGCTTTATTGTTGGAACCAACAAATCCCTGCTGGATATTTGAGTACATGTGTGTTTAAAAGTAATTTTTTAATCTTTACAAAGTAACATGCATTGGCTCCATATATCCCAATAATAGAGGGAAGACGAGTGCATATGATCAGAGAATTAAAAAAAATTCTTTCATTTAAAAGAAGAAAAAATAATCATTAATCAAAGCTTAAATCAATGTGCAAAGATAGCCTGAAAATGTGGTCCTGTTGCAAACTAGCTTGCATAGCAAAGCAGTTCAGATAAGCTAAGATACCAGGGTGGAAAGGCACAAATTAAAGTGAAATTATACTTAACTCGACGCGTAAGCACAGTGCCTTAGCACATACACACAGTATTCATTCATTCAACAATCTCTCTCACATGCCCCCTGCACGCCAGGCACTGTTCTAGGTACTCAGCAGTATCGGAATACGAAATATAAAACCCCTGTCTTCGTGGCACATCATCAATGTACCATGCACCAACCATCTCCCTGATAAGCTCAGCTATTGTTCTTTACTGGTCAAGGCACAGAATGTGAAAATATTATGAAGCAAATACAGGAATTAAAACTGCATAATTTTCACCTTGATCACTAGCTAAAAGGACATTTGGATGAACTACATAAAACTACTATGAACTCTCAAAAGAAAGTAAAAAATATTTTCAACTGAATAAAAATGAAAACCAAAATTTGTGGAATGTAGCTAAAATAGTGATTATAAGCACACTTATAGCATTAAAGGTTTTTATCTCAAAAGAAGGGTCTCAAATCAATTATCTAAGCTTCTACCTTAAGAAAATAGTAAAAGTAGAATAAACCAAAGCAAGTAAAAGGAAAGAAATAAAGAGCAGAAATCAAATAAATTGAAAACAGAAAAAAAGAGAAAAATCAGTCAAACCAAAAGCTACATAGAAAATCCCAAGGAATCTACAAAATTAACTCTGAGATCTAAGAACTGACTTTATAGTAAGGTCACAACATACAAAGTCAAATCATATTAATATATACTAGCAATGAATATTTTGGACTAAAATTTTAAAAACATCATTTACAGTAGCTATATTAAAAAATACTTAGGTATAAATCTAACAAAACATGTACGGGATCTGTAGGATCATATAGAATCTGTACGCTGAAAACTACAAAATACTGATGAAAGAAATCAAAGATCTATATAAATAAAAAGACATGCCATATATGTGGAATGGAAAACAACATAATAAAGACATCAATTCTCCCCAAATTAATGTATAGATTTAATATAATTCCAATTAAATCTTAGCAGGACAAGCTATTTCTAAAAGTTATATGAAAAGTCAAAGGAATTAGAACAGCAAAAATTTTTTGATAAAGGAGAATAAATTTGGAGGAATCACATTGTCTGATTTTAAGATTTAAAAATCTTAAAATTTACCATAAAGTCACAATAATCAAAACAATGTGATATGGGTGAAGGTATAGATGAATAGAGCCCAGAAACAGGACCACACAAATATGGCTAACTGTTTTTTGACAAAGGTGCAAAACGAATTAAATAGAGAAAAGACAGTCTTTTTGACATGGTGCTGGAATAACAACTGGATATCTATATGCAAAACAAAAAAAGAACCTCAACCTAACTCTCACATCGTCTATAAAAATTAACTCAAAATGGATGACAGATCTAAATGTAAAACATAAAACTATAAAACTTTTAGAATAAAACATAGGAGAAAATCCTCATCACTTTGGGTTAGACAAAGAATTCTTAGACACGAAACTAAAAGCAAGAGCCATAAGAGAAAAAGAATAATAAAGTGGACTTCATCAAAATTTAAAAATTTGTTCTGAAAAAGGTACTCAAGAGGATGAAAACTAAACTAGTGACTGGGAGAAAATATTTTCAAACCACATAGCTAACAAAGGACAAACAACATCAGGATTAAAAAACTGGCAAAGACTTAAACAGAAACTTCAACAAAGTGGATAAGCAGCTGGAAATGAGCACAATAGAACTCATACAACGGGACACCAGAGTCAATTTTACTATACATTAACTTTAAAACAAAATAATACTACCATTCTGGAGCAACAAAAACGGCACCAGGGGCTACAAGGCACGTAGTTTACAAGTCAGCAGAAACCACGGGAAGGTCCTTGATCCTTGGCTCAGACCTGACCATCCGGGAGAAGACACTGCCCCAGGGGAGTGCCTGGGGAGACGATGCGCAAGACAAAAGGGAAAAGCCTAACAACATTCAGAAACGTTTCTCCAGCTCTGAACCTACTGTTAAACTGAACATTGGGTCACATTTTGATGGATCTCTATACAGAATAATAGGTTGCGTTTTTAATGTACTTTTTAATTCCTTTCAAGAAGAATTTTTCTGTCTGTTCCTCCTCCTACAGTTTTCATAAAGATTCTCTCCCACCTGATAAACTCTGCAGCCCATAGTAGACTTACTGTCTAAGCCCATTACTGGGACTTTCTCTAAACTTCCCAGTCATTCTGATTTCAATTCCAAGTCAAAAGTCACATTCCCATCATGGTTATTTCACCCAAGAATTAAATTCCAGCTTCCTGATCGCACTTAACTGAAAAAGTCAACTCCTTTCACTTTTCGGATAACAGATAAAATTGGTCTGACTGTGTGAACTGAGAGACAACTACAGGGGAAGACTTCACCCTTCATCTCCTAGAAGTATGCAGATGGCCCACCCCAGGCTTCTACCCCAATGCCTGCCTGTCCAGGCAACAGAGAATATGTATCCCCAGGGCCCCACAATGTATATAAATCATTGTCAAATCACTGTTGGTCAGAAATCCGCTCAAAAGCCTTGTGTACAATAAAGGCCAGGCTCAGACACATGAGGAAAGCAATCAGGAGGAGGAGGATTTGTCCCCACACATGAGGTAACACGTCCTTCGCGGTCAGAGCTGCTTCCCGAAGCCTCCAATGAGGAGGGCAACGGTTAGTCGTCCTCAGACACAATGCAGCCTCTTGTTACCGCATGAACCCCCTTGAAATTTTGGGACGAAAATACAGCACGTGATCCTACATGAGACTGTGACAATTTCATCACCAGCATCCACGCTACAACCAAGTTAGTAAAAGATGAATAAAAACAGGATCTTAAAGTTACAGGATGCCAATTCAGAGAAAAACATCCTGAAAACTCTGTGATCTAAATTATGGACGAGTGAGATTTTTTCCTGATATTTTGTGTTATATCACTTTGCAGCTAAATACTTTAGTATATCTTCCTTTTTTTTTAAAGAAAGCATAAAGATCGAGTAACAAAAGGTGACAACTAACCTGGTTCTTTTCAGCTTCATATTAAAAATAGGAAACAAACCAAAAGTACTTAGATATCACACCTTATAATTGCATTGTACCCTTTCTTGCATGGCAAATCCTCACTGCCCCAAACAGAACCTACTCTATATTAAACTGAGAAAGAAAACAGGTAAGCTCTTTAAGTTTGTTTCTCAACACTCAGAGCCACTTTCATATATTTCTTTGTGAGCTCATGAGAATGATCAGTGCTAGGTTTCACACGTTCATTCAACAAATGTTTAAGAAGCGTGACTTGTGAGACCCTATGGATAAAGACAGTCCTACCTCTGTCCCAGGAGAGGGGTTCTAGTGGGGGACACACATGTCCCTAGGCTGAAACAGCCCAGCTGCCTCACTGGACCTGGGTCTATCGTGCTGAGAGAAAGGAATCATGCTGAACAGGGAACTGGTGAGTGTTTTGAGGAGCGATTCCAATTCCAAACTTTTAAAGGAGACAACCAATAGTTGGCACCTCATAAATAAGGAGTTAGTAATACTCCATCAATTCCTTCAATCCTTTCTGAAGAATATATAGCCCTAAAAGCGTGAGCCATCCTGGGAGTCAGAGAGACGCTTCTGCAGGGAATCGAAGGGCTGCTCCTGTCCCGCATCACCACAGCACGTGTGCTGGTGATGGTCAGCCGGGGCGTCAGCCGGGGCTGCTCAGCCTTCGCCATCTCCTCAGGCTCTCATGCATCTACAGCACATCCCCAGCCAAGAAAACACGTGTTAAGCTTTCCTTTCTGTGCTGCATTGTGACATCAGCGAGTGTACTGCATATGCTTTCTTGAATGACACCTGGCCCACCCGAGAACCAAGGCCTTGTCTGTGCCTCTGCCCACCCCACATCCAGTGGTAAAAGTCACTGTAAGGAGTAACAAGTACTAACAGGAGTTCTCTTTCTTGCGAACAAGGGAGCTGAGAGAACCAGGGAGATTGGAAGCAGCATCTGCAACAGCCAGTGTGTCAGCATAAGGACATTAGGAACACAGGCGAGGAAGCCGACGAGGGGTGTGGGAGCTGGACATGGTCGTGTGTGGTGGGCAGAACCGGGTCGTCAGTATTCACGGAGTTACCTCTGCACACGTTTCAGTGCATCTTCCATACGCACTACCCGTGGAAGACATATTTAAATAAACTCAGGAAACATATTCCATGTCCTGACTCCTGGGGACACAAGTTGGAGAGAGAGTTATGGACAAATATCAGCCGATATTCAAACTTCCTTTACCCCTGAATGCAGGATTTCAGCATTAAGCCAACACAAGTGAAAGTGTGTAAGGCTCACAAAAGCAGACAAGCTCAGTGAGGCTCAAAGAAACCACAGCAGAAACTGTTTTCCTGCCCCATCTTTGGGCAGCAGAGTCTTATACAGTGTGCTACTAAAATTAAAAGAAGTTTAAATCCTGGGGAGAAAAAGTGTCTGTGCATCTGTGTGTGTGTGCGTGCGTGTGTGCAGTTAAATCAAAAACCTCTAAAGAAAAGCGATTCTCTTAGGAGGATCATGTATGTTTATCAACCTCCTGGCATTTTACAAGAAGAGACAGCTAATGAAATGCAGTCACTATTTTTAAAATCCTCTAATGAAACAAACATTAGAAATTCAGTCTCATGGAAAAACCAGGCTGACTAACACTTTGGCAGTTTGGCTACAGAGTGCAGGAGCCAGTAACTCCATGAGAAAAGTGGAGAAAACAGTGAAAATTTTAATTCACACTTTAAAAGTACTACAATATCTCATTAAACGAGCCCCACAGTGATTACTGTGTAACCCACAGAACACTGGGAAACGTGGTGCTCGCTCCGGGACATGAAGAGGAGCACTCCTGACACCTGACGCTGCTCCACGCACTCTCATCCGCGACCGGTCACTGGAGCAGCAACGCTGCGATACACGCTACGTCACCATGGGCAAAGACTCAGCCCACCATGCCCTTGTGGAACTCACAAACACACATATAAATACACACACTATAAGTTCAAGAACACGGAGACGCTCAATTCTGGACCACGCTTGTCATGAAGTGTACTCAAGAGCTTGGCACTTCTTTGCATAAGGACTTTTCTTTCATATCTCTAATGTCAAACTCCAATTACAGTAATGTGTGGTTTTGAGGGGAAAGTGACATGAACACACAATGGATCATTATAAAATTGTAAGTGATGAGAACCGGGAAAAGAAAACAAGTAGAAGAAAGGAAAGTGTCTATAAAAAAAGGTCTGCAAAAATATTAAAAATGTCCAAAAAACTGAGGTAGGCAATAGAGAAGGCAAAAGACACGAAACAGTGAAGAGATCAGAGAAAGATGCAGAAGAGGGAAAGCAGCTGTGGACGAGGAAGGGCAGTTGTGGACTCGCACGTTTCTCTTCCCTGCTGGTTTTAGGAAAACCTTGCCACCAACGCCTTCTCCTCTCCTGGGAAACAGACAGCGGCACCAAGAACCGACAGGAGAAAACAGAGCTGCTTACTCCAAAAAGGAATCACACGTTGGCAAAACAGACACAGGAGGTCAGTGCTTTCTAAAGTAGACGTGGACTCTCCGAAAGGAAACAAATCTCGTCTCCTCATCCAACCCTAACAACCGCCACAGTCAAGGCAGGAGAGAATCATCATGTGCCTTCACCGTCTTCAGGTTTTGCGGAACCATCTACAGAGTCATCAGATCTCCCCTCTACTTGGTGACCGGCTAGTCTCACAAACCAGTCTCTCTTCTTCCCGCATGGCTGGACTGTGGTCCAGCTTCCTTCACAGTCAGGTGTGTCAGGTGTGGCCGTGAGACCAGTTACCATCATGGGACAGGTGGTGATGTCACAACAGTTGCTGTGCCCTGGTCCCTTCCCACGCTGGCTGAATGCAGAGACCATCAGAGGATGGCAGGCGGGACCACAGGCCACCAGCACTTGGTCCTGCACCCATGCTTAAGGCCACCCACTGGCCAGGAATTCCACATGAGTTCAAGTTAGGCCATTAAAATCGTGGGATTTGTTATAGCAGCTGGAGTTACGAAAATTAATTCAAAAGTAATTTTGTGTGTGTGTTAAGATTAGCCCTGAGCTAGCATCTGTTGCTAATCTTTTTCTTTTTGCTGAGGAATATTGGCCCTGGGCTAACATCCGTGCCCATCTTCCTCTACTTTATATGGGACGCCGCCACAGCATGGCTTGATAAATGGTGCATAGGCCTATGCCCAGGATCCGAACCCTCGAACCCAGGCCACCGAAGCGGAGCCCCTGAACTTAACCACTACACCACCAGGCAAGCCCCGCAAAGTAATTATCTTTAACTAGATCCTGATCATCTGAGATTACTTTAGATGCCCTGGGACTTTTTTATTTCTTTTTTTAAAGATTTTATTTATTTATTTATTTTCCCCCCAAAGCCCCAGTAGATAGTTGTATGTCATAGTTGCACATCCTTCTAGTTGCTGCATGTGGGACGCGGCCTCAGCATGGCCGGAGAAGCGGTGCGTCGGTGCGCGCCCGGGATCCGAACCCGGGCCGCCAGCAGCGGAGCACGCGCACTTAACCGCTAAGCCACGGGGCCGGCCCTGCCCTGGGACTTTAGATCAAAACATACCTGACTGTGAGCACCCTACGGTCACAAGCCAGGACCCTGGGCTCCACCACTCTCCTTCCCTAATGGACCCCATACAAAAAACAAGGACTGCATCTTATGGGTGCCCACTGTGTGTTGTTTCCTCTGAGCCTCACAACAATCCCAGTGGTGCTTGTTAGAACTTACTTTACAGGAGAGAGAACTGATGCTCAGAGGAAGGTCACACAACTGCTTAGTGGTGGGCTGGGGGTTCAAATCCAGCCAGTCTGACCCCAAACTCAACACACCCAGCCTCCACAAGTATAACCTTCCCCTGAAGTGCTTGATCGACCTCAAGTTTTCTGTGTTTTAATCACTTGCAAAGAAAAGGAACACTAAGTCAAGGAAATACACTAACTTAAAAAACAGTGTCAGTGTGCTACAAAGTTTTTAATACACTAAAGGTTGCATTAGTGATGAGGTCACCACCATGTACGTGTTGCCAGGGCTTTCACAGGCACTTTAAACATTTTACCTTACTTAATCTTCCCAGCAACACTGTGCAGAAAGTACTACCACCCCCTTTTTATAGATAAGAAAATTGAGACCCAGAGAGGTTAAGGACAGAAATCTTATCCACCAACGTGTTCCCACAATAAACACTCAATACCTGCTGAATAAACGAATGGATGCCGGATGTCAATTAACTTCAACATTCATCGAGCACGTCCATGATGATCACTGCCATTGACTGAGGGGCAGGCAGTCTACAAGTGCTTCTGTTAATCAAACAGCACCACACAAGGTCAGTGTTGACTGATCTCGTGAGAATCTGAGGCTCAGAGCAGTGATCTGCCCATAATCACAGAACAGTGAGGGGCTGATCCACGTTCAACGTGAGGTTCTCCTCCCCAGAGCTCAGCTCCGTGGAGGTGCAGAGAGGAACACTCACTTGGCTATTTACACAACAGCTCCAAGCTGCGCTCGCCATGAAATGGCCCATAAAATAGCAAGAGCAATACTGTGAAATAAAGCATCCTCCTAACATAGCATTCACAGTATGTTACCCCCCTCTTCAGCTCTCCAGATGGAAGTGATCCTCAGAGGTGAGCCAAAAGCTCCCCTACATGCAAGGTCCCATCCTCTCACTTTCCCTGATGCTCGTCTCCCCACAGATCTTGGTAAGCTTCTGCCCTTACTTCTGACTGTCCCAACACAGCTGGCCAGTTTCCCACTCAGAAGCCTTACATATTCTCCCACTAAGTTTACACCCATCCTTTCCTTTAAATTATTGCTTAAAATGTAACTTCTTCTCAAAACCTGCTGTGAACGACATCTATGGCCCCTGGGTTGACAGTGTGTTGTGATCGAACAGACAGACACTGGGGATCGGAAGCCAAGCCTGAGTCCTCAGCTGGCTGGGCCGCATGACCACGTAACTGGAGCTGGCCTCTCTCCTCACTGACAAGCTGATCGCCAGCTCTCCCGGCACCAAACTCCACACTCAACTCACGCTGACCTCGTCAGCATTAACCGTGTGTTGACCTCAAGGCTCAATCACCCCACTGTCACGTCCCAAACCCACCCCCAGAGCTCTGTTGTGAGGCATGCGTACAGATGCCCACAGCTCAGTCACATTCGGCCATTCCGATTTTATCAGGAAAACTGATTCCTGAGTAACACCTTCATGAGTCCTGCATTCCTGTTTACAGAAAAAGCAAATTCCTCCCGCTGGCCCTGCACATGGCGGTGTGTGCACACCGTGTACACACCCCAGACACGCTCTTCCAGCAGCAGCTGCACTCTCCTGCGCCAGCCCCGGAACCGCACCTGTGACCTCAAGTCTGTAGGAAGTCGGCCCAGGGAAAGCACGCCCGGCCTGCGAGATCTCTTTCAAAAGTCAGATGGAAAATCAGAGTTAGGCTCCTATGCACAATCAGCTGACTTGACACAAGTGTTGAGAAAATGGGACATAAGATACCCATGTTCTTAAAGAAATGATGTTGGGGAGATAACAATGAGCTCAGTGTTGTTGTTTTCATGTAACGTTAGCTGTTAGAATATCCAAGTAAAGATGCAGACCGGGTGTATGAGGAGAAAACCGGAAGGCAGCCCTAAGATTAACTGGGGTGGGATGGGGGCATGTTTTTGGGAGGAGGGTCTGAACAGCCGACTGGTGAGACAGGACTCCAGCAAGCTCCACGGTTTGATTCCAAGTTCACAGAACAGCTGGAGACACTCTCCCACCCGGGGCCGGTGCCCCACTGTGGCAGTTCACTTTCCTCACGCTGAGTGTCCAGATGAAAGACGCTTCCAGGACAAGAGTTCTTTATTTCACAGCAACAGAAGAGAAGGGAACGACAAAGGTGACACGCGTGATTTGCCCAGTGCTGAGGAACCCTGGGATTGAGTGTGAGTTTGCAATGTACCAGACAAATCAAAAACCAAATTACCACTTTAACATGCAGTAGCATAACTATCTAATAGACTTATCTGTAGCAATTATCTTCTTAGGGGATCTTTAAAACATTAATGATAACCAATATTTACTGAATTCTCAACTAGGCTCTAGGCGCTACACTGCGTTTACATGCATTGGCTCCACTCCACAGTGGCAAACGCCATGAGGGGAGCTTCACATGATTGTCCCCGATTTAGAGATGAGGAAAGCGGGCTTTGGAGAGGCTAAGTGAGAAAACCAGACTGAGGCCCACATCTGCCATCTCCAAGACCCCTGCTCTGTGTTCTCAAGTCTCAAGGGCTAGTTTTGTTTGTTTTGCTTTTTAAAATTATTATTTTACTCAATTTTTCTCTTTCCTAAACTTCCTATTTACCTGAATATACAGGACTACTCGACTAGGCGCATTGCCACGTGCCTGTCAACAACGACATTTCCCTCTTTCAGACTCTTCTGTTTTCCATAACGCTCTACTCTGCTCTCTGACCGTGCAGGGCAGGTGTGGAGACAGCACTAGGGAAACCGCCACAGCAAAGCAAAGCGGTGGCTGGTATTTTAAGAGCCTGCTGAGCCATAAAGATAAATTGAACAAAAACTCTTCTACTGAAATGCAGACAAAAGTCTAGAAGGATAAGGAGAAAGCAAGGAATTACATCCTAATATGGTATGAACAATAGCTGAATGTTTCAGATGCCTCCATGCACCTGTGGATTTAAATCCAGCATTATTATTTGTCTGCTCTGAGGCTGCCTGATCAAACCTTTTGTAAAGATCAATGATGTCTACATTGGCCCAATGTCGACATTCTGGTAATTCTAAGCGGTGGCGCAGAATGACCACAATGTTTCTTAGTCATGCTGCAGCACAAAACACACCACTCTTTCCATTCCTGTTTTCTTTAGATCTACTTCACCAAAATCTAGCACTTTCTCTTGGATATTAAGTGCAGCATAGTTAAATCTATTATCCTTCTAGACACATTTTCCATATCAACTTGCTTCTCCAAGAAGTTTAAGATGCACTTAAATCTTTATAGCTACTCTCAATACATACACATGCACAGCTGTTCCTGGAATCCAGTGTCTTCCAAACGACAGCATCTGCCTGCCCCATAAACATCCTAAGAGCAGGCAGCCATCCTAGGAGGCTGTCGCTCAACCACCCACCAGTGGGTAGTAAAGAGCGACAGGGAGTCTTATCCATAGAGAATCATTAGGAGAGGTTTTCTAAGTGGTGCAGTCACAAGGGCGCCATGAACTCATAGGGTGCTTGACTGCCTCTAGAGTGCTTTTATATGCACATGAATGTAGCCCCACCTGTAAACCCCTACGCTCTCCAGCTACTGCAGAACGGATTTTCAATGGCTTAGCTAATGGGGGGCTGGCAGACTGAACAGTCACATGGGAGAAAGACTCTGTGCCCTCATTTTGTTTTTTAAGGAAAAATTCTGTTACCAAACAACCTTAATCTTAGATTCAATGTGAAATAACCACCAATACTGTTTCCACCAATGTGCTTCTACTGCTTACCCTACACAGAAAAGTAGAAAGAGAAAAAGCATGGCATTTACTTTTTTTAAAAAAACCTCTTCTGGACGTCGGCTTGGTGGTGTAGCGGTTAAGTGCACGAGATCCGCTGCAGCAGCCCGGGGTTCGGATCCCGGGCGCACACCAATGCACTGCTTGTCAAGCCATGCTGTGGCGGCCTCCCACATAAAGTGGAGGAAGATGGGCATGGATGTTAGCCCAGGGCCAATCTTCCTCAGCAAAAAGAGGAAGATTGGCATCGGATGTTAGCTCAGGGCTAATCTTCCTCACAGGAAAAAAAAAAAACACTTCTGAGTTCTTCATTTTCCTGACTTCATAAAGACTTAGAACTGAGTATTCTTTAGACAAGTGTGTAGAATGGAAAGACGGATTGCGAGATTTGCCCAGCTTCCACATGGAAGTTCTCTTCCGCGAGGCTTTAGCCCTCTCCAGGCTGCTTACCTGGTCAGTCAACACAGCTGCGAAGACACCACTTCACCTCCTCACAGGGAATGTTAACTGCACACACACACACACACACACACACACACACACACACACAACTGCTTTAAAAATTATCAAATGTAACACATATTTAAGGACTTATATATTATTCACTCGACGGACAAGTAAAACCTGGTTTTAACCCCTGCCACAACAAACAGGGTCAATGTCTTTAAGAGTCTCTACCTACATTTGTGGCTGTATTCCATCCTACTACCCAGTAGGGAGCAGCGACATCCCTGCCCCTATTCCTGGGCTTCCCTCGGCCCTGCAGGCAGAGTACAACTGCCACTCACAACGTCCGTGAGGTGTGGGCCACATGAGGGGGACCCACACCCTGCCTGTCCCAGTGCTTCCTTACCAACTGCCCCCAATGGGCCCCTTTACATTTGCTCTTTGTAAATGTCACCTTCCTAAGGCACATGGCACTGAAAACCTACATTGCAGTCCACAAATATTTGTGTTTCTTGGTTTGTTTTGTCCCAGAAGCATATTATTAAAGTAAATTAAATTTATAGAGATTAAAAGCATTTTCTGAAAACTGACCTTTAATCATGAAACAAACTGGCTTTCTACTATTAACACTGGTAAAGAAGAGTGCTAATGTCTTGTTTAAGGAAAGGGAGAAAAACGCTGATGTGTACACATACACACACACTCATGTGTGCCCTCAACTGCTTAAGAAGGACTCCATGTTCTTACAAATGTAGATCAAACCTACTAACAAAGGTATATGTTAAACTCATGTGTATTAAGAACAGTCCTACTCTGAGCTTTCTAAGTACATGTATCCAGTATTTTATGCATATTGGGTATTATTCCTTCAGGGGCAATACACCTAAATTAATATTCCATTTTTAGTCACTGGTTTTAGAATTTGTGATTAGTTTTAGGCAAAAGAAATATATTTAAACTTATGCTACTGAATTAATGACTTCTAGGAAAAAAAGTTACTGATTAATGACTTCCAAGATTAATAGGTTAAACATTTGCAAACTAAATTTGCTGGACCTCAGTAAGCTAAATGATTAGTTTTTTTTACAGTTATTTTCTTGTGCATGTTTCCCTTGAGAATGGAAATGTCACTTAATTTTACTCAAAAGCAACGGACACCCGTGCAGGGTTTCAAGCAAAGGTTGACCGTCACTGTAGCCTGTACCAGACTGTGGCCTGAGATTCTCACTTTGCACTATGCCTGTCACACCCTGATAGAAAGTGAGTCATTAAATATAACCAAAGGGGAAATGAAGAGCAGAAAATGATGCCACCCCCAATGTTCAGCATTCATGCAAATATCTACACTAATAGAATATTTGTCACACGACAACAAACACAAAACCCACGTTCACTTATGATAGCAGCTGGCAGATTCGTTTGCATGATACTTTTAAATATCTAGTTAAGTAAAAGCATCTAACTGGAACTTTCAAGAAAAACAAAATTTTATACAAAGAGACAGGCATTTGCAAACACTGATGGTGAAGACAGGATTTCACTCCCTGTCCACCCGTCATGGAAGCTAAGCTATGTGGAAGCCACACTCTGTAGATCCCCCAAGGGGGAAAATAAGTGTTTGAAAAGTTTACAAGCTCAATAATATAAAAATTCAGATGTAGGATGTACATAAACCATAAACTTCCAAACACTTAACCAGAAAACAGGAAAAGGAGCCAGTTTCCCAGTGATGACTTCTCTTTTCCGTGTACGGGCAGGAATAATGTGAACATTGGCCACATCAGAGGGAAGAAAGGTTCAGTTTGTCCCATTCACTGGGTGACGCATACTTGATTTCATCACAGAAACCTGCCAATGCTGATGAACTACAGTCGTCCGTCCGTATCCACGGGGGATTCCATCCCAAAACCCAAGGATGCTCAAGTTCGTTATATATAATGGCCTTAGTATTTGCATATAACCCACACACATCCTCCCATATACTTTAAATCATCTCTAGACTACTTATAACCTAATACAATGTAAATGCTATGTAAATAGTCATTACACCCTATTGCTTAGGGAATAATGACAAGAAAAAAAAAGTCTGTACATCTTCAGCACAGACGCAACCACTGTAGGCTTTTCGACCTACGATGGTGGAGCCTGAAGATAAGGCAGACCGACTGTACTTAGTCTCCTTATATTTTAATCTACTCACATATTCCAACTGGGAGAGTGTATTTCCCTCACTTAAGCCACCTCACTCCGGATGCTTACTAAAGCGGATGTTTCTTGGATGTTCTCAGTGTGTTTCAGGCCTCAGATCCCTGGCCAGTCAAGGAAACTGAACAGATCAAGTGTTCCCCACTCAGTGGCGGCCAGCACAGCTCTCAGCATCTTTCCCAGCTCTGTCCATTGAAGCTTCACAACCTCCCTGCCGGGCAGTTTCTGCTAATGTCTGTTTATCATGAGAGTTCTCAAGCTCTCGGGGCCACACCACTCGCTGTCCCAGTCCTTCCAGACCACGGCTTCTTCCAGGGATTAGCTTGAAGGCATCTGCCTGCTCCTTCTATTCGCTACCAGACTCCAACCCTGGTGGGCGCTGCTGCTTCTCTGTCACATTTTCTTCTCATCCTCCTCACTCCGGAGGATGCACATCCCAGGCCCTCCAGGCCTGGTGGCTCTGGCTCCAGCAGCCTGAGTCTGGGATAGCATCCCACATAACAAATGCCAGCCCTCACCAACGTCACATCTGTTCCACTGGACTGATCTTCAGGAGTCTAAATATCGGAATTTTAGATGCCTGTGCTTGCTAAGAAGTATTTCTTCCGATTGTGAAAGTGAAAGAAATAAGACTCTAGTGCCTGCGATGACCTCATTTCTGTAGCTAAGCAACCACAGGGAAGGCAAAAAGCAAAAGTGGTTTTTTAACGTCTTCTTTCTGAACAAACTGAATGCAATTTGATTTTTTCTCGTCCACATTTTCAACAGCTCCCACCTGGTGAATATGCAAATACTAATTTCCAAAGAAACAAACTGTCCCATAATTTTAACATTTAGCATTATCACTATTAAGCAAAAATTATCCCAAAAGATACAAGATAATCTTGTTCTCATATTCACAAATTGATAGTCACATAGTTAAATATCACTTAATGGAAAGGAATGTTTCCTTTCAGGTTTCTGATCTGAAAAAAAAAATGAATTGATTTCTGGCAAAGAGATAAACATTAATTATGTAACTATGCAAAATGCCACGGGAAAAGTTAACAAAAAATGTAATCCATTTAGTTCTTTAAAGTGTTATAAATGCAGCTGAGTTTTAACAGTAATTTGTCTATAATTAAAATTATCACAAAAACCCTTAAAAATTTTGATACTGAAATAATCATAAGTGGATATAAAAGGCAGAACAGAAGGGTTAACACTTGGGGTAACTTTGGGCTGATATTTTTAACATACACACAGGTAGTTACTCTGCTGAAGTATATTCCTCTCTATTCCAAGACTGATTTCCATATGTAGCGATAAAAGATGTTGGGATATTTTAAAAAAAGAACTTAACCCTCAGAAGAGCTGTAGGCACCTCCCAGGGATCCCACAGCAGGAGTTCCTCATCTGACGTCAGTACAAAGATAAAGGTAACTCCCTTCTCCACACACGATGGTAAACACTCACCATCAATACAACAAACTCCTGGATCCACCACCTAGATTTAACGAGCCCCATATGTAGGGGTCAGCCATAAAAGCTATGACATTAAGAACACATTTATGCTTAAAACTAGATTCCTCTGATTCAGGTTGAGGAGATGCAGCGGTGGGAATACCTAACCCACTGGAACAGCTTCCACTTCTGAGGTCAAAAGGACCTGGGGGGTTATGCTCAACCACTGGTGGGATTGGGGTCTATCCCCCACTGCTCTCCGGGGCCTGTCCACCCCAGGACGACTGCGTGAGGAGGAGGTACATGAAGATGAAGGTGGGTTTTCCCCAGTCCTCCTGGTGATATCAGGACTCATCAACAAGAGTAAGAGGGGGACTCAAGAAAGTCTTCCAAGTTTAATAACCTGCCTATAGACCCACTTCCCTTGGAAAGCAGTGAAGATACATCATTTATTCTGCCCAGTTTACTGACAATCCAACGGAGGGAGGAATTTTTAAACATCAGACTCTGTTTCCTGAATGTGAAAGTGCCAGGCACAACTCAATAGCTGTCCCTTGTCCCTACTTAAAATCAGCTGCACATCTCCAAGTTGATTACTAGTCACACTTTGGCTTAAAGTGCACCTTGTTCAAGGAGTGCAGAGTATCGGGTGGCAAGTGGGCTGTCATCCTCACTCCACGCCTGTGGAATGTGAAAAGCAGATGCATGTTCTTGAGTGACACAGAAGACGCTGGGCCTCGGTCACTCTGCACGCCCCCCATGCGTGTTATATTCTGCCAGATCTATGAGCACACCCCGGCTTTCTGGTTAAACAGCAACACAAGCTTATCGATGTACTTTTTCTAAATAAAAAGAAGCAAATTCACATCTGAAGTCAATAGGAATTATATTAACTCAGGATCTCAACAGAAGAGAAACACAAGAAGCAGAAGTAGACGCACCTGAGATGGGGAGTTCCTCCAATGGGGTGGTGACTATGGCTTTAGGAGTTTTCTTGGCAACTTAGACAAAAAAGGAAACATGGGCCACCAGGTATTTTCTGTCAATAGAAAATATATCCACTGGCCTACGGAGACAAACCTTTTCCTGGAAATAACCCCAAGCAGCAAGCACCGTGGGTCTTGAACAAGCAGGCGTACAGATCTTCAATGCACCCTACACACGGTACAGAACCACGTTGTAACTCCCATGTATTAGGAGTCTGGGGGGACGACGTGCAAGTCCAGACTCACACAGGACCTCCTAAGGGCACCACAGCGTGATTGCCACAAGGAGCCTGTCCCTGACAAGGCTTGGATGTCAGGTGACCTCCTGAACTGAGCTCCAGAATCCTTCAACCAAACCAACTCTACACCCAATCCCACTCTGCATGGCACCTACACCCTGAAGCAACATCAACGCAGACCCAACTCCCAGGTCCAACGTTATCACCAACCTGAAAGAGGGTTGTCTAGAACACTTTCCAGAGGTGATTGTTACATGATAATTCACCCAAACCAGAGGCTTTCTCCTGATCTTGGGGATTGTGAAGAAAGAAGAAAGCAGAAATTCAGGTCTGGTGGTCAGATACGTGTGGATGACTGATTCCAATGAGGCCTTCCAGTGTTGGATTCTGCCATCCCACCAGTCCCACTCTACACTACAGGTGGGCGCTACATTCCCTTCCCATTGCCATCTCCATGGCTCCGTATTCCAAGAACAAGTCCCCACCTGCCATGCTCATTCTCTTTCCCTGAATACCTTTCTCTCCCTCTCCATGTATCACTGTATTCATCAAACCTAATCTTACCACTCACGGCAAATGTATTAATTACATTTACCTACCTTTAATTAATTAATTAATCTACCTACCAGCAAGATAAAAAATACACTAATTAAACTATGACACCCCTTCGATTATAAAATGCATCCCCATTTCAGAGATGCTAAATGAAAAAACAAACAAAAGGAAGAGGGGTTGAAAGGAGTCCCAGGATCTATGGGGTTTTTCTCCATGAAGCTTCCCTCCCACCACACCACCCCCATGCTCCTTCCCCACGGCCCTCCCACAATCCGTCCTCACTCTCTTCACACCTGGTCTGAGAGTCCATGAGGAGAGGAGCCAATTCCACCTGTTCAGACCACAGCACCCAAGAAGAACAGGTGTTCAGTACAAGTTTCTGGTTGGTGATGATGACAAAAATAATTCCTCATTATACCCAGATTGCAGGAGAAAAAAACAGAGCAAAATGTGGATGCCTTCTAAATAAATTTTTGAAAGATTATACTGAATGCCAGTCATCATTCTCCATCCGAGTTGGAACAAAATCAATACTCCAAGCAAATTTGTCACTAGCAGAGAGATAGCCCCTTTCTTTTGACTGACAGCTTACAAACAGGCCTATATTACACTGCATTTATCTCAAGGCACCTCTACTTGTGCTGATATAAGAGGTCACCTATTAATGATCAGTAGCCATCTCACTATGCTTGTCAACAGAAAATCTCGCAACACTTAGGTGCCATCTAAAAGTCAGAAGGAAACCTAGAAACCTCTTCAGTGCAGTTTGCTGAGAAGAAATATTATGACGTGAGCAAAATCATGCTACATCTCCATATGAAATTCGCATTTCAAACACAACACTGAGACCCTGCAAGATCTTCACTAGGCATAGTTTGGTGGGCGGGGTGGGGGAGGGATTGTACGGATAAAGGAAAACACTAACATCCACCTTCCTCTCTAACTTAGGAGCAATATCCCAGCTCCTGAATCAGGGTCATCCTCATATATGTGATCCTGAACGGGCTGCAGCACTGGAAGGCTTGGGGCACTAACTGAATGTAAACTGTGGTCCTCTGTCACCCCTCAGTTTTGAGCTCCCAGCAGCGCTGCATGGGACCAGCCCTCACTGCCTGACAAAGTCTCCAAGTAGCAAAGGTTGTCAGGAACCTAACAACTGTGTTCATCCGAACAGCACTTTCCATTTGACCCCAAAGCCCAGTGTTCTGACTCACCAGTGGCACTGCCCTCTACTCCTAGGCAAGGTGTGCCAGTTTGCAGCACCGATTTTACTGGTGTCCAGCGGCACTTCTTGCTTATGTCCAGAAGCAGGCTCTGGACATAGTTTAGTGGAAAACTATATGTCCGATAACTAAGGTAGGAATCTACAAATAGGATGACTTTCACTGTGCTACTGACAGTGATGGCTACTCCTCTCTTCCAGCAGGAGAGGCCTCCAGACTGTCTCTTTTGGTTTGATCAAAATCCCTGTATGTTGCAATAATGGATCTCCTCCTCTCGGACAATAAAATTTCGGATTCCAACAACCTGTTCTTCATTTCCATTACCCTTTAAGTAAGTTGTTGTTATTATTATTAAAAGAAAGTAAGAAGGAATGTTTTAGATCAACCCACTCTAAGTTTGTCAAAGACTAGTTCATTATTTTGCCCACTTCAACAGTCATCATTTTACTGAAATACCTACATCGGATCCGTAAGCCCAGATTCTGCATATGGAACTAGTTGTGGACTTTTGAAGTTGCCCATCCAGTACCCAGTTCCTTGTCTGCTGTGCTAGTAATACGCATATTTTTCATCGACATCCATCCTCCCCCACAGCCCAAATCTTCTGACCCAGCCCCTGCCAGAGTAATTGGCTCAGGTCACCCAGCCCTGCACTAACCAGTGCCCGACATTCTCATGGCCACAGGGTCTGGACTGGTTCTCTGGCTGGCACTCGGCCTTCCCTCAGACCACCCCCGAGTCCTGGGGGAGATGTGGTGGAGGACGTTCTGGGGCTGCAACAGTGATGTGGTGACCACAGGGGAGCACACCGCAAGTGAGGCGGCACCATGGAAGGCAAACCAGAGACAGAGCCCAGGGCTGGACAGTGGTGTTAAGCCAATGAATAGTTAAACCCGAAGCCTGTACTATTTCTGAAGTTTCCAGGCTCATGAACCCACTCATTCAATCACCGATTCATCCAGCAAGTGTCTCCCAGGGGCAGCCCCTGCCACAGGCATCAGCTATGGCAATAAACAAAAGAGATGAATCCCTCCCCGCATAGGCCTCTATTCCTGCAGGAAGACATGCAGATGGACAAGACGTTCTGACCACTACTCAGATCACAGATCTCAGAAGAGGTACCATTAAGACAGGATGGCAGCACGGCTTCTCTCAGGGGCCCAACACATCACCTTCATTGTCAAAGCTGGTCTGAGTCAGGACCTGTTACCAACAGAAACCCAACCCTCCCACGCATGTGACTGCATCAAGAACAGAAACAGTCTCTTATTGTCTTGGATGTTCTTTCTTTGTGCGAATCCAGGTACAAACGTATGAAGTGGTTAACAATGCACGACTGTGATTCAGAGAAGAGATTCTAGACCTCGCTGCAGCTGTTGCTTCATACGGTTTCAGAGGGAAGAAGAAGGTAGAGGCTGACACCAGGGAAATGGACCTTCAGCCGCCTAAATGCTGAGGGTGACAAGGTACTTTTAACGGTTGCTTCTTCCCAAAAACCCTTGCTCTAGTCTTGGAGTATGACAGAGAAAATGTGAATCTCAATTCAGAAAAACGACGATTCTCCCTAGAATGCAAGCTCACGAATAAACAAGGGCGTGCTCGTTGCCACCTTCGCAATTCAGCTAGTTTACTTACACCCTGGAGAATTCTGCTGAATTAATGAATAGCACTAAAATGAAAAGGTCATGCAACAAAATTTAGAAGGCTGTGTGAAATTTCAGCGGACCCAAATATTTTTGGATCAAGATTGCTAGAGTTAATAAGCTAAGATAGCGGACGCTATATTTTATATGGGACCTTCAACGAGCAAAGCTTAACAGCAGGTAGCATCACTATTTGGGGTGATCATGTTAGAAATTCCACTGTAAAATTTAAAACACAGAGATATATTGACAAAATTATCAGAAGTAAAACTGACACATCAAATGATTTTTTTTTTTGGTGAGGAAGATCAGCCCTGAGCTAACATCTGTTGCCAATCCTCCTCTTTTCGCTGAGGAAGATTGGCCCTGAGCTAACATCTGTGCACATCTTCCTTCCCTTTATATGTGGGACGCCTGCCACAGCATGGCTTGATGAGTAATGCGTAGGTCTGCGCCCAGTACCCAAACCCACAAACCCCGGGCCCCCGAAGCGGAACACACAAACCCAACCACTATGCCACCAGGCTGGCCCTCAATTATGATTTTTAAATAATAACAATGAGCTTAAAACAATAGTAATATGCATTATGTATTTTTAAAGACTTGTACATATACAGAGAGAATTATTAGAGATTAATTTAAGATGGAGAAGGAAAAGGCAAGCTAGAAATGAATTTAAAATGATTTCTGCATTACAAAAAAAAATGTTTCCACGTCCACAATGGCTTTTTGAGTAAGAACTCTTACATAAAGATGTGTGTCCCAATTTAAACAGTTTGGGTCTTCTATGGAAAGAGACAACTTCTCTCAGGAAATACACAAACTCTTTCAGCCTCACTGGACTGTGGGCCCACAGGGCCTTCTTGAGGGCCATCACATGGTCCTGTCGGCTCTCCACCACTATCCCTGTGGCTTGACGTGAGTACAGCCATGTTTGGCCATTCCATTGACCTACAGCCACCAGCACACAAAGAAATATAAAGCTGCTTTCTGTGTGGTGGGAACTGGCCTTTTTCCCGGGAACTGCCCTTCTCCCACGGAGATAGTTGCAAATATTTCAAGGCTCTTTGGGCATCGCAGCTCGGGGCAGACTGGCCACCTGTGCCAGGCTGGGACGATAACCAGGGAAAACAATGCATGTACACAACTGCCAGGCTGGGACTATAGCCAGGAGGCTCAGTGCATGTACGCCACTGATAACCATTTGTGTAGGGAAACACTGAATGCTTGCTCTGCAAACTCCGTAGCTGCTTACTCTGGAAACTACTGATGCTATATAAACTGCTGGAAATTGAGGCCTGGTGAGAGTCTCACCCGTGGAAGGGCGCCTTGCCCAGGACCTCTGATGATCGGATTTCCGCCCAGCCGTGTCAATTGAAGGGACTCTCCCCAGCAGCGGTGCGTGGATGCTGTGAGTAACCGATCTGATGTGTTTTCTTTTCGGTCAACCTGGTGTTTCTCTTTCTGGTTGATTTGTGTCATTTCCCTTCAGTCGATCTGGTGTTTCCCTTTCTGATCAATCTGATGTTTTTCCTTCTTATTATATGACCTATTCGAATCTGCTGCTATCTCAGTTGATCTGGTGTTTCCCTTTCCGATCGAGCTGGTGTTTTTCCCTCTTACTATTTGACCTATTCGGATCTGTTTGCGGACTATCACCTTTACTCTCCTCTATACAATAAAATATACCTTCAGTCCATTTGTTTGGAGTGGAAAGTTTCTTTTACGTCTCCGATAGAATCCCCAGAACCTCTCAAAACACCCTGCTCCTTCCCTGAACCCTCTCCCTGTGCACTCAGGGCCCAGAGCCATCAACACCCTGAAACTTTGTGATCTTTCTGTTCTGATGCCATCACCTATTAGCTGCCAAACTTTCACATTTGGGCAAATAAGTAGAAAACTAGGAAATTACAAAACACTTAGCTTTTTAAAATTTTGTTTTTTCAGATAACATAGATGACACTTGTAGATTATAAACACCGATTCTTCTCCTAAGGTTTGTTAATGCACTGCCTACATTTGTGTAGTAAAGTTTGTGTGTGTAATATATGTGTCATTTAATCAACATGTTTATAGGGCATAAACTGTTGGCTACATTTAGTTGTGATAACATTTTAAGTGAAAAGCTTGAAATTCAGTGAATTTAGACATCACTCAAAATTTAAGCCCTCTGACACTTGTTAATTAAGTGAGAATACTATACATGAATACTACAAAATCAAGAAAAGTATTTAATGAGTCCTAGAGCTTTAAATGTTTCCACACACGCAATGTGTATACTAATACACAAATGCTCAAACTTCAGCATTTTCACAAATCTTTGAGCCCAAATTCCCCAATTTTTACAACTACAGGCAAATAAATATTCACATGATGGTCAAGTTAAAGGATCGGCTCCTTAAAGCCAGTGAGTCTGATTCCAGGCATTGCAGAATGAGGTGTAATTACTCACAGACAGATCTAACCGGTGCACCCAGTGATGACACCGCACTCACGAGTCCCACCATCCCTTATTTAAGTAAAGCCAAGTTGAACATGAGGATTCTTTATTGCGATTCTGGTTTGGGGGAAGACTGCCCTAACAGCCTTTTATTTCTGACTCCCAGCGTTAAAGATGGCCCCATGAAGCAGGCTGTGCTGCTCCTGGTGGCAGGAGCCCCTGGTGCCAAAGAATGGATCAGCTCATTAAACTAAAGAAAAGTGGGTTAAAAATGTAACCCTGCCAACCCTGAGCAAAACTGTTCCAGGTCTAATTCCATCTCTGCCACTCGACCTTATTCTTGGTCACACTCCAGCAGTGTGACCCTGGAAGCCATTACCTGCAAGATGAGAAGTCAGAGTAAGATGATGTCTGCACCCTGCCAGCTCTGGAGCTCACCAATTCTGTGATTCACTTCTTAGTGAATTACTAATGCTAAGGTTTAGGTTTTGGATAATTTGGATATGTACATATTAAAAGGAAGTCCTGGACACACAACACCACAGGCCACATTCCCTCACAAAGACTTTATTAGATTAATATTATGGGTTTTTTTTCTTAAATAGACTTTAGAGTTTTAGTTTCACAGCAAAATTGAGAGGAAGGTACAGAGATTTCCCATATCCCCCCTCCCCCTACACATGCACAGCCTCCCCAGTTGTCAACATCTCCCACCAGATGGTACCTTTGTTATACTGATGGGCCTACATGGACATATCACCGAGAGCCCATAGTTTACATCAGGGTTCACTCTTGTTCATTCTGTGGGTCTGGACAAATGTATAAAGACATGTATCCACTATTACAATATCAGAGTATTTTCACGACCCTAAAAATCCTCTGTGTTCTGTCTATTCATTCCCGCCTCCCCCGCGCCCCAATAACCTCTGGCAACCATTGATCTTTTTACTGTCTCCATATTTTGCCTCTTCCAGAATATCATATAGTTGGAATCATACAGGATGTAGCCTTTTCAGATTGGCTTCTTTCACTCAGTAATATGCATTTAAGGTTTCTCCATGTCTTTTCATGGCTTGATGGCTCATTTCTTTTTAGTGCTGAATAATATTCCATTGTCTGGATGGACCATAGTTTGTTTATTTATTCACCTACTGAAGGATATCTTGGTTGCTTCCAAGTTTTGGCAATTATGAATAAAGCTGCTATAAACATCCATCTGCAGATTTTTGTGTAGGCCTAAGTTTTCAGCTTCTTTGAGTAAATACCAAGGACCGAGATTCCTGGATTGTATGGTAAGAGTACGTTTAGTTTTGTAAAAAAACCACCAAACTGTCTTCCATATTGGCTGCACCATTTTGCATTCCCACCAGCAAAGAATGAGAGTTCCTGTTGCTCCACATCCTCACCAGCATCTGGAGTTGTCTGTGTTCAGGATTTTGGTTGTTCTAATAAGTGTGTGGTGGTATCTCCTTGTTCTAATCTGCATTTCCCTGAGACATAGGTTGTGGAGCATCTTTTCATATGCTAATTTGCTATTTGTTTATCTTCTCTGGTGAGGTGTCTGTTAGGGTCTTTTGCCCATTTTTTATTCGGGCTGTTTTCTTATTGCTGAGTTTTAAGAGTTCTTTGTATATTTTGGATAACAGTCCTTTGTCAGATGTGTCTTTTGGAAATATTTTCTCCTACTCGTGGCTTATCTTCTCATTCTCCTGAAACACTATTTTTTTTTTTTTTAAATCTTCATATGGAATATGGGCTTTCCAGCTCACTACAATTTTTTTCCACCATTCCCTACTGTCATTGACCTCCCTCCCTACGCCCCCTCCAGACCCTGATTCACTCTTTTTCATGACTTTTCATGCTTTGCCTGACCACAAAGACATTTGAGTTTTCCACCCATTTCAAGTCCCTAACAACTTTCTAACGAAGCTGCCTTGTAGCCTGGAAGGAGGCAGGAGGTAGGGTGTGAAGGCTAGTGGCAGTCACATTGGCTTTTCAGACGCCCTTCAAGTCACACCCCGAGCAAAGTGTTCAGACACCCTTCAAGTCACACCCCGAGCAAAGTGCTCCCTAGGCCTGAGCAAGGCCGGCCTGTGTCCCAGCAGGAGCTCCCTACTTGCACCAGGCAAAACACTTACAGGAGAGCCTCAGTAACCCGAAACTCCACTGACTGGGGCAAACACCTTTCATACCAAAGGCTTTTGATTAAGATACAAAAGAGTAATGCCTGGAATGAGAAAACAACAACTGCTCTGAATGATTCACCTGGTTGATGGTTGCTGGTTTTTTGTTTGTTTGTAGGACATGTAAGGAACCCTGTGCGCATACACCAGGACTTCTTACCTAGGCCTAAAAATTCCTGCCCAGGGAAGCCTAACAATTCTAGGAACCTGAGGGGTAGGGCCGAGGGGATCCTGCAGGAGCTTGAGGACGGGGGTCAATGTAGGTCAGCTAAGGGCAGGCTGGGGTTGGTCTTGTCTCCTCTCCCAGTTCTCACACCAAGCTGTGACTATGGGATAGTCAGGACACCCAACCCCTGTGGTGTGACCCTCTGGCCTTAGGCCTTAATTTCCATGTTGAGGCTCTTCAAGGAGCAGCTTCTACCTCAATGACACTGGACTGCAGACCCCCTGGGACTGATCTGGTGCTATTCTGGGCAACCCACTGCTTCCAGAAGTGGCCGTAGACAGATTTATGTTTCCAAAAACTGAAATGTGCTGTGTAAACCAAGAATGTGGGAGGGGACAAGTCAAGACAGTCCCTACTCAGATTTGAAAGAGGGGTTGAAAAGTCAAGTATGAGATGACCGTCATGCTCACAAAGTAAAATCACAGTAACTTAGACACATCTGACTAGGAGAGGGGATTTCAAAGAACATATAACATAGAAAATAAGCCGTAAACAAGTAAGTTTTCAAATCTGACAGTGACACTAATCTCGCTGATAGAAGAGGTCTCTGAAGCAGGTTATGATACAGGCTCAAGACAAGATTGACATAAGGGAAGAAAAGAAGCCCTATTGTAACTTTGAATGACCTCTGACAACCTAACCCAGCTGGATATGCACCCTCCAGGAGATCTGACTGCTCTGTAGATTTTATGACCCCTGCTTGTGCATGTACCTCCCAGCTGCAATAAGATGATACCTGCTTTTTTGAGTTCCTTAGGAATGTGATGACCCCCGAACAGAGAAATCTATGCTGATAGCCATCATCAGTGAAAACTGAAAGATCTGGTGTGGCACTACCAATCTGTAACACCAGAAGGTCAACATTCCTAACCCCCTCCCCAATAACCCAATGGCCTATATAACTGCTGTAAGATTTCGTGCCCCCTTAAGATGGTTTTTTTCAGACATTAGTTGGCCATCTTCCCTCTTGCTAGCAAGCTGTAACAAAAGTCATTTTTCTCCTACCACCTTGCCTCTTGATTTTTGGCGTGTCTTGCGGCGAGCAGAAGGCTCCACGTTGGGCAGTAACAGTTACTATCCTCCAAACAACCTACATGTAGATTAAAGTTTTAAGTCCTAGCAAACAAAATAAAGTTCTCTGAAGTGTCAGCATTTTATTTTTTAAAACTAAGGATGCATTATAGTCTTCCCTCTCTAAATTTCCATTTTAAATAATCACTTTTACTTAGAAATTCTATAACTTGCTAACTTGATAACCAACATTAATAATAGCTAATTAGTTCAAGCATTAGCGAGTTCATTTTTTAAAACAGAGACACTGATTAGGAAAAACTGCTTTAAGGACCTTCAGTGTTTTAAAGAATATTGTCTATTTCCCTTCACTTAGGAATAAGAAGGCGGGCTTGCAGATGTGTTCAAAGCAATCCAGATGGTCTACAAATAAAGCTTAAGACAGGATCACATTTCCAAGGTCGGAAGATCAAGAATGAACCCAGGATATCATGAATAAGTTTACTTTGCAATAACTTACATTTAAAATATTTCATATATCTGTGATCCGAGTGGAATAAACAAGACATCCTCCTCAGAGACAACCAAGTCTAATACACAGATAAGCATTCTTAACGGGGCATAGTCCTTAAAATCATAGACTATCTCAGTGATAAATAGTTTTGTATCAAATTTAAAACACCCATTTAATTGAATTTTGTCACATTTTCATTTTATATTTTCAGAATTTCTAAAGCTCCTAAATCCTCAAATCAAAATAGAATTTGACTTAGGCGGGCAATCTCCAAGTCACAAACAGCCTGTGTGTCAAAAGCTAATGAGAATTCACTTTTTCATGGAAATTTTTATTAACAGAGACGAAATCCCTTCGGGACTACGAAGGCTGATTCAACCTATAACAGACTAAAAAGAAGTGCATTTTGACGGACAACAGTAGAAAACAGTATAGATGAGATATTACTCAACAAAACAAAACAGGAAGAGGTCTATAGTGTTTCTCAAACAGAGCACCAGTGCTTGCAGAAAAGTCTTTTCAACTAAAAGGTGAATGGACAGAATGGGACTGAACATTGTGAAGGGAGTCGTGGTGGCTTTACTGGGCTTCACAACTTTCTTCTGTAAATGCAAAAGGACATCTCACTTGCGTACTTATGAGAGGTAAATAATAGCAGGATAGCAGATCTTAAAAATCTTTGTACATAAGGAAAATGGAACTAACATCGAACATCTGCTAGGCTGTTTATATATGCAATCCTCTCAGTTGACTGCTATCAGGTGTTTAAACACGGAATCCAGACTCAAGGGGTGATGTGACCTGTCTGGGTCAACAATTCTCAGACTTCGGCTGGACGAATCCAGACTGCGATCCAGTAGGGCTGGGCCCAGGAATCTGCATTTCCAAGAAGCTTTGGGTGAGCTGCTAGTCACATCACCCCAGTGCCTGAGGGAGGACGCCCCTGCTCTCTGACATCTGGTCCTGATTCTCCTTAATTGCCGACACCAGTTGTCCTGCGTTTATTAAACTTACGAATAGAATGAAAGGAGAACAAGAGAGGGGACTGCAGAGCTTAGGAAAGTCTGTAGGAGAAAAAGTTTACCTGAAATTAACTGGGGTTTGAGTTGTCAAACAGAAAACCCAGGTGAACTGGGAATACACACAATGCACTTTTTGTGAAAGGAGGTGAACCAGCAGCCATCAGTGGTCGCCAACAACTCAAAGCAGTTTGGTTTCTCTCTGGGAAGCTCAGGGACGGAGGCTCGATGCAACTGTTTTTACGCTATATCCACAGGTGTTTATGTTTACACCGCTGTGGAATGGTTTTCCTTTCCCTCCCTTCAACCCTTCCTGTGCCGGCCTACTTATGGCCCAGAACCAACAGGTGACAGCTGTATCCTAATTCTTCCATCATACACCCAGTCCTACCCCACTAAAAAACTAGACAGCCATGGAGTTTAATTCAAAATTGATTTTAATAAAATTAGTTTTACAACATTTTAAAAGATGAAATTGTTTGTTTTTCCTAAAATATTGCCTAATTTAATGGATTTCACAATAAAAATACGTTCGCCCTGAATTCTCTACTTTCAAGAATGCCTCTACATTTATGGTTTTAACTATTTCTATGCGGATAATTTCCAAAAGTGCATTTCACTTGTGTGTTACATCAAAATATCAAAATCTAAACTCTAAAAGCAAGCTGACAGTTACTCCTTGAAGGTTTGTGCCTCTTTGTTTCTTCCTTCTGTTGGAGCACCATCTTCTCCAGATGAATCACTGTGCCGAGGCGGGGATTCGTCGCCCTGGTCCCCAAATCACTGGGTGACGTCTGGTGAGGGAAGGGCGGCCTCAGAGTCCCAGGGACGGCCTCAGTCCTGGCTCCAACCCTTCCCAGGGGGTGGTTTGGGGCAATAACTTAACCTGAATCTCTTTAAAAAAAATGCTATGCACTCAGGATGCCTACAAACCTCAGCAGAAGTAACAGGGTACAGAGAGCTGTTGCAGGGATTTATGATAACGAGAGTCAGGTCCAGCACAGCAACGCAGAGCAGGTGCTCCAGGCAGCAGCCGCCACAGCAGGCCACTTGCTGGCGCTTCCCTGGTCTTGCTCATCCTGCTTCCGGGCCTTGTGGCCTAGGGTAGCCTTCAGTGATCCCTGTTTGTCCTGAATTCTCAAAACGTTCATCACTTTTACCCAACTCCTAGCTCAGTTCCTAATGACCTCTGTGTCCTGGTAAGGATGGCAGACTGCCTGTGGCCACTTATCTCTGATGCATCTACCTTTTCTCCTATCCGAGGGTGAGCTCCTGAGGAGACGGCCCTGGCCTCATAACCTTCCTGACCCTGGGTTCCCAGCATCCAGAAATCTCCTAACCTTCATTCGTGCCATTGCTTTTTAAAAAATTATTGATCTTTGTACTTCCAGTGTGACTTCTAGGGGTAATACATTTGAAAACGAGACCAAAAAAATCTGATTTTTACTCTCTTCTTTCTATGGATAGCAAGGGTTTGTTGGAAGTTACTTCCACAGAATAGAATTCTGTGATAAACCTTCTACAGAATAGCAAATAACTACACAGGTATAAATACAGATGTAGACAAAGATATAAAATGCAATGGTTAACACAAGACTGAGAAGCGCAAGCCAATTCGCGGCATTTCTTAAAATCGGCATAAATGTGGGCTGAGGGACACAAAATGTTATTGTTATTATGAGATCAATAAGATAGTCAGTCTAGAACCACTGGTTCTCTCATCTTCACAGTAGGATGTCAATTAGGAAATTAAGTCTACCCTAAAGTTAAAAGGTGAACTTTAACACCATACTCAATCTTTCTCTCCTCATTCCTGTTCACTACCCCAGCTGTGGTGGCTGTTCTTCCAAAGCCTATGGCTACACTTCATTCCTCGCCTCCCTGAAGTAAATCGAGCAAACGAGGGTCAAAGGAATGAGCTCGCGCAGTGGGATGTGAGTGCTGTCACGGTGGCCCCACGCCTCAGCACAGTGGGCGTGGCAGCTGCCAGCTTCCATCATGGGAAAGATGCAAAGCAGCGATTTGGAAGGAACTGGCTCCCTGGATAACCTCATGGAACAGAGTCACCAGCCTTATGTGAGAAACACTTGTTTGTTCTTCATGGGGCTTCTCGGTTACAGCAGCCTTCCTTTACCCTAATACACCAGCCACTTGCACCTTTATTTAAAGGTGCCAAAATTAAATATTACTAAAACATTCATGCACACCACGAATTTATCCATACAAAAACGCATGGTGTATGATCTAGCAATTCCACTTCTAGGTATATAATCAAAAGAATTGAAAGCAGGGTCTCAAAGAGATATTTGTACACCCACGTTCATAGCAGCATTACTCACAATAGCCAAAACAAGGAAGCAAGTCAAGTGTCCATCGATGGGTGAATGGATAAGCAAAATGTAGTAAAAACATGCAATGGAATATTATTCAGCCTTAAAAAGTACGGAAATTCTGCAATATGCTACAATATAGGTGAACTGTGAGGACACTATGCTAAGAGAAATCAGCCAGTCACAAAAAGACAAATACTGCATGATTCTACTTATACAAGTACTTATAGTAAAAATCATAGAGACAGAAAGTAGAATGGTGGTTGCCAGGGACTAGTGGGAGGAGAGAATGGTGAGTTACTGTTTAATAGGTATGGAGTTCCCGTTTTACAAGATGAAATGAATTATGGAGATGGATGGTGGTGATGGTTGCACAACAATGTGAATGTGCTTAATTTTAATGCCGCTGGCCTATACACTTAAATATGGTTAAGATAGTAAATCTTATGTTATGTGTATTTTACCACAAAAAAAGAGAGAAAAAATCCATTGTTCACGCTGATTTTATTCACATCAAAACCCGCTGTAGTTAATATTTGGATTCAGGACACACGCTTTTACTGGAGATATACATTGCACATTTACTGCCCAATCATCTTTGCATTGGGAGGTGCTGCAGAGATGGAGACTGATGTCAGCAACATATCACAGCTAGGGCATGGGGCCACCTTCAGGGGACAGGAGGGTTTTCTGTCACACTCCCCATTGCTCTCACCTAGCCGACACTCGGCCTCAGCCCCACAGAGCCCTCCCTGTCCAGAAGTGCACGCGTTTGCCTCCACTTCCTGCTCACAGACCCACAGAAGCAAGACCACATGTACAGCCCAGGAGCTCAGGAAGCATTGCACTGACACTTCCCACGGTGGGGCTGGGGGAGACCACGATTACAACACTCTCTGCTGGTCTCAGGTGTGAGACTCCCCACCGAGGGATCCTCTCTCGTGAGGGCTGCGCCGGTGTTGAGCACAGAGCAACTCAGCTGTGCTCACCTCGCTGCACATCTTCCTGTTTCCAGATGAATAGGAAACCTAATTAAAACACGGGAAATGACAGGAACGAAAACACCATCAACAGCTCTGAGGTGTGCAAACGTCACTTATCACACGTGCACCTTTGTGAAGGCCGGGCAGCCCTAAAAGCTATGAGTCAGATTAGATTCTGAGCTCTCTTGGAGCCAGGAGGCCAATTCCATTCCACCAATGTATCTGTTGCCTATAAACATTGTTACAGAGCAGGAGCTCTCTTCTCTTTACTGTGCTGTGTGCACAGGAGCAGAACGGACTCCACCAGACTTCCCCACTCCCAAGCCTCCGCTCCCCTCCCTGAACAGCGCACCCTCAGGTCTGGTGAGCATTTACGGTGCAGGCATCTACATATAACACTGCTTAAAACTTTTCATTTCTTTTTAATTCCAATTTACAGAGCTTGAGAAAGTTTCTATCCTTGGAGAAGGAGGTAGTAATTAAGGAGAAGGGAGGAAATCCTACTAGTACTTAGTATATATCCAAAAATCAAGTCACTGTCAAAAGTTATGAGCATCCTCGTTGTATAGGTGTCTGCCCACTTGTTTCATTTTTGTTTTTTGTCCTTAAAAGACACAGAAGTGACTTCTCAACACAGACGGCCTATTTTACTCACGTTTAGGTATCAAGTAGCTGACTACACACACAAAAAGGGAGATAGGAGAAGAGGGGAAAGACACGATAAAGATCATGAGCACTGACTGAAGGGGGAATGCTGACAAGGGTCCTGGTTGGGACAAGCACCATAGTTATGTCCTCCATTCACCAGTCGTGTAGTGTGGGGCACGCCACTCAACCTCCTAAGTCACATCTTTTAAGATTTTTGTTGCTGTTATTTTAAATTGATAAGCTCTCCTTGCTAAGGGTTAGCCACATTCCCTTGCTAACAAATTCTTATTTACCACTGCAGGGCTAGCAAGTTAGGCCTCCCCCCTCACTAACTGCTTAGTCTCCAGCAAGAGGAGTTACGCTGTAATATTGCCAAGCTTTGCAAACAATGCCACGTGATCAGTTCAGAGCCCCTGTATCTGCCAGGCCAAGCAACAGCCGCATCTAACTGACAGCCCAGAAACTTCCTGAGTTGCTACTGTGGATGGTATTTCATTCCCTAGAGTAAATCTGCCTCCCGTGAGTAGATATGACATGCCACAATGGATTAAAAGGTGTTAGCATCTAATGCATTTCTCAGACATCAAGAGCATTTCTCAGATATTAAGTGAGAAGGGCTTATTAGGTTCCTTGGTTATTTGCTGTGGGGTTGATTCAAAATGAACTCCTGGGAACAAACATCTCTAACTGGTTGGGATTCTGGCTTTATTTACAGAGGAGTCACCCATTTCACAACTGGGCGTACAGAAGAACGCCCATTTCACAACTGCTGTTCTTATCAGAACCTGAGGTCAAAGAAAAGGGAAAATAACAGGGAGGCAGGGAGGGACTTGCAGGAGGCTCACCAGTGTGTTGACGGGGCAGGGGAGGCAGGGCGTCGCTGTGAGTTCAAAATCATGCTATTACTGAAATGGTAACAAATAAGTAAATTAATTAATAAAGTGAATGGCTATTGCCACAACTCCACAGACCCAGGGCATTGTACATGCTGGAAACCTAGTAACAGCCCAGAGCTTCCTGAGCTCCCCAGTCCAAGGGAAGCTGCCGTCCCCATGAGCACGCTCTGGTGGTGAATCGAGGCAGGCGCAGCCTGGGAGCGCCAGCCAGCAGCCGAGAGGCTGTTCCCACCGGGCAGCTCTAGGCCAAAGGAAAACTGACAGTCGTGTATAAGGAATTCTTGGTCTGACGTGCAGATCTGGGAAAATCAGGATGCACCAGGTACTGCACCCTCTACAAGGACCACAACGCCTGTAAACTTCAGAGGCACAGAAGGAGCGTGGGATGAAAGGGTCCAGAAGCCTCAGTGGCAAAGCCTCAAGCTGTGCTCCAGTCAAGAAAAGGGACTTTTTAGGAGGAAGCAGCCAACCACGTGATGACTCCTGATGACTATGAAGCGTCTTAAGTGTGTGGGCTCCTGGCCATGCTCAACCACAAGCGCCAAATTCTGTGACAGAATTGAAGAATGGGCTGTAACTAGTTATAATTCTGTAACTTATTTTACAGACAAGCTGGGTGAACACAGGGTTCCCCTAGACTCCAAGAGGACCGGCCTAGAACCTACAATGGAGAAGGCAGATAGCATCACTCTGAGTATTATTAGTCATTCTTAGTGCTGTAAGTAATTCTTCATCTAAATGACTAAATGCACTTTTTAAGCTAGAAGGAAACCAGAGGCTATCTACTACATCTTCCGCCAGAAACAGGACTCTCTTTCAAACATTCTTGTCCAAGGGCCAGTCCACTAACCCTGGCAGGACACTCTCAGATCAAGAGTCTGCTGATTTCACTGCTGAACAGACAAAAATCCAAAAAAGTCATAAGAGCTGCCTCCTGGAACCGTCATCCATTTACCCTAGCCTCTCCCGTGGAGAGCCCTGCATCATCCACTGGCTACTGTCTGCTACACAGGACCCCTCTCAAAGTAGGAGCCCAGAACAACCCACCTCCACAGGAGCCCCCAGCAGAAAAACTGCTCAATCTGAAAACTTCATTTCTACTGGGTTAACTTGCCACTGCATTTTCTTATTGGCAAACAAGCCAAAATAGTTATCTTAGGTAGAGCAACCAAAATAGTCAGGCTTTTTGCACTTAAAAGACCTCCCTATCTTGCTCCATTTAGAACTGATATTTCTTAATTTAAACTCAAGATTATTGAATTTGGCCAAGTGAACTTTACGGTATAGATCTCAGCCCACTCTTACAGCTTACAGAGATGTTTCTGATTCTTGACTCTGCTGGTTTGTTAATGTCTGTGAAAGGGTGAGAATTGACCCTCTGACTCAATAAATTCTAATAGTAAATGCAGTAAGATCCCATGACTGTTGAGCAGAGGGAGAGGTTTAAAAAAGTGATGAAATTTAAAATGTAGAATATTTTGATCAAATATATTCATCAAATATATTCATAACCAAATCATAACCAAAATTTTAAGAAGCAACTTAGTTATTTTCGAAAGAATCTAGCTGCTACATTAGCTGCAAGTAAAGTTACCAGATTCCACAAGGCCCAGCCTCTTCCCCTTTGAGCAGATGCTCAGAGGGACACAGATTTCTGAAGGCATCAGGAAGAGTTGATGCTGAAATCGGCCAAACGCAACAGAACGTAGCCACAGGGCTAAAATAAACAAGAGAAGTGTTCAAGCCCTCAGAATAGTTTACTCTTTTCAATAGGTTAACAGCCTCCTAAAATACTGTGTATAGTACCAATGTGTTTACAAACGTTCCCTTCTGCACAGGTACAGAGATGGAACCATGTGGAATTACAAAATGCCATATTAGTGAAGTCCAAAGAAATTGAGCGTTCAGTATACTACAAACATTTTTAAACTCTAACAGTTAATGCATCATGAAGCCCAAACTTACTTCTTTAGTGGTCACTAACAGAGTTGGAGGAGTAGACGTATAAAACTGACAGACCGCAGAAGAGACTGCTGGTCACCCTCCCAACATCCACTCTCCTCCTCCTGGAGTGACGACAACTGCAAACTTGAGCTGGGCACTCGCCTTCCACACAGATAATGTTTACCAGTCTCTCCTACAATCGGGTGAGGCCTCGTGATCAGGAAGTAACCACGGGGATGTGAGAAATGGCAGGCACAGCTCTGACGTTGTCCTCTTAATGGGGACAGGCACATCCCACTCCTGTCCCCTCCTTCCTGCTGGCTGGGCCTACGGCAGGTGGCAGAGCAGCAAGAGAGGAGTCTGGTCTGGGGGAGACCCCAGACAGTGCACGCCAACCAGCCCCACACCAGTTGGGGTTACCAACTGGTAACCTTACCTTACAAAGAAAGACCCCTACCTAAGGCCTCTATTAGGAAAAAAGGTTGCCTCCAGTCCTTTAGAAAAATTCGGAGAGAAATACAACATGCATGTTTTGATGATTGACAGCATCTCAATTATTTGGGGTTTGGATCAAACAATGCTCCAACAGAAGGAAACAGAACCCTGTTATTTAGGAGACCGAATTCCATCTTATATCTAACACTAATGTGCCACATGGCCTCGGATAGTTATTTCATCTCATGGTATTTCTTATCTGGATGACCAATGATTTTAAATTACAATCCTTCTTATAAAACAGATAAGAAACCAGTTTCTGGTTGTGGGGAGGTGAGAGCCATGCCCGCTATTCCATGATCACTTCCCAGGACAATCTGAAGCCACCTTAGAATGCTGAGGGTCGGCAGAGTGACGCTCACAGGACCAGAGCACCTTTCAAGCCTCCAGTAAGGCCAGTCCACCTTTTGACGGTAGCAGGTTCCCCAGAACAAGGCAGCATGGCCCAAGCAGACCTTCTGCCTGAGGGCAGCATTCATCACGAGCCACCCAGCGACAAAGCATTCTTCCTCCAGAATCATCTCCCCTGATCAGAGCCAGGACTGGAGGTGAGGAGAGAAGGGAAACAGAAACTGCTATATGTGAAAGGAGCTGAGAAAAATGATGCTGACGTGAACCATCCTCTATGCCGATGTGCATTGCCAAACCCAAATTTCTAACTGGTCACTTGACCTAAATTCCTCGAGGGTATTTAAGTTATTAAACACTGAAATCATCAATGTCTAGGATTTCTCATAGAGCAGACACAAGGAGGCCAACATTTGCTGATAACACTGTACTGAGGGCACCTTCTTGTACATCCCAGGGTTGTTTCTCTCGTGCGTTTCACCTTGCGTAAAACGGTCACCGTGCTAATGCTTTCAGGGAGAAGGGCCTCAGCATAAAACATTTTAGTCTGGTAACAGAATCACCGGCCTGTGTGGGCCGTGGCCACCTGAATCAAGCCTTCCACATCCAGTCTGATGAGAGCACACAGCTTTGCTCAAGGAATTACTGGTGTCAACTCAGGAAGTGTGACATCTGCTAGAGTGGTATGTTCTCAGAACTAAAGCCTTAGTCAAAACACAAAGAGTATACATATGTATGTACATTTGTGTACATATATATTTCCGCCATATTTTCAACATTTATCTCTCATTCCTCATTTAAACTTTCATCCTGAGGCACTGATTGTGTGCAAAGAATATTTTCAGATGGATGCTACATTAGTTTCCTAAGGCCACTGTAACAATTACCACAAACTAAGTGGCTTAAACAATAGAAGTTTATTCTCCCAGCTCTGGAAGGAAGAAGTCCAAAATCAAGGTGTTGGCAGGTCCACACTCCCTCCAGAGGCTCTAGGGTAGGAGACTTCCTGCCTCTCCTAGCTTCTGGTGGCCCCTGGCATTCCCTGGCTTGTGTCTACATCACTCCACTCTCTGCCTGTCTTCATGTGGCTTTTCCTCTATGTTTTTGTCTCTCAAACCTCTGTCTCCTTTCTCTCTGGGGCCCACCCTTACACCAGGATAACCTCATTTGAGACCCTTACATTTGCAATGACCCTCTTCCCCATTAAGGTAACACTCACAGGTACCAGGACTTGGACATAGCTTGGGGGAGGACACATTTCAATCTACGACAGACGCTGAAACAGCCAGAGGGATCAGGAAGTCTGACTCTCACCCTAGCGAGCTGTGCAGGTAGAAACCTCTAGATGGTAAACATAAGACAGAGACAGCATGTGTTATTTCTGGAAGTCTGATCTATGACTCAGTGCTTACTGACTGAACCTTCCTCCCAGCACGAAGCTTCTACATGGACAGAAAAGAGAAAGAGTGTGAAATTGGAAGAGGAAGGTGCGGATCTGAAACCGCTTCCTTTTCCTTGAGTTATCAGGTCCTATTTTCAATTCTGAAGTATTTCAAAGGCCCCATTTAAAAATCTTGAGTTAACACATGTGGAACTTTCACTCTTTGCTTTTCCCAGACTATATCACACATGCCATCACAACACCACTCACTGGAACGACGGGAGAGCATTTTCGGTATCTGGGTATCAACTCTGTGTCTTATTCAGCCTTTCATCCTGGGCACTGAGCATAATGGACTTAGTCAGGCCTCGTTAAATGCCCACCAGGTGGCCTGGAAGAACTCACCCTCCTTTGCTGTGGTTTGACTGACCTCCACAGGTGGGGCAGGCAGATGGGGGGGAGCCTGAAAATCTCAATCATACCACATGTAAGGAGGATGTAAAAGGGAGACAAGACATGCAGGATGCTCTGGACCTGCTCTGGAGCAGCATCTCTCACTGCTCTGGAGTATTTATGTCCAAATTCTCACAGGTACACATCCTGCATTTAAAGGACCCTGTAAAACCGTTTTTAAAATTCCCATCGTTAACAAACGAGCATTATCATCCTGGCACAGACTTCAGGTCCCTTCACTTTGTGCACGTTCTCTACCTGAAGCCCAAGGAAGCATCAGCGAGTAACCACAGATCCCCTTCCCTGGCTCAGGGGGTGGCAGGTGGTCTGTTCTAAGTCTGTGAACATCAGCTCACTCAGTGCTCGTGGTGTCATCCCCATGTAACCAGGTTTCTTGTTTCGCCCTCGAATATGAAAGAATGAGCAAGGGTGGGAAGAACCCCACAGACACAGGGTGAGCAATTCGACAGGCCCAGCGGAGCACCCTTCCACACAGGGGCCTCCATGAACACCAGGCAGGCCTCCCTGCCATGAAGCATTTTCATGGTCTAAGCTCTGCATCTTCTCAGTCTGTGGGTCCTCTGGGGTGCAGATGAGCGCCACAGTCACGGGTTCTCTGCCAACTCAGCCCCTTCACAGTGAGTAGCAGGGTGATTACTGAGGAGTTTCAAAGCTAAGCAATGTCACAGCTGAGGTGATCAGGACTGCAGCCTGCACCCTCAGATCTAAGCTGGTGTCAGTCAGCCTGTTTTGTTTTGGTTTTCTGCTCTAACTTAAGAGCCTCAAATATAAGTCTCAGAACTGCATAATACCCAGAATGGGATATAAACATTGTAAGGTTCTGACTTGTCATAAAAAAACTTTCACTCAAAAAAATCGTGCCTATTAATACTTCTGCCAACAACTGTATCAATACAAGCACTGAGTATTGTGATTCTGAAAACTTTGCTAGAGATGCAAAGAGTAGCATATTGCTGTTAATTTAAATCTATGTGATTACTAAGAAGACAAAACCTTTTCCTACATATTTGTTAATTTTCAATATTAATTACCTCAATTGTGAAAGGCTTGTTTATGACATCTTTGCACATTTAGAGTCTTATGGCTTTTCTTACCGACTGGAATAAACTCTCCATATAGTAATCATATTAACCTTTTAGTCCCTTATTGTATTTGATTTTTTTTACATTTTATACAATTTTACTCCTCTAACAAAATCATACAAAGGATCTTATAAAAAGAAAACATGAAATCAACTTTGAATGGCTGCATTACAGTTACACAAAGTTTACTATGTAGAAAGGATGCATGGTTATTTTTTTTTAATTATTTTGTTTGTATTTGGAAATACAGAGGTTTTTTAAAAGTTTCTGTGTAACAAATATAGCTAATCTTTTATTAAGAAATTATTTTCCATCACTTATATTATTTGGAAGTCCTTCCTGGTCCAGAGATTTGATGTGTGCTTATCTTTCCTGTAAGTGTTTTGTATTTGTTCTGATGTAAAGAATTTAATTTTGTCCAGTTACTGAACTAATCATCCCAATCAACTTACTGAATACACACCAATTTTTAAAACTAAATTCTTACAGAAATCACATTCATATCATAAGAGCTGTTTTGGTTTTTTAAAAATAGCCAACAGTTTTGAAAAGCAGAAATATTAAAGATCCAGAGGATAAAGCAGACCTATAATATGCAAAAATATGTGACTTCAAAGCTAACACGGTGTAAAAAAGCTGTGAATACTAAAACGTATGACACCATGACAGATACCTCAGAAAAAACAAAATGTTCCAAAGAGCCCCTTGCACAACACCCTACTCTCCATTTCTCAGTGTTTCTAGGAGCTTGAGTTTCAGCAATAACTGAATCAAACAGAAGTAGCACCCACTGCAACTGCTACAACACAGAACGTGCACAAAACAAAGGAGACGCTTCACATTTATGAGGACAGGTGGAGCGCTACGAAAGTGATGTGGTTTTTTTCTTTTTTGGTGAGGAAGACTGGCCCCAGGCTAACATCTGTGCCCAACTTCCTCTACTTTATACGTGGGAAGCCTGCCGAAGCATGGCTTGATGAGCAGTGCATAGGTCTGCACCCGGGATCTGAACCTGTGAACCCCAGGCTGCCTAAGCAAGCGTGCAAACTCAACCACTACACCACGGGGCTGGCCCCAATGTGTATGTTTTAAAAACCAACCAATTCAGATTCTCAGTCTCCCTTAAACAGTAGATGTTAGTCACCAAACCTCATGTGCTTGGAAAGGCGACTTGCAAAGAATTCTCACCACGACAGCATCATCCCGTGGATGTGGACACGTGCCTGGTTCAAATCAGGAAAACAAACCCTGAGGCCCCATGGGGTTCACCGTCACATGACCACTGCTTCCATCTTCTGTGCAAACAGGGAAAGAAAACCTAAAATACTTCTTCAGACCTAAAGACAGTCTTGCCTGGGTCCTCTCTCCTGCCCTTCTCTTACTGAAAAGCTTGTAAGTAATCTATGGTGGCTGCCAGCGGCTGCGGGGGAGTTAGTGTTTAATGGGGACAGAGCTTCAGTTTGGGAAGATGAAAAAGTTCTGGAGATGGTGGTGGTGATGGTTGTACAACAATGTGAATGTGCTTAATGCCACTGAACTGTACACTTAAAAATGGTTGATGGTAAATTTTAGTTATGTAAATTTTACCACAATAAAAAAATAAAATTTTTTAAATAAAAAGTAATCTATAACTACTAGTCTCCAATATCTTGCATCCTGTAAGATGCATTTGTTTTGGAAAATATTCAGTTCTATTATGAAAATAAATATGCTGTCAAAGTGTTTTAGGTATAGCTAGAAAGCAAAGTGTTTGTTAGACATGAATCACAGGACAAATAGGCAGTAAGCAGAACGAAACCACTATATACAGACAGGCAGGATCACAAGATGCTGAACCTCCTGAGGCACCTGGATGTGAACTACTAAGGAAGCACTGAATACACACCATCTCTTAATGTTCAGGAGGCCTCAACTGGGCCGCCATCACTGACATCTATTCTGGCCCCGGGTGTTCTCTGCCCAAGAAGCACCAATAAAACCCATGGCTGTTCATTAGGCTAACTGGCAAATGACAGCTGTGGCCGGGCGTGCTGGGCCCTGTGGAACCCCAGCTACTCAGAGACACAGGACATAAAACAGTGCACACCCAAGGATCCAAGCGGAGCAGGCCCCACCCAACTGCACCCCACCCTGGGTATACAGACTGACCTCACTCTTTGCTCTTCCTCGCTGCTCTACGCTGATTTACTAAACTGTGTAGCTGGCACATGAGTCTAGTCTGTGAGCCTTCCGGTTCTGTGACCTCGGGGACACTTGGGACAGCTGGCCTAGAAGGATGCTTGGAGACTACCAGGGCAGCATGCTAACTTCCTGTGTGAGCCAGTGCACGCCCTACTGCTCCAGAGATGCTGCTCTCACAGAAGACGAATGCTTCCGGGCAAACCTGTAAGCACCTGCAGCCCCTCCCTGGTCCCTCTGCTCCCTGATGACCTCCTTGCCCTCTGGCATCATAAAACGCCCTTGTAAAAGCACTTGGCAAGCTCCGCCTAGATCCTCTTCCACTCTTGCTCCACATCATCTCCACAAAGGCTCACCCACTCTCTGTCCATGTGACCACCCTCAATTTCACGTTTCCAGTTCAGACCTTGCTTATTAGCTCCAGAGCCACAACTGGCCCCTGCATTCAAATTCCACTTCTTATCTACGTGACAGCAGGCAAATTACTTAACCTCCTGACTATACCAGATTGCAACGATAGAAACTTGGAGGCATATTTTCGGAGTCGTAACACAGAAAGCAGTGCCTAGAACACTGCGTCCCTCAAACATTCTTTCTTTCTCCTTTTCTTCTCCTAGAGCTGCACAGTGTAGAAAGAAGGCTAATTCCCCAAGCTTCCTACTTCTAACGCTGGGAAAACTTTAAAAGTGGACCGCATCTTCAGTGGCAGCTAATCACACAATCGACCACCTGAATCACCCTTAGCATTTCGGTAATCACACATCTGCCATTCTCAAACCACCCCTTGCTGATGAACCGGGATCAGGAAAGGCAAAGTAATTTTAGTATTTTAATTAAAAAGTAAAAATGTTCCAAAGCCAAATAGATAACATTTTTAAAACAATCTAACTGAAGGTATGGGGTGTTCTAATTCTGTCCCTATCAATAGCACAAATACTGATTTTTAAATTAGCATTTTTCTGCAAACCATTTAAAAACTGTTGTGATTTTCATGGTTAAATATATTACAATCAATCACTAGGATGTGTCCTTATTTCTGTAAAAGAAAAAACAATTCTCAGTCCCACAAAATCCTCAGAAAGAAAACCTAGGCTGACATTAAAGTAGTTTACAGGAAGAGGCCGTTACTTAAGCAAGGCTTCACCAAGAATCCGCCTAGTCAAGCTACAGCTGACTATAATTCACTTATATCCTAATTTACATGAACGGTATGGGTAACAGATTTGAAGTGGACATGTATAGAGGAGGAGGAAGCCGAGAAGTAAGTTCATACCAATATGTGAATTTTCAAAACCAACCATCACTTCCTCACCAAGAGAAGAGATCTTTCCAGGTGAAAGGAAGGAAACCAAGTTAACATCTTTCTCCTGAAAAAATCATCTTCCTCCAACTGCCGGGTCCACCTCAGCCCAGGTTTTCTCACCCAACATGTCTGCCTGACATGGTGTCTGCCTTAGAAAATCAGTCAGCGAGTTCATTGGCCCTCGCTGGTTGGAACAGAATCCCATACATCAGGGGGAACTGGAAAGCGTTCTGCAAAGACCATAGGTGTTCCAGGAGATTAAGACCATTGGGGAGGCCCACAAAGATGGCTTCTCTGAAAGCCCCCAGGTGTTTCTGATAGCAGCCTAGTTCGGAAACTACTAGAAGGGAGCTCCAGCTCCATGACATCTGACACGCCATCTTCCTCTGGAGCATCCCCAGGCTACAGCTGCAGGCAGGCAGGCGGGCGGGCATCAGGAGATGTTCAGGTGTGTATTTCTACAAGGATTCACATGCCCTGCACAAGCCAAGCTCTGGTCCAACAGAGTGCTCAGAGGCCACGTGGTGGTCGCCCTCATCATTCTCTGCCCTGGCCGGTGTGCAAAAGCTCAGAGCAATCAGGCACGAGAATGCAGCTGCCACCACAGGAACCCTCCTAGCCACCAAAAATCAGACGCTGCCTGCCCTGCCAGCCCCAGTCAACAGAGGCTCCCGTCAAGCACAGGGCAACGACAGGAGCTGTTTTCCTCATGCTCGATAAATGCCAACTGCCAATGGTGGCGTCGACGTTAATTAATATGCACGCTCTAGCAGCAATGATAACTAACTGCACGGATAAAAGTAACACCTGTCGAGGTTCATGAGCACAAGGTCCTTCCTGAATGTTCTGCCCACAGCTCAAGCTGTTACAAATAACAGTCTCCTCCACGAGGTTCTCTGGAGTCACGCTTCCCAGGTGCCCGTCCTGTCAGCACACCTGCCTTCCCCAGATCTATGCACCTAAGAGAGTAACTGTGCAGGTCTTGTTACTTACTTCAGTGGGGAGGGTACACACAGTACAGGGAGATGGGCAACCCTGTTAGGAACTTCACAGCAAAGATCTAAATGATTATATGTGCCAGACTCTCATTGCCATGGAGATGAAGCCAATGTACTATGACTGCATTTCTTGCTGCACTACTAAAGACCATCTGGGTAAAAGAAATCTTCTTTTGCATGGTATTCAGCTCACATTTACATGTCCATTTTCCCTCTGTACGAAGAAGAGAAGTTGTTGTGTAAGATGGAAATTAATAATATGAGCTGTAACACAGTATGGCTCACTGTGTGTCTAATATGCTCAAATATACAGTTTAAGATACTATGAAGATGGAGCAAGTTGAATGATTATTAGGACATGAGTTACAGGGTGACAAGTTTTAGATGCAATATCTTTCACATTCTAAAATATCAACACCAGCAAAGAACTTTTTTAATTGAAATACAATTCACAAACCACAAAAATCCTTTTTTTTTAAAGTGTACAATTCAGTAGTTTTTAGTATATTCTCAACGTCATGCAACCATCACCACTATCTAATTCTAGAACATTTTCATCACCCCCCAAAAAAACCCCACACCCATTAAGAGTCACTTCTCATTCCTCCCTCCCTCTCACAGCCCCTGGCAACAACTCATCTACTTCCTGTCTCCATACATTTACCAATTCTGAATATTTCATATAAATGGGATAAAATGTGACCTTTTCTGTCTGGCTTCTTTCACTTAGCATGTTTCCAAGGTCCATCCATGTTATAAGATATATTCCTTCATTCCTTTTTAAGGCTGAATAATATTGCATTGTATGTATATACCACATTTTATTTATCCATTCATTAGCTGATGGATAGTTGGGTTGATTCTACTTTCTGGCTATTGTGAATAATGGTGCTATGAACATTCTTGCTTAAATTTTTGTGTGGACACGTTTTCAATTTCCTTGGGCATATGCCTAGGAGAGGAATTGCTGGGTCATATGGTAATTCTGTTTAACTTTTTAAGGAACTGCCAGACTTTTCCAAAACAGCTGCAAAATTTTACATCTCCACCAGCAATGTATGAGGATTCCCATTTCTCCCCTTCCTTTCCAACATTTGTCATTGTCTGATACCTTGATTATGGACATCCTAGTGGGTGTGAAGTAGTATACCTCATCGTGGCTTTGTGTATCTATAATGACAAATTATGCTGAACATCTTTTCATGTGCTTTTTAAGGCATTTGTATATCTTCTTTGGAGAATGTCTACTCAAATCCTTTGCCTATTTTTAAATTGGGTTATATTTGAGTTACAAGAGTTCTTTTTGTATTCTGAATATTAGACCCTTTTCAGATATATAATTTGGAAATAGTTCTTCCCATTCTGTAGATTGTCTTTTCACTTTCTTGATAATGTCATTTGAAACACAAACGTTTCTAATTTTGATAAAGTCCAATTTATCTACTTTTTCTTTGGTTGCTTGTGCTTTAGGTGTCATATCCAAGAAACCATTGCCTAACCTAAAGTCACAAAGATTTTCACCTATGTTCTCTTCTAGGGGTGTTATGGACTGAAATATGTCCCCCCCAAATTCAAATGTGGACGTCCCAACCCCCAGTATCTCAGAATGCGACTGTATTTGGAGATAGGGCCTTTAAATAAGTAAGTAAGGCTAAATGAGGTCATAGGGGTGGACTCGAATCCAGTCTGATTAGTATCCTTATAAAAAGAGGAAATTTGGACAAAGTGACACCAGGAACCATATGAGGACACAGGGAGGAGATGGCTGCCTACACACCAAAGAAAGAGGCCTCAGAAGAAACCAGCCCTGCTGACAGCTGGATCTGGGACCTCTGGTCTCCAGAACTGAGAGAGAATAAATTTCTGTTGTTTAAGCCCTCAGGCTATGGTATTTTGTTATGGCAGCCCTACGGAACTAATACAAAGGGTTTTTATAGCTTTTGCTCTTATATTTGATTCATTTTTGAGTAATTTTGGGGATGGTGTGATAGGGTCCAACCTCATTCTTTTGCATGTGGATATCTAGATATGCCAGAACCACTTGTCAAAAGACTATTCTGTCTCCATTGAACAGTCTTGGCACCCTTGTCAAAAACCAGGTGACCACAGATATAAGGGTTTGCTTCTGGAGTCTCAGTTCTGTTCCACTGGTTTATGTCTGTCTTTATGCCAGCGCCACACCATCTAGATTAGTGTAGCTTTGTAGCAAGTTTCGAAATTGGAAAGTGTGAGTCTTCCAATTTTGTTCTTCTTTTTCAAGATTGTTTTGGGTCTTTACTTCATTTTTATCCTTTAGGGAATTTAAAAGACTGTGCAGTCAAGGATTAACCTTGCCCAATGAAAGGTCTGGCCCTTGCCCCAGGCTCCTGGGAGGCAACTGCTAAGCCCTTGCAACATCTTACCTGATCAAAGGGTCCTGGTTTACCTGGAGTCTTGGGCTGAGCCAGATATCTATGCCAACAGTATGGGTTATGGTGGGGGCCTTGGTTCATCTTGACCCCTGGAAAGCCTGCAGACAGAGGTCAGGCATACGCAGCTGACCCCAGTATAAAAAACACTCTGGACACCAAGGTCAGGTGAGCCCCCTGGTTGGCCACACACCCTGCATGTCACCACAAGAAGTAAGTGCTGTCCGCAGACTCCACTGCACCTGGGGCAGGGGGTAGGGCTGGGGGCTCCACAACTGGGACTCTCCCAGACTCTGCTCTATGTCCGTTTCTCTTTGATGGTTTTAATCTGTTTCCTTTCACTGCAATAAATCATAAATGTGAAGAAATGTAACAGCTTGCTGAGTTCTGTGAGTTCTAGCAAATTGCTGAAGCTGAGAGTGGTCTTGGAGACTTCTTGACTTGCGTAAATTTAAAAGCAAAGAAAGTTCTCCAGGTATTGATAGACTTTTATTCAAAAGTTCCATTTTTCACATCCAAAAGCCCCATTCTGGCTAACCGCTGGATTCTCTGTGAGCCACTGTTCTACAATGTAATCTGCATGAATGTGAACCTTTAAATGGTTTGGCCATCCTCTAGTATTTTCCAGACCATAGTCAATAGAAAAGTCTTTTCCACTAAGGACCTGTACAAGACTAGCACTATTTTTTCAAAATGTGTCCAGAATAAGCAATATTCTGAGTTGTGAAAGGAAAAATCAGCCATTTCTCCAGCAATGGATTAGAAGATGTATAATAAAGAGTAGTGGCAACTTGATATCAGTCTAAGCCAGTGGTTTTCAAACTTTGGGTCTCAGGAACTCTTTGCACTCTTAAAGATTATTGAAGATCACAAAAAGCTTTTATGTAGGTTATATCTATCAATATTTACCATATTAGAAATAGGAAAATTTTACATATTTTTATATACATTTAAAAATAATAAACTCATTACATGTTAAACACATTCGTAAAGAAAAAAAACACTATTTCCAAAAAAAAAAAAAGTGTGGCAATGAGCTACTTTGTTGCAAATTTCTATCTGGCTTAATACAAAACAGCAGGAGTCTCATATCTGCTTCTGTACCAGTCTGTCACAATATATCATTTTGGTTGAAGTATATGAAGAAAATCTGGCCTCACGCTGATATAGAGTTGGAAAAGGAAGTATTTAACAGTTTTTTCCAGATAATTTTTGGTATTCTTTGATGCTACATCAAATTTAATAACTGGCACGTCCTTAAAGGGTCTTTGGAATGTGGAATCTGAAATCTTATCAGTGAGCCTTTCATGCTCAATTCCTTTTAAATTCATAGGCCATCTTGCACTTTGAGTGGTTCTTTTACTAACCTGATTTTGTAATCAAGACATTGGTCATTTAGAAAACACTGGTTCACTGAGTTATGCACAGCTTTCAAATGTTGACACAATTCATCACATAACATCAAAAAAATCACATGTATTAAAATCACCATTGATCACATCAGAAATGGTAGTAGATATAAGATTTCTAAAATCTTAATAGCCACTTAAAAGCTAGAATTTTATCACTGGGGACAAACAATATATGTTATTTTCCTTGAAGTGAAAGTCAAGTTGTTCATTTTGAGAAAAAATCTGCAAATACCTAAGTCTGAATAGCCACAGTTGTAAGCCATCCTTTTAAATAAAAAAGGCGGTTCCGTGAATGAAGTGGCTGGTTCAGCTCATCGTGGGGCTTTTCCTTGAGACAATCCCACACTTTAGGAAGTGGCACAAGTACCTTATGCTTACTTTCCACATCATCGCTCAGAACATTAAAGAGAAGTGTACCTGGGTGTTAAGAATTAATAAAACAAAAACTTTTACTGTTTCATTAAGTGTATTTCTAAGTGAAACTGGATGGTTTTTTCCTTCAAGTAAGTGACGGTGAAGAAAGTAGTCAACCAGTACAGTTGGCAACTCAATTTGCCTATCATTGTTTACACATCTCAGTGTAACATCCACACACTGAGGAAGACAAACATCTTACAATTACTATGATTCCTTCTGACCTCATGGATCCTCTGAAAGGGTCTGGGGTACCCACAGACCACACACCACACTTTGAGAACTACTGTCTAAACACAAGGAAGCAGTTTGGCCATAATGCTATGGGGCCAGGAATGTGGGAAGAGCACAACCGCTGGCCCTGAACGTCCCAGCACCGCCCCTTTCAGCTCAGTGATGTGTGGTGGGTAAGAAAGAGCTTACAACGTTGAGAACTAATTTTTTACTTTATATCCAGACTTACTCAAAATTGTAAACCATAAAGAACTCGGAAACTAACCCAGACAAATGGCTCAATGCAGTCTCCTACAATTTATGGCCATTCAGACAACTGAGAATGACTCATAACTTATCAGTAAGATATAATTTAATCTATAAATAAAATTACTATCGTCAAGAGTTCAGAGAGAATTATCTACTTGTAGAGCAGACTGTTTTTGGACTGAAGCACCACATATGTTGAACTAGTTAGTCACAAATATACAAAACCTGTTCATCACTCCTGTTGCTTATTAAATATTAAAGCATGTTGCTGAAGATCTCCTCTCCTACCAACACTCCTTAGCTGAACTTTCCAATTCCATTCGCGATTTTTTTTTTTTTTTTTGGTGAGGAAGACTGTCCCTGAGCTAACATCTGTTGCCACCCTTCCTCTTTTTGCTTGAGGAAGATTGTCCCCTGAGCTAACATCTGTGCCAATCTTCCTCTGTTTTGTATATGGGATGCCACCACAGCATGGCTTGATGAACGGTGTGTAGGTCAACACCTGGGATCCGAATCCATGAACCCCAGGCCGCCAACGCAGAATGCGCGAACCCAACCATTATGCCACCAGGCCAGCCCCTCGAAATTATTTTTAATTTTATTAACAATCTTTCAGTAAATCAGATCAGTACTGACTTCAAATTCCTATTACTATGTCATATGACCTGGACCCATTAGGACTAGGTTCAACTGATCAGAATAGAAAATCTGTGTCTTAAACAATACTCTAGTATATTTCTTGCTCACACAGAGACAACTAGGGAGGCTCCTCCCAGCCCACAGCTCCAGGTGGTACCCTTAGTCTTTGGGACCCAGATGGTACTAAAGTCCAGCCAGCAAGGGGAAGCAGGTGCCCACGCTTTAAAAGCCTCCCAGAACCAGCAAACAACACTTCTCACTCATTAGCCAAATCTTTGTCATGTGGTCACAGTGCGTGGGACAGGGAAACAGCCCTACTTTGTGGCTGGATAGCAGGTACCCAACAAAATCTTCAGGTTCTTGTTACTGAGGAGGAGAGGCGGAGTGGGCGTGCGGAGGCAGCAAGGAGTCTTAGCCACAACATCGGGTAGCACTTCAGCGTTTACCAGCACTTCCACACAGACTATCTAATCTGACTTTCATAATACTCAAGATCAACAGAGGTGTTAGTATTTTCACTATTTTATAAATGAGAAAACTAAGATCCAGAGCATTGAAGATGATCATGTGCTCTTCCAACAATCTCCTAGAAATACTTTTCCAAGCTCGTATCTCAATCACATATATAGGCGTGTGTGTGTGTATAAATGATATATATAAAATAAACATATAGGACATAAATGAAATCATACACTTACACAGCCCCTCTCTTTGGCAGGGATCTCAGTGTCCCCCCCCCAGCTCCTCCTGCCCCCCTCAGCTCCCCCTCACCCCCCGCCACTTCCCTTCTGGCACTTCCAACCACAACCCTTCCCTAATGAACCCCATACCTCACACCTCCCTACTTTGGTCACACAGCTCCCGTGGCCTGGGGCACCCTTTCACTTCCACCTGCAGAGAGCTCCTTCTCCCCTCATACAGCTAAAACCCACTCACTGTCTGAAGCCTATTTCGCAATCAGAACTCACTGAACACCCAAGTCTGAGGGATGCTGTGTGACTGTAATTTACAAAGTGCTCACATGTTCTGCCTCCTGGGACTGTGCCCAGGACCACTTCCCAGAAAAGCAAGGTGTGCAGTGTCTTCCCCTGCTCTTGCCCTGAGGTTCTTCAGTCACCCCTTCATTCCAATCCATGCCCGTGATCTGTGCTGCCCAGAGGGAGAGCTCCCGGATGACAGGACCAGAGGGAAGCCCCAGAGAACTGGCTGCCTGGAAGGAGGAAGTCGTGCTCTGTGTCCAGGTGGGCCACGTCCTGTGAAACATCCAGGCTCCGAGGCCCATTCCTGAGCACAAGCCTGGAGGACACTAAGCTTCCAGAGCAGGCTGAGAAAAAGGGCAGTTAAGCGAGTGTTTGAGGGCAGCTTCCAGGGAAGGGAATGGGTGGCCATCCTCCAAAATCACCCAGACTGTGGATCTGCTGCTCTTGCACAGACTCAGGGACTATCTAAGTGTGATTTATGGATGACATTTTAATTAAAATGTTATACCTAACTTTAAAGAAAAGCAGCAATTTAGACCATTGTGTACATTTAAAGCACAGTACAAATATAGCACACTTCTGAGGCCAGAGAACAGTGCACCGGCAGGGGAAAATACAGAGCAGCTCAACTCATCACAAAAACATGTGAGTAAAGAAAAAATCGCTTAAGATTAGAAAGAGAGAGGTCCTTACAGTTCATTTGTCCAACCCCCACCTAGATGTGAATGGAAAAAAAAGGAATGTAAATTCTACTTCACCAATAGAGTTAAAAACAAAAACTGTTCAATTTTACTTTTTACTTGATAGAAAACAAGAAACTCATCAAGAAATACCTACAAGCAAAGGCTTTAGCAATCCCCAAATTAAAAGTCCATCTTTGTCAAATTCAGTCATTCTGTGTGTGTGTATGAAGGTTTTTGTCTTTTTCATTATTGTCCCCTCAACCCCTACAAACCTCCTTAGACTTTTTTTCCTAATTGTCCCCACACCCAGGACATTTGAACACCAGATAAACTGTGTGTCGTTCACATACTGAGGCCTTTGGGAGGGGCAGAAGCCACTGCTAGATCTCAAATTTCCCCCCTAAGGACAAGTCATCCTGCTGAGAATGCATGATTCACACACATATGGATAAAGACCCTACTTCAAAAATGAACTGTCTGTGCTACGAGACAGGCAAGATGCGGCATGTGAAAAGGAAAATTAAACTGAAAAGCTTAAATGACGCCAAACACCACCAAAGAAAAGGTAGCCCATGCAGCCTGCGATCAAACACCAGCGACTCTCCAGGAAACGTTGAGGGGAGCCCTGACCCATGCTCAGGCGGGCTTCACCTCCACTCGGTGCCTCTGTCTTGCCCTGAGGCTCACAGCAAGAGCAGATATTTACCCATAAAACTAATGATCTGTGAGTAACACAGATCACTAATACATCTACAGGTGGGCAGACACCAACAGGAGCACACGTTGCTTAAAGGAGTCCACGTCATCAAACTTAACACTGTGACATTATCCACACAAAAAGTTTATCTTCCAGAACTGTGCTGTCCCATACAGTAGCCACTAGCAACATGTAGCTATTTAAATTTAGTTAAAATTAAATAAGATTAAAAGTTCAGTTCCTCATCGGCACTAACAGCATTTCAAGTGCTCAGTAGCCACGTGGGGACAGCTCAGAGTTACATTTCCATCACTGTAGAGAGTTCTATTGGATAGCACTCTTCTGGACCCTCTCAATATCTATATACTGAAGCTACTAATATTTTGTTTTCTGTAGATGTTAGCATGCTTCCCATTTAAAATAATAAGTGCTATTACAACAATCAGATCTGTATTGACTTTCTCTCTTGAAAGTCTTTCCTCTTTCTTTATAACCAACATCTGCAGAGAATCCCCATTCCACTCTCAGGCTAAGGGATGGTAAAAACCTCAAGTTCTAAAAAATCAGAAACAAAATCAAATCCCCAGCCCCCTCCCCATACAATTTTTTTTAAATCCCCTTGAAATTGAGAATAATCACCAGATAGCAATAAACAAACATCCAGAGGATATCTGGCGACAGGGAAGGAAGACGACTCAGGTCCTCAACTCAAACCCTATCCGTGGCTTCCACAGTCAGCAGTAAGCTCCTCCAACCACCTCAGTGCCACCTCAGTGCCAGTCATGGCTCAGGTACCAGCTCTTTCCTCTGCCTAACAGACCCACAAGCTCATCCCTTCCACTCCTTTCATCTTCTCGAAGACATACTGCCACTGCCACCACCACTGCAGGGCTCACTGCCCTTCCCTGACCCAGAGCCTGGCACATGGCAGGCGCGGCAGACACTGCTAAAGGACAGGCTGGGCTCTGAAGATCACCGTACGTGAGCACTGGCTGGCGCCTCGAGCAGCAACACCACAATGCTCTTCACACACAGCAAGAACTATACCAGGCTTGTCCTGGCCTCCTTTACAGAGCAAGGGTGGCTCTCCGAAAGCAGATCCTCAATTCCTTTATGGAGTTCCTAAAGGGAAGGAGGCCTTGGTTCACGACCCCACATTGGAGCTCCTGCCTCCGGTGGGCTGAATCGGGTCAAGCACTGATGCACGTCATTTTAAGGAAACTCTCCAGCCTCCCAAGGAGAAAACTTTCAGAACAGCACAGATCCACAGAAAGTAATCCACAGAAATTGGATCCAGACATCCATCCAATAGCATTTGCTGAGCCAGGAGCATGTTACAAGAAGAATCTGAACCCCTGCAGAGCACCCACTGCATGATTTTCAAACTTCTCTAGAATATTCCAAATGTTGGCTTACTAAAGTTCAGTCTCAACTGATCAGGAGCATCTTCTGGGAAAATTTACGCAAACCTGTTTTCCATGGTTACAGGGCAAAGTTAGTGTATATTCACTATCCAACACAATACTCAGCAATGAACATGAACAGACTTAAGATCCTGATAGCTATCCAGACATCCATCCTCTCCCCGTCCTATGAAAGGGTCAAGTATAAACACATAACCACAGTGCAACCACGCAGGAGCAGAATTAAGAATCAATCCTGAAGATCTCTCAATGGAGCAATGACAGGTCAACTCTGGTTTCTTCAGTCCCAGGGGTGGGGTTCACTCAGGAGACCACCTGACCCAGATGCAGGCTGGAATCTTCCAGATTTCCACATCACTGCCCCTCCTGCAGACGTGATGATGATGCAATGGAATACCCACTTTCCGTGCGCCTCCAGACCCTCGAGGATGCTGCTGTAGCCGCTTTTATCCAAGAACAGCCACACTCAGGAATGGGAGGAAAGGTCCTCTCATCTCTTCAGAGAATGGCTGCTGCTTCCTCAATTTTGGGAAAGGTAGCACTGCATCTTTGGTGATCCTGGTTCAGCTGTGCAAGCTAATGACAGTTGCTATGGCGATACACATTCAGTTGTAACTGACAGAGGCTGTCAATAGCAGCTCTATAAAGACCAAGAAGTAAAACCAATTTTTGAGATTTACTCCCCATACTTTCTATTCAGTATTTAGAAAGAAAGCATAATGAAGTTCTAGTAGAAAAAAATTTTTCTACAATCTGTCACATCGAGATAGTAGAAATTTAGCTGGGATTTTAATAGGATCTATGCAGAGGAACAGATGGGACGATTTTGGGAATGGTGCTGGCTGGCTTTTTAGAAACATAGTAAAGCCCCTGCCAAGTAAAAGGGTAGTTTTTGCAAACAGAGAAGGAAAAGTCCTTCCTTATTATTCTGATATATTAAGTATTTAAGTATTCTGATACTAAATATATTAAGTATTCAAAAATAAATGATTATATTTGGTCTACTTCATTCCTTAACTGTAACTTTGAAAAGGTGACAAGGGTCCTGCATCAGCCTGGCTCTGGCTGGTCTGTGTGAAGTGCACAAGGGTCTTGAGGAATGTCACCGCAGAAGCCTCTGCTGGTCTGGCCTTTGTTTCACAGAGGAGTAGCTATGGGGCCACAGCTGCCATGTGTGTTGCCGTCATAGAGGAAACCCACTTTTGCTATTTTATCGATGGTGTTCAGAGGACACTACATTTTGCCTCCAACACAGAGCTAGGACCATTTTCAATCAGAGGGCTTGGTGCTATCAAAAGCCCTCCCACTGTTCCCACTGTGTTTCCCTGGCCCCAAACCCTTGAGCTGGGGGCACATGAAGAGCCCGGCCAGGGGTCTGGCTCCATGGGAGCGCCCAGGCTCTCAAAGCCCCTCTGAGGGGCTGTGGGCTGGGAACCATGAGCTGTGAACTGCTACTTTCCTCTGCCCTCTGTCCCTGCTGCTGGTTCCTCGTGGGAGCTGAGCAATGCCAGCTGGACACACAGTCAGCGCACATGAGACCTCGTGCAGGAACAGTCTATGAAGTAGTGCTTTCTGTGTTCATGACGGGAATCTAATGAGAATGGATTTGCAGGAACAATTCAGGTGCTACCACTAATCTTCCTCAAGTATTTATTTAGTGAACTCAAAACCACAGAACCACTCACCTCAGTTGTGCAATTCTTTACCCACCCTGTGTGAAAACCCAGTTCATCCAGAGGACTGCAAAAGTTCAAAAATTTAAAGTCTGGCATAACGCATTCAAAACTTACATAAAATTTTAAGTCACCACTTCTATTTTTCATTTATCCATTTGTTCACTGGACAAGGATCTCTTGACTATTTGCATTGAATACCATGGACTTGATGAGTAAGATTTAGTCCATAGCTTTGAGAAATATACAGAACAGAAAAAAAGATAGATATATATACACACACACACTTGTAACTATAATACAACGTAGAATGCAAGAGAATCTCCTAAGGGTTATTGAAGAGCTCTAAGATGAAGAGAAAGTGACTGTTCCCATCTGTGCAGAGAAGTGTTTCTTAGGGAAAGTAACATCTTTGCTGTTTAGATTTTGATTTGATCAGATACTGAAATACAACATTCTACACGCTGTTTATGTAAAATATATAATTGTTAGGAGAGACTATAAGTTATCATAAAATAATTTACATACTTCATGCAACCTACAACTACGAGTGGCTCCAGGGAGCAGGGACCTAGGTTTCCATCTTGTTTCCCCAGAGTTCCTGAGAAACAGGAAAGGTGGAAGCCCCTGTGCATCCTGCTCCTTCCTGTTCCCCCACTGCCAGGTGAGAGAACAGAGGAAATACCACCGTGCGGTCACAGAGAAGAGCTAGAACCAGGACTCCTGGTGCCCAGGCCGGACTCCTTCCACTCCATGGTAAAAATATAGGCTTTTGGGGAGACATCATCAAGTTGATTGGCAGTAGGTAGAGAGCCTTTCACCAAAGGACCTGTGCCTTTAGGAGGCAGGCCAAAGCAGGAACCATTAGGAAACCTGTCCTAGGTGATTCCTGAGAACTGGGCATGACGGGGTGACAGCCGAGGGGAAGCACAGACAATGCGAGAGCCTCCTGGAACCCAATCAGTACCACGACGGTGAGACAGGTGTGCTAGGGGGTCAGGCGGACCTGCTGGAGGTCACGGCTTCACCCCTTCCCAACTGGACAACCAGGACAGACTACTTCAGTCTTTAAAACCAGAACACAACCTCCTGGCAGGGTTGTGATGGCAATGCACAGACTAGTACTTATGGGACACATGGATTACAGCTTTGATTGCTGTACCTCGACAGCTTACCCCATGATGGTAACAGGGAATTGATGTCTACACACCACAGGAACTGGGAATGATGTCCACACATGATGGTAAGAGGGAATGATGTCTACACACAAAGGGAACTGGGAATGATGTCCACACACGACATGAACTGGAAATGATATCCACACATGCTGGTAACAGGGAGTGATGTCCACACACGAAGGGAACGGGGAATGATGTACACACACGACGGCAACTGGGAATGATGTTCACACATGATGGTAACAGGGAATGATGTCTACACATGACGGGAACTGGGAATGATCTACACACGACGGGAACTGGGAATGATGTCTACACACGACTGTGACTGGGAATCGATGTCTACACGCGACTGTGACTGGGAATGATGTCTACACGCGACTGTGACTGGGAACGATGTCTACACACGACGGGAGCTGGGAACTGATGTCTACACATGGCTTGTTTTCTTATCACACAGGCACTACAGTCTTTTTTGTTCATTAAAGACACACTTTCTGGGTTTCCCATTTAAATATGGAGCTTCAAGTTACAGAAATATCACAAAGGGATTGGACACAAATACCACCAGGATCTTATTTAATATATTTATTCTGGGTAATTTTTTTGCATATTTTTCAAAACGATGTGAACTGCAATCAACCAATGCAAATTCAACACAGAAAATAAAAATAAACGTGAAAATGCCTGCCTGCAGAATGTGAACCAGGACCTCTTTACACACACGATGCCCACATCTTATTTACATTTTCATCAATATTTCATCCTGCTCACACTGTTTTCATCATCCCCTCTTCCCTCTCCAAGATGAATCCTCTGCTCCTGGCAGATCCTGTCAGGTTTAACAGCAGCATTGTTTCCCCACAGTTATGCTTACATTTCTTTGACCACCAACTCCACGTGAAGAAAGAGGGTAAGGACATCGTTGAGCATTGAAAAAACTGATCAAATAACTGAGTTTTGCTAAAAGTAAGAATAAGGAAATGCTGGATACTTAGGACAGAAAAATCTTCAGCAAAAGATCTTCACTAAGTGTCCACACACATCCAGCAGTCGGCTCGACAATCTCAGAACTTGAGAAATGACATCAGCAGACAGCGCTGATCCCACCCTGGGGCAGTTACAAAAACATCAAGAAAGAGAAGGTGGATGATTCACATTTAGGAGATGCAAGAAATTCAGGTGGCCCTGAAAAGCCGTGCTTCTCACAAGCGGTGTGGGGACTGGCCACCTGCATGGAACCACCTGAAGGCTTGTTAGGATGCAGACCCCTGAGACCCCCCACAGACCTGCTAAGTCCAAGTGTCTAAAGTGGGCCTTAACAAGCTTCCATGGTGGTCACTTTGTACTCAAAGTTAAAAAGACCCCTCCGCAGTGGACCAACTGCACGTGGAGTCAGACGTCTCAGCATGCGCTGAACAAGTCATCCGCACTCAGAGTCTTCAACCTGCTGTCTAAGGAGAGAGAACAGCCTGGAATACGTGTTCAGTGAACAACCTTCCTGCATGACTGCCGAGCATTCCCCCCAAATCCTATCAAAACAGCCCAGGAATGAGGAAACGCTGGCCCCTTCCCCACTCTACACGAGGGAGCTCACTCTCTCCGCCTCCGTCTCTGTGGAAACCCCTGTGCCCTTCCTTCTGTCCCAGTCAGACGTGACTTCACCTCCTTCCAGGCCCAGGGCTGGAGGTCATTTAGTCCTGTGTTATCTTAGGACGTCATCTGTGTTTAAAGTCACCTGTGAACTGTGTCTGAGTAAGTAACGCATGGTTTTGCCAAGGAGACTGAGCGACAATAGCAGCTAACAGCTCTGACTCCACACCAGGCTCGAATCCAAATGTCTCACACATATGAACTTGGTCAAGTCTCCCAAAGGCCCGTCCCTCTGGCCTCACAGCTGAGGACGCTCAGTGACTACTGAGGGGCTGAGGGTGTGTGGTGACAAGGACCTAAGGGCAGGTACCGCTTGTCACTGATATTTAAACAAAAAATCACAGATTTAAGTCAGCCTTTAGTTAACAAAGATTTAATCCCACCCCCAAGCCAGAGTTATGAAGCAGAATTCACCACTGCGTAACCTGTAAAAGGAATATCATTAACAAATTTCTTTAAATAACTAAAAATGTACTCTTAGAAGACAAGACAGGCATCTAGACTCATGGGGTTTGCACATGGCTGGTACCCAAGTCCAACGGTCTCCGCCCTGCAATCCACACAAGATACCCGCTCCCATCACCATGGAGGAGGGGACAAATACACACAATATGCCTTGCCATGGGCATGTCACATGGGACAGCATCAAGATGCTGACTGAAGTCTGGATGGATTTTCTCTCTGTGCTTTCTCCTTGTACAGAAGGACAGCCACTGGATCGCAGAAGGAAAGTAAGCTGATCCAGCCTGATTTCCTTTTCACAAAACTGGGTGTTCATAACTCATTATCTTGTGCCCTAATCAGTGAGTACAAACAGATTGCTGGTGACTTTATAGTGCTTTCCCAGGCCTCAAAGATAACGTAACCGTACTATAATTTACTGTGGTCAGTCTCTTCTACTCTTTTTAAGGATGGCCACTGTGTTTGCCCATTTTTCAAAATTCTCTATCCTCTCTGAATTCTCAGTAACAACAGCATTCAGAGAGGGCTGCTAGCCAAACTTCCAGGTATGCTAAGATCACCATTAGGGAACTTGGCTTATCTGAACACATCCAGCTTTTTAAAAAGCTAGATATTCTCCAACAGTTGTGGTTTATTTTCTACTTCAGATGTCTGTTCTATTTTAGGACTTCTCCCGGTGTTCCTGTGTGCTCTATCCTTAAAAACAGTCCAGGATCTCTGCTTTCTTGGCTGCCGCCCAGTTGGGACAGAATCTCTCTGTACTTACACTGGCAAACAGCAAAGTTTTACGGTAATGAGAATAGAGATGGAATGAGGAGAAACTATTCTGTGCGTAACAGTGATTGACAGGCAAGTCTCTGGATTTGGAAACTATCGGATTGAACAACCGCAGCACATGGACTTGCAGGTAACACAATGTGTGCCCATCCTCGCAATAGCACTACATGGTAGGCTCACTAGGGAACCACTGTACAGCTGGGGACACTGAGGCCCAGAAGGATTAAATCACTGGCCAGAAGGCACACAGCACGTGGGTGCAGAGCTGAGGTCTGCGCCCAGCCAGCTGGCTCAGGTCCATGCTCTTCGCCACGCTCCAATCAGCATGATTAAATGGCCTAACAAAAAAGAAAATGGAGGGACTGGCCCAGTGGCGCAAGCGGTTAGGTGCGCGTGCTCCCCTGCGGCGGCCCGGGGTCCACCGGTTCGGAAACCCGGGCGCGCACCGGCGCACTGCTTGGCAGGCCATGCTGTGGCGGCGTCCTATGTAGAGTGGAGGAAGATGGGCATGGATGTTAGCCCAGGGCCAGTCTTCCTCGGCAAAAAAAGAGGAGGATTGGCAGATGTTAGCACAGGGCTGATCTCCTTACCCCCCCCAAAAAAAAGAAAATGGACTTTGAACATGAGGTATTTTATAAGAATTTTGCCTAAAGAAGGACTAAGACAGCTCAGTATGGGGAATTGGTGTCACATGCTAAATGGCTGAAGGAAGTCTCCGTTCATCTGGAGAAAGGAAGACTGGAGAGATGTGACGGCTGTCCCCAGTATTTGAAGTGCCGTCAAGGAAGAAAGAGGGGATCTGTCCCGAGCTGTTTCAGAAGGCAAAGCAGAGAAGCTCCAGGGAGCCAGTCTGCGGTGGTGCACAAGGCAAGAACTCTGTGAGAATGCGAGTCTTACATAAAGCGGAAGGAGCACGGTGGGGTAGCACAGCCCTGCCCGGGCTGAAGGCTTGCTTCTCTTCCAATCCCGGTATGCTAACAACCTAACTCAGAGCGAAACCAAGGATGGCAACACCAAGGGCCTGGAGGCGGTGATCTGTGGGCACAGCTCTGGGCAATCCCGAGTGATCTCAGCCGCCTAAGTGAGACAGGCATCAAGCCAGGGCACCCAAGACTCGCCCAGGTCCAGGTCCACAGTCGGCAAGAGGGGAGCGCCTGGCAGCACCGAGCTATAAATGCCACCTGCACCATTCCTCGAGAGTTTCCATTTCAGAAACATTGTCATTAAACATGTTTAATTATGCTTATTCTAAGATTCTACACAGCGTCAGCCGTACAGGCTTCCAACTAAATCACCCCAGACCAACACCACTTGAGAAAATTCCTTGATAATCCATCTCAACTAATTCTGCTAGTATCTTAGTTGCTCATCTTTTTCTTTCAATTCTGACGCTCCTTCCCTCACCCGTTTCCACCCTCCCCGAGGGAAAGAAGAGGCTCTCTGTGTGACAAGAAAGGAAAACGCAGGAAAAGTGTTTTATAATCAAAGCGCCATAAGACACACACAAGTTACAGATGCCAGAAAAACCCTGAGACGCCTCTCCCCACACAGCCACTCTGCCAAAACCCAGCACGTCCCGAGGGGATGGGACCACTTCCTTCCTTTAAGTCCTGGAGGGGACGCCACGCCTTTTCCTGGGCTAGTGGCCTCACCAGTCCTTGCCTCACCAGTCCTTGCCCAGGCCTTCTCACATTACCACCAGGACAGCGAGACAGGTGCAAGGAGACGTGATTAGGGGCATCCACAAGGAAAAAGGAATGTGAAATTCGTGAGGCTACTTTAATTACAGGCCTGACAGGATTCCTGTGTAGTATCATGACCCCCAGATATTTCCTGAACAGTCTTTAGGAGCACGACTGCTGGGAATATCATTCAAGAGACAGACTGAAAACAGCGACTGCCTACGCACTCGCCCCCTCTTGCTCCCAGCATAGGAGCTACAGCTTTTTTAAGTACAGAAGCCTGCTGACTCAAGAGGGGCATCCGCATCTCCTCACGGAACCCCAACGGCACAGGGCACCTGTCCTAGAATGAGGCCACAGTTCCCTGCCTCCCTGAGTTAGGCCTCACGTGAGAGATGAAGCAGACATGACACCTGCCACTTTCAGGACTGCTTGGCCGAGAAGGGCCCACGTGTGAGCCTTCCTCACTCCCTGACCCGGGGCCAGAATGCCAACCACACGGCTGGATTGAAGCAGCCTGGACCACGAGTGGACATCATGTTGAGACCTGCAGAGCAGACATGTCAGGGAGCTAGAGAGAGAAATAAATCTCACCCGTGTAAGCTGTTCTCAGATGGGGGTCTCAGTCACCCACTGATAAAGAAAGGTGATGAATGAAGAAAGACTGAGATAAAGGAATGTAAAACTTTAAGACATTAAAGTTTTCTCACCTTGTCTCACCTTGGCCACTTGTAAGAATCACCTCAGAAGCTTCAGAGATTCTGATTCAACTGGTCTGGGGTAAAACCTGAACATCAATCCTCTCAACTTCCCAGTAACAGTCAAAAGGATAATCAGTGAAAAGCAGCTGACCACGGACAGCTCATGCCCTGAGTGTCAGATCCATCCCGCACTCACTGCTTCCACGGCTGTCAGGTCCCTCCAATACAGACTTACTTGAGCAAGTTTTTAATTCTGACAATTACTTCGTGAGATGAGCATGTTTGTGCTCATTTACAGACCAGCTCATAGGGTCACCAGGTTGAGTGATTTGCCCAACCCACATCTGTATTAAACGCCTTCCCAAACCTCACACTTCTCCTACACCCTTCACCAGAAGTTTGGTGCAGGACAGACAGCTCTGGGAGTGCCTCAGAAATGGCAGGCCCACCGTGGCTTACTGATTAAGTGCGCGTGCTCCGCTACTGGCAGCCCGGGTTCAGATCCAGGGCACGTACCAACGCACCGCTTGCCCGGCCATGCTGACGCCGTGTCCCACATACAGCAACTAGAAAGATGTGCAACTATGACATACAACTATCTACTGGGGCTTTGGGGAGAAAAAAAAAAAAGGAGGAGGATTGGCAATAGATGTTAGCTCAGAGCCAGTCTTCCTCAGCAAAAAAAAGAAAGAAAGAAAGAAAGAAATGGCAGGCCCGCCCCAGACCCAGAGTCAGAACCTACGTTTTTAAATGAATACACCCAGCAAATCACTGTTTTAAAGATGCTGCCCCTCATATACTTTATGTGACCAAGAAACTGTGGAAGTGTCCACAGCCAAAGGAGGGATTGATGTGAACAGTTTAGAAGTAACCAGTGAGGAGTGGGCCCATCCCACATCGATGAACACCGTGAAAGCACTGACTGCTTGGCTCCCTCCTCCCGGAAGGGACACTTGGAGAAGACATATTTATACCCTGTCTTACTAAACTACCCAGGACACAGGACAAGCAGCTGAGTCACATGGACCTTCCTTTCACCAAATCTTACCTAGTAGTCCCACTACTTTTATTCACTTGGAACATAAGTACTGCACTTCCTTTCATTTTATTAATCAATTGATCCACAAATAAACCAAAAGATGAGTGTTCATCTTTTTCAGATAAAGTGACTTCCATCACTTTTCAGATAAAGAAACTAGAGCGAGAAACGCAGCTCAAGGCCACAAGAGGCAGGCAGGGCGGGAGGCAGACCCCGCTCTTCATGCACTGGCTCTGTATGAGGTCTCGGGTCAGCCTTTCTTCATCTCAACCCTGAGATATCTCTATAGAGAGTATGCTGGGATTAGCCACAAGGAGGAAATGCACCTGTGAAACGTGTTTGTTTTGTTGTACTGAAGCTCAAATATCTCAGGGTTCAGGGAAGCAAGACAAGAGGAAGTGTCCCTGCTCTGCTTTCTCTGGACAACTTTACTCTGTCAGAGGGCAGGACGGACTCAGACTACAGCAACACCCAGAGGGATGATGAGCAGCTGGTAGCCTCAGCCAGCTGACCTTCTAGCTGTGCGATCCAGATGCGTGGTTCCCCTCAGCCTCTTTCTACACGTCTTCAGACCCGTTACACATCCTGTGTCTTGGGCTGTTATGTCTTAGAAGGGGGCAGTCCAGCTTAAGTTTAAAAAAAAGCTTCCTGATTCATGATGGACAGAGTGGCCTACCCAGCAGCCGGCAATGGCTCAAGGAGGTGGGATCGCCCCACAGCCATCCTCTCATCCGCCAGAGCGCCGACGATTTGCCGAGCACCTGCTACATGCAAGTGCTGCTCGGGATACTGGGAGGCACAGTGACAAGAGGAAAGTCTGTCCTCATGGAAACTATCTAGTCGGGCAAGACAGCATTAACCAAAGGGGGTAGGTGGTGGTCCATGCACGAAGTAGGGCAGGGAGTGACCTCAGACAGAGTCTGTCGGGGGACATGTCACCAAGGTGTCTTCACTCCAGGGAGGAGGAGTGGCCACAGGCAGGGAGGCACAGCCGAGCGGACAGAGCAAGGAGGAGTCCTAGCAGTGGGGCTGGAGGTGACCACCCCCAGGCAGTGTAAAAAGAACCTGTTTGCAGGAAGGGCGTAGAAGCAGGTTCAGCTCACAGCCGTCTCCAGCTCAACGTGGGAGCCCTGGGCCAACACTGCTCAGACATCTTCTCTTGGCTCCCTGCGTTCCTCAAGGCTGGAAGGACCCTGAACCCCCAGTTCCATTCATGCCCTCAGTCAGCTCCCAGAGGCCAGGGGGACAGAGCTGCTCCCCTCTCCACACGTGAGACTTCTCCCCAAGATAAAGATTCCTTTAATGAGTCCAGAGAGGAGCAAGGTTGCCCGTCCCTGAGAAAGTCCGTGCACGTCAGATTGCCTTATTTAGCATGTTTATTAACCTCTATGTGATTTATATTCTCCCCTGAATGCAGTCACGCACAACTAAGATTCTTTAATAACGGAAATAAAATGGGGAATAGGGACAGCAGTGCGCATTTAAAGCAGGGAGCTTGTCCCTGGCTTTCTAACGCCTGCTGGCAGCCTCATTTGTGCCGTATATTGATGCAGCTTAGAGAGAAATCTCTCCGACCCTCCTCCAAAATAAGCTGCCAATTTTAACTAAAACCAGTAACCTTGAATCCAGGAGGCCCTAAATAATTAACAAGAACTAGAATCAGACTTCCCTCAGAGCAGCAGTGCATTTTCACAGTCCATGTCTTTTCTGATCCCCTCAGCTCCTATTCCATATTTATTCATAGATCCTTTGCATCTGTGTTTCCCAGACTGGCAGATCAAAACCACCTGAAGAGGGTTTGCTTCTGTTTTCCCCACTTTGTCTTAAATGGAGATTTCTAGGCTGCACCTCCAAAGATTCTCATTTAATAGGTCTTGGGGCCCAAGTAATTGCTAATTTTCCAAAAGAGGTAACTATGAGAACCTGGCCTGGAATCCACAGTTCTGCACTACATCCCATCAGCCACATGAATTCCAGTAACACTGCCTCTACCTCTGGATCACAACGTGCTTCTCTCTCGTAATTTATCACATTCATGGCTGCCTGCCTAATTCAAGAGGAAATTCTTTCCCTCAGAGAGCTATTATTATATTGCTTTGCACTCACACGAGGGGCAATGCCATGCAAAACAGGCACCAAGTAAATTTCTTATCTGATACCATGAGAAAATATCTAAAATCTTGCTTCTTTGAAAGGAATAATTCCTTGATGGATTCCTTCATTCGACAGTCACTTTCTGACCACCTTCTGTGTGGGAGGGATCTCTGCAAGGCATTAGAACTCAAAGGCAAAAAGACAAGGGCCTTGGTCTCTAAAAATTAAGTCTGAAAAGGACTATCATTTGTTTGACATCCCTCCCAAAACACCTTGCAATGTGCCCAGTGCTTTAACAGAAGCATGGACGTTTGCTATGAGAATGAGGGGACCTGGCGTCCTACAGTCTCCAGGAGAGGAGCCAGCAGAGGGGAAGGCACCGAAGTACAAGCTATGGAGAGAATGGTAGTGCCAGGTCCTCCCTGGCAGTGCCTCACAAACTAACATACACACAGAACTCGAGGGTGCCGGTGTGGTCCCTCCCTACCTACGAGCTCATCAGTCTGCCTGTCGCTGTTTCATAGACATGATGCCCGGGTCAGAGACGAACACCATCATTACTCGGGGCCGGCAGGCAGCACAGCTTCACATTTGTTTGTGTCAGTGCCCATGCCTCTCAAGTCCCACAGGGTGACGCCCATGGGCTGCACACACAGCAGGTTTACACCAAGCTGAGGAGCACTGAACATGGGGATCCTGCAGGTCGGAGGAAGCAGAATAATCCCAGAGGGAGACATTGCCTCATTCTTCAAGGTCACTCACTGCAAACACAACCCAAGAAATGGGAAACGACCTGTCAGGGTCTTGACTTCTTGATGGACACAGCTAGACTAAGACTTGGGGCACAAAAGACCAGGGGGAGCATCTCCCGAGATGCCGAGAGGTCTTGATGCAATGAGGATTCTGATTCAGGAGGCCTAAGGCAGAGAGTCCCTGGGCAGGGAAAAGGCACTGGGGTGGCAGCAGCCAGCTGGCTAGGAAAGGGAGGGGAGCCAGGCTGGGAAAAGGGGAAGTCCCCCCAAGCGGTGGGGGAGGATGCAAGAGACACGGAGGAAAGGCAGCATGGTCAGCAGCAAGACTTCTGGATGGGCACTGGTGGCTGAGGCCACATGGGAGTCTGCATGGGGCCGAAGGAAACGTGAGCAAGCCTGCCTCCATGCAAGGGGCGCGTGGCACAGATGGACCTGGGCTCTCCCAATGCAGGTGTCCGCCTGCAAGGTCTGGCATCTTATCCAGCAAAAGCCACACCAAATCTCCCCCGTTCCTTGCCGCCCCCTTAGCACTCTCCGACTCACTCAATCCCTGGGCCACTGTCTTCCTTGTGGGCCACTGTCTTCCTTGAACATCCAACCAGGCCCTGCCTCGGGTCTTTGCGTGTCTCCTCCGGATGCCCACACAACTTCCTTCAGCTCTGCACTCAAACGTTACCAGGGTGACTTTCCAAGGGTCTCATAGGAAACAGCAATGCTCCTGGCACACCCATCCTCATAGCACTGTGACACCCTCACCTGCTCCAGTCCACACATCTCTGCTGCTTGTGGAGACCACCTTCACACCCCAGCACAGCCCCCGACGCAAGTGCTCAGAGCACACCTTCCCTCCCTAGGACAACTTCTCAGAAACTACTCGATGGCAGCCCAAAAGAAATGGGATCTTACTCATCTCTGTAAGTTCCAGTATCTAGCAGAGTACTTGACCCCACACTGGGTCCCTAGCAAATGTGTATCAAAAAGAAAAAAGAACATTGTTGTTCCTATTACTGCTGGCAGAGGTTCTTTAATAGAACACGTTGTTCTGGAAGGTTGTGAACCACTGTTGCAGTCAAACTCCCATTTTTACACACGAGGAAACCCAGACCCAGGGAGGCTCAGCAGTCTGCCCAGCTCACGGCCAGAATGAGAGGAGCTGGTACTGGCTGCAGCCGGCTCCCTGCCACGGTCCCCACCATGGGGACCCCACTCTGGGCCACTGCAGAGAATCACATATTTGAGATGTTGTCGCCTGTCACTTGCGAAACGATCCAGTCAAACAGTGATTGAATGGGCTGGCATTTTCCACTACTGGTCACTTCCTGGTTTCACCGTCCAGTTGAGCAAAATGACTGGGAGTGGAGCTTGCAGAGATTTCTCGTTCTGTCTGCAAGTCCTCCAGAACAGGGCAGGGAGGCGAGGCCCAGCCCTCCCACTCCAAGCGGTGGACACTAAAGGTGAGCGCAGATGACGCACTTCAAAACTGAGATAAACTCAGCTGGGAAACCATGCCCACAGGCAGCCAGCGTCCCCTCACTACTTTTCTCAGTCTTCGGCCGTGCCCCAAGTCTGGCTCCTTTACCATCAGAAGCAAATCCCTCCAGGAAGCTGAAGGCTGCACGGGTACAAACCCAAACCAGATGCATCAATCCCTGAGGCCTTTTACTTTGTCTTCTCCTATCTTTAAGATCTGACTAGAGGGAACTCAAGGAGGATTCCAGCACCACCCACATCCGACTGGGCAGGACAGCAAAGCCAAGGGCTGTCATCGCCCCTGCGGGCCACAAACACCCCTCATGTGCCCAGAGCACAGACTGCAAGACAGGGATATGCGGGCACAGTGAGCGCCACCAGCCCAGGATGGTGCCCCACGAGCCTCTCGGGGGCTCCAGGGACAAGCGAGGCGGTCAGGACACACCAATGACAACACAACCAGCCTCCAACCCGCCGTGCGCACAGCCTCAGATGACAGCCTCAGCTTCCTCAGCAGAGGAAACGCGGCCAATCCGCCAGAGATGGCAGGAAACGGGGCAACCAGCAGCTGCTCCCCCTCACATCCCCTCTACCGTTAGTCCCTTTTTTCTCAAATTCTCCTCACACAACTTTCACAGGTTTAACTGGAGACCAATTATCCTCCAATTCAACATTCTCTTCACTTTATTGTTCACCAATTCCATTGCTATTCCTTCCCCCACACACCGCATTTTAAAGCACTTTTCCCAGTCAGCATCACAACATACTTATTGTCCTAATGATGTTTTTCATTAAGATTCTGGAATGTTTTGTACCTAAAACTAGTTAACCCCGCGTACAGCTGGCCTACCTGAGTGAGTCTGGAGGGAGAACAGGCTGAAGGAAGCTCAAGCACAGGAAGCCACAACCAAGACACACCCTGAGGAGACCTTGAGGTGGGAACAGGCCTGGAGCAGGAAAGGTCATTTGGCAACACAGCAAACTCGCCCTCTAGCCAAAGCAATATGCAAAAGGAGGAGTGGAAGTGGGATGTCCCCACACAACAGCCTGGAGGGCCGCCTCAGAGGGAACTCAGGGCTCTCCCCATCCGAGCACACTAGAGTGAACCTGAGGACTTGTTTGCTCTTAATGAGGGCACCTGGAACATCTCTGCCACATGCCGACCTCTAAAGAACAAACCCACTCGGAATCTTTAACCCCATTCTAAAAACCAACTTTTTCACCCTTTTTATGCACCCACTCCATATTCTTTCCCATTCTTATTTTTTCTGTTACATTTGTTTTCAATATTCAACCATTTTTATCAGATATACAAAATAATTAAAGAAACAAACATAAAAGCAAAATGCTGATAAATGCAATGGGTCTTTCAGTCACTTTCATGACCTTCCCACCCCTCCTAAAAATCCTCGCAAGTCACACTCCCCTCACTACCCCCGTATGACCTGGAGCACACTCGGGATGCAGAACACCCAGGAAAACATCAGATTCTGAACAGAAACAGAGCCCCGGTTTTCCAGTCGGCTTCCCCCTCCCCAGTCTCTACTTATGACTGTTTCTCAGGCTCTGTCCTGGGCCCTCTGGCTTCCCTTTCTACCATCTTGAGCACCCACCGATGTCCTCATCCCCAGCCCAGACCTTCCCTGAGAAGAAGGTCCCTACAACCAACCAGCCACTGGATATCTCCTCTGGGAGATTTCCAAGGAACTTCAACACACGGCCTGCCCATGCTGACCTCAACCTCATCCCCTACAAAACCACCTCAGGAAATGACACCGCCATCCACCTGGTGCTCAAAGCAAACCTGGGCATCTCCCCAATTCCCCACTCTTCCTCCCTCAGGCCATCAAACCTGCCCATCCCGCAGCCCACATTTCTCTCAGATCTGTCACCTCCTGCCATTCCATGGCCGCTACTCCACTTCAGGACATCACCAGCTCCTGCCACCATAACTGCCCCCAACTAACCCTCCATGCCCACTTCATCAAAAACAATCTTTTTATTGTAACATCAAACAAAATACAGAAGACCACCCAAAATAAATGCATGCCTTAATGCCCTATTTTAAGGTGAACATCCTTATAACCACCACCAAGTCCAGAAATGGAACTCTGTGACCCACCCCAGAAGCCTGTCCACATACCCATCCCAGTCACAGCACCTTCCCTCCCCCAGGAAGTCTCCTCATTTTTATAGCTATCACCCAAATGAATATCCACTCCCTCTCCTCGTTCTCCTTATCCCAGCCAGATTATGTGAAACCCTATTTAAAACCCTTTCGGACTTAACTCGACTTGAAAATAACATCCAAGATCCTACAAGGCCTGAGAGCCAGCTCCAAGATGGCCCCAATGATCCCATCTCCTGGTGTTCACACTCTTTCATAGTTCTCTCCCTTACTGAGCCAGGGCTGGTGTGACCAGTAGAATATCGCAGAGTAACGGAGTGTGACCTCCCAGACTATGTTATAAAAGACTAGCTCTCTCTTACATCTGCCATGTAGTTAAGGATGTGCCCAGCCGCACTATGGAGAGGCCCAGATGGTGAGGAACATTAGCTTCCCGCCAACAGTGGTGTGAGAGTGCATCCTGGAAGCAGAACCTCCAACCCCAGTCAAGCCTTTAGGAGAGTGCAGCCCTGGCCAGCATCCTGACCACAATGCGAGACCCTGAGCCAACACCACCCAGCAAATCCGCCCCTGAACCTGTGACTCATACAAACTGTGTAATAATAAATGTTCATTGGTTTTAATAATAAATGTTCATTACAATGTTCATCATAATAATAAATGTTCATAGGCCACTAAGTTTTGGGGTAACTTGTTACACAGCAAAAGATAACTAACACACACCGGCTACCAGGCCTTGCGTGATCTGCCTCTGTTTACCTCTCATCCAGAAGCATTCATGGAGCTCTCTGCACACCTGCAACACTGTACTCCTCTCAGTACCTCAAAGGTTGCCAGATTCTCTTTTTTTCACAGAATATTTTAAAAGATGAGAAAATGTTCACAATATAATAATGATAAGTGAAAAAAAAGCAGTATGCAAAGTACCTCATATGATCCAATATGTGGAGGTATGCATAGGTGCATGTGCCTGTGTTTGAATGAATTCACCAAAATGTTAACAATTATATTTGGGTACCCATTCTACCAACACTGGGTGGGGTCCCCTTCTGCACCCCACACTGTTACACATGCCAGCCCCTTCTCCCACCTGCCTCTCAGGACACTGGCTGCTCTCAGAACAGAGCCTGTATCTTCTCTCCATCACGTTTCCAGCACCCGGCAGAGACTGGCAATAAATATTTATTAAACCAAGACTTGTCTATGGATAAATTTAAAAAATTGTTATTAAACAGATTCTGGAATTTATATCAGAGAGCTTATAATTAAATGTTTCCTTTATTCATCCTGTGGTACTTCTAAACGTTTGGTAGAAGAGTCGCCAAAAATACCAATGGGCTCAGGCCAAGAGACTTGAAACTACTGGAGCTCTGACAGAAGGCACCAAATGCAGACTATGTGGAGTAATTAACAGTGATTTTGTTGTGACACTTGCTTTTTGTACTTAGATCAAAATAAAAAACAAGACGCAAAAGTAGCTCACATTCTATTTCAATTCCCTGTATTTCTGTAGTAACTAGGCCCCTTTCCCTCTCGTTTCCCAGCCAAGTGTTAAAAAGGGCCAGCTGGAAAGTGTCAAAGTCTGGGTCTCTGTTATAGTGTGAGGGAGACAGAGAGAGAGAGAAACAAAGACAGACAGAGAGACAGAAAGAGGGGGGGGAGAGAGAGAGAGACAGAGAGGGAAACAAGAGACAGACAGAGAGGGACAGAAGTCAGAGGCATGGGGCAGAGTGGGCATACCCCTAGCGACACTGATGTCTCCGCTCCATTATGATAACAGAGTTGGCGTCACAGCCACTACAGCTGTAGTACATGTTGATACACGCCAGAACTAAAGTAAGAAAAATGCTTAAAGAGAGGAGCTAAAGTGCCTATATCTTTTAGATTTGGGCAGTGTCCTGGTTTACTCTTTCCTCATATAATTTTCTATGAATTGTAAAGATAATGCATTTGTTACCAGACACACTTACCAAAATATTAAACATAATAAAAACTAGATTGCATCTGAGAGCTTGGTGCCAGACGCTGTGGCAGTCACTGCACCTTCCTAACAACAGCCCATCCAGGTAGGAGAACTTGCCCTCATTTTCTCAAGAAAGAAGCAGGTTGAGAGAGTCAGTCCCAAGGGTGTACAGCCAGCTGAAAAGCCTGTACTCTTCCCTTATGCTTACTTGCAATGAGAAGACCTGAGCCATCTGCATCGTAATTTAACCAGCTATGCTTCTCAGAATTTCAGATACTCAACCCCCAAATTTAAAAATATCTAATGATTCAGAAATATGTAAAGGAAGATAGTTATACAATTATAAACTACCATATTAAATACAGTGCTGATTTGCATGAGTTTGTATTATTCTTGGTTATATTTAATTTCAAAGAGCTGAACTGCTACAGCCTTCTGAGCAGTAGGAAATCCAAGTTTGTCCAAGGAGACAGTAGGCCCTCCAGAAAGAGCCAGATGGCCATGGGCAGGCTGTTGGAGGGGTGAGAGAGGCTGGGTCTATCAGGGGTCTAGATTGGACCCACACAGCAAACATGACAGCAGGAGATGAAGGAATACTAGATACATATTGTTCAGACCCACTAAAATCTGTCAACTTTTAGATGGAAGATCAGCATCAGATGGCAGCAAAGGGAAACCGTAAATTAGACAAGGGAATCTTTTTGCCCTCTCTTGAAGCTAGATACCTTCACCACTGATCTCCCGCTCAACCAGATACATCATTCGTTCTGTCTGCATCCACTCATCCGGGCCTGACCAATGGGCGTGACATCTTCCACCCCAAACTATAAAGATGCTCAGTCAAGTGTAAAATATTGACCTGGACCCTCCTGAAAGCTGGGCACTACTGGCATATTCTAACCAACTCAGAGTAAGATCTAAAAATATAATGGATGTCTGCGTGTAAATTAAACCATTTGTCACTGCTGGATGAATGACAATGGGAACTGACAAATGCTAATTTCATGAAATAAATTAGTTCTTCAGTGAGGCCTTCAAGAGAATCTCATTCTCCAGCTATTTTGAAAATTGGGGTAAACTATTATTGTTTTGTGAAATGACCCCTTATGCAAAGATTCTTGGTACTGCTTTTTATTTACTCTTAATTCCAATGAGCTCTCAGTGTTCAGTTTGGCTTTTTATGAAAACATTTGTTTTGAGTGTTTCTTCTAGATATCCTTTGCAGAGGGTCCATAAGGCATTTTTTTCCAACGAAACCTAGTTTTTTCCCCCATCTTTCCATCAATTACATCATTCCAAAAAGTGAGTATTCCTTTTACGTACCCTCATTCACGTAACACACACAAAGACACACGTGGCATTTAAAAATCCTCAATTTGTAATTTGGTTATGATCACAAGCCAGCAGAAAAAGGATAGCCTTAATACAAATAAAGCCTGAGCTCACACGTCTGGATAATCAACACAATTTTTTCTTTACTTAAAAATAACCAGGTCACTCACTCATTTATTTATCAGACACTCCCTATGAATCCGTCACTGTTTATAGAGTAGAGAGGCAAGTTCTCAGAAAGCCACCATTGTGGTGGAAGGAAGGAGCCAGAAGAGGAAAAAGCAATAAACAAACAATAAAAGATCAATGCACAGAGCCGGCCCAATGGCGTAGTGGTTAAGTTTGTGTGCTCCACTTTGGTGGCCCAGGGTTTACGGGTTCGGATCCCAGGCATGAACCTATGCACTGCTCATCAAGCGGTGCTGTGGCGGCATCCCACATAGAAAACAGAGGAAGATTGGCACAGATGTTAGTTAAGAGCCAATCTTCCTCACCAAAAAAAAAAAAAAAAAAAATCAATGCTGATAACTGCCTGGAGTTAAAGTGGGTGGTGCCCTGGAGTGACTACCTTAGATTAAGTAGTCAAGAGAACTCTCCAAGTTGTCGAAATTTAGGGACAAATGCCCTGAGATTCAGCCGGGGGGCGCAGGTGCCGAGGTGCGAGGCTGGCACAAGCCTGGCCAAGGAACATCAACCTGTCAACTGACCATCATGGGACTCTTCCACCACTGGTTAAGAAAAAGTTCCTTTTCCTCAATATGAATCTAATACCTGAAAGTGCATCTCTGATAAGGCGTGTATAAATTAACGTTTCAGAAATCAAATGTTTTGTCAGGTACTTATCTGCATGACAAGAAGATTGTTAAGTCTTTTTCAGCTCTGAAACTGTGATGTTTCTCTATCAACAAAGGGCGCTCTCTATACAAACCATTTCAGAAGAAAGAATTCCATTGGAACGCAAAGGCAGGGGCCTAGATTTATCTGTTTGTGGTAAATATTATTTCTCTAATTCAGGCAACATTGGAACAAAATGAAAAATGTCAGTTAATCCACTTGGCCAAGTTAAGGCTGTATAACAATGCTCCCCCTAAGGCTGCCTCGTTAACAATATAACAGGAAGAATCCTGGAGAAAGGGACAGAACCCCAGCTCTGTCAGGAGTCCTCACTGTGACCCTAAAGAAGTCACTTGTCTCTGTCTTCAATTTCCTCCTCGGTAGAAGAAGAGTGAAGAAGTGGGACCAGACTAGTGATCTCTAACCAAGAGTCTGAAAGAGACTTCCAAGATTTTGAAAGTTTAATGCAAATTGTATATTTGCACCTATGAGATCACACAAGCTAATGAAAAGCAAAATTTCTCCTCTTCTGTAGAATCATAATCAACTTGCTTTGGTAGCAGTGGCTCTATTTCACACCGATCAGAAGTTCTAAGGCAGTCATGTGCCTTAGATGAATAACTTTACGATGAGAGAAGTGCCTGGGCACCTGGTCCTGGATCACCAGCTGCAAGAGACGACGTGTACCGGGGAAGACACCCGGGCCTAGAAGGTCTGGTCTTTATGGGGGAACCTGGGAGGAAAGAACTGGAGGAGGGCAGCAGGAACCCAAAGCAAGTACCACGCCTCCTACCTACAGGTAATCAGCTTGGAGGGCAGCGGGACATGCCACCCCAAAGTATGACGAAGAGTTTAGGACATGCCACCCCAAAATGTGCCGCTTGGGTATACTGATTATTTTGAGTTGAAAGCACTTGAAAACAGATGCAGGGAGAGGCTTTCTCTGAACTCCACTCATCTGCCTAAAGACAGATCCTCCACAAGGAACTCAGGTGTCATAGGTCCCCTCTCCAGAGTTTCATCAACCAGGAGGACGGAGTCTTATCACAGGAGAGGAGACTGGAAGCCGACAACACACCCAGACAGGCTCTGCCAAAAACTATCACACCTCCCAGCTGTCCTTCTAGGGGCCCAGTCATCTTCCCTAAAACCCACTTCTTCTCCCCTGAGAGATCCACATGCTCCCCTTTCCCCTATTAGGATGGTATTCAAGCCTATGTTCTAGGCTACCTCAGGAGTTACTCATCTTTCCCTGGGCATCTCCACTGTATACATGAGATATACATGCTAATAAATTTCTGTTTTCTCTTGTTAACTTATCATTTATTATAGGTGTCTCAGCTAAGAACTCAGAAGGGTGGAGGGAAAATTACTTTTCCTCCCCTCCACATCAGCCACAGGAATTTTTTTTTAGTTTAGCAAGGAACATATTAGCCCAAAATAAGCACTACTGTCCCAGAGCCTCAAATTCCCAAAGCCTCCAACATGGCCAGGTTAACTGGCATCATTCTTCATATTAACAACAACATATCCTATACATAGTTCTGACAGTGTTCCAGCAGCAGGTGAAAGCCGAGATTCCTCTTTGCAGCTTGGGGAAAGTTCCGGCAGGTGAAAGCCGGAGGCGTCCAACCAAGATGAGCTCTCAACTTCGCCTTCGGAGAGGCTCACACCAGCCTTCCGCTCCACGTCCCTGTGCCACTGTGGGTTCAGCTCACACCTCATGGGGTTCCCTCACAACCCACCGAAGAGAGGAGGCAGAGGAGCGAGTGTGGCCACGGTCCCTACAGGGGTCAGGATCCGGGCATGTCATGTGGAAGTCTGGCCACACTAGGCGGAACATCTACTCATTTAACCACTGAGTCTGTTAACCTGAGACTGCTATTCCTGCCCTTGACTAACTGTCCCCCGCTCCCCATTCTCAGTCTCTCTCCGTCCCACCAGCACTCACTGTACCTGACTATGACCTGACAGAAAGTTTCACTGGGAGTCACAAATAAAAGGAGCCATATAAAGCAAGTGGTTACTGAGCACCTAGTGTATACATGGCACAGGTATGGGCTTCCTTGAGACTAACAACGGTGGGGGACAAGGACATACATGCACAAAGGAAGGACACCCATAGAAGGAATGCCCCAAGACAGAGCAGGAATTCAGAGAAGGGAGAGAGATTGGAGAGCAGAGTAACAAACACTCAGTGGTGGACCTGAAAACAAACAGAAACATAAACCCACAGTGACATGTGAATCCTACAAACACTGATCTTCTCAAGGAGAATACCTCACCGTTAATTAAGAGTCAATCAAGATTTAAGTTCTCAAACCACTTGACATATCAGCACGCGGGCTTCTCAAATGTCCTTCCATTCCCTGGCAAGAAGCCCTTTAATCAATCTTACTGAAGAGGTCTCATTGTTTTCTTTGAAATAACACCGGTTCTCAGGTTGGCTGCAAAGTAAACTTTTTCCCTTTGCTGTAAACTCAATAATTAACATGCTTGAAAACCCACTGATTTCCAAAGAGATCAGCTAATTTAAGAAAATATTAATTATGACATGGTACCATCAACAACAACAGATCACTTTCTGGTATTTTTTCATATGTGTGTGTTCATTTTCTTGGAGGTAAGGAAGGCTCAGAGTTGACAGAAGGAGGCAATTATCTTGCTGGACAGAAATCTCACACAATACGATTGATGATCAGCCTCTGGCCAGAGAGATTCCTTGAATGAGATGTTCTTATATACATACACACCCCCACAGCCCACAGTGGTCTGCTGGTAGACCTGCACCTGTTAGGGCTTCTCATTCTAAAATCTCAATAATAAAGCTCCCAGACTTGATCAACATCCCAGAATATTTGTCAAGGCTTTTTTTTTCTTTTCTTTTGCTTCTCCCGGAGTTGATTCCTCTAACAATCGCAACAGGACCACTCAGACACAAGGATGAGGAGTTGTGGTCCAGCATCTACTTTAAATTCCCCTGTGTCTTGTACCCCGAGCCTTGGCTCAGTTCCCGACAGTTTCCTTGGACTCACACTAGACTTGAAGGCCATCTCCTCAAGGAGGGAATCTCTTCAATTGCGTGAGACTAGCCCCTTCTACAGCTTGTCTGCTGGGAAGGGAAGACACCTCATTCCAGAGATGAGGAGAGGTTCCACGAAGACCGAGTTTTAACCATCCTGAAAGCAAATACTTCTGAAATTAATGAACACTCTTCCTCCTTGGAGACTATCTAATTCATTCTTGTCTAGAGAGGTTACTAAGACTATCTGTACATCACCATCAACGTAGAAACCATCCCTCCGGGCTCAGCAGCCATGGTGACCTTCCACGTTTATAGAAGTGTCTCTTCATGGTCTCCCATGCCTCCTTAGGTATCAGCGGGTCCCTCTTGCTGCTGTCTGTATACCTGCTCACCTGCGAGGTCATGTGCTCTTTCTAATTGCTGCTTTTAGTGGACTACAGGCAGAGAAATCAGATAATCAAGATCACAATAAGTCTAAAATACTAAGCTGAAAGTATGGTTCAGAAGGACATTTCTTTAACAGAAATGCATAAATTTTACTGCATGAAATCTGGTACATCTTTTGTTATTCAAAAGCCTTTTTTTGCTTTCCCAAGGTTCCATATTTAATTCCATATTACAGAATTTTCCCTGTTCATCAACGTTATCAAGATAAACTTTAAAAAGTAATAATTTTCCTGTCCAGAAAACAGAACTCGAGAACTAACGCAACAAACGTGCTCTTGACAAAGTTGCATAGGGACATGTTTGTAAATGATTCATTATTTTTTTTTTTTGTGAGGAGATCAGCCCTGTGCTAACATCCGCCAATCCTCCTCTTTTTTTGCTGAGGAAGACGGCCCTGGGCTAACATCTGTGCCCATCTTCCTCCACTTTATATGGGACGCCGCCACAGCATGGCTTGCCAAGCAGTGCGTCGGTGCGCGCCCGGGATCCGAACCAGCGAACCCCGGGCCGCCGCAGCGGAGCGCGCGCACTTAACCGCTTGCGCCACCGGGCCGGCCCCGTAAATGATTCATTATTTTAAGAACAAGACTCACTATTTAAAGAAATCATGTGATTTATCATTTTTTATAATTTCAGTTTCATGCATCTGAAACATGAAGCAAGGGACTCCTACCTGATAAATTATAAAATCTCTACTGTGAAAGAATTTCAATCTAAAATGGAACTGGGAGATATAAAATGGAAAATCTCACACATGTGCCCTCAGGAAGAGGAAACTTAAGGACTAAGAGACTAATTTTCTGTAAATGCCTGATTTACAGAAAAGTGATAATTGGAATTTTCTTAAATAATACGGAGTTGGTGAGGGGTTGCCTCATATCAACCTTAGAAGTTCGCTTGTGGTTTCCAGAGGCATGAGCAGAAAATGACCCAGGATGGGTTGGTCTTGCAAGGTGGGCTGAGTTGAGCTTTGTATGACTGGACTAGTTTGGTCTGCTCAGGGAATGTTCAGAGCTGGTCTCCATCTGTTTTGACTCTGAGCTCTTCCCTCTTTACATTCCCTGCCCATAAGTACGGCCTACTCCAAACCCTCAACAGACTCACCTGTAGCTTGCTACAGTTTGCATGTCCCGAGTTGCAATTCCTCTGCTATTCCCCAATAAACTCATCTTTTTAACAATTTTGAGCTTGCCTCTTTAAAGGTCAACACTACTAAATAGACAAAATTCCATTTTTTAACAGATAATACCACTCACTCTTTTCACTCCATATGTGTATACCTATAGGCATACTTATGGCCATAATTTTAAATTGACCTTCCCAGAGGCTTTCTAAATTAAAATGTCTCCATTTTAAACATTGTTTAAATGTTAAATGTTCCATTGTTAAACATTTCTAACAGGGTTTGTATGAACAGTTTTGCAGATTTCTTCCTTACTGAAAACAAATGTATTCTAAACCCCAAATCATTTTTCTTGATTCAACCAACTTTTCATATTTTCATCAATAAATAGTGCACTCTGGAATAGTCTAGAAACTGAGAAATAAGTTTGAAGCGTGAATATAATCATGACAGACCAGAAGCATTCCAACAGGGCAGAATTAGCAGTGACAGAGAAAGAAGACACCAGTTAGCAAATTTTTAAAAAGCTCGACTGCTTAAAAGGAATAAATAGAGCTCAAGATTCATAAATGAACGTTGATTTGCACATGGCCTTAGCAAGTGTCCCATCTGGCAGAGTTCCCCTACTGACCTGCAAGAGTCTGTGAAGGAGGTTCTTCTCACCTACACTGCCTATGGCACCACCAGGCTTTCTGGCCCCATTGAACAGTCACACACAGTACTGCTTCTGTGCCAACTGTATCTATATTTAGGAAATCACTCGAGTATTTAGATGTCCGTTTACTGCACTGAGATTCCTAGTCAAATGCCCTATTATAATTCAGTGCACACATCACTCAGGGCTCACAGGCTAATGACAACCAACGCACGCTGCTTTTCCTGTAGCATCCTGTAGGCAGCTTTGCACAGGCGTGCAATATTAAGGTCTGCTTTGGGCTTTTTTTCTTTTTCCCCAACACAAATAAATGCTTAAGTATTCATAAAGACTGAAAGCAGTACTTATCTTTATATTGGTCCCTTAATGGAAATAATGGAAACACTTTTCAAATTTCCTTAATCCTAAAAATTTCTCCTGCCAATAGCAGTTGTATTTCACTCCCTGCAAAAAAATAATAGAATTTACCAAAGTGGGTCAGATCAATCTCCAGGAGAAAATGACAATATAAGTAGGTTAAAACTGCCTTTCTCAAAATTAATTTAAGTCAAGGGTCAACAAACTACAGCCTATGGGGCAAATCCAGTCTACTTCCTGTTTTTGTATCTTCCATGAGCTAAGAACAGATTTTACATTTTTAAATGTTAGAATCAAAATAATAATAATATTTTGTGACATGCTAAAATTGTATGAAATTCAAATTTTTGTCCATAAATAAAGTTTTATTGGAACACAGCCACACTCCTTCATTCATACATTGCAGATGACTGCTTTCACTCCACAGTGGCAGAGGCAAGTAGTTGTGACAGAAACTGTATGTGCCTCAGGGTTCCACAGTATGCTGCCTGGCATACTACAGAGCACAGCGATGCAGTTCTCTCTCAACAGCGTTTTGAGTGCCAGGTAAATCCCTATAATGCAATATTTTATTTTATCATGTCAGAACAAGAAGAGAAAAGCGGACTTCAAATGCTCCACCTTTAAGCACAGTAGAGTGTGGATAATCTAGTTACTGAATTAGAGGGGAAAGCATTGTGCTCACTGTGCAACGACATGATGGCCATGCTAGGATACAGTATATATCAACATAACCAAAGTAAGCGCTCATCACAATATTTCCAACTCAGAGGAAAGCGAAACAGAAAAATTAGACAATTTAAAATCTAATATTACATCACAGCAGAATTTCACAAAAATAAAAATGAAAATAAAACTGTGAAGTTTTAAATAAAGCACCAAAGTTTCTGAGGTGTATTTGCTAGCCAAGCAAGGAAAGCTGTTCACTCATGTTGCAGTAATTAAATTGTTCTGATTGCAGCAATTGAAGACGTGTCCAAAGAAAAAAAAATTTAAAGAGTATTAGCCTTCCAGGGAGAACAGTTGCTTAATAGTTGAGAACAGTGAGCAACATCAATAGTCAATTAAGAAACAAGGCAAATTATATCGAGTTTTCCTTGGCTCTTGATGAGCCAATAGTTCCAACACTGCTCAGTTGTTGTTTATTCAAGGAACTGATGCTTAGTTTGAAATAACTGAAGAATTAGCCTCTATGAATAGTGTAGGTCAACTGACCATAGGGGAGAATATTTTCAAAGCTGAGAAAACACTAACTCAATACAAGCTGAAGTGGAACCTACTAAGATGTGTTATAACTGATCACGGTAAAAATATGCATGGAACAGAAAAAGACTTAGGTGGACAAATTTACAAAGCTTGTGAAAGTATGAGATGTTTAAGGTCTATGGTATTCACTGTATTATTTACTAGGAGGTATTTTGTGGCAAATATTTTAATCTCTCCTGTTTTTTGGAAGCAGTAATGAAATTCATTGGCTCCTGTGAACTGAACCATGTTCAGTTCCTTGGTCTCCCTGGATTAATCAGCTTTCTCTCCTCAATCACAGATTCTTCTGGGCTCTACCTGGGTCTCCCCTCCCTGCACCACGGCCTGGACACCTCTCTCAAGGCAGTAAGGGAGCTGCTAGAGGGCTCACCACAGTTGTTTCCCATCTCTCAGATCACAGTCCTGCTTTGGATACTGTCTGATTGTCCATCTACTTTGTACAGTGTTTTGTTTGAGGCACAAAGGTGAATTTGGTACCTGTCACTCCATCTTGGCTAGAAGCTGAAGCCCAAGGTAACAATAAGTTGCAGTATCACATAGCAGCAAGGGCACGAACTCAGAAGCCAGACGCCTGTGTTAAAACCTCTGCTCTGTCACTTAGCTTTGTCATCTTTTGCAAACACCCTTTTAGCATCAGTTTCTTCACCTGTAAAACGAGGGTAATAATAGGTAATATAGTTTTTAGGAGAATTAAATGAGTCAATGTACATAAAGCACTTAGAACAGTGCCTGACATACAGCAGGTGTTACATAAAAAACAGCTATAATTTGGACCACTTTGGCTACATCCACCCATTTGCTTTTGACATTTCACAAATATACGGATAGAAACCAGAAAACAACAAATATTTTTCCTACCTGGCTTGCTAGAAGACTCAAACAATCAGACAATAGCAGAAGTCCTTCTTTTGTTTTTTGGACCTTCCCCTTTATCGTACTCAAGCAAAACTGCATTACAACTCAGCAAGTTCAATTTTCTACTGCAAAACCTGGCAAGGCCACACAATGCCTTTTCAAGGATGAACCAAATAGGAAAAAACTGTTTCGTCCTCTTACCTGCCACAAATTCCCCTTCTACTGTTGAAGGGAGAAGGCACCAAGCTGCCATACACCGCAGGTACGGGCCTGTATCGTCACTCCCAGGGGGGAGCATCAGTTAGGAAGCCCCGAAGGACTCCCTCGCCTGTGGGCAGCTGAGCCAGTTCAAGCCTAGACCAGTCTCTGGTCAACATCAAGGCCCCAAGTAGCCACAGGCAAGTGGAAGAACATGTCCGTTCTGTCAACAGACCAAGCGTAAACGGCCACAAACACTTCCTCTGTGCAGAGCAGTGTATACACATCTTTAAGTATAAAAAGAGTACTGCCCTCCTCAAGTTTTAATTCACTTGAGGAAACAGCCTGTCACTCCTAAAAGTAAAAACAGTACTTGAGTTCCAAAAGAATGTTACAGACAGCAAACGCGCGCGCGTGTGCGCACACACACTAAACCCAAGTCACCATTCGGACTTTCAAAAAATATACATTTCACATGAACTGAAATTGTCTTCAACTAGAATCAGCCCAGAAGATTTCTTTTTCATCTTGGTTCTGCTTTTTAAATGCTGCATATGAAGATTAATCACTTTTTCCAATTTTAAAAGAGGGCATTTTCTACAGACCACTACCCCATTTACACCTAGAATTTAAAACCATAGAATTCACATGTGCTCAAGTAATAAGATATAAAACTGTGCTTTTTCCAGTTGCTACATGCAAGTTTCGTTTCTAACACCACCAAATGCACTTAAATTTCAAGCTCATGGAGTCATTGAAAATCTAAGACAGAAGCACAGCTACAAACACACAGTAGTGTAAACTGACAAACAACAGCAAAGAAAATTTAAATATATGAATTACATGCACTCCAACTTGGCACACTGCTTAGAAGTATTTGATAGTTTAATAGCATAATTAAAATATTGCTGAATCTGAATGAAGAAAGAAACTATTGATCAGTTGTTATAACCGAGAAAATGGAACACTCATTTAGAAGAGCTGTGTCTTTTACTTGCTGTTGTTGATGTTATTTTAAACACACGTCACCGCACTTTCCTCTGGTCTCCTATTTTGGCAGACGGCCTCTCACTGCTGCATATGAAGACAGGCATTCTGATGCCTTTGGAACTTTACGATGGGGACAGGGAGCAGATCCTACTCCACATCAGAAAAAAAAAGTCTATTCCAAAATTAGAACACACTAAAGTGTTTTAAAATTAATATCTTCTTTTAGGATGTTTTTATATTAAAATCCTCAGTCCAAAAAATGTAGTAGTTTACACTTTCACATATCTAAAGAGCTATGTAATAGCTCTTTAATAATGTAATTTTTGCCAATTTTAAAACTATAATGACAACTACCATTATTAAAAGCCTACTTTGTCAGGAGTCTTACAAATACACTTTTTCATTTAATTTATTTACAGTGTAAATGTGTACTTTTTCTTTAGAAGGCTGCACTATTATTTATTTGTTCATATGATACACAAACTATCAGCCAACAGGAGACACAACCAAATCCTTTATTTCTATGGTTGTCTTTCTTTTCCTTCAAATAGCATTCCAAAAATAAATAGTGCTAACACTCTGGCACAGTTGCTATTTTTACAGTTCACTTAGACTCCGAAGCTTACACGATCAGAAAGCGGAGACGCCGGTGCGGAGGGGATGGGATGGCAGCCGCTTCTCCTGCCCGTTCCCAGTGGCAGGCATCCACAGCAAGACTCCCAGGCCAGCAGCGTGCAGAAAACATGAGCCTTTCTTTGCTGCAGCTTGGATTCCTTGAGTATCTCATCACAGAGGAAATGCTTTTAAAGACAGCACCAGCACCTCACAGTGACTCAAATAGGAGTGTAGCAACGGCCTGCAACCTTTAACCCCTCCTCTGAAGAAATGCCTGTTTGCCCCATGATCCAGGGTCATGGTGACAAAACAGCTGGTGTGCTGCCAAGTCCTGGATGAGAAAATGAGTTAGGTCTCTGCAGGCAGCAGGCATCCTGTCCCCCTTCTCCATTAAATGCTCTGTCTCTGAGTCAAGACTCAGATTAGAAAAATCTTATTCCATAAACCATGAGATGATGACCAAGCAACCTCAAGAACTAATGTTCCAGGAGTTTAAATCTCTACTTGTGATAACTGATCTATTCAGGAAAAGCAGTTCTAACCAAATGGCATTTAGACAGTAACCTCTAACACCTACTGGGCTGCACAGAGCCTAGATCATGGTTCTCAGCACGGCCTGGGAACTTGTTAGAAATGCACACTTTCAGGCCCATCCTAGACCCACGAGTCAGAAACTCGCCCAAGGACAGCAACCTGAGTTTAACCAGCCCTCCAGGGCTGCTTAAGTAACCATTAGCAGACAATTAACCAGTTGTTTCTTTTAGTCAAAAGTGTATCCTAAATCATCTGACTGTTTCTGGGATAACTGTTTTCAGCTTGGCTAACGTGCCTTGAGCATCAGGATGATATGGAGAAATGGGTTTCTGATGGAGGCTCAGGGTTGGCTCTGGGGCCAGCTTCATGCACTGAAGCGGGGCCCTGCGGCACTCAGCACCCTGAGCTCTCAAGTTTACTGAGGACATGAGGATGAGGATCAACATCATAGGGACAGTGCTCTGTAAACTAAGTGACAACTTTTGTCACACCACAGAGCTGCCATGCGGCCTGTGAGGGGAGGGGAGAGGAAGCACGTGTGCACACAAGGCAAAGAACACTGCCTGCTACCCAGTGGGGGCGGCGCACCTCGGCCATGAGAAGAGCCCACAACGTCCACCATCAGTGACCTTCCCACATTTGGGCGTGGAAGAAGGCAAGGAGAGAAGGGTAAGCAAGAGTAACTGCTGGAAGTGGTTTGTTTTTTAGGGTTTTTCTTTGGTTTTCTTAGAACTCTAAACAAGAGTAAGAATAATAATCCACTTGTGAAATCAGAGCTGAAGTTCTAAATTGGGAGGAAAAAGTGTATGTTTCAACAAGACTCACAGATCCAAATGGGAACAGGAAGATAAACCAATTGTACAAGATTAGGAGATGGAAAGGTGTTAGAAATTATGTCCTAATGACATGCGTTTAGGGAAAAAATAAAGTTCCTTTCTGATCTAGACACGGTTGTGGATCTACTACAACGTTCCTGCTAAAGACTCAGAGAAGTGATAACACTAAAACACCAAGGAGCATTCTGCATTTTATTTGGCCTGCGATAATACAGAAGTCAGCAGCACCACTGACTCCTGAGAAACACCAGCCTTGCAGAAAGGGAAGAGAGATCTTTAAAAAAATTGTGAAGTTTCAGCATCAAGGTGAGTGCTTCTTAGCTGAGGTAATGAAGGAATGAAACGGGATGCCTGCTCGTGGTGTAATTAAGGACAAACTTGTGAGGAATGTGCAGGGAGTGTCTGCAAACGATGGCCCTGGGGGAAATCCGGTGAGTACAAGTGCTTTTTACATTTTTAAAGGATTTAAAAAAACAAAAAACAAAGAAGAATATGCAGCAGAGCCCTATGTGGCTGGCAAACATAAAACATGCACTCTCCGGCTGTCTAGAGAAAGTTGGCTGGCCAAGCTCCAGCTCCAGCCACAAAGTGTTTCTACAAAATAACGTCTCTGATTCTTTAAAAGTAAGGCACCAGAACTTTCGGGACGAGAGGACGCACTGTTGAACACCCTCAGTGGAGATGTACCGTCATGTGCTTAAAACAGATTTGATTTTTGTAAAAGCGGAAATAAGGAAAGCAATCAGCTAAGAAGTAACACAATTTGGGATCCATAACAATGTGTGCTGGTAGAAGAGCTAACTGGTTTTCCTGTGTGAAAACAAACTAGCTCGAAAGTCAAATTCAAAACACCAACCTGAATTCTGGTTTGGCCTCTCCAAGTGATCAGTTAATCAGCTAAATGATATATACTAGTTTGAAAGCTTTACAATCACTACTCAGATTTATTTGGGTATCACTGCAAAATGAAGTGAACAAACTTGTAATTTGAGGCTTTAAGAGATGAAGACATCATCAGTGTGAAATGGTGTCTGATATGCCAGCGTCTACCCTCAAGGCCGCCTACAATGAGCCAGTGGGGAAACTTGACAGGAGATGAGCCCAGAGGCCTTGTCCTAGAGTTCTAGCTGGACTTGGGAGGAGAGAGGAGATCCAGAAAGAAAACGACAAGGTGACTTGGACTTACTTAACAACTTTACTATAGCACCATTCTTCTACACTTAACACTTTGGAGGAATCTAGGCTTCCTTCTGCATCTTCATCTTCCTACATATGTAAGTCAACAAGTCTTGGTAGCCAGAAATCCCACTGTGTCTGGCATCCAGACCTTCCCTGCGTTTTTGTATGTGATCAGCTCATCCCCGGATTGTTTCAATAGCCTCTTAGCTCCAACTGACCATGCACACCACAGACCAGAGTGTACTAAGTGCCACTAAGAGCTGCTGCCATTTACTGAGTTTATGTGCCAGGAAGGGGGAAAAAACATTTACATTTATCATCTCATTTAATCTTCAAATTCCCGAAGTGTGTTTTATTATGCCCATTTCGTAGATAAGGAAACTGAGTTTTGAAGAGGCTAAGTACACCACCCAGAGTGACACACGGGGAAGCCCTGCAAAGGCCCTTCTGACTCCAAGGCCTGGACAGTGACCACTGCCCTGAGCCCCCTTCCCAGTCTTAATGTCCACTGCTCTCCAAAACAAGCCCTTCCTTAAGCCAATCTGGATCACTGCCACCCCCAAACACAACCTGCATCTCCCATTTCCCTTCTTGTTTCCCCACAGCCCACATACCCAAACTTCACCATCTTTCAGTGAGGGATCAAGCACCACTTCATCCAGAAGGTTCTCTAAAACCTAGAAGTGACACCTCTCCCCCTAACTGTATTCAGCACAAGTCTGCACATTTCTTATCCTTCATCACATGGATTCTCAGATACTCCCGTGTGGCACCATCCAACTGGTTCAAGTCTGTTGAGAGTGGGACTTAGGTCCATAAATTCATATCTCACTCAGCACCCAGAATATTGCCTTGCACATGCTAAGCAAGCAATTAACTGTTGAATTAATATCAGCAAAATATTTCCATTCAAAGAGAAAAGATCACAAGAGATTCAGTAATAATAAAAATTAACTTCTTTAGTCATTTAAAATAACGATTAGTGCACTATAATAAAAACATACTATTCCTATTTAGCTTTACTTGATAAGAGGCTATTATTTTTTCAGCATAGAACATTTACCAAAATTGCTGTACGACAAAGGCATCACACATCACCGCAGTTTTGCCACATTGGAACTGCATTAGCCCAACAAAACACAGATAGGATTTTCCCCACCAACAACTCAAGAATCTGAAACTAGCCGATCACTTTTGGAGTAATATACAGATGTTACCAATCTCTAACATTCCCACGGAGAAATCACTCAACCAAACCACGAGAAATATCACAAAGTAAAAAGAATCTAAAGGGAGGAGTGCTTTTCTTTCCAGTTGAACAGAACGAAGGACAACCGTGGCAACAATCCTCTCTTTGGTAGAGCAGATTTAACACGCTGAATATCCATTAACAGCCACTCCCTGACAAAGAGAAGTGATCATCAGCATGCCTCCCTTCACGTCTCCTAGAAGCTCATCATTTCAAGCTTGCCTCTGCTGGAAGAGCGGGCTCCAGCAGACCTGCTGCAATCGCTCACGGCGCTGCATTGAGCAGCGTTCATCACTTCCCAGCAGAGGAACTTTTTTCTTCCCCTCCCACGTTTCTCTTTTGCTTCCTTTCCCTTCTTTTTTCCTATCTTCTCTCTCCTTTTCTTTACCTTCCCATTCTCTCTCATCTGCTTTCCGTTTCTCACTTGTCCTGGGATTAGGTTTCCCAGTCCAAGTTGGCTGACTTATTTTCAGGGTCCACCAGGTTCACTGGGGAATTTTTTTCATTCTGTGTTTTCATCGAAATGATTATTCTTAAAATTAATATCAGTATGTTCCAGCCCACTTGGACGGCTGCCTCGTAACCAACTTCTGCTGTATGATTTCCACGCCACATGTGCAGAACTGCACAGCAGCACGGCTTCACCTGCTAGGCTGCTGGTGAGAGAGGTACGGGGATACGAGTGAGGCATCCCACCACACTCCAGATGCAAGCAACTGTTTACTTCTGCAAAACATCATTTAAATTAACATTAATTTCAATTTCATAGCTGATATAGTTTTGTTATTTAACTTGTAAATTGCTTTGGATCTATAGTTACACAAGAGCTACAAGCATTATAGAATATACATTTGGTTCTATGTTTACAATATATAAGCAACATTATGATAAAAATAACTAGAATCAACCCTGAGGCCCTAAGAATGTTTTCCTCTTAAAAGGAGGCCATACGTGACTCAAGTGTGAGCATCAGAGCCTTTGATCATGGTTACCCCAGTTGCAGTAACACATGGGCTTTATGGGGAGCTACAGCCCTTGACAATCTCAGCCTTATACACCCAAGTTTCAAGGATCAAAAGGATGTCAAGACACCAGCAGGTGCAGCGAGTTTTGCTAACACGCCCCAAATATTTTGCTCAGACTTGTTAACCATCTCTATTCTTTTCCTCAACTTCCACAGCACGTCATGCTCTGTCTCTGTGCTGTAGTTAACTATGCATCCCTTCTTCCACAAAAAAATTCCTAAACTCCATCAGGGCAAGGGGTTGGATCTTTTCATCTTTGGGTTCCCATTCCAGTTAGCACAGTGCCTTGCATGGAGTGGGCAGTCAGGAATGACCACACCAGAGCAGCGGATCTGCCTTGCTTTTCACTGTCAGGGATCAGCTCTTTCTAGAACTCATCCCTTCCAGTGATGACCATAATAGCAGACACCATACTAGCTCATGTTAGCAAGAACGAAGAACAGCTTTTTCTTGGAGATTCGAATGATTCGACATGAAAGGTGGGATCATCTTGACATCTTTTATATTTATTTGTTAATATAGTAGGTCACTATTGCAACAGTTGGGCATGTCTAATGTTGGGAACACTTTTTCAATATTTCTTCCACACACTGCCTCCCAAAATGAGTATTGGCAGCTTCTGAGAATTTAATGAGAGGAAAACAACTCTTTCCATTATTTGCCACTTTTCCAAGTAACAGAGTTGTAAAGAACCTGAGTTTAAATGTATATAATTTACACACTCTGAAACAGTGAACACTTTGCAGAACAAACTTTACAAAAATGGAGTAGATTTACAGACTGCCAAGGACAAAACTTCCCAATAATCCCCAAGACAAAATAATAAGTGAGCACTCTTTACCAAAACATCTCCTCATCCAATAGGCATAGATGTGCTTTTTCCTTCATAAAGCTCCAAAACGTGTAGGTGTGGGTCCAGGTGAGAAACAGCTCCTCAGGCCCCACACATAAACATCTGGCTAGCTGCCACCCTCAAAGACCAGTGTGGTCAGGAACCTACTTCCTCCAGTATTAGACTAAGTCATAGCCAACCACATTAGATAAGTAGCCAAGAGACTGAGGTCTCAGGGCAGAAAAGCACTTGAGCCCAGATAGCCCATCTCCCTGGATTTTCCACTAATAACAGGGCATTATTATGCCCAAATGCTGCAAACGTAGAAAGATAAAAATATTTTCAGAAAACAGTATGATCAACTCATAAGTAAAAGGTACCATTTTTGTTCTATGAGGAAGATACTTCAAAGCACATAAATTTTGATGTATAAGTGAACTCTTTGGGCTTTACTGCCTCTGTTATCAAATGCAGCATATCATTTCAAAAGTCAAAGTCACACAAGTCACCTCCAGGGAAATGGAAAATAGTTCTAGCTTTAGCAATTAAATAAGAACCCTGCTCAGAAGTCTACTTGTTTCAGACGTTAAGCAACAATATGCTGAAGGAATTGGGATAATTAATGAGAAAAATTTCAATATTAATAAAAGACTAAAACATAATTGACTTTATATGACTCTAGTTTAGACCGATATACAGAGTAGCTGGGCAGTTCATCCACACATATTATTTTTTTATGATTAAGTGCTTCAGAGTCTTGTAGGCACTCAAATACTTTTTCCAAACCAAGTAAAGTAATTCTCTAAGAGAAAGTTTTAACAGTTTTCACATATCTCAAAACACACAACTGAAATGTTAGAAATAAAATGTATTTTATTCATGAAGGCAGATTTCTGCAGTTCCTACAAAAGTAACACTGTGGACCTACCAGTATAAACTACAAAGACTTGAAAGTAACAAGACTCCATTTCTAGAAAACTAATCCACGCTTTGGATTTTTGAACTCATTGTGAATGGCCATCCTGACTGACAATTTCCCTCAGGGGAGACATGTTATTCTGTTTTCCACTCAAATTAAGTATCTTGCAGAGGAGTCTAAGAAAATTTCACAGCAGATAAAAAAAATTCTTGATGCTTTTCTCATACTAAGTCACATTATAATGCATTTTACTGACTAGATGGTCAAAAACAAGTTTAAACCTTAACTCACATCAATAAAAAGAATCATTCCTTTTAGTGATAAGACTTTCTCTTTTATATAAAAACATCAATAATGTAAGCTAATAGATTGGTTATTTTACATAAAGATTTTGCACAATTCCTACCACAAATTTTAGCAAGATAAACTCCACTATTATCTTTCCACAACTAAATAACCAAGAATAAATAGAGAACTGCATATTGTTTATTAAAAATAACTATTCTGTTGTTTTACGTACACATACATTCAAATGAAAAAAATCAGTAGAGTACGCTTTGGAAAACATTTCAATAACAACAACACAGAAATAGAAAAAGTTTCCTCAGGTGACAGCCTCACACGACACGTGACAAACTAAAGCACTCAAACCCATGCTTATTAACTGAGAAATAGGAAAAAAGGCGTTCATACCACAAGGGCCACCGAACGTGGGCCGCCTACCAGGCTGCAGCGCAGGACAGGACAGCTGACATGAGTTTCATCTTCTCAATGGAAAAAGCAACACACACTCTCTTCAAGAGATGCTAATTAAAAAGAAAAATCTGTCCCAGTATGAACATTAATAAGCTCTTGTTAACAAACACACAAAATCTGGCATAACGACAGAGGTTTTTATGCAGGCTCTCAAAAGTCACAGAGTTTGGCATACAGACAATTTTTTCAAATACTCAAAGCCAGATATCTTGAAATTGCTACAATACCAGAGGTTTCATGCAAGCAAAGTAGAAGCCTCTGTTACTCAATTACCTCTCTCAATAGCTAATGCTTTATGTATGTAAAGTCTGCTATTAAAACTTATTTGGCTTAATATGATTCCATTTGTCACAGAAGAGATTCATTAAATTCAACATGCCAATTCTTTGTTTTCACCATCACAGCAAAATTGGCTTCCACATATGGAACCAGGGAAGGAAGCTCAAGAGAGAGGGCAGGCTTGATGCTGGCTGCTCAGAAACTGATGTTATGACTGCTAGTCCTGGCTTAAAGAAAAACAGAAAAATACCCATTGATGATAACAACTCTCAACAAAGTGGGTATAGAGGGAAAGTACCTCAACATAATAAAAGCCATATATGATGAGCCCACAGGTAACATCATACTCAACAGTGAAAAGCTAAAAGTTTTTCTTCTAAGATCAGGAACAAGACAAGGATGTCCACTCTTGTCACTATTATTCAACATAGTACTGGAAGTCCTAGCCACAGCAATTAGGCAAGAAAAAGAAAAGGCATCCAAATTAGAAATAAAAAATTAAAAGTGTCACTATTTGCAGATGACATGATTCTATATATAGAAAACCCTAAAGACTCTACCCAAAAACAGAACTAATAAACGAATTCAGTAAAGTTGCAGGATATAAAATCAATATACAAAAATCAGTAGTGTTTCTACACAGTAGTAATGAACTATCAGGAAGAGAAATTAAGAAAATCCCATTTACAATTGCATCAAAAAGAAAAAAATACCTAGGAATAAATTTAACCAAGGAGGTGAAAGACCTGTACACTAAAAACTGTAAAACATGAATGAAAGAAATTGAAGAGGACACAAATGGAAAGTTATGCTGTGCTCATGGATTGGAAGATTTAATATTGTTAAAATGTCCATCCTACCCAAAGCAATCTACAGATTCAATGCAATCTCTATGAAAATTCCACTAGCATTTTTCACAGAAATAGAATAATCAATCCTAAAATTTGTATGGAACCACAAAAGACCCTTGAATAGCCAAAGCAATCTTGAGAAAAGAACAAAGCTGGAGGCATCACACTCTTTGATTTCAAACTATATTACAAAGCCGTAGTCATAAAACAGTATGGTACTGGCATAAAAACAGACACATAGGGGGCCGGCCTGGTGGTGTAGTGGTTAAGTTCACTCGCTCCGCTGCAGCAGCCCAGGGTTTGCAGATTCAGATCCTGGGAGCGTACCTATGCACTACTTATCAAGCCATGCTGTGGCAGCGTCCCATATAAAGTAGAGGTAGGTGGGTACAGATGTTAGCCCAGGGCCAATCTTCCTCAGCAAAAAGAGGAGAATTGGCAACAGCTGTTACCTCAGGGCCAATCTTCCTCACCATAAAAAAAAAAAAAACTGACAGATCAATGGAACAGAATAGAGAGCCCAGAAATAAACTTACGTGTATATGGTCAATTAATTTACGTCAAAGGAACCAAGAATATACAATGTGGAAAGGACAGCCTCTTCAATAAATGTTGATGGGAAAACTGGACAGCCACATACAAAAGAATGAAAGTGGACTACTATCTTACACTGTACCTAAAAATTAACTCAAAATGGATTTAAGATTTGAACATAAAACCTGAAACCATAAAACTCCTAGAAGAAAACACAGGCAGTAAGCTCCTTGACATTAGTCGTGTTGATAATTTTTGGATTTGACGCCAAAAGCACAAGCAACAAAAGCAAAAATAAACAAGTGAGACTACGTCAAACCAGAAAGCGTCTGCACAGAAAAGGAAACCATCAACAAAATGAGAAAGCAACCTACTGAATGGGAGAAAATATTTGCAAGCCATATATCTGATAAGGGGTTAATATCCAAAATATATAAAGAACTCATACAACTCAATTGCAAAAAAATAACCAGATTAAAAAATGGGCAGAAGATCTGAACACACATTTTTCTAAAAAAGACACACAAATGGGCCAATAGGTACATGAAAAAGTGCTAAACATCACACATCATCAGGGAAATGCAAATCAAAACCACAATGAGATATCCCCTTACACCTGTTCAGATGGCTATTATCAAAAAGACAGAAGATAAGTGTTGGAGCTGATGTGGAGAAAAGGGAACCCTCATGCACTGTTGGTGGGAGCATAAACTGGTGCAGCCACTATGGAAAACAGTATGGAGGTTACTCAAAAAATTAAAAATAGAACTATCATAGGAGCCACAATCCCACTTCTGGGTATTTACCTGAAGAAAATGAAAACACTAACTCAAAAAGATATATGCACCCCCAAGTTCACTGCCGCATTATTTACAATAGCCAAGATATTCAGCCATAAAAAAGAAAGAAATCTTGCCATTTGTGACAAGATTTGTGACGACATGTACGGACCTTAAGGGCATCATGCTAAATGAAGTCACTCAGAGAAAGAAAAATACTCTATGATCTCATTTACATGTGGAATCAAAGAAAAAGTAAAAACCAAGCTCACAGATACAGAGAAGAGACTGGTGGTTGCCAGAGGCGGGGAGGGGGAGAGATGTGCAAAATGGATGAAGGTGATCAAAGGCACAAACGTGCAGTTATAAGATAAGTAAGTCATAGTAAGGCATAGGGAGTCACTGCATGGTGACTATAGTTAATAATACTGTATTACATATTTGAAAGCTGCTGAGAGTAAATCTTAAAAGTTGTCATCACAAGAAAAAAAAATTCTGTAACCAACTAAACATATTGTGGTGATCATCTCACAATATATACAAATATTGAATGATTATGTTGTATGCCTGAAACTAATATAATGTTGTATGTCAATTATACCTCAACAAAAAATAAATAAATAAGAATGGAACAAAAGGGACTCACTCCATCTAACATTGTAATGTTTTCAACTTTACCTTGAAAAAAAAAACCTCTAGTATATAATATTACAAGTGTTGATTTGAAATTCAGAGAATTACTTAGAAGATGACATTTAAGTTTATTATGAGTGCAATTCATTAATTATATATAAAACACTTAATTAGCAAGACCCTTTGTGATTGTTTTCATAAAAAATAAATAAAATTCTCATTTGAGGGTCACATATTAACTAATGTTTTAAAATACCAGCAATAATTCCCACTAACTGTAACTGCACAAATTTCTTTTGTCTGGTCAAGGCAATCTTGTTTAAAAAAAGGAAGGGAATGGTAAATTTTATGCTGTGTTCTTTACTACTAAAAAAAAGGAAGGAGGCAGTCAGGGAGGACACTAGGACCAGCAACTAATCGTGCTTAGGATGCTTCTAGGATTCCAGGTCCACTCCTTTGCAAAAAAAAAGATTATGGCCGTTTAACCAGCAAGCCCTTCTTGAGAGTGATCCAGACTGTAGAGTAGCAAAGGATCTCAGTAGGTCAATGCTTCTTCCTACGGGCACATGTGATCCCGCAGTAATAGAGCTCTTCATCCTTAGAAACGAGAGAATAGCACACATCTTACAGAACTGAAATCTGAGATGAGAAGGGAGGAGGGTCCAAGCTTGAACAGCACTGTCCCTGAGGAATGATGCGTGAAGGACAATCCATGGGGGCAGGCGGGAAGAGCGGCTGTCACAACATTGAGGAAACAGCACACTTGCTTCATACCTGTAAGCGTGGCCACGTGGAGGTGACACCTTCTCCAGGCTCACGGGAGGCACCACACAGACATTTCCCTGGAACCTGAAGACAGATGCGGGAATGTGGCACCCAGAAGGTTCTCTGTGCAGGGAGAACTCAATTTAGGGGCACCGACTTCCAGTGCCATTTTCAGAAATAGGTGACGATGAAATACAATCTTCTCTCACCCATTCTTCCTCTCTACCGCAGTAAGAGTGGAGTTAGCATTTTTATCAGCTATGCTTTAGAATTTTAGTGATTTTGATTTTCGTCATGTCAAGCATTCCCTCCCCTAACATGGACGCTATTTCTGGAAGCGGAATGTGCTCTTTCTCAACGCTGCTCACCAGCCATATGTCCTGCTGCCATTGGCTATGATGACTTAAGAATTGACACATGTCTAATACAAAACTAATGTAGACTTTTAAAATTACTATATACGTTTGTTGGTCAAGATTCTAACTATGTTATTTTATTCCAAGTATGATGGCACCTAGCAGAGTGTTCAACATTTGTTATACCCCATAAAGGTGTGTGAAATGAACTCCATTTCTGGCACTTCCATATACTACACAATGAAGGCAGCTTTTATTCCTAATTACAATCATTTGCTAAGACAATGTGGTAAAGTAAATGCTGACTCACCACAGATTAAGTCACGTCTTGGCATTAACTGTATTTAATCATAAGTGACAGGTGACAATTGTTTGTGTGTTGAAAGGCAATGTTAAGAGTGGTTGGCTATGACCCTCTCGAACCTCAGTTTCCCCATCCACAGTTTCTTCAATAACAAGCCTACCTCACACGGCCCCTGTGAGAATCAAACAAGCAGCAGGGAAATTACTTGACAACGCTTGGCCTACAGCAAGGAAGCTAAGAAGTGTTGACTGCTGTTTCCTTTCTCTTCCCCAGGTTTAATAAAACCAGATGCTGTTATTAAGACTAAATAACAACAAACATGCTAGATTGGACTGTCACAAATAGAGACTGACCTCCAGCTAATGACCCCACCACACTGCACAAGAAACAAGAACCTACCTCAATCTCCCACATACCTTATTTAATCCTCTCCAATTCATACCCCAAGCACAGCCTGAGCCCAACAACCTACCACATCTTAGCATGCATTCAGTTATTAAAGTGTCCGTAGTTATATGAGAACCTCAAGGGAAGAGGTCCAGAGTTGATTCTCTAAGGAGATACACACCAAGCCTGACAAATCCCCACACACCACAACCCACGTGAGAAACGCTATCTGTTACCCTACCTGGTTGAAAGGAAATCTGAGCGAGAGCTCCGGGCCTGGCAATTCCCTTTGGACCTGATCCAATTCAAACAAATACAGAAAATTCTCTTTGTAAAAACCCACAGTACATTCACTACAAAAAGAGAACGAAACCTGGTTACTTTGAGGTGGAGGAAAAACCATAGCAGACTAAAGAATAATGTCATATAATTTATATTAGAAAGAACAATATGGATCCAAATTGAGTATTCACATCTGTCTATGAAACATTGTCTGTCCTTGGGAATCACCAACTAGGCCACATGTTTTACCCGTTCTTGTGCTTAATAAAATGGAGCCAAACACTGTAATGACACAACAGGGCTATGAAAAAAGTCTTTTTAGGCTCTCAGAATTTCTAATTATCAAGGAGAAAAATAATTACATATATAAGTTCCTATGATTTAGTTGCAAAGCAATGAAAAGAAGGTACCGCTTTCAGATAAGAAAACTTCTGATGTATATTCCAACTGACATCTTTTGGGAAAAGTGGTTTTTCTTTGTAAACAAAACTAAATATGTACATAAGACCATTTTGCCACATACAATAAAAGGATTTATGACATTTTTGTCAGTTGCTATAATATTTTCACAGACATCATTGGGCATCTTATAGATTTATAAAATCTTGCGGATTTACAAAACTGTTCGAGTGGTCACTTTATCTCTCACAAAATGTAACATACACAGAAATGCATGATCATATTTCCTCCAAAGTAACACTCAGTCATTACAGTATATTAATAAGAAAAAAGTACAGTTGAATTAAAAGTGTATCTACAAACACACTATTTATTTGCTTCTGAAAAGCCAAATACATGCAAACACACACTTTCTCCAGAAACCCTTCACACTTTTCTAGAGACTGTTTTAAATATCTAGCTTCTCCCCCTGAGACAAGGAGAAACGTGGGATTCATTAGGAATCTGGGGAACGCCAGGTGGTGAGTAAAAATGTGTTGCACCACATCCTCTGGGTAGGAATTCGGTATTTGTACCAAGAACCTTGAAAATCGGCACACTGTCCAGGCCAGTAATTACACTCTCGTTTTTATCATAAATATAGGAAAAAAACATATTTTATTACATGCTGTTAATATAAGCAAAATGCTCACTGCAATATCGAGAAGTATTGTTAATTTTGTGTGTGTGTGTGAGGAAGATCAGCCCTGAGCTAACATCCATGCCAATCCTCTTCTTTGTGCTGAGGAAGACCGGCCGTGAGCTAACATCTATTGCCAACCCTCCTTCTTTTTTTTTTCCCCTTTTTCTCCCCAAAGCCCCAGTAGATAGTTGTATGTCATAGTTGCACATCCTTCTAGTTGCTGTATGTGGGACGCCGCCTCAGCACGGCCGGACAAGCAGTGCGTCGGTGCGCGCCCGGATCCCAACCAAGAAGTATTGTTACTTTTATGACAGCGAAGAGGTAGGGAGAATCCATGGAAATCCTTTAAGAGTGAGATTTCTAACTGTGCCAAGAAACTATGTCTAAGACTCTAGGACAAAATCTAATCATTTTTTTTTTTAACTTCAGAGGAGCGAAGGAACTCCACAGGAAATTATTTAATATTTAAATTAAATAAAATGAATAATTCTATATTTTTATTACAAGTGATCAAATCACTCCTCTGAAATGTAATCACATGCATTAAACTTAGGTACCCAGTAATACTACTGGATTTTGACAATACCCAAACCTGCACAGTCCATTTCGTGGCATACCACTAAAAGCAGGCAGGAATGAGGAAGGCCTCCCTATTAGTAGTACCTACAGGATGTCTATTTGAGAATAAGATAAATGGAAAGTTTACATGGAATGAACTATTGTTGGGGACCTACATAGAAAATAAAAGGCAATTAATTATTCTACATGAGGACTCTTCACCAAACTTTTACACTAAGATCCATCATAAATGGCAAATTCCTCCAGTGAATTTTAAATACCCAGATTTCAATATATACATACATTATAAGAAGTTCAGAAAGAGAACAGCCGGAAGGTAAAGCATGTGCTATCGAGCAGCAAAGACAGGCTGGACACCCAGCTCCTCCACTGCTTCCTGCACGGTCTTGGACAAATTTAGTAATCTGTCTCTAAGCCTCAACTTCCACATGAATTCACTGCCTACTTCACTGATTTCTCTCAAGACTGAGTTAAAATGTATGCAAATGCTTAGCTTACATCAAACTCTCAATAAATGAAATAACTTCTATTACTATTATCACCATGATTATAATTAATAGAAAAGCATCTGGTGCAGAAACAAATATTAAATGCACAACAGGAAGGTGAGAAAAGCCAAATTCCATCCTATTTATCACCCAAATTAAAAAGTCACTGAAAAATTTGTTGTAAACCAAAAATAGAAATCTTGAGGGCCCAGATTGATGACCACAGCCAGATGCTCCTTCTGCAAGAATCACATATGGCTTTTCCATATTACCCATGAAGACATGGAAGCAAGCTCTGTGTGTGAAGACCAGGGCACTGATGCTGGGGTTTGCCACTGCCTTCATTTATGGCTTCGGTGAAATCGCCAGCCTCTGGCCTCGGTGCCGTCCTGAAGAGCAAGGCTGCACAGCTGCAGATGGCCCTAATGCCTCCAGTACCGACTGTGCGGCTTTTTCTAAACACTAGAAAAAGTGTGTTCTTTCTACACACTAGATTCCACTGGTGCCGGGATTCAAGTTTTAAATCCTCATGTTAACTACACACCCATGTAACTATCCACAACAACAAAAATCAGAAAGACAGGAAAAGAAAAAAGTATATGAACTTTGCCCTATTCAACAGGCATTTTACTCATGAAGCAACAAGAAAGTTAAGATAATCTTTAAAACAACAGCAACAACTTACTGCATCCTTGGAAATGTTTTAGCTAATCAGGAACATCTTCACCGAGGTGTTTTTTCAGGAAATCAATTGACAGAGCCCACATAAATTTCTAAGCCTGCCCCGTGACCCTGTGCAGACAGATCCCCTTTGCCAGAGGAACGGGTACTGAACTCTGCTCAGAGAGGGAGGAACAAGTGCAACTTTCCCTCTTCAGAGTACAAAATGTGACCCTTCTGAGCCCAAGGAAGAACTAAGCTCATGTTTTAAAAGCTCCCCACTGACCTTGTGAAAACAAATAAACATTACTCTTCCATGCTATTTAACACTTTATTGACCCTTGGGACGTGACCAGCTATTTCTCTCTGCACTGTCAGCTAGCTGAGAGTAGAGGTCAAAGTTCACATGATGCCTCGTTAATTCTCTACCAAATTCATTTCGGAGGAGGGACACTCCTCGAAGACACCAAGTCTGCATAACATGAACGTTTGGAGAATACTTTTATTTTTTATTTATTTATTTTTTTAAATTTTTTGTTTATTGCAGTAACATTGGTTTATAACATTGTAAAAATTTCAGGTGTACATCATTGTACTTCAATTTCTGCATGGACTACATCATGTTCACCACCAAAATACTAATTACAACCCATCACCACACACATGTACCGAATTATCCCTTTCACCCTCCTCCCTCCCCCCTTCCCCTCTGGTAACCACCAATCCAATCTCTGTCCCTATGTGTTTGTTTATTGTTGTTATTATCTACTACTTAATGAAGGAAATCATACGGTATTTGACCTTCTCCCTCTGACTTATTTCACTTTGCATTATACCCTCAATGTCCATCCATGTTGTCACAAATGGCTGGATTTCATCGTTTCTTATGGCTGAGTAGTATTCCATTGTGTATATATACCACATCTTCTTTATCCATTCGTCCCTTGATGGGCACTTAGGTTGCTTCCAAGTCTTGGCTATTGTGAATAACGCTGCAATGAACACAGGGGTGCATGTACCTTTGCAAATTGGTGTTTTCAAGTTCTTTGGATAAATACCCAACAGTGGAATAGCTGGATCATATGGTAGTTCTATCCTTGATTTTTTGAGGAATCTCCATACTGTTTTCCATAGTGGCTGCACCAGTTTGCACTCCCACCAGCAGTGTATGAGAGTTCCCTTTGGAGAATACTTTTAGATGGCAAACAAATTGTACAAAGACACATTTCCTTAAAAAGAAACTCAAGTTCTGACTTCCCTTGGAAAAAAAATGTCAGGACCAGACTATAAGAGAACTTTTAGAAAAACAGCAAGTCTGGGAAGAAACCATTCCGTGCTTGGCTCAGACTGCCTCACCTCGAAAATCTGCTTTCCTCCCCCTGCTCCGGGGAAAGTCCCACTGGGCTGGCCGGATGCGGCTGCCCCTCGTGAGCTGGTGACAAGAACTGGGCTGGCCAAACCATCCACCACACTTGGTGGTGTGCCCATAGGAAGCTGGGCTGAAGGTCTTGTCCCGTGCTCTGCTTCTCGGAGCCCTCCCAATTGAGGAAAAAGGGAGAGGGACAGAAAAAGGAGATGTGGAGGCAAGATGACCCACAGGGAGCTCAGCGTCCACGAACTAAGCCACCAGACGTGTGCTGCCACTGGGCGGTGAGTAGCCACCTGGGGAAAACCCATCCAAGTGACCATCCTGGGGGACAGCCAGCACTGCTGACTGTTCTTCCTGACACCTGCCACCTCCGTGGAGCCCAGGCTCTCTGCAAGTCTCTCCACAGAACACAGACAAGTCTTATTCTAGGTCTGCAAGTCTGTAATAACTGCTTTGGAGCCCTGATTCCACATTTTTTCAGAATCAAGAGTACGCCAAACATGGGGCCGACCCGGTTGCATAGTGGTTAAGTTCGCATGCTCTGCTTCGGCGGCCCAGAGTTCGCAGGTTCGGCCCGGGCGTGGACCTACCCACCACTCATCAAGCCGTGCTGTGGCAGCATCCCACATATAAAATAGAGGAAGATGGGCACAGATGTTAGCTCAGGGCTAATCTTCCTCAAGCAAAAAGTGGAGGATTGGCAACAGATGTGAGCTCAGGGCCAATTTCTCTGACCAAAAAAGAACACACCAAACAGTCAAGAAGCCAGGATGGGAGGTGTAGGGTGAGTATGAAGTAGACGCTAAGATAAGGAAGAAAGCTGTCAACTGGCCCTGAGGACACCAAGGCGCTGAGGTGCTGGGGCAAAGAGCCACAACGAATAGCTGTGTATGTGTCTCAGAAAGCCATCAGAGGGGCTCCTGCACACGTGTGTGCATACCACACACGTGCACACACCCTCATACACACACATTGCAGACCACACATGTGCACACATCCTCATACATACACATTGCAGACCACACACATCACACACATACACATCACACATGTGCACATGCCCTCATACACATACATCCCAGACCACACACATCATACACACACACCACACATGTACACATCCTCCTACACATACATCCCAGAACACACACATCACACACACACACACCACACATGTGCACACGCCCTCATACACACACATCACAGACCACACATACATGTACATACATACCACACATGTGCACACATCCTCATATGTACACATCGCAGACCACACACACACCACACATGTGCACATGCCCTCATACACCACATCCCAGACCACACACATCACACACATACCCACCAAACATGTGCACACGCCCTCATATACACACATAGCAGACACACACCTCACACACATAGTCTAGAAGCTGTCAACTCTCAACCACAAGCTTTGCATTTTTCCCATGTAATTTCTCTCATCATGTTACATCAACATGAAGAGAGAGATTTAACTCTGGTAACATGTGACTCCCAAGGAAGCCTCTGTCTTTTAGGCAGAACTGTGGTCACAAATTGGTTTCATTTAGATATTCATCATAAGTCTAACAGCCAGCTCCTTGCCTCACTGTATGGCGGGCTAAGAAAAGGTTTGCAATCCAGTCCAATTACAAGGTCCTGAACTCCCTGCTGGAGAAGAAAACAAGGAGGGTTGCTTAGGATCCACGCATTATGTGTAAGATGCCACCTATCATAATGTAGAAAGGCAAAATGTCTTGAAATCAAAGGGGAAGCTTTTTAGGACCCCCAATGAGCACATAAGCAGTTCCTTCCACGGCCAGGCTGACCGGCCCAGGGAAGGAGATCACAGAGACTCAGCTGGTCAGCGAGGGTTCCTGGGTCCATCTAACTGAGGACACACTATGGTACTCTAATGCCTGGGGTATAACAGCCTGCGCCACTGACGCCTGCAGCTGATGCACCAGAGGGCAAAGCACTTGAAATCTTACCTTTTGAATAAATAAAATAAACCTAATATTGGTGGCCTGCAGTCTGTGTCACATTATGCCATCTGCACCAGGGACGGCTAGCATGGGCCTCACCCACTGGATTTCCACCACAGCTTGATGAGGTAGATGCTGGTAGCTACGTCTTACAATGAGACACCCAAGACCTGCAGAGGTTACAGGGAGGAGCAAGTGGGGAAGTCAGCATCAAACCCTATCTGCCTCACAATGGAGCCCTCACATTAAACAGGCGACTTATTTTGCTTTTGTCATTGGCTTTAAAACATATCTCAATTATCAGCAATCTTCCTGAACACTGGTCCTTTGGACTTTATACCAGGTAATCTGAATAATCAAAATTTTTATCAGAAAGATACTGCCAAATCTGCTTTCAGAATTTTAAGTTATGAAATTAATGAAAAACTGAGCTACGAATTAAAGTCAACTTCATACTGAAATGAATCACAAGATGCCTATTTATCACAAAGGAAGTTTTAACTTGAAGAACAGAAATGAAAAAATAATATCCTCTAAAGGATATCAGCCAGAAGAGCTATTATCTTAAACTATGACTGGTCCCATATGATTAATGATAAATAATAAAGAATCATCGCAGATGAACTTAAAATGATCAGCTGCATGTGCATCTCAGCACAACTTGAGAGTTCTCCTGCTATAATAAGGAAGAAAAAAGGCGTCTCTAGAGACAGTGGTAATTAGGACTTACAACACAGCATGATTTCGGCTGCTGACTGGGGGTTATTCTCCAAGGTACAGTACACAGAAACACACCCCCAACCATGAGTACAAGCTACTGCGGCTGTGCAACAAGACGACAGGAGGACAGGATCACGGAGGGAACACGGAAAATACTCAACAAGAAAGGACAGATGGAATAAGAGAGCCTTCTCTTATCAGTCAGTTTATCTAAATTATTAAAAAAGTAAAGATAATATGACAACATACTTATTTCTGGAGCTTTTTCTTCTGAATTCTCTAACAATTACGCCAGTACTCAGAAAAGTGGAAGGAATAACTTCTAAGAATAAACTTGATGAGGTAGTATGTTGATGTGAAAAGAAAATGATAACAATTAGTAATTACTCTTATTTAATTTGAAGATTTCCAAGGAGAACAAATAAAAATGAATTTGTTCCATTGGCTTTGCATCACTTTAAATAAAAATAAAATTATGACCACAGCATAAAAAGAAAGCTGATATATCTCAAATCAGATTTCACAAAGTGGTCCAATAAGTTATATTTCCTTCATTATGTTTATTCTAGATTTTAAAACTAACAGTCATACAAACTGCTCTTTCACACTTTTGTTGGTATAGACCCAACTTTAACAAGAACTATCACTATGGAAATGAGCCTGGGGTGAGGGCAGGAACCCAGTGCACAGAGGGAGTTTATAAAGAAATGTTTCACCTACCTTTATTTTTCATTGTGTAACAAAGAGCTTCCAGATAGACTTTTCCATCTCCACAGAGAAGGTAAAGTCAGTCCTCCTAGTATTCTATGAAAAGGCACAGGTAGGAGAGGAGAGAGCGAAGCACGTAGTCTATCAGACAGACACTGGCAGACCCGTGTAGCTGATGGGACTCCACACAAACCGAGTCTGTGAGCTTGGGGCAGCTCAGCTTTCCACCAACTGAGCTAGTCGCTAGCCGTATGTTGAGAACGCCATCCCTTTATCAATTCTGTGCTATGATTTGGGGGGAATCGTCCTAAGCATCAGCACACTTCACAGTCACAAATCTACCTGCTTTGAAATGCGCATGAGCTGTGCTCACTCTACGCAAGGAAGAACCGCCATCACACCTCTCTTGGTTGTCTTTAGTGTGGGTTCACCCCAGCTGTATTGGGAAAGAGATGATGCAGCCAAACAGTGGTAAAATGCATTTCTATAAAACTGTTTTCAACCCATTTTCCAGTGGAGAACAATGGGGATCTGCTTCAAGGACTAGGGGTCAAGTTTTTACTGCAGACGAGCACATGGGGTTCCTCAGGCGTGGTTGTGGTCACACAAGACACAGAGACCCCCTCACTTCCACGGTCAGGGTTCCCTGGACAGACGCATTTTATTAAGCCAGGTGGCCGTCTCCAGAAGAGGAAAAGTGCCACGTCCTTCTCCTCCTCAACCCCTTAACTGTCCCAAGCTCCCCAAAGCCCGCCAGTCCTCAGCAGTTGCTAACAGAGCCATCACGTGGAGATGTGGGGCTGGGGACAGGCTCCTGCGGCTCCCTCCGGCCCACCTTCCCCGGCCACTACCACAGGGACAAGCGTGGGTCAATCTGCCCTTCCCTGCTCCTCTTCTCTGGTGTCTACAAAACCCAAGGAAATCAACCCAGGCTACCGCATGCACCAGTAACATGATATACGCATGTCCTGAGAAAGTCACCTACACCAAACCCTGCACTTCTTAATCCTAAAACACACTCTGGAAACATCACATCTCCTTTATTGAGGAATAACCACAAGTCATACAGGCTCAAATACAAGAAAAGAAAGGAGTTCTGGACCCCCAGTACAGACTGGGATAAAATTTAACCTGCAAGTTTTTACCTAGCAATTTAAATAAAGTCATTTCTTAGAAACGTGCCTGTTTTAAGGAGGTACATTTTAAGCTGGAAACACACACATACAAACCATCCGAGAAAAACAAAATTAAACTTTGTGTGTTATTTCTTTTCACTGTGAGTAAAAGCAAGTTGCTGGTTTTATTATTTCTTTCCTTCCTTTGATAAGAGAGACAATACAAAGAAACATTTTCTGTTAAAACAAACATACAAAATACTGATTTTAAGAAGGGCTTGACAGTTTCTTTTCCTACTCCTTCTAGAACTTAATATCCATAACAGCTATTTCAAATAATAGAATTTATAAGAATCCAGAAAAATGTTATTTATTGGCACCTTTATTTCTGGCTTCCATAGAGTTAAGACACCAGAGCCCTTAAAATAAATATTTTTAATTTGGGTACTGTGATTTTTCTAGTCCTAAATGACAAAATGCTGCATCTACCAGGGATAATGATCGGGGGCAGGGATAGCCATGGTGGTAACTGGAATATTGAGTATTTATTGCAGGACTACATTGGGCTGAGCACTTTACCTACACGATCTCATTTAACCCTCACAATAGTAAATAACCATCATCACATCCCATTTACATATCAATAAGTGGAGGCTCACAAGAAACAAATTCCCTTGTCTGGGTTCCCTCCACATGAAGGGCAGAATGGGTCTCTGGACCCTGTGTTCCTGTTTCATCCCCATCAATTCTTAGCAACAGATTTTAGGTCTTAAAGGATTCTCTGTTCTGCCTTTTTATTATGTTTTATTACAGGGTAAAAAAATAGTTAAAAGTCTTACTGTCATTAAAATGATCAGCGATGACTTCTAATACTGACCCAATTCAGGAAAGGGTACATGAAGGAACAGCAACGACACTCTTTTCTTCCACTTTCTAAGAGATTCTAACCAATTCCGAATAGAATTCTTATAACATGAACTAGGATTTGTTTTGCCCTGACTTGATAAAGGGAAACCTTTTAACTGAAAAGTTGGCCTTGCTTGCCTACAGCTTAGTTAATAAGAACAAAAACAAAGGAGAAAGTTACCATCCCCCTGAAAGTAGTAAAACTATGCAACAATGTCTTACTTCCAGTCGGCACAAATCAGTGTCTCCATAGGCAACCCTTATCTTCTGGAATGCTCTGAGCACTTTAACATGTGTCTTAGAGACACTGAAATCTAAACCAAAAATTGTGTTTCCTGAATGAACTACATGAATCTAAGAAACCACTGACTCTAAATGTGACCCAGGTGATGCCAGACACGGATGAAGACCTGGAAACCACGCGCACACCTCCAGGTTGACTGCACTTGGGCACCGCATACAGTCTTGTGCTCGCTCCTTCAGTGTGTGGGTGGCACCTTGCACATCCACACAGCAGGGATGATCCTTCCTCTTTTAGCTTCACAGTTTGAAAGTAATGTTGAAGACAGGAGCACACCTCAAAGATTCTGGAGGAAACTACCACTAATGGTTCTCCAGCACTGTACAAATGCTTTCACTCTGCTCCACCAAGTCCACACCATCTATCAGAGCAGGGAGACCTGATGCCCTTAATGATGATTCACTGGGGAGAAAACAGAACACCTACAACACTTATTACAAAATAAGAACAAAGTCTCATCTCCTTAGTATTTTCTATACTTAACAATACTGTTTTTTAAATTAAAAGCATTGTGTGAGCATATGTGTGTGCATGTGCACTATGTGTGCATGTGCACATGTGTGCGCATGCATGTATGTATGTGTGTGGAAACCAGGTTACTCCTCTAGATAAGGGACAGAAATACAATTCCCCAAGTATCTCTCCTGCAGGGCAGCCTAGCTGTTTTATGATGTCAATGTTAAGGGGCACCTCAAGACCCTTGGCTTCTTTCAGGGTCCAGGTGAGTGTCGTGTGTGGGCCCTTTCCCAACCACTGTTCACAGGAATTCCAAAGCCTTTCAGCTCAGCCAGCTCCACTCACCTGGCAGACAGTGCCTCGCACAGCCCACATGTGGTGCCAAGCGCTCTATCACAGAAGTCGTGTGCGAGTGCTCCTCATCCTCCAAGCCGGATGTTTGCTGAGAGCTTTCTACTTATCGCCACCTCCTTAGCACCTAAGCTGTGCCCGACAAGCAGTAGTTATCCATTATAGTTTGAGCCTGATTTAAACAGCTGAAACACATGCTATCTCTGAATTAAATGATACAAGACTGCTGATTTAATCTACATCCTATTACCAGGCGCACACAGGATTTATTTAGTATGTGTAGTACCAAGTGTGTGGTTTATTCCTGACACTAATTTATGCTTTTATGAAAATTTCACCGCTTCCAAAGCTCCGTCTGACACATATCGCCCTTGATTCCCATTGCGCCCCAACTGCTTCCTAAGCTTTGCATCCAATGCCAACAGCCTCTCACCTGTAATTACAGACCAATTAAAGCAAGCAATGATAGCGCTGAAAATACACAGGCCACAAGATATGGGAGAAGCAGCTCTGTCTAAAAATTATCAAACACAGACATGGAAGTAGACATTCATCCACTCCCTCCAGGCTCTACTTGACAGCAAATCCTTGTACATTCACCTCCCATCTACCGAGTATCAGCATCAACAGAGCCCGATCCAAGAGAAATGGGAACATAAAAGCTATTTCCAAATACCTGAGTGTCTACTCAACAAAAAGCTAGAAACAGGGCTCACACACACATACACAAAAATAGGATGAACACACATCAAAAATGTATTCAATCACAGGCCAGCCCAGTGGCGTAGTGGTTAAGTTTACCAAGCTCTGCATCAGCAGCCTGGGTTCACAGGTTGGGATCCCGGGCACGGACCTACAGCACTCATCAGCCATGCTGTGGTGGCAACCCACATACAAAATAGAGGAAGACTGGCACAGATGTTAGCTCAGGGCAAATCTTCCTCAAGCAAAAAGAGGAAAATTGGCAACAGATGTTAGCTCAGGGCCAATCTTCCTCACCAAAACAAAAATGTATTCAGTCATTAGATAGGAACCACCAGGTGGTAAAACTGGCTCAAAGAACATTTGAGGAATTATTTGTAGGCATTTGGGGAAATGACGGCAGCACAAGATTGCTAGGTTAGATGTGAAACAGGTTCGTGTTCAAAGGGCCACAAAATCTGAGATTACCTCCTCTATGAACAGAAATCAGTAGCATCCCTATCAGACAAAAATCTGCAAGTGAACATGTAGCTTCACAAAAACTCCACCACTGGCCTTTAGTCAACAGTGAATATGGGGCCAAAGAGCATTACTCCAGACATTGAAACCACATGAGGTAGCTTGCGGACAATCTCCAAGTCCACGCTAAGAGGCACGCTGCCTTCCCCTCGCCCCAATTCCAAGCTCTAAACAATTTTTCTCAGCATAGTGCAACAAGAAATGTGTTCCGGTACACTAAGCTAGCTAAGCTTGGCTGGGGCCCTCCTGTTTAATTTTGAAATAAGAAAAACATACTTTATTAAACAAAAATAAAGGAGGCCTAGCAAGATTGTTTTAAAACAGCCACAAATTCTTTGATGATGCATTCACTGTCCCTGATTCATGGTGGGCTTGTGAACAACAGATGGGACCCCATGTCCCTCCTAAGGCTAGGCCATAAGACCATGTGGCTTCCACTTGGTTGGCCAGAACACTCACCCTGGGAGCCTGGAGATGCCATGTAGGGAGTGCCCCATCCTGAGGGCACCATGCTACAGGGAAGCCCAAGCATCATGGAGCAGCTGCATAGAGGCACACCCTGCAGCAGGTGCAGCCCAGTGTGGATGCAGACAGTGAGGGAAGAAGCCTCCAGATCATTCCATCTCCGAAGTTCAAGCCACCCTAGCTGTTTAAGTCTTTCTAGATGTGGCCCCAGACATCGTGGAGCAGAAACACACTGTCCCCACTGCCTCTGTATAAACTGTTGACCCACAGAATCTGTAAGCATAAAAAACAGTTATTTGAGGCCACAAGGCTTTGGGTCAGCTTGCTATGAGAAAGCGAAATACTAAAGGTAACAGAACTCAAGTGTGGACAGCAGACGTACCACTCTCGTGTTCTAGCTGCAGTCCCTTCAGTCCTCCACCTGCAAGGCCAGCAGGAATCTAGTCTTCACCATGATTCCTGCCAATTCCTGGCCCCCACAAGGCTCAGGCTCTGACCTATCTACTACTTCCACTCACCACTGGGGCAAACCTCATCCTATTCTAACTGAAAACTAGCTCCACCAAGTAATATCTAAATTTTGGAAAATTTGCTAAATATGTGTGGGGTTATGAGGAGGTGAAAACAGGAACAGCTGGTGTGGGCCAGGGTTGTGACCCCGACAGCTTTGGGGTCCCTCAGGATGGCTCTTGGGACTTCAGGGTCCAGTCTACAGGCTCTATGGCTCCAGAGCCAGGACTAGAACCCCTCCCTAGTTTATTTCCACCTGAATCAGCTCATGACCGACTCCCGTGTGGAAGACAGTGCCTGACACTTCCCATCGCCAAGACCCCTGAGTCTGGGTCTGGGAACACAAGCTCAGTGACAACAATCCAAGCCACCTCAGAACCAGTCAGACATGCACACTGTGCACTGACAGCAGGGGCTCCGGGGGCTGACCCACATCTGTAACCCCCTCCAGGTCCAGCTTCTCAGTGCAGAGGAAGCAGGAACAGCATTAAGCATTTACCTCCCCTCCCAGGGCTGGTTCTTTTTCTGCTTAGGAGCCACATGCGCCTCATGTTGACAGGCATAACTGTAGTAAGGGCTCCCTGATTATTTTATTGCCTATACAAAGAGCTTTCAGAATTTACTTTAGATCCTTGGAATGGGGGCTACGTCTAGCTTGCTCTCTTAAAATGCCTCCTCTCTTATGGGGAAAAGAAAAATCAATTGAGAGAGAAATCAAATAAAGGCCATAAAGTACAGCCATCAATTTAAACATTAAAATTTAATAACACACTTTAAATTGAAGACGAGTTAAGTTACATTTTCCAAACCTCTAAAAGCAGCACAGCCTCCGGTGGGAGGGAGTGTGTGCAGCACACCAAAGGCTATTTCTGTAATCGCCCAGGTCAAATAAAGGCTCAAACATCCACCTGGACCAAGGTCTGAACCCAACACTTCCTTCCCTCACAGTCGTCCTCTTCCCACAGCTGTTTGGGACAAGATGTGAGGAGGCAGGAGGAGAGACGCGTGTGGGTCCCCCAGCAACCAGCCAGCCAGAGAAGGGATGAGGCTCCAGCTCAGAGCTCATCCACACCCAGCACCACAGCCGAGCTGAGTGGGAAACGAAACACAACATCAATTCTCACCAAAAGCAGAAAGGGTAGCAAGCTTCCCCAGTGGTGATGCCTGCTGTGGCTAAGCAAGAGAAGCCAGAAATAAACGTTTAACCTCACTTAGACAATCATCACGCCAATGCGTTCAACTCCCCGTTCTGATTTCTCTCTCTCACTAAATAGCTTTGCACAATTCTTCCTAGCGCTAAATGGCAGAAATCTGAAATTACAGCTGCTGAAGCACGATTCCAAATGCAATTTACCTGCCACAGTGTAAGTGTCTCCTTAAAAAGGAAGCTCTGAATTCTAGGGCCGAGAACTGACTCTCTAGTCCATCCTCACACTAGCGAGAAGAGCTGGCCCTGTGGCGTCTGTGCTATGATCGAGGAGGGGGTGTGGGGGAAGAACCTGGTCTGCCGCTTGTTTCATCACAGTTCACGAGCAGCTGCCGGAAGGACTTAACCATTGGAGGCCGCAGACATCTGCCAACAGAACCTGATGACTCAGGTGGCCCATGAAGCCATCCCCGTGGGGCTGATGGGGCAAGTTTATTATAGTCCAGCACGTTGTAAACTCCCACCAAGAGAAGCAGAAGCTGATGCAAACAATGGTTTATGGTAGACTGTGACACCAACATCAAAACCTACCATGAGGAAATCCGGACAGCAGAACACAGAACTGTGTTTTTCCAGGATCTAGAATCTTCTCTCTTGGGGGTTCTCAAGTAGTACTTGACAAATAAATGAAAAGCAATAGTATATATTGGAGTATATGAGGAAGCCATTTGTTTTAAAACTAATTCGTCCTGACGTTGTTTTTCCAAAAGGGCCTGACGTGGCTGTTGAGCATGCATTGTATACTTGCTTTAAATATTTACTATGTCCAAAGACAAGAATGACGTCCCTAAGGATAGGGATGTAACCTCCCCCTTATTGGCATTTCCTTTAGGATAAGCATCTCTCCCTAAACTAAGGATTAATTACTGACCTGCTGTGCTCACCTTGTGACCACTCATCTTGTGACCACCAACCTGCTGACCACTGATCTGCTTTGCCAGCTAAGAATCTCGTGACAATTATAAAAGGGACATTCCTATCATATGTGATGTATGCTCTTTGTTCCAAGACGGTATATAACCACTCTGTACACCCCATTTCTTTGGTGCCTTTCCTTCCTTGGGGAAGGAAAGACCTGGGCTAGTCCTCAGATCTGGTTCATAATACACTCACTCCAATTTAGATTTATAGACTGATTACGGATTATTTGCGTTGACAAACTGATTCCCAAATAGTTACCTTTAACTAAGGCTCAGGCCTTAGCCTTTTACCTCCAGAAAAGGTCAGATGGTTTGCCATATGCCATTTCACAATGTTTATTAAGAATCTACTTTATCCCAAAGCATTGTGCTGCCAACACAGTCCCTGCCAGCTAACTCAACAGGGGAAGTAGAGCATCTGCCCAGGTGAGTACAGATTAGGTAACAAATGAGACATGGGCAGTTCACATAGGTAATTCCAGACATTCAGACCTACTGCATCCAGCTCAGACAAGGAAGGCCTGACAGTGTAGATGTCAGGGACTGAATGCTTGTGTCTCCTCAAAATTCAGCACTTGTAACCTAATTCCCACTGTGATGGTGTTAGGAGGTGGGGCCTTAGGGAGGAGAGTAGGTCACGAGGGTGGACCCTCATGATGGGATTAGCATCCTTGTAAAAGAGACCCAGAGAGCTCCCACGCCCCTTCCTCCATGTGAGGACACAGGGAGAAGACGGCTGTCTGTGAACCAGAAAGCAGGCTCTCACTAGACAGCAAATCTGAGGGCACCTTGGTCCTGGACTTTCAGCCTCCAGAACTGTGAGAAACAAGCACTTGTTGATTAAGCCCCCAGTCTGCGGTACTTTGTTATAGCAGCCCAAACCGACTAAGACAATAGAGAAGCTGAGATGGGGAGAGGACAAGAACAGATCCTCCTACAGTTTCAGACAACAACAATTTAGGATAAGACTGAGAGGAAATCCTAGCTTAAAGAAAGTTCTGATCTAAATGTAAATGGAACCAAGTAGCACATATGCAGAATAGAACGGTGTGCATGTCATCTTAGTAGAAACGTTCCTGAAGAACTGGATGTAAATTATGTTCAGCAAATAGTATTCAAATGCCTCTCAGGCACTTTTATTTTTAATAATCCTTGAGTGAATAATTCTATAAAACCAAGAATCACAGCCTTATTTAGCTCCAGAAACCATGGCTTTGATTTAGATGGTACACATCCTAAAGCTCTGACAGTTCGCTCAAGTGGAGCCAGTGAAAACGACCCTGGTGCTGTTCACAGGTAGGCATGAAGACGCTTCTAAACCAGCAATGCCCTAACTTCCTACTGGGCTTACCAATACCTCATTCAAAACTGAATTTCCACCATTCAAAACTGAAGAACACAGGATACTACATTCCTCAGGGGGTTTTCATTTCAGTAACACTAACTGCAAGAACCAATGATGATAAAACCTGTGGCCCCTAAAGAATGACGCTGAGCTACACCTGAAAACACTTAATCACCATATTGAATGTTGGAGGAAAGGTGGTGCTTGTTTGCTTTGCATCAAACATTCCTAACCGACATATAAAAGGGAAAAGCAATTTGCTCAGCCAGGAAACAAAGTCTCTTCAAGAGGTCCAAAAAGTCCCAAGGAGATAATGCCCTCAAAACCGAGAAGGGTAGTGAGATAAAAAACACTGATGTCATGATGGGCTTGCAGGAATCTCATCGTTACTGACACACGTACGAGAGTAAAATAAGGTACAAGGTCCTGCACAGCATTCCATACTCACATGGGGCCTTTCTTCAATCATTTCTTCAATTCTTTCTAAGTACTAACTAATTCTGAAAACATCTCTGGGAGAGAAAAAGAACTCAGTTGTGTTAAGCCTCTTTCAACAGGTAAAGAAAATGAATGCACAGAACCTAAGTTTCTGCAAAGGCTGAGACTAGAGGTCCAGTACTGTATTGTACTGTTACAACTCTGAGTTTTTTCCCAAACTGATCTAAACTGGATTGAAATTAGAGGGCAAGAATGTACGAGACTTGTGAATCTAGGATTTTAAAGTGAATGGTGTCTGTGATGGTGAACTCTTGATTCAGAACCTGCACAGACAGAGCTCTACGCTCCTGCTCCAAGGACCAGAGACTCAAACATCTTCCTTCGGCGACCTGAGGAACTAAATCCCACTGAACGAGACGAGACAGACCACCTCTACAGTGAACTACGCTCTGTGGTGAACTGTGTCCAGGGAAGCTTCTGATACCTAGATGGATCTCAGCGGTCTCCACGATTCACCCACTTATGCTGAACCAGCTGGGCTATGTACTAACATGTGTAGCTCCTTTTTTTGTGTGGCTCTAAAAAACTTTTCAAACTGGAACCAAGAAAAACCTGTTCCTGTTTACATAATCTTTAGTCAAGAGATTTTCACTAGTAAAATTTCCACTGTGAAAAACACATTTTCAGGAGCCCTGATGAATAAAAAACGCACACATATCCAGCAGAATATTTGTATTTACCTTTGTTCAACATTCCAGGGAACACTTGGGTCTCAAAAGAATAGTAAGGGCTCATCCATTAACAGTAAGTCTGTCTGCTTCACAAACCATGCTGCCTTGAAGCAGGAAAAATCCACACCATCCTGGGTTTGGAGATGACTAAGAGCAGGGATTCTAAAGCCAGACCACCTGGGTCCCTGCCGACTGTGGGACTTGAGACAAGGTACCTAAACCCTTTAAGCTCTAATTTCCTGGTCAGTGAAATGGGGATAACAGTAATTAGCTGCGGGGGGTGATGGGCACAGAATGCAGTGACAGCTGTCAACACGGAACTCACTAGGGGTGCGCAGTAAGCAGTGTTGGCTATCATGGTTATGGACAGGAAATCCCCATCGAGGATTTACCAAAAAAACAAAGACTTACACTTCTATAAAAATCACTGATCTTAACTATATTTGAGATGTTAAGCAATAAATCCTAATTGGGTAGTCATGTACAAAGATCTAGTCCCCTACCCTCCAACCTCTCAGGAGAGCCCCCTCCCATCAGGCCTCCTCCATGTGACAAATCCTCCCTCCCCCCACCCCCAACCAGCTATCAGGATGAGGATGGACTAAGGGCCAGGACCACATCTTTAGGATTTAAACTACAGTGGTTGAGTCAGTGAAATCAGTGCTACTCAAACCTCAATGTCGTAGGGCTCACCTACGATCTTGCTGAATAAATATTCTGCCTTCAGGGGTCCAGAGTGGGACCAGAGGTGCTGCATATCCAACAAGCTCTGGCTGATGCTGACTTTGGGGGAGGATGGGGGCTCAAATGAAAGGGTCATAGAGAACTGAAACTAAATCCAGTGTTGCAGAAAAACAACGCCTGCAGATCAGGTCTCTCAGCTCCTATCCTGGGAGAAAGCTATGCCAAGACCCTCTCAGGAAAGGCCCTAAGCACAGAGAGGAAGGGATCCTCACAGGAGGCAGATCCAGACACACAGGTTTGTGGACCAAAAAACCTGGTCCATTGCCAGGGAAGAGCCAAGGTGCTGAGGATCGTGAGATGCGCAGTTGCGTCTAGGACCTTTATATTCCTCCAGCTGCTGGCCCGAGGCCTCCTGGTAAAGGGACCAGCACCTACAGGCTCCCTCCAAAGCCGCATGCCTGCACTCTGTCAGAGGCTGATGCGCCCAGGTGATGTCCACTGACAAGAGCCCCTTCCAGCTAAAAACTTAGGTTTACATAATAATCCAAACCACTAAAGTAGCTGCATCCTTTAAGCTGCCCCACTCTATACCCCTCATCAATATTTATGGCTTTCCTGTTAATTCACCACATGAAAACAAAAATAAAACTCTACACAAAGTTATACTAAGGAAACTTGTTTTTTCAAAAAGTAATTTAAGGTAGCTTTTTCTAGAACTATTGCCGTTTAAAATGATTTTATAAATTTGTGTTCTAAAATTAGCTTTTATTAAGCCGTCTTCCCTATCTACTAAGACTCCAGAAAAAGAAAAAATAATCATTATGAATTCCAATTTCATCTTATGTCAAGTCAGAAATACAAGTGTTTCCTGAAAATTATAACACACTGATGGAAAAAACTGAAGACGACACAAATAAATGGAAAGATATCCCATGTTCATGGATCAGAAGAATATTGTTAAAATGTCCATACTACCTAAAGCCATCTATAGATTGAATGCAATCTCCATCAAAATTCCAAAGCATTTTCCACAGAAATAGAAAAAATAATCCCAAAATTTGTATAGAACCACAAAAGACTGCAAATAGCCAAAGCAATCACGAGAAAACAAAGCCGGAGGCATCACGCTTCCTGATTTCAAACTTTATTACAAAGCTATAGTAATCAAAACACTGTGGTACTGGCATAAAAATAGACACATAGACCAATGGAACAGAACTGAAAGCCCAGAAATAAACCCCTGCATTTACAGTTCACCAATATTTGACTAAGGAGCCAATATTTGACTCAGTGGGGAAAGGAGAGTCTCTTCAACAATGGTGCTGGGAAAACCGGACAGCCATGCATAGAAAAATGAAATTGTACCCCTATCTCACATCACTCACATAAATTAACTTGAAATGCATTAAAGACTTAAATATAAGACCCCAAACTGTAAAACTCCTAGAAGAAAACATAGAAAAAAGCTCCTTGACACGGGTCTTGGCGATAAGTTTTTGGCTATGACACCATAAGCACAAGCAACAAAAGCAAAAATAAACAAGTGAGACTACATCAAACTAGAAATCTTCTGCACAACTAAAGAAACAATCAGGGAAATGAAAAGGCAACCCATGGAATGAGAGAAAATACTTGCACACCACCCATCCAATAAGGAATTAATATCCAAAATATGTAAGGAACTCATGTAACTCAATAGCAAAAAAAACAAATAATCCAATTAAAAAATGGGCAAAGGATCTGAATAGACATTTTTCCAAAGAAGACATACAGATGGCTAATAGGTATATGAAAAGGTGCTCAACATCACTAATCACCAGGTAAATGCAAATCAAAACCACAAAGAGATTAGAATGGCTATTATCAAAAAGATAAGAAATAACAAGTGTTGGAGAGGATGCGGAGAAAAGGGAACCCTTGTGCACTGTTGGTAGGAATGTAACTTGCTGTAGCCACTATGGAAAACAGTATGGAGGTTCCTCAGAAACTTAAAAATAGAACTATCATAGGATCCACAATCTCACTACTGGGTATTTACCCGAAGGAAATGAAAACAGGATGTTGATGAGATATATACACTCCCATGTTCACTGCAGTATTATTCACAACAGCCAAGACATGAAACAACCTAAGCGTCCTTCGATGAACGAATGGATAAAGAAGATGTGGTATATACATACAATGGAATATTTTCCAGTCATAAAAAAGAAGAAAATCCTGCCATTTGTGACAACATGGATGGACCTTGAGGGCATTATGCTAAGTGAAATAAGTCAGACAGAAAAAGGCAAAAACTATATGTTCTCACTTCTATGTGGAACCTAAAAAAGCCAAACTCACAGAAACAGAGTAGAGTTGCCTCTAGCAACCACCCATCTGTTCTCCATTCCTATGGTTTTGTCTTTTCCAGAATGTCATATGAATGGAATTTTACAGGAAGTAATGTTTTGAGATTGCCTTCTTTTATTCAGCGTAATACCTTTGAGCATCATCCAAGCTGCAGTGTATATTAATAATTTGTTTGTTTTTACTGCTGAGTAGTATTCCATGGTACGGATGTATGACAGTTTGCATATCTATTCACCTGTTTCTGGCATGAATAGAATCTGCTATAAACATTCGAGTACAGGTTTTTGTGGCAGATCAGCTTTCACTTCTCTAGGGTAAAATATTCTGGAGTAGGACTGCTGGGTCAAGAGTTAAGGGTATGTTTACTTTTGTAAGAAACTGCCAAGCTGTTTTCCAGGGTGGCTGCACTTTCTGAATTCCCATCAGAAATGTACGCGAGTTCCAGTTGCTCCCATCCTTGTCAGCACTTGGTATTGTCAGTGTTTTTATGTTAGCCATTTTAACAGATGTGTAAAAGCAGCTCATCATGGTTGTAATTTGCATTTCAGTAGGACTAGTCATGTTGAGTATTTCATGTGCTTATTTGCCATCCTTATATCATTTTTCAATGAAGTATCTGTTCAAGTCTTTTGCCCACTTTTAAATTAGGTTGTTTTCTTAGTACTGAATTTTGGGAGTTCTTTATATATTCTGAATGTAAGTCCTTTGTAGGAGATGTGATTTGTAAATATTTTCTCCCAGTATGCAGTTTGTGTCTTATTTTTCCTTAACTGTGTCTTTTGCAGAGCAAAAGTTTTTAATTTTGATGAATCCCTCTTATTTTTTTTCCTTTATGAATCATGGTATCATGTCTAAGAACTTTTTGCCTAACCTCAGGTCAAGAAGAGTTTCTCCTATGTTTTCTTCTAGAAGTTTTATAGTTTTACATTGTACATTCAGAGGTATGATCCAGTAGAGTTAACTTTTGTATCAGGTGTTTTTCATTTTTTTGCATATTGATGCTCAATGCTTCTAGCACCATTTGTTGAAAAGAGTATCCATTTTCCTTTGAATTGCTTTTGCACCTTGTCAAAAATCAATGGCCATATTGTGTGGTCTAATTCTGGACTCTCTATTCTGTCTACTGATCCATGTTCTATCCCAAGCGTATTTTAATTTACTACTTACTTTAGTAAATGCCTCTTTGTGGAAAAAAAATAACAGTTTTGTCTGGAAGCAAAAACAAATTAATAATGCTCTATATGACATTCTTCTTCTTGTAAGGAAGATGTGAAGCAGCACATCCCTAAAACAGATAAACGCTTTAACAGCTCCCAGGCAAATACACATTAACACTTGAATACATTTAGAGGAGAGCAATTCATTTCAAAATAGTTTCCAAAGGCCATCATTGTGGAACCAATTTCTCCACGAGAAACTCCAACAATTTAACACCACAATGAAATTCATAAAGAACTACTGAAAATCTTTTAATTAAAATCATAATATGAACATATTCTCAGATTAAGATGGTTAGCCCAACACTGACTGGATAATGAATGCCTTCAAGGTGCAGTACAAAGAGATGAAAAACTGAAGGTGGTTTCCATACCAGTAGAATGACCCTGACGTAGCTATCCAATCTGTGGGAAAAACAGACACACTCTCTTTAAATGGTAGGTCCTGAGAACAACTATATAAACCACATTGAGATGCACTAAACTGGAACCAGATTAGTAGCCCCAGGCTCCACCACATGAAGGCCTCAGACCAGACGGCCTCTCAAGTCCATTGATAAGAGGGCTCGAATATTGGGTCAAGAGCAACAGAGGTAAGTAATTATTTGGGGAGACATAAAACCAGTGCACAGTGCAAAATAAGGGTCTATAATAGTCTAGAATAGTGCACTGCCTCAAGTGGATGCACTGTGACTCAAAATACAAGGTTCTCACAAGCACACAAGCTCTGTTATTCAGCCCTAAAAAGGCTGGAATTAATGCTTACACTGATCATCTTCCCTTGATGATGACCCTTGGTGACACAAGGCCTCACAGCTCCTTTTAACCCAAGACGTTCAAGGAAGAACTCTGATGCTGACTCTCTTTGGAGGCCCATGCTCCTTTAAAATCCAGTAAGTCATAAACAATACACATGCCAGCTTTGATCCATTCACATTTAGATTAAACAAGGTAACTCACGCCCTGACTGATCAATAGAAGAGTTTACTACAGAGTCTTTAAACAAACATAGAGCCAAGAAAAGACTCTCTTCTATACCTATTGTAGCATTCGGTACCTGTGAGGTAGATGGGTTCACATTTTCCATCTCTTTGTCTTTAGAGAACTAAAAATCAAATTAAAAATAGAAAGAGAAGAAACCTGGAAACTCTAAATAAATGAGAATCAAATATCTGGCAGTAATCATTTTGATGAAGCATTTATTAGAGGGGAAATATTCCCACCTTAAGACAGTAAAACACACACACATCAACTTGCACAACTAATTGCTATCAAAATGTTAGTCTGCTAGGTCCTCTGTACCTACCATTATGTAATAGTGCAGAATGATACGCTGACCCTCTGCAAACCCACATTTTGGTAGCAAACATACCAGAATGTATTCAAAGTATCATTCCTTTTGAAAGGGCTACCACAGAAAATTATACATTCATTCCAATGAATTAATGGCACAGCATCAAACATTCCTGCAACTGTTCTTTATGCAACCTTTTCCTTCCATCTAAAGCGGCCTAACACAAAATTCATAAAATTCTCCAAGCTAGGAAAGACTTCAGAGATTTCCTTAACTAACCAAAAATCTTCACTGTTGAGGTATGAGGTATGAGGTAAAGTAACATGATTCCCAAACCAATGGTCTTTTGACATGTTATATCTTGTGTCCAATGATGACATATCCTCATTCTGTGAAGGAGTAAATTTTTGTAAATAGTCAAGAGTGAAAGAGAACTATTTCTGGCGAATTAAACAGCAGTTATGAATACAAATTAATGTGCCTGGCTGTTCACATATGGTTGATAAACTGGGCAAAAAGAGATGACAGAAGGGAAGAAATTAACTCTTGTAGCTCAAGAATCTGACCTCTTTAGGAAACTGGACTTAAGAATGGAGCAAACTTTGAGTGTGATGAAAGGGGCAGGAGACTGGTCAGCACTGCTCCTCCTCCTCAGCTGGAAGTGCAGGTCTGCCAGTCCAGGTCTGGTCCCCAAGGACAACCTCTGAGCAGGCACAGTCTCCTTTTCACCTCCCCGGATCCTGGAAGAGGAGAGGGTGGTGGGAAACCAATGCCGTCCTTCCTCTCCTCCTGCTCAACCTTGTCTGGACGGTGCAATCTTCTGGAAACTCCCCCACTCCCGGGAGTAAAGGCTCACTGCCTTTGGCACCCCAGCCCTCGCCTGTCCCATTCTGGGGGCTCAGTGACCCGCTCTCTGCCCCTCAGGCCACCCCCACACCCATGGTCATCCACAGGCATTTGAGGAGGGTCAGATTATACAGTCACAATGCACACACAGAACCTGAGGAAATGGAGGGAAACAGCCTCTTGACCAGCTGGATCCACCAGGAGCTGCGGCTGTTCTTTCCTCACTACGCCTGCTAATCCACCTTAGTCATGGAATCCCTACTTTGTGCTCAAAGAGACCCATGAAAATCGTCCACAAATGGCAGACACCTCAAGCTGAACAAAGTGTCCATTCTTACCTTTCACCTGTCAAGATCAACACTACAACATGGATTCCATGCATTTCGTCACTAAAAACGAAATACTCAGCTACATTTATCAGAGATGCCAGCACTTTTCCATTATTGGTATAATCTGTAAGCCAACTTCTCACCCCCACCCCTGCATTTTTTAAAACCAGTTTCATGGCTGTACTTTTCTAGACAGAACCACCAGACAGTTACCCATTTGGAGGACAAATAACCACACAAGTTATTTTCAAAAACAAAAAAATACCATCAATTTGCACAGAAGCTTCCAAATACCCACTTGATTTGAGCCTTGCAAATAAAGTCATGCTAGTGACTGAATAAAATTTCTCTTTTCATTTATTTACCTTATGAGTTATTTACTTTCTGAGTTAGATATAAGCACAAAGCCCATGAAACAGAAATATGGGAAATATCAAGGGAAAAAGACTTTCAAATAAAAAACTTTAGGTGTAAACAGAAAGTGGCTGCAATATTCTTCATACTTCCAGCCTCCTCCACATTTAAGGACTTCAAGACAATGAAATAGAGACCTGTTCCAGAAACCCACCATTGTTTCATAATCCCCACATGTTGAAGGTGACTTGAGTAGAAGAACAGTAAGTCACCCAATGCCGAGGTAAACACCTAAGGTAGAGATCTACAGCAAGCTGGTTATTGGGAAACTATGTTCCACAAATGGTGAATATTCTCATACAATAAATTTTTACATTTACACTGAAGAACTATGTGCTGGTCTAAAAGCAAAGCTAGAAAACTATATTCAAATATAATTTCACATTTCAAGTAAAGAACAGTGGTCACATAAGAAGAAAAAACATTCATAGCCATATATTTGAGGTATTAGTTAAAACAAAGTTTCTTTCTGTTCTAAATGTGTAACTTCACATTCTCAGATTTCTGTATAATTAACACATTTGCTCAATTAGCAGAAATATTAATAAAATAAGAAAATTTAAAATCAGAGGAGCCATTTGGATGACCTTAGGGTCTACATTTGTGTGTACTTGATTATAAGAAAATGGTTCTATGTATTATCAATAAAATATAACAGTCTTTTTGTATGGCTATAATTAGAGTTCATGTTGGTTCAATGGCAGATTGACAATGTTATCATAATATTCTTATCTTCTACAAAGAAATCCTGACAAACTGAAGCCTTGAATAGACACACCCACATGCCAAGTAATCCAAATGCCCATCAATATGGAAATGAATGAATTATATGTTCACATAACGGAATACTCTACAGCAGTGAAAGCCAAATAAACTAGAGCTATAGGTATCAACTGGGATAAAGCAAATCATATTTTAAGGTCATTAAAGGAACTTACTAAATGGAATTCATCAGTCATAGATGTTTGCTTGAAAAGGATACTGTGATTTAAAAATTACAGTTTTCAAGTTACGATAAACTGACTAGCTCTTCTTGCCTCAGTATATATCTACAAATCATGTAAAAATCTAAAGGCAACTTTAGATTGTTCTGTTTAGCCTTCGAATCCCACAGTTACTGGGGTCTTGAAGGGTTCTGTTTCCTCTGCTGATTTTCCTTCTTAGCCAATCCCACGTTCATCTAGGTTTCCATCCCTTGCCCTCCCTCGTTCAACAACTCCACCTGAGTGGTCTTAGCCTTGTGTTTGCTCAATTCTACCTTGAGGACTCGGAAATCTCCATCTTCCAACCCCAAAGACACCCACATCGGGTGACTGTAAGAACGTGTTTTCCCAGCGTGATTTCATAGCACCTGCTTCCACTCTGGTCACTCTGCCCATATCCCCCTGGGCATTCCTACCTGGGATGCCCCCTCAACTTCAAACACAACTTCCCCCAAACAAAACTCATTATCTCCTTCATTGCCTCCCCCAAATCCCTAATTCCTAGCCTCCTTGTTGAAAAATGATACTATCATCTAACCAATTGCCCCAAACTGAAAAATGGAAAGTCAGCCTTAGTTCTTTACTATTCTTTTCTAAGACCCTCAAGTCACCCCCACTCCCCTTAATTTCACCTTCTAAGTATCTCTCAGCCCAGTCCCTCCTCTTCAAACTCATAACCTGCCATTTGGCCTTCATCATCTCTTGCCTACTTTATTTCAGAAGTCTACTATTCAGGACCATCCTGTAGGCAAAGCTCTCCAACTGTCACCAAAATCATCTTTCTTCAGTGAAACTCGAATGGTCGCTTGCCTGGGTTGAACCATTTAAATGGCTCCTCATTTACAGGATACTGTCCAACTGACTGCACATCTTATCCTTACTGACCCCCAACAAGACCCACTCTCCACTAATCCCCATGATGCCTCACCCAGAATCTACCTTTTCTCTATCACTCAGAATGACCTGCCTCTTTCTGTTGGAATGCACCCCACTCTCTCTCCTTACTCAGTGCTCTCTCCATACTCAGTGTGCCCCACTCTCTCCTTACTCAGTGCCCACCACTCTCTCTCCGTACTCAGTGCCCACCACTCTCTCTCCGTACTCAGTGTGCCCCACTCTCTCCTTACTCAGTGCCCACCACTTTCTCTCCATACTCAATGTGCCCCACTTTCTCTCCTTACTCAGTGCCCACCGCTCCCTCTGCTTAGGCAGTGCCCACCGCTCCCTCTCCTTAGGCAGTGCCCACCGCTCCCTCTCCTTACTCAGTGCACACCACTCTCTCTCCTCATGCCTCGAGCCCTCGCCCTGGAACATGCTACCCTGCTCTGATATTGGGGAAGTTCCACTCTCTCTTGAAAAGTCAGCTCCAGCAATGTCAGGAGCCTTTCCTCTGAGCTCTGCTCACTTGAGGCAAGAATCTAAAGTGACTCAAGTCAGCTCTGCCACTTGCTGGCTGAATGCCCGGGGTAAGGTCCTTAAACTCTTCCAGTTTCCTGAACTAGTCTCCCCATAGATTTGAGGGATTATGGAGAGGACACTGCCTAAACACAGTAAGTGCTGAAGAAATACAGCCTACCCATATATTCGTCTATTACGACAGCTCTATTGCACTGCATTTTAGTTATCTGCCTCAGTTGCCCCACTAGACGTACGATCCATGTGAGATGGATTCTGTCATTCACCTTTGAACTCCCAAGGTCAACCCAGTGCCTGGCATGTAGAGAGGACTCGCTCGATGATTTCTGAAGGAAGTAATTGGGATAAAATGCACATCAGGGTCTACTTTCTGCTGCAGAGTCAAAGCTCTCTGGAGGAATCCCACACGATCTATGTATTAATGACCACAGCCACAGCAGAACAACTGACCTCAGGAATCAATACTCACCAATCTAAGGATTGCTCACTGTTTTCCTAGTTCAATTCATCATCCCAATTCATCTTCACAAAGTAGCTTATATAAATCTTTAAAAGCACATGTACCGAACCTGTTAAAGATGACCAGAAGAGTAGATAGCATACAGTAACTTAAAAAAAAATTCCTGCTGTGTTTTGTAAGAGAATAACCAGAAATGGAGAAGAAAGCATCAAGATTCTGTATCATGTCAACTATTTATAAACAACACTTTTCCCCCCACAAGAGCCCTCTCTTATCTGCACAAGGTCTATAAATTCCCGCATCTGAAACATTTATGAGGAAAAAAATCTATCAGGTATTGTACAACCCCATGTGAAACTTCCCATTTTACCCCACAACATGCCCTGCATGGGCTACCTGAACACAGGTGACTTAAAACACAAGGACACTGGGAGGCCAGTGGCATCATTCATGAGTACTACATGCTTCTGTACAGGACGTCCCCAATTCCTCTTCACACCACTGGGAAAGGTGCATGATACTGTCCCCATCTCGGAGTTAAGAAAACTTAAGTTCAAAAGATCAGACATTTTCTCAAGATCACGCAAGTACTAGACCCCAAGGCAGAGCCCTGAAGCCGGCCTTCCAGGGGTCAAGCTGTATTTACAGTTTGACGGTGCTGACACTGCAGCAGATGGAATCCTGTATCATCTAGGCTTCAACATCTGGTAGCCTGGAAGGCACTAGGGATATTTGCCCTAAAAGTTTAGGGATATTTAGTCATCTGTACTTCCAGAGAATCGGCTACTTTGGGGCTGCCATGGAGAGATATCCAGGACCCAGAGGAGGGAGCCTTCTGAACAAATGGGACTGGGGGTGACCAGGGCACAAGCCACTGACCCCTGTGCAGGGGCTTTAGGGAAAGGGGTGCATGGGAACCTTAGCCAGCGAGCACCCATGACCCCTCCTGGATCCAAGCCAGGTGGGCTGCAGTTCTCTAGAAGGGCTTCTGAGAGAACAGGCTTAACTGGCTGATGAGATAAGGCAGGAAAGTCCCAAATGGCTCTGTTCTCCATAAAGGGTTAAAATCAGGAGGGAGGCATGTGACCCTGGCAGAATAGGAATCAGGAAACCAGACGCCAGCTGAAAGCACTGAGACCCCTCCACCTTTTAAGAAATCCAGCCATCGGGGTGGGTTTGCAGTGAGCGTCACTGATTCTCATGCAATTTTCAGACAGTGATGTTTATGATTGTCCACACCAAGTGCCAGCAATAAATACAAAGAGTCCGAACAGGGACACGGGTCTCAGAGCTTGTTCCCAACGTGGCACATCAACCAGGTTGGAAAGCAGGAACGTGAGCTCACCACTGCTCACCTCCTTCCAGAGCACCCTGCGAATCGTCCATGAGAGAACGGCAACAGCGATGTGGAGTCTCCTACCAGAGCTGTCAGCCATGCTGCCGCAGCATCCACTGTGCACAGGCCGAGGGGACCAGCATCGAGTGGAGCATCCCACCCGCCTGCACACTTGTGGTGTGAGCAGCACCACCATGAAGAAACAACCCTGGGGATTCCACAGACTCGGGCCTGACCTAGTGAGTCACAGGCACTAAGATGTGTTGTGCAGCTGGGGTCCTTTTAGTGCTGGCTGTGGGTGAGGAGGGGGCATCCTCCAGCTCCCTTATGGGCACTCAGAACTCTCATTCCTCCACTACCTCTGCAATCCTTTATCTGGTCTCACAACTCCCTAGAACAAAGCAGGCAGAGTCCTGATGTCATGGCATGAAGATATTTTAAAACAAAACCATTCACACTTTTATTGTTCTGCCCCCCATTGGGTGGAACAAAGCCTAGAATTTTTTTTTTAATTATTATAATCTATCACAGTGAATAGGCTACTCAGTGAGTAATAACTGAGTTAATAAAATATTACTCAAAAAAGCAAAACAAATTTTAATGGGAAAAAAGCCTAGAAACTATAAAATCCCTTACACAAAATAACTTTTTAACCCCAAAGCAGTGACTTCTTAACACAGGTGCACAGATGCAGTTGCTCACCTCCACGCTCTTAACCTACACAGTGAACTCCTGCTTCATCTCTTTGCTAATGATAGAAGCACGGTGTGCATCAAAAGTAACAGGGCTTGGGCCGGCCCCGTGGCTTAGCGGTTAAGTGCGTGCGCTCCGCTGCCGGCGGCCCGGGTTCGGATCCCGGGTGCGCACCGAGGCACCACTCCTCCAGCCATGCTGAGGCCGCGTCCCACATACAGCAACTAGAAGGATGTGCAGCTATGACAGACAACTATGTACTGGGGCTTTGGGGGAAAAATAAATAAATAAAATCTTTAAAAAAAAAAAAAAAAAAAAAAAAAGTAACAGGGCTTGTTGGAAGCAGCTTTCCTATCTTGTGGCCCCAAAGCCCAGTGAGGGATGACCAACATTTGCGAGGCTCGTCCCGCAAGTCCTATGGCTCCCACGACAGGTCAGGGCACCTGCAGAAGCCAGGCCGGCCAGTCCGTCCCACGTCTCTCAGGGTCAGCTGGAGGCACTTGGCTCCATGCACTGGAGTCTGTCATTCTGAAACTGAAGTAGTGCTTTCGTGTTGCCTCACAGCTGACCTTCCAGATGCTGTCGTTTAATCCTTTCTGCACCGGTGGGGAAACCGTGGCCCACAGTGTCAAGGGGAGAACTACTGCAAGGCCCTGATAGAGCCGGCCTTGGTGCAGCCCTGGCCAAGGAAACACGGGGGCCCGTGCAGTGGGAGGCCCTGCACGCACAGCCCCATTTCTGTCTGGGTGCTGACATGAGGAGGGCAGCCCAGGGTAGATGCATCCACAGACCCAAGCCCATGTGCAAAAGTCAATGCCAGACAGCATATGGGCGTTCTGTCATTTTGTCCCCACAGACCCTTAAACCTAAGTAGGCCATCTACAATGACGAGTTTAGCATTGTAGCATACACACAATACAAGCATTTTGTTAGTTTTTTAAAGAGGTTTTATGAATTTTTTTCACATATTGACAAAAGTATTAAGTAATTTTACTTCCCAGGATTGACTTCACAGAGGCCACAGAGACGGAGATGGGCTGGGAGGAGGAGATAGCATGTGTCCTGAGATGATAGGACACAAGCTTGGCCTGAGAGGTCACACCAGCAACGTCACACCCAGATGGCCACTGGAGTTTGCCTCTCCTACAGGCAGGTCACAGCTAGATGGGCACAGAGCAAGTGCCAGCCCTGGGATCGTGTGGTGCTCACGCCCAGAACCTTGTCCGGATTTCTCTAACACCAGAGGCACTCGGTCCACTGCTCTGTCCATCTCTAGGCAGCATCAACTCGAGTGCTTGAGTGACCAGTTGAGGGGGCAGTTCCTTGGTCTGGCCAAGGCAGGCATCGCGGTGGGGTGAGAGGATGCCCACCACTCTCCGAATGTTGATATGCCCCCACATTTCCCAGACCCTACTGTCAGCTGCCACCACTGGGTCTGGTTGGAAGCCGTGACTGGGAAGATGGAGCGTCTCGTCCAGGCTGCAGCATTTCAGGGTGGTGCCTGACCCCAGTCTTTCTTGTCCACTGGAGCAACCTGGAGAACCCCATAGGACTTGGCATCATGGATGAAGTGTCCCTGGGACACTGAGCCACCTCGGAAAGGCACCTGGTCCACCCCATGCATACGCCGGATGCTGTGAGATGCTGGGGTCTGTTTGTGGGCCTGGTGCAGCCCTGTCTATCCTCATGCATAAGTAATCTCTGTCCCCAGGACACTAGAAACATTGCTATCTCCCCTAAAAGCTCAGCTTCCCCCCTGAGGGTAAAGAACTAGGTGTATCCTGAATACAGAGAAGTCACCAGAAATGCTAATTCAGCTGACAACTACGTGCAAGGCATCAAATGAAAAATGACCAGAATGATTCAGACAGAGGCATTTATTGCCATATTCAAGTTCCAGCACTCAAAAGCATATTAAAGATTCAATGCACGAATACTTGGGGAGACAGTTTCAGGAAGTTAAATACCCCAGCGGCATAAAGCCTCGAAAGCCCCCTGTAGGGACGGCGGGTGTCCTGTGAGCTGGCACTCTCCTCGCCTTTCCCACCACCGGACACCAGGGACCACCGCAGGACCGCCACTGAGAGGCCCCCAAGGAGCTCTACCCTCTTCCTTCCCAGCCAAGGAAACATCCTGGAAGTCGACCAGGAGGGCTGTCCTTACAGAACCAACTTTAAAACTGCTCTAATTTTTATCTGAAATAAGTAAATCATCTGAAAATTCCTCAACTTGATTATGGCCGTCAAACACATTATGGCACGCCACACACTGGGGCATCCGGGGCAGTGTCAAGCTCCCTCCCTGAAAAGCCCTGGGAGAGGAGACTATGGAAACTGGGGAGGCAGCTGTCTCAGAATCAACAACCACCGTGGTCACCGCGCTGCCACAGAGTGAATGACCTTGCTCAGGTCAGACCACAGGAATGGAACGTGGGCCTGAGAGAAACACGGGGCCTCTGTTATATACTGCTCCTCACGAGTTTTCCTGTCTCAGGAGCCACTGCTTTATTAAGGTCCAGCCTTCCATTTCCTATTCCTCACAGCCCTCTTCTGAAGTTCTATGCTAATATACCTTCCTCAGGTCACCCTGAACGCCCGTACCCTGTGTGTGTGTGTGTGTGTGCGCGCGCGCGCACGCATACATATATACATTCTGGAAACCAGCCGGTACGTGGTAACGCCCAGCCAAGAAAGCTCAGACACGTGTCCAGCCTGAACTCACCCAGGGCCAGGGCACCAACAGCCTGGAGAAGCCTCTGAGGAGCAGGCAGTGTCCCAAGACATTTGTGTCCGACTCCGGCCCCAGAGGTCAAGGGCTCTGCCAGGAAGCACCTGAGGGTGACACAGGGCATTTCTCAGAACAGTCCCTGCGGAAGGGCTGTGTCCACATCACATGGATTTATATTACATTAAGTAGGGCAGAAAAAGCTAGCGCTACAGGATCAGGGAGTTCTGTGTTTTAAGGTGTAAAAATCTGCTTTAACAACTGGACTCTGAGAGGCCAGCAGAGAAAAACATCGCGGTGCTTGCTGTGATGTACAGGAAAAGCCCAGGCTTCAAGGAAACCCACAATGCTGAGAGCAGGAAATGCAACCTTTTCTATAAAGGGCCAGAGAATAAGTGTTTTGGCTTCAAAAGCCAAACAGTCTCGTCCCTATCACCCAACTCTGTCTTTACAATTCGAAAATGTAGGCTGTGTCCCCATAAAGCTTTAGTTATAAAAACAGGCTGTGGCCACATTGCTGACTCTGGTCTAGAGCAAGGAAAGCTGCTGGCTGGACAGCAGCACCTGAGAGAGTGGATACACGGCCGTGGGGGGAGAACGCCTGCTCCCAGCATGGAGGGGGAGCAACCGAGGTGAGAGAGCGTGTGCTGGCGGTGCGCAGGCTCACTCCCACTGGGGAGGGTGTAGGTGGTCACTGTCCCTGGAGCTTCCTGGATGGGACCAGCGCTCTCCAGAGCATCTGCGCCCACTCACTCCACCTCCACCTGAGGTAGCAGAGAATCCCAACGTGGACAGAACTGACCAGGGAGGGTTTTGTCCATGCTCCCCATTCTGTAGCTCCTTAACTGCCAGATCTGTGAGTTGCAGACCGGTGCAGCTGCACCGGATGACATGCAGGCAGGTGTGAGTCCCAACCAGAGCCGCAGTGGGCCGACCCTCAGGGTCTCGGGAGTGATTTACAGCTCTGTACACTGCAGATGTCCAATAGCAATGTACTCTAACTCTTGCCATAGACATACAAATAAGTTCTGTCCAGCGGAGGGCAGGTCCTCCTCCCCGCGGAAAAGGCAGCTTCTGTCCATTGCTCATTGAGTTCCGTTTTCCTTTACTCCACATAAACTGGTACTTCTTTGATGTCTCCTTTGAACTGGTTGTAAATCTTACCAGTTTTAATAACTTAATAAAATCTTCAACATGTGTTCATTTTATATCTGCATGAGTCATGGTTTTACCTTTTTTGGAAACTTTCTTTTAACAGATGTGACGAGACCAATCCAGCCTGAACCGCTTCTCCTGAGGAACGGCCACGTGTGATTGCTCCCTCTTGCAGACTGTGTGTGCTGCGTAGCCGAGTGTATACAAACCTTAGTAGTGCACGTGCAAGTGCCTCTGTGACACAGCTCAGCTGTTCTCAACATGCCTTTCAGAAGACTGTACAAAGCTTCATGTTTAAGAAAAAATTTGAGTGGCAGATTCTGAACTTGCCTACATATAAAGACACCATCCCCACTACCTGATACTGCAGCTCAGGTAAGTAGCCCCTAAAGGCTCCTGAACAGAGTTCAGCCACTTCCTAGGTGAGTCAACTGACACCTCAGAGAACAGATCAAAACACCTGCTGACATGAACTAAACTGCATCTTCCTTTTCCTAAGTTTTAAAACAAAAGGAAAATACTGCATAGCTGCTGCTTCTCTTACAGATTCATCTGTTACTTAGAGTCCCCATTACAGAACTCTTCAATATTTTACTGGTTCCTACTTCCCCCATGTAGGAAGCCTTTTCTTTCTTTTTTTAATATAAGTATCACATATTAGGTTAAATCATATGAAACTGCCATTTTGTAAGTCAAAACAGTTACATATTGGCGATTCCACATGATTCAACTGAATAAAGTATGATCGTGAACTTTTGAGACATTAAACCATGAAGTAAAGGTTAATATCACGGTAGATATTTATTTCCAGACTAATTCTTTATTGAAGCATTACCTGATCATTTACTTACCCAAGATTTTTGACACTAAAAAGAAGAATAAACAAATACTCTATCAAGAAAACTAAAACAATTAAATAATTTAGCATCCATGTTGGCTCCTTTTTAAAACAAAGCAAGATATAAACTTAAATAACTAGTTACTATCTGTTATGATAATTAGAATTCTGAAAGCAATCACTTTTGATAAATTAACTGCTATACTACATGGATTAGAAGAGGGAAAAGCTTATTTCGAAGCTGACAACGAAAGAGCGGTGTTATATTAAAAAGGGCACAAGCATGAACTCCAAGAGCCTAGGCAGATCACAGGCCCTAACCTCACCGATCAGCTACATGTGCTCAGACTTGAAGCGTGCTCCTCAGTTTCCCTATCTGTCAAAGGGATGATGAACCTTCCCTACCACTGAAGAGTAATGGTGAGATACAAACAATTAGGGCCATGGAAAACAGAAGATCCTATAAACAAAAGATCCTTGTTCTTTTAAAATTAAATTCATTATATTAATATAAATATTTAACAAGTCCATTACAGCCAAGTAACACTTGGTATTAAATTTTCCTCCTTATGATACATATCATTTATTCACCCACTTACTCTATAGATACTTATTCAACTATTAAAAATATTATACATCAGGAGATACAAAGACAAGACAGACATAGTTTCTCCTTGAAAGAAGATTCAAGTCCAGATGGAAAGAAATAAAATACTCTGAACTGACCCACGTAAGGATTCCGTGAGAGGTGCAGTGGTATCACAGAACCTGTGTGAGTTCCTTGTTGACAGCTTCCATGTACATCAGTGCCAGCTCCTGCTCAGAACCCTAACTTTACAAGCCATCATTACCAGCACTGGATAAAGACACAAAGGAACCACCTCAACAAGCTCACAAACAGGGGAGATGAGAGGAAAGCACGTGAGCAGACAAACAAGCAAACCACACTTAAAATTTAGTCCACATACTCAGAGTATTTCCTTGAAGAAAGTCCCCCTAAGAAGTAATATATTGGTTTTCTCCTGGCTCTACGGTCCAGGGCCCTCTACACCTCCCGGACCACTCATACAATTCCAGCAGAAGGAGACACCAAGTGAACAGGACACAGAGGCAAACGGCATTAGTTACAGGAATGTTAAACATTTTTACTGAGTATCAATCAATAATCAATGTTTGCCACAAAAATGAGAATAGTAAAGATATTTTTAAACTATTTAAATGAATTTATTTCATGATTTGCTCCTAATACATAAGACATCATAAAACTAGGCCTATTAATGATTATTATGTAAGCCTTTACATGCCCTTGAACTATTTCTGTCCCTTCATGTTTTTATACCAAATAAGCCTAAGGTTGGAAGAGTAAAAATAATATTACTGACAACAGCTAGGACGACATGAAGGCAGAACTTACACCCATAAGGTACTGACTGACCTCAATTTCTCTCCTTTCTATATATAAAAATATGGAAGAAACGAGGAGTCAGGACTGAGTGGGGACCGGCCCCACCTCCCTGAAGGTCGCAGCTGCTGCCCCCCTCCCCACCCCGCACACACGCTGCAGGACAAGTATGCTCTTCCTTCAGAGCCCACTCCTGCGGCTCCAGAGAACTCATTAACTCAGAGGCACTACAATTAACGTTCCATTTACATCACCGCTTAGGACCACAGTAGGTGTCCTCCCCTGGACACTGTTAGTGCCTACAGTCAAGTCAAGGCTGGAAGAAGCCGACCTGATAACCAGTCATCCCTGAGGAAAACTCTATATGCCCTTCCAGACAAGGAGCCAAAGGTGCCCCGTGAATCAACTTAGAAGAGTAAAGTGTTTAGTTCATACTAAAAAAAGAAAAGGGAGGAGAGAGATTATCAGAGCAGCATTTATTCAAGGAGGTACATGCTAGCACTAGTCTCTGCCCCACAGGCATCTCCCTTCTCATCCCTCCAGGGCAGCAAGAAGCATGCTGCCCTGCCTTTCCAAGAGACACCTAAAAGGAGCACAAAGGCTTTGGTTCAAACTTCTAATCAATCAAGAATCAGAACACAGGGCCGGCCCCGTGGCTTAGCGGTTAAGTGCGCGTGCTCCGCTACTGGTGGCCCGGGTTTGGATCCCGGGCGCGCAACAACGCACCACTTCTCCGGCCATGCTGAGGCCACGTCCCACATACAGCAACTAGAAGGATGTGCAACTATGACGTACAACCATCTACTGGGGCTTTGGGGGAAAAAAAGGAGGAGGATTGGCAATAGATGTTAGCTCAGAGCCGGTCTTCCTCAGCAAAAAGAGGAGGATTAGCATGGATGTTAGCTCAGGGCTGATCTTCCTCACAAAAAAATAAAAAAATAAAAATAAAAAAAAGAATCAGAACACAGACTTTCCCTCCCTCAATCCAATGGCCACCTCCACAAAGCAAACGTACAATTATGATACACATTTCCCATAGGAAACAATCCAAATCTCACTCAGGCCCCATGGCGACAGAGTCAATAGAACACTGGCCCTGGGAGCTCCTCATGCCCTCTCACCCCCATCTGCTGCGCCAGGGAGACTCCTTCCTGTCCCCCACCCCTAGGGCCCACTGTGGCCACACACACTCTCCTTGATGAAGTCACTCATTCCTCAAATCCAAAGCAATGAAGGGCATGCAGGCTTGAGAGAAAACCCACACCATGGCTAGCTTAAAGTGTGAGAGTAACAAAGTATGAATCTTCATTAGATGTCTAAATGTGATGGCATATGAAGCAGAGTAAGTACTGGAAGCCAGGCTAGCAGTGGTTGTAGGTATCTTTGACACTATTAGTAAATTTGCACAATTTATTTTAAACCGTCCCTGGCAAAATAAAACTGTAGATACTTGCCTTTCTGTCAGAAGTAAGGAGGACCTCACTACGGGCCACCCCCAAGGGCATCTTTCAAGGCCACGGAAGTTTCTGTATCACAGCAACATGGGTCCCTCATCCCCGCTTCGTAAACTGAAGTGACAAGGGCCATGTAAAACCAGGACCCCAGAAATGAAATAAGTAAAGAAGGAACAGGTCAGCCCAAACTGGGCTCCCCAAACCACAACCTTTTCTGGTTGTGAACCGAGTTCAGAGAGCCAGAATCCCTGACTTCTCTCCAAAAGAGGGCAGAATAAATGCCATCTCCCCCTGGTTATGGGGAGACAGCAGCCTCTCATCTCCTGATTCCAACAGAAGTGACACTACTGTGAAATGGTTAGAATTAGTCAACCACACAGAGAACAGGCTGAGGACTTACTAAGACATCTCATTTGAACACAACACCCAGCAAAAACAAAAGTTAAAAGCATTCACAGAAATGTCAACTCATTCATGTGCAATTCTCCTCCTATTATCTGTAAGATATTTACAAACACATCTGGTGAGCCACTCTTCATAACCACAAATCAAATCCAAAACTGCAGAATGATAAAGATCAGGACGAAACTAAAAGGAACAAGTAATAGGTCAAGAACAGACCAAATCAGATCAGAGCACAATCTTATCACCGACTTTACAGCTGAAGGAAGAAACAGTGGACCTGCTGGCCACTCCTTGCCAACCAACCGCCCAGTGAGCTGTTAATCAGTAGGTCAGTGATGAAAAGTGATGTCATCCAGGGCAACGGTGAAAAGTTAACCTGGAAAGGGCTGAAGGAATTCCCAGGTCATCTAATCCAGCTGCCTCACCTGACAACTGTGGGCCAATAAGCCCTGAGTCACTGGCCCAAAGTCCAGTGTAAACTAAGGGCAAACCCAGGACTCTACCCCAGGGTCCCCGACTCCATCCCACTCACCTTCCATGTCTCTTCCTATCACATGTTGTTTACCAATACTAAAGAAACATAAAAGTCATGAGTTTCAAAACTACACATTTAAATTCTGAGCATGAAATACAAGCTAAAAAAGTAAAGATAAATGGCAAGAAACTTTGAAAATTAACCTAAATATAGTTGACTGAATACCCAAACTTAAAAGTAATCTTCCAAAAGGAGATCAGATGAATTCAGCCTCAAGTATTTTTTAAATTTTCACTTAGGTTTATAGAGTGATCTAGTTCCTTTTTCCCTTTTAATACACGAATTATCCAAAAAATAAGTAGTTATTTCATTTCTGGGAAAAGGCTAAAATCATTTTTAAAGTTTCTACCACAAAACAATTATTCATCTCTCTCTGCTTTTTAATAAAAGGGGTATTCAGCTTCAAGTGTCTACAGTACATTTTTTGTTAAATAGCATTTATGTCAACAGATGAAAATGTCAAGAGACACTTGGTCTACGCTTTTAGAACCCACGGAACATGTTTTAACAGCAAAGGGAAAAGATACCACAAAGCGTAGACCACCTAAATATTCTGTCTTTGCCTTCACCCAGAAAAAAAGCCAAGGAAACGCCCCATGTCCACCAAAACACCAAGGAAAAGTATCCCTCACACAACTAGTTATTTTTAACCACTTCCCTCTAATTGCCATTGCTGAACAAAATCTGCAAGAAAATTTCAACATATTTAGCTTTTTATTCCAGCGAAATTAGCTGAAGAGTTTATAAACTTAGACATAGTTTGAGCATCTTTAGAATCCAAATATGGGCCTCTAGCAGAAATAAACACCTCTTATTATTAAGAGTATTCTAAGCTTTTCCAGAATTTTCTTTAGGAAGTAAATCCATAAAGTTTCTGTCATTAATCATACCCATAAATTTTTCAGTAACTATTTTGGAATGCAGAGATTGGGCAGGGAGGCACGTTTGTACAGAAACTACACACATTCCCAAATTCTCCTCTCACAAAGATGAGCCCTTTTTTTTAGGACTCAGATGTGAGTATGGTGGTTGTCTAGTTTTTGAGATGAAAGGAAGGGGCTGGGTTTTTAGAGCACAAACAAACATCTTTATCACGAAAAACAACACTTCATATATGGAGACTTGCCTTACCAGGTACCTGCTCAATCGGGAACACAGTGGGAGCTCCAAGTCACCACCTGTCAGCCAAAACACGCAGGAGAGGTACTTTCATGAGTGCGGCTGTAGGATGTTACAAGAGTGCCGCCATATGCTTTTGGGCTGGCTAGTCTCCAAAGGGGCAAGAGTGGCTGCGATTCAGTCTGTGCTCCACACCCAGAGCATGTATCCCCACGCAGGGGGCTGCAAAGGGGCAGTGGTATCTTCACTAACAAAGGTGTGTTCATGGGTATACAGCCAACCTTTAGTGAAGGTGCAGAACTAGAAACCATAAGCAGAAAGCAAAAGGGAAACCTTTTGATTCAAATGACTAACAGTTGCTCAAGTCTGAACGGAGTTTACGTGGGAAACGGAAGGTCCAGGTCACTCTATTCATTAACAGAAAAGCTGCAGACCCACCTCTTCTACATGAATCTCAGAGAGGCAGCAGAGCCTACTGGAAGCCCACCCAAGACTGCTCCGATTCCACTCTTTACTGACTGTGTGACCTTGCTCAAGGCACTTCATCTCTTTGACTTTCCTTTCCTCACTCAAAAAATGACAGTGATACTAGTACCCCGGGTGGGAAGGCTGCAGGATTACAGGAAATAACATAGGTGTAGGGCGGAGTGGAGTGCCTGGCATGCATGAGTTTGTGGCCATCTTTGGTGATGGTCTGCATAACAGCTGGGCTGTGCTGTGAGCCCATAAGATCACTTCCAAACCTGAGCATCCACAACTTGCCTAAATCTGCTCATCTTAGACTCGCATTGACCCCAATATCCAGGAGGAAGAGCTGAACCAGGAAAACAATATTCTGTGAGGTCAGAGTGGAGAGAACGGTTTCAGTGAAGAGCAAGAAGTCCAGGAGGGAGATGGACCACAGCCACGTGCCCCAAGGGGAGCTCAGAACTGTTGACTGAGGGTGGAGAATGGGCTTGCCACAGCAGACAGATGGAGAAAATCTGGAATGAATCCTAAAGTTAGCATCCATTGAGCATCACCATCAGTCACTGTCAACTTGGGTACTGAAAGTCTAGATAATTATACACACTTCATGGCTTTGGGCACATAACAAAACTTTTACCCTGGTATTTTTGTTCCTTAGTAAAACACAGCTCAAATGTGGGAATGTTGCACATAGCCAATATTCGAGGTGAGGTGCACATTTAAGTAATTACGTAATGACCAGAACATTCCAATTTGATAACATGTGAAGAAATATTACACATTTAAGAATTTCAGGTAAGGTTATCACAATAAGATTGTTTTCCAGGGATATTATTTTTATGCATTGAGGCATGAAGAGGCTATCACAATGGTCCAATGTGGTGATGGATGGACAGAATTTGGTCCATCTCTCAGGATGTGTGGATAAGGGAAAGGCAGCAAGCGAGACTGACTACCAGGTTTCTAATAAGTGACAGGGCAGACGCTGCAGCTGTTCAAAGACACGAGGGAGGCATGAGGAGAAGGTGAGAGGAGGTCAGGCTGTGGTTTTCAAAGGTTTCAGAGCATTTCACAGACAAACCCAAGGGCAACTGAACAAATGGTGTTGCCTTTGTATTACATATAGCTCATGCTTCCAGGCTGCCATCGGGTCCAGGCAGCCTGCCCACCGGTTCTTGGCACCTCCTTGCCCTCTCACCTCTGTTGTGCAGCCGAACCCTGCATTTCTCTCCGGGACTCAGGGAAGTCTCTGATTCCTCTTTACTCAAGGATCCGCAACTATGGAAAAGGAGTAAAGCTTGAAGGAGCAACAGCCATGAAAAATAGTAAAAGTTCATGAATTGTGTCTCTCTAAAGTGCTGCAAGATTTGGGAGGAACTGATTTGACTGTTACGTCACCTGAGGGACCAGCCAGAGCAAAGACCACAGGGCTAAGCCCCCCCTTCTCAGCCAGGAGGCAGATGCAATGTGCTGTGGACTGAATGTCCATGTATCCCAAAATTCATGTGTTGAAGTCCTAGCTCCCAAGGTGACAGTATTAGGAGGTAGGGCCTCTGGAGGTGATGAGGTCATGAGGGTGGAGCCCTCATTAAGGGATTAGTGCCCCTATAAGAAGAGGCTAGAGAGCTTGCTTCTGTCTCTGTGTTTCCCGCCCCACCACATGAGGACACAGTGAGAAGACAGGCGTCTATGAACCAGGAAAAGGGCTCTCACCAGAACCCAACCGTGTTGGCACTCTGATCTTGGACTTCCAGCCTCTAGAACTGTGAGAAATAAATGTCTGCCATTTAAGCCCCAGTTGGGGGTATTCTGTCACAGCAGCCTGAGCTGAATGAGACAGCTGGATGGGGCCCTCTGTGTAGGGAAGCCACCTGACTCCATCAACCTCTCCTCATCGGCTGGTCACAGCACTCCCATGCCAAGAGCCCTTGTGACCACAGACTTCCCTTGGGTCCTCCTTCTGACTTCTCTGACTACACTTTCATTAGAACACTAAGTAAGATTATTTCTTAGGTGAGTTTTGGCACAATCTCCCCTGCCTTCCTCTCCAGCCCCAGAGAAGTGCTGCTAATGAGAGAAACGGCCTGAGGCCTAGAGAGGACTCAGAGCAGAAAAGACAGCACTTGTGTGATGGCCAGCAGTGAGAAGATTCCCAGGACCCTCAGTTCTTCACGCCTCACAGTGCTTTCACACAGTATCTCCCTTTAGTCTTACAACTACCTGGTGAAATCCGAACAACAAATACCGGTATTGACAAGCAAACACGGTGCCTGGCACACAGCAAAGCAATTCTACAACTGAGTCAGGACTACAATAGGACCCAGGTGTTTGACTCCTCATCAAAGCCCTTTCGATAGCAGGGTTGGATAATTAAATTGAACTAATGTTTTCTAAGGCTTATTAAAAAACTAACTCTCTCAGGTACAACTTTCCTGTATGATGAACCACATATCGGTGACCAAAATTTATAGCATGTTACATATTAATATGAGAAACTGTGCACTGCTGAAAGACTACTCGACCTTCTGGTGTTCTGGTGTGCCCTGAAATGAACTGACCGTGTTGTCTACATTCGCTTTACTTCCTTGTGTGGTTACCACAAGGCTCGCTTCTTTTCAGCCAATCACCTGCTTTATACAACTACATGAGTTTTAAATTATAACACTTTGATTGCTTTATACAAAAAAAAAGTCATACAAATGGTGTCACTATTACCAATCCAAAGATTCAGTAAATTTCCAGATAATCAGGGAAAAATTGAAAATAAAGCTACGTTAAGGTTTACAAAACTCAACAATAGCTTAAAAATACACCCATGCTTCAAAAATCACCATTCCCATTTTAGATATCTAAAATGCATATAAGAAAAGTAGAAATGCTCTCAATTTTGTAATCACAGAAACTACACTTTTAGAACTACAACAGTTTGTGGTTCCAGATGGATGTTGTGGATGGCTCACTTGATTTCAATACTACCTGAAGCTGGAAAATTAAAAATACACGTCTCAGGTTTCCGCAGCATGAGGGCTCCCCCTCTTCTCAAACACAGTCAGGAATGCCGATGTGGGGCAGAGGATTCCTTCCTGCCCACTCTGGCTGTTCTCTGTCGAAAGCTGCATGCCAAGTAAAACATCTGAACTTGAGAAAGAGAGACTTTAATTGAAGGGATCACTGAGGTGGAGAGAGGAGACTACTACAATCAGGAGAAAGAATGCTGCGACCCCAAGATCTGCCAGCATCTCAAGGGTGAGGCAGAGACGGTTTCTTAAAGGGAGGAGTAAGCAAGGCTGGTGGGGACCTGGTGTGGGGAGTGGGATGGAAGGCAGCCTGGTCAGACACAAGTCAGAGAAGGTTTTACTCAAGGCCAGCCTGTTCCGGGAAGGCCCTTGAGAAGGGACTGCTTGCTGGCTCCGAGTTTGGGGGTGGCAGTGGGGGTAAGCTTAACCAAAGTTGGGTTAACAAGCATTTTGCTCCCATTGATCAGCAGGCCAGCAGCTCAGCTCATCGTTGATGAGGTAAAGATAGGAATTTGGAGGGTCTGGGCTTGTCGCAGGTAAACAGGGGCATCTCGGAATCTTACCTAGGTCATATGGGCAGGCGGGTTCTTTGCAGTAAGCAAAGGGGGTGGGAGTACTTCTTAGCCAACCTGTCTTGCAGGACACAGGGCTCAGGAGACCTCCATGGTGTCAGACATCAGGGTTTTTACCATCTAGAGAACATCCCAGCACTCCTCTCAAGTTCATCTGAGCTCTCAAGTCACATTCCTCCTGCTAATGTTTCCAGAAAGGTGTCTGCATCTTGAACTAACCCCAACTCATACAAGTCACTTCCTATTTTCCTTTCACAAGAACATGCAGAAGAGAAGGACACAGTTCTGCAATAGCGACACCACCACAGTAGCCCTAATATTGCAGCACAGTAGCATTACATCATTAATCACTGTTTCTCAATGGGCCCAGCACTTAAGGGAAACACGAGAGTTGTCAGTGGAATTCCCTGGAGAGTGGAGTGGGGTTCAGCAAAGACAGTTCCACCTAAACCTGAGCGCTGAGCCTTTCCTGCAAGACGGGAGCAAAGGGGCATGGGGCCCTGTGCCTGCCACCTTTCTAAGCTCACTTCCCATCCTACAGTGACAGCCGTGGTGATAAAACCCATCAGACAGGCTGTGGGAGAGTTAAGAGTGCTCTATGTTCAACGATTGTTAGCTCAGTAACAATTAACCGAGAACTTGTCCTATACTCTATAAAACAAAATAAAACCAGCCCTATGAATGCCCTATCACCACCAATTTGTTTGCAGAAATGTCCAGTGTTTGCATTTAAGTTCTGACATGTCAATTAATATATGAAATCCATGTGAAATTATTTATTACAAAGTATATAAAATGGGAAAATAAGAATGTTCAGCAAACTATGCAATTTTCAAATAGTAAAGTGTGCGAATTCTGTATCCCACTACTCAAACATGGATTAATGTGGATTCAAGACTTCTTTCTATCTCTGATATACTTTGATTTTTTATTCTAACACTCAATGTATAAAAGCCTAGTCTCTCAGTGACATCTGAACAAGTGTTTCCAATACAATATATGTTATTAACAAGACCAGGCTATGTGACTGTAATGTAATTTTTTTAAAGGCTCAAATAATAGATTCAAAGAAGATACACTATTTCTGTGCAATTTTCTTTTCCACCATAGTTTAAATACCGATTATTTCCTAGAAACCACTTCTCATTATAATTTAAAGCACATAAAAGGCTGATACAACATAGTTATTTTTAAAAGACTCAGAGGTAAAGAACAGAAATGCTGTATTAATTTCCTATTGCTGTTGCTGTAAAAAATTACCGGAAATTTAGCAGCTTCTAACACCACAAATTTATTCTCTTTCAGCTCTGGAGGTCAGAAGCCTCACCTGGCTAAACTCAAGGTGTGGGCAGGGCCAGCTCCTCTTGAGGCTCCAGGGAACAGTCAGGTTCCTGGTCCTCTTCCAGCTCCCAGAGTCGTCACATCATCCCAACCTCTGCTTCCGCTGTCACGTCTCATTCTCTGACTCGGACCCTCTTCCCTCTCATAAGGACCCCTGTGACCACACTGGGCCACCTGGATAATCCTGGATCATCTCCCCATCTCAAGATCCTTAATTTTGTCACATCTGCAAAGTCCCTTCTGCCATGTAAGATGACATGTTCACAGGTTCAGGGGATCAGGACACGGACGTCTTTAGGGGCCATTATTCTGCCGACCACAAACGCTGATAAGCAAAAATTACTTAGAGAATGTCTGCAGTAATTTTCTGTTTAACTTTTAAATTCAGGACACAAATATTACATCACATGACAACTGTATAATCACCAACAACACAGTCATGGAAATATCAACCAATATGACTAAATCAGCCAACCAGTAAGTACTGAGTGCCTAACATACTTCCAGAGCTGTACCTGGCGTGGAGAACACACATATGAACACACAAACACACATCAACACACGTGCACACATACCTACACACACAGAGAGACTCACTCCAAAAATTTAAAATCAAATATAAAGAGCTTTCAACTTTAATGCTCTAACCTCTTTACAATAAAACAGCCACTTGATTATATAAATTTTTATAGTTTCGGGTTTCTTTTTTCTTTTTAATGTAACTATCCAAAAAAAAAAAAAAAAGGTTTATTTCTCCATAGTTACAGAAATGAATTTCCTCCACAAAACATGTTTCTCAATTCTATTGTCCCATGTGAACTAAAAAGATGTATTAAAGAAAAACGACAGCAACTATTTAGTTAATTTGGGGGGTTTGCTGATGACTTGGCCAAGCATGATTTACTCCTGGCCAATCAGGGAGCAGCAACACCAAAATTGAAGGAGCGGGAGGGGGTGGTGAGTTTACACTTAGGACCAGGCCATATAGTCTGGGTTTTTTTTCTGGCAAATTGTTGGCTTGCTCCTTTTCCTACACATTCTCAGTACCAGTCTCTTACAAAAACTAGACCTCAAGAATGCTGAAAAGGCCATCAATATCTGAAAAATCTACAAAGCACAGGTAAATCAAAAGCCAAGACAGTGAAATTGTTTTAGGGCAATAGAGAAGATTTAAGCAACAAGGAGAGATGACTGCCTGCCCGAGGCTTACAAAAGATGTGCGACTGCCTGCCTGACGGCCTGTGGGGGAATCAGTTCTCTAGGTGTTCTTCAAGGTGAGCCTCCTGGCGCTGATGTTACCGAGAAGCACAACCTCCTCCTTTTGGTGCAGAGGGTCAGTGATTCTAGTGTCATCAGTGCTTAAACATGGAGCATTTTAGATCAAAGCAATGTTTTCCTCTTAAAATGGGGAATCAGGGCAGAACAAGTGGATTTCGACATCTCAATTCAACTACAGGCTTTGGGGGATCTTAGGAAATCATGAGAAGCCAAATCTATTCATTTCACCATAGATGCCAGAATTTCCTGAAACAGTCTTTCAATTTGCCACTCAGAATTCCCCTGCCAAATCTAATAAAGTCTAAATTCCTCACCAAAAAACATCACCACCACAGATAAGATCAACTGATGCCCTGCCCTCAGCATCAGTCTAAATACATAAACTATTATTTGCATAAGATTGTTCCTGAGGCAAATTCTCAGCAGAAACTAGAAACCATGAAATTTCATTATCCCCATTTTAGATTTGAACGTGAAGGTTGTTACAGAATCAGGACTCTAGTACAGAAAACGAACGTTTTAAAGTGTGACGTGTTTTACTCTATTCTCCACCTTTGTTCTGGATAGTGATACCCTTAAAACTACTAACTTAATAATTCACCAATACATGCAGCCAAAAAATAACGTACTGATTATGCAATAAAAATGCCTCCTTAGGAATTTCTATCATACCAACATGATCAAACTAAACAAGGAAGCCTAGAATGCTATATAAGGCCAGTGAGGGGGGAATGTTCTCCATCAAACAAAACAAAACAAGAAAAACCTGTGAGACTCATGCACGAGAAGGGAAAAAAAAAACACTACAATGGCTCAGTCTCTCAAGCCCAGGGCATCACAGCTCCCCTTGGAGAGCGCACCCTTTCTACACACTCATCTTTCCAGGCCCATCTCAAAAGGTCCCCATTTGTGAACCCCCTACCATGAAAAATTAACCACACCACTTCCAGTCCCCACAGCACTCAAGTCTGCACCCTGGCTCCACGCTGGGCTATTATGTTGGAGCGACTGTCTTCCTAAACGGGACCCCCTGGGGCCTGCTGCGGTGTGTGGCATTGGGAGGCATCAACAAATGTTGAGTGAAGATTCGTAAAACAAGTCCATCCTCTTCACTCTGCTTCCGACTTCTAAGTTGTCTCTTCAGCAGGAATTCTGCGTAAATGAGGAAGGGATGCCATGTCAGACCTGCTTGCATCCCTCAGCTTGAGGATATCGGCCAGCTAAGAACCACTTGTCAGCTCTCAAGCTCCATCCACTCACACCATGTAGAGCACCATGTAGACCCTGCAGCTCCATCCATGCCTCAGGGATGGACCTGCTACAGCCACCACGGTCAGACAGGGAACGCTCCACTGCCCGGCATACTTCTCTTCTGGGATTTGGGATTCTTGTTTACTAGGAAGAGGGTCCGCTACTCAAGGACTCCTTGCTAACCCCAAAAACAAAACCCAAAACCCCCCTTAAAGAACAATGTTTCTATAACCTCAGAAACCAGACCCATCCTAAAATTGGAGAAGACGCACACACACGCATTGTGGGCTTGCTGATTTGTCAATTGCATCAAATCATCATAGTTTGCTTCCACTTTGGTGCGTAAAGCTGGAAGAGCTTTATCACGGTAAACCAGACTAGAGTGTGAAGAGGTGTTTCCAGGCCATTATTTGCCAGGCAACCAGAACACACACACACAAAAAAACAAAAAACAAAAAACAAAAAACCCAAACTACCATGTTCCTATATTCACAGACATGCAAGAACGTAGTCTCCCACACACACGCGCTCTTTGCCAACAGATAACAATTTACAACAGACTTGTGTTTTATGAGCCCTTAATCATGCCCAGTACGGTGCCAAGCACAGAGCAGGCCATATAACGTCCTATTTACTCTAATTATGTCCTTCTGTCCAAAGGAAGAGGTCACTCAAGTCGTTATTAAGGTTTTTAAAGCTCTAGAATGTCTTCACTCCTCCTGTTCATTCCAGGAGGCCTTGAGACATTATAGTCAGAATCGACCTCTCTCTTGTAAAACAATCCACGCGTATGCACAACTCTTAAACATAGGAAGATTCCACCTCTAACCTATTTGACCATTTTGTCCTGAGAAAGTAGTTAACAATTCACTGAGCTAAGACAAAAACACAGTTGGGATTACTACAAGGACACATTCAAGACTCAGCAGTCCTTGACCATGTGTTCCAGGAGCTGACTACATCAATCCCCTTTCGGGTTTTCAGTTCAGACTTTTCACAATCATGTACCTCTATGATATCACATAAGACTGTCTCCACTTATGAATAATACTATGGCTGCTGTCTTCATCAACAGAGACACAGGAACCTCTTCTCAGACAAGAATCACAATTTATAATCCTCAAAATGGAGAAGGAAAAGAATCTAAAATTAGATTCTTAGCATTCCACAGGTTCAGACAAAGCCAAAATAGGTTTATTAAGCCATTTGTGCCATTCCCACTAAGATATATGAATCTGTGGTGATGACAGTGACTCTCACTACAATCTCATGGGGCGAGTGTCCCAGAGGCAGATGCTGGGCTCACAGCTGACGGACACCGCTGTAGGACTGAAACCCAAACCCTTGGGTTCTCACTGAATATACACAAATGCTCACCAGTAAATTTTTTTTTTCCCCGTGAGGAGATCAGCCTTGTGCTAACATCTGCCAATTCTCCTCTTTTTTTGCCGAGGAAGACTGGCCCTGGGCTAACATCCGTGCCCATCTTCCTCCACTTTATATGGGATGCCGCCACAGCATGGCCTGCCAAGCAGTGCGTCGGTGCGGGCCCGGGGTTCCGAACCGGCAAACCCTGGGCCACCTCAGCGGAGCACACACACTTAACCACTTGCGCCACCGGGCCAGCCCTCACCAGGAAATTTGATATAATCCTCCTCCATCTCCCTCCCATGACCTGAAAAAGAACCCACTACACACAGAAAAAGATCATCTCAAAAATGAATTAGTACTTGCCTTCGATTCTGGACATTCAGAATAGACTTTCTGGTGATTAAACCTCTCCTCCAACCCGCTGCATATTCTCATACAACACAACACAAATAAGTTCAGTATACAGAAGACCTTGTATAAAAATATAATAGTTTCGAGCCAGCCCTGATGGCCTAGTGCTTAAAGTTTGGTGCGCTCCACTTCAGCAGCCCAGGTTCGGTTCCCGGGCACAGAACCATATCACTCATCTGTCAGTAGCCATGCTGTGGCGGTGGCTCACATAGAAGAACCAGAAGAACTTACAACTACACACAATTATGTACTGGGGCTTTGCAGGGGGCAGTGGGGGAAGGAAACTAAAAAAAGGAGGAAGACTGGCAACAGATATTAGCTTAGGGCGAATCTTCCCCTGCAAAAAAAAAAAATATATATATATATATATAATAGTCATCATTACAATGACACAATTACTATATCAGTTACCCTAACGCACAGCACATTTATTAAAAGTATGATTAACCTCTTCCCCTAAAAATCTTAACATATTCAAAATAGAAAACTAATTCCTGTATCACGAGCATAATTCCTCCATCATCATTCTTTGCTATTACACTCATAACAACAAAAGTAATATTGCATCACAAAAGGAAGAGGTAAGAACACATGTAGCTATTATGACTCACTGCTCTAAATTTAACATAAAATAGCTAAAAATATCAAGAGACAAATATGATTAGAACATATTTAACAATCTCCATCTAAATTAAAGTCATTGTTTAAGCATTGTGACCTTTTCTCTCATTACACAAACTTTCTGAAAGCAAACTCTAGAATTAACAAGAGGACAACTTTTTCTGGTGACGGAATCAGGAAGAAATTGGTGGAAGGTTGTTTCCTCAGCTGTCAGGAACTTTTCTCTTGCAAAATATCATAGAGAGGGAAGGATCCAATTGGTCTTTATATTCACTTACACTCCAGCAAGCAATACTGAGGCTAAATAAATATTGGCAACATATTGTATCAAAGCCATTTTTTAAAATTAAGATCAAAAGCAGTTTCCTTAATGAACTGTAGCGCCCACAGTGTCTTTTCAAAACCACTTCATATGATTTAAGAATTAACTCAATTCACAGAGCCAGCCTGGTGGTGCAGCGGTTAAGTGCGCATGCCCCGCTTCGGGCCCAGGGTTCACAGGTTCGGATCCCGGGTGTGGGATCTCATGCTGTGGCAGCCTCCCATATAAAGTAGAGGAAGATGGGCACAGATGTTAGCCCTGGGCCAATCTTCCTCAGAGAAAAAGAGGAGGACTGGCATCTGATGTTAGCTTAGGACTAGTCTTCCTCACAAAAAAAACGAATTAACTGAATTCAGAAACAATATAAGTCATCCTTTTATCTTTGAAATAAGAGGATAAATTTTTTCCCCCAAAATATTTTCTCTTTCTTTCAAATGATTTAGTTTAATCTTAGGTTGAGAGTATTTAACAGGATACTCCCATGTTCCTTGACTTCTTAGAAAATAAAATATATCACCTTGCAAAGACCAAAACACTAGGTGAGAATCCCATAGTTTAGCCAGGTTTAAAAGCATAATAAAAGGGAGTAAAAATCCAGCTGCAGATTTGGGTTTCACCGGAACACTGTGCAGTTTTCACCAAGACTGCTACTTGGTCAAATCCTGATGGTGTATGAATTAGACAGAAACCAAACTGTCCATTCTATAGCTGCTCCCTGACTTTGTACTGATGGAAATCTGCATGTGCAGAGGAAGGTCACATTCCCTTGGGGGCTTTGCAGATACCCGGCTTGAGCTAGTTTTAAAGTGCCTAACATTTTCCGAATATAAAACTAATGATAGGACTGGCTGACATGCAGGTGTAGGTGGGACAAAGGCCCCTGGACTGGCAAATTTTTTTCCTTCTATCCAACAAATGTCAAATCATTAGGTTTCACCTATTTTTGGAAGCCCTTGGCCAGAATTCCTGAGACTGTTCTCAGGCTATCTACTTTTCCCATCTCAGGCAAATCGGGTCTGTCCATCTTATTCATCTCACACGATCTTTCTCAAAGAAGTCCCACGTGTCTGAAACGCCCTCCCTGCCAAGAGTACACCCTCTCACCAATGATTCCTAGTATTTTCCCTCCATGAAGCCTTTTTGGATTCAGCAATAAAAAAGCTGAACATTTACTTTTACTTCACTTACTCTAGAGAAGAAAACATTTTCTGCTTTCTGTTTAACCAAAAGAAAAACAAAAAAACAAAAAAGTAAAGCCCATGAGGGCAGGGACTGTTTCTTATTCATGACTGAATTCCCCATGTCCTGGAACGGGGCCTGGCCCATTGACATTCAACAAATATTAGTTGAACTATTATTAATATTATGCACAGAGGTTGAAATACAAACATCTCTATGACTTCCAACACCCTGGATCCACGGGTCAGGGGCCCATGACTAGAATTAGTACCGGGGACATTTTAAACCGGCATCCAAATCCCTGTCCAAATGATTCTTCTAATTTCAGGACTTGTCAGACTTTTTTTGTCTTTTTTTATTTTTTATTATTTTTTAAGGGATCTATAACATCAGTTACAACCAAGAATAAACCAATTTGCGCAATTAACTTTTCACAAATAAACTGTTAAATATATCAGTTAAAAAATAATATAGAAAGGAATTTTTTTTTTTTTTTGTGAGGAGATCAGCCCTGTGCTAACATCTGCCAATCTTCCTCTTTTTTTGCTGAGGAAGACTGGCCCTGGGCTAACATCCGTGCCCATCTTCCTCCACTTTATATGGGACGCCGCCACAGCATGGCTTGCCAAGCGGTGTGTCGGTGTGCACCCGGGATCGGAGCCAGCGAACCCCAGGCCGCCGCAGGGGAGCGCGCGCACTTAACCGCTTGCGCCACCAGGCCGGCCCCTAGAAAGGAATTTTTAATCCAATACATTGAGCTTGCCTATATCTTTAAATGAGAATATGAAGATAGGAAGAAGTTCTCCAAGGATGGGGGGAAAACTTCAGTTATTAGATAATCTAAAAACAATCTCATGGAGAAAGTCAAGTATAAGGAAAGACCTCGAGGCGGAATCTTTTCTTTGAATCTTGATTTCAAAAGAGCAGAGACAACCTGAAGTACGAACTCTCCCATCTGTACCTTACATTCCTCTATGTCCCTTGAAAGGACTTGAGACAACACCGTAATGGGTTGGCTCACCTCAGGGCAGCACTTTTCAAAGCCTTACTGATTCATATCAGTGATCCTATAGGGAGATTACCATACGTCCTCAATGGAAAGGATCATAATTTACATACGTTTGCTCATTGCTTTGAACATAGGCAAAACCTCAAGAAATGAAACAAATGTTGATGTTCCACAGAGCCAAGTATATGCTTCTTCAAAGTCAAAAAGGGTTGGGTTTCACATGAGACACACAGTTTAGTTATGAAAAGTACTTGTTACTTGCTGGTTTCATACTTAAATAAACACAGAGTTTTAAATGGCTATTGACCCTACTCAGGAGGTATGCACCTTGAGTTGGTTGCAACAGGGATATGGTTTAGCCACATGCTTTCCCCTGGTCTTGCTTAAAACCAAACATTCTACACCTGTGAAATGGGTAGCAAAGGGCAGGTGCACCTGTGGCTTAGGATCGTCAAAAGCAGAGTTGCTGACTGTCTCATTTATGAAATAACATTAGTTCTTCTTTTATACTGGAAATAGCTGCAAAGAAAGTTTATAACAAATGGATTTTAAGAGTTCACAAGAGATTTCTAATTCCATTCCACAGGCACTTTAAAGCACCGGTGTGCAGAGAACTAAGCACACCTGCTCCCTGCAAGTCAACGAGAGGACAGTCTGGGCAGTGCCATGAAAGGCGGGCAGGGCCTCATTGTCTTGGAGCTGGCTAAAACAGCACACGCTCAGGCCCCCACCCAAACCCAGGGACTCAGAACCTCTGGGGCTGGGCCCATGGGTGACTCTCAAACTCATTCAAGTTCAGGACTGACAAGCGTCGGGGTCTATGGGTTCCCAGAAGCTAATTAAGAGAAAATACACCTTTTAACACTTCACAGTTCTGCTCAAGCTGAGCCAGGAACGCACACTCAGTTCTGGAATATCCTTTCCCTGGAGAGGGTGTATCTCAATGTGGGACCTGCTGGAAAATCAGTGAGAACTTCAGTTTACCTGACAAGCAAAGTTATGAAATGATTCACATAAAGGACACCAGTGATCTCCAGATTGCCCTCGATGCTCCCAGCGCTGACGTCTGTGCATTTTCACCTCAAGCCAAGGCAAAGAGCATCAGTGGGAATACACAACCTCCTTATTCAATTCTTTTCCTGGCAAGGCCCCCAGATCAGCCAGTGCAGTGATTGTTGCCTTGTCTTGCCCAGGAGAGGGTTAGAGAAAGGACTGACTCCCTCTACCCCTGTGACTTCTGTAGGGTCTGTGCATTCCACTCCTACGCAAGTTATTTACCACTCACTCGTTAAAAGGAGACTGCAAACAACCAAAGGGTGGGACTTCCCTCAGCCTCAGTGTCCACACCTACAGATAAAATAATGTGGTGTTACTTCTATAAATAATAAGCACATGCTGGCATCTGAGTTGAGATGTGAACGCCTGGAATGCACCCACCAGTCCGGGGAGGTGCTAGCGCAGCTGAGGTAATACCAGCTGGCTGAGGAATCTGACTTGGAGGAAAGTCAAGACACCTAAAATTGGTCCCACTGGTTTTACATTCTCGGAAAGGCTGGACCAGGCAAACTACTGAGTCAGTTTCCACCCTGGATGGCTCTGATTCCTTACCTCTTTTAATAATTACCACTGTTTCTAATTCATGATAATTGGAAGGGGAACTTAACAGCAGGTAATTAGAGCAACTGCACCATTTGCTACTGAATCACAATGCCACACATTCCTAGTATGAATGGACTTTATACGAGGAAATGTTGCTGAAAATAGGGTCCAACACGATCCTCCCTGTGGCTGGGAAAAGTGGCCTCTGCAACCACTCCTTCAGGTCCCAGAGCCTGCCTTCCAAGGGGAGAGACCCTGGACACTGGCTCTGTGATGCCTTCACATCTGACCTTCGCCCATCCCAAACCAAGCATGTTACCTAAACTAGCCCCCTGCCCCTGCCTTCCCTTAGCCTAAGATACTCAGGGATTTTTTTTTCCATATAGATGGCCAGGAAGCCTGGGTTATCCCAAAGCAGTGACTGCATTCCGAGTCGTCAAGCCCACAGCACTTTGACAGTTACTGAGGACCAGGAAAGCTAACTCAGCAATGGTTCCCAGGATCTCTCATCTCAAAATGCATATGCATCTGAATTCAAATTAGCAACCACACATTCTTTTTGCCATACAAATAAGACGGACGACTATTTAGCTTCCTCACTTGGCAAGGAATCAGAGCTGAGTCCCACCATGTTCACAATTCAAGATCAATATAACAGGGAACTCGGCTGTGTTCCCTCAGCGCACAGTGTGAACAGTGGGAGCCAGGGTTTCCCTTGCCAAAATATTACTGGAGACTCATTGAGGTGGGGACCTGGCCAGGGAAGCACAAGGAGCTGCCCATGTCCTCACATGGCCCCCTGCCCATCACCCTGAAATCAACATGCAGTAACTCTAAGAAAGAGGCTCAGTGGCAGCCGAACACCCTCCTGATCTGCACATGCCTTGAGGCGCCGGCACAGGGCTCAAGACATCCAGCAGTGCACCAAGCCCTTCCACAGCCAACAGAAACCTAAGGGGCACCCACGTGGCTCTTCTGTTCAGGTGCCCTTACTGGGACAGCCATGGCCAACAGAACTCCCCGTGATGATGGACATGTCCCATATCTGCTCTGCCCAAACAGAAGTCAACAGTCACATGGAGCTGCTGAGCACCTGAAAGGTGGCTAGTGTGACTGAAGGACTGAACTTTCAATTAATAAACTTCTTTTTCAAATGTATTTAATTCATGTAATTAAATTTTAATTAAATTTAAATTTAAAATAGCCCATGGCTACTGGCTACCACAGTGGACATCACAGCTCGAAAGAGTAAGTGTGGGAGGAAGTGGATGCCCAGGAGCTCTTCTGGTTCTTCAAACGACCTCAACACATTACTGTAAAGAAAATCATCTCAGGGACAGGACACAACAGGTGTGTCTGGAGTCAGACAGACCTGGCTTTGAATCTCAACCCTAACGTGTGTGACCTCCAGCATCTTGGTTTCCTCAGCTGACAGTGGTGATAATGCCCACCTGGACAGGTAGGACAGGGGATGACAGACCCAAAGCATTTGGAGCAAGCCTGCCACAGACAGTCAGCTGTCATCCTTTGCAAAACAGGTGGCAACTACTGTTGCAGGCACTCACAAAAAGGAATGATTGAGGAGACAACTTATACAGCACATCTTATGCTCCTCAAAGAAATATAAATGGAAATTTTACTGTGAAACAGGGTAGGATTTGAGCAGCTCCTAGGTGGGCTCCTTCTTGCCACTGCTTCTGCCAACACTCAAGTGACAAAAATAGAAATCTTGTGTGTGCCATTTGCTTTTTACTTTCTAGAGAATCATTTGCACAGCTGCTAAGAAGAAGATATCAAATGGTTTATATCTTCAGTCTAATCACCAAGGACCACCACTGCTCCTTCTGCAAGGCCTGAAAACTTGCAGGTATTCTCCTAGAGGCCAGGTTGTATATAGTGAGGAACAGGTTACTATGTTAATTTTTTGTCTCCTCAGATACGTGGAATTCATCCAACTTTCACCTCTGGGGCATCAAGGTCATTTATAGTCACTTATCTACAATTATAGGTGAGGTGGAAACATTACTAAAGTTTAATTCTCTGAGACACACCCCCTTTCAAATTTATAAATGTTTATAAAATAACAGTTTACTTGGGGTGCTAAAGGAGACATAGCTAAGAGCAGTATTTCCTTAGCCCTTTCTTCTCCAGAACTTTTGACTCATCTGTAACAATGTCACCAACAGATTTTAGCCACGGAGGAAACATCCACGCATAGCACACAACCCACTTGGAGGAGTCCCTAGGCTTCAGGGTTGAAAATCTGTACCCTCCAAACAACAGGAACTATGACTCATGTCATACCATCCAGAAAGACTCCTGGAATGAAATGCTACCTAGGGACCAACACCACTAGCTATTTTATTTCTAAATTAATTACTTTTTGTCTGCAGGTAGGTTGCGCTAATTCAACTTAGTCATGTTTCATGACAACATATGAGAGGCACAGGTATAGGGTGGAATTCTTCCACATTTAGCATCCTTGTCTTTCAGTGTTCTCCTAAAGACTGCCGAGAAAGTGCATAGGGCATTCTCCTACTTAAGTATACTAAGGCTCATGTCTCCCCACTACCTTAGTCTAGCCTTCAATTACACACTTTCGTGAAAAAAAATTCAGTTCCTTTTACTTTGGGCTCCAAAACAAGTACAAATTTCTAACAATTTTATCAATTAAATTATCAAGCAGCAGTCTGTAATCTGAACCACAGTCTGATGCAAAATTCACAGCTAATTTGGGCTGCAATAATAGCTTTTATTTATATTACAGATGAACACAAGATAAAAACTTCAACTAATCTGTATATATTGTTCATGGGATCAATCTCATAAACAAACCAACTATTCAAGCAATGAGAGTATCTTCAGTCAAGTGCAAATTAATTTGCTTCTCTTATACAAGAGTTTTTTTTTCTTTTCCAGTATAAATTTTTAAATATATGGTCTGAGGGGAAAGTCTCATAAATCCATATTTCTCCTGAGTATGTCAGTCTCTCTACGTTTCACCACTGGCAAGCACAGTGAGATCCCCCTAAGTGCTCTGTTGGCAAGCCCACCAAACAGAATAAAGCAGCACAGCAAACCACACCCTGCACCAGGGGACAAAAGCACAGAAGCACAAAAGCCTGAGCACAGAAACGATCTTGCCTGAGCTTCCCCACTAACGCAGGTGCCCCTTGGGGTCACTGTCAGATTGATGCAATCCTCCACGTTAGGGGTGTAGCACTGTGACTGCCACAGATGGGTATTCTGCAAAGGGAATGCCCGCCTGTCACGCAGCAGTCACCAAGTGGACAGGTCAGAATCACTTCCCTAGCTTCTTCAAAATATTCAGGCCCAAGCACAGGAATGCTATGGGGGTAGGAATCTGCATTTTACTGTGATTCTGTGCATAGGAAAGTTGGAGCACCACGCAGTTGATATAAGGCAGCCATAGCCTCAGGCCTGCCAAGTTGGCTTCACTTGTCTTCCAACTCTGAAAGGACACTGATTCGTGTATTAGAACACAAACGGGGGGGATGGGAGATGGAGGATGGGAGAGATGGGCGACCACCGAAGCCCCCACATGCTGAGGCTCCAAGGAGAGCAGAGCAATCACGCCTCCCCTGTGGCAGAGCCCTAGGGGAAAGATGCATGGGCCATGCAAGGAAGTTAGAAGATCTCACCTAAACTGAGTAACAAATTGCTAAAGGCCAAGGGTGGGCAGCCTGAGCACCCATAGCCAGAATTCTCCCTCCACTCTCAGACCCTTTACAGCCCCCTCCTGGGCACTCAGGATTGGGTGGTAGGAGACAGAAGGCCTGGGCAGGGGCAGCCATTCCTTCAGGGGAGCATGAAGAGGGGAGGCAGGACCCTCTCCCCCACAGGGCTGCACCTTCAGCCACTGGCAGGAGGGCAGCTGACCCTGCGGGCCCCACGGCACGGGGAAAGACTCACTGCCCCTGGAGAAAGGGAAAGAGAAACACATCCATTCCTGGGGGAGCAGGAAATGTCTCCTGCCAATGATACAGGGTGGAGACTGACTGCCATGAAGAAGAGGGCTAAGGTCACCAAAAAAGCCCCACTTCACCCTAGACCCAGGGACTGAGGATGAGCCAGGCCTGGAGGGGCACCCCTTCCTCCCCCCACAACCACTAGCAAGCACCAAGCAATGGCTGTCTACTGGGTGGCAGGGGCCAGGTATGGAGGGACACTCCATATTCTGACCTGAGGATCAGGAATACTAAGAAAAGCCTCCGGCAACCCCAGCCCAGGCATAAGATGGGGCTGGAAGAATCTGAAGGTAACTATAACAACAACAAACCCCAGTCCCCACTCACACCCTGACCAGATGGACTCAACCTCCCATACCAGTGACTTAGAGCAAGAGTAGGGCCATTTCCAGCATAAATACTCTTTATCTCAGTCTCTACTCTCCTCTATTCATGTTGGGTATTCAATCAAAACATACAAGACACCCAAAGAAAGCAATAAAAAACCCACTATCAATAGACAAAACAATCCACACAACCAGACTTGCAGATGACTCAGATGTAAAAATTATCAGACTGGGAAGTTTTCAAAATTATGACTAATACGTTAAAGGTTCCAATGGACAATGTGGCCAACATGCATGAATACATGAGGAACTTCAGCAGAGTGGAGGAAACTATGAGAAAAAGCCAAATGTAAATGCAAGAAAATAAAAACATGGTAATAGAGATACCATGGTAAAAGAATGCCTTCAACAGGCTCCTCAGTAGACTTAACCCCAGTGAGTGGGGGAAAAAAAAATCCATGAACTTGAAGATATATCAATAATTAACCAAAATGAAACATAAAGAGGAAAAGAGCAAGTGGGAGAACCAGAACATAGCATCCAATGGCTGTGGGACAATATCCAACAGTCTAAGAGAAGGAAAAGGGGTGGGGGGCAGGGAACAGAGAGAAAAAATTCTGAAGAGATAATGACCAAGAATTCCCAAAATTAATGAAAGACATAAAACCACAGGTTCCAGAAGCCCAGAGAATCCTGAGCAGTATGAATCTGACCATTATTGTACAGTGACTCTCAACAGTGAGAGATTTCCCTTCATGGAAACACATCAGAAATTATCCAGAGAGCTTTTTCAAACTATACATATCCTAGATTCCCTCTGCAAAAAAATCCCTGCCTTAGCAAATCTATGTCGTTCAGACATGTTGGAGCAGGGGAAAAAATGGATAAAAGTCATTTATTTTGATCCATTCAAATTCAAGTATTTTAAAACAACAGCTGAGAAAGACAATACATACATGACTCACTATAGGTAGAAGCAAATAAAAACAAAAATGTATTTAGCGCCTACGTCTACAGGGACAATGTAATGAACATTTTTAAAATGTCTAAGATGACAGTCTCTTCCCATAATAAATAACAAAAGAAAAAATTCATTAGTTATTCATTAGTTATCTGTGCGAAAGTCAGGTTTTAAGAACCTCACTTCAATAAAGCCAACCAAAGAAAGAAAAGTGTAGTACTAGGTTCAGAAATGCCTAAGGCTTAATTTGCTTATCTCAATGGGAAGCAATCATTCTAACCATTTTGAATGATAGCTAAACAGCTTTCTAGATTTTGACAGACCTGACCGACCACTGGTGACCATATGCATTCACTCCCTGAATAAACACTGTAACATACATCCTCATCGAGGCCAACAATGACACCTTGGTGGCTGAATCAATGGATATTTTCAACCTTAACTTTTTCCCTCCATTTCATTGACAGCTTTTTCTCCATTCCTTTGGTGGTTGTCAGGCCCACCTTAAGTGCATATTTCCACAGTGTTCTCTCCTAGGCTCTCTCAACCTATGTAAACACATCCACTCATCCTCTGGATGTTAGCTGTTACATGTATACACAGGCCTTGCAAAACGAGTTATCTCTAACTGTATTTCTCTCCTGAGTGACATTGGTCATATACTAACCACCAATGAGCCTTCTTTGCTTAGGGAGCTCTTGCTCCTCAAACTTGACACGATCAGAAACAACCACATATCTCATCTCTCACCCCCGCTCTTCCTCCCTCTTGTCCAAACCAAAAATCTGTATTTCATGCTAGACTCCTGTTTCTCCTCATCCCTCACTCTACGCAGCCATCAAATATGGTCCGTTTTGCCTTCTTAACGCCTCAAAAATGTTTTGTTCCACCCATCCTCACAACCACTAACTATTTCAGTTACTTATCTGTTATCTGAAGTGCATAAGGACCCTCCTCACTATCTGTCCATGCCCCTAAGCCTGGCAGCCTCTCACGCAGGTTAAGGAAACAATCAACAGTTTGGTTGACCAGGGCTCTGGAGTCATGACTGCACTGAGATACTAGTTCTACCACTAACCAGCTGTATGATCTTGAAGACATGCTTTAAACTCTCCTCAGGTTTCTCAGATATAAAATGGGGACAACAAATGAGCCTACCTCAAAGGGTTTTGTGAAGATTAAATGCCATCAGGTGCAGCCCTAGCACATGCTAACAACTCAGGTGCAAATCTGACTGTCACTTCTCTGAGGGAAATCCTTCAATGACTCTTCACTACAATCAAAATACAATCTAAACTGCCAGGTATGTAGGACAACGTTCTCTATGATCCACCCTCCATCTACACACACACCGGCCTAACCACAACTCCTCTTCCTCATCCCACTCCCAACCGCCCACACACTGACCTACAGCCACTTAGCAGTCAGCTCTGTGGATCAAGCTCTCTCTTGCCCCTAGCTCTGGTGTTTAAAGCCCTCCCTTCCTCTGCGGGAACACCCTTTGCTACTCTCAGTTATCCGAAAGGAAACACCCTCTCCAGGAAGCTCTCCCTGCCCAAGTAAGCTTGTGTGTTTGTCCTTAATGCACTAATCCTACTTTAAAAAAAAAAAGGGAGGGGGGGGTGTTTCAGAACAGTTTTAGGTTCACAGCAAAGTTGAGAGGAAGGTACAGAGATTTCCAGTATATCTCCCCCACAAGGCCTCCCTCACCATCAACATTCTCCATCAAAGTGGTAATTTTGTTACAAATGATGAACCTACACTGATAGATCATAATCACTGAGAGTCCACAGTTAGAGTTCACTCTTGGTGTTGTTTATTCTATGGGTTTGGACAAAGTATATTGGTCTGTGTCTCCTATTATAGTATCAAACACTAGTTTCACTACCCTAAAAGTCCTCTGTGCTCTGTCTATTCCTCTCTCTCCAGTAACCTCTGGCAACCACTGATCATTTTACAGTCTCCATAGTTTTGCCTTTTCCAGAATGTCATACGGTTGGAATCATACAGGATGTAGCCTTTTCAGACTAGCTTCTTTCACTTAGTAATATGCATTTAAGGTCCCTCCATGTCTCTTCATGGTTTGATAGCTCATTTCTTTTTAGTGCTGATTATTCCATTGTCTGGATGAACCATGGTTTATTTATCCATTCACCTACTGAAAGACAGCTTGGTTGCTTCCAAGTTTTGGCAATTATAAATAAAGCTGCTATAAACATCATGTACAGGTTTTTGTGTGGACACAAGTTTTCAACTCCTTTGGATAAATCCCAAGGAGTGTGATTGCTGGATCGTATGGTAAGAGAATGTTTAGTTTTGTAAGAATTTGCCAAACTGTCTTCCAAAGCGGCCATACCATTTTGCATTCCCACCAGCAATGCGAGTAACTGTTCCTCCTCATCCTCACCAGCATTTGGTGGTGTCTGTGTTCCAGATTTTGGCCATTCTAATAGGTGTATAGTTGTACGAATTTCACTTTTGAAGAAATTCACTTTGCTTTCAAGCATAGCACACACTATAATGTAAGAATGGGGGAGTCCTGGCTTGCCAGCTCAAGAAGGACGAGGAACTCACCACCTCACTCACCAGCATGCACTCAGAGTCAGCACCACGTCTCACCTAAGATTCTAAGTTTTTTTTAAAATTCTAAATACTTTGTTTTAAAATCATGTTGACATTTACTTTGTGCATAAAATGCTAAAAATTGACAAGTAAAACAAATGCCTTCAATTGTTTAATCCAATGATAATAATGTATAAGTTACAAATTTGCCAAATAGTGCAGTTTTATGCATGTTTTTAAAATTGATAATATTTTCTCATGTATATTCTGGGTATTCAAATCTTTCATTTATATAAATTACAAATATCCCTTTGAGAAATAAGTTTTCTCTGGCATGACGAGGAAAAGAAAACCTTTGAGCTGGGTTCTGGCAGACTTGTGGGCTCATAAAGGCAGATGGTACATTTGCTGAGACAAAAATGAACTCCTTGCCACTGATGTAGCCTCATCCCAGATCCCTTACCCTGTCACACCCTGGCCTGGCTGGATTAGCTGACTTGCCCACATTTCTCAAATGCCCTGCACACAGCTGCTACTCACATTTCAAACAAAGCCCTGGGATGTACAGACTCCTGCCCAACATTAAAAATACCATCAATGAGCAGTCTGTGTCACAGGTCACATGGTTTAGCTACAGTACAGCTGATTCTATAGCCATAACCATAAATTATATGTATGTATGGCCATGACTACTGAATAATCATTTTTAATAAATCATTACAGATTCTGTTTCCTTTTTTATAACTGAGTTAAAAGACTATCACTCCGTTACAGGCTCCAAAACCATGGAATAACTCATGATTTGGGGAACAAAGCCTCTTTGGATAACTATCAGCACTCAGAGCACACCACCCAGTGGTTTCCCTGGGTACAAAATGCTATGTCTATGCCCATCAGAGAAGTAGCCCAGAGGGCTTTGCTGGGCACAGCGCCTCCAGATGTGCACACAGCTGCATACCAGCTGAAGCCACACCACTGCCCAGAAGCACTTTCCATCATAAAAGTTTGGGTTGGCTTTTCGCTTTTCCCAGAACTTGAAATCTGAAAGAATGGGTGTATGTAAAAAACACACAACATCACAAGTACTTCCAATTTTTTTTTCCCAATTCAGAATTCAATAAGCTCATAACCACCTTAACTGTGTTCTCACTATGGTCCCTTTTCCATGAAATGGAGCAAAATCAGAACTTCAGTGATAGTCTCCTGGGCTATACGGCAGACACACCTTCTGTAACAACCAGTACCTTCAGTTAGTAAGAAAAACGACATAGTGAACTCTCTTCACTAAATAAGAAAAATGTGTAGTTATCAGAAAGTCTGATTTTGCTATTTATCCAACTTCGTTATGAGCTGTTACGGCAAATTTTATTTCAATATATGTCCCTCAGTGTATTAGTTACCTAGTGGCTGTAAGAAATTACCGCAAACTTAGTGGCTTACATAACACAAATTTATCTTACAATTCTGGAAGTTAGAAGCCCAAATGGAAAGTTAAAGTCCAGCTGTCATAGGGCTGGTTCCTTCTGAGGCTCCAGAGAAGACCAGTTTCTGTGCCTTTTCCAGCTTCTGGAAGCACCCACCTTCTACCCATCTTCAGAGCCAGCAACGGCTGGTCGGATCCTTGCATGGAACCCTGACCCCTCCATAGTCACTTCTCCCCCTCTCTGACTCCCCAGCCTCCCTCTCCCACCTTCAAAGACCCTTGTCTGGGATAATCAGGGCCAGTCTATCTTGGTCACCTGATCGGCAACCTCAATTCCCCTTTGCCATGAGCCCAACATACTTGCAGGTTCCCGGGTTAGACGTGGACATCTGGGGGCCATTATTCTGCCTGCTGGACTCAGTACCAAAAGTCTAGCAGACACTGCTTTATAATGATTCTTACGTGTCAAAGCACAGGCAAGTCAATTACTTTCTACAGACTGAGGGCTCCTTTTACCATCACAAACTAAAGCCTCTCACCCATGGCTGCTTTGACTCCAGCTGTCAAAAAGGTGGAATCCAGGGCAACAAGGAGGTTGAGGGTGTCCCCAGTTACCTGGCAATGGGTCAGACCAGGAGTGTGTGTGTGTGTTGGTAAGTATGTGAAATATCTATCCATCACCACAGCCAAAGGGGACTCACGAAAGACACACCTCTGTCTGACAGCTGCATTCAGGACGACTTCAATCTCTACTGGCAAAAAACCAAAACTGAACAGAAGACATCCTCTGAGGAATCTTGAAATTGACAAACCATGGGAAACTTTTGCTAATGAAAATGACACTGCACATGTGGCACAGCGATCAGAAGAACATCAGAGCTGAGAGTGGTGGAAGAACTGTTGGCAGGTCACAAGCAGTCTGCAGGCCCTGGACCCTGAAGTTAACCAGCATTCCTGGAGAATACCCACAACGTCCTCCCTGGGGTAGACAGGCGCCTGAGCCCAACCCCACTAGACGAAGGGGGCTGGAGCTACGCTGTGACATTCAGGGACAGCAAGAGCAGGCCACGTGCCAAACAGGAAGTCTGAGAGGCTCACATGCCACCTGCTCTGAGATCCAGTATGGAGCCTGATCAACAGCCACCCAGGAGGTGGGCTCACCACCAGTCGAGCGAGGAGCTCCACTGGGTGGCCCAGGCTCTACAGTAGCAGATGACCCTGGATAAAAGTGGCAATTTCAGTGTCAGTCAAGTCATCTACTCACTGAGGGGATCACTGTGCTTTAAACAGACCTAGTGAATGAGTGACACCAGGAACATCACTAAAAATAATAATCTGCCCTGGAATTTTTAATGTGGACTCTTCCATCCCCTGTCAGTTTAGGTACTACTGCTTTAAATAAAACACCTTAATTATACCCAATTAAAAATATTTGCTTGTACAACCTGGGTGTAGCTCCATTAAAAATATTTTGACTCAAAATTATATATCAGAATTCTTTATCATCAGGGTCACACATGGATAAAACATATTTACAAAAGGATTCAAAAGTCGATCTAGTTGGACTGACTGTATCTTCTATTGTATATTTTTACAATACCAACCATTTTGTGTTTTATTAAGTTTTTATGGCTTTTTCCTCCTATCTACTTTATGGGAGTATTTCTTGCTTTTTCAACTGTAGCAATATTTCAACTAAAACTATAAATTTATAAAATTAGTATGTAAGTGTGCTTTATCATTAAACACTTCAGAGGCAAGCAGTAAAAAGGCACTTGAAGAAGAGGTCCCTTTTCTTCTCCTCTACACCAAATCTATATTGAACTTAGTAAAAACAACACATACAGAAGGTCTCAATTCCTAAAAGCCTATTTACAGGGGTCGTCTTGGGTGGGCCACAATATACGGAAAGTGGGGCACTGAGGCTATAGCATCTTTATACTTCAAGAAAAGACCATTTGTGTAAATTTGGGCACTAGACTTAGAGATTAACTAAACCATGAAAAGAAACCATAACTACAATTTCTCCAAAACAAGACTAAAATCTCTTTAGTTTGAATAGATAACTGGAAGTGATAAGCAGGATAGGAAAAGAACGCAAAAAGTAATCTGAACATACGGAGAAAAAAATAACAGCCTGTTTGTGTTTTTCTCTTTGTTATCATGAGTCTCGTATCATAAAACTGAATGTAGACGTTTTACTGCTTTTGATTAGCAGTGCTTCTCAACCCTGGTTTTTAAGCAAATATTAGAAGTATTTCTCCTAATATAGAGTAGAAAGCTTCAATTATGCCAAAGTTTAACAATAAAACCCTGCAAGTCAAAACAGTTCTAATTTGTTCGAATTTAAAATAAACGTGTCTTATACTGACTCTTATTCACTGGCTTATCTAACAATTTACTGACTGGTTTGTCTAACGGCTTACTTAGTCATGTTGGCAAGTTCTCGTTTGTTTGGTTTTGTTTTTCCCGTTGAAAACGCGTGTGAACATTCTTTAGTTGCAGCTAACTGGTTCTGATGTGTGGTTCTGAGGAGGCCCAAGTCCTTGGAGATGAAGAATCAAACAAAATTCCAGACACTTATGTTCAATTTTGGGGAGACTGAGAGAGACACACAGGTCTGAGGGCCACTGATGGTCCAAAAGAAAAGCTCGACCATCCTGACAAAGTATGTCCTCTGTTAACTGTTCATGAAACAATACCCACATGCACACACTAGAACACACACTCACTCACAACTAGAAGAAGGAAAGACATGACAAGTAAAGCAGACACTGGGCTTGGCATCAGACCCTGCTCAAGTCCCAGCTCCATTCTCACCACTGGGTACGTCAGATCCACTTGGGCGATCGTGCGCACATTGTTTGCCCTCCCTTAGCCTCAATTTTCTATTTGGTAAAAACGTGGATAATGATGAAGCCTGCTTCACAGCGTCTTTAGGAGGTACAAATAAGATTCTGCCTCAAAGCTCAGAGCAAGGTGCAAAGCAAAGAGCACATATGACGTTTTGTTTTGTTGTTGACATTACAAAACATTCACAGGCTGACAGCTCCCAAAAAGGAAATCATCAGTTTATAACCTAAAACATGACTTGAGATCCTGCTCAGAAAGTTCTAAGAACAAACCAAAACAAAGGTTGTTTTTTTTTAAATAACATATCCTGGTTGTTTTTAAAAATCATCTACTTTAATTTAGTAGTATATTTTTAGTATGTATATTTTCTTGTTAGTATGTATATTTTAGTATGCATGTAGTGAAGTGTTATAATTTAGCATGTATATTTAGTATGTATAATTTCTTTCAGTCAAAAAAAGTTCAATAAATATTCAAAATCAAAGAACTATGTAAGTGCTGACATCCTGTTTTAATTCTTCATGTTCTCTGACCTTCTTCACTGTACTTTAAAGATTTTATTTATTCATTTTTTTTCCCCCCAAAACCCCAGCAGATAGTTGTATGTCATAGGTTCACATCCTTCTAGTTGCTGTACGTGGGACTCGGCCTCGCGCTGGACGGAGAAGTGGTGCCTTGGGGCGCGCCCGGGATCCGAACCCGGGCCGCCAGCATCAGAGCACGCGCACTTAACCGCTAAGCCACGGAGCCGGCCCATCACTGTACTTTAAGAAAAGACATTATTCTAGGATTTCTGTTAGTGATGCCTTCCTGAGATACCTGACAGGCACTAGAAAAGCAGGTTCCGATTCTGCCTCTCCAGATTGGCCTAGACCAAGCAAGCATGCAGATTCCTGGAGTGTCTCCTTCTCCCTCTCCTCTTCTGTCCCTCCCCTCCTCCTCCTCACTCCTCTCTCAAAAAAATAAAATAAAAAGAACACTTTCCAGCCGTCAAAACAAGCAAAGCTGCAATCACTGGTCCCACAACAGCTTTGTATTTGAGGTCCATTTGATTAAATACCTAACACTGATTTGGAATTATGTTTAGAATACCTCCTACTATATTAAGATAAAACTCATGTTCTAACTGCAGTGTGCTCAGTGAAGCAAGAAGTTTAAATGTTCTCACCTTAAATTCCAGAATGCAGTTTTCTAAAAGTACTTAAGATCATTACCTAACTTCAGCCCAGTGATTATGATATTTAAATTCGTTACTTTATTCCAAATTTATTCTAAATTTCAAAGCATCAACATTCAGAGTAATTATTTCATTTGGAATACTGAGCCGACTCAGAGGAAAGGTTCCAACAAGTATGGGACACATAGGGGCCAGCCCAAGGGGCCAGCCCAAGGGGCCTACAAAGCATCTGAACAAAGTGCAGATATGTGAAGAGTCAACACAACAACACAGGATGACACACATTACACAACATTAGACAACAACAAAAGAACAAGACTGGGAGGCATCCAACATGGTCAGTTTTGAGAAGGGGGACGTTGTGGCTGGAGCTGGCTAGGAAGGTATGACAGGGGAGGGTGCGGGGGCTTCTCATTCCAACGACATTCTTACAGTTTTCATAAGAATAGGGGAGGATGTCAAAATCAGAATTGCTGTGGGAATACTCCAAGGCTGGAGATGAAGAGATAAGAGAGACATGGGCTGCACAGACCACAGAAAGAGGGCACCAGAAACATGAGAGGCAGAAGTCAGAGGTTATGACTCTCTTTATGCTAAAACCAGCTTCAGTGGGAAGAAAGTTCAAGTATATAAAAGTGGTGGGCCCCTAGACTTTGCTCCATGGTAAATGTATTTTAAATTAATAGATTATATGAGCACTAAAAATACTTTCTGAGTTTTCACTCAACTATTGCACAATATTCAAAGAAAAGATCTGGAAAACCAAGCCAAAAAAGTGCTCATATCCCTACTCTGCGACTTGACTCACCACTTACGTAAATTTGCACACACCTTTCCTTGAGTGTAAGAAGTGCACATGCCCATCCTCTCTCAGGGCTTCTCCACCTCACCTGGGCATCCAGCTTTACCTGGCTCCCAGGTGAGGCAGGTGCTGCTCAACCCAGAGTGAGAGGCCTAAAGGGCCTGAGTCGTCTCTAACTCGCAAGTAACGAACAGATGTAATGATCTGTATTATCATGAATTCTAAATCCTAAGATTGAAAAAGGCCTCAGAGACCATATCTGAAGCTTTCTTTCCTCCCTGTCCCCAAATCACAAGGGAAACACTATCAACTACGCAGGATGATTACACCAAAGACAAGAACGGTTCTGCTTTCTGTTCAGCAACCACACAGTCACTATGCACAGAACTCAGTCTCAGGAATCGGTTCCAGGTGGTTTAAACCAAGGCGTCAAATTCCAGTGCCTTCAGGAAGCAGCGAGTGGACAAATGCGGAGGGGGCTACCATTGGGAAACTTCAAGTTAGGTATCCTGCTCAGGACGCAAATTCAAAAGGTTCTTTTCCAGCTTTATTGAGATACGACATTGTGTAAGTGTAAGGCACATGTTGTGATCATTTGATACACATACACATCGCAATGACTACCACAGTAGGGTTTAGTTAACACCTCCATCACCTCACATAGTTACTTTTATTTTCTTTTCAATGGTGAGAACATCTATTCTCTTAGCAACTTGTAAGTACACAATATAGTATTGTTAACTAGTCACCACACTGTACATTGGATCCCTGGAACTTATTCATCTTATAACTGGAAGTTTGTACCCTGTGACCAGCATCTCCCCATTTCCCCCACCCCCCAGCTTGTGGCAACATCATTCTACTGTTTCTGTGAGTTTGGCTTTTTTAGATTCCACATATAAGTGAGATCGTACAGTATTTATCTTTCTCTGACTTATTTCACTTAGTATAATGCCTGCAAGGTTCACCCATTTTGTCACAAATGGCAAGATTTTCTTCTTTTTTATGGCTGAATAACATTCCAGTGTATGTGTGTGTCTGTCACATTTTCTTTATCCATTCATCCACTGATGGACACTTAGGTTGTTTCCATGTCTTAGGTCTTAGCTACTGTAAATAATGCTGCAATGAATATGGGGGTGCAGATATCTTTAAAATACTGATTTTGTTTCCTTTGAATATATACCCAATAGTGAGACTGCTGGATCATATGGTAGTTCTATCTTTAAATTTCTGAGGAACCTCTATACTGTTTTCCGTAGTGGCTGCATCAATTTACATTCCCACCAACAATGCAGAAGGGTTCTCTTTTCTCCACATCTTCGCCAACACTTGTTATTTCTGGTCTTTCTGTTAATAGCCATTTTAACAGGTGTGAGGTGGTATCTCATTGTGATTTTAATTTGCATTTCCCTGATGATTAGTGATGTTGAGTACCTTTTCATGTACCTGTTGGTCCTCTGTATGTCTTCTTTGGAAAAACTTCTATTCCGTTCCTCTGCCCATTTTTTAATCGGATTATTTTTTTGCTATTGAGTTGCCTGAGTTCCTTATATATTCAAAAGTTTTTAAATCCTTTGCTGATCAAGCAAAACCTAGGACTGACTGCAAGTTTGAAACTCCAGGGTTTGTATTTGGCCACTTGTGTTGAGTGAGTGAAAGGATGCAACCACTCCATAAAAGGGCAAATCTCTCATATTACTTATTGACATCACAGTATTTATCCCAAAACAGTTAGTGAAGTACCTCCCGATAAGGAAATAGGTCAAAGCCGACACATTCCTCTTTAGTTATTAAACCCTTAAAATCCACTCATTAAATTATTTTAGTCCAATCTCTAGCATAGCGCCTGCTACATATCAGGCAGTAATTAAATCTCGGATCGTTTGGCGGGATGGATCTGGACCCAAAGCCCACAGGCCCTCTTAATGGACATCTGGCCCTGTCAGAGCTTGTGCATTGTTACCATTTATAGTTATCTACCTTCCTGGGTTAATGCCCTATCTTCGCAACTTTCCCAGTCACACAGCTTGCTCCCTGAAACAGCCGGGTGCCACCGTGCACTCCCCAGAGCACCTTGCACAATACTTTGCAGATACAGCAAGATCCCTAAAAACCTTTTACCTCAAGACTGTATCCCTCACTCAGGTGTGAACCTGACTGGCCTAATCCTATAGCAGTGGTTTTCAAACTTTATCCTGCATCAGAATGGCTGAGAAGGCTGGATGAAACAGATTGCTAGGGTTCCCTCCCAGTTTCTGACTTAGTAGGGCAGGGGTGGGGCCCAATTATTTGCATTTCTGACAAGTTTCCAAACCACATGTCAAGAACCACTGTCCTGGAGGGTGCACCTCCCAGAGGTACCACATTAAAGAACGTCAATCAAGATTTTAGTTCAGCTCATTTCTTGCTCTTCCTCGTGCCCTCTTAAGTCTGCACCAACTGTGTGACAATGCTCTCCCACTATTTTCAACAACAGTAGTTCCATCTACCTCATCTAAAATACATACTCGCATGACTCAGAGATCTGCTACATAGTATGCAGCCATTAAAAATGACATTTGGTAAGATTATTTGTTAACATGGAAACTTAGCATGTTATATTAGTGGCTAGAAAAAACAGCAAGTAAAGCTGGATTTCAGAATATAGTAGCATTGGTTTAAACAATAGATGGTGGGTGGACAGAGCAGTGGATGGATACTGAAAAATCCCTGGAAGGATACACATTATAATATTAATAGTGGTTATTTCTGGTGGTGAGATTACTTACTTTTTTTTGCCAAATAATTTTCAAGTAACATTACTTGGTAACAGAAAAAAAAGTAGCTTGTTTTTAATTTGTTTGAAAATGTTTTGGAAAAGTATACTAAAGTATACTACTTAAAGCTTCTTGATAAAATTGATTTTATTGTTTATGCCCATTCTCCTTTATCCCAGAGTCAGTGTGATATAATGGGAAAGTGTATCTTTTGAATCCAAAAATCTAGTCATGCCTTCATATCTGTAAAATGGAGATGGCCTCTCCCCTTTCTACTCCAATGGGCCACGAAGAACAAATGCAATCATAAACGTGAAGGAGCTCCCAAAAGCTCCAAAGCACTAACATGATGTAAAGACTGAGAGAGATTGATTTGGCTACTCAGCTCCATTTGGAGACTCAGCTTTTTTCCCACTTAGTGTGCACCACACTCAAAAGGCACAAAGAACTGCTGTATTAAATTTTAATATAACTGCATTGTTATAGTGTATGAATGCAAAAGGAGTACGCCCTTGAGTTACCTGGAATCCACTCCAACTAAAACCAGGCATGCTGTTCCTGCCAGCCAGCAAAATCAGAGGAACGCACGCCCAGCACGTCCTCCCAGCTCTGCGCACAAGTCTGTTACAGGACTGTCTTCTAAAGTTGGCTGTAAAGCCTTGATAAAGCCCATTTATAAACACTTTAAATACACAAAATACGTAACTAAGCAACTTACTCCTTCAAAAAGGACTTACTGAACTATGTGCCAGGTACAGTTGCAGAGAAGTGACTAAAATGGAAACCCTAAGCAAGCGTTCGCCCTAGTGGGCATTGACAAGAAAGTGACAAAATAACCGTAATGGTGCTAAGATGGAGATACACACACATTGCCATGACAACACAGAGAAAGAAACAACTGCATTTGGGCAGCAGAGCTGGGTCCAAAGGAGCAAATAAAACCCTAAGAACCCTCCAGCATCCTGAAAATTCTCTAGAGTGCACCAGGCTGCACCCACATCCCTGAAGGCTGGTCGGCAGCCCTCACTTTCACCAACCCAAGGTTTCTAAGAGCAGAACCAGCAGAAGAAACTCACTACGCATCTTAAAGCAGACTCCCAGGAAAGATTACCTTGGACTGTATTTTTGCTAGATAGTCTCCTGCACTTTAGATCCAGGTTCCTGATGTCAACTATGAAAATAAAAACATGTCAACATAAATTACAGTCATCTCTTCAGCTGGTCACTACTTACGCCAACAATTATAAAACAACTGGAACTCGACTGCAGCTGCAGACAACAACCCCTCTATTATCCACTGGCCAACCAGCCTGGTGGAATGGCTTGATGAGGACCCTGGGTGGCATTGCTACATCTGGCAGTTCCGGTCAAATTGACATTAAGTCCCATGATGATGACTAAGAGACAGTCACATACCAGCTTCCGCACAGAGGAAAAATCACGTAAAAATTTAAATACATCTTAAAAATGGGCAGTTGGTAGGAGCGAACTCCTAGATTAAACACTGCTCAAAGGGATTTCTTGGCTAGGATGGCTCTGATGACAGGCTCACACTCTGCTCTGTTGGGAAGGCAATTCTGACGCTGGCCTTGCCTGGGCCCGTGGGCTAAGCCATGCTGAGCCCTCTCTGTGGCCTCAGCTGCCAGCACCAGACAAGACGCTCTAACACTGTTGAACGTCACTTGGCACAGCTTCCAAATGCCAAGGAAGGAGAGAGGAGTAATGAACAAGCACGAGAAGGTTTGGGGAAGAATAGAAAAAAAATTACTTCTAAATTTGCAAAAGAGGGGCCGGCCCCGTGGCTTGGTGGTTAAGTGCGCGCGCTCCGATGCTGGTGGCCCGGGTTCGGATCCCGGGCGCGCACTGAGGCACCACTTCTCCGTCCATCCTGAGGCCGAGTCCCACATACAGCAACTAGAAGGATGTGCAGCTATGACATACAACTATCTACTGGGGCTTTGGAGGGAAAAAATAAATAAAAAATAAAATCTTTAAAAAAAAAAAATAAAAAAAAAAAAATAAATTTGCAAAAGATTTTAAGTCTCACAAGGCTTCATGCACACCTGCCATGTGTACCACCATTTCCATTAGGGTGATGGCAGTTACAAAGAACATCTATAAAACTGTATTGAATCTTTTTGATTACTTACAGATGTGGAATGGTTTCCTAAAAGATCAAAAAAAATTAAGGAAATTCGCCTGAAATTGAATACAAAATTTATTTTTAAATGACAACCATTCAATTTAAAAGATTGAAATACTGAAAAATATTACATTAGACAGAAATGGAATAAAACAGTGAAGTCCCTTGAAAAAGGGCCACTAAATGGCATGTTGAAACAGATTTTCATAAACTGGAAAACCAGAAGAATTGCATCTAATGAAATATATGACAAATCACTTGATTCATTCCAAAATAAGAAACTACTTAAAAATTATATTAAAAAGGTAAAGCAAGCTGATAAGCTGTGAATAAATGAAATAAACAAATAAGGAACCAGCATTTCCATAAGATGCTCCTTCCAAATTTCAACCATATCAACCCTCAATCACGTCATCATGAACATTAATAACTGCTAACATTTGCTGAGTGCCCATGATGCACTGACATTAAGTGTGTGGCCTGTGATCTTCATAACCACCTTATGAATGAGATGATCCCCATTTTACAGATGAGAAACAGAGGCAAGGAGAGGTCAAGGAACTGCCCAAGGTCACAAAACTAGTGAAGAGCAGCTGGTGACCAAGCCCTGCCAGGACCTATAGCCGGACCGTCAACTCCAGGGCCCACAGGCATCACCTTAACCCACCCCCACCCCCAACCCCTGACAGAAGTCTGTTAAGTCCACATGCAGTCAGGTACTATCCAAAGAATGGGGTTGGGGCGGGAGAAGTGGCACCCATCCCGTCAGCAGCACCTGGAGAAACGGTCACCAAGCCGTCTTCCTTCTCTCTCCTTATCTTGTCCCCCTTCTGGCTTCCTTTCTCCTTCCCGCACACTCTTCCCTTTTACCTTGAGCCCATCCAATGGCTCCATCAGTTTAGAGAGGCTCACCACTGTACCCAAAGATCCTCTGGCCTACTCAGGACAGGATACAAGAGAAGGGAAAAGTGTCAAAGCAGAAGAGGAGCTCTGAGACCATCTAGGTGAGCCCCAACTCAGGAGAAGCCGAACCCCAAAAAGGACAGGACAGCCTAGGGTCACAGGGTCAGTCAGTGAGTCAGGATTAAAACGCCCCTGGTTTTAGTTCTTTCACTAGAAGTCTCACTTTGGAGCAATCATGAGCAAATCTGTTAATCACCCCCAAGAACCATTCGTATTTATTCTTTGATTACAGATACCATTCACCTGTGAATTACTCATAAGCAATAAGATCAACAGCCATATATATTATAGAAAAACTCATCTCCCTCCTTCTGGCTTTGTCCTCCTGCCGTTAAAAGTAGATCTAATTATGTCTCTCATTGTAGCAGGAGTTCTTTCAGCTTCTTTCAGAGAAAATCCAACAGTGGCTTATCTAAGGGCCCATTTACTTTACGGGATGAGGAAGTGGGTCAGTATGGAGTGGCAGCCCCATAATACTCTTCAAGGACCCTCGCTGCTGCTCACCCCACCCTCCTTCAATGCTGCTGTCCTTCTCATACACGAGCACAAGAAGCTGCTTGGCCACCAGGCATCACGGCCGTGTCGCAGGCAAGAAGAGAGGGTGAGGGCCAAGGGCTACTTGTTTTTTCTATCTGGAAAAGGACACCATCCTCAGGAATTCTGATCAACATCTCATTCTCTAGAACTGTGGCACCCAGCCACTCCTCGCTGCAGGAGAAGTGAGTTTTTAGCTGAGTCCACTTCCTCAAACAAAATTGGGGCTTTGTTAGTAAGGAAGAAGGGGAAAAATGGGTGTCTTCTTGGTGACTGAAAGCACTGGACACCTGGCTCTCACTATAGCCAAGGAGTCACTGTGAAGAATCTCGTCTTAGTATGGTGACATCTTCAAACTGGATTGTGGTCATTTTTAGACTTTCACTGGGAGGCACTGACTCTGACTTTACTTGATACCACCCAAGAAAAACAGGTTTGCCAAGCAAATTAGACTTGAACTAGGTTAAGGGAGATCCTTAGCCTTCATTAAGGCCCATGTGAATTGAGAGTGAGAGCTACCAACTTAAAATCCCGTCTCGTCCAGCCTCAGCGCAGCCACCACGGGGCAGGCACAAACAAGACTGCATCTCTCGGTCATGATTGATGGGGCTGAACACTGGGCTCGGATCCTTTCCAACCTTCACAAAACGTCTCCTTGGCAACACTCGTGAGCAGAGAGGTACCGCAACCCCAGTCTTGACGTCAGTGATTCACACTGGGCTCCTCTGTCTCCATCGCAGACCAGCATCCTCACTCGACCAAGTTCTGTTGCATATGCAGTTCCTTTTGTTTGTTTTTTCTTTTTAATGATTTGGGGATTTAGCCAGATATTAACACGCAGAATCTGAAATCTGAAAGGTTATTAATATCATCATCAACCACATTCCAGGTACAGTTCTGAGCACCTCACATGTAATAACTCAGTTTGGCCCTCACAACTATCCTACGAGTGGTAATATTACTAGTCCTACTTAATCGACAAGGAAACCAAGGCACAGAAAGCTTTAGTAACTACAGGAAATTACACAACTACTAAGTAGAGAACAGTAGTAGTAGAGGTTCGAGACAGTGATGATAACCACATGCTGACCTAGGCTGAAATAACACCCAAAATTAACGAGATAAAATACTGCTATATAAACAAGCCAAAGGTGGCCTCTGTGTCTGGCCCTGGGTGGTTTATTTCCTCACTGCAGGCTGAGACCCGTTAGCTCAAAATCCTGCCAGCGCCAAACAAATTTTCACACACCCAATAATTTTTAAATAGCCCAAACAGGCATATTTTAGCCATTGAGAGCCTGCCTGCTTTGCCGACAATCAAATTCAGACCCTCTGTGAGCAATGGGCTCCATGCCAGGTCGGGAAGGGGATGGAGGAATAGGCAGGAACCACGCCTCCGCCAGGGCTGGGATGGGTCCCAACCAGAGAGTCAGACACAGACCATGGGGCACAGCCACCCTGCAGGAGTTCTGAAGGATGGAAAAAATGTTAACCAGCAAAAATGGGGGAAGCCGAGATGCTGTCAGAGACAAGGAACAGTGTGATTAAAGAGAGAGCGAGGAAGGAAGTGCTGCCAGTTTTCAGGAAACCACCCCCAATTTTCTTTAGCAAAACTCTCAGGGTTTCGCAGCCTCAGTGCTACTGACATTCGGTCATTTGCTGTGGGTGCTGTCCTTTGCATTCTAGGGGTGTGCAGCAGCATCCCTCTCCACATAGACGCCAGTATCACCCCGACCCCAGTCCCGACACTCAAAATGTCTCCAGATATCGCCAAGTGTCCCCTGCCCCTGCAGGTCAAGAGGGCAACCATTGAGCCAAGCAGGTGGATGAGGCAGGCTCATGGAACATGCACTTGGAGATCTCTGAACAGCTTAGCAAGAATTTGTTTTTTTCTGTGGGTTTGAATTCCTGGAATGGCTTGATCAGGGCTCTCCTTGGGAGAACTGATCCGATGCAGCGTGTCGGCAGATTACAGAAGATGCTGACCAGAACAGCTGGATTCTCATCGCCTGGGTCCCCGGAAAAGGCGACAGGATCGATATGTGGTGGCAGCAGGAAAACAGAGAAGAAATGGGCCGTGGGAGACACCACGCCACAGAGGCCGAGGGGCTTTGACCCTCAGGTTTGCAGCATGGTAGGCACTCTTGTTACCTAACGTATGAATTCTTACAACAACCCCAAGAAGTGGCTGTGACTGTCCCTTTCTCCTGAGGAAGGAACGGGTCCAAAATCGACAGAAGCAGGATTCAGGTTAATTCCACATCCTGGGTCCCTCCTGGAGATCAGGGCCACCCTGGACACAGAAGCACCACTGCGCTGCAAGAATGGAGAGTGGAGCCCGAGATCTGGGCACTGGTGTGCATCCCCTCTCTGTCCCCCAAGTGTCAGGTGGAGGGCGGCTGCCCTACAGAGAAACCTCCAGAATCGGACATTTTATAGATGAAACCCATGCTTGAAACATGAACAACGTGGAAAATAGGTCTATTGTTTCCAGGAAATCAGCCCCTCATCAGGTACCGCACTGCCCTTCAGACTTAATCTTGTTACTGGGATACAGCAGGAAGATCATCAAATGTGAGTCACCATGGCCAGTGTTCAAGACCAACAGGAGGTGTCCTCAAGGAAGGTGACTGGTTTCACATTAAGAACTACTCAGTAAAATGCATAATACTTTATCGAGAGCTAACCAGCTCTCATCAATTCTGTGTTGTTTCCAATCTAGTCCATTCTAACTAGATTTGGAATAAGTTCTTTCCAATTTATGGTATACTAGAAAGAGCCCTGGCAAGAGGAAGAGACCTGGTTTTGGTGCCAGCTGAACTACCGGTGGAGCTGATCCTTGGCACGTCTGCTTAGAGGAGGGCAGCACCCGTCCCTCACAGCAACCCCCAGGGGGCTAGGCGGACGCCCGTCTGCTAAGGAGAATTTGCTTTCTCATCCATGAAACAACCGAGTTGGACTAAACCATCTCTGCACTCTAAGAATGTGAGTTATAAATCAAAGATGCTCACAGACTCAGACCACATCTCTAACCTAAGAAACAAAATATGAGGCTAGTGAAACTACTCAACTACCACCAGTCAGAACATTACTGATGGTTGTGCTTTTCTTGTTTTTCTCTTTGTTTAAATAATTAAAGGCACTTGTAGACAAGGAAAAAATACACTATGGAACCGAACAAAAAAAACAGTTTTCATTCTAATTAAAGATCTTCAAATTCTTCCATATACTTTAATAGTTGTAATTATTGCCCTACTTAATGTTAAGCACTTCAACTAAATGAGAGGTTAATTATACAGACTCTAGTAATTATGAAAAGTAAAATAACATATAAAATGTCATAATGAATAATTAATCAGACCTCTTTGCTCTGGTTCAGACCAGGGATGCAGGGCTAACAGGCTCCCAGCTTTCTACATTACTCTTTGGTATGAGGACTATCTTATTGAGTTAATCAAGTATCTGGCACCAAAAGCAGGAGTTCATAATAAGCATTTAACCCTGCCTTAAAAATAAAGGTGAAAATTTTCAATCAGTTTCATACTTAAAAAGATACTCTAAAAGTAAGGCGTGGTGGCTAACACACCTTGTGGTACAGAACAGAGACGATACATTTGTGGCAAAATGTTCTGGGATTCTAACATCCTGTTAAACTGCGTTATAGGGTCATCATGTCACCTGAAAATCTTCAGGAAATAACCGCTATGGTGAACACAGAAGCAGCAGCAGGAGGGGCTCAAAGAACATTAAGTCTTGTTAGGGGGCAAAATAATTAATTCAAACAATTCAAATCAATAATGAAAATTATTTCATATATTATTAATTTAAATAACTAAAGTTAATTCAAATAATTCACATCAATAATTAAAATTACTTCAATTAATTTAATTGAAATAATTAAAATTAATGCAATTAAATTGTTTCAATTATTAATTTAATGTATTTAAATAACTCAATTTTGAAAATACCATTTGCTTTGGTACTTTCTATTTATTGCATTTCCCATCTTTTAGGGGAAGTAGAGTGAGTATTCTGGAGTCTTGTTTTCCCAGGCTTTTCTCTCTCCCTTGGAGCGTTTATAGTTTTGTAGCAATCTCCATTTTAATCTGCATAAGAATATATCATCTGCAGAGACTCAATTTTGCTTCAAGAAGAGTGACACTTGTGATCACATTTGATACACAGTATCAAATATTAATACTGCTTAAATGTGTCACTTTGTGACAACTAATAACACACTGGAGTAGGACAGTTAGCACTTAGCACCTGTGGGTGTTAAAGCTCTTCAGACATTTTTACAAGAGCATTCTTTAATGAGTGAACCTTTAGAGGAAACTCTGAAAATTTTTTGAAAACTAATTTTACATTGGGACAAATCTGCATCAAGCATTCACTCAGTGCAAAACACTCCTCTCCAGCCAGCTCCTTAAGAGACATCTAAAATTTAGGAAAGGAGTAACGCCTTCCTAGGGAGTGTCTACAGAGAGGAGTTTGGGGCTTTTACATATTCCTAATATGTAAGTATGAAGTTCAGTGAAGGCATTTTAATATTTTATAGGATCCATTATAAAATCTAAGCATCATTTCCACTTAAATACTCTATTTAAAATGTAATTTTCCATTAAGTAAACCACCAATATTCAATAACCAATATTCCAACAGACTTTTGAAACCTTTAAAACTATTAAGTATGATCAAAGATTATTTTTAATTTTTGAGCTGGGAAGAACCTGTATCAGGGAACAGAAAGGAGAGCGAAGCATATGAAAGCACACAATTTAATTAAAGAATAATGGATTCATAAAAGAGATCATGTAATTCTGTAAGGCAAAAAGAAGCAGTTTTCAGGACAGGCAGTTGGTTCATAAAAACACTGAGCATTCCCTTTTCTATCCAGGTCTGAGATGAGATAAACTATTAAAATGAAGAATGTGCAGTGGAGCGGGGCAAGTTATAATTCTAATCTTCTCAGAAAGGGAGCGATGACCAGCACTATAACTTTGAAACCAAGTGGGGGCAGGATCAGAATTCACGTTCTGGATGATTTTGCTCACCCGTTTATCCCTCAGCATTCACCGTGGGCTGCTCACATCTAGAATCCCATCGTTTCCGCTGAACCAGAAACCGTTTCTGCACAAGTGCCTTGAGGGGGATAAGCACGCAGTCCTATTTCAGTGGAGATCTATCTTATAAATGATTTCACTTCTTAGGACACTTTTAAAGAAATACTTTATTCTAAAATGCCTTGGATTTGAGTAGCCTCTATATTCCTTCATATTGCTTCAAAGTTTAGGCACATGGCTTATTTCACTGCTTTGTGTGCCCTTTGCAAGTAAGACCTGGGTCCATGTGTGCTCTGGGATGTAAACATTGAGCAGAAAGAGAAAACATGGGAATGAGAGCGTTTCTCTCTCAATGTCAAGTACAATTAAGAGGAGGAAGCAGTAGCGACAACTCTGCCCACTCCTAACACCAGGAGACAACTGCGACTCATTTCTGAACGTTAACCTCACACACCCCGCAGGGCTCGCCTTTTCATCACTGACGCTGAGTCCTTTCTCACCAAGTACAATCCGCACAGCTAACGTGCTGAGCACGTTTCCACCCTGTGATCTGCCCGGAATGCTCCTCTCTGTCCCACACTGCCTCCAGATGCGCTTCTCCAAACTCTCCCCAGAAACCAAGGAGAGGGCGTTTACCACATGCCCCTGACTAGAGGCGGCAGCTACAGCAAAATGAGCTGCTCGGCACCTTTCTGGCAAGTTCACCTTTCAGGAGATAGCTTTGAAAGGATGTGCGCTTGTCTATTACAGGAATTTGACTAACAGCTCCAAACACAGAAGCCCTCGGACAGACCAGATGCCATCACTCCTTCACGCCACAGAACAGCTGCTTCTCCGTCCCTTCCAACCCGTCGTGTCGTCGTGTCCCACGTCCATCATTCCCCCCCATCACTCCAACAGCACTGAAAAGTTACATAACCAGGGTCAGGTGTGTTTGGATACCGGCAGCCTGATGGAAAGCATACCAACCCTTTGAGTTTTACTACAATACTTGTCTACGGAAGGGCCTCTCAACACTAGCTGCACAGCAGAATATCCCACCTGGAGCTGTCATAACTGCCCACCCTGAACCCAGCTCCAGCAGTGACCCCAGCTGACGCCCAGGTAACTCTAACATGCGGCTGGGGCTGAGACCTGGCTGAGATTTATGGGGCTTGCCGTGTGCTCAGCTCATTTCTACCTGCTTCAGCACTGGTGTCCTTCTGACATCATAAAGACAGGCTTTTCTCCATTTTCTCCCATCAGCTGAAAGTCTCTCTACTGAGAACTGAACTGGTAGTAGGCACCAGAGATCATATTTAACAAGATCTTACCTGCCTGGTTCTATGTTCCCTGGCCTAAACAACATACAGATAAAACCAGAATTTGGCTCCAGAACAAACCCTAATGTCTGAAGGAGATGCACTCCAAAACCATTTTTATTAATATACCTCTCATTTGTGAGACTATCAGAACAAAGTGTCTGCTGTTTCTTGCTAGCCCTGGAAACATGTCTTCCCGTAATGTCTTCCCAGGTGTTCATGTAGTTGGCAAGGATTAAAGGTTGGCTAGCGCAAGCTGGTGCTCCCTCCCACCTCTGCTCACCTGGGTCTATTCAAGAAGACCAAGCCTCAGGCCAAGCAGCCCGCCCAAAGCCCCTGAGCTGCAGGTGGCAGGAGCCGCTGTCTGGATGCCCCTACCCTCGCAGGCCCACCTCCAAAGTGGGCTCCAGGGGACAAAATGCTCCCGGCCGCTGGATTGCTCTCCACACAAAATATAAAGACTTGTTAAACACCTGCTGAACTCTGGAACTTACAGCAGTAATAGGGTTGACTAAGAAAACTGACCCAAAAACACCAGGAAGAAAAACTCACTATACCCATTGAGACACCAAAAAATAGACAGTCTGACATTCCTGAAAAGTAATTTTACTCTGACTTACTCATCAGGGTGACTCCACCCCACAGCAGGGTGGCTGGCGTTCAGTGAGCAGCCAAAGAATATCTTTGAATCAATGTGGAAAAATGCATTCCACTCCCCAAACAGGCAGAAACAGTTCTTTTCCTCAAAGCTCTTTTTTTTTTTTTTTTTAAGACTCTCTATGGTCTTCGTCCATTGAAAGGCAATCCTACAGTCCCAGTAGGCTGGCTTCCTCTCAGAAAGCTTCCCTGGACGATCCTCATGATCTCAAATCCCTAAGATTAGCCTGGCCTAAGTTTTGCTGGTGACAATAGCATATATTTACAAGCCTAGTAATCAAAAATAACATTCAGCCTTCCAATCTGGGCAGCCTTGTGTTTAACAGCCACATTAGCAGCATTTTAATAGGGGAAAAACTAATAAAAATATCAGGATCTACATAAACGCTGTCTTGCAGATATTCAGACTTCACCCTAAGAGCAAATAAAGGGGAAATGCCTCATCTTCTCTTACTTCTCCTAACCTCTCCTGACATTTTATCGGTCTGAGTTTGATGATGGTTTGTTATTTTTAACCTGCCTTATGAAACAGCTGCAGCAAACCATGCATTCAGGCAGTCTCTACTTACAGTGATATTGGCTCATGAAACTTCAAAGTGACACCAGAGAATGGTAGGGCTTTAGATGGAAATGTTTCTCCCCCATTTTTTTCCAGGGACTCCAAGAGAGTTTCTCCAGTGGTTGAGGATACGGGCACTAAACGAACTTAGCTCAAGGGCAGGCCACTACTTAACATTCACATAGAAAGGAACCACCAAAAAACTAAACTTCCCTAATAAGCGATTCTCATGACACCTTCAACATCCTAAACTCTTCTGAAGGGTAGCATAAAAGGATTACACATAATACAAAACATCCCCAGGGTGTCATTACACTGTTCCTCTGTCCACCTAAGGTTCCTGTAAATGGGAAGTTGAAGTCGAAGGCCTGATCACGTTCAGTTCAACACTTTGATGCTTCAGAGTACCCTTGCTGGTTAAGGTTAGGGTTACGCACTTGCTACTAAAAGTGCAGACTCACAACCACTCCAAACCTGATGAATCAGAAACAGCATTTTAGGGAAGGTCGGGCAGTATTTTGCCAACGGATGTCTGAAAAGCTCAGGCGCACGTCATGCCATCACACCCAGAGAGAGACAGGCTGTGCTGCTCTCCACCAGAACACCAATTTCTACCGTGTGCTAAGAACACAGCCAGCAACCCTTCCAGAAGGCCGTTTCCTCTGTTCAGTTAGTGAGGAACACATCACGGTTCCGAACCAGCTTCCCTCAGGAGCTCTAGCATCCGAAGAAGACGACCCTGACCAGGATCAATCACCACACTGGGTTTTAAAATGGTGATTTTCTACCTTCATCACTTCCTCCCTTGACCAGCTGGCGTGCCTCTGAACAAAAGCTTCTTTCCCACCTCATCCTCCTCCCTTTTTTTAACTTACAGATTTTCTTTTTTTGTTTTTTCTGACTTGTGAATTTTTTTGTGTGTGTGTGAGGAAGATTTGCTCTGAGCTAACATCTGTTGCCAATCTTCCTCTTTCTTTGCTTGAGGAACATTAACCTTGAGCTAACATCTGTGCCAATCTTCCTTCACTTTGTATGTGGGTCACCACCACAGCATGGCTGACAAGTGGTGTAGGTCTGTGCCCGGATCCGAACCTGTGGATCCGGGCAGCCAAAGAGGAGCACACTGGACTTAACCACTACACCACAGGTCCAGCCCCCTGACCCGTGAACTTTTATTTCTTCAGTGTGATGTGGTCATAATCGTTGTTTTGACACACAAAATTTGGCATTAACTTCTGCTCTTGTGTAAATATTGCTGTGAAAACCTAATATGTAATAAGGTGATAATTTACATTTTTTACAAGATTTTACATATCACAAGATTATTTACAATACCCTAATCTGCATTTCTCCATGACTTAGGGCTGTTTTTTCTAGATCCATTTACTACCTCACTAACATGCCGAGTTCCCTCACGGAAGGCATATGAGTGTTTGGTAAACATTCCCCTCCTGCTATGAAACTTGCCTGGAGAGAGAGCAGTGTCAAGGCCACAGGGGCTCCCTTGTCCATGTCTGTGGGACACTCTATCACAAATGTTGAAGAAACAGAAGCAGTGGGTCTTCATTCTCCACAAGTTGTTTTCTCCCCACAGGTATTTGCGAGATTTCCTTCCAATCTTCTATGAAAGGGTCTCAGTATCCCTCGATGGCTACTGTCAGATTTCATCCACATGTTATTTCTCAAAATACTTCTATATATTTCTATACACCTATATACCTAATACAGAATTAACTTAATTTTGCTCCATGACAAATTATCTGATGTTCATCTGATAAAGTGTCAAGTTTTAAAGACGGGGCAAGAACCCAGTCAAATACACTGTAACAGCAGATTCTAGACAGACTCCCGTATAGAGAAGGTGGTGGCATATTCCTCCTGGATCTTTTTTTTTTTTTTTTGGTGAGGAAGATTGGCCCTGAGCTAACATCTGTGCCAATCTTCTTCTATTTTGTATGTGGGATGCTGCCATAGCATGGCTTGATGAGCAGTGCGTAGGTCGGTGCCCAGGATCCAAACTTGAGAAGCCCAGGCCACCAAAGCAGAGCATGCGAACTTAACCGCTACGCCACTGGGCCGGCCCCCTCCTGGATCTCTGAGGCAATAAGATGTGCTAGGAAAAGTCATCTCCTGATCAGAAAGGCCATCATTTAACCAAATAAGGGGTTAAATGACATGTGCTTGTCATTAGTGGTTAAATCTTGTGCTTCTAAGACATCTCAGAATTACATGAAAAGAAAGAGGCCTTAGAGACGTAAACTGTCCAGTCTTCTCAAAAGGGCAAAAACTACACCCACTACTTTCACCCAAGACTTGCTGAGTGTTCCTTGTTCATAGAGCTGACTATAAATTCCTGGGTTCTCATGTTTTCACTACTCAGAAGACCAAATTCAATGTTCCAATTCATTTTATCTCTCTTTCCAAGGCTTAACAAGGGAAATTTAACTAACAGAGATAACAACTAATTTAGTAGGAAATAACCAAAACTCTCGCCCAAGGATTAATCCCTCCACAACAGAAATGTGAAGGGGTCAGACACCTCATGACCCTTCCTTCATTCTGTAAACCATGAGGACACAGCCCCGAGTGAGGCAGAAGAACCGGTGTGTGCGTCAGGCAAGAAGGGCCTCATCTCACCTGTGCCGAACCTGAGAAAACATTGTCTAGTAAAATGAAAACATAACTGCTGTGCAAAAGCATCTTGCTTATTTATCTCTAAGCCAAATTCTAAGTACATTCTTATTTCAGAGCTAGACAGAAGTAACTCTTCAAAAATATATATGTGCAGTAACTAGGGAACCAGGATAGAAGCATCCAATCCATGCTTGATGAACAAAGGAATTTCAAAAATTTATGAAGAGCATGTGCTATTTAGGAAAATGCTATATAATTTGACATCCTAACTATACAGCTGCTGCTTCATACTGACAGCAGATTTTGCTTCAGTTAACTCAAGAAAAGGTAAATAATTCTAATGGGAAACCACAAGGCTTTATGAAGAGTAAAATTACAGTGCCAATTCAATCATGCATGACAATTTAGCCTAAATATTTAAATTCCCGAAGCACAGTCCTTGCAAAACAAGACATTAACATGAATATATCACCTTTAGCAATGCAAAGAAAAGACCACCTTCTCCTAGAACGTGACAGAGTTGGACTGTGAGTCACAAGAAAGAGCCACTCCAGGTAAAGAAGTTACTCCCTCTCTCCCCTTTACGTCCCTTTTTGGCAATGAAATTTACACAGTGAGATTACAGTTTCAGGTTTATAGGCATTTGGACATTTCTAGCACTTACCGGAAAACCAGAACGTTGGAGGTCTCCAGGGTATGCACATTTAAAAATCACGTGAGCACTTGCCTGGTGAAAAGGCATCATCTTCTACTCTGCAGATTCTGATTCAGTCTCAGGGTTATTTTGCAAAATGTCCTCAATACAGACCCGTGACCATGGTACTCTCCTTGCTTCTTGGAACATCTCAGAAGGATAAAGTATGAAGCCCACGTGTCTTACTCTGAACCTTCCTCTCTAGGTTCAGGGTAATGCCACCTCCTGCCTAAGTGAGAAAGGTCTCGTGTCCCTAAAAATATGGAGCCGAAGACACAGCTACCTCTCTCATTTGTCATAAAATAAACAATTCTTCTCACACTGCTGAAGAATTGTTTTGCTTCCTGCTGTAGAAATGCTGGGTTTCCTCGCGTTTCACTCCACAGCTCGAAGCAGTTCTGGGAAAACATTAAAACAGAAAGATGGGGCCGGCCCCGTGGCTTAGCGGTTAAGTGCGCGCGCTCCACTACTGGAGGCCCAGGTTCAGATCCTGGGCGCGCACCGACGCACCGCTTCTCCGGCCATGCTGAGGCCGCGTCCCACATACGGCAACTAGAAGGATGTCCAACTATGACATACAACTATCTACTGGGGCTTTGGGGGGAAAAAAGGAGGAGGATTGGCAATAGATGTTAGCTCAGAGCCGGTCTTCCTCAGCAAAAAGAGGAGGATTAGCATGGATGTTAGCTCAGGGTTGATCTTCCTCACAAAAAAAAAAAAAAAAAAAAACAGAAAGATGGCACAGGCAACCAAGTGACTGCTATGTTGTGATCACTGATGCTATTTATCACAACAAAATAAGGGAAAATTAGCCTAGCCTCATTATTAATTTTTAAAGTAATAATAATTACGTTGAGAGTCCAATGTGTTCCTAGCACTATAATGGACACGATGGGGTTTGTCCATATAGTAAAAATGTTGCCTCAATATTAGCAGCACACAAGTGGTCACTAGAGAAACGACCACATGAAGCGACTTTGGAAGCACTTTCTGGCAGGTTTATAAAGCTCACATCCAATGTCATTAAACTCACGCAAGCCTGCCTTGAGGGTTCACCCAGTTAATGACAACTGGACATTCTCACAGCACTTAACAGTTGGCAGCATGCTTTCTAGTCCACTGCCTCTTTGGAATAGGCATATTGTGCCTATTTTAGAGACTAGATGGAGGCCTAATGAATTCAGACACTTGTCCAAGGTCACACACAAATGAGCAGCATCACTAGAATGTATCTCAAATGTCAGCAGGAGCTGTCCCTTGGCCAATTTCCAAATATGCGCAGCAAACACTTTCTCTGCCTGGCATGGGCACACGGCTTCAGCTACCACCCTCAAAGCTGCCGGGATCCCACCACTCTCTCTGCCTGGGAGCATTTGTCCATTCCCACAAAACCTGCACAGACTATGCAGCCCAAGGGTCACCCTCTCCCACAGGGCCACACCCCTACATAACTGTTCTGCAGACAGGAGGGCCCGGTGCCTCTCGAACTCAGGGCACTCAGGAAACGTGGGTGAACGTGCCACAGGACAGGCTGCCGCCTCTGCCCAGGTGGTCACATGTCTTACTCGGTCCCTGGATTTGCCCGTAGATGTAGAAGTGCATTCACACAGAGCACAGAGCAGAACTACCGCGGCCGTACCTTTAGAACTAATGCTCTCACAGCGCACTGTATTCTGGATGTCCCTGAGACGACCCTCCGAAACACAGGGGTCTCAAGCATCGGTGAAGACACACCCAAAGGTACACTTTTGCCCTGGAGTCTCTGAAACCCATCCTATCGCACCTCAATAAGTTAGCTCGCAGGGAAAGACAACCTTCACAATGTGCCACTGAAATCCAAGCCGCCTTTAAACCAGTGTTGCAGTGCATATTAAATTCCAAATTGACAGGAGGGGCAGAGAAAGAACAGTGAGTGAGGAGAGATAAACCATTAAAGCCTGACTCAAACAGCTGCTCCAGCAGCCACAGGGCTGTGCGGACTACAGAGTCGGCTCTGAAACCGGAAGGGCACTCGTCAAGGCAACAGAGACCATGTGAACTCCAAGTGCCCCCAACTTAACGTGTGCACACGTGTGTGAATACGTAAATTCCAACCAATACACAATATTACATAACCATAAACCATGTTTCTCTTCTATGGCTTTATTTGTTACATCCCAGTTGGCATATTGAGACTTGTTAAAGATAATAGCATTCATCCTCCCTTCTTATCAAAAAAAGTGGGAACACAGGTCCAAGATAATTCCTGACAAATTAACGTTAGTAGTTGAAAAATCTTTTCTAATTTCAAAGGATCTCAAGGTAATGCCTCATTCTGCTAGATCAGAACTGAGACACTACATTCACCTACTTTACCAGCTCTGTGTAACTGTGAAGAATTCACTCTTTAGGGCAGTTGACAGGACAAGCAACCTGAGGCTCATTTGTCTTCCACATTCTAATGACCGCTCTGTCACCTGGGCTGGGTCATTATGAACCTTCCCTGCACTCAGACCCATGGGCAGGCAACCAGGCAGCAAAGCCTATGAGAAGACACACAGCACACTCCAGAGACTGGCCAAGCAACTTGGTCTGTCCTTGCTCCTTCGTGGTTTAGATCCCACTTACCTTACAGACTGTACCCCTCCTACCCACTCACATTAGGAAGACAATCCAAGTGACGCCCTTCTCTCTCACTACTGAGCATCCGAGAAAATTTCAGTTGGTCAACACTCAGGGTAAAACAGACCCACATTTTAACTTGATTTTCTGCTAGTCAGTCGAAGCTAGTATAGCCAACATCACTGGTGTAGAGTCCTATTAGACAACTTGTGGGGGGAAAAAAACAACATATACTTAAATTCACTAGGTCGAATGGTTTTATATCCCTGCTCCAATAAGCAAAGTCAAGAAATATAGGCACTCACTAATAGTTCCAAAAAGTGCCTACCAATCTGAAATTTCTTCTAAATATGATGAAGGAAATCATTTTTCTGACCATGCCCACTGTAAGAAAAACATTTCTATTTTTCTGCTGCACAATACTGTAACTAGCTATTTCAGAACCTGGCCTCTTCGTGTTGAAAATGCAGCAAGCATGGTTCATCAGCAGCCACCAAACCAGAGGTTCTGAAGCCTGAGCAGAATCGCCTGGAGGGTGTGTTAAAGGCTCGCTGGGCACTGCCCTCCCTAGAATTTCTGATTCCACAGGTGTAGATGGGGCCAGAGAGTCTGAATTTCTAATAAGATTCCGGAAACCACTGTGGTAAACTAGGCAAGGAACATCTATATGGCAAATGCCCCAACACCAGGACCGTCAGGTGCCAATTTAAATACAAAACAAAACAAGTAGGTTTTGTTGAATAGATTTACATTCCTAATGATATGTTGGCCAACACAGCCATCTATACCATCATTCTTACCTTCTGCTCACTCTAACTTTGTTCAGAATAATGGCTTGAAGTCTCAAGGCTCAAGGCCCCTTTACATAGCCCCCATGCCCACTGCTATCACACAATGGGATATGCACATCTACACCTGAGATTACACTGAGAGCCCCTGTGTTCTTACACTGAGACATAACAATCATTTCAGCCTTTACTCTTCTGTAAACTGCAGCTGGTATTCAAGAGAGGCTAATTTAAGAAAGAAATGTAATACAAATTTATGTGAACTCCACTCTCTCTACACCTGCTGCACGGTTCTCCAAGGGGAGCAAAGATTAAAAAAAAAGATTTAACAATCCTATGTAGGAGCCCAGGGACTAAACCACTGCGCCATCCCACATTTGTTATACTATATGTAACACAGCACTGTGCTGAACTAAAGAATCTTGAACCTAACTTACCAAAACTATTATTCTAATCACAGAACAATAGAAATAGAAAAGTTCTTGGCCTTCATCTTTATCTTCCATTAACTCTATTTTATTCAATAAATATGCATTAGGCACCGATGATACGTAGGGAATTCCTTCTATCCATCCAATGGCTATCCACTTAGTAGATTAAAAAATTTTTTTTCACTGAATTCTGGCTGGTGTGTAATGTTACAAATATCAGTACTTCTTACTGTTTATTCCCAAGTTTTCAAAAGAACTCTCATTTGATACATTTGCTTTATTAAACCTTACTGCATGCTTTTAAATTGAGGGAAATATAAGAAGTAGAATGTTCCACTTGAGGGTGGAGTAAGGTTACAGAATTGGAAAGAAATGTACAGAAGCAGCACGAGTGTTACCCTTAGGGGAAAGAACAAAGAGGTGAGAAGATGGAAATACCTCTCTCTCACCACCACCATCTGAATCCTATGATTCCAACTCCACTCACAGTGAGAAAGGACAAGCAAGTCACATAGTGTAGAGGCACAAGATGGCTTGGGAAGCTAGGTTTTAAAAGATAAAACAATGTAAAAGATCAGGATTCTGTGAGCTTACTCATTATTTAAAAGAGAAAAGACACTGTCTTGAAAATGCCTCAGCACACCTCAGGAGAACAAAGAACATGCTACACTCGAGGACGAGGACGACACCGTCCAGTGCTAGGAAAATTCAGCAGGAGCAGGAGGGATCTGTAAAAGGCTTTCCACCAGGAGTCATCCATCAGTTTTTCCCAGAATTTCCTAACAATTAGACACTTACAGCAATTCCATTTTAATAAGTTAATTGTGTCCTGGTCTCTAAAAAGAATACAAATAGCTGGTGAAAACCCTACAACCCTCTGGACAGTCCTCCAGATGTCAGATTCAGAGAAGGACATAACCCTTCATAATCATTACAATCCCACACTTGCCCATATGCTGTAGACATGCCTCCTGTGCAGGGTGAACTAGGAAGGTAGCTCCTTGCTTCAGAGAACCATAAACCCACCTCAGGGAGCTACAGGATTTCCGCCCGACGCCCCTCACTTCAGAGAGCCTGGGAGGGGATCAGTTAAAACAGCACCTCATTGGCAACCCTGATATAAGCTTCCCCACTTCTCAAAAACTCTTACGAAAACAGAGAAAGTAAAACATTGACACAAAAACCTCAGACAGTCAAGCTGTGAAAACTCCAGCATCACACAGCCATGGCATCTAAGAACCAAAACTCATATGAAAAGACTAGCATAAAAATGAAAAAAACAGCAAAATTAAAATGGAGCTAGATAAGTGCAAGGACTTAGTGCAAGGACACGAAGCGTGGGACTGACGACCACAAGCCCTTGTGAAGGGCCATAACATTCCACACAAGACAATAAAACAAGACCACATCAACATGAAGCAGGAGGAAAACATAAGTTTCATACCATGAAACAAAAATCAAGCTGGCCTCAGATTTCTCTTCCACAGCACATTTCCAAAAGACGATGAACACCATGCATGGTGTTTGAAGGAAAATTTGGCATGTGCTTAGCTGATCTGCCATATTTGAAAACAGCAGAAAGAGCCTCACATACATGGGGGCTCAGAACTATATCATCAAAGTTTCCTTCTTGAAAAATTTACTGCAGTATGTACTCTAATCAAAATGGAAATCAAAGCTAAAAAATGATTGCGGGAGGCATGGTGCAAAGTGATTCGTAAGGCTTCTTTTCCTCAGTGCGGACCCCAAACCCAGGAACTGCTCAGACTCTGATCAGGGGCAGCACTTGGCTTCCCCAACATAGCTCTGCTGCCTCCTGTCTGCCCCATTCCCAATACCAAGAAATGTTTGTTTATGAAATAATGTATTCACTATTTATAAAAACGTATATTTTAAGTATATAAAAAGATCAAGAAAATTTATAAAACATATTAATGACTTGACGGTGGGATCATGAGTAACTTGTAAACAAAAATGTCTAAGTTTTCCACAAACACATACTATTTTTAACAGTAAAAGTGGTTTTTACGTCATCATAAACAACTACATCTGTCATATGATCTTAACCATACAATAAAAAAAATAAACAGAAAAAACACGAGAAGGAAGTACATCGACATACTGATAATCTTTATCTCTGAATGGAAGAGGGCTGAGGATTTTTTCCCTCTATTTTCCTATATTTAACAAATATGTTACTTTTGAAATGCAAAAATAAAACAAACTCCATAGTTTAGGAAACACTGTCAAGCAATAGCACATAAGCCCTCATCTCGCTCAAAATGTTGTCATCCACCCATCACTCTGATTTTATTTTTTTAAATCAACTGGGATTTTTGTGCTAGAAAGTAGCATGTAGTATAATTATTTTTTAGACTGAGTTAACATTCACGCTAACTCAAATACATTTAGAAAGGGGCTATGTAGTTTCAGTCAAATTCATTTTGTTCTCCAGGAAACATGGCCCCATGTAGATGCGACACTCATCAGGACAGAAGAGCTAACACCTGTCCATCCCCCCAGCCCCAATGGGAACCCTGATATAGCTGAACCAGCAACCCTGAAGACCAAGTTGTCCTACTGGCACCCAGAGTCAACGCAATCAGCTACTCTCGCTCCTTACTTCCTCGCCTGTCTTAAAAACTGTGATGATGTCAAATCTCTACCCACACCTATCTCTATGTCCAGGTAGGGAGTGGGGCCCCCGGCGACTCCTACCACACCCAGAAAACACAATGCCACTTGGAGACCTGATGCAAAGTGTGGGGAATCCACCCTTTAAGCACAGGTAGATGTTCTAAGAAAAAGCAACCCTCATTATAAAAGAAATATGTACAATTTTTTCTTCACTGTTGTTAATTTTATAATACTTGGTTATAACACACTAATTTTTACAGCAATTACTAAAATAACAATTCATGATGCATTTATCATATTAAGCCAAGCAACTGAAAAATACAAAACAAAACACACAAGCAGAATTTTATAGGATTGTAGGAGCTTTTGTTAGACGATCAAATGACTTTAAATTGGAAATTAAGCTAATTAAATCTGATTCTCGAGGTGGGAGCCCACGTAGAGGGGAGAAGTTTAAAATTTTTTTTTACTTCCAAACTTCACACAGACCCACTCAGCTGAGATTTTCCCTTGATGGAATTATGTCCTACTCCTTGGGTTGAAACTGCATCAACATTTACAAAAAATAATTTGTTTTTTTATAAGCAAACTTGAACATGAGCAATTATGGCAGGGGTGGGGAAGGACAGAGGAAAAAGCTGAGCAAATATCAAAAATATTTTATGGTAACAATACTTTTTAATTAAAATATATGCACTTCTGTGTGTGCTACTTTTATTTTTATTAATTTTCAGATAAGTTCATATCTGATAATAAGGAAACAATTTTTCTTACTAGAAAAGGAGGAAATTAAATAATGCAACTCCCTTAACACAAAAACACCAGAGAACCAATTTTTCCCTTTCTCACATTACCCAATAATTCTCAGATTTAGAGTTCTGTCACGTTACAGCAAATGCCACGAATTAGAGAGAAGTCAGAAGTCAGAACTGACTTACACACGACATAGCATGTAAGCGCTATTCAAATTCTCAATGAATAATTAACTCAAATATGTTCAGAATGCTATTAGATGAAATTAATTTATTTTTAGTTTAAACCAAAATCCCAATTCACTTGCCAAATGATTCTCTATTTATTTTAAGTAAAGGACAGGTTATATCTGGCAGAAAATCATTCAATTTTTTATCTGAGGTAAGAAAAGAATGCCCTTCTTATATCAAACATCCTCATGGTTCCCTTATAGGTACCATTTGTCACCAATATGCAAGCATGTCACTGCTTTGTAACACACTGAACACATCAAAAAGGAAAAGAAAATTTAGACAGTATTTGTTGTCCGAAGTTCACATCAACTCAAGCTGTCTAGCAAGGTGCACAATCTCCTTACTGGGAAGAGCACTTTCGAGTTGTCATCCTGCACCTGGGAGGATGCACGCCAAGGGAGAGAGAAGAACCCGACACCTCCAGGTTCCACCCAGAGACCCTCTTGTTTGGCGCTCTGCCCACCCCAGGAGAGAAGTGCTCCCTGGAACATCTAAACACCAGTGCCCCCCGGGGGGCCATGCTGAGGAAGTTGTGCCCTTTCCCTTCTTCCAGGTGGTGGTGGGAACCTCGGGTCTGCAGTTGTAACAGCACCATAAGGAATTCAGGGTCAGGGACCCACAGTCAGTGCTATGATCTGCACACAAAGAACAGAGGCAAAGCACAGATTTACAACGTCTGTGCATGCAGTGGCATGACTGTCATCCACAGCCATTTCTGGATGTGCCCTCCCAGAGGTGGGAACCCGACCCAGTGGGCTCCTCAGAGTCCCTTCCCTGGAAACGTGGCTCAGAGCCACGACAGTGAGTTGTCTCCTCAGGTGAGTAGGGAACTGTCGGGCAGCCACCGGCCGCCAGCCTGCAGAGGCCCACACGCAGGGCACTGCAGCCAGGAGCTGGGTCTAGCAGGCCTCCTGCCTCAGAGCTCAGTGCGGTTCTGGCTTGGGTGCTCCGGAATAACCCTCCATCCTTATATGCTCACTTCTCTTTTGAGTCAGTTCCAGTGTCCTGCCTCTTGCCACCAGAATCCTCAGGGCTGCCAGCCTGCAGAGAGGACTCTGCTCAGCATTTCTACCTGTGCTCCACCTGCTCATGAAGGATGAAGCAAACCCCCCAACACCGGCAATGTGTGCTCGGGATCAAACCTGAAGCTGCAGGGCATCTTGTTCCAATGTTTATCTGTAGAGAAGCTCAAGGCAGCCCAGGGCCTGGGCGAGGACAGACACTGTTCTCGGATGGAGCTGTTCTCGGCTCTTTCTCTGCAGCCCCTTGTTCAGTGTCAGATCTAAGCACAATGAGCATGCTAGGGAGGGCCCCTCTCGCTCCTGTCTCCCTTCACCTCCTCTCTTCCTGGCCAACTCTTATCCCCTTCAATCTCAGCCAAACATCCAGAGCCTTCGCCTCTGCTCCCCAGGCTCTGGGCCTCAATCCTTGCACACACCGCCAGCCCCCTCCACCACCGGCATGGTGTCCTGTGTTAGTAATAATCAGTCTCCTCTACTAGATCAGGGACCATGTCTGTCTCTCATTTCTATCTCTGTGCAGTGGCACTCAGCCCCGAACCTCAGCCCAAGGGAATACACCCACAGAACTCTGTGGAATGACCGAATGATGGACTGAATAAATAAAAACGTTAAGTAAAAAATAGCAGGAGATAGAGTAGAATGTATGTGAAAGTTACAATTACACAATAAGTATTCATATGAAAGGTACTATGCAAAAAAAATAATAATCAGGTCTTTCTTTAACTTTGTTTCAATGCCTATCCAATAAAATACATTTTTAAAAAATATTTCGCCTAGGGGCTGGCCCCGTGGCATAGCGGTTAAGTGCTCGCACTCCGCTGCTGGCAGCCCAGGTTCGGATCCCAGGTGCACACCGATGCACCGCTTATCAAGCCATGCTGTGGTGGTCGTCCCACATAAAGTGGAGAAAGATGGGCACAGATGTTAGCCCAGGGCCAGTCTTCCTCAGCAAAAAGAGGAGGATTGGCATGGATGTTAGCTCAGGGCTGATCTTCCTCACAAAAACAAAAAAATATATATTTCCCCTAAAAGGTACATCTTTTATACTATAAGAACATAAGCCTCTGAAAGCAACTCTGAACATTTATTTAAATGAACTTACATCCTCGAAATTTTCCTTATCCTAAAATCTGGGGGTTTTCCAAATACCATCTTTGGCACCAAAAAAAGTCTCCCCATCAAAAGCAGCACTGGTCACATAGCTGCTAGACAAGTGAGACAGCCATCCCCACCCCCAGGTAATTTGTCCCCTTAGTGAAAGGGATTGGGTGCAGAATAACATGAAGAAAACTACATAAAGTATCTTTAGAACTCTTGGGGTATGAAATAAAAGGAAACATTAATACATTCCTGAGGAATATTACATTAATACTACTGAAATATACAATTAACACTAATGCCAACTTGGGATACTCATATCTTCTAAGAGCTGGCATAGTAAATAAAACGAACAAAATTCGAAAACCGCAACAGTCTGTATTTCAATAAGAATCACGTATCACACATCACCTACGGTAAAGACAGATGCCGGCTGCTGCTCAAAACCAACTTTCTTCTCTGCGCGGACCCCACTGCCAGCCTCCTCGCCAGCAAGACTGAGCTCCAGGCAGGGCCACATGAGCTGTGCCCCCTCAGCCTGCCCGCAGACCCTCCCAACACGCCCGTCTCCTACCCCTCAGGAAAGCCACTGCCGAGGACAGCCGGGCTGCCACATTGGCCCATGCAGGATGCAGCCTCACACACCTCAGCCCAGCCCGAGACCTAGGGCCCCCAACTTCTTTTGTGATTAAGAAACAAACTGTTATCGTTTGAAGCTGTTCCATGTTTACATCTACTTGGCACCACAGCCAGGCCGACCCACCAAATTTAACTTTAATCATTTGCTTTGAAAAATAAAATTGTATTAAAAAAACACATCAGCACCCCTTTCTACTCACTCCCAAACCCCATCCCACTTCCCAGCATGAACCACCGAATAAAGATTCTGTGCATCTTCTGCATATTTCCTACACTTACACAAGCACAAAACCCACACAGAGTTCATTTTGTTTTTTTTTAACAGAAATGGGATTATGGGAGATGATCCCTTTTTGTCTTGTTTCTTTACTTTCTTGGGAATTTTTCCAGGCCAGCAAATACAGATCCTGCTCTTTCTTTCTTAACAGCTCCAGCATAGCCCATTACATGCTGCATTGTAACTTCCGTCCTGTTAAACTGTGAGCATTTCTCTAGATGCCTCGAATCCTTGCTACGTAATAGAAGGTTATGGCCCCTGGAAGCCCCCTTGCTACAAGCTATGGCAACCCAGACCTCTTGGCTAAGCCAGGCAGCACTGAGATCCATCTGTGCCCGGTACAGCCTAAACAGTGAGCAATGGTGGTGGTGTGAGGCATTATGTTGGTAATTCCTTAGAAAGAAGGGGAAAAAAAAAAAGGCAGATATTGGATGTTATATTCACAACTTTCATGGCAAAAAGAAAACCTCGAGGGAACCAGATCATTCTTTATCGGATACCAGTCGCCTTTCCTAACAGATGTCCTTCCTTGCCCACTGGAGTGCCTTCATCTGTCACTGGCATCTTGTGGATGGCAGGCAGCGTGGAGCCCAGAGAGGAAAGTCGAATGTCTCCACTATGCCCACGTGGGAGCATGAAGGAAGCTACCCAGGCCATCCTTGCCTCAACCTCAGACAGTAAAAGCAACTAGGATTGATTTATGGGCCAATCAAAACCCTGGCATAGGGGCTTTTCCAGCTGTGCTCACAATCACTCATATTTTGTAGCCATGTTATTTTTTTGTTCTAATACCAATGATTAACCCCACTCTCCTGCTCAGAGTGTAGGCTGAATATCCAAAAACTGTTGCCATGAAACTTCAGTTCTGCTCTCGAGGGATGTCTCCCAGTGGTGGACTAGGAATATGGCTTCGGCATCTCTGATCAATACTAAATATCTCCAGATTTGAAATGTAAGTCCTTGATTGCAGGGCACCGAGAACCATCATTCATGTTTCCTCATATTTAAAACCACTGATTTCTTGTTAGAAGACAACATATTGATGTCTCAAGACTAAAATTTTCCCTGAACAATGTTGTTAAGATCCGAATGCTGCCTACTGAGCAATGCACATGACTTTTGTCACTTTGTGAAGCAGCAGCTGAACGAATACAGTTAATACATTTGGGGGTGCATCACTGTAGTTTCTCCAACTTTATCCCAGACAGCTCCACCAGGACTGTGCTGGCCATTCGGTGCATTTGTTTACTAATAGGTAGGAGGCTAGGGCACAAAAAAATGAAAGAGATGAGGACAGAGTGCTGCCCTGAGGGGACAAAGGGGCGTCCATGTTGATGCAAATCCGAGACCTGAGTTCCCCGCCAACTCCAATGGGCCAATGGGTACGATGCAATCTCAAGCCACCTTGCCCAGGGCCTCCTTGAAAGAAAGAAAAAAGAGAGACAAAGGCCCTTGCTCTGTGACCCACTTCCCACTGGGAGACCCAAGGTCACCCAGCACCCTCTCCTCAGGTGTGCAAGGCCCTGAGCTCCCCTCCAGCCACGTGGGGCAACCATGCTCACAAAGGCTGTGTTCCAGACACTTGTTCCCCAGGAGCCCTTGGAACGGGGGAGCACTTTCCTACAGAACAAACGTCTCAGAGAGCAGTTAGGTTGAGCAGCAGTTCCGGCAGAAGACTTGGGAGTGGGAATGCTCAGGAGGACGAGGATTCAGGCTAGGGATGGTGTTTGTTTTGTGGAGAAGGAAGACAGCATTAAGAGTCCATGTGACTGGACCACTGCCCTCAGCCACAGACAAAAATGCTGACAGGGCAAACTCGAGGAAACATCAGCATTCCAACAGCAATGTCACCCTAAAAGGGCCTAAAAAGCCCTAATGGTTGAGAAAATCCACAATGTACTTGGCAAATAAATAATCCCTTTCAAGGTTCATTAATAAATCTTGATGTCCTAAGACATCAGTCCTCCCAGGCCAAGGCCTGGCCTCCCTTTGCACAAACGCCTGTATTTCCACAGTGCTGGGAGTTGTTCCTGGGAAGACAGGCTTTTTCAAGAGTACTATTTTGGCTGTATACACAGTTTTTCAAGGAACATGCTTTGAGAAACATGTTATCAGACCATCGTGAGCCTTATGTATGAACCTCCCTACTAACTAGTTAATTAACAGTCCTGGGCCAATAGAAAAGTGAAGTAATGTAAAATATGCAAGCACCATCTTAACCAAGATAAGAGGAAAGAAACTACGTTAAACAATTACTTTACTGGGGAGGGACTAAGTTTGGGATGTTGAGCTCTTGACTGAAGTACATCCCTGAAGCCAAAGGCCACTCAGAAATTCGAAGTAGCCTCAGCAACTCTCTTTCCTGATCCTTCCTCATTCCAGGCCCCATGCAAAAAGCAGCAGCAGGGCTTCCCACAAAGACAGCTGCGCTGGGACAGGAGAAAGAAATCCAAACCATAAAGAAATCCAAAATCAGCAAGCATATTCTGAGTGCCTAGAACTGCCCTGGACACCAGACACGATGCAATGGGAAGAGGTGCAAGTCCTGCCTTCTAGGGATTTCAAGTCTTGCATGCATCAATATCTAAATTGCATAATGACAATTAAGAGTGCAAGTCAAGGACATTCTGTTACCTGGAGCATCTCAATCAGAGAGAACTTAAGGGACAAGTGGGATTCAAGGCAAAGTTTATCCATTCCCCTTTGGAGCCAGGTAAGGGGCTGACAACTTTAAGTTTTATATAAGTTAATGTTTTATATTAACTGTGTCACAATTCTGATTCCTGAGCTTGCTGGAGTAATCATCTATTACAAATTAAAACAAGAGTCATAATTCTATCACTAAAGTTTCCTGATTTAGATATGTTAAGAGAATATTTCTTTGTATAAAAGAAAGTCTTCCACTGCGATGGGGACTTAGAGGACCCTTAATGATCAACAACTAGATAAATTGTTCACAGCAAGGCCAGCAACTCAAAAAGGACACTCCAAATTGTTCTTTGACTTTAACTCTTAAGCCTGAAAAACCACAGTTCTCTTTGTAAAGGGCTTCAGAAAGGATAAAACTAGACAAGGTTCAGAAGAGATGCTCCAACACTCTTACCTGGAAAGGATCCCTCTGCTATGGTGTCTGGGCTAGCAGATACCCTGAACACAGGCCTCTTTGGACAGGGACATGGGCGGCTAACTACAACCTCATGTGCACTTCTCAGAATCACCTACCACTGGCTGTCCCACTCACTCTCTCCCCAAGGAGGGCTCCAGCCAAGGTTGGGTAAAAAAGGAGGCCCATGGCCATGGGACAAGCCAGGGACAACGGCGGCCCTGACAGTGGTCTGGCGGAACCTGCTTCACAGCCCCAACAGCAAACAGAGCAGAGTGCCTCCTCTTCAGACGTCGCCTTGCATGCTCACTCTCCACAGCTGCAGTCTAGATGGAATGCTAATCGGTGCTTTTCTGACAACTAAGGGTTTCTCTAAAAAGACTGCCAGATGAAAGAAGGGAGAAAAGACAGAAAAATCAGAAGTCCTTTCCACAGCCAGTCCAACAGGTAAAATCACTCATAGCACAAAACATCCGAGGGCCCTGACATTTTGAGCAACAGTGGGCTTTCCCCAATAAGTTTCTATTTTTGTTGAAATGAAACCCCGGTTCATGAAAAGGCTCTGATTTTCCATGTTATATGGTATGCATAGTGTGCCTTTTTTTGAAAGATGGAAAGTACTTTTAGAGAAGTATTTAGAATAGTAACAGTAGCTAAAATGCCTTGAGCATTTGACATGACTACACAAAATATCCTATTTCATACCACACAGAATGCACAGACTGCACTGCTACACAGAATACTAGCAAATAAACAGGGACCAACAAATGATCCCCGAGAAGTAAATAAATGGCACTAGAAATAGAGAAAACAATCTTTTCACCTCTTATCTCTCAGTCTTGAGTCTCACAGTAAACCAAAGAAATACCAAGGGTGGGAAATTCAATGCTATTCTATACAACGCTATGCTATGCTATACTACTCTATATGATTCTATACTATAAAATGCTATGCTATGCTATACTACTCTATACTATTCTATACAATGCTGTACTACTTTATACTATTCTATACTATACAATGCTGTGCTATGCTATTCCATACTATACACTGCCCTACTCTACTATAGTATACTGTAGGATAGCCAGTTAGACTTTCATAATCTCTTTTCTAAACTTTTCTCACGTACAATATTCATATCTGATGCTTAAACAGCAACATTTTAAAAAATAATGTGTATTATTATGTAAATACACATTTCACTATAATCAGTGCCATTACCTATCTCATATAATTAACTATTTCTTACAGGTGAGCTTCTATAGGCTTTTTTATGAGTCTTTTGCAGTCTCTGGTTACCTAGTAAAGAAGAGAGTAAGGCCTGCAGTAGGATCCTAGAAAACAGCATCAACACAGAATCATCATTGTGCACACCCAGTGGCCCCCGTGTCGAGATGGTCAGTGGACAACAGGCGTTAAGCACACACTGGACGCCAGAATGGCAAATAAAGCAAAAGCGAAAATCTGTCCTAAAGAGACGAAGGAGAAATCAGCAGCAGTAGGGGCCACTAACAACTGCTGCTTTAAGAAGGGAGGGGTCAGGTTTTCACATTGCCCATGTGGAGAGGAAGACTGACCTCCCATTGGTCTTTAAGGGATGCAAATGCTTCCGGCTTATAGAGAGAAAAGTAAACTGGATCTGACAGCTCTGGCCAAAGTCGACAGGAGAATGAGGAAGAAACGGAGACCCTGGTGTCATTGAATCAGTGTAGTGTCGGTGACACTTCAAGTCCTACGAAAGTTCACACAGCACATTTATTACCAGAAATACTAAGCGTTAACCAGTCCTCCCTGGCAATACCACCCTTATCCCCCTTGTACTTTTTTTTTTTTTTAAAGATGAGGGGCTTTGGAGCTTGTCCCCCTACGTTTCAGGGCCCTTTGCTGCTGTATTTTTTTTTTTTTTTTTTTACAAGGAAAGATTCACCCTGAGCTAACATCTGTTGCCAATCTTCCTCTTTTTTTTTTTCTTTTCCTCCCAAAGCCCCGGTGCATGGCTGTATATCCTAGTTGTAAGTCCTTCTGGTTCTTCTACGTGAGCTGCCCCCATAGCACGGCAACTGACAGACAGGTGGTATGGTTCCATGACCGGGAAACAAACCCGGGCCGCCGAAGTGGTGAGAGCGCCAAGCTTTAACCACTAGGCCATCAGGGCTGGCTCAAGTCCCTTCTAATTTGAGCAGCATCTTCTATCCTGTGTCCAGGAAATCGTCCACAAAGGTTGTAACAAGGAGACCCTGATGTTATTTTTATTACAGATGTCTGTGACATCTCTGCACCCGTTGTTAAAACATATTAAATCCCACAACATACATGGGGTATATATTATATATAATATATTTTATATACTTTCAGGCACTTCCACCTAATGGCTGGGCCATTTACAACTGTTACCCCTCCCTGAGAGGAAATCTGAAGGACCACGGGAAATAAATGGCACTAGAAATAGAGAAAACAATCTTTTCACCCTCCTCTCTCAGTCTTGCGTCTCAGAGTAAACCAAAGAAATACCAAGGGTGAGAGATGCGATTCACAAACCAAATACGTGCACATGCGCGCACACACTCACACACAACACACGTACACACAAACATGCATTTGCACAAACACATGTATGCACACATATACACAGAAACGCATATTTGCACACATATACGCAATCATACACATTTACACACATATACACACATTCACATATGCACACACTCAGAGGAGGCCCAATCATTCAAATCTATAAAAAGTGGCACATCCCCCTGAAATACACCTTCTTGAAGTTAATGAGCCCACTTTGCTGTACATTTCTCGATTTCAGATGATGAGTCCTCACCAAGACCCTCTCCTCTATGGTGTTCTCAAACTTGAAATGAGCTATTTCTGCTGATATAGTCAGGGAGCAAAGATGTATTTTGACCTCAGACTGAATGTGCTCGTTCTCTTAGTTACTCCTGGTAACCACAATTATGTAAAAAGTGCTGTGTAATGTGGTGCCACTTCTTCAATGTGGCTTCCTGGGATCTGACCCACTTATGTTTTTCTAAGTGATTTCCTTCTGACTAAAATCATAAGAAAATTCCTTACCCTCCTGCACTCTCTTTCATGCCCTTTTACTCCCCTTTCAAAATTTCAGAAACTATATCACAGTTGTCAAAACTGAAGGCAAAGAAATAGTCTTCAGAAATAATACCATAGCAGAAAGAACCAGAGAGAGGGGGCAATGTTCTTTTTGGAAATATACAAAACAAAGTCCAGAGGCCTGAGTGCCTTCTTAAGTCAGAAACGCACAGATGCAATCAGGAACATTATTCATCCCAGCTCAGTCCTCTGTGTCTAAAATGAAGATTCTATTTCCTACGCTCCTATTTCATGAAGTTGCAGTAAAGGAAAACGAAAGACAGAGTCATAGACAAGAGAAAGAGAAAGCAGGATAATTTTCTAAACGTGCACATCTGCTCTACAAGGGACGTGAGGACATTAAAGCTCATATGAGATAGAGCTATAAAGACACTCAAGAGCCTTCAGACTTACAAAGAAAACCACATTCTCACAGCGTCACAAGTTAGGGCTTCTACAGACACTAAGTACAGCCAGCACAGTAAGGTTTCAAAGCAGGTGCTCAAAACATCACCTATGCCGTGTGGCCACGAGCTCCCACAACTCGATTTCTAGGAATCTAATTTTAAACATCTTTACAGCTAACATATCACAAAGATGTAGTTCCAAATGCTGTAACCCAAGTGCTAAAAAACACCTAACCAAAAATAAAAGTGGCATTTCAGACAAAACTCTAGAAGCAGAAGAACACAAGTTATACCCCTCAAGTTCTTCAAAACCTTTCTTTTCTCTTTCTTCAACTACACTCACCCCCAACATCCACATAACAATGATGATGATAATGATCATAGTCATAATAATTAAATAACTTGGCAAAGATTCCAAGGTTTTTCTCCTCGATGAGGACCTACTGTCTGCATTGCAAAAATTCTGTTTCTCCCTTTAACACAGCCCTCCCAGCCCAGGGCTCCCCCCTTGCCCTCCAGGGGCTCAAGTGTCCCCTACAGAGGGTCAGCTCTCTCCCCTCCCAAATGACCAGTTGTATATCTTCTTCATTTTTCATTTGAATCACCGTGTGAGTTTGAGGCTAGCTTTGTAGATGTGACTGCTAACTCACATTGATTTATTACCAGAGAGGAAAAGACATATAAGACTGAGAAAGGCAGAAGCTAAATGCAGACAAGCCATGAAAGCAAGGTGCATTTTGCTCCCCACTGCACGTTGCTAGCTTAGCACCTCACGTATAAGTCACCATTCACTCACTATATACGTAAGAAATGGAATTAGACAACTTAGGAACTACACATTCCAAACTGAAACTCTGAGAATCTCTCAACTGCAGGTCCCTCCTTCCCAATGGCAGGGCAGTGGTGAGCAGGCCTGCACTTAACCCCGAGAGACGCCGTGGGGCTCATGACACTTGCTGAGGCTATTCTGTAGACTTCCACAAAAGGTACACTGAGAGTTAGTCGTCCATAATAAACCAGAACCAAAGTACACAGTGTTCTGAAAAGCACAAGGCACACTCTGGCTTGAAGGGCCCTTGGGAACTGCCTTTGTTCTGTATGGAGTGGATTACTCTGCAAACCTGGAATAATAGATAACCAGTTCACAGATACAGACAAGGAAAGACTGTGTCCATCTGCAAAGACCTGGCTCCCCTGGTCCCCCCTTCTTCCACACACTCCGGCCTCCCCCTCTACTGGTTCCCTCCTTGTCTGCAGGCTTGCCAGCCCTCCCCACACTAGCTGTCTTCCCCCATGGCACCTCACTAAGGGAAGGGACACCCTTTGGAAGTGTCATCACCCTCGGCCCTCACCCTCCCAACCTGACTGCTGTTCTCAGGTGCCAGCAGCTTCCCAAGCCTCAAGTGGAATGCCCTTGCTGAGTCCTTGCCCTCCTGATTTTCAGAAACATCTGGAACTCTCTTCTGGAAAAATCTCTCTTCTCTGGGCTCCGATGAGCTGCACCTTCCAAGTCTTCCCTTAACCCTAAGCTGGGACCTTTTCCCACTCTTCTGACTCTTCTTCCCAAACGTCTAAACGTGCCCTTTCCTTTGGCCTCCTCACTTTCTACCTGTAGGTCCTAGTCCACTCTGGCCAGTCAGCTGCACTTCTGTGAAGACGACTCCCAAATCCACTCCAGTCCAGATGTCTTCCTCAAGCATCACTCTCAGCTCACATGCTGTCCAGAAGCATCTCAAAGTCGTGTCTGAAATGAACTCGTCATCCTCCTCCCAGACTTGCTCCTCATTTCCAACAAATGCCACCACTTACCTTAGCTACCCAGCCTCAAAACCCCCACCTGTTTCTCCACTTTTCTCCCCTAATTCAGTCATTAAGTCCTGTCAGTTCACTTGTTTTCTCCACCCCTTGTTCCTCCTTTCCTCCCGCCCACCAGCCAGTTCAGGCCTTCAGCACCCTATGCCGCACTAGGGAATGACCCCTGAGCTTGTCTCCACCTCTCCTGGCCCCACGGCACGCTATCCAGCAGAAGCACAGGCTAGAACACCTTGTGATTCCCTCCAAAAACCCCTCGTGGCTCCCTAATATCCAGATAGTTGATGACTTCCACATTCTGGCCTCAGCTATGCTCATACACATTTTATCTCCCACAGAGGTTGTGTCATACCTGCAATCATTCCTAGGCCCCCAGTTCCTTCTACAGGCACTGTATGGAATATCTACATACTTTTACATTTTAAGTGAATGTCCATTCTTTAAAAAATCTTTCCTGATAATTTTCTGACATTGCCAGAAAAAGTGAACAGCTGCAAAACAAGAGCTTAGGACTAGCAGCGTGAAGAGTTCATCCTGACGAGTGGCTGCCTCCCGCATGAGCAGCACCCCGATTCCTTCCCTGCAGCAGGATCACTGATGCCACAGCCTAGAATTCTCCCACTCGTGGCCCCACCTGCTCTGTCTCACCAGCTGAGATGCACACTGATCACGAAACAGGTGTGTTTGTTCCTAAATCTGTTTGCGCCAGTTGTACCTGTTAAAGATTACTTAAACCAATAAAATACGAGTCCAAAAAGAGTAACTGATTCCACGAAAAGTGGAGTGTTTTCACAAAGACTTGATATAGGAAAATTTTTTTTAAACAAAAATTTTTGTTTGCCTTCAAATGAGGTGTGGACAAAACAATGATAAAACATTAGGGGAAATAATAAATATTTTAAGTCTAAGACTCTAAACTGAGATTGTCTCTCAAGCATTTGCTTGTTCTCTTCTAGAGAAATCAAAACCAGCAGTAAGACACTATGTCATGGCTATGGGTTAGGCCAAAAAGTTGCCATAGCCCAAAATCAGAGAACCATACTCTGAGAAGATGGTTCAGCCCAACAGGAGAAGACTGAGGAGCGTCCATGTCTATAGTTTGAAGTAAGGAATCAAGATACCATCTTTATGATTCCTAGCTCGGACCTCTTCAGTTAACTGAACATAGTGATTCCAATGACATCAGACAAAGGAGTTTCTACTGTCTAGGAAACATTTTTAAATATCTTGGACCCTATCAGGGCAGATGGTGAACACGACTAAACAGCACAGATCTCCAAGGGGCAAGTATGGTCTGGATGGGGAGGGGACCCTGGGACAACCCTCTTACTGCACTGGGCATGGGCTGAGTTTTGTCGTAATTCTACGTCCAGCTTTTGAATCCCAGCTTAAGGAAACTCTGGAAAATTTGGATATGGTAAAAGAAAGCAACTAAATTGGTAAGTGAATAGAAAAGCCTGAAAGGAAGGCTTTAACAGACCAGAACCGGTTCGGGGGTGCAAAGGCCAAAGGCAATATAGTAACCACTTTCAAGGTCGTTACAAAGGGGCTGGTGTCCAACACCCTCCACTCCCTGAAGTGAAGAACAAAACTAGAAAACATCTCCCTAACTAAAAGGTTTTTGGGGTGGGTCAGAGATTCTTTACAAAGGGATCTCGGAATCTCCCTCCCTAGAATTCTCTTCACGGAACATAGAAATCTCCACAGCCTTGCCTCCTGGGCAGCAGGAATATCAGAGTGCCTTCTAAAACACAGATGGCAGAAGCATTTTAGCACATATGCCACATAGCTACGCAAACACCTCAGTATCCATGCATCAAATAGCTGTCATTTCTGTAAAATAAAGACGTACACAAATTTAAGCCTGGACAGGTTGAGATGTATACGCCAAGAGGAGGCCTGTCTACCCAAACATCGATATTCAACTGTTTCAGTCACACAACTAGATTTTCAAAAATTAGAAACAGCTATTAATCAAGTAATGCAAACCTACATGTCTCCCCATGCCATGGAAAGCAGTGATTCTCCACTGGGAGCAGTTTTGCTAGGAGTGAGGGTGCTAATGGTATCTGTGGGTAGAAGCAGTGATGATCCTAAACATTTTATGAAGCACAGGACAGCCCCCCACCACAAAGGATTCTTGGGCCCAAAATGTCAATAGTGCAGAGGCTGAGAAACCTCATATAAAGGATTGTTTCTTTTTTTCCTCCCAACTTTGAAGTATAATTGACAAACATAATTGTATATATTTAAAGTGTGCAACGTGATGATTTGTTATCATATACATTGTGGAATGATTACCAGGATCAAGATAATTAACACACCCATTATCTCACATAGCTAACTCTGGTTTGTTTGGGGTTTTTTTGTGGTGAGAATGCTCAAGATCTACTTAGCAACTTCCAAGTATATAATAACAAATTACTAAGTATAGTCACCATGCTGTGCATTAGATCCTTATTCATCTTATAACTGGAAGTTTGTACCCTTTGACCCCTCTCCTAGCCCCAAGCAACTTACCTTTCTATTCTCCATTTCTATAAAATTGGATTTTTTTTTTTAAGATTCCACATATAAGTGATACCATATAATATCTGTCTCTGTCTGGCTTACTTCATTTAGCATAATGCCCTCTAAGTCTATCCATGTTGTTGTAAATGGCAGGATTTCCTTTTTTATGGATGAATAATATTCCAGTCTATATACCACATCTTCTTTATTCATTCATCTGTCCATGGACACTTAGGTTGTTTCCATCTACTGTGAATAAGGCTGCCATTAACATGGACGTACAGATATCTTTTCAATATCCTGTTTTCATCTCCTTTGGATATATACCCAGGAGTGGGATAGCTGGATCATATGGTAGCTCTATTTTTAGTTTTTTGAGGAACCTCCATACTGTTTTCTCTAGTGGTTGTACCAATTTACATTCCTACCAACAGTGCACAAGGGTTCCCATTTCTCCACATCTTCACCAAGACTTGTTATCTCTTGTCTTTTTGAGGATAGCCAGCCTAACAAGTGTGAGATGGTATTTCATTGTGGTTTTGATTTGCATTTCCCTGCTGATTAGTGATGCTGAGCACCTTTTCATGTACCTGTTGGCCATATGAATGTCTTCTTCGGAAAAATGTCTACTCAGGTCCTCTGCCCATTTTTTAATTGGCTTATTTGCTTTTTTGCTACTAAGTTGTATGAGTACAATGGGGAAAGGACAGTCTCTTCAATAAATGGTTTTGGGAAAACTGGACAGCCACATGCAAAAGAATGAAACTGAACAGTATCTTACGCCATATACAAAAATTAACTCGAAAAGAATTAAAGACTTAAATGTGAGACCTGAAACCATAAAACTGGAAAAACCAGTAAAAAGCTCCTTGACATTGGTCTTGGCAAAAATTTCTTGGGTAAGACACTAAAAGCACAGGCAACAAAAGCAAAATTAAACAAGTGGGATTACATCAAACTAAAGAGCTTCTGCTCAGCAAAGGAAATCAACAAAATGAAAAGGCAGCCTACAAAATGGGAGAAAATACATGCAAACCATATATCTGATAAGGGGTTAATATCCAAAATATATAAAGAATTAAGCTTGTGTTTTCAGCATAATTCAACTCAGAGACTTAACATATAAACTTTCTCCTGCCTTTTTTGCAAAGTATCATGCCTTGCAGTAGACAAACCTTATTTCAACACGTTGAAAAAGTCTTACTTCAATATGTTATAATTCTTAATAGATAGCAGAAAAGTTAGTTCTCACAGACTCCTAAAGCAATATAGTAATAAAATTCAAAAAAATTCATGAAAAACCTTTATAATTGTGGGGCTAGCCTGGTGGCACGGTGGTTAAGTTCGCATGCTCCACTTCAGCAGCTGGGGGTTTGCAGATTCGGATCCCAGGCGTGGACCTATGCACTGCACGCTGTGGCGGCGACCCACGTACAAAATAGAGGAAGACAGGCACAGATGTTAGCTCAGGGCTAATCTTCCTGAGCAAAAAGAGGAAGACTGGCAACGGATGTTAGCTCAGGGGCCAATCTTCCTCGCCAAAAAAAAAAAACCTTTATAAGTGTGAAATATTTTAATTATCAACTAATAAGAAACTGTCTGTTGAATTATGACTGGCAAATCCCCCAGTCATCTATCCAGCACCTACACTCTTTACGCTGGGGCTGGTGAAGAACAGACCCTACTGAAAGTTGACCTTGAAAAAGAAAACACAGAGCTTAGAAGATTTAGGTTTCCTGGATATAACAAAAAATAATCATAACATTTCTGCACCAGTGGGTCCTCTCAATCTTCATTTTTATTTCTTTTTTCCTTTGGATGACTTATAACGTATACTTATTTTAACAGTGTTTTAATGTTATATATTTGTGACCTTTATTTTATTATTAACTTCATTCTATAACTAAATGGTACATTTTTAATGGAAAGAAAAAAAGGGAAGGGGTAAATAATTATGTAATCTAAAGCAAGATTTTTAATTGTACGAATCCAATAATGATATCTTCTAGTGGGGAAAAATGATTTTTAACAGTTCCAGAAAACTTCATATAACACTAAATAAACTCTAAGTACAGCATATGAGTTAGCTTTTCAAGAGAAAAATGACACACGTAGCTGTTGGGAAGATTCTGAGTTACCACTACAAAAGTCTTGTAGAATCTGTGTTTTTATCACCATGTGACAAGGCATAAGTTGATTGGGCATCGCCCCTGCCCACCCTTTCATACGAAATGCTGCTTCATGGAAACCACAGCATCAGTTCTTCAGTCAAGGAAGCCTTGAGCAAGGATCTCACATTGCTCCCCTCTCTAGGAGCTTTCTACAAAAATAATCAATCACAAAAACCAGGTGAAATATATGAGATTAAAATAAAAACAAGAGCCAAGCTTATCTCATAGGATCTAATGCCAGGAACACTCCATAAATCTTACACTGGACTCATACATCCCTGAACATAATCTGCTGAAACAAGTAAATAATCAGGTGGAAATCACTCACAGAAGCCCTTTTCCTCTCTCTACAGACGATCCAAGCCTTCACTTTAGCATTTATACAGTGCTTGAATCTTTAAGGACTCGCAATCACCAACAAGGCTGACAGAACACCTGGAATTACTCTTACTGTTGTGCACCCTGACTGGTAGCTGTGATGGAGAAAGTAAGTGCAGCTCTTAGCGTCCTTTGTTCTCTGCATTAATGAGGCGGTGGTATTTATTTGAAATAAAAGTTCACATAACATAATTTATCTGAATTTCAGTTTTCAAACTGGCCTTCTACAATCATTCCTTTAGTACCTACGGGGAAAGTTGAAAATAAAGCATAGGACACCATTATCTACCCACAAACGCTTACAATACTTAAGCTCACAGAGCTGGTGAGCAGCAGTCAAGACCAAACCAGAATTTCCTGCCTTCTACTTCTTTTCCATTGTGATACACTTATATGAAGAAATATATGGTTAACTTCAAATGAGTGGGAGAAGCCACTGGCTCCCAAAGTCTGCAGTGGGATCACTTGGGGACCCACACCCCCAGCCCCACCCCAAGACTGAGATTCTGAAGGCCAGAGTTGGGGGGCAGGGAATCAGTTTCCCAGGTGATTGCAATAAATGGCCATCTTTCTGCACAGCAGGAAAGAACAAACAGGTGGTAAAACAGAGCGAAGCAGGTCAGGGTGGTGGCCCAAGTAACTGCCCACACCTGTTGAAAGCTCAAGAGCAGTGAAGGTCACAAGTGAACTCACTTCCCGCAGGTGGCTGCCAGGGATGTGCTGTGGGCTGCTGGCCTCGTGCGCCAGGACAGCCAGCTGGGGTCTGGACAAGGGGCTGGGGGCCAGGTGAAGGCGCCCATGTTAAGGTGCATGGTTAGAGCCATCATGCTCCCCTAGACCCACAAGAGGAGGGGAAGCCCCCCAGGATCTGCCACGGGTGCCCCGCCCAGAGGCACGTCACACCTGAGAAGAAGCCCTGAGCTCCCCACACTGGAAGCAGCCAGAGGGATAAGCCCCAGTGGCTGGCCACAGGAAAGGACCCCAAAGGAAAACCGGCAGGAAGAACAGACTGCCTTAGTCGCCTTCCCCCTGCAAAGACGACAGGGAACTCGCTTTCAGTTTGAATAAAAATTGTAATTTGGGGGCCAGCCCTCTGGCGTAGTGGTTACGTGCGCAGTCCGCTGCTGGCAGCCCAGGTTCGGATCCCGGCGCGGACGGAGGCAGAGGCACCGCTTTTCAGGCCATGCTGTGGAGGAAAATGGGCAGGGATGTTAGCTCAGGGCCAGGCTTTCTTGGCAAAAAAAAAGAGGACTGGCACGGATGTTAGCTCAGGGCTGATCTTCCCCACAAAAAAAATTGTAATTTGTTCGTAATAACCAACTATTGTTTTGGTTTATATTGCCAACATTTTCATTATTATTTCAGAAGATTTTATGCCGTAAATCATACTTTTCATTCTACAGGAATGTAAAAGTTCTTTGTTTAAAAACTACACATGGAACTGTGTCAAGGGGCAAGGGGAAATCCCTCCCCACCAATATCCTCTCCACGAGGACCCCAGCAAGAGCTCACAGATCCTTTTACCATAGTCCACTCCTCGTTCACAAGAGCGGGAGTACAGGCACCCAGTGTCGTGCAGTACAGCTCCTCACGAAGGACGCTGTCTGATCACTAACAGAGCTGCACTGTGACAAGACGTGTGGCGTGTGCGGCAGGTAACGACACGTGCACGGGGACGCACGTCCACCAGTCTCAGCTGACACTCCCGGCCTCTGGAGAGAGGCCCGCCGGATGCGAGCCCCAGGGGCACGGGCAGGGCACGCGGGCCGGGGAAGGAGGACGGGGCAGGCCTGGGCCCCGACTGCCCTCCTCGGCTTACGGACAACCATTCACGGACCACACTCCGACGCCGCGCGCCTCGACCCCTGCCGCCGCGCCGCCGCGCCTCTCACGGGACGGCCCCGCACCGGGACCTCACCCGGACCTCTCACGGACCGCACCGGGACCTCACCGGGACGGCACCCGGACCTCTCACGGACCGCACCGGGACCGCACCCGGCCCTCACCCGGACCTCTCACGGACCTCACCGGGACCGCACCCGGCCCTCACCCGGCCCTCACCCCGGCTGAGGGGCGGCCGCCGGACGCTCAGTCTCCTCGGGACACAGCAAGTCCACGGCGACGCCAGGAGCAGACTCAATCCCACCTGGACAACGCGACCCCTGGACGGAAAGCAGCGCGTCCTGACTGAAAGCGGACCCCCGAGGAGACCTTCTCCGTCTCACGGCACAGGAAGTCTCTCCTGGCCCAGAAAGGGAACAACTTCCCACGGCCGCCGCGGGGTCACAACGGCGGGGTGCGGGGGGAGGGCTGAGGGCGGACGGGGGCCGGCTGAGGGGGGCTGGGGGGCGACGGCTGAGGGACGGGGGGCCGGCTGAGGGCTGGGGGCGACGGCTGAGGACAGGGGACCGGCTGAGGGGCTGGGGGCGACGGCTGAGGACGGGGGCCGGCTGAGGGGGCTGGGGGCGACGGCTGAGGACGGGGCCGGCTGAGGGGGCTGGGGGCGACGGCTGAGGACTGGGGGCCGGCTGAGGGGGCTGGGGGCGACGGCAGAGGACGGGGGCCGGCTGAGGGGGGCGGGGGGGGCGACGGCTGAGGGACGGGGGGCCGGCTGAGGGGCTGGGGGCGCCGGCGGAGGGACGGGGGGCCGGCGGAGGGGGCTGGGGGGCGACGGCTGAGGGACAGGGGGCCGGCTGAGGGGGCTGGGGGCGACGGCAGAGGGACGGGGGCCGGCTGAGGGGGCTGGGGCGACGGCTGAGGACGGGGCCGGCTGAGGGGGCTGGGGGCGACGGCTGAGGGACTGGGGGCGACGGCTGAGGGACGGGGGCCGGCTGAGGGGGCTGGGGGCGACGGCTGAGGGACGGGGGCCGGCTGAGGGGGCTGGGGGCGGCAGAGGGACGGGGTCCGGCTGAGGGGGCTGGGGCGACGGCTGAGGGACTGGGGGCGACGGCTGAGGGACGGGGCCGGCTGAGGGCTGGGGGCGACGGCTGAGGGACTGGGGTCCGGCTGAGGGGGCTGGGGGCGGCAGAGGGACGGGGGTCCGGCTGATGGGGGCTGGGGGCGACGGCTGAGGGACGGGGGACAAGGGGCGGCCGAGGGGGACAAGGGGCGGCTGAGGTGGGGACAGGGGACAGCTGAGGGGGCTGGGGAGGACGGCTGAGGGGGCAACGGGGGTGTGGCTGAAGGAGGGACGAGGGGGCGGCTGAGGGACCCGGGAGATGGCTGAGGGGGGACGGGGCTGCTGAGGGGGGACGGGGGGCGGCTTGTCAGGGACCCTGGCGCCCCCTCAGAGGGAGCCCTGCGCTCCGCTTCCCTCACGGACGACTGGACGACTGTTGGGTCATCCGGGGATAGACTGGTCACCGTGGCGCCCTCAGCCCGGGGGGCCTTTAGACTGTCCCCTAGGCCCACAGCAGGCCCGGCGCCCGAGGACACAAGAGGAAGACAGGTCCCCCCGCCCCGCCCCAACACGGCTGCGGCCCGGCGGTCAGCGGGGCAGCCCCGCACTGGCCTGAAACACCCAGGGCAGGAGGAGCGCAGTCCACGCGGACCCCGACCTCACACTCACTCACGCGCACGCACCGAGAACCCGAGGCCTCCTCCCCACGCGGGGCCTCGAGCACGTGTGCGGACGCGGAGCCCCCAGCGGAGGACGCGGCGCGCGTGAGGGGACTGTGTCCGGGTTCTGCCGCTAACCGCGACCTTCAGCAAGTCCCTGCACCTCCCGCTTCCATAACCTTGCTCGGAAAGTGGGAAGGTCAAATAAGGTCATCTGCAAGGAGGGAGCCTCATATTCAGAAGCCAACTTTCTACTCAAAATCATAGTGTGAAAAATCACACATCAACCCTTGTACAGTCACTCGTCTGGACAGGACGCACAGAGAGAAAATCAAAGGAAGGCTCCAGTCACTCACGTGTGCCTTTGAAAACCAGGCAAGGCCCAGAGGCCATCCTCCCATTAGGCTCAGTGCCCCCGACCCCTGGCCCAAGCTCATGCCTCACCCCAACACAGGAGCCCACAGATAGCACTGGGCGGCCACACTGAGGCAGGTGCCACACCCCCACCCAGCTGGCCTCTGGAAAGCCAAGGGCCTGGCCCTCCAGCCCCGCAGTGGCCCAGCACCCCCACCTCCCAGCACACTGCAGGTCCTTCCTCTGAACCCAGAGCTCCTTGCTGACATCACTCACCTGGCATCTAATTCCACACTGACTTGTGGTAGGTCCTGCTCATTTCTCTTTTCTATCAATACTGAACTTCCCCACAGGCTTATGTCGTGTCTCCTCCTGGATTATAACAACGGCTGTCCCCACTCCCACAGCATCTAATATAGAGCCTCACTCAATAAATTCCTGATGAAATAAATGCTTAAGGAAAGGGAAGACAATTCAAAAGCTCTCATATGGCAAAAGCAACGTCTACCTAACTGGAATCAAATTTAACTGTACTAGTTAGACATATGTATGTATGTTTGCATGTATATAAACGCTTCCACCTAAGTACATACCAACATGGGGGTGGGGCATGTTCAGCCACTTCCAAGTCCACTATATTCGGTGTTAAATAAATAGTAAACAACAAATACAGCAAACCTATTCGATCTAAATCTCCAGAGAGCATTTTTATTGCTAAAGTAATTTAGCCCCTAAAATAAGCATCTATCTCCTTTAGGAACTGTAGAAATTCCAAGTATAAAACAGAAAAGAGTGTAAGCACAGCTTTCAAGGTATGACAAAAACCAGCTGCTTTTGTCAAAAAGGTCATCCAACATCCAAACCTAATGTATCCTAATTTTCAGTTGGTGTTCAGATTAAAGCATCTTTGTCGTCCACCCTGTGAGTTATAATACTATAATCAATTTTACATTTTATATCCACTTCGTTGCAAGGTGCTCCCAAAAAAAGGCCAAGATCCTCGGGGCCACTCACAGGAAGAATATACAATCCACGCTCAAAAGCCAGGGAAGGTTATCTATGTGGCAACATGTGATTTCTTATTCATAGAGGGTCTGTTTAATTATTTTGCATTTAAACAGCCTAGCAGAGCTTAAGTACATATGGGCTGGGTGGAGGAATCGATGGGGCAGAGAAAGATCAGCCGAAACCCCATGAAAAAAGGATTAAAACTTTCCACAGTCAGATCACAAAACAGGTGATATACAGGCAATTGAAAGTTTGTTTAGAGGTGTCTTGCTCAAAAAAAAAAAAAAAGTACTTTCCACAGGTTACCAAAGATTCACAGCAATCAGGACCCCCCTACACATGTATCACATATTCAGAGCCTGTGGGTCAGAAAGAAGACAAAATAGAAGAAAGGATGGAGCGAGTGGAAGAGGGGGAGAAAGAGATCACCCAAGAAGGACTTAGAATTTAGAACAAAGTGATAAATGGAAATTAAATACATGACTCTATGGTTGTCATTTCACAAGATGATGAAGAAACCAAGAGTTAGTCTAAGTTATGAGTAACAATGTTAACACTTTCATCTGAGCCTACAGTTGATCTTCTGGAACCACTCTATGAGGATAAATCAAAAAATAAAATTCATTCACAATGCAGTGTAATGATTCAACCGTAGATAACCAAATGAATATAATCCACTAAAAGTCAAATTGCATCTTTTTTAAGATTGGGTTATTATGCATATAAGGGGCAGCTTTAGATTTAAGATACGTAAACTGGCAAATGATCTTATTTCCCTTAATTCTGATAACCATGGCCCTCGCTAGGCCAAGACTGAGTGGCTTTCATAACTATAGAACAGGTACAATCATAAATATGCAAAAATGATTTGAAGACAGAATTAATGCTCCATGTTTTCTGTTTAAGCACGTTTCTGTCATGTGATTTCCAATACGTAGGGAAGTATTCACACCATTTTTTACAAGGAAGTCCAATATAAATACATAATACACAAGACCATCTTTGTTCTAGAATTCATTTGTAGAATTTATCATATTTTATAACATGAAAAGTCTTCAGGGGCTCCTGATACTAGAACATCTATCTTTATTAATGAGGAGCTACATGTTTTCTGACTGAGGAAATGGGAAGTTGTACTGTCCAAAAATACTCAATGGCCCATTACAGGAAAAGGCATCATACATGCACACACGTACACGCATGCACATGCACATGTGTAATTACCATCTTGCATACAGGGACTCAAAATTCTGGTGAGGATGGGAATAATCAAGGAATAGGGGAGGGTGCAGACTAGTGAGAATAAAGATGGATGCTCTAGAATATTTCTTGAGACAATATCCGAGGATGACCACATGTCACACAAAAATCTTATCCGTTTTAAACACGGTCATTCCTGCCAACATTTACCTGAATTAAGATTTTTTTATTTACATAAAGGAAAGGAAGATATAAGATTTGTCCTAACAAGATTCTCTAATCACTAGATTATTTTCACAATTACGAGTAATCACTAAATAGCTTCCTCTCAAGGATATAAAAATAAAAACAGGATAACAAAAGAAAGCCACAATCCCAACAACTTTATTAAGCAAATTATAGTTATGAAAATAAAGGATTTTTTTTGAGACTGCAGGTTCCTAAAATATCCTTCATAGAACTTTATACCAGTAATGGCTGGTAATTAAGTTCATTGTTACATGAGGTGGAAAAACATATATCATTTAGGGTATATGAAAGTAAATATGTAAAAAAGAAAAATCACATATACCACAAAACTTGGTATCTTTTTAAAAATTCTATTTCCTACTTTGGATTTGCCTAACTTATTGCATGAGGGTCGGCCTCCACCGGGAAAGCTGTAATGTGCAAAGGAGACAGCAGGCAGCATCAGAAAGAGCTTCAAGGGCAAAGCAGGACGACTTGGACCTACTGCTCGGCCACGTGGCCTTGGGCAGCCTCTCTGAACATGTTTCCCTTTTCTGTGAGACAAATGTAATTTAACTTGGGTTATAAGTACTACAAGGTAATATATGTAAGACACCTAATGCAGTGCTTAGCACAGTGAATGGTGGCCAGACATATATGTAAGCATCCTCCACCATGCACAGATAAAACACTTTGTTCACAGCAAAAAAAATGTGTATTCACAACATGTGATTTAAAAGTCCAAGTTATGCACCAGCCATTCCCACTGACAAGAGTCCAGTTCTCTGGGGACCAGAGATGAGCATGGTTCACATCCGTTAGATGTGGCCCCCATCCCTGCAACAACTGGAGAAGATGAGAACGGGCACTTCACTTGGAATAAGGGCACTCGACTTAAAAATAAAAAAACAAAAATTGATTGCCTCATAAGTGACTGGTGGCTGCTTAAACATGATCAACATCTTCCTGGTTAGTAATAGGGAAGCTTTGAGAAAGGCTACTCTTGTCTTGTAGAGATGCTGAAGAGGTTATTCCTGGAACCTCATTTAGAATTTCTTTCCCGAAAACAACACAACCAAGAATTAACAGCATTATCTCTTGACCAAAAAGACTAAAATTTCTGATAAGACCATACCATATCCAGCCTCCTGATTTGAAAGGATGCCATACAGAAAAATTAACCCAAAGTGGTGGCATTTTTTTGTTTTTCTTCCATGAGAAACATAGGAAAATTTCAAACATACAGAAAATGTAAAGAGTTGTACAGTGGACACCCATGCATCCACTCCCTAGATGACAGATTGGATTTTAAATGGAAAGTTCTAGAAACAGCCAGCTAAGAAAATGTGCAGCATAAGCCTCCACCCCGTTGTAACCAAGTGGAATGGAAATGCTAGCGTTTTCATTGCTGCTCGAGCTGGGAATAGACTGCCCACCCCTTACCCTCCCAGAGTACCCAGGACTCCATAGAGCTCCTGGTGCTGGTCTAAAAGGTGAAGTCTGGGTCCCCAATTGTGGTTCAAAAGAAAGCCAGCCTCTCAAAAGCCGTATGGTCTTATCAGTTCATTCGTGGTATTGGAAATGTGTCAGGGAACCAAGATTCCAAGGCTCATGATGAGTTGGTAACCATTTGAAATCCAGTCTCCTCATCTGCACAAAGACGATAATGTCATTTCCCTAGAAAATATTTTAAAAGGACTAAACAGGATCAACATGAAACCAGTTGCAAGCTACAAGGCACCATGCAATTATAAGCTTTATTTTATGTCTTTATTTCAAGTCACGCTAGTGTTCCAAACATTGCTCCTCTTCCCACATTATCATTCAAGAATAAATCACAGTTATCACAAGTGCCCTATGACCCCACTGATGTAGTCAGCCCAGCGAGCTTCCTATCCCTGGGTGAGTATTCCTAACCAGCAGACTTCCATTACTTACCAAATGGCAGACCATCCAAGGAACGCTCCCGCCCATGCCATCCTCTGCCCAATTCCTTCCCCAAGGCCTTGCTCTTCTGTATGCACAGGAGATAGAATATAGAACGACACTTTCAGAAAGCCCCTGTCTTACTTAATACACTTTCCATAAAGGGCAGATTTGATCCAGAACCCTGTTTGTGTCAAACACAAAACTCAACAAGTCATCAAGGAAGCAAGCAAAATCCAGGCTGCTCCCTGCCCCGTGTCCAGGGCCAGATCCTCCTAATAACAGGCAAGAAATTCTAAAATACCAATAGGCATTATAAATCCCTTACTAGTATGACATCTAAGTAATAATTCATCACCATCTACTGGGAGCAGGAGAGGGGAAGAAAACCAATTCTACTTCCTTTTCACAGTAATTTCTGTACAAGTAACTAAGTGAGAAATTCTCAAAGTCTGGACTCTAATTTCAGCAGCAAAATAACGGGCAAGGGCTGTTTCTCATTTGGCCCATGTCAATGTTGTGGTCCATGGGGGAAGCCTAGACATTACAATAAGACTATATTCACTTGAGCTAAAAGCAAACGAAACAACAAAACCCACCCACACTGCAAGTCTTATTTTTTACAGAATTTCCCTACATGTCACAGCACTGCAACAGTAACTTGTGGGCATGAGAGGAACATTAGTAACAAGTACATTACAATGTACATCAATAACAAAGTTTCAACCCTGACAAGTTGATAGCTATTTCCTTGGGTTTGTTTTTTTTTTAAATTTTTATTTATTTATTTTTCCCCCAAAACCCCAGCAGATAGTTGTATGTCATAGCTGCACATCCTTCTAGTTGCTGTATGTGGGACGCGGCCTCAGCATGGCCGGAGAAGCAGTGTGTCGGTGCGCACCCAGGATCCGAACCCAGGCCGCCAGTAGCAGAGCGTGCGCACTTAACCGCTAAGCCACGGGGCCGGCCCTATTTCCTTGGTTTTAAATAGGTTTATTTTATTGGCTTAAGTTTAATAGAACCTCGCCCTTGCTTAAGTAGCTGCTTAAAGATTATTTCGTATTACTACCTCTCAACAGCTTTTAGGCATCCATTATATTCGCCAAAATAAGTAAAAACAAAAGATGTTTTCAAAGCCAGATAACACTTAAGAATCTAGCCTGAAGTACAGCTCTACCTCATTACTTCAGGTTACTTTTAAATAGTCAGTTATTATACATAACTGAGGCCATAACTTCTGTGATACCAGTAAGTTCACAAGGGGGGAGGCTTCAAACTCTATCTCTGGTTTTTATTTTAAAAGAAGTTTACGAGAGTCAATAAGGAAAGGATCCCACTCACACGCACAAACCCAAACGGAGGTCAACTCGTGTGATGCCACGGTGATGTAAAGGATAGAGCCCCAGGATGACATGGGGTGTTCAGCAAGCAGGGGACAGGGCCTCAAGCCACATTCCCAGAGCAAGCCCCTGCCCATACCGGCTCCAAATCTCAGGAGCAGCCTGGCCTCTTAGAACTACCCCGGGCTCCCACGATCCCACCTGCACTTGGAGGGTGCACTGTCAGCCGACATCTGTGTTCACACATCACCAGACACAGAAACATGACGAGAAGGGGTGTCACTCGGCCTCTCTCCACACACACCCACTTCCAGGAAGAAGATGTCTCAGAGGCACAGCCGGTGGAGTTCTGTGCTTTGCCGGCAGTTAGCAGAGAGAAGAGGGGAACACTGCAGCAGATATTCAGGAAACTCCTCCAGGAAGCTTTGAGAATAGCTCTGAGGTCCAAAAGCAGTCCCGAGATACGACAAGACTAGAACTTAAATAGAATGTCCTTCCCAGACACACCTGGAGTAGAACCTGAGCTAGGATGTCCTTCCCAGGGGTATTGACTCAAAGAGGTTATCAGGAATGAACAAGTTTTGTCTTAAAAAGAAAAAAGAGAGAGAGAGATTAGGCTCTGAAACCATCCGAGTACACAGTAAGTGCTCAGGTACTATCTATTAATAACTGCACCCTTGGGCCAGCCTGGTGGCATAATGGTTAAGTTCGCAGGTTCGGATCCTAGGCACAGACCTATGCACGACTTATCAGGCCATGCTGTGGTAGGCGTCCCGCGTATAAAGTAGAGGACGATGGGCACAGTTATTAGCCCAGGGTCAATCTTACTCAGCAAAAAGAAGAGGATTGGCAACAGATGTTGACTCAAGGCTAATCTTCCTCACCAAAAAAAAAGTGCACCCTCCAAGCACAAAGTAAAAGTGCTCTCCCACACATGCCTGTGCCTTGGGACAGCTCCTCCTTCACTTCTTTTTTCCTAAGGCCGCTCTTTCAGTCACTGTAACTTCAAATCACCTGGATTAACTGGGGGAGAGGGAAGGCCAGAAATAGGAAGGCCAGGGAGCTCTGTCCCAGCGGCCAGCAGCTTGGAGGGAAAGAGCGGAAGTGGACATTTACCACGCAGACACTGTGGCATTGCCTCGTTGGTCCTCATTACAACCCTGAAGGGTAGGGTTACTGACCTCATCTGACAGCCGAGGAAACTGAGGCTGGGAGAGACTACCTAGCTGACCCCAGATGACGCTGTGAGGGGTGGAACCAGCAGAGCCCTGACATCCTCTCTGATGTGTGAAAACCAAGAAGAGGACTTCTCAATGGACTCATGTTCAGCCCAGAGACATCTCAAGATCCCCCCCACAAGCCCCTGCAAACAAGAATTAGAAAAAGACTCAAAGAGATTCGGTAAGCACAAAAGAAGGCCACCCACAAGTTAAAAATGTATTTTTGTGCTTTAAATTCCCAGTGAACTAAAATCCAACCCCTTCAAATTGAACTGATGGCTCCTAAGTAGACCCGTCCTCTCTAAAGCATTTGGCCAACTAAAAGATGTCATCTGTTCCTTTCCTCTGACAATATCAGGCTTTGCAACTGCTCTCAGCTGCAATCCTTATATGAGGATTTACAAACTGCATTTTGTCACCATATGGGTAACAGTGACATAACTGGCTATGCTCTATTTGCAATATAACAAATAAGCTCTATTTGTATTAGTTTACTCATAAATAAGACCCAAAATCTTCCAGTAAGGTTAACTAATAACACAGTGTACATTTCCATTTTCACTTCAGGTAAACTGGCCTAAAAATCTATTTTGCCCAGGAAGCATCTCTTGATACTTCGCTAGAAAGATCATCCGGGTAGATCCATACCATCTTCATCTTTATAGGGAAATGAATTTCAGCTTGGTGAGAAAGCGGAATGGAGGATAAAACAAGGATTCAAAATAGATGCTTATGTTTTACCCGAAAGTGACGAAGTCAAGAAATCACGGCTCTATGTCAACGCAAGGCAGCGACCAGAACAAATCCACAAACGCCTGGAGATGTAAGACCTGCCCTTGGGTGACTGCCGTGTACTGACTAAGGAAAGTCTGGGACATGTGGGCCTCTCCCCTCCCTAAAGCTTTATTTGTCTTATGAACTCCTGACACATGGCAAGCAATGTTTATAAGATGTTTGGTCAGAACACGAGCAGAATCCCTCCTGTGATTTTGGAATGAAGTTTCTCTCGGTGCAGGACTAAGGATCCAGAAGGGAAGTCAGCCCCGTGAATGCCTTCCTCCTCAACCAGGGGCTCAGACCTGAGACTGGTGGATCTGAAGTGGCCCATGTGGAAGAGATAATATGTTTACATATAATTTTTTTATTTTATATTTTTAAATGTTATAATATTTCTCTAAAAAAATAGAAAAAATATGTGATGACTAACCAGATAATTTAGTAAAAAAAAAAAAAAAAATTGTGCATAATTGTGGATAAGTGTGTAAGGAATCTCCCTCTCTGGTGAACTAGAACTAGTTTGGATCTGGCCCGTGGTCTTCTATCTTTGCATTAGGACAAAGAAACAGTCTGTAACCTAATAAGCAAAAAAACGATTTAAAACCAGCAGCCCAGAAGAAAAAGATCTATTTAACCTGTTATCAATCACAGACTCCCTCCATTCCTTACTATCTTGGACAAACTTGAAGACTGCGGTGTTGTAATTTTGGCTTTTACAACTCAGTATCTTAGCATTTTCTCACTTTATTTGTCCGAGGGGCTTATTAAAATTGATACCCCAGTTGGGTCCTGAAGAAAGAAGTGCAGTATATGTATGCTCAGAGACTATGAATACTTGATCCCGTGGCATGCTGACTCCTCTATCCTTACCCGACACCAGCTGGGATGCCCACTTAGAATCTCCTCTATGAGAGCGCTATTTATTATCATCACCAACAAATGGATGCAATTACTTCTTTTGAGATGTGACAAGTTTTTGACCCTCTTAGCAGAAAGAACAGAGCACTGGCAACAATAGTAGGTAACCTTTGTATGGCACAAAAAATCACAGAAGAGGGAAATTAAAGTTGGCGACCTTGAGGGCCAGCCCCGTGGCTTAGCGGTTAAGTGCGCGCGCTCCGCTACTGGCGGCCCGGGTTCGGATCCCGGGCGCGCACTGACGCACCGCTTCTCCGGCCATGCTGAGGCCACGTCCCACGCACAGCAACTAGAAGGATGTGCAGCTATGACATACAACTATCTACTGGGGCTTTGGGGGGAAAAAAAAAGGAGGAGGATTGGCAATAGATGTTAGCTGAGAGCCGGTCTTCCTCAGCAAAAAGAGGAGGATTGGCATGGATGTCAGCTCAGGGCTGATCTTCCTCACAAAAAAAAAAAAAAAAAGTTGAAACCTCTACCTTGAAAGTAGAGGTTACAGAAAAAGATACTGCAGTGAGAGAAAGCACTACCCCGTAAAACAGCACCCGAGGTGCCATCCACGTGACAGCAGAGGAAACGTCCCTCTTCCCAGGATAAATACTTATGTGCAAAACCCAGTCAACTCACTGCAACCAGGAATTTGCTTTTTTTAAGGTGCCTGAGTAATTATGAGAAGAACTAGAAATTATCTTAATGATGTGACTAGGATTTCAACTGGTGAGTCAGTCCATACGTATGACATCAAAACTAAGATTATCCAATACATTCTCTTTGCAATTCAGAAGAATGCTATAACTCATCCCATAAATCACTGCTTTAAAAAAAAAAAATCAGCTCTAAAAAAAGAGACAACCCATTTGAAAAAGGCTGGGAGGAGGAAGGCAAAAAGTGACTCATAACATCCAACAGCTTGTAGCCTCCAAACCATAACAAGAATATAAAACCAGTGGGCCTAATATAAAACAAAATACAGTCGCTGTTACAGCTTTGACCTCATAAAGTTCAGATCGAAGCATGACTGTAGCATTACAAATATCTTAGGAGCATTTGGAACAATCTCACGGATCTGCACCTTTAATGTGTGTGTGTGTGTGTTTACTTTCCTAGCTTCCTGGCTAAATTTGACATCTATATTTATTCAATGAGAAAAGAACATTCATATTTAACTATTTTCATAACTCTGAAGAACTCTTAAAATTCAAGTCCACACATTCCAAATCCCACACATATCAATGCTGCCATTTTGTAAATTTTTTTTTTAAATACAGGTAACAATGTTTATATTCATCATGCCAAGTATTCCATTTCATTCACCACAATACTTACAGCTATTTGTGAGGACTCTGAGCTGGATGTAACAAAGTAAACAGGTCTTGTTAACAATCTGGAGGCCTGATTCCAGGTGGAGTGGCTCCGAGCAGCGTCACAGCTATTTCCCTGAATCTGCTGACCTCTTCCGTTCCCCCTCTCCCCATTACAACAAATTACCAATGAGACTCTGGAAGAAAACATGTTTTCACACATTTGTTTTCCAGAGTCAACTATTTCCCTTCACTGAGGAGAATGTACACAAAGTTTGGGTGGCATTCAAGATGGCTGGGTCTTCTCTTCCTGACTCTGGAAGGCAGTCCCAAGGTTTAAGCTCTAGCAGAGCTGTTAGTTCTGCAGCAACAGGGACCTCCAAGAAAGCCCCGGGGGGTGGAAGGAGGAAGGGACAGAACTTGAGTTCTAGAGCAGAGTGTATGTGTCATCTTGTGCCCAACAGCTCTGAAGATGATAACACCAACATCTACAGACCTTCCAATTGGCCATCTCTTCAAGATTTTACTCTTTGGTGACAGAAACGTACAAGCTGCATGTGAATTGCTCTTCGGCAATTAAAAAAATTTTTTTGGTTCCTTGACCAACAGAAAGAACTGATATTTAAGTTAGCATTCACCTTCTTCCTCAAACAGTTTCACACTTACTAAGAAAACATTAAGTTGGACTCTATGATGGAACATAACTCATAGCCGAAGTAACTGGGTATATTAACTAGCAAAGCAGAGCATGAACTGAGTAACTCCCATAAGCAGAAGTGAGGAAGTTAATAGGCATACTAACAACCAAAAAGCCACAAAGTGTAAAGCATGGCATATATTTTGTAAAAAACATCTCTTCTGCAAACATCAGTTTTCACAGACTATATCACAAAGCAATTTCCCTAAGTTCTACCAAAGTAAGAATTCAGCTACTCCTGAAAGAGTGGGAACAGCTCCTCCCACAGCTGCACGTCCAGTGTATGGACAGCCCAGGAAATAAGCATCCTTTAACAGAGAAACTTACTGACAAATGCAATCAACTGATTTTGTTTTTTAATAAGACGTGAGTCTGTCAGTATTGAGTAGTTCTCTGTTTCCTCTCTACTTTGCTTGGTGTTTCCATTTGAAGTTTTTCCTTAAGCCAAATAATGTTTATTCACATATTAATGAAATTATTTTTAGGCCCCCTTAAAGCCAAAAAGAAAAAAGCACAATTCCAAAAGGCAAGAATATAGGTAAGAGAAGGGAAGAAAAAAATGATTTAAGGAAAGGAGTGTGGAGAAAGGAGCCCCCACTCCTCCACCTGGCATCCTGAGGCAGCCAGCTCACTGGCGTGGCTTCTTCCCCTCGTCGCACACTCAGTCCCAAGTATCTGAGCAGACCGACAATCCCTGGCCCCACACCAAGGACTTTAGCCAGACATGTGGATTGGAGGCTCTCAGTGCCCACAGGAGGGGCTGCCTGCCACATCTCCCCACAGAAAGCTCTTGTTCTTTGCTGACAACGCTGTTCTACAGCAAGAGGAGCCTAGCTTTCCCCAGTGAGGGAAGCACCGGGTAGTATCAGACGTGGAGAGAAAAAAGGAGGCAACCAGCAGAGCAGGAGTAAAAATCTCCTGCAGCCAAGAAGTCAATCTGCAGCTCTTCACCAAACAATGACCCAATAAAATAAAACATCAGTATCCATAACAACACCCAGCAGACAGTGCAAACCAAAACTGGACCAGGGTCTACAAATCTAGATAATGTACAACCACTAATGGCTGGCAAGCCATATAGGAACTTTGAGATAATGGTCTACTCTGTTTTTTCAACCTATATTATGTGCTTAAAATGGAATTGTTTTTCCATCCTCCTCTGGAGGAACTGAGCACTGGAAATTCCACGTATATGTCCACAATATTTTCTGATATTTTAATAAAATGATGAAGACATTTAAAGAATTCTCTCCACATGAATCCTGATTGAAGATAAAACGTGAAAGCAATACACTTAAATAATTGAGCATTAAAAGTCATTTTAACTTTTCACTTTGAAAGTGGATATGTTGGGGGATTTTTTTAAGTTCCACAATGTAAAGAGACAGAGATTTCCGATCCTTCCATTCGTTGGTTCCCATTAAGCAATACTGAAAAACAAGTTGATTCATCTAATTTAAGCCAGTAAAACTACTCTATGTGGTTACAAGACATGAAATTCCAAATGACCTTAAAGAATGCTCCATCAACTCAGCATGGACAAAGGAAGTCAAAGATGACACAGCTAGTGGGTGGGGGCGGCAGGGGGGCGGCTGAGGCTGGACCAGCGAAAGCAACAACCCTCTGATTCTCTTTTTCTTCAGTGTTCAGGCCAGGTCTAGCGAGGTTCATACAGAAAGAAAAACAATAATGAGCTTCCTGCATGAAAACGCACACACCCCTTTCTCTGCCCAGACACTCAATAAGAAACTCATTAAACCCTTTAAAAAAATCTGTACGAACACAAGGTGTTCACTCAAAACATCTTGGTCTAAAGTGGTTTTGCCATCCAATCGGCAGCAGGCCTCCGAGAGTGAGTGCTGGTGACAGGTGAGTGTCATCTCACAGGTGAGTGTGCCTAAGTACATGTTCATAAGCAACCACTCCCAGTGCAGCAGAGGGCCAGGACACACATTCCTGAGCACGTCCCAGACTGGGAGAAGCACATGCCAGCCGATTTCCAGACTGACAGTGGAGGTGGAGCAATCCTGTTGAGTTCAGATGGCTTCCCACTTTGTTAACACAGATGGGGTACTGACACTTAACTTTAGTGGAATACAGACAGAGCAGAAGTGCTTGTTTAGAGATAATGCTCGAATGATGGGGTGCTGTAAATAACACAACAGTGGTGTAGATGAGAAACTGCAGCTAAGAGGGCCTGCTAAAGTGACGGAGAAAATCCATCTGAACACTGACAAAATCAAGGAACTCGGGCAAATGTTTTCTAACAGAGACTTCATCACTTCACACAATCGTCCACACTGCACACTTTATCCACCAGTTTACACGTAACTATTGTCCCCAGTTGGGTGCTGCACTCTTCATCTCCTGCCCCTGGTCCTCTGAGGTCCAAGCAAGGCCCTCAGCATCTTCGACCAGTCAGAACAGTGTCTGCTCAGCAGAGAGAGTCCAGGAAGCAGCCTCCTCCTCCTGGGGGACTGTTTCACATTACAGAACATTGCAATACCCTACAGAACCCTAAATTTGAAATAAAATTTTCCAGTCCCTGGAAATCCGGAAAGGCAGTTAACACCACACCACAGCCCCCACGTTTATTCTCTTCTTCGCCCTGAAAGTGTTAAAAAGGAAAACATAAAGTCAACATCAGCTCCTCCCTGCTGATGAAAATTGGCACGAATGAATCTACTTTCTGGCTCCCGGCCCTCACAAAACCGTTACACACACACACACTCACACACACAAGTTCACCAGCTAAACTGCTCCAAATATAAATTCGTGGCGACAGGCCTATCCCCGCCCCACCACTTTATGTTAGTGGCCTTTCCAGGGCGAGCCGGGCAAATACTCAATATATACTACACATTCAACATTATGGAACTTGACTGGTTTTTTTTTTAAAGACATAGCAAAACCCGATCTAAAACTTATGACAGTTGAGCACATGATCCCACCATTACGAGCACATAAGAAACCGTATATAACACTCCATGAAATCACTGTAGCAAATCTGTCACAAATTCTAAATATGCGACGATGAGAGCGAGGCATAAAGCCTGGCCTGAGGGAGGAGGTTTCACGATTTTACCCAACCTTCACATCGCACACAGGAACAATAGTACTATCTTCCTCCAGCCAGGACAAGGTGAAGACCAGGATGCCTGAAACACGGGGATGAAGCCCTCAAGTCCAACGACAAGTTTCGCATGAGAATAAGGCCGGCGGCGCATCAGGCCGTGCAGCCATGGGCCGCGGTGGGCAGCGCACGGACGCGACCAAGGACACGGGCTCCCTCCGGCAGGCCCCCGGCCGCTGCGCCCGCGCCAGGCCCGCGCCCAGGCCGCCGCAGCGGGGCCGGCCGACGACGCCAGCAGCCGCAGGGCCGGGCCGGGCGCACACGCACCGGCGCGGGCACCACGGCGCCCGGCCCTCCCGGGACAGCGCGGCCCGGCCGAGCGCGGGGCCTGTTACCTTCCGACAGCTCCAGCTCCAGCTCGGCCAGCCGGGCCCGCACCTCCAGGGGCAGGGCCATGCCTTCCAGGCTGCGGTCCGCCATGCTCGCCGCCCCCGCCCAGCGCCTCTCTTTGTTCCAGGCCGCGGTCTCGGCCGCTCCTCGCGCCCCGCGGACCCGCACCGAGCGGCGGCAGGCCGGGCGCGGCGCAGCGAGCTCCCTCCTCCGGCACCTCCTCAGCGCGGCCCCGCCACGGCGGCGTCGCGCCCGCGCCCCCGCGCCGCCCCGGTGCGCGCCCCGGCCCGGCGCGCTCACGGCCCGGCGGCTCCGCCGACGCGCGTGACGGCGAGGGGCGCACGGGGCGGGGAAGGGGCGCGCACCGGGGCGGAGGGGGACGGGGCGCGCACCGGGGAGGGGGACGGGGGCGCGCACCGGGGCGGGGAAGGGGGAGCGCACGGGACATGAGGGCAGGGGATGGGGCCGGGGAGGGGGCGCGCAGCAGGACGGGGACGGGCGGAGGCGCGCGCCGGAGGCGGGAGAACGGGGACGGGGGCGCGCGCCGGGACGGGAACATGGCCTCGCCGGCGCAGTGCGCGCTCCCGGGGCCGCGCTAGGGGGCGAGGGGCGCGAGCACCGACCCGGCGGTGCCTCCCCGCCCAGCACACCCCTCGCCTCCCCTTGGCTTAAGGCAAAAAATAACCGCTGAGGCCCCGGCCTAACGTGCAGGTTAAAACTTCAAGTGTTCTGGGTCTTCGAGGGCTGATGTGTGTATGTGTGTGAATACTTTGGGGGGGGTAAAAAGACGGCGTGGGCCGTGGAAAGAGTACTAGATTGGAAGTTCCTGATTCTGGATCTAGAACCAGGTCGCCTGTTCCCTTAGGCTGATCAGTGCTTCTGCCTGGGCTTCAGTTTCCCCACTTGTGAAAAGGAGGCTGCAGGAGAGATGGAGTCACCTCATCTTCACATTCCATGTCAGCCCTGAAAGGCCGAGGTCCAATCACACTTGGTGCCCAGGACCCATGCAGCCTTCCTCGGACTGCAGGCTCCTGTCGTCATTCCCGGGTCCACCTCCCTGCGCCCTCGCCATGCTCGCCCTGGGATTCCGTCCTTGGCCCTTTGCCCTCCTCTCTGCGTGCCTTCTCCTCCCGGGTTATCAGCTCCCACCGCATCAGTGTCACCTCTGTGGGGCAGGTTACCAAATCTGTGCTTCTAGTCCTGACGTTTTGGGGAAGACTAGCTCACACCTCCAACTGTCCAACTGAATAACCTCACCTACATACCTCCTCCCCAAACCCGGAATTCCACAAGCCCAAAATTAAGCCAGCTTTCTCCTGACTTGTGATAATTTCTACTATTTTCTTAATTATCCAGGCTAGAAAAGGTCGCCTGAGACTTCTCTGTCTTCCTCAGTCTTCACACACCCTCTGCTTCCCAATCCTCTCAAGGCTCTTGCACAAAGTCTTGATCATCTGACCTCATTTTCATTCCTGTAACCACTCTTCCCGGTTCAGCCACTAATGCATGCCTGGAGCATTCTGATGACCTCCTAGTTGGTTCCCCCCACCACCACCATCTATTTGACCCTGTGGCAGGAGGTGGCTCCCGGAAGCACAGTAGCATTCATTTCCCTCAAAAATAGGCAATAGTACTTATTGCATTGTCTACTGAACACAAGTCCAACTTCTTAGCAGGAGACTGGAGACCCTCCACCACCCAGCTCCAACCTGCAGTCCCACCACATCACTCACATGCTCTGGTTCGTGAAGACCTGTGTGCTGGTGCACCTTCATTCTGGAGTGCCTGCCCCACTTCTCTGCCCACACCCTCCCACAGTCATCCCTAACATCAACTCCAGAAAAATCTCTCCTCCTCTCTTTCTGTGCTCCCACTACTTACTGCCCTTGTGTATCTGACCTTTTGTTTATCTTCCTCATTAACCTGAGTGAAAGCTCCTCCAGGACAAAGACCAAGCCTCCGTCATCTTTGTACTTCCTAGTGATGTGACAGTAGTGACAACTTAGAGCGTTGTTGGCATTTCTCATATAGATCTGTCTTCTCAGTGGGGAATTGTGAATTGTGAGAAAAAGTGGGCAACTGATAGTGACGAGCTTGCAAAAGGTGATTCCAAACCTCCTGTGCTTTATGTTCTATGGACATAAATCCAATGGACACCAGTGGCTGCAACTGCATGGCCCCACCGCTGTCTCCCCCATTCTCATGATAAACAGACCACTGAGGTAGAGAGCCCTAGAGAAGATCTGGTCCAGCCCCGTCAGGCTACAGATGAAAGTCTTAAAGAAACAAAATGTGGCAGAACCAGGACTCAAATCCCAGTCTCCAGAGCAAAGCCCTGGGTTCATTCATTACAGCAAAGGAGGACTGCACGTTCCAGACAGCAAGTGGTATCAGTCTAGGGCAGGAGGGTGTCAAGACAAAACATACATTCCCTTTTAATGCATGGATGGGTCTTGATCATTTGTGTACAATGCCATAACCGAGGGTGGTTCCAGGGAAGACTTCTGTTTTGCATTAAACACATCTATAGTGTACTTAGATTCTGAGCTGATGGCTCTTCATTTCAGCAGGTCTTTGTGAAACTACAAAGTACACACGGGACCGTGTACTCTTGGTACTTCCAATGGCCTGATAGACTTCTTTATCTGGAGATCCTGCTGTGTCCTCAAAACACATTATGTCCAAAATCGAACTCCTCATTCTCTGTGAGCAGCCTCCCTTGCTCTGAGTAATCCACACTTTGAGTCAGGCCTGTTATCAAGCTTCAAAAACTTCTACCTACAATCCTTCTCTCCCACATCTCTCTCCTCCCCTCCAGTCCCACTGCCACTGCCCTCAGGCCTTCGGAGTGCCTCCCCCAGTTTTTTCCTTCTAATCTTTCCCACTGTGGCTGCTGGATCACTCTTCCCCAAGTGCCACTTTGAATAGGTTACAGTCCCCTTGCCCTGGAATCTACAAAGATTCTCTGCCTACAAACCAAAGAATTCCTTGACTTGATCTTGGAGGCTTCACAGGCCCTGGCACAAAGCTTCCTTCCCTGCTTTCTCTTCTGCGGCTCCCTGTCACACACCCACCTTCACCCAAAGAATTCTCAGTTGTCCACAGAGTGTCTCCCCCTGCTCGTGACCTGTTCCCTCTTCTTATCACCCCCTTCTCTCTTGTTCCCCCAACCCGAGCCACAGCCACACAGTGAGTTTTACCCATTCAAGTCCCGGTTCAAATGCTATTTTTTCATGAAGCCTTCCTTCCTAGTCTCCTAGTTGGAAAGATTGTCTCCCACCTCTGGAATGACACACCTCTTTTTCTGCCTGTTCTACCTGGGGTTAGTAGTTCATATGTGCATCTTATCTGGGAGCTAGTCTATCTGTAATTCTCCCGCTGTGTTAAATACTGTTTCTCAAAGTGCAGCCTGGCCTTAGAACAGGGGAGAGACTGTTCCGCTCGTCTCATTCTGCTCCAGTTGTGACAGCCTCAAGGGTTGTGGGGCTCAGTGAACACCTGTTATTCTTGTCTATGTTTGCATGTATAAAACCTGGCTTGAGCGTATGCCAAGGTGGGCATGACAATACCCAATACATGTTTATTAGAATAAATTGAATAGATGCTAAGGGCTACTTGCTTCAAACGCTTTGCTAAAAGCCTGAAAATTCCATCATCAGAGTTACATCTTTGAACTATGTTCAGTTATCTTCAGAAAGCCACTGTAAATATCATGACTGCTCCTGGGGAGGGGGTTACACTTCATTAGCATTTATTAACACACCAGCATGGTTTAATTTATCAAATAAGCCAGGCTTCATGTAACAAAGTGCAGAGGGTCTGAGACACAGTACAAAACTTTGAGATGCCAGGAGGAGAGAAAGTCTCCCCAGTGAGGACCCTGGCCTGCTAGTAGATAGCCAGTGAGAGGCTAGTGGGTTAAAGGAGCACTGAAACACCACATGGTAAGCTATCTCTGCTCCTCTACAGTTTCGCTTAGACAAGTCCTGGAGACAGTGTTTTGAGTTCTACAGAGGGGCAGCTATGTAAAGGTAATTAATTAATTAGTCATCATGCCAGCAAGGATTTGAGCACCTCTGTCTATATCTTGCTTTACTGTCTGCTATGGGTATTTGTCACCATTATTTGCCTACCTGCAGGATCTCACCTCTTATTTTTTTCTCTTTCACTGAATTCCAAGCCAATTCTGGGTGAAAAATTAATTACTCACTGGGCTCTAGATTTTAAAAAACCTGGTTGGGATGGAAGAAAGTAGCAAAGAAATGTACTAAATCACAGTGCGCTCAAGGTGTCAGTGCGGCAGAGAGGGTTTATTTATTAATGAGGAAGCTAACGGAGGAAATGGAAGCTCCGTAGGTGATGGCTCCCTGGCAGAAGGGGATCTCTTAGTTGCACCCTCACTTCCTAAGTCTTATTGCTGATAAGAGTTGATTATTTCACTCCTTATCAGATTCATGTAGAATTTCTTCATGCTATGCTTTCGTAGGTATCCCAATTTTGTGAATATTTTACCTTTTCCAAAGTCACTAGGAAGAGTTGGTTGTAAAATACTGTGGTTGGAGTTCTCCAAGTTCTTGTATCCTAAATCCTATGGCAGGATGCTTCCAACCCTGTTGTGACACAGTCTTCCTAAGCTGAAATCTCCCTGCAAAACTATACCAGGCAATTTATGTTTTCAGTTATGTTTCATTTTGGTCTTGCCATATTATCAGAAATTCAGCTTGGGTAGAGTGTTGGGTTTAAAGAAAGGACAAAAGTCAATAATCCGACACAGAAAGTTTGGGTTTAATTCTTTAGAACTTAGAAAACAGCTTGAACCCTTGAATGAAACTACTCTATGCATGCAAGAGATCATTAAGACTTTTGTGACTTCTTTTTACATCATTATAGAATTAACTAAATAACGGGAATGTGACTAAGTTCAGTGAACCATATGTGCGCTTGCATTTCTGTTCCTCTGGAAGTAAAGAACTAGCCAACCTATTTACCTAAGAGCAAGTGTACCAGCAAAAGAGAAGCAGGAAGCAATCCCACAGAATCCCACAGCATAATTAATTTGATTTTCCACACCATTGCTGCAAGTGCTGAGAATTCAGCTGTGGGTCAAAGACGTCTTGATGGAGAAACAAGTGTGTGAAATTCATCTTGGACAAATAGCCTAAGTGTTTCCTTCTATATGTTATTACAAATCAAAAGGCAATTATCAACAATAATTTTTGATCATTTTAGGAATTCTTAATCACTTGTGCTAATGGTGATGTGGATAGCACAAAACAACAAATTATCCAAAAATTAATCCTGTTTGGTCTTAGATTGCATCACATTTTTACAGCCTGTTTCCTTTGCCAATTATGATTGACTAATGTCTGGCTTAATTAAGCTAACATTAAAATTAATTGTCATTCCCAGAACTCGTATCAATTAATGACTGAGACAAATGACATAGGCTTTTTTTTTCAAGGTTTTACAAAGTGTCCTAAAATATAAGACTTTACTGAAACTTTATTGAGTGTTTAAAATATACACTGGTCTGAAACAACAGAGAGGTTGTACAATCGCGGAATAGCCAAATCCCGGTGATGGCGGAAGTTTTACCTTAGGGCCAGCCCGGTGGCTTAGCGGTTAAGTGCTCGCGCTCCGCTACTGGTGGCCCGGGTTCGGATCCCGGGCGCGCACCGACACACCGCTTCTCCGGCCATGCTGATGCTGCGTCCCACATACAGCAACTAGAAGGATGTGCAGCTATGACAGACAACTATCTACTGGGGCTTTGCGGGGGGGAAAAAAAAGGAGGAGGATTGGCAATAGATGTTAGCTCAGAGCCGGTCTTCCTCAGCAAAAAGAGGGGGATTAGCATGGATGTTAGCTCATGGCTGATCTTCCTCACAAAAAAAAAAAAAAAAAAAAAAAAAAGCAGGTTTAAAAAAAAAAAAAAGAAGTTTTACCTTAGTCGGTGCTGGTGTTTCAGCCTCTGGCCGTGCTCACCAAAGTCATGTAAATGTATTGGGGTGATGTAAATTGGTTCCCAAGAAGCAGAGCCTGAGACGAAGGTTCAGAGGCACATGCTTTATTGAGGGCGTGCTCTTATCAAAAGAACCTGTAGAGAGTGAGCACATCAGGGCAGGAGGGAAAGAGCAGACCACAGTGGCCTGGTTCAGAGTTTTATGGGGCAGCTAGCTTTCCAGCATGGGGCACCAGAGAACTGATGGCCAGCCTTTGTTTCACTGTTTCACACGGTAATTGACCTGCGATGGGGGCCCACCATCACTTGATCCCATCAGGAAAGTGGGTAGCTGTAATCCATTAGCACCAACACTTACAGCAGCTAGGAGATGGAGCACCCAGCCTGTAAAGGGTCTTGGGCAGGTATCACATCCCCTACTGCACGTCAATGGGGTGGAAACTTGAGTTACCACTGATTCGGTCATAGTTGCTTACATCCACCATGAAGCTCTGGGCAGATGGATCATGGAAAGTCAGGAATCTGCATAGGAGCAGGATCATTGGACTCAGGCAATTGAGTGTTTTGGGTTTATTTTGTATGTTAATATTCTTTTTTTGGTTTTTAATTTTTTAATTTTTTATTTTATATTTTTTTGTGTGAGGATGATTAGCACTGAGCTAACATCTGTTGCCAATCCTTCTCTTTTTGCTGAGGAAGACTGGCCCTGGGCTAACATCCGTGCCCATCTTCCTCTACTTTATATGTGGGACGCCTGCCACAGCATGGCTTGACAAGCAGTGCGTAGGTCTGTGCCTGGGATCCAAACCTGCAAACCCCACTCCGCCGAAGCAGAGCTTGAGAGCTTAACCACTACACCAGCGGGCTGGACCCTAGTTTTTATTTTTTAGTTAGCCAAAGAATTATTCAAAATGATGTCATTTGCTTTGCATGGGCTCATGAAAAATTTTGGATACTGCCCAGTCATGCATGTAAAGTTTTACAAAGCAATCAGTGCAAAGCATTGTGCTGGATGCCATGTAAGATGTTACTTGTAACCTCTAGGAACTTCCACCCCTGTAGGCATGTAACCCAAATAAAAGGCACAAATGTAAACAGAAGCAGGTGAAGCCTGTCCTGTGGGCCTTTTTAGTCTGACATTTGCTTTCATGATCAGTTAGTTTATAAGGTATCCCATATTGTCCAAAAGATCTCTTTCAAAAAAATTTCCTTGTCCATCTGTACCTCATGTTGCCTCAGCCTTCAAAGCTGCAGACCCAGCTGCCCTGTCTTGCCCTCCCCCAATGCTGTGCAGCTGGCAGTTTCTCCCTCCCATTAGACCTCCATGTCAGCGTGGGAAGACCCTCGGGCAGAGGGGAGCGGGACCCTGGGGTATTCCGCTCTTTAAGCAGTTTCCTGAGGGATTTGTCTGGCTTTCGTTCTCTCCACTCCCCACCCTTGCCCCTGGCTTAGAGACAAGCTGGTACCCCTGAGAGCCCCCCAATTCCCAGGACGCCCTTTCTAGATGTGTGAATAGGGAAAGCTTCATCTCTCGGCCTTTTACTCAACACCAAAGTCAGGGCCACAGCCGTCTTGAGAAACTGACCTGAGATGGGAAAACCATGGATACACTTCACAAAGAGTCTGGACCAAATGTCTGTACCCTGCTGTCTACAAACGCCCACCCTAATCGGGGGCAGGGACTGCAGAGACTGTGTCACCCACTCAATTGTCCCAAAGCACTTGCCCTGTCTCTGTGGTCCCTCAGAGCATCCTCTTTTTCCAAGTAGGTAGCTCACAAGGGCTTCACAAAATCTCTCAACAGTGTCAGACCTCGGGAAGAAAAGGACACGGGTGCGAATCCCAGTAGAACAAAGCAGACCTTAATAAGTGCCACATGCACAGTGCGTTTCCGAGGAAGGTGAAGAATGAGGACGTTAGTTTAGAAAATCCACTAAATCTTCACTCTGTGGCTTTGACCTCTACCCAACTTTTCTAACCTGTGGAACTTGTTCGACAGGAACCTCCTCTGTTCCCTTTCGCTCAGATGTGCTGCTGTCCTTTCCCTCTGACCACCGGTCCTCCACGAACTAAAAGAAGTACTCTGAAGCACAAGAAAGAAAGATTGAAGGCTGGGAAGAGAGAGAGAATGGACAGGGGAAGGGTAAGAGGAAGAGATGGAGGGAGGAAGGTCAACACAGAGACCCTTGATTTATCAAGGAATATACATTCCAGAAAAAGAACTGTGTTAAAACAGACAAGAAGACTGAGGGAGGAAAATACAGATACAGGCAGACAGAGCTCCAAACTAATGAATTTTAAGATATGATAAACCAGGTAAAAGTTTTAAACATAGGTAAACAGAGTGCTATTTGAAATGTTGCTGGGAAGTTAGATATTGTATTACATTCCTAGGGCTGCCGTAACAAAGGGGCACAAATCGGGTGGCTTTCAACAAGAGAAACTTACTGTCTCCTGGTTCTGGAGGCTGGAAGTCTGAAATCAAGGTGTCAGCAGGGCCGCGCTCCCTCCGACGGCTCTAGGGAAGAATCCTGCCTTGCCTCTTCCGAGCGTCCGGCAATCCCTGGCAGTCCTTGGCTTGTCCGCATGGCTCCAATCTGTGACTCCGTCGTCACATGGGCATCTTTACGTCGTCTTACCTCTGTCTGTGTCTGTCTGCAAATTTCCTCTTTTTATAAGGACATGGGTCATATTGGATTAGGGCCCACCCTAGTGACCTCATCTTAACTTGGTTAAGATGAAAAGACCCTATTTCTAAATAAAGTTACATTCTGAGGGATTAGGGGTTAGGACTTCAACATATCTTCTTTAGGGGGGACACAAGTCAACCATAACAGATGTTAATACGGGAAAAAAACAAATCTAGATAAAAACTTTATATCCTGAGCACCAAGAGAATTACAAAGGGCCAACTACTTAAGAACACATTATAAAACAAACCAACCAAAATTGGGGAGTGGAATTAAGAAGCAGAAGAAGTTATAAGTAAGATATTATATACAACTTTAAAAATTTTTGAATAACCAAAAATACTGAACTAAAGCAAAAGCAATGAAAGATGATTATGAAGATTAGTTTTATTTCTAGCACTTGAGAAACAGATAGTACTCAATAATTGCCCATCAGTTGACTAACTGACAATCTACTCTTCTTTGTCACCTAATATAGTTTCATTTTCATATCACCATGTTTAAATCACATTAGTAGATGGACACCTGCTCTGATAGGGCTTCTGATTCTGTAATTTATTAGGAGACCAAAACATTCACTTTTATTGTAGTAACACTATTATTGGTGAATGTGTCTTATATCTGCAGGCAAATGGGCTTCCTAGTACTGAGCCATAAAACTTTACTACTACAGGCCACATTGGGCTGGTGCAGGCCTCCTCTTGCAAACAGAGTCCGCTCCTGGTGAAGAGTACACAGTGCGTGTTCTCTGCACACTGTTCACGCCCATGAGGAGGAGAAGAAGCCAGCCTCGGAGCTGTGCTGTTTCTTCTTCATTCTCACCAGTCGGAGAAGATACTTCACCTTTTCTGGGGCAGTGTGTGTGTACATGCACGTGTGCATGTGCGTGTGTCTGTGTTTATAAGTACAGAAAGGCTAGAAAGGTTACAATAATAGAGCACCTCCACATGGAAGGAAACATGAGGTATGGGGAGGTGTATTCCCTGCAAAAAAGTTAAAAAAATTAAAAAGGGAATTGATAGATTAGTTGATGTGGTTGACTCTGTAGAAAATTTTAGTGAGAGAATATTATAAGGTATGGGGAAAATTATGAATGGTTTAAAAAAAAAGCTAATCTTATAGAAAAAATAAGGCAGTTAATTTTAGGAAAAACAAAAAGAAAGGATCCAGATCATAGTATATTATAATGACAAATTCTGAATAATATTTGCTTGTAATGTAATGTTGATATGGTTGGATACAGGTCTATGGTTTTACGATTTATTTTCTGTTTTTTGTTCTTCTGTTCCTCCTTTCCTTCTTTTGGATTAATCAAATATTTTTTTAGTATTCTAGTTTAACTCCTCTACTGACATTTTCTATACCTCTTTGCATTGTTTTGTTTATTGTCATCTACATATATTATAAATGCCACAAAGCACTGGGATAGTATTTGCTTTACTAGTCATATGTCTCTTTAAAACTTGGAGAGGAAAATAAAAAAAGTGTATAGTCTTTTCTATTTACCATTTTTGGTGTTCTTCATTCATTCCTGTGGATCTGAATTTCTACCTAGGTCGTGAAGAACTTCCTTTAGAATTCTTGTAGTGCAGTTGTACTGGCAATGAAGTATCCTTACTGCATCTTCCATTTCAAACGATATGTGAAATTTCACTGGATTTGGAAGTCTGGGTTAACAGTTTTTTTCTTTCAGACTTGCAATCTTGTTCCATTGTCTTCTGGCCTCCATTGTTTCTGATAAGAAATCAATCATGATTCATGTCATCACTCAATTGTATGTAATTGTCATTTTTCTCTGGCTGCTTTTAAGATCTTCTCTTTCTTTGGTTTCAACAATTTGACTATGAAGTGCCTGGGTGTATTTATCCTGCTTAGAATTTGCTGAGATTTTTTGATCTGTAAGTTTATACTTTTCACAAAATTTGGGTAATTTTCAGCTATTCTTCCACATGTTTTCTGCTCATTCTTGCTTGCCTCTCTTCTGGACTCCTCCTACACCTCTGTTGTAAAGATTGATATTGTCCTACAGGTCAATGTGACTCTGTCCATGTTTTATTTTTTTAATCTTTTCTCTTTCTCTTTTTCAGACAATGGCTTGTTGATCCTTCTTTCTAATATCTGCAATCCACTATTAAGCTTATCCTACTAATTTATCATTTCATATGTTACACTTTTCAGTTTTCTAATTTCTCTTTGGTTCTTTTCTATAATTTACATTTCTCTGTTGAGATTTCCCATTTGTTTACTCATTATGACCACTTATTCAAACAGCTGTTATAAATGTTCATACTTGTATGGTTGCTTGAAAGTTCCTGCTTGCTAATTCCAACATCTGGGGAACCAATGATCAGTTTCCAAAAACTGCATTTTCTCTTGACTATGGCTCATATTTTCCCATTTCTTTGCATGTGTAGTAACCTTTTATTGTATGCTGGACGTTGTGTATGACATGTCATGGAGAGACAAAATCATGTCCCCTTTGTTCAGGCAGATGGTGAGATTATTCGTCCTTACTTTGGTCTTGTCAGCCTTGGTTTTATTCTTTCTTGGAGTGGGCCTATTTTGGTTTAGAGCTTATGCTTAGGAGATGTCCCATCCTATAGAGTGTGGACCCTAGTCTTAAGCTTTGGCTTTTCTGGAATCTGAACTCTATTCCAAAATTTTCACTGATGTCTATCCACTGCCTCAGCTGGTGCTCCGATGTCTCCCAGAACTGCACACCTCTGGCAGCGCCCCTGAGCCCCACCCTGCAGCAGGTGGTCTCTGCTGGCCTCACAGAGTGTCACCCTTTGCCTGTGTGGCCCAGTCGTAAGCCGAGGCCCTGCAGAGAATCCCTGTGCAGACTTCTCAGTGCTCCTCTCCGTGCAGCGCCCCCCCTTCTCAGAAATCCTGTCCAACAAATTCCCACCACTTCAGAGATCTGAGCTTCAGCCCCTTCCTCCTCAGCTTGGCAAGACCACCTCCAGGCTGAAAGCCAGAACAGTTGTGGGCAACTGGGCTCACATCCTGAGTTTCTCTCCTCGTGGGATGCTCATTTTTCAATGCCTGAAAAGAGTTGTAGCATATATTGTCCAATTTTGTAGTTGTTTTCAGTGGAGGGCAAGTCTGGTATCACTTATGGTCTCATGGCTGGTAGTAGAGTCTCTGAAAAATACTTCATAAGCATAATAATGTAAACACCAGTCCAACCTGGAGAAACAGAATGAGGAATCCTGGAGGGATGTGTCCAAGAAAAAAAAATGAAACTAATAGAAAGAACACATTGAGAGGAGTTTGGGGTTGGATTATTTTGGTGATGAATAATATTTACGTAGTCATCATAATGTAAATTCTGAAAATTGACATAAACAAAAAGCGATATAGCTGGGGAGGAAGAGAACAGGAAGCATGTGTGAGCCTAGAGAGAGAGGTAGATAAGAACGTATGTCCTCACCGTGTGGATGTAGACAGTGTAATAGTATCTAAAACGGAAAGACAAAGACACAGCACTACAAGCTTATGTTTAGAAATATGAGGTAAACACCAAAAGAAACAGCAGAAATCTGACTGCGTGCCCCTAGGAAGTAAGATGGGACAGGTCTGAGGATGGCTGTTTTTCATTTGTAGTTATAAAATTATATACTTTTATTGTAAAAGATAACATATACAGAAATGTGCATAAGTGTTTTGGCATTTAACAAATAAGTAGAAAGCCACTCAATGGAATAGAATCGAAAGCCCAGAAATAAACCCACACATCTATGGACAGCTAATCTTTGACAAAGGAGCCAAGAACATACAATGGGGAAAAGAAAGTCTCTTCAACAAATGGTGTTGGGAAAACTGGATAGCCATATGCAAAAAAATGAAAGTAGATCCTTACCTTACACCATACACAAAAATTAACTCCAAATGGATTAAAGACTTGAATGTAAGACCTGAAACTGTGAAAGTTCTAGAAGAAAACATAGGCAGTACGCTCTTCGACATCGGTCTTAGCAACATCTTTTCAAACACCACATCTGACCGGGCAAGAGAAACAATAGAAAAAATAAACAAATGGGACTACATCAAACTAAAAAGCTTCTGCACAGCAAAGGAAACCATCAACAAAACGAAAAGACAACCTAACAATTGGGAGAAGATATTTGCAAACCATACATCTGATAAGGGCTTAATCTCCAAAATATATAAAGAACTCATGCATCTCAACAACAAACTACCAACCCAATTAAAAAATGGGCAAAAGACCTGAACAGACATTTCTCCAAAGAAGATATACAGATGGCCAACAGACACATGAAAAGATGTTCAAAATCACTAACTATCAGGGAAATGCAAATCAAAACTACAATGAGATATCACCTCACGCCTGTCAGAATGGCTATAATTAACAAGACAGGAAACAACATGTGTTGGAGAGGATGTGGAGAGAAGGGAACTCTCATACACTGCTGGTGGGAGTGCAAAGTGGTGCAGCCACTATGGAAAACAGTATGGAGATTCCTCAAAGAATCAAGGATAGAACTACCATATGATCCAGCTATTCCACTGTTGGGTATTTATCCAAAGAACTTGAAAACACCAATTTGCAAAGGTACATGCACCCCTGTGTTCATTGCAGCCTTATTCACAATAGCCAAGACTTGGAAGCAACCTAAGTGCCCATCAAGGGACGAATGGATAAAGAAGCTGTGGTATATATACACAATGGAATACTACTCAGCCATAAGAAACGACGAAATCCAGCCATTTGTGACAACATGGATGGACATTGAGGGTATAATGCAAAGTGAAATAAGTCAGAGGGAGAAGGCCAAATACCGTATGATTTCCTTCATTAAGTAGTAGATAATAACAACAATAAACAAACACATAGGGACAGAGATTGGATTGGTGGTTACCAGAGGGGAAGGGGGGAGGGTGGAGGGTGAAAGGGATAATTCGGTACATGTGTGTGGTGATGGGTTGTAATTAGTATTTGGGTGGTGAACATGATGTAGTCCACACAGAAATAGAAGTACAATGATGTACACCTGAAATTTTTGCAATGTTATAAACCAATGTTACTGCAATAAAAAAAAAAAAAAAAGTAGAAAGCCACTAATTCTCAACCAAGTCAGAAAATGGATTTTCATTAGAAGTCAAATTATACTATTTTTTAAAAATTTCTATTGCAAAATATAATATATAGAAATATGCATAAATGTTATAGGTAACATTTAATAAATAGTTATAAAGCCAAATAACTATGAACCCAGTCAAGAAATTGATCATTATTTAATCCCAGAAGTCCCTCCTGACTGTGACACTCTCATTCCCACCAAGACAGATCATTCTCCTGTCTCGTGTGGTGATTCTATCTTTGCATGCATCTCCATAAAATATAGTTTAATTTTGCTTACTTTTGAGCTTTATATAAATAGCATTATACCATAATTTCTATGTTTTGTTTCTTATTCATTCAACTTGAGGTTTATGGATTCATCCATATTGTTTCATGTAGCCTACTGATTTTTTGGCTCTAAATAAATATCTTTTTGAATGAATGTCTGAGAGTTTATTGATCTATTCTACCATTCCACTGTTGATGGACATGTGGGTTGTTTCCAGATTTGGGCTATTATGGGAACAATATAATATAATTTAATATTATATGATTATATTTGATGCATATATCTCATAGATGATATCCTGGTGAACATAAGTGCAACTTTCCCCCCACTGCTCTAAGTTACTCCCTACGCCACATATTACCATGTGTATATAGGCTCTCTTTTCTGTTCCACTCGTCTGTTTGTCTATTCCTGCACCAACCTTGTATTGGTCAATATGGCTTCACAATATCTAAACACTGGACAGACCGAGGCCTCTCATCCCCTCTTTGCCCTCTTCCTTCGCCTCCTCCCTTCTCCTCCTTCTTCAATGCCTTGGCTATTCTTCTCCTTGGAATTTTTTTATATTTTGAATTATCTTAATACGTGTCACTGCCACAAAATACCTCTTGGGATTTCGAGTGGGATTGCATTGAATCTAGAAATCAATTTAGACATAAATGACCTCTTTGCATTTTGAATCTTCCATTCCATAAACATGGCAGAGCTCTCCATTCATTTAGGTTTTCAACAATGTCTTTCAGTAAAGTTATATAATTTTCCTCATAAAGGTCTTTTACATTATTCTTTTATATTTATTCTAATTGCTATGTTTGGATGCTATTTGTAAGTGGTATGTTTTAAAATTACATTTTCTATTTGTTGCTCTCGTATAGAAATACAATTGAATTTTTATACTGATTTTATTTTTTGGTAAACTTGCTATAAACTTTCTTATTAATTTTAGTATTTTATCTGTGAAAATTTTTATTTAATACTTATACAATCATTTTATCTGACAACAATGATAGTTTGGCTTCTTCCTTTCCAAAGTTAATGGTCTTGATTTTTTTCTTATCTCTCTATAACAGCCGGGACCTCCTGTTCAGCGTTGAGCAGTAGTGGTGACAGTGGCGATAGGAGATGGCATTTTCTTGTTCATCATCTCAAAGGGAAAGTTTTCAAACATTTGTTAAATACGATGTTTATTGTAGATTTTTGTAGCTTCTCTTTATCTGATTCAGTGTACTCAGTTTTTAAGCTGATATTGAATTTTACCAAATGTTTTTCTTGCATCTACTGGGATGATCATATATTTTTTCCTGTCTTAATCTACTAATATGGAAAATAATTAACTGATTTTTTAAAATGTTAAACTAACCTTGCATTCTTTGGATAAATCTACTTAGTCAAATTGTATTATCCTTATAACATATTGCTGAATTTGGCTTACTATTACAATAAAACTCACCAATAACTCCCCCAAAATAGCCTGAAACCGAGAGTAATACATTGGCAATTTTTCCTGTGCTTTCTCAAACAGAGGCTGATTAAAGTACTTAACCTCTTCAGGGATTTGGAGGGGGCTAGGGTAGCTGTAGGTAATCGATTATTTCCTGGGAAATGGGGAAGTAGAGGACAGGTCCCTGCACCCCAATATTCTCTCAGCCTAATCAGTGGGTTTCTGATATTTATGTCAGCATCTTTGAGAGCCCAGTCACCACAAGAATCAGAATTTTCCCCACTGATATTTAAGCCAAAAGTTGATAGACAAAAAACAGAAAGAAAGAAGAGGAAAGAAAAAAGAAACGAAAAGAAAAAGATGAAACTCATCCCATATAAAGCCACAGCAGGGGCTGAGGCATATCTGCGCGTCTACAGCTCTCACCCCAGAACTGTAAGCCTGTGATCCGGGCAAGTGTGACATGGCCACTCAAGAACGTCATGATTAAAGGACCTGCGTTTATACAATTGACTGTATTTGGTCTCATTATCGTATGGTGGTGGGGCTTTACTCTCTTTTTAAAAGTTTTACATCTATGTCCATGAGTGAAATTAGCCTGGAAATATTTGTCTTTTGGTATAAAGATTTTGCTATATCATAAAATAAGTTGCGAAGTGTTTCTTCTTCCTGTTGTCCAGAGGAGTGTGTGTAAGAAAGGCATTGTTTCCAGGCCGACCCCGTGGCTTAGAGGTTAAGTGCGCGTGCTCTGCTACTGGCAGCCTGGGTTTGGAACCCAGGCGCGCACAATGCACCCCTTGTCCGGCCATGCTGAGGCTGCGTCCCACAGACAGCAACTAGAAGGATGAGCAACTGTGACATACAACTATCTACTGGGGCTTGGGGGAAGAAAAGGAGGAGGGTTGGCAATAGATGTTAGCTCAGAGCCGGTCTTCCTCAGCAAAAAGAGGAGGATTAGCGTGGATGTTAGCTCAGGGCTGATCTTCCTCACACACACACACAAAAAAAGGCATTGTTTCTTCCTTGAATGTTTGGAATAACCATCTAGTGAAGCCTGCTGGCCTGGAGTTTTCTTTTAAGGGAGGACACGTTCGACTTAATTCTTTCAAGGTTTTGAAGTGTTGCTGTTTTCTATTTCTTCTTGAGTCCGTCGTGGTGTATGTATGTCCCCCAAAATTTGTCCACTTCATCTATATTTTCAAATTTATTGGTATAAAGTTGCTAATAATATCTTTTTTCTAATATGTTTGTGTGTGTGGCATCTATAGTGATATCCTCTTTTTCATTCCAGGATCAGTTATTTGTACTTTCTATTGTTGATCAATTTCACAAGCGGTTTTGTCAATTTTATTACTGTTATTGAAGAACAAATCTTTAGCTATCTAAATCTTTCCTATCGTGTTTGTTTTTTGTTTCATTCATTTAATTGCTGCTCCTATCTTTATTGTTTACTTTATTCTTCTTTTTTTTGGGTTAACTTTGCATTTGCTTTTTAACCTTCTTTGATGGATATTAAGCTCATTAATTATCAGCCTTTCTTCTTTTCTGATATATAGATACAAAGCTATAACTTTTCCTCTAATTACTTCTCTGGCTTCATCCATAATTTTAATATGCAGCATTTCATTATTCAATTCAAAATTTAATATTCATTATAATTTATTACTTGACATATGACTTAGAATGATGTGTTTAATCCAAAGATATGAAAATTTTCTACCTATCCTTTCGTTATTGATTTCTCCTTTAATTACATTATGACCAGAAAATATTTGGATATTGCTTCAATCCTTTGAAATGTTTTATTTTATTTTATTATTTATTTTTTGTGTGTGTGAGGAAGATCGGCCCTGAGCTAACATCAGCCAATTCTCCTCTTTTTTTGCTGATGAAGACTGGCCCTGGGCTAACATCCATGCCCATCTTACTCTACTTTATATGGGACACCGCCACAGCATGGCTTACCAAGTGGTGCGTCCGTGCACACCCAGGATTCGAACTGGCAAACCCCAGACTGCCGCAGTGGAGCGTGAGCACTTAACTGCTTGCGCCACCGGGCTGGACCCTGAAATGTTTTAATTCTTGCCTTTTTGTCATTGTTTGTAAATGCTTTGTGTGTACTAGAAAATGTGTTTTTTGCAGTTGGTTACATGGTTCAATAGATATCCATAAATCTAGTTTGTTAATCAAATTATTTAATCTTTTATATCTTAACCAACTTTTTTTTGGTCTGATTATTTCTATCAATCACTGAGCAAGGTAGAGTAAAATTTTCCTCTATAATTGTGAATTTGTCTCTCTCCATAGTTGTATCAAGTTTTTGTTTTATATTTTGGTGTTATTTTTATGAGATGCATACATTTTAGATAATCATATCTTCCTGATGAATTGAAATTTTTATCATTATGAAGCATCTTTCCTTATCTTTCACAATGTTTTTTGCCTTATAGTTTATTTTGTCTGATATTAATTTATACCAGATACCTTCTACAAATACAAATGCTATATTCTTTCCCTCCTTTTATTATTATTCTCTCTGTATTCTCTGGATGTTTACAGTTCAATTTTAAAAATCCAGTATAGCTCTCTTTGTCTTTTTTAAGTCAAAAATTTAGTAATTTACATTTAATATAATTATTAAGATATTTAGGTTTAAATCTGCCGTCTTGTCTTGTGATTTCTACTAGTTTCATCTCTTCTATTTTTTTCCTTCCTTTTTTGTAGTATTTTGATGGGCTAAGAATTCCTTATCATTCAATTTTTTTCGCTCTAATCATTTGGAAGTTCTGCATTCTAATTATCTTATTTTACTGGTAATTCTAGAAATTATGATATCAATGGTTAAATTATCAAAATATAAAGATAATAAAAACTTTTATTATTTTCTTGGATAATACAAGCACTTTAGAATACTTTAACTTTATTACATCCATAATTTACCTCTCCTTTTTAGACCCCATTAAATATTATTATTAATATTGCATTCAGTTGTTGTTCATTTCCATTTACCTGTACATTCATTTCTCTCCTTGTTATTAATTCTTCTTTGAAATTCTACAGCTGTCACCCTAGAACTGCAAGCCAGTGAGCTGTGCAAGCTTGACTTGGCCACTCATGAGGTCAGTTCTCAGAACTTGCGTCTGTGATCACTTATCTCCTTTAGAACACCTTTTAGTGAGGGTCAGTTATGATGAATTCTTTTGGGTTTTTTTGTGTGTGTGTGTGTGAGGAAGATTAGCCCTGAGCTAACATCCATGCCAATCCTCCTCTCTTTACTGAGGAAGACTGGCCCTGGGCTAACATCTGCGCCCATCTTCCTCCACTTCATATGGGACCCCGCCACAGCATGGCCTGACAAGCAGTGCATCAGTGCACACCCGGGATCCGAACCCGGACCGCCAGCAGCGGAGCACACGCACTTAACTGCTATGCCACAGGGCTGGCCCCTCTTTTGGTTTTTATTTGTCTGAAAATGACTTTATTTCACTCTCATTCATGAAATATAGATTCACTAGATATAGAATTTTAGGTTGGCTGTTGAAGATATCAGTGTACTGTTTTCTGCTTTGAATAATGTAATTGAGAATCTAGCTGTGTGTAATTGTCAATCATTTGAAAGTGATCTGTCCATTTTCTTTGGCTAATTTTAAGATTTTCTCTTTGTCTTATAAGGTATCCATTGAGTTTTACAATTTGATGATTGTCTTTATTTGTAGAAGTTCTGTTTTTCAAGTAAACTACATCCCTTTTTATAGTTTCATGTTTCCTGCACATATTTCAAGTTTTTATTTTATTTCTTTAAACATGATATGTTTAGTTGTTTTAAAATGTATGTCTGATAATTCTACTGTTTGAAATCCTTACAGTTCTGTTTCTGTTATTTTGTTTCTCTCAATTCTCATTCATGTTGTCTCCGCACCTCCCTCCACCACCATCACTTTGGTGTCTTGTCTTCTCTGACTTCCTGCTTGTCACTCTCCTCGACAATAACTTTTGTTTGTTGGTTGTCCAAGGTCTAGGATAGACATGCCTCCTTCAGACAGTGTTTACAGTCCTTTCTAAGAATGTCAGGGATGCTAACAGTTGCAACAGTCTCAATTCCAAAGCTTGAGTTCTAGACCATATGTACCCAGGAGCAAATCTTTGTAAGAGCTGATCTGTGGCCCCAAATGCTCTGGAATTTTGTTCTTTCACTTTTCTTCTCCTGCTCTGTTTCTTTCCAAGGCAGTTTGTTTTTTTTTTTCTAAATCCTCTATGGTTGGGGTAGAGGGTGGGTTTAGATGTGGTTCACCCTCACACTGAGTGTGATTCCCTTTGGGGATCATGCTTAGTGTCAGGATGTCTCTTTTAAGGCCTTGGATACAACCTGACTTCTGTTCCTCTTGTCTTGCGTGGCTGTGGAACCAAAACCCAAGAGTCGGTACAGCAAATGCTCTCGGGGCATGAGCACCTTTGATATACAGCCTAGACATGTGCTTATAACTCTCATTACAGACTTTCATACAGTAATTTGGAGTTCCTACTGTCTTTTCAGAGTTTTGATACTTTCAAAGTTATTTTTTTAATTGTGTAAAGCTATGTTTTGTAATATTTTTCATTGTTTTTAGCTGGAGAGTTAATCTTACTAATCCAGTCTGCTGTTTCTGGAAACCAGAGCCACTATTTAACTTCTAAGTATTTTTATATATTACTTTTTAAAAAATAAAACTAAAAGAAAAGAAAAATGTAAACAGATATAAAAACTGTGAGGACTTCAGAAAAAGAGCTATATACCACATAGATGCAGAGTAGAGAAAGGGACTGTCTGGAGTGCGAGGTAAGGTTTCCTAGAGAAGATACTTCAGCTGAGTCTTGAACAATTAGGAGAAAAGTCCAGACAAAGACAAACTGTGGGCATGTCAGGAAGACTAAACAGCAAGTGCAAAAGCAAGAGGAGTAGATCAGGCACGTTCAGGGAGGTGAGAGGATGGCTATCACCATGCAGCTGACGGCCCAAGGGGAAGGCTGCAGCCTCTCCAGCACTGATGCCCTCCAACCTCACTCTCGCCTTCGCCCTGTTAAAGTCACTTCCTCCTCACCACTGAGCTGATTCGTGACTCTATCTCCCAATTTCAGCCCTGCCCCTGCTCATCAGCTTTAATGGGAGGTTTTGTTTTCCCACTCTGAACGCTTTCAATGATTTTCCCTTACTCTCTGGCTCTTGTGGTCCTGATTGCCTTAGTTGGTTTTCAAACTAAAATTAAAGCCCTGGTACTGACCAATTTGCATCACTAAGGCCCCCCTCTTGTGACAACTGATGGTGCTAATCACCAAGATCTGAAGAAAGGAAGAGAAGCAGATAAGTTGTGAGAGAAGATGGTAAGTTAATTTGAAGCATGTAGAGTTTGAGAAACTGAAAATTTTAGTAGGTTGTTAGATATATACATCCAGAACTCAGAAGGATACTTAGAGCTAGAGATAAAGATTTAAGAGTAATTAGTATATAAGTGTAACTGAAACCTTGGGAAAGGGTGAAGTTGCTCTGCTAGATCATGTAGGATGAGAAGATCAATGATCCAAGAATGAACCTGGAGGTGACCTGGTAGTCAGAAGGGAAATGGAAAGGACCTGGTCAACAATGCAGAAGTTCTAAGTTACTACTTCAGTTTGCTCTGGATTATGGACTGTAGGAGTTAGTGTGGTTTCTAAAAATGCTTAACTTATTACCAGGAGAATAGCTTGGGCTCTGCAAGAATCCAGTTCAACAGCTATTAAAATATATTCTTCTCTTTGAATAAATGCTGTTAGAAAAGTGAAAAGTATTGTTTTATAGGTCTCCAGATCCTAGTTGGGTTTTTTATTGCTCTATTCTTAAATAGCTCAAGGAATTAGGATAATAGAAGTTTAGACAGCATAGTCACTGAATTGTGTATCACTGAATTTCTTAAGCTGTTGCTTAGCCCTCTTCCCGCTGAAGGCAGGAAAGTGAACACTGCTATATAATGGGAGACTGCAGCTGGAAGGACAATTAGAGGTTTTCTGAACCAACCAATCAATTGAGTTTTTAAAAAGAAACATAAGAACTAGCAAGGTTAGGTGACTTGCCCAACACTGAATCTGCAATGTTAAGTTGCAGAGCTTCAAGTGGAGTTGCTCCTGTCCATCCAGGCCATTGTCTACTACCAGCTGCTGATAACAGAAAATTCAACAGTGGTCAATGACTCAACAACAGCAAACAACTCCGTTTCTCTGTCTGACCCAACCAGAAATCCAGAGGAGGGACACATGGCCAGCATGGTAGCTCAGCAACGCCATCAGGGACCAGATAGTCCCACCTTCCCGTTCGCCATCCTCATGCTTGTCAGCTCACAGTAGCAAGATGGACCTGCATTTGTGGCTGGAGAAAGAGGAAAAGGGTGAAGTGAAGTGTGTAGGGGAAAAGAAATGTCTTCCTTTGAGGCTTTGATTCCTTCTTGGAGAGGAAGACTTAGCTGAGGACTTCCACCTACATCTGCTTGGCCAGACTGTGCCAGACGGTCATTTTCAGCTGTCGGGGTCTGGGAAGAAGAGAGCAGGGGAGGGTCTGAAATGCTTTTCTTGCCTTATCAGTTTCGAACTAAAATGCTCAATAATTTTTATCCCGTCAATTTTAACACTAGAACACAATTATCTTTCTCTCCTTTAATATTTTTAATGGTGACATTCACGAATATGTGCAGGAGACCTTACGTGCAGTCTAACCAGTGGAGGTAATTCTAACACCTGTGACCACCATCCAGAACAAGAGAGGACGCCTCAAATCCCCATTTATCTCTTCCCCATCACATCCACCCTAGACCCCTCTGACATTTTTAGTGATCATTGCCTTTTCTTCATAGTTTTACAACATGTGTCTGCTTCTGTAGAATAGGCAGCTTCATTTTGTCTGTTTTTGAATGTTATGTAAATTGAATCACACTGTACATGTTCTTTGGGGATTTGCTTTTTCCCCTCAATATTATGTTTGCTTGATTCATCCATATTGTTTTCTGTGTCTGGCATTCTTTTCTTTTCATGGTGGAATGGAATCCCATTGAATAAATAATCTCCAATTTATTGGAGATTTAATCTCCATTCTACTATTGATGGGCATTTGGGTTCTTCCCACATGGGGCCATTATGAATAATGCTGCTTTGAACATACATGTGCATATATCTTTATACACATCAACACTCATGTTTGAGACTTATCTCAGGAGTGGAACTGCTGAATAATAGGGCATGATTATCTTCAACTTCACTGGATAATAATGATGTCTTCCAAAGTGCTTGCACCAACTCCCCTCCCTTCAGCTCTGAGAGAGAGTTCCTGATGCTCTGTCTCCTTGTCAACATTTGATACTGCCCAGCTTTAAATTCTATGGTATGATGGCAAGGAAGCGTGTCTCTGTGTTGTATCTGTGGTTTTATTTTGTGTTTCTCTGATGGTTGATGAGAACGAGCACATTGTCACATGTTTATTGGCCTTTGATCACCTTTTTTGTGATATGCTCACGTAAGTCTTTTTGCTCATTTTTCTATTGGTCATTCTGGCTTTTCTCACTGCCTTGTAGAAGTCCTTTATATATTCTAGGTACTAGTTTTCTGTCAAATATCTTTTCCCACAGGCTGTCTTATCTTTTCATTCTTTTTTTTAATCATGTACTTTGATGAATAGAGTTCTTAATTTTAATGTCTTATATTTAGCAATCTTGTCTGTTTGTGGTGGTTGCTTACTGTATCTTGTTTAAGAAATCTTTCCCTTCCCTGAGGCCATGAAGATATTCTGCAGCAGTCCCTTCTAAAAGCTTTTACTTTCACATTTCGGTCTTTATGTTTCTACTTCTGGTAATTGTGACTAAGACCCACTGGACAACCTTCCCTCCCTTGGAGAAAACAACTATAAAACCTGGATGCATTACAAGTAGCAACAAGCAAGTCCCTGAAGGAACCAGAGTGTGGACAGGTGCAAGCAGACTTGGAGGGAAGTACATGCTCTTCGAGGAGGGGCTGGGAGCCATACAATAAGCTCTTGCTTCCAGGTGTTCAATCTGCGACTAAGTGTGGTCTACACAGCAAGTACAGTGATGGGTGCAGAGAGGACCCACGTGGAATAACTTTCGGTCTGTTTTGGTGCAGGGAACCAGAAGAGTGAAGCCAGGAATGTGGTATGAATACTGAGGAGAACAGCGAAACCCCGTTAAGTGAGAGATCCAGACAAGGGATCCCCACAGTCTGCCTTCCCTCCTGACTGGCTGACCCCAAAACACTCCTGCAGGTAACCAACTCAGAGTCCCCTGCTGAAGACAAGGATCTGAACAGACTGAAACTCCACTCAGGAGACTACAGTTCCAGCCCAGCCAAGAAGACTGCCTACTGAGTGAAGGACGCAGTAATGGTGGAGGAAAATAACACCACGCTGAACTCCACAGCTTCATTTTCATAGTGCCCAGGACACATCCCCAACTACCCAACATGTGAAAAACCAAGAAAATAGAACATGTTGGCAAGAGAAGAGGATTTCAATTGAGTTTGACTCCAAGTTTCGCTCCAGGTGTTGGAATTTACATTTCAGTCTTTAGTCGCTTTATTAATTTTTATACGTGTTTTTAGTAAGGAGTCTATTTTCTTTCCTTTCATTTTTTTTTCCTAACTCTCTGGTTAGTCAATTTTCCCAATACTGCTTGTTGAGAAAATCCATCCTTGCCTCACTGATGCGAAACGCAGCCTCTGTCACACATCACATGGCCGTAAATCACGTGCAGGGGAGTCTGTTTCTAGATTTTCTGTTCTATGCAGTTGGCTTGCTTGTCCACCAACACCACATTATGTAGTGCATAATAGGACTTGATCTTCGACGCAGCGTCTTCCCACCTTCTTCAAGGATATCCTGGCTGCTCATGGCACTTTGCAATTCCATCTATATTCTAGATGTAGCTTATCAAGTTACACTAAAAAAGTAAAATGAATGAAAACCTGTTGGAAGTGTGATTGAGGCTACTTGGAATCACTAACTCAATTCGGGAAGAATTTATATTATAGTGTTGAGTCTACTAACTCATGGACATTCCTGAGCTCTCCATTTCTTTAGTCTCTCTACACGTCTCATGATGAAGTTTTATCATTTTCCCCGTACAGCTCTTTTGTTAGATTTATTTCTGAGTGTTTGACGTTTTATGATGCTACTTTAATGGTATATTTTACAAATGTTTATTTTTTGTTTCCTGAATATAGAAATACAATGCAGTACAGTGTGCATTTTGTGGTATATAGAATGCAATTTTCGGTATATTCAACAATGCAAACCTCATTTATTAATCCCAGTAACTTATCTATAGATTGCATTGGTTTTACTGTGTCATCTGTGAATAATGATAGTTTTATTTATTGCTTTGCAATTTTTATAATCTATTTTTCTGTTTAGTACTTATTGCACTGGCTGAGACCCCCAATACAAAATTGGATAGAATTGGTGTTAGCTGACATCCTTGTCTTGTTTTCATCTCTCGGGTGAATTTTCTATATTTCACCATTGAGTATGATGTTTGCTGTAAGTCTTCTGTAGCTTTCCTTCATCAGATTAAGGAAGTTCCTGTCTATTCTTAGTTTGCTAAGAGATTAAGAGGTGTATGTGTGTTTTTTTTAAATTATGAATGCATGCTAAACTCTACCAAATGCTTTTTATAAGACTACTGAGGTGATCATATTATTTTTCTCATTTAATGGCTCAATATGATGAATTTTATTGATTGATTTTCTGATGCTGATCTATTTCTAAAATACATCCAACTTGATAATGAGGTATTTTTCCTTCTTCTTTTACGGATTTCAATTTGCTAATATTTTGTTTAGGATTTCTGCATCCATGTTCATGTGAGAGATTGGCCTGTAATTTTCCTTTCTGGCAATGTCCTTATCTGGTTTCCATATCAAACTTGTGCCAGTCTCATACAAGTTGGGATGTGTTTCTTCTCTTTCTATTTTCTGAAATCATTTATGTAAGATCAGAGTTAGTTATTGCCGGAAGGCTCTGAGAGCTCACCAAGGACGCAGCCTGCCAAGTGGAGCAAATCCTGCCACTGGCTGTCCAGGAGGGCCCGTCTTCCTTGTCTTTTTGCTGGGGGCAGCACTAAGGCATGCCCCCTGGGAGTCCTCAGGGGTCAGAAGGAGAGGGGGTGTGTCCCCCCAAGACTTCCTACCCTGGGCGGGCCCTGCCCTGGCTGTCCCCCAGGCAGGGGTGCAGTGGCAGGAGCCTCAGGACAGAAGTGGCTGTGTCACTCTGGCTTTCCTGTATCTTTCTGTTTTCATTCAGTAATTGACCTCGTGATTTCCGCTGTTTCAGATCTTTAGTGCTTCCGTGATATTTTTTTCCCTTAAATGCAGTCTTCTTCATTTCATTTAATTTCAGCAGGAAGGCTTAGCCTAATAACATCACCAGACACCAGAAGCATCAGCTATCCTGTTTGTCATGTCAGATGCTAGGTCTGCCAAGCCAACTCCTTTCATCCTGTGATACAACAGAAGGTGGGAAGGTAACTTTTTTTTTCTTCTCTACAGAATAACACCAGAAATACCTTAGAGGGAGGTGGGACTTCACAATCAACCACAAATTCCAATCAAACGGGCCACTGCTATAAAACAAACACAAGTTCATATTTAAACATTTTTTGAGTTATAAATGTCTTAGTGTCCTTGTTTAAATGAATAAAAATGGAAAGCTTAGCTTTTATCTGTCTGATCTGAGGAAGAATCTTACAATAAATGTCTTCAAGATGCACATCTAAGAGTAATAGAATAGGAATCAGGGACACTGTTGAATAAATCAGAAGCACCAGCAAAATCTATGATTGCATGATTGCTTATGTACATGCAAAGAGAAAGAAAATTTCCAGCTATGTCTGGCTTTCATCAATACTCCAGTAAATTTTATCTCTTTTCAATTTGTGGGGTTTAGTGTCTGTAATATTGGCAATTTTCAATGTTCTTTGAATAAAGAACAATATGATGATGTTTCTGAATCTTTGTTCCATTTTGCTGTGAGGATCCTGTTTATATTTCGCAACACTAAAGTATTCTTTTTTCCATTACAAAAGAATATGGACTTTCTTCAGCCTGGATCTAAAGTCATTATTACTTAAAAAAAAAAAAAAAAAAGAGCCAAGAAAGGGATTCTCTAATGTGCAGTGGATTTTATGAATCAAAATCCCACTTCAGTTATGTGCTGGTGCGGAGTGGATGAACATGCATGTTCTCTGGGTGTGTGAACTACTCACAGAGATTACCTACTGGAGATTACGTCTCCAAGTGACATTTGCAGAAAGCATTTCACCATTTGGTAGATGCTTATTGTAAATAAGTTTAAGGAGAGCAGCAAAATGTAACTTGTAAACATTGAGGACTTGAGTATTACGGGAAAGAACCTTTCAGAAGGTGAATTGTTGGTTTTGCTAACCTCAGGACATACGTTGGTGACATTAGTTTAAGTAGAGATTAGGATATTGACCATCAGAGCACATTGGCCATGGTGATCTTGGGCAGGAGAGCGTTTCCTGTTCTCCCACGGTGCCAGCAAGGGCCGAGCACACGGTGAGTGATTAACTGAGTCACATAATCAACGGAGTAAAAGCAAAAATCAGTGTTCAAGACCACCTGGTCCAACAGAAAGACTCCCACAGCAAAGGCAGACTTGTTCGATTAGCCAGCGGTCCCACCAAAACGATCCATTTCAGGCTCTGAATGTCTTGGGAAGTTGATGCTCTCGGTTCTAGAGAATGTTCCCCTCCCTGGGAGCATCTTCATAGCTTTCACACTCACTGTAACTGTTAATTACATATCTGAATATCCAGAAGCCAGCTGCAGAGGATCCACAGTTTACACCCTGTCTTGATGGTCTTCCGGTTAGCTACTTGGGAAACAAGGAACTGAGGATCAGGGAGCAAGTGTAAAACTTGGAATCTGCTTTTCATCAATGATTGCATGTGGTCTTCCTCCCTAATGGCTGGAGTAGACACACAGGTCTATGTGGAGAAACCATCCCATTGCTCAGAGAACGACTGCTAGTGGGCTGAGAGGACGTGCATGCTTAACTCTGTCTTTCTGTTCACTGTACCAGTGTCAGCAGCCACGGAAAGAGATTATCTTTACCAATAAACTTTACAGCATCTTGAACTAATTCTCTGAACTTCCATTTAAGCATCATAATCATTTTAATACAAAAAAGGAAAAAAAAGCCTTTTTAGTGTGGTCAGAAATAAATTTCTTTTAAGTATTTCATTCTCAGTACCATTTAAGTGAGGAGATGGCATTTTGTTAAATAAAAAGAGAGAGAGGTAGGAATACAAAAAATACTGGAGTGGTTAAAATTTCTGCTTTATGTTGACTTTATGCTGACAATCGTTAGGACTAAAGATAAGGAATCCAGAGTAAGGTCCTTACAGTGCGTCCTGGAACACTGCCGGATGTAATAGGAGCTCAAGGAATTTTGATGAAAGAAAAAGGAGCAGGACTATTTTTATCAACAAAGACTTCCTTCCAGGTTAGACCACAAATAACATAGAACAAATAGAAGAAACTCGTGTTTCCCCAAATGATTTTTCAAGTGTTCCTCACACATTGAACATTTCTATTGAATCCTTTCTAATGTGACAGGAGTTTAGTAAATATCATTAATTGTTGAAATATATAATCAATGAAATATACACACACAATGTGCCTACGTATGATTGTTGCCTTATATTTTCAAAGAAAAAATTTAAGAAAGAATTTTATCAAAACAACATTTTAAAGATTGTCATCCCCTGGGGACCCCTGCTTTATGATGAGCAACATCACCAGCTCCCGCATTCTGACTGGCTGGTTGTGGATCATCAGCAAACAGTATTACTAGTCACATCTGGTGGGAGCAGGGCTTAGGCACCAAGTACAACAGAACTTTCACTTTCATGTTTATATAATTTTATGAATTATTTACAATTTTACAACAATGTACTACTTCCTTAATAAAGTATAAAGACATTTATATTTTGGGTAAAAATTGAGCTGCTCTTCTGAGCAGCTACTTCTAACATTTAAACACACCACAAACAAACAAAACCAGAATTATATATTGTGAGTATTTGTTGATGTCATTACTTAGTTTTATACACACACTTTAAAAAAAAATTCCAGCTTTATTGAAGTGTAATTAACATATAAAATTGTAAGATATTTACACTGTACAGTGTACATATGATTTGATATATGCGTACATTGTGAAAGGATTCCCCCCATCTGGTTAATTAATACACCCGTCACATCACATATTTATTTTTTTTTGTTTTTTTGGTAAGAACGCTTAAGTTCTTACTCTCTTAGCAAATTTCAATTATACAATACAATGTTGGCAACCTATAGTCACCATATTACACATTTCACCCTCAGACCTTATTCATCTGGTAAATGAAAGTTTGTGCCCTTTTACCAAACTGTCCCCATTTCCCTCACCCCCAAGCTCCTGGCAACCACTTTTCTACTCTCTGTTTCTATGAGTTCCATTTTTCAGATTCCCCATATAAATGATACCATGCAATATTTGTCTTTCTCTGGCTTATTTCACTTCACATAATGCCCTCAAGTTCCATCCACGTCTTTGCAAATGGCAGGATGTCCTTTTTTATGGCTAAATGATAGTCCTTTGTACATATATATCACATCTTCTTTATCCATTCATCCATTGATGGACACTTAGTTTATTTCCACTTGTTGGCTATCATGAATAATGCTGCAGTGAACATGGAGGTGCAGACGTCTCTTCACGACACTGTTTTCATTTCCTTTGGATATATACCCAGAAGTAGGACTGCTGGAACATATGGTAGTTCTATTTTTAATTTTTGAGGAACCTCCATGCTGGCTGTTAACAGTTACATTGCCACCAACAGTGCACAAGGGTTCTCTCTTCTTCATATCTTTATCAACATTTGTTATTTCTTGTCTTTTTGATAATAGCTATTCTAACAGGTGTGAGGTGATATCTCATTGTGGTTGTGATTTGCATTTCCCTGATGATTAGTGATATTGCAATACATGATTTTTAATGGTTGCATAATAATTCACTTTGCTTCAGTTTTTTTGCAATTATAATACATAATGAACATCTTTTTACATTAGACTTTTTGCATATTTCTGATTATTTTCTGAAAACGGAGTTCTGGAAATGGGTAACTATTGCTTCATGAAAGGGAAAGCCTAGGAGGAATATGAGCTTCAGGGAAGGTGTGACTCAGGACCCCAATGACGACTTCAAAACTTGGTTTATCCCCACTTTTAATCTCTACATTTCCTCGTTGACCTTTGTTCTGATCCAGCAGGAAAGAGTGCTTCTGTCCTCAAGCACTTTCCCATCAATGTCCAGTTCCTTCAAAATGATTTGATTTGGTCTAAACCAATCATTCAATATAGATACAGTGAAGGCTGCAGGTACAGTGTGGTCTACAGGTAGAAGGATATAGCTAGAGAGATGCTGTCTGTGCCAGGTCTGTATCACATGCCCCAGGAGCCCTGATGAAGTCGCTTCCCCACTCTGTTAGGTCTGCACGTGGAGTGAGTGCGGTTTCCTTGGGAGGCCTGCCCACTGTCAGCAAAAGGAGGCCTAAAGGCTGAGCAGCAAGAACAGCGAACACCGGGCCGGGTTCACACTTGCACGTAGAAGAGGAGGTGGGGAAAACTACGGTGCAACCAGTTGGACTAAAGTGACCACCTATGCAAGCTGCTCACTGTAAATGAGATTAAAGTGGCAATGTAGATTGACACGGTCTCCTACTTTTATTTACTATTATCTGAAATTCTTGTTTCTGTTGTAAATTTGGTAATTTTTTCATTGTCCATTTCTTTCTGTTTTTTGTCTGCTACTATCATTGATTCAGGACATTGTTATTCTTGTGAGATTTCTTTTCAGCCTCACAGCAGCCATCTATAATATAGGTGCAAATATGAAAGTAAGGCAAAAAGAAATTAGAGGAGATGCAAGATTCAGTCATTTTATTCGTTCAGGAAACATTTCCTAGGACCTACGACATACCAAGTAATCCTCAAGTCCTGTGGTTCAGCAATGAACAAATGAAGTTGCTTCCCTAATGGAGCTTAAATTCCAGAGGTGAGACAGACGATAAAGAAATAGAAACACGCACGTCTATTTAGAACGTCAAGTGATGAGAGTGTGTTGTAAATATGTTCCATTTCACATAACATACGGATATACAATATGTCAGGGGACATGAACTGCCTTGGAGCAGACCATGCAGGCAGGTCTTACGAACAACAGACCAGAAGCCAGAATCAAGGACTTCTCCTTCCCAGCCCAGTTTTTCATCTATTCATCTTCATGAATTCATTTGTATGTTCAGCAAACATTTATTGAACATCTACTATTTGTTAGGAGCCATGTGCTCAGACCTGGGGGTGTAGAGATGAAAAAGACGGGGCCCCTGTTGTCCACGAGCCTTCCTACCCTGCCACTCTCTTCTGGTCTCAGACTCTCCTCTAGCATGAAAGTGTCCAAGGTTTTGCTATGAAACCAATTGCACCAGTGGCTGTCACAGTTCAGTTCAACTGGGCCCAGTGCAGGCAGTCTGGACAAAGCTGAGTAGCAGGCAGCACGTTTTCAATTCCATTAAAGGCCGTGCTTAGTTAAAACAGCCACTGCTCATCAATCTAGGAGATCTGGTCCAATTTGTGCTGCATGTTTATGTTATTTTAAAATTCTAGGCAAATTAAAATTTTGTAGATGACATTCTATCTTAATGAAAGCTTTCTATATAAATCCTTGGGTTAAGTAAAGAAAATTATTACCCTTTAACTTACTTGTTTTTTAAATCTGTGTTTCAGAAGCTCGAAGAGAAACATGCTGGTATATTTTTTCCCTAAATTTATAAATCTACAGTATCCTTAGGAGGAACAGAGGCATCTCTATTTCTGTTTTGGAAACTCCTGCACGATGAGTCCAGTTTAGGGGTGGTGGTGGGTATATTATAATGGACAGAACATTGTTGTGGATACAACAAAAGCTTTAACTGCATACGGGTCAATGACTCCTGATGCGTGCCCCAGTCAGTTCTCTCCACAACTGGTACCACCCTGGTGAATTGTGCAGTCTCTGCACCATCCCGCCACCCTCTGCCACCTTTCTCCTCTTGGTGCTGGTCCCGGGGGTTAACAGCACTGCACTGCCCCCGGGATCTTGGGCCTTCCGCAGGCTGGCCCTTCCTGGGCCGTGAGGCAAACCTACCACCAGAGTCCGTGTCCTGAAGCCCCTCTCAAGCAGCTGCCATGTCCGGCCATGAATATTCTGTGTGCAGAATCCTGGGAAAGGACTGGTCTCCTTCCACGGAATTGTGCATATTCAGAATATGCAAGAATAACAGAATATTTTTGATAGCCCATTGGTCCAAAGGAAAAATACTAGTTAAGAGCTTTGAGGACCTCGTCCTTGCATACAGCGCTGCCCCCTGGCTGGTCCCCCCCGAACCCGTTCTGTCACATGGCTTCCCTGCCTTCGCCTCTCATGCCCCTGCATTTGCTGTATGACCTTCGCCCTTCACTTTACTTCTGCTGCTGCTGCTGCTGTGGAAACACTGACTGTACGATCTTCTAGTCAAAATGACAATTTTAACTTATCTTGAAAGAGGAAAGCAATGTCATAGGTGGGAAGGGTGTGCCCGGCCAACGTGAACAAGCAAATTTAACCACGGGCCTTACGTTGAGACGCAGCTTGCCACGCTCTGCCAGGACCTGGTGCTTGGGGAGGGCACCTGGAGGAGAGGCCGGACGCCGGAGCTTGGGGACGCCAGCGAGACTCACAGGAGCTCACAGACGCAACGCTGTCCTGTGAGGCTTGTCTCCAGTCCTCCAACGCCCCACTGGAGCCGCTTGGCTCTGAGATGAGTGTCGGTCCTGCCCTGTGATGACGACCATTATCTCTGACTCAGGGGACGTTCAATCACTTATTCGTCTGCTCACGCACTCACCACTGAGTGCTTATTGTCTAAGCCCGTACAGCTCCGACGTGGACACGAACAGTGACTAGGACGCAACTGGGCTCTCAGGGATGCCCGGGACTCTGAGACAGAGGCCTGAGTGTGGCCCGAGAAGGATGCCCTCGTGGGGCCCTGACACAGACACGAGAGTAGGGACCTGAGACAGACGGCCGAGGGTGGTGCTGAGATGGATGCCTGAGTGGGGCCTAGAAGCAGCCACATGAGTGGCGTCCTGAGATGGACACGAGAGTAGTGACTTGAGATGGGTGACCGAGAGGAGCTCTGGGACAGACTCCCAAGGGGGTCCCTGAGACAGACACTTGAGGGGGGCCCTAAGACAGACATGTGAGTTGGGACCTGAGACAGACACGTGAGTGGTTTCTGACACAGACAGCTCTGGGACCTGAGATGGAGGCCCAAGTGTGGCTCTGAGACAGATGCCTTAGTGGGGCCCTGAGACAGACCTGTGAGCTGTGGCCTGAGACCAACACCTGAGTGATGTCTGAGAGAGACGGCTGAGTGGGGCCCTGAGGCCGACATGTGACGGGGGCTATGAAACAGATGCCTGAGTGGGGCTCTGAGGTGGATGCTGGAGTGGGGCCCTGAGACAGACACATGAGTTGTGGCCTGAGATGGACACGAGAGTTGGGTACATTAGTGGGGACCTGCAACAGACACCCCACTGGGGCCCTGAGACAGTTACATGAATGTGGCCCTGAGACAGACTCCTGAGTGGGGCCCTGAGAGAGAATTCCAAGGGGGGCTCTGAGGCAGACGCAAGAATGGTTCCTTGAGACAGCCCTATGAATGGGGACCTGAGACAGATGCCAGAGTGAGGCACTGAGACAGAATTCCGAGCGGGGCCCTGACACAGACAACCTAATAGTGCCTTGAGACAGACATGAGAGTGGGGCCCTGACACGGACTCCTGAATGGTGCCTTGAGTCAGATGCGTGAATGGGGACCTGAGACAGACGCCGGTTGGGTCACTGAGACAGAATTCCAAGTGAGACCCTGAGAGATGCCTGACTGGGGCCCTGAGACAGACGCCCGACTGGGGCCCTGAGATACAATTCCAAGTGAGGCCCGGAGACAGACTCCTCAGGGGGGCACTGAGACAGAATTCTGAGTGAGACCCTGATAAAGATGCCCGAGTGGGGCCCTGAGACAGAATTCTGAGTGAGGCCCTGAGACACAACACCAGTGGGGCCCTGAGACAGATGCCTTAGTGGGGCCCTGAGACAGACCTGTGAGCAGTGGCCTGAGACCAACACGTGACTGGGGCTATGAAACGGATGCCTGAGTGGGGCTCCGAGGTGGATGCTGGAATGGGGCCCTGAGACAGACACATGAGTTGTGGCCTGAGACGGACACGAGAGGGGAAGGCTGTGACTCGGACACGTTAGTGGGGACCTGGGACAGATGCCCGAGCAGGGCTCTGAGATGGACGCCTGAGTGGGGCCTAGAAGCAGACACGTGAGTGGGATCCTGAGACGGACACGTGAGTGGGGCCCTGAGATGGACACGTGAGTGGGGCCACAGCGCTGGAGAGAAGTGGGGCCTGCGCGCTGAGGACTGGTGGCAGATCCAGCCTGGTGGGAGAGCTCAGGGGCTCTGGCTGCCTCGGCCTTGCAGCCCGTGCATGTTTTGAAGAACCTGTGGTTGTTGACTTTCTCCACAGAGATCCTGCTGTGGTGATCACTAAAGACAGATTCCCTCTAGAGTTATGGTGCTCATCTGGGCACCCCCTTCTGCTTTCTTCCTACGTCAGGTCTATAGGAATGATGGAGGAGTTTTCAAAACCAAGTCCCGGCTGTGCTCCAAATTAAGAAGGGCTCAGGCCCTCTGCACTCTGTGGAGTCAGATGGGGCTGATGAAGGGGCCTGTCACTGGGAACAGGGGCTTCTGCCATGGAGTTAGAGGCGGCAGGGCCACAGCAGGTGCACCCTCTCTCAGGGCAGTGAGCCCCCCTGAGCAACTTTGCACCCACCCCAGGTAGCCCCCCACCCCAGAAGCAGAAGTCGGGAAATGTCAGCCACAGAGGGGAACCACAAACTCAGCAGGGAGAAAACTTCTACCTGAGGCAACAAGTTCAGAGAACAATTGGAGCAGAAGGTTTTAAAAATATGATTAAACTCCTCAAAGGGGCAAAGGTAGACAGCCAATGTTTCCTGTTCAGTTGTGAAAAAAAAAAAAGATGGAATTTAACCATTAGGGGGGAAAATCTTAATGAATGGGGAAAAATATATATTCATTCCAGAACAATAAAAATCCAAAGAGCCAATTAGTGAACTAGAAGATCAAATATAACAAGCATCCCTGAACGTACCATAGAGCCAAATGATGCTTTGGGATGATATTGGTATTGAATATTTTACTGTATTTGAATATTATACATCCTCAAATTCTCCAAAAAGTTGGTCATTTTTATTTATGCTAGAAATTTCAGTTAAGCAAAACGTTTAACCAGACAGGTTTTCCAAGAATATTTTTAGCTGCAAAATTTTTATTAAAGGGCTCTTAAGTGGCAACCCTATATACATGTCCACTATTGGTACCAGTTATTACCTACGTGTAAATTAGAAAACGGTGCCTGGATCTCTATCTAGTGCTACATAGCAATTACCCCCAAGTTACCCCAAAGCTGAGCGGCTTAAAGCAGCCAATTTGTTTGCTCATGATTCCATGACGAGTAATTCAGATGTGCAGGCACAGAAGTGGCTGCATGGCCTATGATGGCCTTGTTCCTACGTCTGAAGTTGGCTCTGGCTGTCGGAGGAGCCACATCTCCAGAGGGTTAGCCTGGGCTTTCTCTCACGGGGTGTGGACTCCAGAAGTCCTGAGATGAAGAGAGTGAACCCCAGCCTGAGTCAAGTCTGCCGCTGTCCCACTGGCCGTGTCTCGACGTGGGAGGGAGGGGATTCCACCGGGGCATGGACTCGGGGAGGGAGGGTGGCTCACTAGGACAGGGCTCTTTGCTGAAGACACTACCTGCGTTGCACAGAGAAAGGTTGCGATGTACTGCTTTGATTAGAACAAGACCTTTCACTGTAATTTTCTGAGAAATTGTCCTAAAATGTGCCCCGGCCTGTGGGATTGTGAGGCGCACAGCTGCACAGCCACACGTGTTGGACCTGCTAAGTCTGCTCTGACTGAGAACCCTGCTTTACAGCCTTGTTCTGCTGACCATTCTAGAAACAGACCCAAAGATTCCATAAGTCTCTGTGGAATGCACTTTGCAAACCACAGAATTAGAAACTTCTAAACCACGTGTAAGAGTATTTGTGATCATTTCTGGCTGCTTTGCACACCAACCGACGGATGGTGAATGCTGAGTATTCCTGATGCCCACGATGTGCCCAACAGCATGCGGGTGGTGTGAAGGACATGAGGCCCTCGTAGCAAGAAGCTTCCCCTGTGTCTGAGCAGTAAAACGAACACGGGAACACCCGTCCAACTGTTAGCGCTGTCTAAATAGCTATGGTAGATATAGCCAAAGGTTAGCATATGTTAGCATAAGGGAAGCCATCTTGCAGAGGGGAACCATGTTGGAGCTATAAATGACTCTGATCCACAGGCACCCCTGTGTTGAGTCTGCAATGCTTTAGTTTACATGTAGTCTGGATAAGTCCACCCCTGCTTGTGAGCAGTATGCACGCTCTGCTGCTTTCTCAGCCTTAGCTTACACATAGACCTCCCTGTTGTGATAAGACAGTGACTTTGTTCTCCAAGTTTTCCCAGGAATGTAATGACTTTCAGAAAGGAGCCCCTGTGCTGGTATCCATTGCCGGTGACAAGAAAAAGAGATGACCCAGCGCCTCAAGGACTGCAACACCAGACGGTCACATTCCAAAACCCTCCTCTTTCAGCCTGTTTGCCCTATATAATAGCTTCAAAATTCTGTAGTTTTAAGATGGTTCTTTAAGGACACGAGTCCGCCATCTTCTCCCTTGCTGGCAAGCTGTAATAAAAGACCCTTTCTCTCCTACCACCTTGCCTCTGGACTGTTGGCTTGTCTTTGCGGCGAGTAGAGGACCCCCATTTGTCAATGACAGAACCACAGCAGGGGCCTGGCCGGGCGGTGGTAGCCTCTCACACCCTGAATAAGTAAAGATGTGTGTTCCTTTTAAAGCTCCTTCCACATTCCACATGTGCAGAGGGAACTCCAGAAACTGGTTTTCCATCAGAGGAGTAAGTTATTCGCTCTATAGCTGGCGTTCCCTCTGCTTCTCTTTCCTGGTCACCTCCTGGTAATCTACCTGTGGTTACGACCGCACACACGCTGGTCCCAGAACACACTCCTCGGGATCTGGCTGACTGACCACTTTCTGTATTTGATCCTGAGAAACCTGGCAGATGAACTATGTCCAAAGCTGAGTTTGAATCTTCTTTTCCAAAGCCAAACCAAATAAAACTCTTGGGTAAAATATTATTTCTTTAACATTGAGTAGAATAGAAGGAGTGGCAGCTTTTTTTTTTTTTTTTTAAAGATTTTTTATTTATTCAGTTTTTTCCCCCCAAAGCCCCAGTAGATAGTTGTATGTCATAGGTTCACATCCTTCTAGTTGCTGTACGTGGGACTCGGCCTCACGTTGGACGGAGAAGTGGTGCCTCGGGGCGCTCCCGGGATCCGAACCCGGGCCGCCAGCATCAGAGCGCGCGCACTTAACCGCTAAGCCACGGAGCCGGCCCAGGAGTGGCAGCTTTAACGTCAATTTTTTTTCCTGTCTGTCTTTCATTCAATAGCACCAGGCAAGAAACGCCTTTGGTTCAGATTTGCCAAATATCTGCGTTAGTGTGCTGTTAGGACTAAAATTACTCCTTGTGAATGCCTTACAAGTTTGATGAGAAGCAGTTATGTGATTTAACTGAGACAATTTAAAAAGATTATTATGCCTTGTCTTTCAAATAGTTTTCTATTGCAAAAAAGAAGAACCTTATTGGGGGTTTTTTAGACAACCATGTTTCTTTATCTGACATGTGAAACCCTCTGGCACTTCCTTGCCCTTGCGCTATTTTTTGAGTATCAGTTTGGAAGAAAGGGTGTTTTATAATTTATTCCAGGTCAGACAGATTTAAGGGTAATATTAAAAGAAAAAAGTAAAGTCCGCGTAACAGAAGAAACAAAGAAAGTCCATCAAAAGCCACACTTTTTTCATGGGCCCGTGTAAAAATTGTGGATTTTCAGTAAGCACAAATTGAAGAATAAAGCAATTAAACACAAGGTCGATTAGCCACATCGCAGGAAACTAGACCTGTTTGGAGATCTTTCCCCAGCTTAGGACCAGAGGGCACGAGAGCTCATTTTATGCAATCCCTTGTTCCGTATTATTAAGGTGAAGATTGTCTGTGAACATTTCAAATAACATTTTTTTCTTAAAGAAAGTAAGTCCTGTTCCTGAGCCTATTTAAGTAATAAAAACTCATCAAAAAGTAAAGTGTTTATTACTGTAATTACATGCAGACTTGCCTTCCAGGGTTTTTTTTCCTGTGCCTATATACGTATGTGTCTATCTGTTTTAGTTGTATTTATTTATTTTAAAAACTGGCCTCTCACGGTGAGTTTAAGTCCCTTAGCCTCCTGCTGTGACTTTGGGCACAGGAATGGGCTCCTCAGGCCTTGCTGGAGCTGGGACTCTGGAGTGTTCTAACCAAAGAGCAAACCCCACTTTCTTTTAATTCTTTTCCTAGTAATTCTCCACCTTGATCAAAACTGCATCTATAGACCTCTGCTTCCAGCCAAGATGTGGTTACCGACACCAGGAGAATACTCAGAGGGGTGTTGTCTCAGAATTGAAAGGAATGGCTGCTCTGGTCCCACCTAAAAAGGCTAAAAGCGAATGTCGGAAAAAATCAAACTGTTTTCAAGTAAATCAGAGAGATGGCAGTGCCAGAGAGAAACAGCCCCCAGACCTGCTTCCCTTAAAGGGCTTTCGAGACTACGTCCCAGTTGTCAGTTGGGGAATCGGAATCACCTATGCTTGACCAGCCATGGTGCAAAAATCACATGACTTAGTGGAAAAGCTTGAGCTGTTATTGTGCTAATCGTGTTGCTATATATTTCATTGCGCCATAGGAAATTGCCCTTTTTTTGTGTGTGTGTGTGAGGAAGATCAGCCCTGTGCTAACATCTGCCAATCCTCCTCATTTGTTGCTGAGGAAGACTGGCCCTGAGCTAACATCCGTGCCCATCTTCCTCCACTTTATATGGGATGCCACCATAGCATGTCTTGCCAAGTGCTGCATCGGCGCGCGCCTGGGATCCGAACTGGCGAACCCGGGGCCGCAGCAGCGGAGCGCACGCACTTAACCGCTTGCACCACTGGGCCAGCCCTAGGAAATTGACCTTTTTGTAGGTCAAAAATTCAAATATCAATGATTTCCTAGGGATCAACTTAATAGTTTGGCGGCTTTGGGAAACTCATTTTGTTTCTCTAGGTTTTTGTTTTCTCGTTTGTGTTTGTAAAATGGAGTTGTTGGGCCTCTCAGCCCTGACAGCTCACTGATCACTTGGAAAGAACACCGTGGCCTGGTCCCACAGATTGGGTGTAATGGTCTGGGTTGGGTCCTGCATATCTTTTAAGGCTCCTCGGGTGTTTCGAATGACTAGGTGACCTGTGAGGTCCTTCCTCCTCTCATGCGAGGTGACTTTTCTGTCACTTTTCTGTCCTTTCAGGGACAGGCGCCATAGGCAGTTACATCACCACAACAGTACAGATTTCGTAGGATTGGAAATTGTTTCATTAACTTTATTGTGACGATAAGAAAACTGTACCAGCAGTAATGCTTGGATATGGTGGATGATGGCGATCACACCAAGTTCCCACTTTTCTAGGGCTTTCTAGCGCTAATGGGCAATAGCAAGAGTGGAGAGGCACAGGAGGCAGCGTTGCCAAGTGGTGGGCAAAGGGCTGGGTTGGTGGGTACGTTGCCCATCACAGCGGAAATACGGCCGTGTGCAGCTCATCCTCCAGCACGCACCACGCTTGACCAGGCCCAGCCTCCCGTGTAGCTGTGTTACCCTTTGCCCTTCACATCCGTCTTCATCTGATTCCACTGGTGTCAGCAAGGGGGGCGACACTGGGTGCCAACCCCCAGAGAGCATTCCCCCACGATGGCTCAGCTCAGGCTGTTCCGGGAACCATATATCAGAATAAAGTCTCAAGTCAGCCTCTGTTTTAAAATGTGCCTCAAGTGTGATAAAATTACCCATAACGTCTCTGACTGTCTCGCCTTCCTTGACTACCCAGAAAGGACTCTCCAATTTTATACTTTGACTTTTTCATCCACTTAAGTATTGTTAAGCTTCTAGGTAAAATTAAGAGAAAAACTGCTCTAGCTTAATTAAACAGCGCAAATACTTCAGGGCACAAATAAAACCCAGACACTGTAGAATCAACTACGGCAAGAAAAAGAACATGACTGTACCATCGTTAGTCGCGTAGCCCCGCTATGGGGTAAAACCTTAGGTCAGATCAGTGCAAGAACTGCTGGCTTTTTAAAAAGGTGTTTTATCACCCAATCTGACCGTGGCAGAGCCTCTCTGATCTTTATTCAGTGTTTTCATCATGATCCTCAACTGCCCTTTCCACAGAGTCTAAATTACATCACGTTTCAACAAACATCCTTGGCTTCCGCAATAACAAATTAGTCCTGGGAACCCACATTATACAAGGTGATTTTTGGTCCAAGCTCTGCATAGCTGAGTTATAATTTCACAGTCCAGTGGCCAGAACCAAAGGGCTAAGTTTGGAAGGAGACGATGCAGGGCCACCAATTACATGCCCTCTGAATTTGCAGAGGAAACAAAGTGTAGAGTTGGATGCAGGTCAATGGGAAGTAAGTCTATAGATCATGAGGTTTAGCTGAGTTTCTAAAAATAAACTCTCGGGATGTATTGGGGGGGTGGTAAGCGGGTGTTGGGAGAAAGAGGTTAGAAAAAGGAATGTAGGTCAGGGGACCAAGATTTATTGAGCATGCACCCTCTCGGTGTCAGGCACCGAGCCTGGCATTGTATGTACACTGTGACTTATCCTCACACAGTTAGGAGGGGGATAATGTTGCTCCCACTTTTTAGAGGAGAAAATCGAGACCAAAGGAAGTGAAGTACAGCCAGCTAATGTCTGGGTCGGATTCCAAAGCTCTTCATACCAGTTGTGGGCTGAGGTGTGTCCCCCAAAATTCACATGTGGAAGTCCTAACCTACACGACCTCAGAAGGTGACCATATTTGGAGACAGGGCCTTTAAAGAGGTGATTAAGTTAATATGAGGTCATTAGGGTGGGCCCTAATCCAACATGACCAGTGTCATAAGAAGAGGAGATCAGGACACAGACACACACAGAGGGACCACCATGTGAGGACAGGGGGAGAAGACAGCTGTCTACATGCCAAGGAGAGAGTCTCGGCCTCAGGAGGTACCAGCCCTGCTGACACCTTAGATTTCCAGCCTCTGGAACTGGGAGACAATGACTGTCTGTTGTTAAAGCCCCTAGTCTAGGGTATTTGTTATGGTGGCCTGAGTAAACGAATGCAATATCGTACTCATATATGCTGCTATTGGAGCAACAGGGTAAAGCAGTTCTTCCCAAGGAGTGTTCCAAGAGACGTTAATAGGAGTAACTGAAAAAAATGGTTCTGATGTCAATTAAGTTTGAAGAAGCTAGCTATAACAAAGGTAATTAATTTTCTTATAACTGAAGAATTCCTTGTATATTTATGTGCTAATGTGAAATGAAAATCTCTAAGAGGGGCACACAAAAAGCAGAATTTCTAAAACTTGTTTAGACACATGGGTAAAATGCCATTGGAGGGCTCACCTTTCAGTGTCACATAAGTGACGTTGCTTCTGCCACCACAGGGTAGATGGAACCTCAGACCAGACTGACACCAGGTAACCTCCTTAGTAGGGTAGGGCAATGGCCGTGTCGGGTAGTGTCAAATTTGTGTCTCACATCAACATTATTCATGCATTAAAAAAGTGAATTTCTAAACACCCTTCCCTCCTTCTCATTGTTCTCTCCCTTAATACTAGACTTATGAATATAAATAAAATTCATTTGAGATTTAATGTTCAATGTTTAAATAGTAATAAATTATCAGCTCTTTAATAATATTTACTTGTCCATTAATAAAAATTCAAAGTATATCAACTAGTTAATTTCCTACCACTATACTTACAATTTTTTCACACATACCCAAAAAAACCCAGACAAGTATATTCTATGTAAAACTTCACACTCTGACCATGTTCTTTTGTAATTCATATCCCTTGTTTTCTCTTTAAAGTTAGAAGAAGAAAAAAATGGGTCGCATTTCACACAGTAGCAGAGTGGCAAAAGAGAGAGCATCATTGTGCTCGTACACGTCACGTTTTATCCCAACAGCCACCCCCTCTTCCTTGTAGCTAGGAAAAATGGGGAGGAATGACATAATATAGCTGGCCTTCAGCCTTCTTGTACGACCACAATAAAAAATAAATATTAAATCCATGGCTTCCCCTCTCAATATTTTGACCAGATTTTGACCATGAAACAGGATATGTGTATGTTTGAGCCAAAGATATACTAAGGAGTTGATGTTTAACTTAAGAAAATCATCTAATCAAACTATTATTCTCTTTATTTTTAAAGGAAATATCAAAATGCGTATAAATATTTTGATATTTTATTTAGACACTAAATTTCATTGCATTAGAGTACATATTTTATAAACCAGTTATTCATTAAAACTGAGGATCCAGAATGACGTTCAGGTGTGTGAAATTCTACGGAAGTTCTAGTCTATATGCTATGAGCCTCTGTCAGGGATATTAATTACATGTCTATTATGTGCCTATTTTGAGAGAAAAATTGGAGATTACATGTATCCTCCAGAGTAAAATAACTGTTACATGAGTTGCCAGGTATTCATACAGTTCAACAATGTAACATCATCCAAATTATATTTATGAAGAATTTTTATTAACATAGGAAATGCTCAAAATATGTAAAATCCCATGTACAATATAAGCTCAACTATGCATCTTACACATATGCTTATGTTTTTTAAAAATTGGAAAGGCATATTGTGGAGGACTTTTTTCAGCTTTATTGAGATATAATTGATATAAAACACTGTATAAGTTTAGAGTGTAAAGTGTTGATTTAAATCATGTATATATTGTGAAATGATTACCACAATAGGGTTAGTTAACACCTCCATCACCTCACATAATTATCACTTTTTGTGTGTATGGTAAGAACATTTAAGATTTACTCCCTTAGCAACTTTCAAATACACAATACAGTATTGCTAACCATAGTCACCATGCTCTATATTAGATCCCCAGAACTCTCTTATCTTGTAACTGGAAGTTTGTACCCTTTGACCAATATCACCTCATTTCTCACTCTCCTGGCCAACACCATTCTACTCTGTGTTTCAATAAGTTTGATTTTTGTTAGATTCCACACATAAGTGAGATCGTACAGTATTTGTCTTTCTCTGTCTGACTTAACTCACTTAGCATAATGCCCTCAAGGTCCACCCATGTAGTCAAAATGGCAGTATTCCCTTCCTTTTTATGGCTGAATAATATTCTATTGTGGTATGTACATACCTCTTTATCCATTCATCTGTTGATGAACACTCATGTTGTTTCCATGTCTTGGCTATTGTGAAGAATGCTGCAATGAACATGGGGGTGCAGAAATTTCTTCAAGATCTTGGTTTCATTTCCTTCAGATAAATACCCAGAAGTGGGATTGTGGATCCTATGATAGTTCTATTGTTAATTTTTGAGGAACCTCCATACTGCTTTCCATGGTGGCCGCACCAATTTACATTGCCACCAACAGTGCACCAGGGTTTCCTTTACTCCACATCCTCTCCAATCACTTATGTCCTGTCTTTTTGATAATAGTCATTCTAACAGGTGTGAGGTGATATATTATTGTGGTTTTGATTTGCATTTTCCTGATGATTAATGATGTTGAGCACCTTTTCATGAACCTGTTGGCCATTTATACACCTTCTTTGGAAAAATGTCTATTTAGGTCATTTTTGCCCTTTTTAAAATCAGGTTATTATTATTTTTTTGCTATTGAGTTGTATGAGTTCCTTATATATTTGGATACTCACCCCTTGTCAGATAGATGGTTTGTAAATATGTTCTCCCATTCTGCAGGTTGCTTTTTCATTTTGTTGATTGTTTCTTTTGCTATGCAGGAGCTTTTTAGTTTGATCTACTCCATCCCTTCACTTTGAGCCTATGTGTGTCCTAAAGCTGAAGGGAATCACTTATAGGCAGCATATAGTTGGGTCTTGTTTTTTTTTTTTAAATCCATTCAGATATTCTGTGCCTTTTGGTTGGAGAATTTAATCCATTTACATTTAGAGTAATTATCGCTAGGTAAGGACTTATTAATGCTATCTTATTAATTGTTTTCTGGTGTTTTGTGGTTCTTTTGTTTCTTTCTCTCTTGCTGTCCTTCATGAATTGAGTATATTCTGTAGTGACTCTCTTCTCTTTTTCTTTCGTTTATTTACTATAGGTTTTTGCTTTGTGGTTACCATGAGGCTTACAAAAAGCACCTTGGGACATGACAGTCTATTTTATGCTGATAACAACTTAACTTTGATCCCATACCAAACTTTACCCTTTTATTCCCTCATCTTTTATGTTTTTGATGTCACAATTTACATCTTTTTATATTGCATATTCATTAACAAATTATTGTAGCCATACTTATTTTTAATAGTTTTATTCTTTCACCTTTTTACTAGAGGTGGCTAGTAAAGTGGCTAACACGCTATCATATTACAGTATTAGAGTATTCTGAATTTGACTATATACTTGCCTTTATATTTTCTTATGTTTTTATGTTACTAATTAGTGTCCATTCATTTCAACTTGAAGAACTCCTTTCAGTATTTCTTGTAAGGCGGGTCTAGTGGTGATGAATTCCCTCAGCTTTCATTTGTCTGGGAACATCTTTATCTCTCCTTCATTTCTGAAGGACAACTTTGCCAGATAAAGTATTCTTGGTTGGCAGCCTTTTTCCTTCAGCGTTTTGACTATATCATCCTACTCCCTCCTGGCCTGTAAGAAATCTGCTGATAGCCTTATGGGGGTCCGCTTGTAGGAGATAAGCTTCTTTTCTCTTGCTGCTTTTAAGATTTTCCCTTTGTCTTTGATTTTTGACAGTTTTATTATAATATCTTGGAGAAGATTGTTTTGAGTTGAATTTGTTTGGTGACCTATGAGTTTCATGACCTTAAATGTCCAAATCTCTCCCCAGATTTGGGAAGTTCTCAGCCATTATTTCTTTAAATAAGCTTTCTGGCCCTTCTCCCTCTCTTCTCCTTCTGGGACCCCAATAATTCACAGATTACTTTTCTTGGTGGTATCCCATAGTTCATGTAGGCTTTCTTTACTCTTTTTTCTTGATTATCCTCTGACTGGATAATTTCAGAGTCTGTCTTCTACTTCACAGATTCTTTCTTCTGCTCGATCCATTCTCCTACTGATGTTCTGTATTACATTTTTCATTGTATTCTTCAGCTCCTCAATCTCTGTTTGGTTCTTTTTTATTATTTCTATCTTTTTGTTAAGTTTCTCATTTTGCTTGAATATTCTTTTCTTAATTTCCTTGGATTGTCTTTCTGTGTTTTCTTGTAGCTCATTGAGCTTCCTTAGAACAGCTATTTTGAATTCTTTATCAGGTATATCACAGATCTCCATGTCTTTGTGGTCAGTTACTGGAGGATTACTGTGTTCCTTTGGGGCGTCATGTTTTCTTGATTTTTCATGTTCTTTAAAGTCTTGTGTTGCTGTCTTCACATTTGAAGAAGCAGTCACTTCCTCCAGTCTTTACTAACTGACTTTGGGAGAGAAGTGCCTTCCGTCAGCCCTGCTAGGGATTCTGAGGCCTTTTCAGAGCTTCTGCAGCTACAAGTACTCCACACTTCTTGCTCCCTCTTGTGGCAGAATTCTTAAGCTCGTATACCTTCTCTTGATCCTGCAATGCACGAGTCTGGTGCTGACAGCTTCCCTTTTGCTTTCTCAAGGGTGGAGCCAAATCTCAAGTTGAGGTTTCTTCCTGGCCTTCAGATTCAGGCCGGCTTTCTGAATGAGTTCACTAGCCATCTGCAAAAGCTTGCTCTCACCACTGTCGGAAGTGTGCATGGGAGCCAGCCACAGGATGGTGGGGTGTGTGGGTGAGGCATCCAGAGCATGGGGGTGCCCACGGGTCACTGGGGGATCCATGGGCAAAGCATCCCAGCAGCTCATGGGTGGGCTTCTTGATGGAGTCTGTGACATAGTAGGATCCACATCCCTTTAATGCCCTCTGAGAGTCCTTTCTGGGGCTCTCCTGGCCACTCACCACCCCCAGGCGTGTAGCTCATGACTCAGCATGGGATGAGAGAAATGGGCGTCTTTGGCAGCATCCCACACAGCTGGGGAAGCCGGGTGCTCACTCACACACTCTCACTTTCCCCCAGGGAGAAATCACAGGCTGAGAAGGGTCTCTTGGTGCTGAGCTGTGCCACCTGGGGGAGGGGTGATGCAGGTAAAGTCAAATTATTATTCCTCTTACTCTCTCCAATGTGTCCAATCACATTTTTTTTCTCTAGCTGTGTCTAAAACTTTTCTGCTGGACTCCCAGGCTTCACAAAGACCCTCTCACCTATGGGTGACTGAGACAGTGTTCTCCAGGGGCCACCAGACTGCAGCAAAGGTGGGCTGGAGCCAGTTCACAGGCCACTGCAGGGTCCGCAGCTGGGACCAAGGTCTGTCTACTCATCACCCCATGCAGATGTGGGTGAGACTCCTCCCGGGTCCTTAGCCTATGGTGCTGGATCCCACAGCTCTCATAGAGGCACTTTTGTCCATGGATGGATGCTGAATTGTTGATGTTGAGGTGGGGATAGAAGCGAGGGAAGTCTTATTTGGCCATCTTGTGATGTCACTTTTCAGATTTTCTTATTATTTTCTTCCATCGTCCACATTATGGACAGCTGATAGATGATAGATAGAGAGATTAGAAAGATGATAAATAGATTAGATAGATGATAGATATTCTATATATATAGGGAATTATAAAAAATATTCATGAAAGAAATAGTCATGGAAATTTTTGCTTATATAAGTTGCTCTTCATTTGTCACAGTCATGAGCCATCATTAGATACATACCTACTGATCGTGTTACATTTTAAATGAGTTGTTTTCACAAGTCAGTAAACCCTTTGATGTAGATGAACATGTTTGAAAGCCTGTTTATTCAAGGCATCATGTTATGCAGAAGGGGGATACAAGGATGGGCAAAAAAAGATTTATTCTAATCCACAAATTTAATACTGTATTTCTCTAAGTACATTTTTTCAGATTTTAACTTTTCTGAAATACAGTGTGTCTTAAAATGATAGTTTGTCATAAGTTCAGTTGGCAGAATTTTTCTTTCTTTGTGACTCATAAAACAATGGCATGCACTACGGTGGAAGCCATCTTAGATTCCATGAAATATGGTAATCCTTCTCTACTTACTTTATTATGTGCTTTAAGCAACACCAATGGATGAAAATTTCAATAGGTGCTCTGCTCAATTTTCTATGATAATTTTCTAGTAACTCAAAGTCTGATTCTTATCTCCATATCTTGCACATGTTTTTAGGTAATGAATTTTCTGTTTTTAAAAAAGCTACTTATGGGCCTGGCCCCATGACCGAGTGGTTCAAGTTCCGTGTGCTCCAGTCCAGCGACCCAGGTTCACAGGTTCAGATTCCGGGTGTGGACATACTCCACTCACCAGCCATGCTGTGGCAGTGTTCCACATACAAAATAGAGGAAGATTGGCACAGATGTTAGCTCTAGGCTAATCTTTCTCAAGCAAAAAAAGAGGAGGATTGGCAGTGGATGTTAGCTTAGGGCAAATCTTCCTCAGCAAAAAAAAAAAAAAAAACACGCAATTTATGCACATTTAAAACTTGTGGCAATACCAAAAAGTGATATTAAAAAAACAGTCTTCCCAAATCCCACCTTTAAAAAATAAACACTATTAACATTTGGTAAATATGATTCTAGACGTCTCCAAAAAAGGAGTTTTCCTCTACTCTAAACACATCTTCTGTCCGATTTATGGAGGCTTTGCTCAGGGACACAACTTACCCTGTGTTGGATCACACACATCTCAGTACAACATCTTCACTCTAATTGCTCTGATCTCTTCGTCTTTTCCCCTCTGTGTTACTCTGATGATCTCAAGCCTTTCTCTATGCCATTAATTTGACTTTTCAATCATATCTATTCTTTCCCTTGTTGTTTATAAACAAAAAATACTGGTCTGTAAAGTTTTGTTTGTTGACGGTATTAATTTGTTTCCTTAGCTCTGCATTGCTCTCTACTGTTTTGCCTTCTTATCTGGGAACTGCTGTTTTATTGCGTTCCTATCATTATATCTTCCATAGTAGAGAGAAGCACCTGTGGGGATTTACTCCTGTTCCTTTTGTCACATATTTTTCAGCCTGGGCTGTTCGTCTTTTGCGTAGGGAGATCCTTCCTCTTTCCTCCCTCCCTTTCCCACAGTCCCCACGCTGTGCTCCCTCTCCATCCTGCTCATTGTGAGCATGGGCACCTCGTGTTCGCTCCTGCACAGGGTGGGTGAATTCACCTCCGCACCCTCCAACCTCCTCTGAGACCAATTTCTTCTACTTGGGGTATGAGACTTGTTTCCTAGCCCGAGGTACATGTGAGTGAGTGTGTATGAGTGAGTGTATGCAAGTGTGAGGGTGTGGAGTGAGCGAGTATGTAGAGTGTGTGGGTGAGTGTCAGTGAGTGTATGGATTATGTGGGTGTGTGAGTGTGGGATGTATGTGGAGCGTGTGAAGTATGTGAGTATGTGTGAGCTTGTGTAGAGTGTGGGTGTGTGTGGGGATGTGTACAGTGAGTGTGTGAGTGTGTGTGCTGCGAGTAGTGGCAGAGGGAAGGTCATTCTGAGGCTCTGAGGTGCCTCCTGACAACCTGGGCCCTGCATTCTCTTCCGATATCCAGGTAACACCTCTGTGATGGCTGCTCCCCGCAGCCAGAAGTCCCCCCCCTCTGGTAAGTTGGGCACATGTCTCCAACCCAGCAGAATTCTCCGGAAGCTGGCTAGCCTCGGGGCTCGTCCTGGGCTGCAAGTGCCAGAGGCAGCTCACAGGGCTCCTGCTCTCGAGGCTTTCCTTATCTCCCCTGGACTGTCGGCTCGGCAGCCGGCTCCCTGCAGTGGGGGGTCTTAGCGAGGATTCTCAGGTCGCTCCTTAGTGTCCAGGATGAGGGCAGAATTAGAGGTCGTGCCAGGCAGCTCCCTCTGTCCTGGGCCACCTTTGTTAACATCTGTGGCTAAAGGTTGGTCCACTTTCTTTGGTGATTTTTTGGCGCGCTGATTTTACTCCTTCCTGTTCATCTGTCAGGTATGGCAGGAGGGACTCCATCATCCCGCCACCATTGGCCGGATTAACCCGAACTGCTGTGCTGTCTGTGCCTCTGGGTTTCTAGCCCAGGGACAGGCACACGGCACTTACTCTGCAAATACTGGCTGATGGTTGTAAAGATGCTCCCCCTCCTCCAGCAGGCGTCTTTCTGCTTTTGGTGCTGACTCATCCCTTCATGGTCGCATGACGACTGTATCCAACTGTGTCCCTTGATGTGACATGGCACCTGTGTGCAGCCACATCTCTGCTGACCATGAACAGTGGCCTTGAAGAGCTCGAGTCCCTGGAATACTTTTATTTGTTTTTAAAGTTTCTAGAACTCCACACCTGTTTAGGGCGGGGGCCTGGAGGCAGTGGAAACAATATGAACTAACATCACCACACCCCGAGTCCAACCTAGGGAGAGCTGTGGAATCCTGAACTCGCATTAGCACATGTAGAAAGCCTCTGCCGTACAGGTGGCCTCTCTTGATTTTCCAGGTGTTTCCTCTGTTAAACTGGCCAACTCAGCCAATGATTTTCTTTAAAAGATATTCTTAAAAACTAAAAACACCCAAAGTCCACAGTTTACATTAGGGTTCACTCTTGATGGTGTACATTCTGTGGGTTTGGACAAATGTGTAATGACGGGTATCCATCATGATAACATCATATAGAGTATTTTCACTGCCCTAGAAATCCTCTGTGCTCTGTCTATTCATCCATCCCCGCCTCCCTAACTTCTGACAACCACTGACCTTTTCACTGTCTCCATAGTTTTGTCTTTTCCAGAATGTTATATAATTGAAATCACAGGACATAGCCTTTTCAGATTAGCTTCTTTCACTTAGGAATATGCATTTAAAGTTCCTCCATGTCTTTTCATGGCTTGATAGCTCATTTCTTTTTAGTGCTGAATAATATTCCATTATTTGAATGTATCACAGTTTATTTATCCATTCACCTACTCAAGGACATCTTGATTACTTCCAAGTTTTGGCAATTATGAACAAAGTTGCTATAAACATTTGTGTGCAGGCTTTTGTGTGGACATAGTTTTCAGCTTCTTTGGGTAAATACCAAGGAGTGTGATTGCTGGATCCTATCATAAGAGTATGCTTAGTTTTGGTGATTATTAGCTTTGAGTGATGATGATGTGTCAATGTAGGTTCATCAGTTGTAACAAACATACCCCTCTGGCAGGGGATGCTGATAGTGTGGGAGACCGTGCCTCTACAGGGGCAGGAGGCGTATGGGAATCTCTGTACCTCCCTCTCAATTTTGCTATGAACCTAAAACTACTCTAAAAAAATAAAGTTAAAAAAACCTAAAAACAGAAACGAACATCAATTTTGTCTAGAAGATGGTTTCAACCAACACTTTTACTGATTTCACTTGTGGTTTATTCAGGTTGAAGACTTAAAAGAGGAAAATTGTATCTCCTGGAAAATGCAAATCAGGCACGGCCACATCATTGAAGGACACTTGCCCCCATCAACCAGCCCAACTGACATTTGTGTCATAGAGGACATAGATAAAGGAAAAATCATCTCAGAACCACCATCTTCAAAATAAATCAAGCCCAAAGGTGGAAACAACCCCAGTGTCCATCGATGGATGAACGACAAACAAAATGTGGTCTATACATACAATGAAATATTATATAGCTTTAAAAAGGAATGAAATTCTGACATACTCTACAACACAAACTTTTAAGACATTTTGCTAAATGAAATAAGCCAGTCATAAAAGGACAAATACTGTATGATTCCACTTATGTGAGATAGCTAGAGTCATCAAATTCACAGAAGAAGAAAGTAGAGGGAATGCGGAGTTATAATTTGATGGTTACAGAGTCTCAGTTTTGCAAGATGAAAATCTGTGGATGGGTGATGGTGATGGTTGCACAACAATAAATGTACTCAATGCTACTGAACTGTAGACTTAAAAATGGCTAAAATGGTAAATTTTATATTATGTGCATTGTACCACAATTAGGAAAGATTTTTTTAAAATATAAATCTAGGAAAAATTAACTTATAAACACCTAGCATTGTGCTAAATGGTAGTAAAGGGTGTGAAATATGATCCTTAATGTTAGAGATCTTTCTATCTCAAGGAGACAAACCAACATATGAAAATAATTAAAGGCCAACAAACTGCCAGGTGAGGTGAAAGTAGCCTCAGAAAAGAGAGAGGGTGGAGCAAGCCAAGGCTCTGGGGAGGAATGGGTCTCACCACAGGTTGAGAATGAAGACTTGAGTGTCAAGAAGACAGGCCGAACAGGAAGGGGGAGCAGCCAGAAGAAGGAAAGGCGGTAAGAAGAGATCTATTGGGCAGTAGTGAGAATCTTGGCAGGTGGGGCCCAACTAGAGGGTCTGGAAAGTCAAACAGAGGAGTTTCATCTGATGGGGTTCCTGTGACTGTTCTGGACTTCTCACCCTTTACACTGGACACTGCTAATATCATGGATTCATGTCTATACTTTCCACTTGGAACTCTGCCAGAAGATGCAGGTTCCCACGTCCAGCCACCCACTGGGTTTCCCTCTGGCTGTTTTGTCGGCTGCTCAAACTCAGTGTCCTCTTCCTCACGATACCCTTCATATCTGATGCTTTCTCTTTGCCCTCCACCCCAAATCTCTCCACTCCTCTGCATCCTGCTCTGCGCCCCAGGACACCAGCCCAGGTGGATTGGACCACCGGCCCTCTGGCTTCTGGTTTTCTTAGCCCTGGGGCCTCACGGGCAGCAGATCAGAGGGCAGGGGCAGAGGGAGGCTGGGAGGACTCTCCTGGCTCCCCGACATGTAACAGCTCTTGTCATGGGACTCTCTCTGGGGCTGCCCTCCATTCACTCCCCTCCCTCCTCCAGGCCCAAGGACTCCCCGCTCTTTCTTGCTCCTGGGCTCCTTCAGGGCCTGGCTAGCACTCCATCCTCCTCACCACACCACACAACGCATACAGTGGGGGAGCCCCATAGGTTTGCAGGATCAAGCCCACATCTCAACGTGCAGCGAAGGCCTGTTTTAATGCCCAGGGTCTTGTTCTTGTCCACCTCTCTGCCTTCTCAGCAGTAACACCCGCTCCCCAGGCACACTGAATCCTGGCTGCTTCCAAACGAGGGAATTGCAGAAGCCAAACACGAGTCTGTAACTTCTCCTTCATCACAATCACAGCTTATTTCTACCGCGAACGTGGGCCTGAAAGTAGCCGCAGGCAGCTGTGACTCTGAGCTGCGGCGCCCTTCACCAGGTCTCAGCCGGGAGCCACAGTGCGACGGACGGAGGGTAGTGGATACAGTGAAGCTCGCTTAACCAGCCTCCACGTAAACAGGTTTTCGGCTGAGCCTGCATTCTCCCTTCCCTTTGTAAGGCCTCCTGGCTGACACCACGGCACACGGAGCGCCACGGGGTGAGGAGTCAGCTGAGTGAACACTTGCTGAGGGTCAGTTCTCCTGGTCCCCAAACCTGTTATGTCAGTTTGTGTTGTTTAATTAAATAGTCACATAAGCAGAAGAATTATGAGTATGGGAGGGGTTCATTCATTCCAGATACTCACTGAGTGTCTGTGGTGCAGCAAGCACTCTTCCTGTGATTCGGATTAGGAGTAAATGACATGAAATCCCTGCCCTCATGGAGCTTGCATTCTGGGTTAGGGGGTGTTACCGGTTGAAATGTTTCTCCCAAAATTCATGTGCTGAAGTCCTAACCCCCCAGTACCTCAGAATTATCCCAGTAGCATGTTTGGAAATAGAGTGTTTACAGAGGTAAACAATTAAAATGAGGTCATTAGGGTGGGCCCTAATCCAGTATGACTGGTGTCCTTATAAAACATGGAGATTTGAACACAGACACACACAGAGGCAGAGGCCATGTGAAGACAGAGGCAGAGATCCGGGTGATGCTTCTACACCAAGGACCGCCAGCAGCAGGAGAGAGCCTGGACCAGATTCTCCCTCGTAGCCTCAGAGGGAACCAGCCTGCCAACACTTGATCAGGGACTCCAGGCTCCAGAACTGAGAGAGAAGACATTTCTGTTGTTTAAACCACCTGGTTTGTGGGACTTTGTCACGGGAGCCTGAGCAAACCAGTCCTGGGCTGTAGGCGAACTGCGAACACAGAATGCTGGTGATGGTGACAGAAGTGCATGAGAGTGAGCTGAAGACAGACGGGCGGGGGATCTCGAGGGAGGGAGGGAGGGCCTCTGATCATGGGGGAGAAGTGATTCCAGACTAAAGGACTAGCGAGCACAGGAGGACAATGCCGCTACTGTGGGACAGAGAGGCCCCACGTGGGTGGGGGCAGGGCTGGAGGAGGTCACACAGTGGTGGGGGTGGCAGTGAGCTCAGGAAGGGCTCTGACCTGCACTGAGATGTGGAGCTCCTGGGGGTTGCCAGCCCGGGGGGTGACAAGGGCTGACCCCAGTTTGGTAGGACCACTGTGGTTGCTGTGGGGTAAGGCAGCGGCCGGGAGCCCATTAGGGGACGCACAGGAATGCAGGTGACAGAGGAGGGTGGGACGGGGTGAGGAGGTCGAGTTCTGCGTTTACAGTCAAGGCAGAGTCAACAGGATTTGCTGACAGATTGGCTATGGTGATGAGAGAAAGAGAATCAAGGTTTTTTGACCTAAACAACTAAAAACTAGAATTGTTATCTGCTGGGGGAATGGAATTGTTGTTTCTTCAAAACCAAGTCAAATGCTTTGGAAAAATTGCATAAAGGTGAGTGGCTAGAAGCAACAGTTGTGAAATTTCTACAGCTAGGACCTGGCGTCAGCAAACCACGGCTCACGGCCCAAATGTGGCCTCCGGCTGTTCCTGTAAACAAAGTTTCACTGGAACAGGGCCATGTCATTAATTTCCGTGCTATCCACAGCTGCTTTCGCGTGACAACAGCAGAGCTGAGTAGGTGTGACAGAGACTGTATGGACCACAAGGCCAAAAATATTTACTCTCTGGGCCTTTAACTATTTGGAAAAAAAATTGCCGATTCCTAGACCAGACAATTGTAAGAGATTGGGGATTCTGCCTTCAGCTGTCTTTGCCAGGGCTTGGGTCACTTTCCACTTAAAGAAATGGATGTTGTAAATTTTATATTACGTGTATTACAATTCTCAGCTTCAATCAGCCGCTTATTCCGATCCTGCTGCTACGTGGCCATGTGATGTGGGCTTCCCAGCTCTGGACAGGATGGGGCCTCTAGATGGCAAGGCCCCGGGTACCGCCACCTGGAGTGGAGCTGCTCAGTCTGTGGGAGGTTTCTAGAAGCTTGGGGTGTGGTTGGAAACCCGGACTATGGGCCAGCTGACTGTGGAACTCCCAAACACACCTGCTATACGCTCTGGGTGCTGCTCGGAGGAACAGGCCTTCCTTCATTGCACTTTTCCTTTTGGCTCCCAGTCCCTTCGCTTAAATCACAGGCGAATTCTCCTTGCTGTCCCCTCACATGGAATGTGTGTGGTGTGTGGAATCGGACTGCTGTGGGCAGCTCCCTTCTCCAGCATCTCCTTACCCAACAATCAGAAAACACCCCTGGGTCAGAGGGAGATTCTGCAGGTATCGGGGTTGTCAGGGAAGAGCCCTGGTGAGGCAGTCAGGGTTCTCCAGAGAAACAGAACCAACAGGACATGTGCCAGAGGAGCTTTCTTATGGGAATTGGCTCACATGGTTTCGGAGGCTGAGCAGTCCACGGTCTGCTGTCTGTAGCTGGAGACCCAGGAGAGCCAGTGGTGTAGATCAGTCTGAGTCCAAAGGCCTGAGAACTGAGGGCTGGTGTCCGAGGGCTGGAGAAGATGGACGTCCCGGCTCAAGCAGAGCATGAATTCTCCTTCCTCTGCCTTTTTGTTCTATCCGCGCCCCGAAGGGATTGAATGATGTTGGTGACAGTGACTCAGTCCACTGATTCAAATGCCAGAAACGCTCTCACAGCCACACCCAGAGATAACGTTTTACCACCTCTCTGGGGCCCCCTCAGCCCCGTCAAGGTGACACGTCAAACTAACCATCATGTTTGACGAGGACCAGTTCTCTTCCAGACCCCACTCCTGGAGCCACACTGCCCAGACACCCTGTCCTGCGCCCCTCCCGCCCCACGCAGGTGTGCCCAGGTGTTCCCTGACCTGTTCTTTCTGTGTCTGTGGTTGTGCCTACCACCTGGGAGCGTTTGGTAGGCTCCCCACCAGGGGCCGTGCTCCTGGGGAGCAGGGCTCACTGGCGCAGTCGTGTGTTTCCAGGGCCTGGCGCGGAGCACGCGCTCAGGACTGAGCCGAGGGAAATCGGCTGTGACGCACTCCAAAAGCAGTTCCCTGCTCTTCGTTTTCCGTTTGCCGAGGCCAGTGAAAAAGCTCAGTTATCCTGATGGGTGTGTGTGTGGGGGCGTGTGTGTGTGTGGTTTTGATGGCTAGGGAGGCGGACACGGCGCAGAAACAAAGGAAGAGAGAGAGAGTGATAACGCTCCCGAGACCCCCGAGGAAGGGGTAGCCCAGTGCTCCCAGGTGCTGGCAAGATGAGGCAATGGCCCAAAGCCGAGACGGAGAGACCCTCATGAAAGGCAGAGCGGTTAAGTTGACGGCAAGGCGACCACACCTCCCAACTGTCTGAGCGAACACCCTGCGCGCGCTGAAATAAAACGGTAGAATGTCGTGGTCCCCAGGCTAACATGGGAGATTCATTCTATGGTACTTTTCCGTTCCAAACATTTGGCTCACACATCTGGTGGGCGGGGAGGGCAGTCACAAGGACAGGAGGGACACAGTGTTTTCTTATGAAGGATGCACGTGTCATTTCCACAAGCGTGGATTCGGGCCAAGGGGCAGAAACCCTGTCTCCACGCCCCCCTGAGCTGCCCAGTCACCCCGACTTCTGTTGGGTGTGCACCATGACCTCTGAGTAACTGGACTTCTGTCTGTGGTGCTCCTGGGCTGCAGGCAGCCGACACTAATAGAGGACAGCGTCCTGGCTCCTCGGTGAGGAGCTGCCGCCTGTGTGGCAGAGCTTCCAAGAATCTGATACGTCAAGTCAATTATGAAATAGCAGACTTTAAACCCACACGGGAAAAACTTAATCACTTTTTAAAGAAAGAGCAGCAGGCTGTCCTGGGGCAGAGGGAATGAGTCATAAGTAAATAATTTATATTGGATTCTGAGTTTGCTGGGTCCATGCACAGCTCCATTCAATAAGTGAAATAACAGTACAACCAGGCCGGCTGACCTGGTTCTGGACACCAGGCTCGGGGATCTAGCCCAAGCTGACGATGCTCCTTCTAGTAGGAAGCTGTTTGCAGGCAGTTCTGAGGCTTTTATCGCAGCGTTCTTTGCGACTGTTCCTTCAGGACCGCCCGTCTGCCTGAGCCGTCAGAGCTGAGAGGAAACAGGTGAACTGTCAGGGCGCAAATTTGGAAAATCACCTTCAGAATCTGCCACCGACTTGAAAATGGGTGTGCCCCAGAGTCCCCTAAGAAGTAGGCAGGAGCACACGTTTGCTCAGAGAAATTGTGTCGTAAGTGGGACTTCAGTTAGGGGCCCACCAGAGGCCTGTCCCCCATACCACGCTGCCATGGGGCCCAGGGAGCCTGCCCGGGATGCCCATCCCAGTTGCATGGTCCAAGGTCCCAGAGTCTGGGAGGGTCAGTCAGCTCCTCCTCCCCAATCCCACTCCCTCCCTCCCTGAGAGGAGCTGATCCTGAGCGTGCCTCCCACCCCGCCCCCCTCCGCAAACCTTCCAGGCACATCTCAGAGTCTGCAGTCCACCTTCACAGGCAGCCCAGTGCCATGCAACCCTCCCGTCACAGGTGGTCCACTGCCAGGTGAGGCGATGGGGCCGTCACAAAGGTGTGAGGAGCATTGAGAGAAACAAACAAGAATGAAACCCCAGGGGCAGCAATATCCGGGAACCTGTGCCCTCTCTGGTCTGCAGAGGCAAGAGGAAGGGGAGAGAGAGAGAGACAGAGAGACAGAGGGAGAGACAGAAAGACAGAGACAGAGAGACAGGGAGACAGAGGGAGAATGAAGGCCTCCCCCACATTCCTGATCCCTCTGGTCTCCTGCCATTTCTCCCATGGGCTGAGCCCAAGCCAGAAGCCAGAAAGCAAAGGATCTGGTCATCTCTGAGCAGTGCCCAGAGGGGCGAAGGGCTCTGCATGGGGCGGGCAGGGAACAGCCAGCACCGGGATGTGCACTTTGATTCTGAAAATGGTGAAGAATATCCTTGTGTGGCACATTACGTGAAACAAACTGTGTGTCCCATGTCCCACCTGCGAACCCCTGGAGAAGGCACACCGGGACCCTGTGGGGGCCATTGCTGCTGTCAGGTGCCTGGAAAGGGAGACAAGGAGGGAGAAAGAAAGGGACACAGACAGAGGAGGAAGAGCGGATGTGGGAGAGTGGAGGAAGGTGGGGCAGAGAGGTGGGAGCAGAAGGCAGCGCCCGAGGGCTCCCCGGGTCTCTGGAGGTGCACTGGGGAAGCTCCTCACACCAGGGGCAGCTTTGACTTCACCAGGATCTGAGAGCTCTTCAGAAAGAATGCATATCATCCATCATTAAACAGAGAAAGAGGAGAAAATGGCAACACTGCCATTTCCCCAAAGTTGAAAACCTCATTAGCACCCAGACTTGGAATGGCATGAGGATTCCCAGATTTTAGGCCACTCATGTCACTTTCTCTCTTAATATCCACAGATCAACAAAAGGCCACCCTCAGGGGTGCCTTGGGGAAAGAGAGAGTAGAGACTCCTTCCAAGTAAGACTTGCATTTGATATCTAGAATCTAAATGTGCTTTACGAGAACCGTAAGTTTTAAGGGATTATTTTTTATTTCAGCTTTTTAAAAAGTGCCTGAAATACATCAGAGTTTTAACTTTGTCACTAAGGACAGATTTGGCATTATAGTTTTGGTTGTGTGATATATAAATAATAATTAACATGTAGTCATTTTGAGCCACTTGAGATAATCAACATTTTTTCATTCATTCAGATTTCCACGCTGTCTCTTATGTGCCAGGCTCAGAGAAGGTGTTTTGTGATTGAGGCCCTACTAGAGACTTGTTGAGGAAATCATTTTAAATGACAGCTAGCCTGAGACAGAAAGAAAATATCTATGGATATTATGAAGTAAAAACAAATTGGCAGAATAATAAATAATGTAACTTCATTTTTATAAATCAAAAAGTGTGTTGTTGTGCTTAAAAACAGCCATCTAATTAGATGTGAAGTGGTATCTACTACTTTAATAATTTTAAAATTTCTTATAATTTAAAAAATCTACACCTCAAGAAACTAGAAAAAAGAACTGAGTCAAAAGTTAGCAGAAGGAAAGAAATAATAAAGATTAGAGGAGAGATAAATGAATAGAGACCAGGAAAACAGTAGAAAAGATTAACAAAGCTAAGAGTTGGCTCTATGAAAAATAAACAAAATTGACAAATATTTAGGTAGACTGAACAAGGAAAAAAGAGGACCCAAATGAACAAAATTATAAATGAAAGAGAAGACATTACAACTAATAACATAGAAATACTGAGGATCATAAGAGGCTACAATGAACAACTATACACCAAGAAATTACACAACTTGAGAAGAATTGGATAAATTCTTAGAAACATGCAGCTTATTGAGACTGAGTTAGGAAGAAATAGAAAAATCCAAAGAGACCAATTACTATGAGGAGAGTGAATCAGTAATTCAAAACCTCCCAACAAAGAAAAGCCCAGGACCAGATGGCTTCACTGGTGAATTTCTACCAAACATTTAAAGAAGAATTAATGCCCGGGCCAGCCCAGCAGCATAGTGGTTGGGTTCGGCAGGCTCCACTTCGGCAGCCCAGGTTCACAGATTCATATCCCAGGCATGGACCTACACCACTCATCGAGCCATACTGTGGGGGTGACCCACATACAAAATAGAGGAAGATGGGCACAGATGTTAGCTCAGGGCCACTCTTCCTCAAGCAAAAAGAGGAAGATTGGCAACAGGTTTTAGCTTGGGGCCAATCTTCCTGACCAAAAAAAAAAAAAAAAGAAGAAGAAGAAGAATTAATGCCAATCTTCCTCAAACTACTCCAAAAAAAAAAAAAAATCAAAGAGAAGGGAACACTCCTAAACTCATTTTATGAGGCCAGCATTACCCTGACACCAAAGCCAGATAAGGACACTATAAGAAAAGAAAAGTATAGACCAACATCCCTGATGAATGTAGATGCAAAAATTCTCAACAAAATGTTAGCAAAGCAAATTCAAAAGCACATTAAAAAGATCATAAACCATGACCAAGTGGGATTCATCCCTGGGATGTGAGGATGGTTCAACATATGCAAATCAATGTCATACACCACATTAATAGAATGAAAGATAAAAATCATGTGATCATCTCAATAGATGCAGAAAAAACATTTGACAAAATTCCACATCTGTTCATGATCAAAACCCTCAATAAATTGAGTACAGAAGGAGCAGACATCAACCTAATAAAGGCCATATCTGACAAGCCCACGGCTAACATCATTCTCAATGGTGAAAGGTTGAAAGCTTTTCCTCTAAGATCAGGAACAAGACAAGGATGCCCACTCTCACCGCTCCTATTCAGCATGGTACTGAAGTCCTAGTCAGAGCAACGAGGCAAGAAAAAGAAATAAAAGACATCCAAATCAGAAGGGAAGAAGTAAAATGATCTCTGTTAGCTGATGATATGATCTTGTATATACAGAAAATCCTGAAGACTCCACCAAAAACTGTTAGAAATAGTTAATGAGTTCAGTAAAGTTGAAAGATACAAAATTAACATACAAAAGTCAGTAAGGTATCTATACAATAATAACAAACTATCTGAAAAAGAAATAAAGAAAATGATCCCATATACAACAGCATCAAAAACAGTAAAATACTCAGGAATAAATTTAAACAAGGACGTGAAAGACCTGTACACTGAAAACTATAAGATATTGATGAAAGAAATTGAAGAGGACACAAATAAATGGATGGGAAGAATAAACGTGTTAAAATGTCCATGTTACAACAAAGCCATCTGTGGATGCAACGTAATCCCCATCAAGACTCCAACGGCAATTTTTACATAAGTAGGGAAAACAATCCTAAAATTCATATGGAACCACAAAAGACCTCAAATAGCCAAAGCAATCCTGAGAAAAAAGAACAAAGCTGGAGGCACCACACTTCCTGATTTCAAGCTACACTACAAAGCTATAGTAATCAAAACAGTGTGGTACTGAACTAAAAACAGACACATAGACCAATGGAACAGAATCGAAAGACCAGAAATAAACCCGAGCATATACGGTCAACTAATATTTGACAAGGAGCCAAGAACACTCGGTGGAGAAAAGACTGTCTCTTCAATAAATGGTGCTGGGAAAACTGGATATTCACATGTAAAAGAATGAAACCAGACCCCTCTCTTCCACCACTCACAAAAATTAACTCAAAATAGATTAAAGACTTAAATGTAAGACCCAAAACCAAGAAAATGTAGAGAAAAAGCTCCTTGACGTGGGTCTTGGCAATGATTTTTTTGATATGACACCTAAAGCTCAAGGAAAAAAATAAATAAATAAACAAGTGGGACTACATCAAACTAAAAATCTTCTGCACACCAAAGGGAACCATCAACAAAATGAAAAGGCAACCTACTGAGGAGAAAATATTTGCAAATATATATGTGATAAGTGGTTAATATTGAAAATATATAAATAAATCTCACAACTCAATAGCAAAAAAATAAATAATCCAATTTAAAAATGGGCAGAAGATCTGGATAGACATTTTTCCAAAGAAGATATTCAGATGGCCAACAGATACATGAAAAGATCAACATCACTAATCATCAGGGAAATGCAAATCAAAAACCACAATGACATACCACCTCATAGCTGTCAGGATGGCTATTATCAAAAAGACAAGAAATAAGTATTGGTGAGGATGCGGAGAAAAGGGAACACTTGTGCACTGTTGGTGGGAATGTAAAGTGGTGCAGCCACTATGGAAACCAGTATGGAGGTTCCTCAAAAAATTAAAAATAGAACTATCATAGCATCTACAATCCCACCTCTGGGTATTTATTCAAAGAAAACAAAAACACTAATTTGAAAAGATATCTGCACCCCCATGTTCACTGCAGCATTATTTACAATAGCCAAGAAATAGAAACAATGTAAATGTCCACTGATGGATGAATGGATAAAGAAGATGTGGTATATATATATGTATACACACACACACACACACACACACACACACACACACACACACTGGAATATTATTCGGCCATTAAAAAGAAGGAAATCCTGCCATTTGTGACAAGATGGATGGACCTTGAGGGTGTTATGCTAGGTGAAATAAGTCAGATAGAGAAAGACAAATACTGTATGATCTCACTTACATGTGGAATTAAAAAAGAAACAAATTTATTGAAAAGGAGATCAGATTTGTGGTTACCAGAGGCAGGGGGTACGGGTATGGGGAATTGGAAGCATGTGGTCAAAATGTGCAAACTTCCAGTGATAAGATAAATACATACTAGGGATATAATATACAGCATGATGACTATAGCTAACACTGCTGTATGATGTATATGAAATTTGCTAAGAAAGTAGATCCTAAAAGTTCTCATCACAAGGAAAAAACCTTTTTTTGTAAGTATATGAAGTGATGAGTGTTAACTAAACATTGTGATAATCATTTTTCAATACGTGTAAGTCAAGTCATTATGCTCTACGGCTTAAACTTATACGGTGCTGTATGTCAATTACATACCAATAAAACTGAAAAAAAGAATAAAATAAAACCAACTAAAAAAATAAGTTATTTTTCTCATTTTTTTTGAATTACAATAGTAACTCGTGGTCGTTACAGAAATGCTAATTCTACATACAAATAAATTTACTCCCTTAAATGCAACTTCTCAGAAGTTATAAATTGTTTTTTTTCTGTCCAGTATTATTCTATGCCTTTACATTTGTAATTTTTAAAACAAAATGCTGTTATATTATGCTTACTGCTTAGCAATAATTTTTTTTAGCTTAAGATGATGTTATAAACATTTTTCCATATCAATATATATAAATCTACTTCATGCTTTTGAATAGCTACGTAATATCGTCTTATTCAGACATACCTTAACTAATTTAACCATTCCTTGCTGAAAGAAATTTAGAATACTTAAACAATTTTTCTATAACAAATAATGCTTCCATGGACGTCTTCTTGCAAGCCTGTCAGTTCATCTGTATTTCTGTATTTTCCTAGAAATATAATTGCCAGGTTGAGTGTTATACATTTTAAAAATCCCGGTGGGTTAAGTCTATTGCCTTCTGATTCAGTTACCTCCTTCCCCAATAGCACTGCGTAACAAACAACCACAACCTCACATCTAATAATCTCATGAAAGCGCCTCTTGCTCCTGGCTCTGGGTCGTTGGCGGGAGTTCTCCTGGTCTTGGCTGGCTTGCCTGCATGTCTGCAGATAGGCTGGGTCGGCGATCTTGGGGGTCCCTGGCTGGGACGTCTGGGTAACTGCTCTGCTCATGTGTGTATTGTCCTCCAGCAGGGTAGCCCGGGCACTTTCTCCTGGTATAGGGAGAGGTGCAAAGAGAGAGGCAACTCCAGTCACACACCTCTCAAGTTCCTGCGCGCACTTTCCTAGCATCCATGAACTGCCGCCAGTCGCACAGCTGAGCCAAGACTCATAATGGAGAGGACCACAGAGTCGTGAGGTGAGGGTGTTGATTTAGGTAGGAGAACTGAGGACATCCACACTATCCCTCTAAACAGTGTGAGCTCATTTACAAGCCTTTCAACATCAGATAAGAACAGTAATTCCCCACAGGCTTATTAACATTGGATATTATCAATTTAAAAATTTTTTGCTAATCTGATAGGCAAAAAACATCCTATCAATCATTGCCTTAATTTTTATTTCCCACACTACTAGTGAGGTATATCTTATTTCTGTATGTATACTGACTATTTGTATTTCTTCTGTTAATGGCTTCTTCATATACTTTTTCTATTTCTCTATTGGTTTCTTTTTCTTTTCTTTTTTTCTTTTTTTTGAGGAGATCAGCCCTGTGCTAACATCTGCCAATCCTCCTCTTTTTTTGCTGAGGTAGACTGGCCCTGAGCTAACATCCGTGCCCATCCTCCTCCACTTTATATGGGACGCCGCCCCAGCATGGCCTAACAAGCGGTGCCTTGCTGCGCGCCCGGGATCCGAACCCGCGAACCCCAGGCCACTACAGCAGAGCGCGCGCACTTAACCGCTTGCACCATCGGGCCGGCCCTCTATTGGTTTCTTTTTTAAAAGGTATTTAAATATTTTTTTCAAAACAGCAAGGACTCAATTTTCCTTCCGCAGACCACTGTTTTATTCATAAAGGTGAAATGGAGAATAACACAAATTTCAGGTCATTCAAGCAAATAAAGTCTTCACCTGGCACTCAATTATCTGGATATCCCAAGTGCAAATTTTGATGTGAATTATCTATGTAATTTCTTTAGTTGTCTGCTTTATTTTGCAGTTTCACCCAAGAAAAGTTAGATTATTTCCATTGTACTTCGAAGAATTTAAAAATAAAATATCGCTCCATGTTGTTCTTAACAAAACCAAAATCTAACATTAGAAATTAATTCCACCTCTTCCACTTTCAGGTGTTTCTAAGAAAGCCTTTCTTACGGTTTCTACCTAAAAGCTTCCAAGGCTTTGTATTGGGCATGTCCTTCTTTGCCATTTTGGCTGAACTAACAAGTCAAGTTGAGAAGGAAACACAGGTCTCAATTCAGCCGCGTTCTGGGCAGCCTCCTCCAAACCACCGTCTCATCTTTCTGGAGGTCAGGCCCAACCCTGGGTGAGGAGTATGGGGCCGGGAGTGGAGGGACCAGCCGGCTGTCAGTGGGGAGTCAAAAGCAAAAAGACAGGATATCCCAGTAAAAAGGGAAATAAAAGATACAATCATTATTTACAGAGGCTACAATTTTCCCTCTAGAAATGAAAAAGAAATCAAATTGAAATAAAATAAATTTTTTGGGAAAGTGACTGCCTGTAAAATCAACTTTTAAAATTCAATAGCACGCTTATAATGAGCAACAATGACTAATTAGAAAAAGTGAAAAGAGGGAGCACGCACGAGCATGCTCCCATTCTTGACAGGATCTAAAAATATAAAACATCTTTGAAAATTTTAAAGAATAAGGTGAATAGCATATGTGACAGAAACTACAAAACATTTTTATGAGCTACGGAAGGCCTTCTGTTTCTAATAAAGACTAACAAGATCCTGCCCACCAATACGCCTGCAGGAAACAACCATAACGTTCAGACATCACACAAAAGCAGCTGCCCGAAGGAGCAGCGATGAGAAGCACGTAGAGCCTGGAGGCGTCCACACCAGTGTAGGAGACAAGGACGCGTCAGTGCCTGTCTGCAGCTCTTAGACAGGGCCAGACGTGATGAGCGGGTACACAGGGCACCATGGGTATCGGTGGGAAAACCCCATTCTTTATGGCTTGGAGAACTAGGCTGCAGAATCCAGGAAACTGTGACCTCTGGAGAGAGAGAATCCCAGGAAGAAAATCCAGAGAAGGGATCCCCAAATCCTGTCTGTCTCTCTCTGAACTACACACGTGGGGGCAAATCTAGGACCATCTGCTGAGGAGAGGAGATCTGAGCTGAGGCTGGTTCTGCAGCTCAAGAAGATAACTGCTTGCTAAAACCACAAAACAATACTTTCCAGAGAAAATGAACAGACCCTGAGTCCTCACAGCTTGATATTTTGAACGTCCAGGATTTCCAAAATTACCTCACACACGTACACACAAACAAAAAACCCCAGGGAAATGGAACCCATCCTCCAGAGAAAAGAAAATAAACTAGCAGAAAGCCGGAGACAACCCAGATGCTGGAAATGACAGGCAAGGATTTTAAAGTGGCTATTATAACTATCCTCAATGAAAAAAAAATATGTTCACAGAAAAGTAGAAATGACAAAAAAAGAACCAAAAGAAAATTTCTAGAACTGAAAAAACTTAATGTCTGAAATAGAAAATTCATGGGATAAACTTCATAGCCAAATGGACATAACAGAGGAAAGAATAAGTAAACTTGAAGACCCATAAGTGAAAATGACATAGTGAGAGGAACAGAGAGCATAAGGATTGATAAAAAAAGATGAAGTCCCAAGGGACCTAGTGAGTGTTACCAAACAACCTTACGTATGTATAACTGAAGACCAAGGAGGAGAGGAGAAAGAACGGGACAGAAAAAGTATGTGAAGAAATAATGGCTGAAATTTCCCCTCTTTTGAAACACATGACTACAGATTCAGGATGCTCAGTAAACAGGGAGCTGGAGAAATACAAAGAAGGCTGAGCTGAGGCACATCATTGTCAAACGGCTGGAAGCCAAATATGAAGACTAAACCTTGAAAGTAACGAGAGAAAAGCAACACATTAAATATGGGGACAACAATTCAATTATTGGCTGACAGGTGGGAATGAGGCCAGAAAAAAAAAGCTGTTAACCAACACAGAATTCTCTCCAGTGAAAATATTCTGCAAGAATCAAGGCACAGTGGAGTTCGTCTTTGCAGAAAGTCAGTAGGAACTCCTGATTTCCGGTTCTGCTTCACATCTGCCCATCTGCCCTGACAGCAAGTAAGCAGCTGGACAGACTGAGAAGCAGACAAGTCCTCTTGGAGCTGTAGGAGAGGGGAGGGCACACGGCGCACCACCGTCCCCCAGATTGGAGAGACAGACAGGCACTGGACACGGGAATTACAATTTACGGGAGCAGGGACCAGGTGTGGACACCGCCGTAGGAACCAGTGCTGGGCAGGAAGACCTAAATGTGGTTGAGGACCTGCTGGAGGCTTCCTGTGGACAACTCTGAGAGTTAAAAACTCCTGGGGGACCCACTCATAGGGGGACCTCCACAATATTGTCAGTTTTATATCCAGGAGCTCTACCAGGTTCCCACAGTGAATATCAGAGAAAAATCCCTTCAGGTCTCCAGTAGGGAGAGGGGAAAAGAACCACTTTAAAATACACTTGAGCGCTCAGTCCTTCATAACAAGGCCTGCCCTCAGGGGAATCTAGTTAACCTTAGCCTAACCTGCTGAGGTGTTATCAGAGCCTAACTGATCTATGGGAAGGGAACACCCAACTTTAGTCAGCTCTATCCACCCTGTCCCATCTGAGGGAGGGGCACTGAGGAACACTTGTGAAGTTCACAGTCCAGAGGCACAGGCTCACCAAGACAGAGACCTAATCACAGGACTGTAGAACGCTTCCCCTCCCCCCCAGCTCGTCACCACATCACTAAAGGTCTATTTACAGCTATTCCTTTCACTCCATGCGTCATGTCCAGATACCAAGAAAAAATTACAAGACACACCAAAAGGCAAAAAACCCCCACAATTTGAAGACACAGAGCAAGCATCAGAACCAGACACGGCAGGATGTAGGAATTACCAGCCCAGCAATTTACAACAGCTATGATTAATATGCTAAGGGTTCTAATGGATAAAGTACACAGCATGTAAGAACAGATGAGTAATGTACGCAGAGAAATGGAAATCGTAAGAAAGAACCAAAAAGGAAGGCTGGAGATCAAAAATACTGTAACAGAAATAAACAAAGCCTTCAATGGTCTCATTAGTGTGTATATATATACATATATATATATATATCATGATACCTACAAGAAATTAACTTCAAATATAGTGATATAGACAGTTTAAAGTTAAAAGGGTAGAAAAAATATAGTATGAAAATTCTTATCAAAATAAAGCTTGAAACTGACATCAGTAAAATGGTGGAGTGGGCATTTTCAAGATCTTATCCCCTCAAAGAAATAGTGAAAAACCAGCAGAAAATGTAAGAATCAATTTTCTGAGAACTCTGGAAAATAGTTAAAAGTTTACAGCAACTATGTGAGTGCTGTATCAAGAAAAAGACAACTCAAAATGGTAGCAAAGCTTTGTGGCGATTTTCCTTGCCTTGGTTACACTCCCTCTCTGGCATGGCAGTAGTCTTAAATCAGCAAATGACTTAAAATGGCAGCAATTTTAAAGCGGCAGCAGCCCATTTTCCCATTGTGGAACCACCCCCCTGGTTCTGGAGGGAGCAGTGCAGACCTTATTAGCAAATTATTGTGTATGTCTGTTCTCACCTGAAGGACTAAAACAAGGCATATGTGTCCGTTTCACCTAACTTGGAACTCAGACCAGAAAAGTGGTGAGCACTGCTCAAAAACACTACAAGCCAAGCTAACAACACTCAGATACCTGGGGCAAAAGATTGTAGTCTAAATGTGCAATAACCTGCCTAAGGCATAAGCTGGGGAGGGTTTCTTAGGGAAACTAGAACATTCAAAAGCAACTGTGTATACTGGGGAATTTAGAAAGCAATGCACGGGCACAGGGCAAGATGCATGCTCAGAAAAGACATGAGAAAACCCTAAACTTGCACCTTGGGCTTATTCAGGGCAAGCCTGGCCGATAGTTGAAGGAGGGTCCTGGCACAGAGCAAATTTGCAAAGATTAGGAGAGGTGTCTCTCTGTCTCTGTCTCTCTCTCTCTCTGTTTCTGCCTCTGTCTCCCTCTCCCTATCTCTGCCTCTCCATCTTTGTCTCTGTCTCTCTCTCCCTGTTTGTTTTTGTTTGTTTTCTCAGTTCCTGTAATGCCAGAAATCTGTCAAATACTTTGTAAAAACACTTAGCCGAACACAAGCTAAGGATCAGAGACTTCAGTGAACACAACAACAGGGAATAGTCTTCAAAATAACAGTTTGGGAAAGTCTCAAAACTCTTGAGACTACTGCAACCTTTAACAACCAAAAAAATCAGCAAGCCCTGGGGAATGCAAAGAGTCTGATTTCCAGAGTTACCACTTTATAATATTCAAGTGTCGTTTTTAGCAACAATAACAACAACAACAACAAAAAGGCATATAAAGAAACAGAAGAGTACGGCCCATTCAAAGGAACAAAATAACTGACAGAAACCATCTCTGTGGAAGTCCAGGCATCAGACTTATTAGACAAAGACCTTAAAATAACTGTTTTAAATATTCTCAATGACCTAAAGAAAAACAGACAAAGACCTAAAGCAAATCAGGAAAATGATATGTAAACAAAATGAGAAGATCAATAAAGAGAGAGAAACTATAAAAAGGAACCAAAAAGAAATTCTGGAGCAGAATACAAAAACAAAAATGAAAAATTCATTAGAGAGGTTCAACAGTAGGTTTCAGCAGGCAGAAGAATCAGCAAACTTAAGATAGGGCAATGCAAATTATTGAGTCTGAAGAGCAGAAAGAAAAAAGAATGAAGAATAGTAAAAAAAGCCCAAGGGACCTGGTGGAACAACATCAATTGATCTAACATATATGTATAGAAGTCCCAGAAGGAGAGAGAGAGAGAAAGGGGCAGAAGGAATATTTAAACAAATAATGATCAAAAATGTATCAAATTTGGTGAAAGACAGGAATCTACAAATTCAGGATGTTCAATGAACTGCAAGTAGGTTAAACTCATAGAGACCTATGTGAGATGCATTATAATTAAACTGTCAAAGAGAATATTGAGAGCAACAAGAGAGGGGTGACTCATCATGAGCAGGCAATTCTCAATAAGAGTAACAGCCAATTTCTCACCAGGAACCTTGGATGCTAAAAGACAGGGGGTTGACATATTTAAAGTGCTGAAAGGAAAAAAACTCAACAGGGGCCAGCCTGGTGGCATAGCAGTTAAGTTCGCACACTCTGCTTTGGAAGCCCAGGGTTTGCAGGTTCGGATCCCGGGAGTGGACCTATGCACCACTTATTAAGCCATGCTGTGGTGGCATCCCATATAAAGTAGAGGAAGATGGGTATGGATGTTAGCCCAGGGCCAATCTTCCTCAGCAAAAAAAGAGAGGAGTATTGGCAACAAGATGTTAGCTCAGGGCTAATCTTTCTCAAAAAAAAAAAAAAAAAAAGAAAGAAAAAATCTAACAGAGAATTCTATATCTGACAAAACTGTCCATTAAAAATGAGAGAGAAATAAGACATTCCCAGAAAAACGAAAGCTGAGGCTGTCCATTACCACTAGACCTGCCCTACAAGAAATGTGAAAGGGAGTCCTTCAGGTAGAAACAAGGACACTAGACAGCAAGTCAAGGCCGTGTGAAGAAATGAAGACCTCCAGTGAAGGTAACTACATGGGCAAATATAAAAGCAAGTACTGTTTTATTTTGGTTTGTGTGTCCACTTTTTATTTCCTGTAGGATTTTTAAAAAGTATTTATGATCTATATTATTTATACACATGATGTATAAAGATGTAATTTGTGACAACAACAACATACACAGGGGGAGGACAGAATTGTATAGGAGCAGTGTTGTATGCTTTTGAATATAAATTGGTAACAACTCAAAATAGATTGTTTTAAATTTAGGATGTTAAATATAATCTCTATGGTAACCGCAAAGAAAATTCTTTTAAAATGTATACACAAAAGGAAATGAAAAGAAAATCAAATGATTCACTATAAAAAAAATCAACTAAACAGAAAAGAAGGCAGTAATGGAGGAGACGAGGGAAAAAAGGTATAAGACATAGAGAAAACAAATAGCAAAATGGCAGAAGTAAGTCTTTTTTAATCAGTAATTACTTTAAACTCTCCAATAAAAAGGCAGAGATTGGTAGAATGAATAAAAAAACATGATCCAACTATATGCTGTCTACAAGAGACTCATTTTAGATCCAGAGACACAAATAGATCGACTGTGAAAAGATTGAAAAGATATTCCATGCAAATAGAAGCTGAGGTGGCTATACTAATATCAGACAAAATAGACTTTAAAAATCAAAAACTGTTAAAAGAGACAAAGAAAGACATTATATATTAATATATGCACCAAACACCAGAGCCCCAAAATATATGAAGCAAGCACTGATAGAATTGAAGGGAGACATAAACAGTTTCACAATAACAGTTGGAGACTTCAATACATCACATGCAATAATGAATAGACTATGTAGACAGATCAATAAGGAAATAGAAGACTTGAACAACACTCTAAACCAACTATTTGCAACAGACATGTAGAACACTCCACCCAAAGACAACAGAATACACGCTTTTCTCAAGTGCATATAGAACATACTCCAGGATAGAGCATATGTTAGGCCATAAAACAAGTCTCAATAAATTTAGAACAAGTGAAGTCATACAAAGTATCATTTCTGACCACAATGAAATGAAGCTAGAAATCAATAACAAGAGGAAAACTGGAAAATTCACAAATATGCAATAATTAAGCAATACAGTCTTAAACAACCAATGGGTCAAAGAAGAAATCATAAGGAAAATGAGAAAATACTTAGAGATGAATGGAAAAATAACACAACATACCAAAACTTATGGGATGCAGCACAAGCAGTGCTCAGAGGGCAACTTATAGCTGTAAATGCCTAAATTGAAAAAGAAGAAATATCTCAAATCAATAACCTAACTTTACACTTGGAAGAACTAGAAAAAGAACAGAAAATTAAATCCAAAGCTGGTAGAAGAAAGGAAATAATAAAGATTATAGAAGAGATAAATAAGAGAGAGAATAGAAAAACAATAGAATCAATGAAACCCAAAGATGGTTGGTTCTTCGAAAAGATCAACAAAACTCAGCAACCTAGACTGACAAAGAAAAAAGAGAGAAGATATAAATAACTAAAATCAGAAATGAAAGTGGGATATTACTATTGATCTTATAGAAATAAAAAGGATTATAAAAGAATACTATAAGTAATTGTATTCCAACAAATAGGATTACCTAAATGAAATGGACAAATTCCTAGAAACACACGAATTACCTAAACAGACTCCATATGAAATGGAAATCTCAACAGACCTACAGCAAGTAAAGATATTGAATCAGTAATCAAATATCTCCCAACAAAGAAAAGTCCAGGACCAGATGACTTCACTAGTAAATTCTACCAAACATTTAAAGAAAAACTGGCATCAATCATTCTCAAACTCTTCCAGAAAATAAAAACGGAGGGAACACTTCCTAACTCATTCAATGAGCCTAGTATTACCCTGAGACTGAAGCCAAATGAAGACATCACAAGAAAAGAAAACTACAGAGCAATATCCCTTATGCATATTGATTTTTAAAATCCTCAACAAAATGCCAGCAAACCAAATCCAAGATAATATTAAAAGGATTATACACCATGACCAAGTGGGATTTATCCCAGGAATGCAAGTGTGGTTCAACATATGAAAATCCATCAATACAATACACCACATCAATACAACAAAGAGAATAAGCCATATGATTATCTAAACTGATATGAAAAGGTATTTGAAAAAATTCAACACACTTTCATGATAAAAACACTCAGAAAACTAAGAATAGAAGAGAATTTCCTCAATATGATAAGTGCATTTATGAAAAACCTACAGCTAACACCCTACTCAATGGTGAACGACTGAAAGCTTTCCCCCTAAGTTTAGGAACAAGGCAAGGATGCTCACTTTCAATGCTACTATTCAACATTTTATTGGAAATCCCAGCCAGAGCAATTAGAAGGGAAAAAGGAATAAAAGGCATCCCAACCAGAAAGGAAGAAGTAAAACTGTCTCTATTTGCAAATGACTTGATCTTATACATAGAAAATCCCAAAGAATACACAAGATAGCTACTAAAACTAATGAAGGAATTCAGCAAAGTTGCAGGCTATAAGATCAACACACAAAAATAAGTTGTGTTTCTTTACACATGTAACAAACAACCTGAAAAGGAAATTAAGAAAGTAATTCTGTTTACAGTATCATCTAAAGGAATAAAATATCTAGCAGTAAATTTAACCAAGGTGGTGAAAGACGGTACACTGAAAACTACAAAGCATTGCTGAAAGAAATGAAAGAAACCCTAAATAAATGGAAAGACATCCCTTGTTCATGAGTAGGAATACTTAATATTGTTAAGATGTCAATACTGTTTGAAATATTCTACAGTTCAATGCAATCCCTATCAAAATTCCAACAACCTTTTTTGGCAGAAATGAAAAAGGTGATCCTCAAATTCATGTGGAATTGCAATGGGACCCAAAACACCAAAATAACCTTGAAAAAGGAAGAACAAAGCTAGAGGACTCACAGTTCCTGATTTCAAAACTTACTACAAAGCTATAGTAATCAAAACAGTGTGGTACTGGCATAAGGATAGACATATAGACTAACGGCATAGAATTGAAAGTCCAGATATAAACCTATACATCTACAGCCGATTGATTTTTAACAAGGGTACCAAGTCCATTCAACGGGGAAAGAACAGTCTCTTCAACATATAGTACTGGGAAAACTGGATTTCTACATGCAAAGGAATGAATTTGGATCCCAACCTCACACCAGATATAAAAATTAACTCAAAATGAACCAGTGACCTAAATATAAGAACAAAAGCCATAAAACTCTTAACAGAAAAACACGTTGGGGTAAATCTTCATGGCCTTGGATTTGACAGTAGATTCTCAGATACGACACCAAAAGAATGATCGGCAAAAGAAAAAAAATACATTTGACTTCATCAAAATTAAAAACTTTTGTGTATCAAAGGACATCAAGAAATGAAAAGATAATCTACAGAATGGGAGAAAACATTTGCAAATCATATGTCTGATGAGGGTTTAATGTCCAGAATATATAAAGAACACCTACAACTCAACATTGAAATGACAAAGAACCCGGTTCAAAAATGGGCAAAGGATTTGCATAAGCATTTCTCCAAAGAAGGTATGCAAATGGCCAATAAGCATATGAAAAAATGTTCAGCATCCTTAGTCATCAGGGAAATGCAAATCAAAACCACAAGACACACTTTGCACCTGCTAGGATGGCCGTAAAACCACCACTACAGCAGAAAAGTGTGGGTGAGGACGTGGAAAACTGGAACCCTCAGGCATTGCTGGTGGGAGTGTAAAATGGTGCAGCCACTGTGGGGGAAAAAATCTTAACCTTAAAAGAATTGATATCATTCAAAACATGCTCTCTGATCATAATGGAATTATACGAGAAATAAAAAACCAAAATATAACAGGATAATCTCCAAACACTTGGAAACTAAAAAACATACTTTTAAATAACCAATTGGTCAAATAAGTCTCACAGGAAATTAGAAAATATTTTGAAATAAATGAAAATTAAAATATAACATATCAAAATGTGTAGGATACAGCTGAAACAGTGCTTAGAGGGGAAATCACAGCATTAAATGCTTATATTAGAAAAAAAGAAAGTTCTCAAATGAATAATCAAAGCTTACACCTTAATAAATGAGAAAAAAGAGCAAAATAAACCCAAAGGAAGTAGAAGGAAGAAAATAAAAAGTAGAAATCAATGAAATTGAAAGTAGAAAGTCAACATAGAATATCAATAAAATCAAAAGCTGGTTCTTTGAAAAGGTCAACAAAATTCATAAATCTCTAGCAGGTGGAAAAAGATAGAGGGAAAGCATATATTATGTCTTAACATCTTATTTGCTATTTGAAAAAAAAATACACATAAATTGAAAGAAAAAGGTAATAATTTATATTTTCTTAGATAACCAGAATTACTTACTATTGAGATGTGGGTGCCCACCGGGCACTACACAACTTCTCAAACAAATTGAGCACCACCACACTGATTTCTGAACACTTTTTTTCAGAGCATCCACCTCAAAACCAGCTCTATGAAGATATGTCATTGATAGGAATAAAATGTGACCTGATGTTGAAACCATAAACTACCTGAAGTTAGAAGTTTGTGCAATGTGTAACAGATGTCAGGTCTAACGTATTTTCCTCTAAAATTGAAAAATCTTTTGCACCCTATGACTTTCCTGCAGCACACTGGGGAACCTTGGTACGCAGCTTGAGAACCACAGATTTAATCAATAAACAAATAAAATCAACTGTTAAAAATTTTGCCCACAAAGTAAACATCAGAGCCAGGAAGTTTACAGGTAAATTCCACTAAATGCACAACGAGCGGTGAATCCCAACTTTATATAGACTCTTCCAGGAGATAGAAAAAAAGAGAATGTTCCCAGCTTATTTTGTGAAGCTGATTTAATTTTGACACAAGACGCAGACAAAAACAGTATTTGGGTTGTAGATTGACGCATAACAAACCACTCCAAAACTTAGTGGCTTAAAAATCAAACAGTTATTATCTCTCTTTATTCTGTGGTTGACAGGACTACATGGTGGCTCTTCTACTCCATGTAAGGTTGCTGGGGGTGTAGTTGTCTCAGGGTTCAACTGGGCTGGAACGTCCAAGATGGCTTCATCATAGATGTGGTGCCTGGGTGGTGACATCTGGAAGGTTGAGCTCCGCTGGGATGCAGAGATGACCAGACTCCTCTCTCTCCACATAGTCTCAGAACTTCTACTGAGAACCACGTGGCCTCTCTATGTGGTTTCTCCAGCAAGTTAGCAAGACTTGTTACATGGCATCTGAGGGGTCTCAAAAGGGAGACAGCTGAACCTACCAGGGCTTTCTAAGACTAATGCCCACAACCAGCACAGCAGTAATTCTGCTGTGGCTGTTGTTTAAACTGAGCTTCAAGACTAGTCCAGATTCAAAGGCAAGGTACCCACACAAGGGCATGAATTCTGGGAGACGTGGTTTATCTTTGAAAATAGAATCATCTTTGAAGACTAGCTACTCCATCACCTATAAAGGCAAAATCCTAAACAAAATGGTAGCAACAGAACCCAGCACTATAAAAGAAAGTTAATCTATCATGAACACGTTAGATTTATCCTAAGACTGCAAATTCGTTTTACATAGAGAAGCAATTAATGTAATTTACATTCTTTATAAGTTAAATGAGAGAAATCTCATATGATTAGCTCAATAAATGAAAAAAAATGTGATAAAATTCAACACCTATGCGTGATGAAAACTCTTAGCAATCTTGGAATAGATGGCCGCTTCCTTTACATGATAAAGAGTATAAATAGAAATTTGTCACACATGCTTTTATTTCTTTCTTTCTTTTTTTTTTTTTTTTTTGGTGAGGAAGATTAGCCCTGAGCTAACATCTGTTGCCAATCCTCTTCTTTTTTTGCTGAGGAAGATTGGCCCTGGGCTAACATCTGTGCCCATCTTCCTCTACTTTATATGGGACGCCTGCCACAGCATGCTTTGACAAGTGGTGCGTCTGTCCGCGCCTGGGATCTGAACCTGCGATACCCTCGTGGCTGAAGCTGAGCACGCGAACCTGGCCACCAGGCCAGATCCTACAGGTGCTTTTAAGAACTGAATCTGTAAGAGTTATCAATTTATTGCAATCAAGCTTGAAGTGAGAAAGCCAGACAAAGGTTTTGAAGCTTTCTCATTACCAAAAGGCTACACATCACCTTATAGACAAGTGAGGTTACAGAAAATGCAGTTTCCCAAGACAAGCAATTCCTGTGTACAACCCAAGACTGTTATATTCCACAGGAGATTAAGTATTTGAAATTAAGTATTTGAAATCAATATGACACACAAAAAAACTTCTAGGGAATAAATTCTCTAAGTCACTAGTATAAGATCTAGAACAGGTATAAATGTGGACACAAAAGGACTTTGACCCTAACTTGGATTAAGATTTATGTTCTCACAGATTCAACACAATCCCTGTCAAAATCCCAATGACGTTTTTTGCAGAAATAGAAAAATCCATCCTAAAGTTTATATAGAAAGTCAAGGGACTCCAAATAGTCAAACAATCTTGAAAAAGAAGAACAAAGCCGGAGGTCTCAAACTTCCTGATTTCAAAACTTACTACAAAGCTACAGTAATCAAAACAGTGTGGCACTGGCAAAAAGACAGACAGATATAACAATGGAATAGACTAGAAAGCCCAGGAATAAACCCTCGCATATATGATCAAATGGCTTTCAAGAAGAACGCCAAAACCATTAAATGGGGGAAAGACAGTCTTTTCAACAAATGGTGCTGGAAAAACCGGATATCCACATGCTCAAGAATAAAGTTGGATCCTAATGCGTATTTTATACAAAAATTAACTCATAATGGATCAAAGACCTCAATGGAAGAGTAAAACTATAAAACTCTTAGAAGAAAACACAGGGGAAAGTTTCATGATTTTGGATTTGGCAATGATTTCTTAGATATGGTAAATTTTATGTTATGTGTACTTCACCACCATTTTTTAAAAATCAAAAATAAAGATTTACACTCGTGGCATCTTCAAATGTTTTGCAAATATTTGCAACCTTTATCTTTGATTTCTTCCCCTCCCTGAGCCAATAGTCTTCATCTTCCCCAGGCTCTTGCTAACAAATGCTAATAAGAGGTTCCCCATCTCTGGTATACACTTGATTTTTTGAGCCAGGCTGAATCTAAGTATGTGGGACTTGTTGAATCAAGAACATGGGGTTTACAATTATGTTTTCATAGCATCTCTGAAAAACTCAGCAAACATCCTAACAAATGAAGTAATGTTGAAAGCATTCTCTTTAAAAATCAGAAACAAGACAGATGCTTGCTAGCCCTGATTCTATCCAACATTGTCGAGGTCCTTACACAAAAGAAAAAGCAATACAAAGGAAAGATAAATTGTCATGATTCACAGCGGTTATGGTGGTCTTCAAAATGGCCCCCAAATTACCTAGACAAAGTATTAAAGTTAAGGAGAAAATTTGGCAAAGTTGCTAAATATAAAATCAATATGCAAAACTCAGTTGCATTTCTGTATACTAACAATATAGAGATAATGCAATTTACTAAAAATGCCATTTATAATAGCAATTAAGAAAAAGTTATCCAGTACCTAACACTGAAGTTGATCTTCAACCTCTGCTTTTGGGCCAAATCTGCTGTTTGGCTTTGGGTGTGGGATGGTCAAATGTCTACTTTACTGTCATTCCTCATATTCTTAAGTCCATGTAAAATGGTAAGACTGTGTAGGTTACCATTAGTAATACAAACAAAGCATGTTCTTAGGTTTTATTGCTAATATCTAAATATTTACTTTATGAATATAGGTAAGCATTCTACATGTAACTTGGAGGAAAAATCTTCTTAGGTGCTTTCCAGGTTGAAATGTGGGTTGTAGTATAACTGTACATTTGTTACTGCAGGAGTAAAATTCTGCAATAATTAACGATGGTTGTGAAAGCAGTTAATTTTATGTAGAAAAACGATGATGAAGGGCTTCCAAACAGCTAAGTAAATAAGAGAAAAGACTGCAAGTTAATAGGAATATTAAGAGAACGCATTAGCTTGATAAATTTAGAAAGAACATTGTCATTTTTCAGCCAAGAAACGTTCCTAAAACTGTATGTAATTATATAAGCACAATACTAAGAATTAGATTATGCAATTATTCTGATAACCATAGAATTGTTTGGCATACTAGCATGCATTACGTTAAACAAACTAATCTTTAAAACCTGCATTTAATTTTCAGTTACTTAATTTCCTTTAAAATGTGAGATCTTGGAAAAAATTTGTTTGGGAATCCTTCACATCTCATGAAGATAAATTAAAAGTATATTTTTATTTTTGTCGCTTCAAAATGTCTCCAGGAAGAAAAGATCTAGTCAATAAATGCATTAAAATATGAAAATTGAAAGTTTTAGAGAAGAAAAATGATATACCTCAAAAATATGTTGCTTTTCCCTTCACCTCATTTGAAAGTGAGAGCATTGAAAATGTGCAGTCTAGTAACTGCAGGAGCAATCTAACAGCTGGCAGCTCTGAGAACTGATTGTTTCTGCATAATAATATCAAACTTAAAATTTTAGTATAAAAATTGAAATATGTGTTCATAAAATAAATTTTCTGAAAAATTTTATATTTATCCATGTGTTTCAAGTATTTATTTAGTTTTCTAAATAGATATTGACTATGGCTTTGGCCAAATGTCTGTTTTGACACTTAGATATTCCGTATTTGGTAAAAAATGTATTTGATGTGTCTCTAGTAACACTGAATATACCCTAAAAAGTTATTTGCAAGACCGTTATGGAGAAAATTTTGAAACTTACTTGAAAACCATCAAAGAATACCTTAAATACATTCACGCCTAGAAAGACTCAAGATCATGAAGATGTTATTTTTCCTTAAATTGATTTATAGATCCAATGTGATTTTAATCAAAATCCCAAGATGGATTTTTGTGGAATTTAATGAGCTAATAATAAAATTTCTGTGGAAGGGAGAGCCAAGAACAGCTAAGACACTCCTGAAGGAGAACACAGTGGGGCCTTGCCCAATATCAAGACTTATAAAGTTATGGTAATCAACCCAGGTTGGTGGCGTTGGTTCATGGATGGACCAGCAGAACAGAAGAGAGAGCTCAGAAATAGACTTGTACATATTTGCATATTTGTATTTTTGTTTTATAAACATGAAGATCTATTGTAGGATACAAATATGAAATTATCTGTCATAAAAAATACAGAAATTTAAGGGGCTGGCCAAGTGGTGTAGTGGTTAAGTTTCTGCACTCTGCTTCAGTGGCCCAGGGTTCATGTGTTTAGATCCCAGGCACAGACCTATACGCCGCTCATCAAGCCATGCTGTGGCGGCATCCTACATACAGAAAATAGAGAAACACTGGCACAGATGTTAGCTTAGCAACAATCTTCCTCAGGCAAAAAGAGGAAGATTGGCAACAGATGTTAGCTCAGGGCCAATCTTCCTCACCAAAAAAAAAAAAAAAACCCAGAAATTTAACTTACTTGGCATATTAAAGAATATACCTGAAGTAAAGAAGACATCTAAATATTAGCCCTTCACCTTACTTTACCTCCCACATAATTGGGAGGTTATTTTTTATTATAATTAATTTACCCCCTGTGATTACCATCCCACAAGTAAAAGTCTCATATTCACACTTTTAGGAGTCCTAATAACTGTGTGTTATCAAAATACTCTAGTGAACAGGATAGACTGTCTTCTGCCTTGTGTCTTAAGTGAATGAATTATTAGTAGGATGATGAATTTTTTTACAAACCTTAGCAACAGGATTATGGCAGATTTTGAAGCTCATGTGAGGCAAAACAATATTTTCTTTGTAGAGAGAGAAAAACTATCCAGCAAATCAGTCAAAGCTTTAAAAATCCCATGAAACTGATAACTTATTACATTGCTCCAGTACTGTAAATCTCTAAAGAGGTGAATTTTGTGAGATCTCAGGGTTAATTTTTTTAGTCTGTGACTCTATTTTTTTAAACAATCTTTTCCATTTCTGTATCCTCTACACTTACACAACCAACCCCACTCTATAAAGTACTTGTCTATCACTGCTCTCCGGATAGACACAGCATTTATGTCTCTCTCCTTAGTGTGATATTAAATTCCTCAGGCACAGAGACCATGACCTCTATTTCCTCTGTGCACATTGCAATGTCTAGGATGGTACTAGGAGTGGAATAGACCACAGAGAAGGAGGAGGAAAGGGCAGGAGTAGGGAAGGAAGGAGACGGGGAGAGCTATATGTAAGTAAAGATGTGAGACAGAAGGTCTCAAGACTGTAACGACATGGAAACACATTTATGATATAATGTTAAATGAAAAAAATCAGATTATAAAACAGTATGGGCAATATCATCCTATTTAAAAAAAAACAGTATATAGTCTGTGTCTATATTACATATAGACACTGACACACACACACACATATGTTCGTAGGGACTCTATCAGAAAGGTATATACCACAATGTTAGTGGTTATTTTTTGTGGTGTGTGACTTTTACTTTCTTCTTTTTGTGTTTCTTCTTGTAATTTTTAAATTTTCTAGAATAAACATGTGTTATTTTTATAATTAAGAAAAAATTATTTTTAAATATAAAACTGAATTTTCCACTTCTGGCTGTAAGGGAGTAACAGTGTCCAGACTTGTCTTCCTGCTGTAATAGCTAGAAAATTGGACATAATATATTAAACAAACCATCTGCAAAACAGCCACAGTACATAAAATTGTTTTTAGATGTTGAATGGCCGACAACGCAGGATGGTGATCCCTAAGATAAGGGAACCAATGGGGATGGGCCCTTCAAGCAACCTAGATTTCTGCCTGAGGGCGGTTTGTGACCTTGGCGCAGGCAGGGAGAACAGGGCTGGGTGGTTTCATTGCCTTGAGGAGGTAGAGATAGGAGCCTGGGAGGCTGAGGCGGTTACAGTTTGTGACCAGAGTACTAAAGAGGAGGAGGTCAGGCAGGCAAAGAGCGCAGAAATCTGCATAGGGGTTCTCTCGAATCTTCAGTTGGAAACCATTTGTTCATGATCAAGTAAAACTCCTTAGTTTGCAGAGAGCAAATCCTAGGGAAAGAAGAGGGACTGGGGAGCTGTAAGCAGGGAAATTTTCGGAGTTCATACAGGGCCTGGGAATTGTTCATACTCCCTATACCGAGGGAGGAGAGACCTTGTTGAACACGTGGGTGACCAGTAGATTCCTTAGCAGTGAGGCAAAACAAGTCCCATAGGAAAGACTAACCTAGACCTGCTTTAAAGTAACTTCAAAACAAGCCTTGAAAGAATGAATAGGACTGGAAATAGCTTCAACACTTTTTAAAGGAATACAACAAAATCTAGTATTTAACAGTCTAAAATTCATAATGCCTGGCATGCAATAAAATTTACTAGATGTGCACTAAAGCAAAAAAATGTGAAACATAATCAGAAAAAAAGTCAGTCAATAGAAACAGACCTAGAAATGACAGAGATGGTGGATTTATCACATAAAAGCATAAAAGTTATTATAAATATGTTTGATATGATCAAGAACTTAAGGGAACACACGAACCTGATGAGAAGAGAAGTGGAAGATATAAAAGATATAAAAAAGAATCAAATAGAAGTTCTAGAGATGGAAAATACAATAGCTAAGATACAAATTGTATTAAGTGGTATTAACACCAGATTAGACGCCAAAGAAGAAAAGGTCAATGAACTTATAGATATAGCAAAAGAAGCTATCCAAAATGAAGCACAGAGAGAAAAGCACTGAAAAACAATGAGCAGAAGACTAGCCAACCAAGGGGCAACATCCAGTGGTCTAACATGTGCAGTTGGAAGCCCAGCAAAAAGGGGGATGGTGCGTAAAATATTTAATGATACAATTTTCCAAATTTGATAAAATGTATAAACCTACAGATCCAAGAAACTCAATGAATGCCCAAGAAGGATAAACACAAAGAAAACCATAACAAGTCATATTATAATGAAAATACTTAAAACCAGTGATAAGAAACAAAATCTTAAAAGTAACCAAAGAAAATAGACACAGAAAGCACAATTTTTTAAAAGAGGATAAATTGTTCTTCAATATGAAAACTTCTGCACTTTGAAAGACTTCATGAAGAAAATGAGAAAGCAAGTCTCAGAATGGGAGGAAATGTCTAACACACATCTGACAACGGACTCACACCTGGATATATAAACAACTCTTACAACTCAATAAGAAGATAACTGGATTTTTTTAAATAGGAAAACTATTTGGACAGACAGTTCATAAAATAAAGTATGTAAAATTGCTAAGAAGAACCAGAAAATATGCTTAACATTATGCAAATTAAGCAAATGCAAATCAAAAGCACAATGAGATACTACCGCATACCCACTAAGTGGCTAAAATGTAAAAGGCTGACAATACCAAGTGCTGATGAGCATGTGGAGTGACTGGCACGCTCATATATCGCTGGTGGGAAATAAAACGGTACAGACACTTGGGAAATCAGTTTGACCATTTCTTGTAAACTTTGAGACCAGGGGAGGAGTTGGGGCTGCCACAACACATCGCCTTAGCTGTGCTCTCCTCTTGCTCTCTGAAGCCCCTAATCACTCTGTGATTTCAAAGTCCTCTCCAAGCTGCCTTCCAAAGAGAGTGGCTGTGAGGAATGGCCCTTCGGGAAAGCTGCAAGCTGGAGGCAGGTCTTTCTCAGGCCCTTGGGAACTGCTCGTCTGCACCCCTGCGTGGATGAGAATGGACAGTGCCCATGTCTTTAAACACCCGAATTGTGTAAGTTATTCCTGAGCGGTGACTGGAGCCACATCGGGGAGACCGTCCCTGCAGGGACGGCACCTCCAGCAGCCCCTGTCGTCCTGCCCGGGACCCCGGAGCCAAGGAAGGCTGACGGGTCTGTGTTCTGTGGAGTCCCGTGGCCCTGGCTGGCTCAGGCTGGAGTGCGTGAGCCAGACTCGATGCCTGCATGGGCACTTCCTGCCCATCCTTCCCACCTGCCGCCCTCCACTTGCAGCTTCTCCTGTGGTGTCTGCTTTTCATTTTTACAGTGAGTAGGTGCTACTATTTCTTATCATGGTAAAACATGCACACTACAAAATTTGCCGTCTTAACCATTTTAAGTGTATGGTTGAGTGGCATCAAGTACATTCATTGCTGTGCAGCCATCCCTGCCATCCATCCACAGAACTTTCTCATCTTCCCAAACAACCTCTGTCCCCGTTAAACACTAACTCCCCATTTCCCTCCTCCCATGGCACCCACCATTCCACTTTCTATCCCTATGAATTTGACTACCCTACTTATCACATATGAGTGGAATCATACAGTATTTGTCTTTCTGTGACTGGCTTATTTCACTGAGCATAATGTCCTCAGGGTCCATCCACGCTGCAGCCTTTGAAGGCTGAGTAATATTCCACTCTATGGATAGACCACATTTTGTTTATTCACTCGCCTGTCAATGGACACTTGAGTTGTGTTACTTTTTGAATCAAGAAAAACTGCTCGGGGCCGGCCTGGTGGCACAAGCAGTTAAGTGCACGTGCTCCGCTGCGGCAGCCCAGGGTTCGCAGGCCCGGATCCCGGGCGCGCACCCATGCACCGCTTGTCAAGCCATGCTGTGGCGGCGTCCCATATAAAGTGGAGGAAGATGGGCACAGATGTTAGCCCAGGGCCAGACTTCCTCAGCAAAAAGAGGAGGATTGGCAGATGTTAGCTCAGGGCCGATCTTCCTCACACACAAAAAAAGAAAACTGCTTTCATTTTGAAGCTATTTTCATTTGAAAACAACAGTAAGTGAAGCTCGTCTCTCTCAGAAGTTCCTTTGGCTCCAATCGTGGCTCAGGTCAAGGACTGAGCTCTGAAATGCTTTTGATTCTTGAGTTGTTGCTGGCAAGTTTGAGATGACACCCTTGAGAGCTTTCTCTCTATGAATCTGCACTTGTGAATACACAGCTCTGGAAAAGCAATCAGTCTTCTGTCCCTTTCTCATGTGCATGAGTGTGTGCTGTGGATGTGTCTCCGTCAGTGGACACATGGGCCAGAACTCCGTGTTATGTCATCATCCAGTCTGAAAATGCAGGCCCCTTGTTCAAAAGGCGGGAAAAAAGTGCTGTGAAAGCTATGTTTAAAGCCTTTCTGCCTTCTGCAATTGCTCTCTCAACTTGTTGTGATATTTTTTATTTGCTACTTATCATTGTTCTAAGAAAAATCTGAAAATTTCAATTAAGAGCATGAATTTTATCATTTGTCTCTATATTGTGCAGTGCAGCTTTAAATGCAAATATCAGGTCATATAACTTGTATGCAGAATTACCGAAATGACACAATTCTATTGTTGACTTGACCCGGGGTGATGCCTCCAGCCAGCAGCAGAGACAACATAAGCCAGACTGTGGAGGGTTGGAAGGGGAAGGAGAGGACCCCATCCCTGGTTCTGAGCAGTCAAGCCCCCTGCCCAGCCTGGCCGCCCCCTGCTCACAGCCTCGCCCTCTGCCCACGGCAGACGGGCAACCCCAGGGGTCAGTGTGACCCAGCTCTGGCCAGGCCCAGGCGCCTGCGGGGGTGGGCAGGGAGGCAGAGGGAAGGGGACAGAGAGGCAGGCGGCTGATGACAGGAGGCTCCACCTGGCACGTGCTCCCCCGTCCTGTCGGACTTCACTTACAGACACAGGTCGGAAGACAGCGTTGTTGAGGATGTGGAGACGGCATCCCCCAGCTCGGGCCGCAGCTGAGTCCCAGCTCAGTGATGCTGCAGTGGTGGACGAGGCCGTCCCTCCGTGGCCAGGCCTCCTGCAGACGGCTCCTCCCAGGGGCTGAACTGCTCTCCTGGCGGCCTCGGCCCAGCTGCAGGGGTTGTGCCCTGCCCTGTCGCGCACACCCAGAACTCTCTCTCCCAGGCCTCACCCAGACGCCCTGTGGCATCCCCAGGGAAGCCGGGTCCTGTCAGCTCGGCCAGGCAGGGCTCATGGGCCTGGATGACAAGCTCAGGGAACAGCCTGCGGCCTCACCCCCAGGCTCTGCAGTCCCGCCCTGCAAACACCCGCCTGCACAGCAACTTCCTCTGCCAAGTGTTGGACTAAAGGGAGCACAATCCAGTCTTCTTTGTGATCCACAGAAAATGCAGGTGCCAGGCGAAAGCTTCTATTGGTTGAGCTCTGGCTCAAGTTGGGTCCAAGCTCCCTTTCATCCCAGGCAGGCCCTCTATGTGTCCTAAGCTTTGTACATTTATCCTCTGCCTCACTCCAAAAAAGGAGTTGAGGCAGCTGCTGGCCCTGGGAATCTGGAACCACGCCAGGACTGTCTTCTCACTCCTTCTCTCTAACAAATCCTGCTTCTGCTCAGTGTCGACACTGGTAAAACCTCTCTGCACCGTTAGCTTTAAAAACCACAGCTGACGGTGTGGCAGACTCTATGGTGAAGTTACCTTGGTGGCTTATGGGCCCGTCCCACCTCTCATGTTTTTCCTAGTTTTACACCCAGAGGTTCACTTTCACTTTAATTCATTCTCTTTTGATCTTTATACATTTTTAAATTTCACATCGTGGCAGCGTTTGTCTGTATGTGCGAGAGACAGTGGAGAAACTGAAACTGACCCGAGGAATCCCATACAGAGCTGCCCTCTTGCTGCCTCCCCTTCCTCCTCGGGCTGCTCATCTCAGTAACACCTGGACTTGAAGGGACGTGCTTAGCCCTCAAACCTCACGGTACCACCACATAAATAGACATTTATTTATGCCGAGAGAGACCCCAGGGCCGGGGAGGTGCCACCTCACACCTGAGGGGCTTCTCAACAAGAGGCAGAGAAATCACAGCACCGCCCGGGAACTGTCACAGAGTTCCCGCCACAGTGGCTGTTTGGGAAGTAAAATAGAGGAGAGAAGCGTTGACTGGCATTCTCTGAAGACACTCGGCTGCATGGATCCCTGTTAAGAGTCACCTGCCTCTTTCTGCTACAAAACTTAGGAGATGGGAGTTGAAATTTAGACAGTTTTAAAGCAAATACACCGCAAACAGGTGAAAATGCAGACCAAGAAGGCTGAGGAGCAGGTGCTGAGCAGGCCTGGGGCCGGCACTGAGCGCCCAGTGATTTTCACACACTGACAATAGTCCTATTAGGGGGGTGAATTGGGGTGAGTTGGGGCAAATTGGGGACTTTGGTGGCATGATACGGAGCTCAGCAAAAAAAATATATTGCATTTTCTTTGTAATTATATAGCCATGATAAGAAAAATATTGATTTCTCATAAAACTTCCAAATGAAATCTTAAAAAAATCTTCCTGTGAAACTTTTTTAGAAAACATAACCTCTGTACATTGGGATTTGTCCTTGAAATGTCCACACGTAATTCCTTACTGAGACTTTCTGACAGAGCTCTCTGTCAAGTTCTGACATGGACCCGAACAGTGAGAAACTGCACAGAGAGAGTGATACCAGCTCAAGACAAGGTTGAGGGCCGGCCCCGTCGCTTAGTGGTTAAGTGTGTGCGCTCCGCTACTGGCGGCCCGGGGTTCGGATCCCAGGCACGCACTGACGCACCGCTTCTCTGGCCATGCTGAGGCTGCGTCCCACATACAGCAACTAGAAGGAGGTGCAGCTATGACATACAACTATCTACTGGGGCTTTGGGGGAAAAACAAAAAAAAACCCTTCAAAAAAAAAAGACAAGGTTGACACGAGGGAAGCCACTGTAGAAAAGAAGCCCTATTGTAACTTTGAACGACCTCTGACAAACTAACCCAGCTGGATCTGCACCCTCCAGGAGATCTAACTGCTCTGTAGATTTTACAACCCCTGCTTGTGCACGTACCTCTCACCTGGGATAAGATGATAACTTTGTTCTTTTGAGTTCCTTAGGAATGTGATGACCCTCAACAGAGAATCTATGCTGATAGCCATCATCAGTGAAAACTGAAAGATCTGGTGTGGCACTACCAATCTGTAACACCAGAGGGTCAACATTCCTAACCCCCCCACCCCAGTAACCCACCAGCCTATATAACTGCTGTAAGATTTGTGCCCCTTAAGATGGTTCTTTTGGCCATCTTCCCTCTTGCTAGCAAGCTGTAATAAAAAGTCCTTTTTCTCCTACCACCTTGTCTCTTGACTGTGGGCATGTCTTGTGGCGAGCAGAAGGCCCCACGTTGGGCAGTAACCAGGACGAAAAGAATTTAGAGCCAATTTCACAACCATTTTAAAGTTAAATATTGGAATTTTATCTAAGATTTTTGCACCTCCCTTCCTTTCCCTGTAATGTGGACATTTTAAGAAATTTTTTTACAAATTTTTTCATGGTAAGAACACTTACCAGGAGGTCCGCCCTCTCAACAGATCTTAAGTGCACAATACCGCATTGCTACCCCCTGTTGTGCAGCACGTGGAGAAATGGGAGCCCTTGTACCCGCCCAGTGCAAACTGCGGACATTTCTCATGATGTTTTGAATGGATTTGGAAACCAAACTTTTTCCCAGCATGGAAGGCATCATTTGCAACGTGCATGTGCTTTTATTTCTTTTTTTTGTGTGTGAGGAAGATCGGCCCTGAGCTAACATGTGCCAATCCTCCTCTTTTTTGCTGAGGAAGACTTGCCCTGGGCTAACATCTGTGCCCATCTTCTTCTACTTTACATGGGACGCCGCCACAGCACGGCTTGACAAGCAGTGCATCGGTGCACACCTGGGATCTGGGCCGGCGAACCTCGGGCCGCCGTAGTGGAGCGCGGGCACTTAACCGCTTGTACCACCCGGCCGGCCCCGCATGTGCATTTTTAAACAGCTACTTGACAGCTGGCTGGGAGGTCCTGAGGGGCCCATCAGCTGCAAATGGGAGGTGTGAAGGTGGAGACATGGGGGCGGGCTGCCCCAGGACCCTGGCTGGCCTCCTGCCCCCCCCTCGGCTCGCTGGTCACCAGGACACCCATCTCTTGGCAGCTCCATGGGCCCTCGTGCATGCCGGGCTGAGCGTGCTCTGTCCAGGGGCCAGGTGACCGGTAGCCTCTTGGCTGTGCTGTGTGCAGGAGGGGGGCCGACAAAGCCTGCTGTCACTCAACTACCCACGGCCCGCAGGGCCCAGCAGACCCCAGTCTCAGGGGCAGGTGGAGCGGTGAGGCACCTGCCCTGGGGCCCTGGCATTCCTTACCTGGCACCTGACAGTGCTGGCAGGGACAGCAGAGGCAGAGCCCAGGGCCGTGGCGGTTTTAGGGGAGAGGAAAGCGCCTGGGATGACAGATTCTGGGACGGGGACTGGGGGTCTGGGCTGAAGAGAGGCTTGGTTAAGACGGCGGGTGTGGCAGACGTGCACGGGCACTGAGCACATGGAATACAGCGATCCACAGGGAGACGGCTGTCAGCATACGACGTGCCAGATTCCCAAGACTTTACATGAAGAGAAAAACAACATGAACTGTCTTGTTAATAATTTTTATTGATTCCATGTTGAAACGATATTATAGATATGCTGTTTAATATTTTATTAGAGTTAATTTTACCTGTATCTTTTTAGTTCCTAAATGTGGCCACTAGGAAATTTGAAATAACCCGAGGTGCTGGCACTCTGTGTGCGTGGCACGCGCGTGCGGCTGGGTGAGAGCATTAATTAAGGGCTGCAGGCCCTGCGGGCAGCTGGGCCCCATGCCAGGTGTGCTCAGGTAACCGTGTCTGAGCCAAGAAACATGGGAACACGCCCTGGAACCCGTCAGGGTGGAAACTGAGGCGGAGCCAGACTGCTCCGGTGACACTATCTCTGAAAAGATCCTGCCAGCTGAGGAGGCTGAATCTGGAGAGATTTAATCTTACGGAGACACGGGAAAGTCTCTGCCCTGAGTGACCCCGGCCTGCACAAGTGTGGTGACAGGGAGGTGTGCCTCCTGGGACAGATAGGAGCCTGGGGTTCTTACTACGCAGAGGGAAGATCATTCGAATCCAGAGTCCAGTTCCCTTGGCAGTAACGGAAATGTAACATTTGCTGTCCATTCACTTGCTCGACCACTAACCACAGAGTGCCTGCTGGGCCTGGGGGTCAGGAGGGACCAAGCCTGGCCCTGGCACACAGGCAAAGACACATAAGTGGGAGAGGTGAAGGAGAGTGAGGCAGGAAGGGGACCGAGAGGGATGTGGGGGGCATTGTCAGCAGTGACATGCAAAGTGGGGGGGAGCTGTGGGAGCAGCTGGGGCCAGGGCTGTGCAGTGATGAGCTTGGGCGGAACTGTGACAAAGGGAAGGGGAGGGATCATGGTCAGAGACGAGGAGGGGAAGGTCCTGGGGACCCAGGTACCAGGTCTTCGAGAACCTGCCAGAACATACCGAGAATTTTGGGTTTCGTCTGAGTGTTGTGGGGTGACGTGGTTGCTTCACGTTCTACAGAAAACAACCACTCTGACTGCCCTGGGGACACGGGATTTGAAGCCGGGACGGTGAGACGGGGCTGGATTCAGGCAAAGCCCTAGGAGTTGACTGCCCACCGCGCCTGTCCGGGTCAGACCTCATCAGGGCGTCACATGGGCATCTAGACAGAACCCAGGGAAACGGGAACCGTCCTCAAGGGCAGGAGACAGATGAGTGAGGGACCCAAGACAGTGTGAGGAGCCAGGAGATGGACACGAGGCGGCCCCGGGGAGAGGGGATGCTCTTGCTCTGCGGTGTCCACTCTGTCTCTAAGCAGCTCACAAGTGGAAGGAGCTGCATGGGGCGGTGAGCTGAGTGGACAGAGGCACAAGCTGGCCCTTAGTGACCCCGCCTCACCCTGAAAGTCAGTTTCTGAGAAGAGGGAGACGGACAGAGGCTAATGAGGGGCCCGTGGGATAAGTGTATTGGTCATCCATCACCACGTGACAAGTCGGCCCCCCACAGCCCCTCACTCCCAATCTCTGTGACCTCAGGGCATGCTGGTCCCCTTTCAGGGCCCTGGGTAGGTCAGGCTGCCCAGATAATCTCCCTTTTGATAAGTGACCTCACCCCAGAGTGAGTCTATCCTGGCTGCGCTCGGGCACCAGCGGATGGGCCTGAGCTGGCCATAAGGCTCAGTGCTGTGGGGCCCTGAGGGACTTCTCCCAGATGGTGGGGGTCTGGGGCCCCAATGAGGCCCCAGTCCCCTCAGAACAGATTGTGGAGGAAGGACTTACATCAGAGGAGGCTGAGACACAGCGAAGCCGGTCCAGTCCCAGGCAGAGGGGCATGTCTGCAGCCAGACGGCTGACCTCCTCCCTTCAGGGGAGCCGGGGTGGGCCCTGACTGGTGGACACGACCTTAGAAAGCTCACGGGGTCTGCAGGGTGCTCTGAGGAGAGAGGGGCAATTCACAGGAGAAGGAGCGGAAGCCGTCATGACCGTCTCTCCCTGTGCGGGAGCCCCAGAGACAGGGAGCACCTGTGGCTCCCGGATGGCTGTGTTTGGGGGGGTTTCTTCTGTGGACAAGCCCATCTGCCATCCCTTAATTTCAGAAGACTGCTTTTTCCTCCAGGGCCAGATTATACATTTTTTTTAAAGTAGAACAGGGATTGCCCAATAGCATCAGCATTTGAAATGCCCAAGTATTAAGGATGCAGAAAAAAAAATGAATGGAGTTGTCTCTGAGAGACGGAAGAGTCACTACTACTCAAGTCGCTCCTGGTGCAGAAGGCAAGGCCAGTCACGTGGGGAGAGCCGTTCTTGGAATGCGGGGTTGTTTTACCTAAAATAGAAGGCAGAGCCCCAGGCTGCTCCAATTGCGGGGGAGGAGAAGGGTGGAGGAGGAGAAGGAGGGGGAAGGGAGAGGGAGGGGGAGCGGAGGGGAGATGGGAAGCCAGCCCTGCGCTGCTTCTAACACTCCCAGGGGACGCCGAGCGGGTCAAACTCCGAGCCGCAGGAACCTGGAAGCGAAACTCAGAACCAAGCCCGGAGAGCTGCAGTGAACGTTTGTGAAGAGCGAGGAGGCTGGTAATCTTGCAGAATCTTTTAAGATTATTATGATTTTTCCCTCAGGATGCTTCTGTGCCCTGGGACAAACCCAGGCTCTGACAGCTGGTCTGGGGTGGAGTTTGTTGACACTGAAGCTCTTTCTAAAATGTCTGCCTCCGGGCCCCGAACTTGAATTCATGCCACTGCTTGGGAGGATGGCAGGAGTGGACCAACGATGAATGAGGCAGCCACACACCCGCTACGTGCTAGGATTTTTGGGGCGTACAGCGGTGTCCCTGTGGTGTGGCTTTCCCACGTCGCTGAGACTAATCCACAGGCAGGAACGATTCCCTGTGTATTTAAAGTTGACAATAAGATACGTGATTCACCCACAGGAGGCTGTTTAGTCTTTTGAACTTTTTCATTTCCATTCGCGAAAGAATTGATGGAGACCGAGTCATGAGCTTCACCCAGGAGGAAGGAAGCTTCAGGCCCCCAAGTCAGAGGCCAGCGTCAGAACAGCCACCGCAGCTCAGTCAGTGAAACCTGTCGGCAGAAACAGCTGCAGGCCCACCTCACCCAGCCTGGCCACACAGCTGGACTCCACCTTCCATGCAATTCTGGTGTCCATGGTGCATCTCACCCCCCTGAAAGCATTTGTTCTCAAATTAGAGGATGGCTTGAAAATCCCTGCGCAAACCCCACTCTCCAGTCGACTTGCATCTCAAAATCACAGTGAAAATACTCTCCCAATAGGTTCCACGGGAAATTTTGTCAAAAAAAGAGACCATCACAGGACAGGTTGAAAAGCGAAAGAGCCCTTTCCAGGATTTCTGGATACTCCTGCAATTCCAGGATCCTCTATCGTCGTGGGTCTTCCCCTGCTGCTTCCCATCGGACAGTGAGCATTAGCGGGCACTCCTAACTTCTAGATTGTCCTTAAGTCAATTTCCTCAGTATCCTTGCAGCCCACGGAGCCTGGGCGTGACGCTAGATTCCTCAGGAAGGCCCTAGTGTCAAGTCCAAACAGAAGTGAGAGTTAGGTCTCCATTTAACCAATGCTACAAGCTGGGCAGAATGCATGTGCCTTTGGGGTGCTACCGAGAGCAAACATTTATTTTTCTTGCTCTCTAGGAATTTAGTCTTGGCAATCTCCTAAGTCTTAGTCTCACTCCATCACTTGGCCAGGCTCCTGAGTGCCTTCCATGGAGTGGACGTTGGGCGGGCTCTGAGCAGGCACTGGTACAGAAGACACAGGCCCCTTTCCTCACGCCTGGCTTTCAGCCTCGGGGAGGCTGGTCTCCAGAGATGTCCCCTGGGGATTGCCCTTATGTGGTCCCATCTCGAACCCGGGCTGGCCCTGTCATGCCAGTGGAATGCAATGGAAACTTCCAGATGGGTTAGATGGAAACTTCCAGATGGGTTAGAAGAAGCCCTCAGCTGCCATCCTGCTCTCATGGGCCCTGCTCTGGGGCAGGCAGCGACCACTCATGGTGTCGGACCACCCAGGACCGCCGTGCTGTGAGGAAGCACAAGCTACCCATGTGGAGAACGAGGGAGGCCCAGCCCACCCCAGCTCCGGCCAGCCCAGCCCAGGCCTCAGCCGTCTTGCACCTTCCTGCCCCAGCAGAGGGGACGTGGAGGAGATGAAGGAACCCAGCCCAGTCGCGTCATCCCAGCCAGCCGGAAGTCCAAGCTGCCCCAGCCGAGACATCTCTGCCCTGCCCGAGTTCCTGACCCACAAAATCACGGGCATAACAAAATCAGTACATTTTATGCCACTCAGGTTTGGAGGTAGATGCTGTGCAGCAATAGATAAACAGAAGCAAGTCTGATGGTGGAGACGAATAAAAACTAGTCACTCAAGCAAATGTGAAAGGTGTGCCAATTATGTGAAAGAGCAGAAGATGGTCCTCTGGACACATAAAATGGGGATTTCTCTAGTCAAAAATCAGGGAAGGCTTCCCGAGACAAGGGATTTGAGATGAAATCTGAAACCAGCAAAGAGAGTTGCAAGCAGAGGGAACAGCAGGTGCAAAGGCCCCACAGTCAGAGATCACAGTGAGCCTGGACCTAGAGCGCAGGGAGGCCACGGTCTGAGAGGGAGCCGGATGAAAAGAGAAAGGCTTTTGTCTTTATCCTGAGAGCACAGGGAGGCCATCAGGCAGCGCTAAACAGGGAGGTGACACGTCAGGTTTGGAAAGGCCCTCCTGGCACAGGAGCTGGCGGGAACCAATGTTCAAAGCCAGATCTTAACAGCTGGTGGGGCCTCTCAAGATGAGAGCAACTGAAATGAAACAGCGCTCCAGGCCTGGGGGCCACCAGCCAGGTGGAGAGCCTGGGACGAGTCCCATCTGTGGTCAAGCGGCTCCTTGGGCCACGGTCGCTGCCCTTAAGGAAGCGCATGTTCGGAGGAGGAGCCAAGAGCTTCGTGGGAGATGCTGCCTCCATCGACAGCCAGCTGCTGCCACCTAGGAGACGCCTGGTCCTTCAGTGCCCCAGAGGCCTGGGCTTGCTGTCAGGGTCCGCCGAGTGCTGCGACAGCCGCCAGGAGGACCCCTCGCCACCCCATCACCCCTACCTGCAAGATGGAGATGGGGAAGATTCCAGATCAGCAGGAGGGCCTAGTCCCAGGTCCAACTGCGGTCTGTCTCTGCTGGTGCCACCATCATCCCCACAGAGTGCGGGAGCACCTTATACGGTGAGGGGTGCCACATCATCAGGAAGACCCTTTGCCCAAGAACCTTCTGCCAACCAGCTTCCCGCAGTGCCTCCACGCCCAGCCTGGAGTCCATTATCCGGCGTGCGGGTTGTCGGTTATGGAGACAGAGAGCTTGCTGGGTTTAGAGGCAGCGAGAGAGGCTTGCGTTTCCCTCCCTCCTGCGTCTGCGTGCGCCCACCTGTCAGCCAGGCGGCAGTACCCATTCCACAGGACCCCCGGAAGGTCAACGAGACAATGTCTGACAAAAGCCTGGGTGTCTGCCTGGCCCGGGGGTGGCTCCCGGTAAAGGCCACACGAATTGTGGACCTCAGACGGGGCGGGTGGTCAGGGAGGAACTGGCAGGGAGGGCAGGGAGTAGCGGTCAGCAGAGCGGGCCGGCCCAGGGCACTTGGTGCTGACCTGCTCTGCCCAGAGGAGGCTCCATGAGGCCTCTCCTGTCCCCAGGCCTCCTCATCTAGCCTTCACAGGGGTGGCCATGTTCCCCTTCAGCCTCAGGTCACCTGGCCGGGTCACAAGGAAAACCCTCTGGTTAGCCGGGAGGGCATTCGGGGCTGTACCAGGAGGGAACTTATTCCCGGTCCTTGACAGCTGTGGTAGGTGAGGTGACGCTCTGGCCTTTCAGCGGGAAGCCCTGTGTGACCAGCTGAGACCCCCAAAGCCCTGCTGGTGAGGCCACCCCGAGAGCAGCGCCCAGGACACAGGGCATGTGTTGCAAGCTCTCACCAGGAGCCCTAATTTCTCAATGTGAACCCTGTTTTTGATTTTCGGCTCCTTCCTAATGCAGCTCGTGTGTTTTGCGGGTGCCGTCTGTACTTTACTTCTCAGAGGCCGGTCTGTAGGCCCCTGGCTCCAGGCGCCGCTTAACCTGGAGAGCCGGGCCTTCTGGAAGTGCTGGGAACGTGCAGTCCAGGCAGCTCTGCAGGGGATTTGGATGCACCATCACAGAGAACCTCTCCTGGATTCAGCTTTCCGCCTTCACCTTCATTCCAAGGCAGCAGCTGCCGACCCCATACACGGCCCCAGATCCTTCCGGGTGGCCCCGAAGCCAGAAAGGCCAGCCCTATTCCTTGAGAAGTGGCAGCACACAGACCCGCTGAGCTTCCGGGGCGAGGCCCCTGCAGTCCCGGCCCTGGAGACGCAGCTCTCTCTCTTGGATTGTTTGTAAATTAAGTGCAGGCCGAGCATCTAAGCCGTCAGCAGCTGCTTCCCCAGGCCTAGCAGGCAGCCCGCTCCCACCCAGGGTTGGAAGCTGGGAAACACTTTCTCACTGGAAGGCGGCTGTCAGGCTGTGCTCTCCACGGGCTCTGGAGAATGGGGCTGCAGGGCGCCGCGTGCAGACCTGCGGCGTGGACGGTCTCATCACACACGCTCCTCCCCCAGCGTCTCCTCAACCTTCGGTCTTCTGTTCTTGGAGCTGTGATCGGCCCTTGGCCCTTCCCAAGCAATGGCACTTTGGTGTGTTCTGAAGACTCGTCAGCATACACCCCCTTCTTCTTGCCCGACAGGAAAAGAAGGACAGTCTGATCTGAAGGCTGTTGAGATGGCTGAAAGGCACCTTGGATGCCTTGTGGCCACTTGGGTTCCACCTCCCCCAGCATCTCCCTCTGGTCACCCGGGACCCGGCGGGGGCTTTCCTGGGCTGCAGATGTGGATGATACCCCAGATTCCTCTCCCGGGTCCCCTGGACCTGCCCTCACTGTCCAGCGCCTGGACAAGGCTCTTGAGGTCTGCTGTCCCCTCCCCGCTCCTCGACTGGCTCTTCTGGGACCACCTCTCAAATAAACTACTTGCACCCAAATGCCGACCTCAGCCCTTCCTGGGGGGCCCAAGCCCAAGTCACGCCTCACATGGGCTGCAGACAGAGCGAGTTATTTCAAGTCCCTCCCCGCCCCCCCGGCAGCTCCAGGACTGGACAGCAGGGCAGGCCAACCGTAGGAGACAGGGAGTCCTGCAGCCATTCCAGGCACCTTTGGAGGCTCAAGGGTTAGTGAGGGATCAACACGTGAGCCGAGGCCTGGGGCTGGGAGGGTCTTCATCTTAACCAGACTTTCCCGGGAGTCACGGGTCTGTTTTCTGAACGCCACTGAGAAAATGACAAGAGAGTAAAGGAGGGGGGCTGGAACCCCAGGAACCGTAGCGAGGTTTGTGCAGGGCCCAGGAATTTTCCCAGAGCTTTGGTGGAAGGCGGCGTTTTCTGCAGCATCGATGGAGAGGCTGCCTCAGAGCCAGGGGCAGAGAGGAACTGTAGGGGAGTGGGCGCAGCTCCTGGAGGCCGGGAGTGTCTCCTGCAGACCCCAGGCCAGCTGCTCAGACTCCGCTGGCTCTGCTTCCTGCCCTTGGCTAATGGGGAGGGGTCCGCTTCTACCTGGGGAGAAGTGAGGTGATTCCACCCCTCCTGGGCAATGGGGACACTCCATCCTACACTCGGATCTGTTGGGGTTTCCTCTCCCAGGGCCGCTTGGGTCAGGACCAGCCCAGACTTGGCATCCGACTCACCAGTCAGGTCAAAGGACCTTTCCAATCCCCAGAGCAGGAGGATGAGTCATTCCTTCCTCCACGCAGGGACGAACCTACCAAATGTCTCCTAACCACTGAGTCAGTGCTCGGAAATGCCACATTTAGAGGCTCCCTGTGGGCTCAGAGCCAGTGATTCAGAAATTCTGATACGGAAATAGAATTTGCAGAAACGACATTTTCCAGCAGGCAGGGAGGAAAGGAAGGAGCCCACGCGACGGGATGAGGCCTCCACACAGACAGTGGGCCAGATCCTGCAGCCCTGCAACCAGACCCAACCCACAAACACAGGGTCTGCACGAGGACAGGGCCCCAGGTCTACACGGAGGGTCTGCACGGGGACAGGGCCCAGGTCTACACGGAAGGTCGGCCCAGGGATGGGGCCGGGCCGACAGGGAGGGTCTGTGTGGGGATGGGGCCTGGGCCTACACGGAGGGCCTTCACGGGGACTGGGCCTCGGTCTGCACAGTGGGTCTGCACGGGGACGGGGCCTCGGCCTACGGGGAGGGTCTGCACAGGGACAGGCCGTGGGTCTACAGGGAGGATCTGCATGGAGACAGGCCTTGGGTCATAGAGCCTGGTTTGAGCTGTGTTTGGGTGCACATATTTGGGGTGCCAGTTGACCCCCAACAGCCAAAGCCAGTTGGCCTGAAGCCAGGTCACAAGTCAGAGCCAGGCCCTGTCCTGGGCAGCCAGCTGGGGGGACATGGCACATCTGCAGCACACAGAGAGGTTTGTCAGGGACTTGGAGTGATGTCCTGACTTAGAGGTGGCCCTGCCACAATGCAAGGCCTGTGACAAATGTTACTGAACAGTGGACAGGCTCTCGACGGGCAGGTGACTGAAGTTGGATGCTGACGGTGGGTCCAGAGTTGGTTGCCTGGTGACTCGGGGACAGGCTGGAGAAATGCTGGGCCTCCTCAGGTCGTCCCCAAAGCACACATGACACCCACCGCCAGGGAGACACCCCTTCGATGAGGGCCTCGCAGACGCCCTCCTCACCCTCCCATCTCCCCATCAAGGCTGCCCCTGACGTCGTAGTCATGTAGAGTCCGGCTCTGTGAGCCCTTGAGACACACAGCATTGCACAGGGCTTGTAACCGTGGAACAACCGTATCCATGGCGCGGGAGAGCTCAGGGAGGTGGGCGGCACAGAGAGACCCTCACCTGACCTCCCAGCTCTCCCGTCATCACGGCCAGGATGGAGCACGGCTGTGCATCTACCACAGCGTGGGCGTTGTGTGAGTGTCAGGAAAGCCCATCCAGGCTGCCAGGGCCGGGGTGAGCGGAGCAGGCTGGCATGGCACCCTGTCCCGCAGACGGTTTCTGAACACCCCAGCTGTGACCGCCAGCACCCACCTGCCCGGCTCCCACACTTCCAGCTGGCGGCAGATGCTGCCCTCTTTGTCCTCTCACCATTGCGTGGCGGGGTGTGGCCACGGCTGGGCCAGCAGAGAGCACTTACCTCAAGTCCTGGGACTAACGGCAAGAGCAAAGTCCAGGGTCAGCGTCCAGTTGGACAGGCCGCAGTTGCCCTTCAGCGGTCGCACCTAGACCAGGAACAAATGCAGGTGATGACTGTGGTGGTTCTCTATGCCGTGTAACAAACAGCCCTCACCCAGCAGCTCAGAAGTGCAGAGGTTTGTCTGGTTCAGGAAGCCCAGCATTGCTTAGCCAGAGCGGTGACCCAGGTGTCAGCTGGGCCTGCTGTCCCCTCAAAGGCTTGGGCAGCAGCCGGCCTCCCCCATAGCGAGGCCGAGGGATGATGGGGAGGGCCTGCTGGGGCTCATCCTTCCTCTGTGACCTAGTCTTGGAAGTGACATCCAGCTCATTTGCTGCGTCTATTTTCTACTCGGGATGAAGAGGAGCTGCTGGATCCAGCCCTCGCCTGGAGCGAGGCCACAGGGCCATCCCAGAGGCCATCGGCCAGAGCATGAACATACCAAGAGAACCACCATTCCCTTCTGGCACCAGGGCACGCTCCTCATGACGCCGAGGGGCCTCACTCCCCCACTCAGGTGCTCAGTTCCTGTCCCAGTTGCCCAGTCACAGGCGAGTGCCCAGACCAAGTGGGGCTGGCCTTAGCCTTCTGCAGCAGACAGACAGATGTGCGGAGCCTGGACAGGAGGACAGGCCGACTAGAGTCGGGTGCAGCCAGCCAGGGTCTGAGCTCACGCCAGGCTTGGTGGGCGGTACCAACTGGGGTCCGTGTGGGGCAGACGGGGGACACCGAGGGTGCTGAGCGGAGACGGGAGGCCAAGGTCCCCGTGGTACCAGGAGCAAGACTGCAGACCCCAGGAAGGGAGCCCCGTGCCCGTGGGGTGTTGCGGCCATCACAGCACAGGGGCCTGTCGGGCTGAGGACTCAGCTCCCTTCCATGGAGGGAGGGCACCTCTGGCAGCCCCCTGCCCACCTGTACCTGTTGTGTCGCAGGGCTCTCCAGGGACCCAGAAACCACCAGCACCTGCGCAAGCAGAGTCTGCAAGATGCCAGGAACATCTCATTAATGCAAGGGTAGTGGTACCCCCGGCTCTCCCGAGGGTTGGACCCCGGCAGACCATCCGGAACCCAGGCCAAACCCGCTGCCTAGTGCGTTCCCAAGTCTCTGTCTCTCTCCCTCCCTGTCTCTGTCTCTGTCTCTCTGTCTGTCTCTGTCTCTCTCTGTCTGTCTGCCTCAGGTGACACATAATCAAACGTGACCTCTTCGGCACAGCCTGAGGGTTGGGAATGGTGGGCAATTCTCAGAGAAGAGGGTATGTTGGGTGGACCCATGGCGTCTGCCTCTCAGACGGTCAGTTCCTGCGTGCGTCGAGTGGGCTGACAGACTCGGGGTCCACCTGAGGCTGATGGGACAAGGGGCAGGAGGAGTGGCCAGGGCCAGGCTGGGTGGTCCTGGGGGACAGGTCAGCCCCTGATGGTGCTGAGCACCCTGTGCTGAGGCGAGGAGCATTGCTGCACCCCCTACACACGGGGTCCTCCTATGTCTTGGTCTTAGCATTTTCATGCACGATTTCCTTCAATCCTTTCCAAAGACCCAACTGCTGGGTTCTATTTCTCCCATTTGTCATCTGAGTAAACTGAGGCTCAGAGAGGTTAGGTGACATGCCCAAGGTCACACAGCTATTAAATGGCAGAGCAGAACTCAGACCCCTCATGCATCCCCACAGCCTCCTTGGGCCAGCCAGGAGCTGGGACAGGACACCTGTGCCCCCAGCACCAGGCCATCATCCAGGGTTTCTCCCTTGTGGGAGGCAGGTGGCGCTGCTCAATCAGGGCATCCTCGAGCTTCGCTGACCCTGTGCTGGCCCATGAGAAGCGGCTCAGGCCCCCGACTGGTGCAACGGGGAGCCCCCACTGAGCCCCAGGCTGTCCTGGGAAGGACCTGCCCCTCCTTTCCTGGAGCCATGAGCCCAGATCGGTCCCTCACAGTGGGTCCGCAGCACAATGGGGGCATTCGACCTTCAGTTGCAGAGAGCAAAGAGGTCTTGCTGCCCAGATGGAGTACCAGAGATCCTTAAGTGTGGATGCACGACTCCCTAGGCAGCGAAGAGTCGCTCTAGCCGCTCTCCTCCCAGAGTAGCTTCACTCAGAACGCCTCTTTCCAAAAATATATTACTGGAAAAATAAATAGAAAGTACTATAAACGTGGATCCCTCACATCTCATCTCTCTTTCTCTTCCATGCACACACGTGTGCGCACACATGTAAACACATGCACACACACGCACATTTACACAGACACACATACATGCACACAGGTACACACAGACACGTACATGCACATACACACATGCACATACACACATGTCTATGCACACGGGTGCACACACACAGCTTTCCCTACAAAGAAAAGCATTTCTGCCTATAAATGGCCCCTGCCTGCACTCACTTGCACTCTTATTTCTCACTTGGGTATTTCTACGCAGCTCTGGCCCTACTCTTATGTGGCTGTTGGCTGCCGCTGGCTGGGCCGGCGGGGAGCAGCCTGGATGCCTCTGTGGCCCCTAGGCACCTCTGCGGCCACAGCTGCCTCAGCCCCCGTCTTGGTGGAGCCACACTTCGCTCTGCGAGGAGGCCCCTCCGTGAGCCGCTGGGCCTGTGGCTTCAGACAATCTTAGGGCCAGTGAGAGCAACTTGGACAACAGGGGCCCTGCCAAGACCTGTGCAGTCTGGGGGCGGCCACTGGCCCTGGGCTCGGAGCTCTCCAGAAAACGCGTGCTGTGGGCGTGAAGAACACCGGCTCTCTAAGGCAAGTGTGAAAACAGCATAAGAGATTGCCCTGATAGTGTCTGATATTCATTACCTGTGGAAGTGGCAGTAGTTTGGATGCATTGAGTCAGGAAAATATATTACAATTAATTTAGCCTGTTTCTTTTGTTTGTTTGTTCTTTAACGTGGCTACTAGGAAATCTAAAATTACATCCGTGCCTCGAATCGCATGTCTACTGCACAGTGCAGGTCTAGACTCTGGGGAAGTGAACTGCTCCTCCCCACGCAGGGCCTGGGATTCTCCACAGCAGGGTGGCGTGGGCGGGAGGACCTGCCTGCAGGCCAGTTCAGTGCAGGTGTGCAGGAGGCGGCCGGGGAGGAGGCAGCCCGACCATCTCTCTGCCCCACTGCCTGTCCCCTAGAAATCGGCGGTGGGCAACCATCTGCCGCCCTTAACGTTTTCCATGGGGGAGGTAGGGGCCCTGCCCAGGTCAGCGCATCCCTGATTCTCTGACTGGAATCACAGAATCGATTGTTCCCCAAGATGCTGGAGCCAGGCCAGCGGGCCCCACCCCCTTTATGCAGAAACACAGGCCCGAGAGCAGCACCCGATGGGGGGCACCGCTGCTGCTCTCTCTGCCCGGCCCACTGTGCCTCCTCCCTCACCAGGGGCGAGCGGAGCTGGCAGGCACAGGTGTGTCACTGAGGACGCTGCCTCCAGCAGCAAACAGCCTCCTGGCCAGATGCAGAAGAGGGGGCGCTGCATCGCGCTGGCGAGTCACCCATGAGTCACGCCTCCCACGGCCCACGTTTCAGGGAAAAGGGCTGCTGTGCGAGGAAGCTGGAAGCAGCCCCGGCCTCCCTGTCTCCTGCCTCAGGAGAGCTGCACACACGGTCTCCTTCCTGTGTGCTGTGTCCTCGTGCACCGAGCGGGGCAGCATCGCTCTGAGCTCCCGGAGTCACACGTGACATCTGAGTTTTCATTTGCTGGTTCCTGCTGCGGGGCCAGGGGCTGAGGCCACCTGCATCTGTGTCCTCACTGCTTCTGCGACGTCTCCGCTCGCCATGCAACGCTGTGTAGACAATGTGCTGCTTTTACTCTTTTGGAAATGAGTCCTGAATCATTTCAAGTTTGTGACGAATTGTTGGACTTAAGAATTTGGTGTTTTCTTCCCCCAGACCTGATGCACGTGTCTGAAGGGAGGAGAACAACTCGATTATAACAGTGCACCAGGGTGATGTTATGTTTTAGTATTTCACTGCTGATCTCTCTTCTCCTCATTCTACATCATTTACTCAGCTGAGTAGCTTTAATGAGCACCAGGAGGATAACTGGCACAACAGTAGAGGAATTCAGAGCCCGATGAAGGAAAAGGTTCTGCTGGGCTCGGAAGCGACTGTGCTCAGGTGGCCGACCTCCAGGACCGCGCCTGAGCTTCTGAGCACACGGAGCCCCTGGCGAAGCTGAAGGGAGTGTGCACGGCCTCATCCTGATGCAGTGTTTCCCATCGGCTCTGCTTTCTTCCAATTATAGAAATCTGGAGCCCGCCTCCCAGCTCCACAGGAAGCCTGCTGCAGACGGACAAGCATCTGCTTCTATCCGTGCAGCACCGTCCCGGCTGGTGTTTCTGCTGTCAAAGTGGTTGGTCAGAGCCCATCTGAAGAGGGTTTCAGGAAGGCTCTTGAGAGCACAACTCCTAACTGCATTCATAGCTCTGACCCCAGCCCCACCCCAGAAACAGCATATTTTGTATTGAGAGGAAGGATGTGTTGTCACTTCTATGCCCCTGCCGTCCCTCCTTCCCCACATGAGCATCGCTTCTGAGGGAGAGGGGCCCAGGTCTCTGAGAGACGCCTCCGAGAAGAAAGCCATCGTGTGCTGTCAGGATGGGCTCAGTTACGCTATGTAACAAATACCCCCAAACCCAATAGCTTAACAAACATGTTTCGCTCCTGCTCGCTTACGTGAGGTCACATGTGAGGGGCCTGCTCGGCTCTCCAGGGCAGCCGGCTTCACATGTCCTCATTCCAGGCGCCTGATCTCCTGGAAGCTGCACGTCCACGGGCCGACAAAGAAAGACCATGGAGGATCAAGAACGGGCTGGTAAACTCCTCCCTCAGGTGACACATGTCACCGCCTTACTTTTGTTGGCCTTACCACCTTCAAGGAGGCAGGAGAGTGGGGTCATCCCGTGAGCCTGAGCAAGTCTAAGAACTGAAGCAGAAAAAGAGGTGAAACAGACGGACTGGGAGGTTTTCACCACAAGGGAACGTGCTCTGACGCTAGAATGCAAAACATCAAAATCGGCTTTGCGTGGTTAGGGGGACACAGTGTGGTGATATTTATGGCAAACACAAATATTATACCACGAAGCGGATGATGAAGTAAGAAGAGACCCCAGGGCCGCGTCTAGATTTAATGCCCCGGCTTCCTTCAGGGTGGAGACCCAGACGGAGCCCGCAACGGCAGCTTCAGGGAGAGAGCTCGCAGCTCCAGGGCCTTGTAGCATCTCGTCAGTGAAACAGAGCAGACGGAGTGAGGGTTTGGGGAAAGTGCGCTCAGTGCCTCCTGCTGCATGCGGCGGAGTGAACACTGGGCACCAGGCAGGACGGAGCTGACAGCCCACAGAGGGCGGCATTTAGGAGCTTTCAATCCAAAGAGCCATTTAGAATTCTTCAACGTAAAAACTCAATTCTTCCTACTGGATAACATTTCTCAGACTCTTCCTTTATAACACAAAACAGAATGAAATTAATTTTGCTTTTTATAGGCAAAAAGTTGTGCACAGTGCCAAGGACCCCAGAGAGTAAAGGGCGCTCAGTGAGATGCAGGTCTCTCTCCACCCCTGTTCTCCAGCCCCCTCCCCAAAGGCAACCTCCAGCATCCGTGTCTGCTGAACCCCTGCTTGCTGGTTGTTAGGAGGGTCCCTCTCAGGTACTGGTGTGCACAGCCAAGGAGAGGCTTTCCTTTCTCCCACTGAGCTCATCAGGGACTCTTGCCCTGGGGCAGGATGTGCTAATGTTCACACCACACCCGCACATCGCCTGGGCTTTGTCCAGCTTCTATCTCCCCGGGGCAACTGGACCAGGAGCAGGACCAGGATGAGGGGCAGTTCCCCGTTCCCCCTAGGGCCTCCACACCCAGGGACACAGGGCTCCATCTCCCCGGGTGACTGACCAGCTGCTGGCCTGCTGGGTCGCGACCCCCGGCGTGTGTGGCTCTCCCCTGTGTGTGTGTCCACAGGGGAGATAAACCCACGGAGACCCCAGGACCTGGCTGCTTCCCATTGGCCTTCCTCTCATCACACTCTTCTCGGGGCCTTCACGTCATCCTCCGGACGCCGATGACCGCTCCAGGCCTCCTCAGATCCTCCGCCCCTCACCGCCAGCCCTGCTCCACTGCCCACACCTCAGGTGGCACCGCCGTCTCCCTGGAGGGCCAGTCCCCACAGACGCCTCTTTCTTTTGCTCCATTCACATCAAATCCACTTGTTTCCCTGGGCTGTTTTCATGACTTCCAACCTTTTCTTTAACCCTTCACTTTGCAATCTATCCATCTTGCAACTTGCAATGAACTTCCTAAATGTAAAGCTAACAACATCACTACTACGCTCAAAACCTTCCATGGCTGCCATTACCCACAGGATAGGGTCCAAACCCCTCGGCGTGGCTGAGTCCTCCCTCATTTGGCCTCTCTCGTCAGACCCACCGTCACCACCCCCCATCAGCTGAGCTCTGTAATGCACTCACATCTCTGCATGTGACGTTGCTCCATTCCCCCTGGAATGATTTCCCCCCTCCAGTGGCCAATTCCACACATTCTTCAAGGCCCAACTTAACATTGCATGCTTCATCTTCCTTGATTCTGCAGAATAATTTCTCCTTCCTTTCATTCCACAGCATCTGCACATTCCTCTGTTATCACGTGTTGAATATCCATGAATTGTGCCTTCCCTAATTCGTTATGTTGAAGCCCTCACTCCCAAGGTGACTGTATCTGTAGATGGGCCTCTCAGGAGATGATTATGTTTAAATGAGATCATAAGAGGCGGGGCCCTAATTCAATACGGCAGGTGTCCTTATAGGATGAGGAAGAGACACTAGAGCTCTCTCGCTGTCTCTGCACACACAAGAAAGGCTGTGTAAGGATAGAGCAAGAAGGCACCGTCTCCAATCCAGGAAGAGAGATCTCACCAGAACCCAACACTGCCAGCACCCTGATCCTGGACTTCCAGCCTCCAGAACTGTGAGAAATAAATGTTTGTTTAAGCCCCAGCCTGAGGTATTTTTACCGTGGCTCAAGGTGGCTAAGACATGTATCTACGGCCTCCTCTCACCGGGGTTTGTTCAGTGTCCACCCCCAGTCTGTGGGGCTCTGCAGGAGAGGAACGGTGTCCTGTTCATTTTCAGATCTCTGGTGGACAGTGCAGAATCTAGAGGAAAATAGATGCGCAAAAAGTATTTTCTGAAGAATGCACAGATGCTCGATTCTGACTCGGAAGGGACAGTCCTGCAGCCAGTGTCTATAGAATCATCACCATTTTCTGGTAAAGTTGATTAGTCCTTTGAAAACTGAAAATGAAACTCTGGTGGTGGCTTCTGCCGATGCTTTTTAAATTCCAGGTAATGAATTATTCCCACCTCTAGAATCTTCTACCTCCTAACAGGAAATTCACACTGTCTTTGATCGGCCAATATGCTACTAAATTAAAGCTTTAGGAAACTACGTTGAGATGGCAGCCCTGAGCACCCACGCACCTTTCCCAGTGCTGCTGTTCCTGCTAAGCCCCCGCTGCACCAGGAGAAATACGCACAGGGATGCAGCAGACAGCATCTGTTTTTGCTGCTGTTGCTGAGATGGATTGTGACCAGGGTCCGCCCTCTCACACCAGTGGTGACGGTCTCTTACGCAGTCACACGTTGGGCTGCTGCGGTGGCCCAGCCAGTGGAGGAGGGTCCCAGGCCCTCAATGCATGAGGCCAACCCGCGGGAAGGGTCTAGATGAGACCTTGGCACCATCCTCTCCCCAACAGGAGAGACTCTGTTCTTTGGTCCTTCTCGTCCTTCCAGATGTGGTGGGCACACGGACAGGTGCACAGCAAACGCAGCTAGAACGTGTGCCCACCCACGGGCCAGCCTGGGAGGCGGTGGGAGTCAGCTTCCGAGACTCCCTGCCGCCCTCCTGTGTCCCCGTCTGCACCCGCTTTATTCACCGACCCTCATCCCACAGCCACATTCCACCTGGGCCGCGAGCTCCTGGTGTCCAGATCTTTCCCTCCTTTCTCCCCACGTAAAACGTACCTGGGGCCCCGCTGTCCTGTTCTCACTAAGCCTGATCCAGTCCCCATAACAACAGCTCCACCAGCCTCCCCTGACCCTACGCATTTGAAATTTGTGGGTGGTCTTTGAAATCGTAACCAATGGAGCATGAAATGGGACCGCAGAGAGCAGTGGGTGGCCTGGGCCTCGGCCTGGCCCGGTGGCCTGGCCCAGTGGGTGGACCATGGTGTGTGCTCCTCAAAACACACATGCCAACCTCGGGGCAGCAGGCTCCAGGGAAGGAGGGAAGGTGGGCAAGGAAGGAGGTGGCTCTGCTAATGGGGCTGGTGTGTCCTTCTGCTTTGGGGCTGTCTCTGAGCACCCATGGCCTGTCCTGGCCCTTCCCGAGGCCCCATGTATTCCCACGTGTGGCTCCATCTACCTCCCCGTGCTGCCGGCCCAGAACTGGCACACAGTTTCCTTGTTCCTATTGTGCTGGAGACATGAGGACCCCAGAGACTGAGCCACAGGGCCCGGGGAGGAAGACCCTAACTATGCTTTGAAGGGGACAACGGGACAAGGAAGCCTGCCAAAGACTGCGGCTGGTCTAACCCTTACTGGTTATCAGGAAAGAGGCTTCCATTTTAGGAGAGGAAAATGTAGGAGGAAAGGTGTAGACAAAAACATGTTGCCAACATCTCCAGGAAAGCTCTAGTGTGTGGCGAGCTGAGGAGACAGGATGAGCCCTCCCGGATGCCCCTGTGATCCACACCCAGGTCCAGTGAGCCCACAGCTCCCTCCTCTGGGACCCCCTGGGGACCCAGGGGGCCTGACCCAGTCTTGGTTAGAAACCACACACATCCCAGAAGTTGGCCTCGACAGAAGACAGCTGCCCGGCCAGCCCACGGCACAGAAGCGCCGCGGCGTCTGCAGAGCGGGCCTTGTACGATTTCGCCTCCACAGAACAGAGGCTGCAGCCCTCGGAGTCGTTCCACCGCCCTCTGGTGACAGAACTGGGGCACAGACTCAGGGCCAACACTGTCCCATCCATGGAGCGAGGACTGGCCAGGTGTGTCTGGGTCCAGCAGGTGCTGATGTCACCGAGAGGTAAGCAGCTGGGCAGGGCCCTGGGAGGAGCAGTGTGGGGGCCGTCCATTACCAGACCAGCACAGGAGAAAGCACGGATTAGTCCGTTTGCTGGGGGTTCATCCCCTTCAGCTTGAGTCTGAAGTCGTGGACTGGTCAGGACCACCGTGCTGGTGAAACCATTGTGGGGGTGGTGAGTCTCATTGGCCCTCCTCTTATGGAACTTTGCAGCCATCTCATGCTCCCCTCCTCTTCGCAGACAGAAAACAGGGCTGCCCGCCCGCCCACCCTGGTGTTGCGCTCTCTGCACCTCTCTCCCCAGCAGACTGCTCAGTCCTCAGGAAGAGATTATTGCAACCCTGCCTCCACACCTCCTTCCAGCAGCTGCAGACCTAACAGCTGAAGGGACTCAACTCAAAGGCCCAAGGAGCAGTTAGAACCACTAGCTTTGAAAAATCCAGATAATCTCAGATATCTGGTATCTGTCCAGATAATTTGTCAGTGTGTGTGTACCTTAAAAGTCACTTATAGGACTGAATCATGAAGAAATAGAAAATCTGAACAAACCAATTACTAGCAAGGAGATTGAATCAGTAATCAAAAATCTCCCAACACACAAAAGTCCAGGCTTCATTGGTGAATTCCACCAAACATTTAAAGAACTAACACCAATCCTTAAACTCTTCCAAAAAATAGAAAAGGAGGGAACACTTTCAAGTTCATTTTATGAGGCCCACATTGCCCTGATACCAAAACCAGACAAGGACACCTCAAGAAAAGAAAACTACAAGCCAATATCCCTGATGAACACAGATGCAAAAATCCTCAACAAAATATAAGCAAACTGAGTTCAACAATACATTAAAAGGATCGAACACCACGGCCAAGTGGGATTTATTCCAGGGATGCAGGGAGGGTTCAGCATCTGCAAACCAATCATGTGATGCACCACATGAACAAAATGAAGGATAAAGATCATATGACCATCTCAATAGATACAGAAAAAGAATTGACAAAATTCAACATCCATTTATGATAAAAAATCTAAACGAAGTGGGTATGGAGGGAACGTACCTCAACACAATAAAGGCCGTATATGACAATGCCACAGCTGATGTCATACTCAATGGTGAAAAACCGAAAGCTATTTCTCTTAGGTCAGAAACAAGACAACGATGCCCACTCTCACCACTTCTATTCAACGTAGTACTGGAAGTTCTAGCCAGAGCAATTAGGCAAGAAAAAGAAATAAAAGTCATCCAAATTGGAAAGAAAAAAGTAAAACTGTCACGATTTGCAGATGACATGCTACTATATATAGAAAATCCTAAAGACTATACCAAAAAACTGTTCGAATAAACGAGTTCAGTAAAGTTGCAGGATACAAAATCAATACACGAAAATCAGTAGTGTTTCTGTACACTAATATGAACTATCAAAAAGAGAAATTAAGAAAACAATTCTATGGGCCAGCCCTGTGCTGTAGCGGTTAAGTGCTTGTGCTCTGCTGCTGGCAGCCCAGGTTCGGATCCCGGGCGTGCACCAATGCACCGCTTGTCAGGCCATGCTGTGGTGGTGTCCCACATAAAGTGGAGGAAGATGGGCACAGATGTTAGCCCAGGGCCAGTCTTCCTCAGCAAAAAGAGGAGGATTGGCATGGATGTCAGCTCAGGGATGATCTTCCTCAAAAAAAAAAAAAGAAAGAAAGAAAACAACTCTATCTACAATTGCATCACAAAGAATAAAATACCTAGGAATAAATTTAACCAAGGAGGTACAAGACCTGTACACTGAAAACTACAAGACACTGATGAAAGAAATTGAAGAAGACACAAATGTAAAGATATTCTATGATCATGGACTGGAAGAATTAATATTGTCAAAATGTCCATCCTACCCAAAGCAATCTACCTATTCAATGCAACCCCTTTCAAAATTTCAATGGCATTTTGCACTGAAATAGAACAACCAATCCTAAAATTTGTATGGAACCACAAAAGACGCCGAATAGCCAAAGCATTGAGAAAGAAGGACAAAGCTGGAGGCATCATGCTCTCTGATTTCGAACTATAGTACAAAGCTACAGTAATAAAACAGCATGGTATTGGCATAAGAACAGACACATAGGCCAATGGAACAGAACAGAGAGCCCAGAAATAAACCCACCCATATATGTTCAATTAATTTATAACAGAGGAACAAAGAATATAAAATGGGGAAAGGACAGTCTCTTCATAAATGGTGTTGGGACAACTGGACAGCCACATGCAAAAATATGAAACTGGACCAATATCTTACAGCATACACAAAAATTAACTCAAAATGGATTGAAGACTTGAATATAAGACCTGAAACCATAAAACTCCTAAAAGCATAGGTGGTACACTCCTTGACATTGATCTTGGCAATGATTTTTGAATCTGACACCAAAAGCAAAAATAAACAAGTGGGACTATATCTAACTAAAAGCCTTCTGCACAGCAAAGGTCACCATCAATAAAATGAAAAGGCAACCTACCAAATGGGAGAAATTATTTGCAAACCATACCTCTGAGAAGGGGATAATATCCAAAATATATAAAGAACTCATATAAATCAATAGCAAAAAGCCAAACAATCCAGTTAAAAATTGGGCAGAGGATCTAAATAGACATTTTTCTAAACAAGATATACAAATAGCCAACAGGTACATGAAAAGGTGCTCAACGTCACTAATCATCAGGGAAATGCAAATCAAAACCACAATGAGATACCACCTCACACCTGTTAGAATGGCTATTATCAAAAAGACAAGAAATGAGTATTGGTGAGGATGTGGAGAAAAGGGAACCCTTGTGCACTGTTGGTGGGAATGTAAAGTGCTGCAGCCACTATGGAAAACAGTATGGAGGTCCCTCAAAAAATTAAAAAAGAACTACCACATGATCCAGCAATCCCAGTTCTGGATATTTATCCAAAGAAAACAAAAACACTAACTCAAAAAGAATCTGCGCTCCCATGTTCATTGCAGCATTATTACAACAGCCAAGATGTGGAAATAACCTAACTGTCCATCAATGGATGAATGGATAAAGAAAATGTGGTATATGTGTGTGTGTGTGTGTGTGTGTATATATACACACATATATACACACACACAATGGAATAGTATTCAGTCATAAAACAGAATGAAATCTTGCCATTTGCCATAACATGGATGGACCTTGAGAGTGTTATGCTAAATGATATGTCAGACAAATACCATATGATAAGAAGGACAAATACCATATGATCTCACTTATATGTGGAATCTAAAAAATAAGAAAAACAAACCTAAACTCATAGATTCATAGATACAGAGAACAGATTTGTAGTTGCCAGAGGCAGGGAGTGAGGAGTGGGTGAAATGCATGAAGGAGGTCAAAATAAAATAAGTCAGTCATGGGGATCTAATGTACAGCATGGTGACTGTAGTTAACAACACTGTATTGTATATTTGAAAGCTGCTAAGAGAGTAAATACTAAATGTTTTCATCACACAAAAAATTTGTACCTATATGGGGTGATGAATGTTAACTAGACTTACTGTGGTGATCATTACACAATATATACATATATCAAATCATTAGGTTGTACACCTGAAACTAATACAATGTTAGGTGTCAATTATATCTCAATAATCAAGAATCATTTAGTTCTACCTCCTGGGTCATTGCAGCGAGGAGAATCAGCAAAGAGCTCTGGAGACCAGAGTCCGGATGCTTCTCCCACCCCTGAGCTCCACCGGCTCTCCGCCACAGCACTCTGGTCCCCTTCTTCCACACGGCAATCTCAAACACCATACCAGCTCACTTCACTTTCGTCTCTTTAATTTCCCCTTTTCTAGGCTGCTCGCCTGGGCCCTCTGCCCACTTCTGGAGAGACATGATTTTGGGGGCCTGGGCTGGATCTCCTCCAGCTGCCCACACCCCTAGAGCTACCAGGATCACACCACCCGGCCTGTCCCCGTCCCTGAGGCCAGCTCGCCGTAGGGGGAGTGCTCCCTAGCTGTCCTGGCCACCAGGGTGTGATCTGAGAAGTCCTTCAGAGACGGCTCCTTACCTGCCGGCAGCAGTGTCTGCGTCATCTGTTACAAGACACGGCTCTGGTGGGCGTTGGGAGCCAGCATTCCTGGGGGTCTCGCAAGATGTGCACTTCGTGCCTAGGCTCAGGAATTGTTCCTGAGAAAGATGACTGCTTGCCCTTGGGACTGTCAGTGGAGTGGTGTTTGTCCTCTTGACCTTCCAGTGCGTTGCTGGCAGGCACAGGTTGCTGGGCCCACCCCTCGGTCCTACCCAGCAGGTCCATGAGGGCCTGAGAACCTGCATTTCTACAAGTTCCAGGGGAGCTGGCCTGGAGACCCCACCTTGAGAGGGACTGGACGCCAATGTGTGAGTGTTCATGGTGGGAAGGGAAGGATGAGGGTGTGAGAGGCGGGCAGTCCGTTTCCTCCAGCACTCCGAGCTCACCTAGGCAACAGAGGCACAGACCCGAGAGGGCGCAGAGGCAGCCTTGCTGTGGAGCTTCTGGAGGCCCCACCTGGACTGACTAGACCAGACTCCCCACGTGGCGCCCAGGCTTTGACGTCGTCCCAGGTGGTTCTGAGAGCACCGAGCTACTTGGAATTAGGCGAGGATGCTAAGGAAGGCGTTGGAATTCTGTGTGTGCAGGTGGACACAGGTGTACAGGTGTGCATGTGCACATATGTGTGTGTGTGCAGGCACTGTAGCCGTCTTAGATTTGTTTGGGTCACACCTACCGATGACAATACCATGCTAAACAACAATTAACCTGAACTCCCTTTAACCAATTAACTCCAATTAACCTGACTTTACTGCAGCCGTGGTTCTAGACCGCAGGACTCCGGGCGCCAACAAGCGCTCCAGGGAATTCCAACTCTAACGAGGCTGACAGTGCAGAGCACGAGCGGAAACCCGAACACACAGCTCGGCGCTCTGCAAGCTTGTTTAGAAAGTGGAAACACTTGTGGTCCTCAGGCTGGGTCAGGAGGGCGGCCCGGCTGGGGAGGGGTGGAAACTGGGGGCGGGCGGCCCCTCGGAAGGTGGGTGTGGCTGCAGCAGCATCGGGGTGTGGTCCACCCACTGTTGTAATATGTATGAAAAAATAAAAGTATGTGTTAAATATTTAAAAATTAATTTAAAACCTCTCTGGTGTTTCTTTTCATGTTTATGCTGAAGGGAGCTGCCCCAAAGGCCCAAACTCCGGTCGCCCTGTCAAGTGAAGTGAGATTGTTGTGTGACGGCAGCTACGTTCTTGTGGATTTCTGGAGGATCGAACACTCCAGAAAAACACACAGTTGGGGTGAGATGGGGCCGGAAACCAGAGGGGAAATGGTGTGACAGATGATCAGAAGTTGGGCCAAAATCGTGGTTTTCTATCTGGTGTTTCTCCTTGGCCCCCCGACTTTCTACAGTTTCATTCCCGTAAGTAGATGAATCTGAGGGAAAAACCCATGCAAGCCACACTTTTCAGACTTTAAACCATGTTTTTGAATATTTTTAATACTCGAGGCTGAGGGGGAGGCTCCTGAGGGAGAGGACATGCCACGGGCCCCAGGGCCGGAACGCCGACTGGGCTGCTCACCGCAGGGCCTTGTCAGCGGCTGTCTGTATGGACAATTTAATACATCAGTCCCCAGAGAGCTTTCCCATTTTCCAAGGGGCTTATTTGATCCTGAAAATGGGCAGGGGTAGCTGCTTATGTTCAGTTTAAAGACAAATTCACACAGGCTGTCGAGATCAGACTTGTCCTGAGTGTTAATCAGCATGGGCCACAGTAAGCAGTGGGGCTGGAGTTTGAAGCAGCAATGATGGTCAAAGCAAAATAAGTTCAATATACAAGAGCCAGTTGGTTGTATTTCCATATGCTGGCAATGAACAATAAGAAACTGGAAAAAATGTCATTACAATAGCAACAAAATATGAAATATTTAGGGATAAATTTAAGAAAAGATGCACAAGACCTGTGCATTAAAGCTACAAAACGTCACTGAGAGGAATGAAGACCGCAGTAAAGGTCGGGAGACTCAGTACCATTGAGATGTCCATCCTCCCCAGACAGACCTCCAGATCCAATGCAATCCCAATCAAAATCCCAGCAAGGTTCTTTGTAGAAATGGACAGGCTGGCTCTAGAATTTACATGGAAATACAAAGGACCTGAATAGCCAAAATCACCTTGGAAATGAAGAACAAAGCTGAGGGCTAACACTAGCTGATTTCAAGATGATTATAAAGCTGCAGTCAACAAGAGGGTGGTATTGGCAAAAGGATAGAAATACAGACCAGCAGAACACAACAGGGTCAAGGAACAGATCCACACACACACACGATCAATGGACTTTCAACAAAGGCGCTAAAGTAACCCAGTGGGGAAGAGGTATTTTTAACAAATGGTGCTGGATCCACGGGAGCGCCAGTGTGTCCACCTCACGCCAGTGTTTACCTCATGCCAGTGTTCACCTCACGCCATATGCAAAAGTTAACTCACAATGGATCATAGACCTAAGTGTAAATGCTACAACCATCAAATTTCCAGGAAAAAACATGGGAGGAAACCTTAGTGATCTTGTGTTTGACAAAGCTTTCTGCATCAGAATTAAGAACTTCTGCTCTTGGAAAGACACAGGTATGAAAAGGCAAGTGACACGCTGAGAAATATTTGCAACACGTATATCCGACAGAGGACCGGTATCTGGAACGTAGAAAGAGCTCTTGGAGTTGACAGAAAATGGGTTATTGTTCAGGCTATGTGGGCCTGCGTTTTTAAGTGACCCGCTTCGACCCTTGAACACTAGGAGGATCAGGTTCTAGATGGGGCCTCAATCTGGCTTCCAGCTGTGAGCCCACAAGCCCTTGGGGCAAAGCCAAGACAACACCTAACATGGAATGGTGGAATTGCGGAGCCTCTGAAGGGCCTTCGAGAAAGGGAGCACAGAGCTGGCTGACGATAGCAAGACCCTGCAGGAAATATAGCACTGCCGCTCTGGAGGCTGGCCGGCACTTCCTTGCCTTTTAAACAAGCACAAGAAGCAACATGCGACCTCCTCCTGGGCCCGGGGACAACGGAAAAGCTGGCAAGAGCTTTAGGTGGGGGCGGGTGCCCCAGCGTGGGCCAGCAGCTTTCAGTTGCAAAGTCAAGTGTGGACCCTTAGACATGAAGGCCATAGGGACCCTGACCCAGCTGGGTGCACAGCCGAGAGACCCTGCCACTACGTCCAAGAACACTAGACCCTGATCATCCCCGCCAGTAGGGGCAGCATCAGCTGCTCAAACCGAAACGTTCAAGCAAAGCCCCTCACGGTGGCAAAATCCAGTCTCTCCGAGCTCTTCCTGGCTCACTTTCATGGAGCAAGCAAATCAAGTTGTCGTTCCCAAAGCCAGAGGTGGGGAATGCCGACATGGGGACAGCGCAGCTCTCCCCAGTAGCCCAGGAACCCTGGGGCAAGGAATTCAAGCCTGAGTGGGTCCTGGCCACTTGGGCCCTCAAGAGCGTGGGCCTCGAGGGGCAGGGCTCCCTACTCTTAGAGGAAACCCTGGAGACAATCTCACACAGAAGTAAAACCTGGGCCAGCAGCCATGTGGCATCCTCCGGCCCCTTGGCCTGCACTGCCTGATGGACCACCGGCTGCACAAGGCCCTTGGGCGTTCAAAATTACTCCCAACTGAGAGATGCTGTGAGTGCAAAACACACAGCAGACTTCAAAGACCACGTGAAGAAAGCAAAGAATGTGAACTGCCTCGTTAATAATGTTTTTACTGATTATATGTAGAAATGGTCATATTCTGGATATACTGAGTTAAATAAAATATTTCAGAATTAATTTCACCTGTTTCTCTTCATGCTTTTACTTGGCTACCAGGACGTTCAAAACGACACATGGGCTCGCGCTGCATTTCCCTGGGCAGCACTGAGCCAGACCCTCTGGGTTTATTGAAAAAGGGCCTTGAGTGCTTGGCCAGCCGTGGGAGCTGGCCAAGGCTGGGGCAGGTGGGCCCAAGATGGAGGGAGAAGGGTCAGGTCTCCCTTCTGTCCCCTCTTCACACACACAGCATGGGGAAGGGCCAGTGCCCCTGTGCCAGGCCCTGGTGAGGTTCTGGGGACAAGCTTTCCCTGTGAGCTACGGCAGCCAGCCCTGCCCTGCCAGACGTTTCCAGGTCCTGGTGGCAGTTTGTGTGTTCCCGTCCCAAGGAGCGGGCACAGAGAAGACATTGTGGACCACCAGGTCCCACTCAGTTTGTCAACTCTGCTCGAGTGGTCACAGGAAACGACCCACAACTCTGCTCTCAGGGCCCACAGTCGGCTCTGCTGAGAAGATCTGGAAACGTGTCCTTTCTGCCAAACCACGGAATGTAAAGCCGGGCCGGGGCAAGGCCTATTTTGTCTCAGGAAATCAAGACTGATGCCCACGGGTCCCGGGAAAGGCATCAGAGGGAGAAGGGGGTCAGTGTGTGGTCCCTTCTCTTCTTGGGAAGGACTCGCCCAACTTAGCCCCCCTCCATCCCTCTGCCTCCTGGCTCCCCTTCAGGCGAGTGCCTTCTGGAGCAAAAGGCCCCACCTCACCCACCACACCACTAACCAGCTCTGCAGCCCGACCCTCCTGGATGGCTGTGTCTTGGCATTAGCGGAGACGGGCGGCTGGAGTGGGTCCTGAATGAGGCAACAGCTCCTTTCCCTTTAGGGCGTTGCTCCAACAGGCCTGAGCTCCGGCGCACGGAGAGGTCTTGAATACCCGATGCCTAGGACAGTGAATTTGGCCCTCGTGCGTTGTCCAAGAGCGCTCCCCAAGGCTTGCGGCAGCCGGGTGGCGGGGGGGTCCTCTCTTCTCTTTCCCCTCAGGATGCTCGTTTTGAACAAAATCCTCAAAGATTCTGCCCTGGAAGATTCACCAGCGCTTTACTGACTTGACTGTGAGGATCAGGGATGGCTCCCCGTGGAGGCGCACCTACCAGCCTGATTACCCGGGACTGAACAAGGCCACTCCTGTCTACATCGGTGTGCCTCAAAACCCCCGTGCTGTAGTGAGGTCCGCCGGCCGTCTGCAGTTCAGGAAGAAAAAGCAAAAAATTTCAACAAATTTGAAATGTAAAAATTGTGATTTTCACAGAAATATTGATGAGTTCTTAAAGCATTTTACCGTCTAAAATATTGTGCATGAACTATAATAACTGCATTGGTCGTTTCCTGTGACTGAGCCTGGCTAGTAGATTTTGACATCAATGATGTGTAATTATTTTACACTCACATTTGAAGTTTTAACTGTTACCATTTGGTTGCAGTATATCCCTAATCCTCCAAAATGGGTCAGTGGCACAAAACATAAATGTAACATAAATGTTATTAGGTGAACTATATAAATTTGATGATATTTGACCATTTCTGATCTCCCAAAATGGTAATTTCAGATGGTTTAACCAAATACAACTCAAAATAACCTACATATAGAAAGTGACCAGGACTTGAGATGTGGGTCTGTATGAGCTGGACGAAGAAAGCTGTGGCTGTAATTATTCTGCATGTGCAGCTGACGGTGGTAACAATGACAACAGCGAGGCTGAACACCTGGGGCTAGACTTTCTTAGCTTCACGATCTAGTCACCCAAGGTATATGCCACGAAACCTCACTCAGAGAGGCAGGAGCCACGGGCAACTCGCGTCATTTTCAAGCAAGTAGATCAATCTCCCTAAATAAGTCAATTGAGTTTTTCTATATCAAGGACAAAATAAAGGTTTTGGGATGACATTGGTGAGTTTTCCACTAAAGGTGAGAGAAGGACTAAAAGTGCTCAGGCAAAAACTAGCAAGAAGCTTGTAGAACCACCCACGAAAAAGTGACAGCGCACTTGCTGAGAGCGGAGCAGGCGCGGGAAATCCTTCCATTAGTGGCACGCACAGGTCACGTCTCGCTGCAGATGCGCTGAGGGACATGGCCCCGCACACCCATCCCTTCATCGCAGAAGCCCTCTGCAGGGGTCTGCGTTGTCTTGCTTGCTGTCTCGCTGTTTTGTGTAAATGACCACGTCCTGAGCTGCGGCGCAGACTAGGCCCCTGCTCTGTGGTCATGTGAGTTGTGACGGCAGTGAGAGGCTGCGCTGGACAAGGCGGGACTGTGAGGACAAAGCCACCACCCGGGCACGCGTGCAGGTCTCCTACTGGGCTGTCCTCAGCCGCTATTCCCTCCCGAAGGACACTGGCTGTCAGCCTGAGCTCTAAAAGGAAGGAAGAGATCAGGATAGTTCTCCTGGGCAGTGAGAAGGCCAAGAACAGGCCACTTCTGTGATTCCCTGGACACAGTGAACTGCCATTTTTCAGGCTGAAACATCACAATTTTACCCACCAGGGCTGGTGCCAGGATTTCAGAAGACAGCTGTGGCTCGGAACCTGAGACTCTGCTGCCTCCTGACCCCAATGACTTTCTTCTCTTGGAGGAAATATTAGGCATGTTTAGAACTGCTCTGGTCAGGGGCACCTTGAAACTCTGTGCTGCCAAATACAACAGACGCTGTCCGCACCTCTCGGGGCCTCAGCAGCTGCTGCTCCTTCTGAGGGTCCCCGCACGTCGCACCCTCCTGCTTTCCCCCTCTGGCCTGTCCTTCCAGACTTTCTCTGGATATTTCCTCTCAGCTGGGCCTCTGCATGTTTAAACCCCTGGGCTCCAGACGTGTCCTCTGTCTGGCTTGTCCTGGGCACGTATCATAGCCCACGCACTCAATGTATGTTGACCATCCCTCCTCTGAGCTCCAAGCTCAGGTTTGCTTGTCTGTTGGGCACCGTTATTCTGCTCCGTGATTTCAGTGGCATTGCCAAGTTAAAATGCCCGGAACAGAACTCTTGTTCCCCCTCTCCCCAGCTTGCCTCCATGCAGTCTTCCTCATTCCAGTGAACGCCATCACTGTCTGTGCACCCGGGCGCTGAAGCCAGGCCTTGGATTTACCTTTGATGCCTCATGTTCCTCCCGCCCTACACCTGACCATCCACGGGCCCCACAGGCTCTCCTGGAGCTACACTGGGCGTCTGGCCACACGTCTCCACTGACACCAGTCTCCATCTCATTTCTCACAAGGCAGCAAGAACGGCCTTCTTAAAATGTAAATTGTTCCATTCAACGTTTATTCAAAAATATTATTAAACACTTTTTAAACAGTTCCAGGCACTGGGGAAACAGCACTACACAAAATATACCCCCAAAAAATCAATCCGTGCCCCAATGATGTCTGCATTCTAGGGGAGGCCAGCAAACGGCAAACAAGATGCATAGGTATGTCCTATTAGATGGCAATTGGAGCCATGAGGACAGTAAAGCAGGACGGGGAAGGAACTTCTCACAAGGGAGGTGGAATTTAAAAAGGGTGGTCAGGAAGGTGACATTAGAACAGAGGCTGGCGGAAGAAAAAGCAATCACGCAGATAACTGGAATAGAGTGCTGGTCTGGGCAGTGGGGCGGGAACTTTGCCGTGTCTGAGGAACGGCGTTGAGGTCGTACAGGTAACTCCAAGTGAGGTGGGCTCTTGGGCGGTTCTGGCAGGACTGAGGCCAAAAGGACCATGTTGGTGGCTGTGTGAGAACAGACGGAGGAGGGCCCAGCGTAGAATCAGCGGTCACTGCGTTAATCCAGAGTAGGCAGGTTCGGGTTCTGGAGAAGGGACATCAGTGGCAGCTTGGGGGGTTACCAGATTTCCTGATGTGGTATGGGAGGGAAAGAGCCATTGAGGATGTGTCCTAGGCTTGGGCTGTCACTGAAAGATTTGTGAGGGAACGTCAGAAATTCGGTTGTGGACACGTTGAGTTTGAGTTGCTTTTCAGACATCTGGGCAGTAATGGTGAGCTGGCAGCCTAAGAGAGAGGTCTGGGGGAGACAGAACTTTGGTGGCCTTCAGCCTGTAGAAGGCACTGTTTGGGACAAAGCAGGCTTTGTCACATGGCTGCTCAATCAACACATGAATGGATTTATAAGATATCCATGTGGGCCAGGTGGTGCTCCAGACACTGGGGAGACAGAGGCACAGAAGCAGACAAGTCCTGTGGAATTTGGGCCAAAAGCAAGTAAACAAATTAGATGAAACATGAAGAATATAAGAGAGGGACTGAGAATAACGTGACCCAGGATGGCTGCATGAGAGGGTGGCCAGGGACAGGCTCTGCAAAGGGTCGATATCTGAACTGAAACGAGTAATGAGAAGACCAGTCATATGAAAAGGAGGGATAAGAGTATTCTAAGCTAAGAAAACACTGAGATGGAGCAAGTTGGGTATGTTTGAGGAACAGAAAGGAGGCAGAGTGGATGGAGCGAGGGCAAATGGTCAGACGCGAAATTGGACAGCTCACGAGCAAGGGACCTAGAGGCTATGCTAAGTGTTTGGACTTCATTCTATCACGGTTAACAATTGCAGGGTTTGAGGCCAAGGAACACCAAAAGGATCTCTCTGGCTGGTGTGAAGAGCAGCTGCGAGTGTCAGAGGACTGGAGGGTGCCAATTAAGAAGTGCTTATAAGAGATAAATGTGGCTGAACAGGGCAAAGGGAGGGTTGGGGGTATCTTACAGAGGTAGAGTTGACAGGGTCATTGGTGGATTAGATATGAGGAGAGAGAAAATGGGGAATCAAGGATGGTGCGGCTTTTTGACTTGAGGAACTTGGTGGGGTGGTGGTACCAGAAGAGATGATGTTTTGTGGAGGAAACAGGGCCCTATTTTGGATCAACTTTGGGCGTATTAAGTCTGAGATATTGACTAAATTCAGGTGGCAATGTCACGTGGTCAGTCAGATATATAAGCCAGGACTGGAATATATCTGAGTGTCAGCAGCGGACGCGGTTGGTTGCTGTCTCTTCTTTCCTAATGGAGACTCAATGTGTCCAGGGGCCCATTCCTCCTTGGCCCTATCCTAGAGTGCCAAAGGTAGACCTAACTGGTCAGAGATCCCATTTCCCTTGACAGTTACTGGTTCAAGAATAGAAATGGGTCCCAACTCTGGCCAATGAGATGTGAAATTTACTGGCAGCTTTGACATTATTCCTAAATGCCACACAAAAAGGAATTCCCTTGTCTCCTCCTGGATGTTAACATTTCTGCCTATGGCATTCTTGCTCCCTGTCTGAGGAAGAAGCTGACTTTGATGTGGCAGAACAGGGCAATGGAAAGGGCTTGGCTCCTTAGGGACATCTTGAGCTCTGCACTTCCTCTTCAGTGACATAGTAAGTTTTATTGTTGCTTATCCAAGGATGGGCTTGGATTTCAAGTGGCATGGAATTATCCACATTTCGATGAAGTATAAAGTTACGAACCTGGATGAGACTGCCCTATAAGAAACTGTAGATATAGACAAGAGGACCCCGCAATAATCAACGTCAGGGAGAGAAGCCAGCAATAAACCAAGAGGGAAGGGCCAGTGCTTAGGAGGAAAAAAAACGGTGGAACTGAAAGGCAGAGCGCCTGGAGGTTAGCTATGTGAGGTTGAGAGCCCCAGGCACAGGAGAACTGAGTTGGTTGCATCAGATTTGGCCCCAATTCCATTTTCACAGCTTTACATCTGAGCTACTGTGAACGTCCCTAAAATGTCTTTGGTTTTTGCTTTAGCAATTTTGGGTGCAAAGAACAAACTCATACAGCAGCCTTAAAAAAAAGGCAGCTCATGTGCCTGTAGCTGAAGCTCAAATGGAGAGCTGATGAGATGCTGCCCTGGGCTTCAGCAAATCCACTGAGCAAAACTTGTATCTCTCCAACCTCCCAGTTCAGGTGAGGACACAGAGAACATGGTTTACCAGGTGTACTTCCTCGCAGGCGACATGAGATCCTACGGATTGGCTGCCCACACTTCTGTGTAGTCACACGTCCTCTTCAGTCCACACCCTCAGACTCTGTGAAGGATACACTTCCACTTCAGTCCACCCCTCAGACTCTGTGAGGCAAAAACATCCACTTCAGTCCACCCCTCAGACTCTGTGAAGGATACACTTCCACTTCAGTCCACCCCTCAGACTCTGTGAAGGATACACTTCCACTTCAGTCCACCCCTCAGACTCTGTGAAGGATACACTTCCACTTCAGTCCACCCCTCAGACTCTGTGAGGCAAAAACATCCACTTCAGTCCATCCCTCAAGACTCTGTGAAGGATACACTTCCACTTCAGTCTACCCCTTAGGCTCTGTGAGGAGTACATATCCACTTTAGTCCACCCCCTCAGACGCTGTGAAGCGAAAACATCCACTTCAATCCACCCCTCAGACTCAGCAAGGCAAAACGTCCACTTCAGTCCACCCCCTCAGACTCTGTGAGGGGTACACTTCCACTCAGTCCACTCCTCAGACTTTGTGAAGTGTACACTTCCACTTCAGTCCACTCCTTAGACTCTGTGAAGGATACACTTCCACTTCAGTCCACCCCCTCAGACTCTGTGAGGTACACTTCCACTTCAATCCACCCCACCAGACATCTGGGTTGCCTTAGCTCCTCCCTCAGCAGGTCAAGTGTTAGAATCGTTCATTTGGAAAAGGCCTTGGGTGCAAGACTGGAACTCAGTGTGAAATGCATTCTCCCTTGGCTGTGGCAGGTCTTAGTGACAGAATTTATTGGGCACAATAAGCTACTGTAAGCTACTGTTCTAAATACTTCACATGCATTGCCTAATGCACTCTACTGATTAAAACTGCATTGGGTGCCAAGAGCAGCCTAACATAAGCTTGCCCAAACCAAAAAGTGATCTGTTCACATGTATACTTGAAAACTCCAAAGGTAGTTCTGGCTTCCGTTCTTGTTCGGCTCAGGATCATGATGTCACCAGGTCCATTCTCATGTTCTCTAGGCTCTGCCCTATTTTGTGCATCTTCCTTACGGTTTCTTCATGGTAGCTCATTCTAGCCATGACTCTGTCATACTTGTTCTGTCTCACATCCTCACCCCACACCACTGGGAGGCAGAGGAAGAATTTTCAGGTCATTATCAAAGAAGGCACTCTCACAAGTTCCTTGTGTCTCACGCGCCTGCACTTGGTCACATGTCCACCCTAAGCCAATCACAGTGGCCAAGGGCATTGGATGCCCTCATTGGTTTTAGCCAACAGGGGAACACCCCAGTACCTGGGACTTGGGATCACACCACCCAACCCTGCTGAGAACAGAGGAGGGACAATTTCTCAAAGAACCTGGATACCGACGGCTGGGGCATGGAGCTCAGGTGCTGGGGATGTTTCAAATGTTTGCTGTACCTTCATAGTAACCATATGAGGTGGGCACCGTGAACAATTCTATTAGAAAAATTAAAAAAACAGGCTTAGAGAGACTAAATAACTTGCCCAAGGTTATGTGTGAGAAAAGGATCCCTGCATGAGAGGCTGTATTCCTGCAGAGCCCACTCTGGCAATACACCTTCAGGCATACAGAGCTGACTTTTGTTTTTTGCTGAGGAAGATTAGCCCTGAGCTAACATCTGTGCCAATTTTCCTCTGTTTTTCATATGTGGGTTGTCCCCACAGCATGGCTGACAAGTGGTGTAGGTGTGCACGCAGGATCTGAACCTGCGAACCCAGGCTGCCAAAGAGGAAGGCGCTGAGCCTAACCACTATGCCACGGGGCTCGCCTCCAGAGCTGACTTTTTTTAAAAAACAATTCCTGATCTGGGACTTAAGAATCAGCAAATTATAACCCCCAGGAAGGCAAGAAAAAAAGAAACAGAGAAACAAGAAACAGAGGGAGAAAATGGAAAACAAATAATAAAATGGCAGACATATGCACCAACATATCAATCATTACTTTAAGTGTAAATGGCCTATCCACACCAGACAAAAGACAGATTGACCGACTGGATTAAAAAACAAGACCCAACTATATGCTATTTACAAGCAACTCACTCCAAATATGACAACAGAGCCAGGGTGAAAGTAAAGGTGGGAAAAGTGCATCTCACAGACATTAAGGGAAAAGATGAACAGGTATGGGTCAAATACAGCAAAACATCAGAGCAAAGACAACTACTAGGGACCAAGAGGGAGATTACCAAATGAAAAAAAGGTGGATCCCACAGGAAGACACAGCAATCCTAAAAGTGCAGGCACCAAACAATGGAGCTTCAAAATACACAGAGCAAAAACTCACTGAGCTGGAATGAGAAAGAGTAAAATATAGATAAATCTATTATTATAGTTGGAGATGCAATTGAGAGAACTAGTCAGAAAGTCAGCAAGGATGGAGAACTGAACACCACCCTCAACCACCAGGATCTGCCTGACATTTACACATGTTCAAACACGTTCTGTACATGATACATGTTATTTTCCAGCACCTATGAAACGCTCACCAAGGCAGACCACATCCAGGGTCATAAAACACATTTAAGAGGACTCAGATCATACAGAATGTGTTCTCTGACCATAATGGAACCAAACTAGAAACCAGTAACAGAAAGACCCCAGAAAAACCTCCAAACACTTGGAAACTAAACAACACACATTTATTTATTTATTTATTTATTTATTTATTTATTTATTTATTTAGTGAGGAAGATCAGCCCTGAGCTAACATCCATGCTAATCCTCCTCTTTTTGCTGAGGAAGACCGGCTCTGAGCCAACATCTATTGCCAATCCTCCTTCATTTTTCTCCCCAAAGCTCCCGTAGATAGTTGTATGTCATAGTTGTACATCCTTCTAGTTGCTGTACGTGGGACGCGGCCTCAGCATGGCCGGAGAAGCGGTGCATTGGTGCACGCCTGGGATCCGAACCCGGGCCGCCAGTAGCGGAGTGCACACACTTAACCGCTAAGCCATGGGGCTGGCCCTATTTATTTTTATTTATTTATTATTTTGGTGAAGAAGATTGGCCCTGAACTAACATCTGTGCCAATCTTCCTCTATTTTGTATGTGGGATGCTGCCATAGCATGGCTTGATGAGTGGTGTGTAGGTCTGCACCTGGGATCTGAACCCATGAACCCCGGGCTGCCAAAGTGGAGCGTGCAAAGTTAACCACTATGCCACCGGGCAGGTCCCCTAAACAACACACTTCTAAATAATCCATGGTTCAAAGAAAAATTTAAAAATACATAGAACTGAGATGTAGTTGAAGAGGGAAACTTATAGCACTAAATACTTACATTAGAAAAGATCTTAATCATCTTAAATTCTTTTCTCAAGAAACTAGGAAGAGAAGAGTAAAATAAACCCAAAGCAAGCAGAAGGAAGGAAAAAATAAAGGATTGGCGAGTTCCACTTGTGCTGACTTGACTTGGGCACTAGTCCGGGGGTTTCTGTGGGAGCTGCTTGCTTTTTCTCCCGTGACTCGATTGCCTATAAACCAAAAGCACCTCTTGACCATTATTCTCAACAGCAGCTGGTGTGCTGGGTGACCACTCCCACATCCTTAACAAGATAAGCCAGCACTGCCCCCCCACCCCCAGCCCCATGTTCATGGCAGGAGTGGTTAGGCTCATGCTAATTTGGAAGCTTGTCCCAAGATAAAGTTTTTCTTGGTGTGGTTTCTACCGGTGTTGTGCACAGGGCTGTAGTCCTGGCACCTGCAAGAGCAAGTTAGGGCCCCGGCTCAGAGCGATTCTCTTTGCCAATTAATTCTAACTGCTAAGTGCTGGGAAACTTCCTCTGCCGCTCTCCGCGCTGGGTCCCTTAGAGCCGGACTCTGGGTGGGTCCGAGGAGAGGCAGCTGGGAGCCTAGCTGCTGCCTGGCCTTGGGTGTCGGGACCTGGAGTCTCCCGTGGGCAGGCCTTGGTAGCCAGCTCTAATATCCCACATCCCTGGTTTTTTCTTGATGTTTAGTTGGGCTCTTCTGGCTGCAAGTAACAGAGAGAGATTCAGTCCAGGTCGCTAAAGAACGACAGGATTTATTTTGTGTGGAATGCAAGTGAAAGCTCCATGACGGGCTGTTAGCTCTCAGCCTCGTGGGCCACTGGCCTCCCCGGAGATCTCAGCCACATATCCCACGGCCAGCCATCTGGTTTTCAATCTCTGACAACTCAGTTCTTCAGAGGAAGACATGGTGAACCCAATATTTCTGTGCTAGGATGCATCGCAGGTCACAGGGGAGGGCCCTTCCTCGGTGTCTGTGCCCACTGGCAGGCCCTAGGACAAGCATACTTAGATCTTCATCCCTTCAGCCGACCCCAAACTTGTCCAATTACAACAATCGTTTGGGTCTTAATAGATCTCTGGAACTTGCACCTGGAGCTCCTGGTTCAGAAGGCTTGAGATAGTGCCAGAAGTCTGTTTTTTAACAAGTACTCTTCCTATGGACTTGGCAAAAGTGCAGAGCCCTCTTAGGATGGGTTAGCTGACATACTGCTGCTGCCTGACCAGCCACCTTCAGAGTGGACCAGCTTTGCCTGTGAATGTTCTAGAGAGCCCTCACACACTGCATGATACACACACACACAGGCATACAACTGTTCAATAAACAAATAATGAGTTTCAGCTATGCAAGTTGGCCACCGCGGCTGAAAGGAAAACCTGGTCTCAGATGAACCCAGGTATTGGAGGCCCTTGCCATGCAGGGAACATCCATCGACGGTGCATTTCCATCTCCTGGAAGCTCAACTGTCAGTCCCCAGGGCCTAGTGGACATTCTTCCCCTCCCATGGAAAGCCCTTCCTCCCTTAGTCAGTTCCAGATACACCTAACAGGTGGCCTCTTCTGTATAACACCATCCTGACCCCCACGGGTCCAGCCACCGTCCTTTCCTTGTGACACACTCATCATATTTCAGCTCAGAGCACGACCACCCAGACCGTCCAGCCTCCTGACCCATCCAGCTGAGCACCCAATGTCTTAGCCATGCTCCACGGTGTCTCTGGTTCCGCCAACAGTGAAGCCGAGTGGGGAGGTCTTTGTGAAAGTCACCTAAATCCTCTTGCTGTGCCTTTCTCTGATTGACTGACTTACCTCCTCTCCCGCCTCTCTATGGTAAACTTGGAATACAGTGTGTTAAAGGGGAAAAAACCCCACTCACATCCCAATCTAAGCAGACCATGAGTTTACTTGGTTCAGAAACGGCTCGTAGCTCATCAGGCTCGGCAACACACGGCCATCTGCTGGTGGTGCTTCTTCAACTGTCAGTTTTATCCAATCATTTAGATCAACATAGGATTTTAACATTAGTAAAAGATGTGGATATACTAAGGAATGAAATGTAACAACTTCAATTTCTTGGCGGGGAGGAGATTCAAATATTTGGGGTTCGGCTCTTGAACCACTCCCAGAGCCATGGAGGAACATGCCTTGCCTGGCCTGCTAGCCCAAAGACGAGATGCACACGGTGATGAGCAGGGTGTGACCCCTCGTCCCCCAGAATGGGCCCAGGCCCAGTCCAGCCAACGCACGTGCCTGTGAAAAAGTGCGGCCCAAGGTCAGCACAGCCGCCGAGCCAAGCCTACACCAGCCAATCTCAATGTATAATTTTAAGCCACAGAGTTTTGGGTTGGGTATGCAGAAATAGCAAATCAACACATCACCCTATTTCTTCCCAAATTCCTAGGCCAGTGCTGTGCATGGAGAATACATCCTCAATAAATATCTTTTTAACAAATATTTATTGAGCATCTACTACGTTGCAGACAGTGTACCAAGTACAGGAGATACAATGGTGATCAAAATGGGCTTAACTCTTGCCTTCATTAAGCACATTTAATTATCAGTGTCATGAGTTCTATGAAGGAAATTCTTAGGAATGCAGAATGACAGGTGAATGAAATTCTATGGTATCAGCAAGGAAACAGAACTATAGACAGTACAGAATAGAGAGCCTAGATAAAGATGCATGCATATGTGCAAACTCTGTAAGTAACAAGAGTGGCATTACACATCAGTGGAGAAATAATAAACTAATAAGTGAGATGGGAAAAAGAAACTTTCCATGTGGCAAAAAGTAAAACTGGGTTCTTACCTCAGACCATACACGCATATACAAATCAATCAATTCCAGATGCACTGAAGACATACATAGACATAAAAGATTACCTTTATGACTCCAGCATGGGGAAAGACTTCATAAACAAGACCAAGACACTCAAACCATAAAGGAGATGATCAATAAATTTTACTACATGATAATTAAAATCTGTAAGATAAAAGGTACTCTAAAGTTCAGACAACTGGTAGAGATTGAGAGAAAATATTCGTAACATATATAACAAAGGATTGACAGAAAGAACAGATAAAGAATACCAAGTCAATAAGAAAAAGATAACCCAGTAGAAAAATGGGAATAGGATATGAACAAGCAATTCACAGAAAAGGAAAATCAGGCAATTAACATCTAATCGGACCATCTGTCCACTAAATTCATAATACACTAAGAAGTTTCATCCATTTTCAGCCTTTTACTAGTGTTGGCATCACCATTATTTAGGGATAAGTCAATCACTTTGTTTTTGAGGCTCATTTCTAATCTGAAAACCACGATGATCTAACATCAACTCCAAGTGACATCTTTTTGGAGATTTATGGAGTTATCTCACAAGAGACAGGGCCATTTAACATAAGAAAATATCCTGACACAGGAATATTTATTTTTGTGGTAAACCTTGGATTTAATCAACTGTTTCCTCATGAATACTTGATTTTAGTGCTCACTCTGAATTAAAGCCGACTGGGGAAAAGCCCTCGTGCTGCACAACTCACACCTGTGCCGAGAAGCCTTTAATCCAAACATATAAGTTGAGGCAACTCGTATTTCATTCTCATGTACACTGATGGGAAGAGACAAAAAATTATTTTGAAAAAAGATGCATTCTTCAAGAAAATTTTAATTAAAAAAAATCAAAAGAAAAATTGAACAGTGCCTAAATCTTTATTTTTCATAACCTACATTTTTTTTCAAATTAGACAGTTTTACACTGAATGACACAAAAGGAAACTTAAATTACCAATAGTTTACATGTAAGCTTGATTCCAGTCTTAATAAAAAGTAGAACAAAAACAAAAACCTTCAAGAAAGCTTCCATGTTACACTCCTGTTTTGTGAATTGGCAGCTGTTGGCTCTCCTTCAGTCTTCGATTGTCTGCTGCTTTCTGCGTAATAGGCTTCGAAGCACACGGACCCCTAACTACAATGCGCTGACGGCAGATACAAAGACAGGCACGAACCTTCCTCACCCACTGCCCTTGCGAGAAACTGAACCAGTTTTCAAATGTAAACTGCAGCAATCCTGACTAATACAGCAACATAAAACATCTTTTGCCACCTGCTAGTGACAACCAGTGATGTGAGTGCAGGAGGGCCTGATCAGAAACATCATGACACTAACGCTTAAAAAGCAACTATTCTACTTGAAATTCATGTCTGGTGAAATAAGCCAGATTCTTATTCTTATATTTCCAGATGATAAGCATCACCACACAATTTTACAAGTTAAAATGTCCTTTGTGACTGCTGTATCTGATTCTATACCTTGAGATACTGCTGGGGGAAAGGAAAGAGTTAAATTTTTAAAAATGTACGAAAGCCACACACTACTGCCTGCATGTGACGGAGCTGCTGTCTGCGTGTGCCACATCACAGCTTCATGTTGTGAACTCCCATTCCTTTCTGTGAGGGGACATCTCAGAGCAACGTCAGAAAGGTCGTTTTGTGGACATTACAGAGCTATTTGGCATATCACCTGTGCTTAATTAAAAAGGATGCTATAAAAATCACATCAGAGCAAGGTTTCAACTCCTGATGCAACAGACTGGCTGAGGGAGCAGTAAATGCAGCACACTGAGGCAGCACAGACGCAGCAGAATCCACCACGCACCTCACAGGCACTCGCCCGCCACACGACTGGCTGCTAACACAGGGGCCCACCGTCATCCTGTCTGCCAACAAACAGCAGATCGCTACAGCTGGCTTTAGCACACACCCGCCTCTAGGGAAAGGATTTGTCATTATTAAAAACCAGTGTCTCGGCTCCACAGGGTTTGTGATTTGAGGGATGATGATGGCTGACAATATCCGCTCCCTCCTCCAGCAAAGACTGCAACATTAATGAATTCCTAGGGCTTCAAGCGTGCCGTTCCAACTCTGTGTATAGTACTCATCAGTTTGGGTGTAAGAGGTCAATTGTTCCTGATTTTTTAGTCAGCAGTCTGACAATCACAAAGAAATAAATTCCCATGTTCCTTTTACCAGCATTTGTAAAATATTAGCACTGTGTGTATTTCTAGGTATTGAGTGATGAAAGCCGCTCTGAAGGAGATGGTCAAATACACCAGGGTGCCCTTTCCTCCGGCAGGGGACATCATACTTAGTTATTTATGATTTTAAGTAGATGATTTTTTTACTTTCACTTGAAGATCCTGCCAGTTTCTGCTTTCAATATTATACTTCAAAAACCCTTTCACATTAGCTATGATTAGTACATATTTACATACTTTTAAGAAGAGCATGAAAACATCTGAAGGCTTTAATAAGACTTTCCATTTCCCTTTTGCAGCAGCAAAGAGGCAGAATCAGTTCAACACACTGGCATAAGAGAAAAAGGAAAAAACCTCAACAAATTAAAATAATATTCAAACCACAACATTTAGTTTATCTACATCCAGCTCAATAGCAACATTTATAATATATCAATAATTTTTATCAGATTTTCTCTTTAGGGTACCTTTTTAATATGTTCTGATTATTTACAACTGTACAGGCAAAGCACACACTCCAAGTGCACATATTTAATACAGTATTGACTATCTGCATTTACAGGGTTTTCAACAATCTGAAAAAGGTCAACTGTTTAAGATCTTCAAGGTATATTACAAACACTACTGCTAGTTCTCATACTACAGTATGCTTACTCAGTAAAACTAGTGCCAGTAGATCCCACGTAACTGAGTAGCTATGTACTCCACTCACGCCAACCCAGGGGCCGGTCTCCACCAACTCTACGCTGTCTTATACAAAAGTTAAGGCAAAGTCATTTTCAAGTTTAAATAAAATTCAAGTCTTTAAATATTGGATGGAAATAATTTTTTAAAAAAACCCCTCAGTCTTGTTAAATAACATTTTGTGGAATAAACTGTATGGTTACATTTAGCAGGAAATAGTCTTATTTTAACGTCTGCTGCTTAGAATACTTAAAGAAAAAATTTAGGCATTGTAAAACAAAATAATTTATATTTAACTTTATTATAAACTGCTAGCTTTAGTGCATGCGTGTTCTTCAGAGTGCAGCACTTCCAGAAGGGATCAATGAGACCCTCACCTTGGAGGTAAAGAGAGCGGGAATTTTTATCCTCCACCACCAAAGGGGCACCACAAATACCATTCTCTCACAATTAAGTAATGTCTCGGTCCGTGTGCCGAATCAGAGGTATGGGAAGGTGCCCAAAGGAGCTGACTAACGTGGGGGAGATGCGGGAGTCAGGGCAGGTTCCCACATCCTCCCTATTAGCTCTCAGGAGCAAAACAACATCAGGGTACAACTTTGCAGTAACGTGTCAGTGGGCAACAAAGTTTATGTTTTCATTTAAGTTCTATTCACACTGTGCTTTGAATTTATCTTACATAATAGCTAGCCACTTGAGACTGGAGTGAGAAGCTGGTTACTGCTTGCAGTACATCAAACTCGAGGTTTCAGAGCTCTCTTGGGCGCTCTCTGCAGGCTCATTTTGCCCAGTAGATCAAAAATGGGCTATACTCATTTTATGCCCATAAAAAATGCTAGAATCTCTTGTTAGGATTCTGAATGGAAGTACAACTCCCAGGCCAGTGTGTGGCTCGATCTGACCCCATCCTTTCTCCAGGCTACACTTATAGTGTTGCCTCATGCCCTTAATCCCACTGTCCTCAGCCTCACCTGTTGGTCTGGACATCTTAGAGATATGCACTTGCTAACCAGTTATTTTAAAAAATGAAGTAGCATAGTTCCACTTAATTTAGAAAAACTCACTATATATAGCTTGCATTCATAGCCACATGGAGGCTTAATAAAAAATATCAATTCGTTAGGATAAATGCATTTTCTATCCTGAAAAAAATCAGACTTATGCATCACCTCCAGTTAAGCACCAACCTAAAATAAGGTTTATATTGATTAAATCCTGAAAAATAGATTTTTTCAAGAGGGGGAAAATCCGACTCACAGAAGAAAAATAACTTGCAGGCATCTCAACGGCCTCATCTACACTCTGCAAGCTCCTAACCAGCGACTCATTCTCGGTACCGAGTGGGACAGTGCTTAGTTGTGGCGACCTCAGCTCCTCGCAGCCCTCCCAGCCCTCGGCGCTCACTGAGGGGACTTGGGAGGGGTGCTCTGTTCTCTGTGTGGACGCTTCCCCATAGCCGGTGGTGAAGGCCGGCGGCCTGGCGGCCTCCTCTGGTCTTTGGGTGGTCCCGGGTTGGACTTGGGGGCAGGGGGCTCTCTCTCAGGGAGCTTCTTTTCTTCCTTCCCACAACCGACAGTGTTTGGCTTTTGTTCTTTTTGGGGTTGCAACGGGGACGCCGGAGGCTCTCTACTGGTCCTCTGACAAATCTCCGCATAGCTGGGTTTTCGCAATTCCTGGGAAACAGACACAACTCTGGGATGACATGCATAAAATGACGTCTCCAGTGACAACACGCGAAAATAAAGTTCACTTAAGGTAAAAGTAAACAAGTTCTCAACAATAACCAAATCTCCAAATTCAGAGTATTGTAACTTTTAAAAAGTTCATACATTTCAACAAAATTTTGTTTCCCCTGCAGCACAACTTTCCCTCCAAGATACTCCAAAAATATCTTGTAGAAATGGATGAAACGAGGAAAGGTATTAATATGTAAAGTGCTGACTGAACTCTTCCCAACATTTGGCCTTTACAGATTCCTGAGCCACATGGAAACCTAAAAGGAGACCTAAGAAAACCAGACACCCCTAGAAAAAGGCAGAGGCAACATCTGCCTTCTCTGCCCATGGTCTCTGCCAAACACATCACCACTCAGCACAGCACAGGCTTCCTGGAATGCCAGGAAAAAGCCACAGCCTATCACCTACAGATGAACTTCAAAAATCATCTTTAAAAAATTTCTGAGCACATTTGAAACTAGCGAGGGCTGGAGATATGGGTTCAGGAAAGGTGAAGACAGTTAAAACTAAAAAAAAATAGTTAAGAGGGTTTTCGGGTAAGTGGAAGTATGAAAACTAAATGACAGAAGAGTAAAAACTATTTCACCTCCATACACCATTTGTAAAATAATTTTTTAACATAAAAAAAATTTTTTTTTTTCCCCGCAAAGCCCCAGTAGATAGTTGTGTGTCATAGTTGCACATCCTTCTAGTTGCTGTACGTGGGATGCGGCCTCAGCATGGCCAGAGAAGCGGTGCATCGGTGCGCGCCCGGGATCCGAACCCGGGCCGCCATCAGTGGAGCACGCGCACTTAACCGCTAAGCCACGGGGCCGGCCCCTAAAAAAAATTTTTTTTTAAGGATTCAACCTGGAAGACAGTAAGAGTTTAACTCCCAAATCTACATGACAAAGCTCATGGAGATCAAATTTAGGAGAACACAAATCAGAATAAAAAGGCAGATTCACCCCAGAGGGAAGGAGAGGAAGAGGAGCTGGAGTCAGTGTGCTGGGCCCCACAGGAGCCGGGCGGGCAGGCTGTGCCTATCTTGTTTTCAGTGTCTGTTACTGACAGCACATTCTTACATGATCACAGGTCCTACAGAGGACAGGAGCTGGAATCCTGTGACTGTCTACTCAAAAAGACAACCGCACTCTAGTGGCACTGAAATAGAAGATCCCATGGCTATGGTAATGAGAAATAACCAGGTAGTTAGGTGAAAATTATTAGCAAATATCCAAGGTATTCTGTACAGAAAGCACAACACGCGCACACACAAGTTAAAAACCCATCAAATCAGATTTACTGCGAATAAGCTGATGCAGAGAAGGAGCTCCTTCTCCCACAGCACGTGTCTCCATGGGGTGGTGAGAGGTGGGCGGGGCACGTACCGTAGCAGCGCCGTTCACCTGCACCGATTTACTCGCAGTTGCAGTCAGGGCAGAAGGAAGTCTGTCCATACTTGGGGTTTCCCTCTGCTTCTCGACCACCTTGGGATCCCTGTAAAAACGCCACCCAACATTTGAATCTCTCGCACACTAAAAGCAATTCCAACCAGTCAACGTGGAAACGAGATAGAAGACAGCTACTTACTCGGGGAGGTGGGCAGGGGAAGGGGAGCGTGCGCAGGTGGCTGACACAGTACAGGGCGCTGGCACTGAGGGCTCTCTGGGGGTCACTGTGGGAGGAGTGTTCGTGCTTGCATCCGCATTGAGGCTCTGAAAACCATCAGGATAATAGTTATAATTGGGTACAGAAGCATTTGTCAGATCTTTGTCATAATGATCTTAAACATGCCAGTGATGGCAACCGTCTGATGGCTTCCCGCCTTCGTCATGGGGGTGGAGGGGCGGCTCTGCCTGGTGCTGAATGAGTGGACCCTGCGGAGGAGAGCAGAGCTGGCAAACACTGCCAGCTGGCAGCATGAGGAAACAAAGCCCAAGTTGGTCCTGCCTACAGAGCCCTCCCCCGTCTTCCTATATGTCTCGGGCCCTCTCTTCTGTGCTTCCATCATAATTATCAGCAAACTTGTTTTCTTAATTGAATAGATATCAAAAACACCTTATTCACCTCTCATACCCTGGTGCCTGACATATAATGAAAACTCAAATGTCTGTTAAAACGAGAGTTCCTAACACAATTCAATGACTCAGTCTTATAACTAAACCCAAAAAGATCAACACCTCCATACCGACATAAATTTGAGTGCCTTGAGGTGGGTGGCAGGTGCTGACAGCAGTTCTCACCCGAATTTACAAGAAAACCCTAGAAGCAGGTGTCTTAACTCTTCTGATTTAACAGGCGAGGAAACTGAGGCTTAGCATGTTTAAGTTAGTTTGTCCACAGTCACAAGGCAAAGACCTGACTAACACCAGATGTTCTTACTCCAGTCAGTGAACCCCATGTGTAGGGACAGCTCACATACACAGTCTTCTTCACGTTGTGTAATTAACAAAAAAGGCAGGAGAGCAAATAAATAATTGGAAGTGTGGCTAGGTGCAACAAGACATGTTCTTAACATTTTACTTTTACAGTTCAGAAGTGAACTGAAATGAGAGCTTCTCGAGGGAGTGAGATGAATGAAATGACACTAGCTCCATACCTCGCCCTCAGCGGGGGTGACCAGAGACAAGAGGCCCTCTCTGAGAACCATAATCTTTCACGATTTTATGCTCAGCGTTGGTGGGAACATGGGAATGGAAAACACCTTACTGTAAAAGCTCATTTAATCCAGGACATGTTCGGTCCTGGCACCTGGAATGTAGACCACAGCTGCACTACATGGGAGTCAGGGGTGCCCCCAATGCACATCTCAGGTCTCCCTGCACAGCTGCTAAGTCCCTTCCCTGCCAGCTCTAAAACTCGAGGGTCAAGGCGCCATAAAAAGCTGCTATAGGTCCTCCACCGAGAAGCAGTGATGTAGACTCTTTCACCCGGCTGTGGAACCAGGATCAGACTTTTTAAAAAGTAACAAATCTTTCTTCAAAAGAAATTTTACACAGAAACTCAAAATGTAACAAATAGTAGTTAATGTTTTTGAAGTAGGGTGGAAGCCTACTTGTCCTGCTCCCCTGCCCACCACCCAGGGGAGGAAGATCAGTTTGAAAACTACAATTCAGATCTTTAAACTGCACTGATTTTCTAACATCATTCTATAAGGCATTTATAACTCAAAAATTATTTTGGAAGTTTGGAAGTTTAAGGCTTAAACTAATGTACAAGACACGCCAAATTTAATATGTGATTGTTATTATAAAATACAGAACCTTAGAATCCATGTAACCTCGAAGGTTAAAAATAGGAGCAGTAACCACATACCAGTATGAAGAGGATTAAACCCCTGGCTGTAAAATCCCACCGTAAGCCCTGGCCTGGTGCCTGAGGGCTTTGTGGTGCTCTGTAAGTGTAGATGGTCTGGATGCGGCTGCAGGGCAGTGCCTTCCCACTCCAGAGGCCAGAGGTTCTGACTCCTTGGGTCTGGGGGTGGTAGGCAGGGTGGTGGTGGGTGCATTTCCATTGGAAAAAAACGAAGGGTGACTGTGGTGTACAGCCTGGCTGAGAACTCGCATGGGGAGGCACGCTCCCACAGCAACTTGACACAGCCTTCCTGGGCACGTGTGCCCAGGTGAAGAACGACAGAGCCATCAACACCACTCCTGGCTGCAGGACAAATCCCTCCTTGTCAACTACAGAGAACCCAGAATAAGCACTGGAAACTCATACCCTCCGACTTCTGCAGCGCAAGCTGACTCTTGGGATTGTAATCATTGCAGAAGAGTGAAAGCAACTTGTTTAGCAGCCTAAAGAATTCAGCAAAAGCCACCAGTATTACAGTAATGTTATTCCGGGCTTCTTGTTATTCGTATACATTACTAAAAATTATATTACTTCTGGTATAATTCAGATTTTTCTGTTTTTTTTCTGCCGACTTGTAAAATAACGGCAAGTCCTGAATAACACCAATAAAAGTGCAATCTGAGTTTCTGGGGGTAAGAGAAAGCATCTGCATAGCACAGCGCGGCACAGGTTTCTACCTCTAAGCTTGGCAGACAGGGAACTAAGAGGGTCTAGTCCTGGAGTCAACTCTGACCCAACCACTCAAAATCTGTGTGACCTCTGCAAATCACTTACCCTCTCTGAACCTCTTCTGCGTATGAAAAAAATCATATGTGTAAAGAGCTCGGCAAAGCGCCTGGCATGAATGAGCGCTCAGTAAATGTTAGAGATGGTCAGGCCTGTCATACGTTATCTTACCCTTTCTTTTGATGATCCCATTAGCAAGCTAGATAGCCTGTTTTCAAATAAGTCCTCTGTCTTCAAATGGCCTGCCGCCCCAGGCAGTGGGGGGAAGTTGGACAGCCCTAATTCGAAACTCGGAGACGGAGGCTTTGGTGGCGTTGGAGACTGAGTTTGACTCCTCTGAAAGAGAACAACACCCATAAAGTTGCACAAGTGTAGACAGTCAGTGTGGTACTAAGAAATACAGCAGAAGGCTAAGGCAGATAACCCGCTCTCCAACCTTCTCATTTCCGCGTCTAAATGAAAAAAGAGAGGTAATCCAACCATACCAACACTTCATCACCTAATCAAAGGTCATTTATTAGGCAACTTCAACCATCAGGAGCAGAGCTGTAAAGGTGAAACCTCAGGCTGCTGCTGGCCACGACCCAGCACACTGTACCAGAGCTGCTTCTCTACGACCATAAGACCCTCAGCCCCCAGGCCACACCGTCAGCTGACACAGAATGGGTACGGCCCACGTGTGCAGCTGAGAGCAGCCAACTGACAGCTACAGACAAGGGGACGCAGTCAAATCACTCGACCCCACTGCTCAGAAATCAGGATAGCCTGAGTCTAGACATTAACTAAGTCATCTCCAGACAAGTTTCATGTTATTACAGAAGAGTTTGTAATCTAAGTCATAGATGAGATAGTAAAAGAAAAATAAACAAACAAAAATGCCACTCTCTCAACTCTACAGCTATATAAGAAATTTTACAAAGATTTCCATCAAAAACTGGTTTAACAGGCAGCTGGCTCTGTGGCGTAGTGGTTAAGTGCGCGCACTCTGCTGCTGGCAGCCTGGGTTCGGATCCCGGGCTCTCACCGACGCACCACTTGTCAGGCCATGCTGTGGCGGTGTCCCACATAAAGTGGAGGAAGGTCGGCATGGATGTTAGCTCAGGGCCAGTCTTCCTCAGCTAAAAGAGGAGGATTGGCGTGGATGTTAGCTGAGGACTGATCTTCCTCACAAAAAAAAAAAAAAGGTTTAACAACAAAAGAGAGGGCTTCAGTTATCTGAAAATTAACTTACTGAAACTGTTTATATATTTTTAAATCACTATGTAGAAACACGGTATTTGGTAAGAGGTTCTTATGACATTCCTTGACTTCAAGAAAGTAAATTCAGAATAATATCTGAGTGTAATTTACAAGTCCAAGATCTCAGGAGAAAAGCAGTGATATGTTTTTATTGAAAAACTATCAATCAACATGCTTTAACAAGCCAGAAGTCATTTCCTAAGTGTCCAGGTCTTGGCTGCAGGAGACAGGAAGAGGGAAATGAGTTTGTATTTAGGTGGAACGCAGGTATTTCTAGGTGAATGGTGGGCTACTCTGACTGGAAGCAGTGCTCTCATGGGGCTCACGTAACTTGAAAGGGCCAACATTTCCCAGAAACTTATACTAAGGAAGATACTTATGCAGGAAGATTATTCCCTACAGAAGTGGAACATAGAGAAAATCTGTCAGAACTTGAGTGAGAGCAGGTTAAAGGATGAAAATGGATCCAAGCCGACAAAAATCCCACATATTTTTCGGGCATCCCCGCAGGCTTCGCTCCTTTATTACGGTGTTGGTGCCTGAGCTGAGCCTCATTTACGTGCCCTCAGCACTAAGCCTGCAGCTGTTACCCCTTGGCCGTTGGATGCTCCCTAACAATTCAGCACAGCTGTAGGTTATGCAGCGACAGTATGATCCCAAAGCACTTTTCAGAGGCTTTATTTCAAACATCTGCGTGTTTCTGATGTAAACCCAGGTTTCCAGAAGATAAGCATTTCTACGGAGAAAGACTTTATAAAAATTCACTAAATCTCAACTTTCAGAAACAGAAGAGGCAGGCAATAACTGCCCAGACATAGCAGTTACAAAATGGCAGAGCCCACAGAGGACGTTTGATCTTGGAGGCAGTGTTGAACATTTTTTAGGATCTGAACAGCTTTAGGTGAGACATGAATGCCGTCCCTGGTCCTACCGGCTTCGGACCAACTGCCCACGCCGTTGCCCACGTTTGTTGCCCATCTCTAAGCCGAAGTCATTAGAAGAGCCCAGCGCAACAACAGCTGTGCTCTAACAGATATAACTGCATCATGTGCCTGGGCTTCTGGTGGCATCTGGGCATGAACATGTGAATTAGGAACACAAAATGAAACAAGATGGCAACAGGAAAAAGCTTCACTTTTGAAGATGATGTAGTAACCAGTGGGAATAACTCATGTAAGGTAACTAATATGTGAAGAGATGTTCAGATGATAGTCTTATTAGCCCAAACGTTACAGGAATTCATTAATTCCAACTAGAATCAACTGACATAAACTGCCTTACCAAAGGGTTCACCAAAAACTAGGCTAAACTTACCAATTAGGCAGGATTACGGGTGTTTTATTTACTACTAATTTGTACCAAGTTTTAGACAAAGAAACTATCTCTTTTGTGATGAGAAAGCATATACCAGTGGTTCAGGGGCTGGACCAAGAACTTTCTCAAGGTCTTTGCCAGTCCTCCAAGTGTGGAATTCTCCATTTGCAAGTCCATGAAACACACTCCCTTCCTTCTGTGTCTTCATGCATATGGAACTCTTGCCAGAATATTCTCCCACCGATTCATGAAGAAAGGTACCATATGACCCCCACCAAAGCCCGGAGAAGCATTATGCACAGGAGGAACTGTTTAATCAACCCCAGCAGATGTGAGCACGCCTCATGGACTCACCACCACTCACACAAACCCATCACTTATATTTGGGTTTGTCCTGACCATAAGTTACAGCAGAAGGCAATAATGCTCTCTACATTGTGGGTACACAGTAAATTGTTTTGAAGGAAAAATACTGATGAACAAATTCCTACATGGGAGAAGTTTATTCTGCTTGTCAAAACTAATGAGTCCCGTTATTTTATGGTGTATGGTTACCCGCCCAGAAAGAATGCATCTCGACATCTGCAGAGAGACTACAGAGTCTGTGTGCACATTCCTGGCTGCATCTGTTGCCTAGCACGTGAACATGTAGGTACTACAGAGTAACACTCAGGAAACTAGCCACCACCTTCTCCTCTTGAGACCACCAAAAACGTCAGTTATCACCTAACAGATAGCATGTTAAAAGAAAAATCTCTTTTGAAAAGCTCCTTCTTACATCTTAACCTGTATTCATTTAATTAAATCTCATGTTTGTTTAGTATAAACTAGACTGAAATGTCTTGCAAAAATGACATTGGCTTGATGTACTCACTGTAAACTTCTCCTCTCTTTTCTTCCGGTAACCAAAGGAATTTTTCCTAGAGGAAAGGAAAGCAAATGACTGTTAATTTTTTCCCACTTGGAACATTTTTCCATCAAGCACATGGATGTGCATACGTAGTCTTTATTACTTTATACTCTTTTAAAGATGACTTTTGATTCTAAAATCCCAACCTTAAGAAGTATAAGCAAAACAAAAATTTTATAATAAAGGACTAAAACTGTTATCTAAATAGGTAAATAAAAGAAAAACATTTATTAAAAGAATTTTCCTAGTGGCTATTTAGAATTTTTGTTATGATATAAATATTTGAATATCCATTCCGTTGGAATGACAAGATGTGTAAAATCTGATATGGAACTGCCTAGATGAATTGTTCAAAAAGAATGGCAATGAAAATTTATCAGAGTTATTACCACAATGGAAAGATCTCAGGCAGCCTGGTCCGCTCTCGCTCGCTCCCCTGTTAGCCTTCCAACTACCGAGTCACCGCCTACCCTTCACCATGGCCTGTCCTTCACTGGCCGAACCACACAAGGGTTTCTAAACCCCAAGCACTTTCTCCACCTAGCTGCTAGTCGCATCCTTACCGTTGTAGATTTCTATGGTTGAGAATCAGACCCTGAAGGCAGCAGTGCTGTGCCATGGGCTGCAGCTTATAACCACAGTGACAAACACCCACAGAGTAGAGACTTCACAGCGGGCCCTGAGGATACTAAGACCCTTTCACAGCCTTGGACAGGCTTACGTGGTCTAACAATTCACGTTAATTCCAATTTATAATTTTATTTTTATTTATTTATCCCTTTGTCATTTCACCTGGATGCAAAGACTCTCTGATGGCCTTACAGTATATAACCTAGAAAGGAATTTAGAAATAATTTTGACTAATTCTTTTAATTTACAAAAACCTACAAGCAGTCTTGCCCAAGATGGCCTAATTAGAACAATGAGCTTAGAGCCCTTGACTTCTGTGCCAAGAAGAGCCACTCTGTGGAGCCTCTGGCCAGCCCCTCTAGGAGTAGCACGATACAAACCTCTAGGACTTTGGAGCAAAGCTATGCCTTCTCCTGTAGAAACTACTCCAGAAATAGCTCCTGGCTTTCAACTGGCTCCTAGCAGAGACTAAATCCCCGACTATGGGACATCAAGCGACCACAGACTTGAGCTGCCCATCACGAACTGGCACAAAGCCACGGAGACGGGCACCAACACTACAACCACACCAGCAGAAGCAGCAGGTCAGAGCTGGCTCCACACAGTCCTGCTGCGGTGCTTCCTTGCTTTCCATCTATGGCCTTGTAGGGAGTCCCTTAGTAGCAGTGACTAGGGGAGAGTTCTGGACCTGGGTTACAGATGGCCAAGCAGCATGCTGACCACCTCAGCATCACACCCCAAGCAGGAGCATTCCCGAGAGCCAGCGTGCAGGTGGATCTTCCCAGAGGGCAGAAGTTCAAGAAACATATTTGCTGTCCACTGTGTCTGGACGCAGAAATGGCTGCAAGCACAGATTTACACTAGTTCTCAAGCAGCGGAGCTAAGGACCTGGCTGGACGAGACACTTGTAAAGACCAGGATGCAAAGTCTGGTGACAAAGAGAAGTTTAAGGAAGGGACAGTGTGAAGACATCTGTGTTGAAGCCATCCACTTTAGAAGAGATCCCCAACAAGCGAGTGAGAAGTATTGGCATCCAGCCTCTTCCCCGACACCCCAGGTGCGTAGTAGTTACACTCGGGCACCCCAATGCCGAGGCTAACCCGTTTACCACTACTGATAGTGCCCAGCCTGGCCCAGGGTGCCAGCCCTTCCCCATCCTGGAGGAGGCAGCAGTTCTGCCTGCCACCGGTCCGTCGGCACCACTCGGTGGACCTAGGGAGATGCCGCCTTCACCCCATGGGGCCCATGCAATGCTCTTTAGACCCAGAGACCCATCCCACACCAGCAGACTGTGGCGTGTGCCCCACTCCAGGGAGCAGACCGGCCAAGGAAGGCTCAAGATGCAAGACTGAGGGGCTGGCAACGCCTTCAAAGGATGGTCCTAACTCAGGAGCTGCAGCATATGCTTTGCATGTGACCACAGCACCACACTCGGCCAGGCACCACGGAGCAGAGGTGGGAGGGACTCTTCACTATCACACCCAATATTCCACCAGTATGATTTCTGCTTCCTGTGCCCACAACTTTGAATTCCGCTGGTTTGGCTTAGTCCCCCAAAATGGAACACTCTCATCAGGTGACATAACTGTGACAACTGTCTGCTCAGCTGGGGTTCTCCCTGCCACTAAACCTGGCTGGGTGGCTGCCCTGTGGGCTGCTGCTACACAGTGGATAGGAGAGCCGTGTGTAGTCCCAAGAAATTCCCTGGGGTGCCTCATACTGCTCCTTACTAGCCCAACGGACAAAGGTTAACAGAAAATGAAACAAAAAGCAGAAAACGGGGAGTCCTGGGGGGAGTATGGCCACTGTGGCTCAGGTCTTTCAGGAGAGAAGGCCAGTGTCACCCTCCAGCTGAAGAGCCCTGAGCACCCGATGCCTCATCTGGAGATGAAGGGAACATGAGGAACAGGGGAAGGAGCCAGGTGACAGTATCAACCTGGGCTCCCTGATAAGCTGTTCCTCCCGTGTCGTGTAGACTGGTACATGTTAGCTGAGCTCTCTCCTGTCTTACTGGTGGTGGTCGCAGTCCTCAGGTACAGACTATTGAGGCAAGAGTCTCCATCAGCTGGGCAAAAGCATATACTTGTTACTGCTGTCATCTGGAAGTTCGAATGCCGTGGGAGGATCATATGTAACTACGTGGGCCAGAGGCAGGCATGTCGCCGACCAGACGCTCCGCAGCTTCACACCTGCCTTTACCCTCCTCTGTGACGCTGGGTGGCGTTTTGCAGCTCCCATCTTTCCATTGCCAGGATGCTCCTTGTCAAGCGTTTCCCAACAGGGAATGCCACCAGAGGGAGGGGGGAGTAGGGAGGGTCTTCCTGGTGGTGCTTCTTTTGCACTGTCCCTCGACCAGCGTCGACCTGCACCATCCAGTGTGGCGGCACAGCCCCTTCCTTAGGGTCTGGCCTCAGCTCCACAGACCCTGCCCCAAGCCTAACAACTCCAAACTTGCCTGCTGTCCCCCAGCCCGAGTGGCAGCTGCCTCCTGAAGTTACTGTGTCTGTATTTCCTCAATTTAACCCTTTGTCTTTCAGCCCTCCAATATCTGTTGAACCAACTTTATATCAAATTTCCTGATGATACACAGTCCTGTGCCAGTTCTCCTGGATTGTGCTGCCTTCAGTCACTCTCACTCCATCCTACAACCCCACCAAGACTGTCCGGGTGGATTTAACCACTACAAACGTGACGGACTGCCTCTGGGCTCCTCACACTCCCAAAATGCACTGGAAACATACCGTGCCAGGAAGAAAAAGGAACCAATGTTAGTGGAGCTTCTGTATGTCAGACACCGTGCTGGACACTCAGTATGGAACACTTAGAAATATTTTTGTTTAAAGTTTTCAAAGTAGGTTAAAAAAAAAAAAAAGCTTAGGCAGGTTGAACACTTGCTAGTTATCTGTCAGAGATTTCCTTCCTGACAGCATGTATTGAACTGACCACTGAGAGACCAAACTGGATAAGCCAGCTTCCACTTGTTAACGCTGGACAGGATATCACCGACTGGATGCTTACCCATCCATCTTTTGGACGATGACTCACCTCCATCTTTTCTAAGCCCATCTCTCTAACAGAGGTGTAAGTGGCAGAAGACGAGACAGCAAGCAGCAGCAAAGGAAAAGCGAGAAGGGAGTGGACGCAGCCCACTATCAGAACGCACGCTAACGACCCCAGGTAATGACCACAGACACTGTGGGACTAAGGGTGCTAGAGGGCGGGACCAAGGATGGAAATAAGCTAACTCTCTCCTAAATGTGGCCAACAGGTACCACTTAACCATAACACCATTCGTTTATAAATAAATTTAGTACAAATGGAATTTAAACTCTGATCTGCCTGGCTACACAACTCATTGCCTATCTACCGTGCAACACTGCTGGTTGGAAAAGGAGCAATGCTGGGAACACGTGGGCCCTCTGTCCAGGCGGGAGTGGGAGGGGGTGGGAAGAGACCGCAGGCTCACAGAGCGTGGCGTCTGCCATCTGTTGAGCTCCAAATTCTCCACAAATAATGACTATGACCTAATATGGTTCAATTCCATGTACGGCTCTCATTGAACAATTTTATACTACAAAAAAAATAAAACTAGTTAAGTCTTTGCTCTAAAAGTAACCTCTCTGAGTAATTATATAAAATCTTTGGTGGTTACAGCCTTCAATTTGATTTTCTGTGATGCATTTGAAAATAACGATTATAAAACATGTCTAAATTAATGGAACCGTTTATATGTACAAAGTACCTATCCAACAAAAATTGTGAATGACTCACCTTCCTCTCCCCAAACCAGGAGAGGACTCCAGACTGCTCTGCTCCACTCGCCCAGTTCCAATGTCTCTCTTGGCATAGGTGGGAGGGTTCTGTACCCGTGCTCTAGGTTGGCCTGTCTGCCTCGTTTGTGGGCTCCGGACACCATTGAGTAGCCGATCTGCAGTGAAGTTAAATATCGAAGGACTTTCCAACAGCCCGGGTCCCCTCTCTGCACTGGGAATGGCATGGCGTAGATGAGACTTACTAGGATTCCTATAAACAAAATGTTCACACAGGCTCAGTTAAAAACGATCACAGCATTACAGAACGAGTATGCTAATATAGGAATGTCTAAGCTTAAATTTGCTTTCTACTTAGAAATAATATAAAAAATGTTTAAAATAGTTTAACACATAATATCTCTGATAATGCAAATCTATAAAGTATCAGTGTTCTGTTAGCTACAGTCCAGGTCCAAACTAAAAGCAGGCATACACAGATGCAAGTTGCCCCAGAAGTCTTTATCTATAGACAACCCATCCTTTACGTAGGCTCTATAGGACGCACTTGAGGGTTTAATCCCCACAGAATGTAATTCTATACTTCAAGCAGCTTTATCTCTGGTGAACATTACTAGAGGTCAAATGCATCATAAGCGATCATCAGAAACAGCCTCTCTACTTAATAAGTATGACACGCATATGATGAGCACTACCAAGGTTTAGCATATTCTGTTTTGCTTTGCTTTTTAAGTATACAGTATGGCAGCGACCTCTTATTACCACCCCTGGAAAAACAACCATATTTTAATCACTCAGGGGAACTTGCCTGCTTCTTGGAGGATACTGTCTGAGTGAAGTCAGAGGAGATGCTGTGGGTTTGAAGGTTGGAGACGTAAACCCATTTATAAATCCAGTATTTGGAAATGGAGTTACCTAGATTCATTAAAAACAAACAAGTCAACAAGGCATAAACAGACTTTGAGTTGGTTAACACTGCATCTTCTGGTAACCTGGGTCATTTCTCGACATGTCAAAGAGGCTATATATTCACAGGTTGAGAAGAGCACTGTCTAAGATTATTGCTAATGGCCAATATTTCTTGAGCCAGGCTGGGGCTAAGACTATCTTCTGGTCTGTCTCAGTTGATCCTTACAACCACCCAATGAGAAAGCCACTTTATGCATGTGGGAACCGACATGAGACGGAAGCACCTGCTCAAGACCCCTCAGGTCCAAGCACAGGCTCAGGACTCCTGCACGCTCGCCTGAAGAGCCCAAATGCTCAACCAAACGGTACTAGCAACACCACCTCCAAGACTGGCAAGAAGTCAGTAATTCTTCTTTATTCCTAATGACTTGAATGAAATTCATCCAAGTTCCCAATCTTAGGACCATTTATTATCTATTTCGTAATCACAGCCTTTGAGTGCCATTTTTAGCCTTCACCTTCATGCAAGCCTTGCTCTGAGCATTAGCATATTTTCAGATCATTAATAATTACTCCTCAAGTCACAATTTGAAGTGATATATTTCATACAAATACACTGACACATAATTCAGAAGAAAATTAAAAAGGGTCACAGTACCCTTAAAAGATATAATCCTAAATATAATCTTCAAAAGTTAAGATTAAGTACAGAATTTTAAATGTCAGTCAACTATTTTAAAAATCTAGACACATATAAAAACCCCATAAAACTTAGTGTTGAAACACAGTTCTTTTCTAACAAGATGAAAAGAATGTTCACTCCAGCTGTCTGGATTCTGGACCTGTGGTTTCAAACACTTTCTGTGTAAATGACATTCCATGATGGGTTCAAAGGTATTTAACTCCTTGCTGCCCTCCAGTTCCCACCCTAAATTTTCACTAAATTGAAAGACAGATATAGGCCCCTCCTTGTTTGGAAAAAAATAAAATAAAAAATACAAAAACAAGCAATTCCTCTTAAGTAGAGCTAATTGGAAGCTTTAATAGAAGAAGGATGTCAGAGATAGCTTAGGACCAAAATAAAATTGTTCCATGATTGAAAAAAAAAAATTAAAGCAATAAAAGGGAAACACTGGGGGAGAAAGATGTACCTCAAGCTTTGCTGGAGTGGCCAGAGTACTACTGGAAAACTCGAGTCTGCACCAGTCAGACTCTTCAGAAATGTATCAATCACACCAGAACCAGGTTTGGGAGACTGGTTATCATGGTAAGACCAATCAAGAAGAATCATTTCATGTATGTACTTTTACATACAGAACTCTAGTATTTGAGTAATTTTGTTCAAGAGTTTAAAACAACACAAAACAGAACAAGGTATAACAAGAACGACTTAGAAGGGGAAGAGGAGAGTGATTGAATTGACTCAGTATAAGGAAATAAGAGGCCATCAGATAATGGACTATCTCATACACAAGATTTTTTATACAAACATCAAGGTAACCACTAAACAAATAATCAAAGCAAAACCACATATGATAAACGAAGAGAAAACTAGAAGAATCATAAGACAGAACAACCAAACTGAATTGGCAGTCCGAAACAAATGGGACAAGAAACAAAGGAAATGCAAAAGAACCGGAAAATAAGTGACAAAACAGCAACATTAAGCTCTCATATATCAATAATTACCCTAAATGTAAATGGATTGAACTCTCCAATCAAAAGATACAGAGTGGCAGGATGGATTAAAAAGCAAGACCCAACAATATGCTGCCTCCAGGAAACACATCTCAGCTCTAAAGACAAGCACAGGCTCAGAGTGAAAGGATGGAAGACAATACTCCAAGCTAATGGCAAACAAAAGAAAGCAGGTGTTGCCATACTCATATCAGACAAAGTAGACTTCAAGATAAAACAGGTTAAGAGAGACAAAGAAGGGAAATATACAATGATAAAAGGGACACTCCACCAAGAAGACTTATCACTTATAAATATATATGCACCCAACATAGGAGCACCAAAGTACATAAAGCAACTATTAACAAACCTGAAAGGAGACATTAACAACAACACGATAATAGTAGGGGATCTTAATACCCCACTTACATCAATGGATAGATCATCCAGACAAAAAGTCAATAAAGAAATAGTGGACTTAAATGAAAAACTGGACGAGATGGACCTAGTAGTCATATACAGAGCACTCCATTCAAAAACATCTGACTACACATTCTTCTCAAGTGCACACGAACATTCTCAAGGATAGACCATATGCTGGGAAACAAAGCAAGCCTCAATAAATTTAAGAAGACTGAAATCATAACAAGCATCTTTTCAGACCATAATGCTATGAAACTGGAAATCAACCACCAAAAAAAACCGGGAAAGTGACAAAAATGTGGAGATTAAACAACATGCTACTGAACAACCAATGGATCATTGATGAAATTAAAGGAGAAATCAAAAACTATCTGGAAACAAACGAAAATGAAAATATGCCATACCAAATCATATGGGATATGGGATACAGCAAAAGCAGTCCTGAGAGGGAAACTCACAGCGATACAAGCCCACCTTAACAAACAAGAAAAAGCCCAAATAAGCAACCTTAAATTACACCTAACAGAACTAGAAAAAGAATAAACAAAGCCCAAAGTCAGCAGAAGGAGAGAAATAATACAAATCAGAGCAGAAATAAATGAAATTGAGACCAAAAAAACAGTAGAAAGGATTAATGAAACAAAGAGTTGGTTCTTTGAGAAGATAAACAAAATTGACAAACGCTTAGCCAGACTTACTAAGAAAAAAGGAGAAAAGACTTAAGTAAATAAAATTAGAAATGAAAGAGGAGAAATTACAACGGATACCATGGAAATACAAAGGATTATAAGAGAATACTATGGGAAATTGAATTGGACAATCTAGAAGAAATGGATACATTCTTAGACTCATACAACCTCCCAAAACTGAACCAAGAAGAAATGGAGAATCTGAATAGACCAATCATAAGTAAAGAGATTGAAATAGTAATCAAAAACCTCCCCAAAAATAAAAGTCCAGGACCAGATGGCTTCTCTGGTGAATGTTTACCAAACATTCAAAGAAGATTTAATACCCATCCTTCTCAAACTATTCTAAAAAGCAGAGGAAGATGGAACACTTCCTAAATCATTCTACGAGGCCAACATCACCCTGATACCAAAGCCAGAAAAAGACAATACAAAGAAGGAAAATTACAGGCCAATATCGCTGATGAACATAGATGCAAAAATGCTCAACAAAATATTGGCAAACTGAATACAGCAATACACTAAAAAGATCATACACCATGATCAAGTGGGATTTATACCAGGGATGCAGGGATGGTTCAACATCCTCAAATCAATCAACGTGATACACCACATCAACAAAACAAAGAATAAAAACCACATGGTCATCTCAATAGATGCTGAGAAGGCGTTTGACAAGATACAACATCCATTTATGATAAAAACTCTCAACAAAATGGGTACAGAAGGAAAGTACCTCAACATAATAAAGGCTATTTATGACAAACCCAGAGCCAACATCATACTCAATGGGGAAAGACTGAAAGCCATTCCTCTGAGAACAGGAACGAGGCAGGGCTGCCCACTCTCACCACTCCTATTCAACATAGTACTGGAGGTTTTGGCCAGAGCAATTAGGCAAGAAAAAGGAATAAAAGGAATCCAAATAGGCAACAAAGAAGTGAAACTCTCACTATTTGCAAATGACATGATTTTATATATAGAAAACCCTACAGAATCCACTGGAAAACTATTAGAAATAATCAACAACTACAGCAAAGTCACAGGGTACAAAACCAATCTACAAAAATCAGTTGCATTTCTGTATGCTAATAACGAACTAACAGAAAGAGAGCTCAAAAAGATAATACCATTTACAACTGCATCAAAAAGAATAAAATATCTAGGAATAAATCTTACCAAGGAGGCGAAAGACCTATACACGATGAAAACTACAAGACATTATTGAAAGAAATCGATGATGACATAAAGAAAGGGAAAGACATCCCATGCACATGGATTGGAAGAATAAACATAGTTAAAATGTCTATATTACCTAAAGCAATCTACAGATTCAATGCAATCCCAATCAGAATCCCAATGACATTCTTCACGGAAACAGAAAAAAGAATACTAAAATTCATATGGGGCAACAAAAGACCCCAAACAGCTAAAGCAATCCTAAGAAAAAAGAACAAAGCTGGAGGCATCACAATCCCTGACTTCAAAACATACTACAAAGCAATAGTAATCAAAACAGCATGGTACTGGTACAAAAACAGACACACAGATCAATGGAACAGAACTGAAAGCCCAGAAATAAAACCACACATATACGGACAGCTGATTTTCGACAAAGGAGCTAAGAACATACAATGGAGAAAGGAAACTCTCCTCAATAAATGATGCTGGGAAAACTGGACAGCCACATGCAAAAGAATGAAAGTGGACCACCTGCTATTGCCATTCACAAAAATTAACTCAAAATGGATCAAAGACCTGAAAGTGAGACCTGAAACTATAAAACTCATAGAAGAAAATATAGGCAACACACTATTTGACATTGGTCATAAAGGAATCTTTTCGTATGACATGCCTACCCAGACTAGGGAAACTAAAGAAAAAATAAACAAGTGGGACTTTATCAGATTAAAGAGCTTCTACAAGACAAACGAAACCAGAATCAAGATGAACAGACAACCCACCAGCTGGGAGAGAATATTTGCAAAACATACATCTGACAAGGGGTTGATTTCCATAATATATAAAGAACTCACACAACTGAACAACAAAAAAACAAACAACCCGATCAAAAAATGGGCAGAGGAAATGAACAGACACTTCTTCAAAGAAGATATACAGATGGCCAATAGGCACACGAAAAGATGTTCAACATCACTAATCACCAGGGAAATGCAAATCAAAACAACACTAACATATTACCTCACACCTGTTAGAATGGCTAATAATCACCAAGACAAAAAACAACAAATGTTGGAGAGGATGTGGAGAAATAGGAACCCTCATACACAGCTGGTGGGAATGCAAACTGGTGCAGCCTCTATGGAAAACGGTATGGAGATTCCTCAAAGAATTAAAAATAGAAATACCCTATGATCCAGCTATCCCATTACTGGGAATCTATCCAACGAACCTGAAATCAACAATCCAAAGAGGCTTATGCACCCCTATGTTCATTGCAGCATTATTCACTATAGCCAAGAAGTGGAAGCAACGTAAGTGTCCCTCGACTGACGACTGGATCAAGAAAATGTGGTATATATATACAATGGAATACTACTCAGCCATAAAAAAAGACAAAATCGTCCCATTTGCAACAACATGTATGGTCCTGGAGGGTATTACGTTAAGCGAAATGAGCTAGAAAGAAAGACAAACACTGTATGATCTCACTCATATGTGGAATATAAACCAACACATGGACAGAGAAAACTGTACTGTGGTTACCAAGGGCAATGGGGGTGGGGGGTGGGCACAAGGGGTGAAGGGAGACATATATGGTGATGGACAAACAAAAATGTACAACTCAAAATTTCACAATGTTACAAACTATTAAAACATCAAAAAAAAAAAAAAAAACAAGTAAATTGGCTACTAACATGATAATGTAACACAACTTGCTGAGAATTAACAAGCATCCTCTCTCCACTTCTGGTCAGAATGACACAGTGTTTCAGAGCAAGCAGAAGGGCCTCACGCCCCCAAACCAGGGTCAGAGGAACCGTCCCAAATGGCCAGATAACTGATGCAGAAGCCCAAAGGACCCCATTTGGGAGAGGGACAGACACGAGGGAGAAATAGAAAAGCAACTTAAGTGAAGAAGAACTAAATAGCACAGGCATAGCGGTTAGCCTCCTCTGGAGAAATTATGCACCACAAGAGTTTATGGACTCTGTTTCCCTTTAAGGTTCTCTCATGCTATATTAGCTAGATGGGTACTGGTACACTGATACAGAATGCAGTAAATATTTCAAAAAAGTAGTACATTTTCTTACCATTAGGATTCACTCAAAAGAAAGAAAAACAACTGTGAATGTCAGCACTTATCTGCGAGCTGTTCTTTCACTTTTGAGGGCTCTGTGCCCTGAGGCTCTCTCCCGACTCATCTCTTTCACGGCTGTCCTTCTCACGTCCCTCAAGCACCACACGCGAGTCCACAAGCCTCAGGCCACTTTTAAGAACCTGGACAGTCTGGCCCTGATAGAACTCACCAACCTCCTCTCCACAAAATCACCCCAGGGCCCTCTGCACATGCCACTTCCTCTCAGGCAGCTTCCTTCCCTTCCACTCCTTCTAATAAACTCCACTTAGATGATGACACGATCCCTGATAAACCCCTAATTATAAGTTTCACAGTATTGTGTCTATGTCCCATTTCTGTAATTATCGCCTGCTTGACATACTAGTCTTTTCCAGACTGTGTGCTCTCTCAAGGACGCACATCTTTACACTCCAGCATGTAACAGGCACCAACCATCCCAGTGCACCTTCTCTCAAGCCACCCTCTTCAGTTACCACCCTCTTTTTTTTGCATGGAAAGATTCGCCCTGAGCTAACATCTGTTGCCAATCTTCTTTTTTTTTCCTCCTTCCCCAAAGCCGCAGTGCATGGTTGTATATCATAGTTGTAAGTCCTTCTAGTTCTTCTATGTGAGTTGCCATCACAGCATGGCAACTGACAGACAAGTGAGTTACAGACGAGTGAGTTACCAATCTTGTTCTACCCACCAGTGGTGACAAGAGCCTCAGGTGATGTCCCCACATGATGGGGCTCGGCTCACGGCATCTCCCTCACATCTCCCTCACTGTGACCCGAGCACCCCACAGCTGAGAGACCAGACCAACTTTCCCTGACGTGGTCCACAGCCATATCCTCAGAGTTGTTAACTCGATTCCTTTCTGACCAGTCTCCCCCGTGGTCAACTCTTCCATCTCCAGTTCCAGATAAACCTGCTTTGCAGCCTCACAAGCCTCCTTTCCAGCAGCCCATCTCTATACTCCCAGGTAGGAGCTGAATGACTACTACTTTTCATACCTCAGATTAGCCCTGATCCTCATGTCCCACTACATCAAATTCATGCCAAGTCCCAGTCAGGGCCCACCTGATTTTTCTAACATCTACAGCAGCATACCTGGAGAAAAATGATTGGATTACAAACAAATGAATTCCAACCGTAGGCCTTAACATAGGCCAAAATCTGTAAAAATCAGTCATGCCAACTAACTCTAGGGCTAGTGTGAAAAATAAGGCTTGTAAGACAATGTGTCTTCTACTTGTCCTTGACTGTTAGAAGCCTAGTAAAACACCTTTTTCTCCTTAGGAGCATCTCCCCTTGCACTCCCCTCTGCGCTCACAAGTACCCCAGCTATCCCAGAGTCATAGCACACGCTGTGCTTTACTAGGGATCACGTAGCTTAGGAAAGGAAATGCTGGACAGGACGAGAGGCGACCTGGGCAAAGCACTGACAGTATTTGAAGGTTTTGTTAGTGTACGTAGTAGCTCCATATTTATCTCCCAATTAAATTTAAAACAGAACGTGAAGGTCTGTTTTACTATGGCAAAGGGCATACATATCTGGTTCCCCCATGAGCTGAAGATCTTTATCCTTCAAAGCACCTAGTGCAGCGCCCACAATATAACTTTCTGCTATGTAAGCTCCAAGTAAAGACAAGACTCACCAGGGGTGGATCAAGATAGCTGTGCGTTGCCGACCACGCCTGAGGGGTGATCAGGCTATACAGAGGGAACTGCTGCTGGGGGCCGTAGACTGGAGGTAAGTAAAACGAAGCTGTGTATCGCTGCTGCGTGTAAAGGCTCATGTCCAGAGGTCTGAATCCGTTCTTTGGCAAAAATGTGTTTATAGCTATTGCCTTTGCTTTTATCCGTGCCTGTTTGAAAATATGTAAGTTTCTATTAGAATAGTGAAGAATACTGATTTGCAAATAAAGCAAGTATAACCAATGGTCTTGCTTACCTTAATTGGTTTTCCTTGAAAAGTTTTGACTTCTTCTCGCAAATATTTGTAAGCCTGAGGGCAAAATCATCCAAAATACCATTGTGTTTATTTTATAAATAAGATGAACCAACAGTTAATACTTCAAACAAGGAACTGTATAGCTAAAATATGTGGACAGGACCTACAACAGTGGGTCACAGATTCCTTAAAAGAACGTGATAAGAGGTACGAACCCTCTACCCCAAATTCTCATAAACAACATCTGTAAGCAATTTTATAAGTATTAATATATACCATAAAAGCCTCCCATAGACCATAGCCTGAGGATCCGAACCTAGGGGAAAACAAGGGATACCGGGCTCCTAGTACTAACCCCAATCTGAAATTGGAATTACATAGTTTAGGAAAGAAAAAAGATTAGGATTGCAATATCCAAAAGTCATTATTTACGTAGCTCATTATTCTTCTCCAAATTGTCCTATATGACTCTGAAGGCTCTGAACCTTCTGATTCAGCCTCAGCCCACTGCAGGCCCACAGTGGGGAGGAGAGCTTGTACCTGCTCCAAACATGCTTTCTCTGTCCCATCGCCTGGCTCCTCCTAGTCCCACCTTCCCCTTCCATCCAATTAAAACCCATAGTTCAGATTTTCGTTTCTCTCTTCTAAACCTGTAGCATTCACAACATTTAACACTTAAACCTATACTGGCATTCCTTCATGCATGCTAATGTTTCCCCCAAAAGAAGATTCTTCCTTTCAGGGCAGGGAAACCATCCTAACTCCTGTGTCTCCTCACAGGGCTTCTCAGTGCCTTTTCACATTATCTTGTAACATACGATGATGCCTAGTGAAAGTTAAGGTTAGGTTCAAATTTCCCAAAACGCTTTCCAAATATTAAAAGCCCAGAAACAAGAACAGAACTCATTTTCCTAGGCTGCTTGTCTTACATGTCCTCAGAAAATTATGTCACATATTTTTCATATCGCTACAAAACTGTCTACACAAACACATCTATATAAGTTTCTACAACTTGATTTCCTCTGCACTTTATATATTTAAACTTAACACCACAAGGCAATAGTAATCTCAATGCCCAAATTTAGTCTCATTACGTACTAATTGTTAAGTACTGGTGAACTCTGTACTTCATGGGTAGTGGTACAAAGAGCTTACCTGTTGTGCATCAGCTTCTGTTTCAAATGTAATAAACCAATTATCATTATAGGCAAATTCACAGTTTATAAATTTCGGTAAATTATCTCCTTTAAATAGTGCTTCTACTTCCTACAGGGAATAGAGAGGTTAGAAATTAATTCTCAACTATGCCACCATTTGTCCTCACCAAAAACAGATGATGCCTACTCTTAAGGACAGATCCTTAGACAAGAGTACAACACACTGATGGCCTAGCAAACCTCTCTTTCAAAATGGTTAAGGAGTTCAGTGTGGCTTCAGAATTAGGATCCCGTTGCCAGTGGAAAAATAAGTCCACAACTACCCTACTCCCAAGATATCATTAAGCTAAATTAATGTGAAAATATCACTTCATTTTATACAGTAGGCTGATAACTACACAATGGGGGGGGGCGAGGTAATTTAAGAAATTTAAAAATTAGCTGGACTTCTGCTTCCAGCTAAGATGGACCAGATTTACCCTCCCACATGAAACAATTAAAAACAAAAGACAAAATATATGAAATAACGTTTTTCAGACAGTGGCCCTCAGACTGTGCAGGACATAATCCTTGAGAGGGACATGTGAGGTGAGCCAGCGAGCACCCAGCTCATGCTTGGAGTTTCCAGGTGCAGTGCCAGGAGGGTGAGCACAGGCCCAGCCCGACAACACCACAGCTCTCGGGGTCTCCCCAGGCTCTGGGTGCGGGAAACAGCCACCTGAAATGACTACAGGGAACAACCCAGAGCTCCCGGGACAGAGCAGTGTGTCTTCCGACCAGCTGGAGTAGAAAAGTTTCCTAATTCATCAGGCTGAGCATTCAAAAGGGCACTGCCTCAGCGTGGGGAAGCCTGGCCATGCAGTAGAGGCGGCTCTGCTGCACCTAACAAATACTCCTTAAGTGATGATCAAACCAGCTCCAAGTCACTTAACTAAACCTCAAAACAAAGCTTAAGAATATTTATAGGAAGGAATACAAAAACATTCAGTATCCAGTAAAGTAAAATCCAAAATGCCAGGCATCCATTTGAAATTTACCAGGCATGCAAAGTAATGGAAAAATATGACCTATAAGAGAAAACCAATCAATCAAATGAGACCCAGAAATGATAGATGATGGAATTAGTAGGCAAGGACATTAAAATAGTTATTGGATACATATTCTATATTCAAATAGGTAAAGACTGAGCATGTTAAAGAGAAATGCAAGATTAAAAAAAAAACAAAGACAGCCCCAAATTGAACTTCTGGACATGAAAAATACAATGTCTGAAATGAAAAATACATTAAACAGGATTAACAGCTAGTTAGAGACTTTCAGAAGAAAAGAAGAGAAGGGAGAAGACAAAAAATATTTGAAGAAACAATGGCTTGGTAAACTTCACGTACAAGAAACCTGAAAGCTACATCAAGGTGCATTGTAATCAAACTGCTTAAAACCAATGATAGGCTCTTGAAGGCAGCAAGAAAAAGGAAGACTCATTATGCACAGAGGAATAAAGATAAAAATGACAGATTGATCCTCAGAAACAATGAATACCAGAACAGAGTAGAACAACATCTTTAAAATACAGAAGGAAAAAAAAATCCTGTCAATCCAGGATTCTCTACCCAGTGAAAATATCTTTCATAAATGAAGGTGAAATAAAGATTTTCTCAAATATACAAAAACTGAAAAATTCATTACCAGTAGACCTGCACCACAAGAAATATTCAAGGAATATTCAGACAGAAATGATGCCAGATGAAAGTCTAGATCTAGTTAAAGGAATGAAAGGCATTGTAAATGGTAAATAGTGAATAAATATAACATATTTTTCTTATTTTTAATTACTTTAAAAGAAAATTGAATTGTTTAAAGCAAAGATAACAAAACATTGCAGATTTATGACTATGCAGAATTAAAATGTATGACAATAGCACAAAGACCAGATATGGAAAACTGGAAGGAACTTCAGAAAGGTGAAAAGTGGTATTATATTAATTAAGGGCAGACTTTGATAAACTAAAGATGTCAACTATAAACCCTAAAGCAAACACTAAAACAAAACAAAGAGTTAAATCTAATAAGCCAAAAAAGAGAGAAAAAATACTCACTTAATTCAAAAGAAAGAGGAGAAAAAGGAAAGAAAACAAAGAACAGTAGAGACGAACAGAAACCAAGCAGCAAGATGGTGAACTAAATCTAACACATTATGAACCACATAAGTGGGAATGGTCTAAACTCCCCAAGTAAAAGGCAGAGATATTCAGAGTGGGTAAGAAAAGTAAGACCCAGCTCTAAGCTGCTTATAAGAAGCCCACTCTAAATGCAAAGACACAAAAGGGTCAAAAGTAAACGATGGAAAAAAGACCTACTACACTAAAACATGAATCAAAGAAAGCTGGAGTGGCTACATTAACACCAGACAAAGTAGATTCCAGAAGAAAAATAGGGTAGTTTCATAAAAGACTACTAGCCAGTTACACTTTGAAAAGGACCAAAGGAATTAACCAAATGAATTACAATTTAAAAAATTTTCTAATCACTGACAAGCGCTTGGTTACATTTAAAGAAAAAGGATTTTCTGAAAACTGCTAGCCTACGGTCCCAAGCCCCAGCAGAAGGGCTCTCTACTATACGTGTTCAGGAACTTATTGTCCTTTTCTTGTTCAGATTGGTTTGGACCACTTTTTTTCCCTTCCTTTTTTGTCCAACTTTTAATTTATCATAGAGCTTTCTCTAAAACTTCTCTCTTAAGATGTTCATTGTTCAAGTTTTACAACAGAGGTAGGTTGTGCTGTTTGGAATAATAGAAATACACCAAGATCAATGTCTGCAGCTAAAAGTAGACAATTCTTCTTGGTTGTAGTCTTTACAAATGTCTCAAGTCTTGAAACTCAGGACCTATGTTTTAAATATTACTGTGAGTTAATAAAGACATCCAGATTAGTAATAAGAAATATACTGATCCTTCATATTCAGAAGCTTAATTAAAAGAGGACGAAAAAAATACAATCCTAATTTCTTTTTCTTTACCTATTACAACAGAACTAATAAATACAGCCCAAGTTGAACAGAAAACTTGCTAGCAAGACCATGTTCAAGAGTGATGTAATTTCTCATCCTAGGTCTTGCTGGAACCTCATCTTTGTCACACTCCACCAAGAACTATCCTTAATAGACCCACACATGCACTAATCTATTTCCTCTACAGAAGGGACTTAGAAAGTACGCAGCATGAGTAACTAATATGATTAGCGCTCTCTATGAAGACTTCCCCTCGTTATTTCCAGGTACAACCATCTGTGTGTTTTACGACACAACGTAACTTTAAAAATTTGGACAAGTAACAGATTTTACAGCAATGCAGGAAAGGTTGATTACTTTTCATGACTCTTAACCTATCAAATACTGTGGTTGCCTAAAATTATTGCCTAAGTTAGTAATTCTCAAATTATGATCTCCAGACTCCATTTATATAAAAAAAGATGTCTCTGCCTCTTTACTGTGACGATACTTACACTGATGCGACATTTACACTGATGCTGGCAGGTCAGCTCGTGTCAAGCACAAGCTATAATGGTGTGAACTCCTCACAGTACCCCTCTTGTCATGAAAATATTTGCTTTGAAGTTATTTAGCATAAAAATGTGTTTTTATCTTCACTTGTGAGTTTATTATTCTTATTTTTTAAATGAATATTTAAACCTTTTCTCACTTAATTTCTAAATATTGAAATTACCATAAACTATCCCTATTTTTTTAATGTACAGTGTGTAATGGAGACCTGAGACCAACAAACTTGAGAACCACTCTTAAAAATGAATCACACTGTAACTATCAGAGTGTGTAAATCTGGGAGAAAGTGTTACTGCATGTATTTATTCTTTAAAATACACCCTCCAAAAAACACAGAAGTAAGAAAAAAAATCAAAACAAACAAAAAACCCACCAGAAGTGTCCAAGTGCCCTTCAGAGGAGAAACAACTTACTTCTACAGGGGTGGACTCAGGGATCTCCCGCAATATTACTATACAACGATTCTGATTCGGCCTTACTTTTTCTCCCTTCTCATCCACTTGGACTAAAGGTAAAGCTATGAAAAGAAAAATAAATGGTAAAACACAAATATTAAAACAAATCAACCATTTGTATTCTAGTATGACATAATATAGACACTCCAGCAGGATGTTACAGTATATAGAGTGTTATAGTATATTACTAAACACATTAAAGAAACCTGTATACAACAACTATCAAAAGGTTTTAAACCAATCTTGCATGTTACATTTCTCAAAACTCAGAAACATGAGAATTTAAAAATTTCTATAAGAGCTATAATAAATGTTTAGGAAACAAAAATTGTAAACAGCTCAAACAACTAAAAGTAGATTACAATTCAGGGTTAACGGCTTTCTCCTTTCCCCAAAATAAAACAATTTTCTGTCTTACTATGACTTTTTATTTTGAACTCACAGGAAGTTGCCATGTACCCTTCATCCAGCTTTCCCTGATGACGACATCTTACACAATCACAGTCCACAGTCAAAACAAGGAGGCTGTTGTTGGGACAACACTGCTAACGCAGGGACAGGTCTAATTCAGATTTCATCAGTCTGTATGTGCACTCCTTTCTGCCATGTTTTGTTTTTTGGTGTCGCTTCTACGAAACTATATCATGTGTAGATTCAAGTCACAGCACATCATCATCACAATCGGGGCTCAGAGCTGTCTACCACCACAAAGACATGTTACCAACATCAGGAATGAAAGGTGTAACTTCACTACAGGTTGTACTATTATTAAAAGGATCATAAGGGAATAGTGAGAAAAAGTTCAAGCTAATAAATCAGACAACTTACATGAAATAGAAACATTCCTTAAAAGGCACATACGACCAAAGCTCACTCTCAGGAGGAAGTCATCAGAACAGACTGAGATCTATGAGAAAAGAAAACTCAAGGCCACACAGTTTCTGGAGAATCCTATCAAATATTCAAGAAAAAAATAATACCAATTCTACAGTACAAACTCTTCCAAACCACCTGAAAGTACTTTCCAATTCAACCTGTGAAGCCAGCAGTTCTGATACCCAAACTAAACAAAGACATTACAAACCAAAAAAATTAGAGACCAACATCCCTCATGAACATTAAAAATTCTTACCAGATCTTGCTAAATTGAATCCAACAATATATAAAAATGACAACAAATAATGACAAGTGGGATTTTCCTCAGTAAAGCAAGGTCGGTTTACCAATTGAAAATTAAGCAATGTAATTGATCATATAATGGATTAAAAAACTAAAACCATACAATTTTCTCATAGATGCAGAGAAAGTATTCCACAAAATCCAACAATTCATTTCTGACAAAAATTTTCAGCAAACTAGGAACAGAAGGGAAACCTCCTCACCTATGAAAAACCAACGCTTAGCATCACACGTGCCTGAAGACCGGACAAGGCAAGGACACTACTCTCCCTACTTCCATCCACCACTGTGCTGCAGGGTCGAGCCAGGGAAATAATGCAAGAAACAGAAATTAAACGCACCCAGACTGGGTAATAACTAGGCAAACCTCTTCATTCACAGACAACAAGCTTATCTCTATGTACAAAATCTGATACAATTTCCATAAAAAACTAGAATTGATGAGTTTAGCAAGGTTTTAATATACAAGATCAATATACAAATATGAACTTATTTCTACATACTAGCACCAAACTAGAAGTTGAAATAAAAAATATAATTTCGGGCCAGCCCCGTGGTTTAGCGGTTAAGTGCGCACGCTCCGCTACTGGCGGCCCAGGTTAGGATCCCAGGCGCGCACCGACACACCGCTTCTCCAGCCATGCTGTGGCCGCGTCCCACATACAGCAACTAGAAGGATGTGCAAATATGACATACAACTATCTACTGGGGCTTTGGGGAGAAAAAGGGAAAAAAAAAGGAGGAGGATTGGCAATAGATGTTAGCTCAGGGCCGGTCTTCCTCAGCAGAAAGAGGAGGATTGGCATGGATGTTAGCTCAGGGCTGATCTTCCTCACAAAAAACAAGACTTATTATAAAGCCAGAGTAATCAAGACACTGCAGTACTGGTGTCAAAACAGACAAACAAATCAAGGACAGACACATGGCCCAGAGACGAACTCACACGTTTAGGGACAAATGATTCTTGCAAAGGCAAGGCAGTGGAGAAAGGAGAGCCTTTTCAACAAACGGTGCTGGAGCAGTGCATATCCACAAGCAAGGGGCAGAGAACTTGCGATCCATAGCTACAATAATTAGCTAAAAATGGATCACAGACCCAAATATGTAAGCCCTAAAATGATACAACTTCTAGGAGAAAACCTTCGTGCCCTTGGATTAAGCAAAGATTTCTTAGGTACAACACCAAAAGCAAGATCCATAAAAGAAAAAAATTAATAAACTGGACTATATAGAAAATTCAAAACTCTGCTTTTCAAAACATACTATTAAGAGGATAAAAAGAGAAGCTATAGATTGGGAGAATGTATTTGCAAATCACATATCTGAGAAGGACTTACATCCAGAATACAGATAATACATATCTGAAGTTACACACACACACACACACACCCCCACCCTCAAATCTCAATTGTAAGAAAAGTAATAAAAAAGTGGCGAGGGTAGGGGGCACCTGAATAGACACTTCAGCAAAAAAGATAAGAGGAGGGCAAATAAGCACATGAAAAGACTGCTTAATGTCAGCAGGCATGAGGGAAATAGAAATTAAAACCACAGTGAGATAACCACACACACCTATTAGAAAATCTAAAACTAAAATGTCTGTGCATGCCAAGTGTTGGCAAGGATAGGAGCAAGGGAGCTTGCATCACTGCGGGAGATGCCCACTCTGAGATGGTATGATCACTCTGGAACAGGTGGGAATTTCACAAGTTAACGTACACCTATCATACCATACAGATACTCCACTCTCAGCTACTGACCCAAGAGAAATGGAAGCATTTGTCCACACAGAGACCTACACGAATGTTCATGGCAACTTCATCTGTAGTACTCAAAACCTGCAATAACTTAAAAGTCTATCAACCAGGGGGTGAATAAACAGACTGTGGTGTATCTACTCAATGGACTACTACTGAGCAATAAAAAGCAATGATCTACTGATACACTCAACAACAAAATAATTATGCTAACTGAAAGAAACCAGACCAAAAAAAAGTGATACTGTACCACTGATTCCATTTATATAAAATTTCTAGAAAATTCAAACTAATCTATAGTGACAAAAAGCAGACAAGTGGTTGCCTGGGACAAGAGAAAATTCGGGGGCTGATGGACATATTCATTACCTTGATTGTGGTAGTTCTGTGGTTGTATAAATACGTCAAAACTTACCTAATGTACACTTAAACCATGTGTAATTTATGGTAGATAAATTCTACCTAAATAAAGCTGTAAAACAGAACAAATAAACAGGTATTGGCGAAACCCTCTGTTCCTCTCCTCTCTCCCTAGTCCAGTTGCCCACAAGAGTCACATTGAATCAGGAGTTTCAATGCTATTCATGCTTTTATACTCTTACCCCGGACCTCCAAATCCATAAAAAATATGGTTCTGTTTTACACATACCTAAACTTTATATAAATGGTATCATTTTGTGCATGTTTGAAATACGCTTTTATATGCAACATTATGATTTTAAATTTATTCTTATTGAAAAACGTACGCCTAGTTCATTTTAATAACTGCTCTAGTATTCACTGTGTGGCTACATCGCAATGTATTTATTCATACTCTGCTGACAAATATTTCAGTGTTTTTTTAAGTTAGCAATTTCAATTATATTAAGTGTAAAAACAAAGCATTTGAATCAGATATACTGTGTCACGCACTATATGTGTATTATGTATAAAAATAGTCTAAAAATGTAATTTACGCAACTCAATCAACACGAGAGTTTCAGTGTTGTACTAGGGAATATCCAAATTAAAATAAAATGTTACCAGATGCCTACTGTGTGTGTGTCTGACTCTATGCCAGGCATTTTGGGGATGAGGATAAGATTTAAATTTAAGAAGCGATCTCTGCTCACAGAGGCTTATTTATGTCCCCCCTCTTCAGAACTACAACAAATATAATAATATGCTAACTATAGTCTGTTCATATAGATTATTACATATGCACATATATTTCTGTCCAAAGATTGACTGAAGAGAGACAATTAGACACTAAAGAACTGAATACAAATAGCAGATAACATTACAACTCAAGAACCTCAAAACACAGCCCTGGAAAAGGAGTGGAGAGAGTGACAGGGCTGTCCATGATAGAAACAGCTCCTTTAAGCAAATATGCAGGGCAATTAAACATCCTCGGAGTCTGCACGAATGACCCCTCGCCAGCAAGCATCAACTGAGAAATTTTCCTCAGTGGGGCAGCCAAGTTTCCGAGGAATGCCTAAAAGGAATAACCAAATCTGGGATTCCTAGTAATAACCAAAGACTGTTAACAGAGTAAAGTGTGTTTAGGTTAAGAAAGCCACTGGCCGTTTTAAGTGGGTCAGATGGAACCAAACTCAACTGATACATCAACAAAGCAACATTAGAAAGCAAAACAGGATCTTGGGAAACTGTGCTATAATTTTCAGAATTCAAATTTCATGGATTATGTCTGCCAGTTTATTATGTGGTTCAATAATTTAATGACCTTACAACATATGCCTAGGAACAGAAAATAGAGAACTTTTATTTGTGAAAAGACAATCCAACTAAGTTCTAAGGTAAGATGTTCATCTTTTTCTACTACTGTTAAGTCAAATGCGACAAGAAAAAAATCTTCACTGACTGTCAGCAGTCAGCTAAGCCAGGGACAATATGTGAACACTTCCGCCTAAGTGTCAGTGATGGAAAGTCACGGTAGTGACATAGAGAAATGAGGCTTTAATTCAGGCACGCAACGTCCCATCATTTGGAAATACTTAGGCAGGGTGTAGGGGGACACACGTCACACTGTTCTTCGTTAAGGGTACCCATTGGAGTTGCTCAGTAGAGCAGTCCTGAGGATGGAGAAATAACTCATCTGGTACTTTTAGCCCTACTACAAAAAGTAAATTTTTATAATTAAAACCAATCCCATTTACAAAGAAATCCAATATATTGTACATTTAATATAAAAACTAATTCCCAGTGAAGCCATCCTGGGTGGGAGGGGCACAGGAAACTCTGGGCAGAGGGGCACATGCTCCTAATCCTGCGATGAAGAGTCCACCAATGTATACGCAGGTCCAAACTGATCCAACGGTACACTTTAAACACACACACAGTTCACTACGTCAATTATACTTCAGTAAGGTGGCTTTTTAAAAATAAATAGATAAACTGGTTAGGTTGTAGAAGCCTCAATCTGCAAAGCAAACCAGGGCACCACAAACTACACTTGTGACACGGCAGGTAACACTTTAAATATCCGCATTTCCTGAATCTCTGCAGGTCTCTGATGTAGGGTTTAAACCTTCCTTTGATGTTGCCAAATGTCCAAGAAACAACTTCATTCACAATATCCTTTTAAGAGAAAATGCAATAATATTTCACCCAAATTTCAGCAGGAAGTTGCAATTTGAAAGAAACTCCTTTAGTGGTTAGAATACTAATTAAAATGTATTCTACTTTACCCTAAGTATCGTTATTTTTTTCATTAATGTCACAGCTGTCTTTAATCTCTCTGTTAGCCTTTTCTGCTCCCAGGACCTACAATCTGGGATGCGTCTGAGGTTTCAGTTACGGAGCCCATCCATGTCCCAGCGCCAGACACGGGGGCTGTCAGAAAGGCCCAGAAGGCCAGGGAAGACTCCACTTGCCATTAAGTACCTTAGCACTGAATGGCTGTGGATCTAAAGGTCACACCAGTGAGAAAAACGCCATGAAGACCAGGTATGATTCAGCCGGACTGCTGTTCACTTACATCTCAGCACTTCGACAATCAAGTCCATGTCGGTGCTGAGCTTCTTGATGTGGTCCAGGTTAGCTACCGTGGTGATTGGCACGTACTGATCACTGTCCATCTGTGATATAAGGTACATGTCACTAGCAAGGTTCTCCCTGCAGAAAGAAGACAATCTTTCTTAATTAAGATTTCTTTAAAAGGAAGCTTCGCAAGAGGTACAAGTGTGGCATGGTATCGCTTCAGAGTCAGATTTGAGTTCAAACCCCACCTGTATTTGCCATCTCTGACTGTAGGTACATTTTTTTCAGAGGCATCTAGGGAGGCATAGAGAGCAAAAGTAAAAGTATACTGCACTTTATACAATCAAAATTAATTAGCAGGTAAATCTTTAAAAAATGTATTTATAGCCTATCTTTGTTCTAAAAAGTGTTTGAGTAGCTTATTAAAAAATACAGACACAAATTTTTAAGTAAGGAAATCCAGCTGAAAGAACAAGACGGTAAGAAAAATATGAAAAAGCTGAGAAAGGTTGGTACCCAAAGTGCATGCTGTTCAGTCTGGACACTTGCCAGAGAAGTTGCAAATCCAACTCTGGCTTCCTAGCACTTTTCAGCAGCCAGGATTAAAAAGAAGGAAACATGATCAACAACATGACCCACAAGGTCACAAGGTAAGCCACAGATAACCAGTAGGTTAGGTGACGACGAGCTACTTCCTGGTACTTTGGTCTATGGTCTATGATGTTTGTTTCCATAAAGTGGACATTACGCTCAAAAACATCTCCATACCAGACACAATTAAACTCGGTTTCACTGGTCCTGCGGTGAAGGCCAATGACAATTGCAAAGCTGAATAAAGCTACTGTTTTGTAGAGGTAAACGCTGTTCTGACCCCCTCATCTAGGTTAGCTATCTTGCAGATATGAGGATACTGGCCAGAGGAGGGACAGAGCAGGGTTTGTGAGTGGTGCAGACAAGGTTTTTCAACATTTGCAGCAGCATTTTCTCCTTTTAAAGTATGTCATCATGCAGCATATGGAGTTTCCTAATTTGTGAACATATGGACGTGGAAGGAAGGCCAGCACACGGCCCTCAGCTTCGCCTCATGCAGCCCTACTGTCTCTGAGGCAGCCCTCACCAGACACCTCTATGAGGTCTTAAGGCAGGCCCAGAGAAAAACCTGAAAAATCACCATTATTAATAGAAAACTCTACACATAGCCATTTGGTTATCTTCATAGTCAAAGAACATTATATGTAATCTAATCCCATCTTCTTCTATGTCCAGTTCTATCACTTGAACTTTAAAGGTTCTACTCCAATAGAAAAGGTATTTGGGGGGAGCAAAAAACCAACAAGTAAAAAGATGCGTGCTATATAAATAAAACAATTTGCTACTGTAGTGTTTGGCGTATTTTGAGAACTAGTATAGGAAACCTGTTCTGAAACTAATGTGCTAAAAACGTCTCTGTGAGATTGACAACCTAAGGCTCCACCCCCAGACTCTGATTCCATGGGCATGGGGTGAGGCCCAGGAATCCAAATTCCAAAAGCAACCCAGATAATGATCAAGATGAATCTGTGGACACCCGTGGAGAACAGTGGCCCAGAGGATTATGTTCAGTTCTCCAACATGCCAAAGGTTATTACTACTCAATAGTTTAGATTTCCTATTAATAGATGTACCCAGACATAAACAGATACACACTCCTGTCACATTTGTCTATAATGACGAATGTAGAACACCATAGATATTAGGTACTAGAAAAACAAATACCGTCCTTACCTAGATAAGCAGAATTCCAATGTTTTTTTAAGTACTTCTCGAGGGTCTTCCTGGCTTTCTGGTTGAGGCTCATTTCTTCCTACATAAAAGTAATGATCAATTCAGGAAAAATGGCTTAAAAGGTACCAAGCAGATGATTCAGTAAAAGCAATTCTAATGTTTTCAATATACATATTAACTCATCTACATGGTATACAGAGAATATAAGAAAAATGTTATTTTACCTACTAAAAAAAGAGAAATCATAAGCAAAAGAACTCAAAAAATCCCTCTCCCCCAAAGAAAAACAACAGTTATGAAAAATAATCTGAAGAGTAAGATTTATTAGCAAAATTTAGCAGGTGCTTTTTATCACAAAATAAGTGTAAGCTTATTTAATGCTTCGCCTCTATTCAAAAAGGATTTTCAAGTAACCTACAAGAACACAGATACTAAAATAATAAAAAAATATAAAGGAAAGAATCAAAATAAAGAAATGATAAATACACACCAAAAAATCAAGGCTGGGATCATAAACACCAGGGCCTAAGGACTAGGCAGTTTCTGCACCAGAGCCTTATAAACCCTGCCTTTAAATTTCTAGGCAGTTGGTTACAGTAAGAAATTGTGGAGTTAAAGAGATCCTACTGGAAAATACTAAATAAACAGATCCTCAAAAGGAAACAGAAGCTGGGACTAGACTCTACAGGAGATTTCTCCTAAGATGCTAGATGGCACCGTCCATATGTGAGTCACACGAACCACCTGTCATAGACCTAGGGCCTCTAGGACAGAGAACTAGAGCTCAGGGTAAGGCCCCGGGACTGCCAGCACCCTACATGTGGCGGGAGCTGGACTTGCACACCGGAGGTTGGGGTGAGGCCCCGACACCGCCAGCACTCTGCATGCGGCAAGAGCAGGACTTCCACACCGGAGGTTGGGGTGAGGACCCCATTTTAGGTGGCAGGAGAGAAAAAGCACTGACACACTTAGAACTCAGAATTTTTGTATGCTTCTATATAAATTTGCAAGGCATAATCATACATGTGGAATTTTCTGACAAGCGATATTCGTATTTTAGAAATCAAAGACCATCAAAAAGCAAAGACAAAGTGGGGGCATTTATAACAAATAAGGACAGAGAGCTTGTGTCTGTTTTATATGAAGAGCTTTAATAAAATCCACTCCCACGAGCAAAAAAACAAAATCACCAAAAGACAAGAAAACAAACAAAACCAATGAATTTGATGAGACTGGAAATTAGAAAAGGCCCTTGAAACCACAACCCGATTTCATTCCTTGGTCCAGAAAGGCCTCTCCTAATCACCCATTTAAATGTAACACTTACTAAGCACCTGCTGTATGCCAGGCATTGTTGTAGCACTTGTTTATTCAGCCTAAATAAGGCCAGGTCTCTGCTCTCAGCGGGAGAGGCAATCAACAGTTAAATAAGTAAACACTACACAGAGCATCAAGTAGAATCTGACACAGGAAAACACCACATGGGATAGTGTGCCACAGACTTGCTCTAGACGGAATGGTCAGAGGGGTCTTGGTGTGGAGGTGGCATGGAGCAGAGATCTGATGGAGGAGAGGGTGGGCCTGTCCAGGGTCTGTGGGAAGTGCATTCTAAGCAGGGGTGCAGCAAGTGCACAGGCCTGGGCGGGGGGGCCCTCAAGAACCAGGAGGGAGGCCAGGATGTCTGGGAGAATGAGTGGGGAAACATGGTCAGAAAGGAGGCCACAGAGGCGGGGAGGGTGAGTGTCAGATCTAGGGGCCTTGCAGGTCACAGTGAAGACACGAGAATTCTAACCTAAATGTGGTGGGAAACCAATTTCTGCCTCGGAGAAAGCCCAGTGTCCTGTGTTGAAGACGGATGGTAAGGGCACAAGAGGGAAGCAGGGAGCCTAGTTAGGACGCTGATGCAATAATCAAGGATACACTAACATTCCAGACTCTTCAAGGTAAGCGTGGGAATTAAACCAGGAATGTAGGAACAGTTGAGGGCCCAGAATGTGCCTTCCTAGGAAAACTGAGAGCACATGCCTGGGGAGGCAGGACGTGGCGATGGCGGGAATCACAAGGACACGGTGAGTCAGGTAAATTCCCCACTGGCCTGGCAGCATCATGTCACTGAAGACTGGACAAATGCAGGGCTGGTGATGTGGCTGGGACAACAGTCTACATGGGTGGGGCTCAAGAGGGCACAGGAGGTGAGCGGGGAGATAGCTGGTCCAGACGATTCTTCTGGAGAGTTCTGCTGGGGGAAGATAGAGTGTTGAGGGCGGTTTCATTTAACACAAGAGGATACAGCAATGTGGAAGATTCCTGACACAGCAGATAAAGAGCATGAGGACACAGGAGAGGAGGGGTCACAGACAGAAGACTGTGAGATTCAGGGGTGTTGGGGTGCAGAAGTGCCCTTTTGACAGCTCCAGTCTTCACAGTTAAGTAAGACACAAGGTCATCTGCGACCAGGCAAGATGGAGAACAGGGACTGGACTTTCCCTCTCTTGTAAGACAACCAGCAAAACCAAACAGATGGAGAGTGCCATCAGCAAGATGGTGGAATAGGAGGTCCCCACTCGTGTTCCTCTCGGCAACAACAATTTGGCATCTATCCTCGGACTAAAGTGCCTTTGTGGGAGCTGTGGGATCCAGGTAGGAGAGAGTGAAACCCCAGTGCGATCCAAGACCAAGGAAAGCCGTTTTGAGGAGGCAGGCCCACACAGAGGCAGCTGACTTGCCAGTGGAGGTCCTGGCTATAGACCTGGAAACAGCACTGTACCCCTAAGGACTTGGCTACAGCTCCCTTTGGCTTGGTCCTGTCACCAGCACCACCCACCAAGAGTCACAGGAGGAGTCATGCCCACCTGTGCCCTGGGCAATATATTGGCACACAGACCTCAGTCCTGGCTCTGGACCCCAAAGTGGTCCATGACCAAGCTCCAGCTGCTCTTGGCTGCAGTCTAGAAGCCCCTGGAGGCAAGCCCACCAAACTCCGTCAGACTGTAGATACTGAAAGGGTCTTGGAAGTGGGCTCCTACCCCGCGCTGCCACAGTCCACAAGCAGTCCTGCCAGCCAAGGGTCCCTCTGGGAAAGACCCTGGCATGCCCCTGGAGATAGGCCAGCCAACCTCAGTCTGACAGCAGTGCCTGAAATAGACCTCTGACTTGACTCCAGCCCCTCCCAGCTGTGCTGCCAGTCCATGAGCAGTTCTGCCCATGCAGAAACCCACCAGGAGACACACCAGTCTAGGCCCCCAGAGCACCCAGGGACCAAGCTGGATCCACACCCACTCAAGTTCTGCCAACTGTGCACTCCACTGCAGACCCAGGAGCAGCCTCGTGACCTGGCTCCAACCCACCACGACTGTGAGTCCATAAGTAATCCCATTAGCCTGAACCAACAGGAGAAGGTCTTTACTTGCCAAATCAATCTATAAAGACAGGAAGAGGTGCTTGCTCCTCCCAATGCACCGACACCAAAGCAAGGTTACAAGGATCAGGCAAATATGACACTATCAAAGGAAACTAGTAAGGCTCTAGTAATTGATTCCAAAGAAATGGAGATCTACAAACACCCTGACAAAGAATTCAAAATAATCATCTTAAAGGAACTCAATGAAATGCAAGAGAACACAAACAACTAAATAAAATCAGGAAAACAATGTAGGAACAAAATAAGAAGTTTAGTAAAGAAACAGAAATCATAAAAAAGAACCAAACAGAAATCCTGGAGCTGAAGAATACAATGACAAAACCAAAAACTCAACAGAGAGCTTTAACAGTAGAATCAGTCATGCAGAAGGAAGAGTCAGCAAACCTGAAGACAGGTCATGTGAAATCAGCCAGTTAGAGGAACAAAAAGAAAAAGAATGAAAAACAGTGAAGAAAGCCTGCATGAATTATGGGACACCATCACTTGCATTTCTATACACTAACAACGAATTATCCAAAAAAGAAATTAACAAAACAATCCCATTCACAATTACATCAGAAAGAATAAAACACCTAGGAAAAAATTTAACCAAGGAGAGGAAAGACCTGCACACTGAAAACTATAAGACACCGATGAAAGAAACTAAAGACGACACAAATAAATGGAAAAATATCTCGTGCTCTTGGATCGGAAGAATTAATATTGTGAAAATCTCCACAATGCCCAAAGCCATCTCCAGATTCACTGCAATGCCCATTGGAATCAATGGCATTTTTTTCAGAAATAGAACAACAATCCTAAAATTAGTATGGAACCACAAAAGACCCCAAATAGCCAAAGCAATCTTGAAAAAGAACAAAGCTGGAGGCATCATGCTCTCTGATTTCAAACTATATTACAAAGCTATAGTAATAAAACAGCATGGAATCAGCATAGGAACAGACACACAGGCCAATGGAACCGAATAGAGAGCCTAGAAATAAACCCATGCATATATGGTCAACTGATCTTCAACAAGACTACCAATACTTAATGGGGAAAGGACAGTCTCTTTAATAAATGGTGCTGGGAAAACTGGACAGTCATTTGTGAAAGAATGAAACTGAACCCTTATCCTACATCATATACAAAAACCAACTCAAAATGGATTAAAGATTTAATCATAAGACCTGAAACCGTAAAACAACTAGAAGAAAGTGTAGGGGGAAAAGCTCCCTGACACAGGACTTGGTGATGATATTTTTGGATTTGACACCAAAAGCACAGACAAGAGTAAAAATAAACAAGTGAGATTACATCAAATTAAAAAGCTTCTGCTTAGCAAAGGAAACCAACAAAATGAAAGCAACCCATGGAATGGGAGAAAATATTTGCAAATCATCTATCTGATAACGGATTAACATCCAAAATATATAAAGAACTGAACAGCAAAAACCAAACAATCCAATTAAAAAATGGGCAGAGGATCTGAGTAGACATTTTTCCAAAGAAGTCATACAAATGGTCAACAAGGTACATGAAAAGGTGCTCAACGTCACTAATCATCAGGGAAATGCAAATAAAAACCACAATGAGATACCACCTCACACCTGTTAGGATAGCTATCATCAAAAAGACAAGAGATAAGTGTTGGTGAGGATGTGGAGAAACAGGAACCCAGTGCACTCACTGCTGGTGGGAATGTAAAGTGGTGCAGCCACTACGGAAACTAGTATGGAGGTTCCTCGAAAAATTAAAAATAGAACTACCACATGATCCAGCAATCCCACTACTGGGTATATATCGAAAGTAAATGAAATCAGTATCTTGAAGAGATATCTGCACTCCCATGTTCACTGCAGCATTATTTACAAAAGTCAAGACATGAAAACAACCTAAGAATCTGTTGACAGATGAACAGATAAAGAAAATGTGGTATATATACAATGAAACATTATTCAGCTATAAGAAAGAAGAAAATCCTGCCATTTGTGACAATATGGATGAACCTAGAGAACCCATTATTGCTAAGTGAAATAAGTCAGACACACAAAGAAAAAAAACTACATGATCTCACTTATATCTGGAATCTAAAAACGCAGAACTCATAGAACCAGAGGGTAGAACCATGGTTGCCAGGGGCAGGGGTAGGGGAAAATGGGAAGATGTTGGTCAAAGGGTACAAACTTTCAGCTATACGATGAATAAGTTCCAGGGATCTAATACACAGCATGGCGACTATAGTTAATAATAATATATTCTCTATTTGAAATTTGCTAAGAGAGTAGATCTTAAGTGTTCTCGGCACACCAAGAAAAAAAAAGGTAACTATTGAGGTGATGAATGTGTTAATTAGCCTCATTGTGGTGATCATTTCACAGTATATATGTAATATCAAACCATCATGTTGTACACCTTAAATATATTCAATTTTTACTTGTCAATTATACCTCAATAAAGCTGGAGAAAACTGCAACCTCACCCCACCACTTTCCTTACCTTGATTTGTCTTTTCCATTGTGTTTATCATCCTCTTAGATTATATATCATGAACTTATTTATTGCGTGTATTACTAATTGTCTGTCTCTGCCCAAAGGATAAAAGCTCCAGTAGGGCAGGGCTTTCATCACTTACATTCACTGATGTATTCCAACTGAATCTGGCACATGGAGAGTTTTGAATACACATTTTTTGAATGGAAACAACAAAGAATAAATGAAACAAGTTTTCCAGCTGTAGGACACAGGTCCCTGAGAGATATGAGACATATGACTGTCCTGAGCCTGGGCTCAGGAAGTGGGAAACCAAGTGGAACCCAGTGGGCTCACTGCATTAAGAGACACAGAGGAGAGTGCCGGGACAGAGTGCACAGGGAGGGCATCCAGAGAGCTGCAGAGGACTCCCATCAAGTAGGCAGTCACGCTCTAAGCACGGCACAGGCGTGATGGACTCCCCAAGGCCAGGAAGGAACCACCTGAAAGGATGAGAAGTAGCATACCTCTCTCTCACACAGGGCTGCCAACAGCCTGTTCCCACCAGCTAGACTAGAACCCCTCATGTTCACAGAGCACTGGCTAAACAGGGAAAAGTAGAGAGAAGGGTCTTACCTCAGGGGTGGGAAATAATAAGCCCCAGACTGAGCACTGCTCCATTGACACCTAACAAATCTTACAACAAGATATGAAAGGATCAAATTATTTCCAAGTAACTTCAATGCAACCTGGAACAATAATCGAAATAGTTATAGAAATACAAAAATATTAAGCACCCAACAAAGACAAATTCAATCCAACCAAAAATTACGGTGAATGTAAAGAAGCAGAAAAATATAAGCCAGTAATCAACAGAAACCTATCCAGAACTGACGCAGATGTTGACATTAACTGACAAAGACATTATAATGGTTATCCTAATTGCATTCCACTTGCTCAAAGTTAGGCAGACATGAAAAATACAAAAAAGACCCAAATAGAACATCTACAGATGAAAACTACAATGTCTGATATTACAAATATACTTGATGGAATTAACAACAGGTTAGACATTACAGAAGACTAGTGAACTTGAAGACATAACAGAAACTTTCCAAAATAATACAAAAACAAAAATAATTACTTAAAAAAGGAGAGAGAATCAGTGAGCTACAAGACAACTCCAAAGGGCTTAACATAGGTATAACTGGAGATCATGAAGAAGGAATGGCCGGGGTGGGAGACAAGGTGTCACAGGGACATTTGAAGAAATTATGGCCAAAATTTTTCCAAGTTTGATGAAAACATTTATATATCACAGATCCAAGAAGCTCAATGAACACCAACTGCAAGAAACATGAAGACTACCTTTAAGATACATCACAATCAAAATGCTCAAAACCAATGACAAGAGAAAATCTTAAAAGCAGCAACATAAAAAAAAGACAGGCTACATAGAGTAGAACAAAATTAAGGATGACGTCAGATTTATCTTCAGAAATAATGCAAGTGAAAAGACAGCAGTGCAGCATCTTTAAGGCTGACAAAAAAATCTGACAACCTAGAATTCTATACCAAGTAAAAATGAATGTAAAATAAAGATGTTTTCAGATATACAAAAGCTGAAACAATTCATCATAGCAGATCCGCACCACAAGAAACGTCCAAGGAAGTCCTTTACGTGGAAGCAAAAGGATATCAGAAGGAGATCTAGATTTATACACAGGAATAAAGAGCACCAGAAATGGTAACTATATGGATAAGTATGAAACTTTTTTTCTTATTAAAAAATCATTTTCCAATAAAAGGAACCAGGGTTCCTTAGAGAAACAGCTGATTCTAGGACTGGAGCAGGGAGAAAGAAAAGAAAAGAAAACACCACCAATACAACAACAAAAACCCCTACACTGATGGGGGCACGTCAAAAGGAGCCAACTGGAAGAGCTTCCAATGGCCAAAGCTAGAACATCTGAGGAAAAAATAATGTACTATTGGACTATAACCCAAAGTATAAAATAAATATCCATGAGTCCATACTGATATAAATCAATGGCTGAATACACGAGGGAGAAGAGACACATTCCCATTCATAAGAATTCCAAGTTATTTACGTAGATTCTCTGCTCTCATAAAGAGGACAGTCCTTAAGTATAGGCTGTGCACAGTGACTTCCTTTCAAAGAAAACAATATGCGAAGAGAGAAAAAAAAGAGTAATTTTACAGTTGAGAAATCTAATAAACCTACTTCAGACAGGTGGTCAAGATAACATCAACTGTGATAAATCATGCTGAAATTATGTACCCTTAACATGATGGGATGAAAACGGCACTTGATCTCTGTGGTCTTCCTACACCCAAACCCATAATACTAGTATTATGATGAGAAAAACACCAAACAAATTCCAACAGAAGAGTACTGTACAAAATAATTGACCAGTACTCCTCAAAATTATCAAGGTCATCAAAAACAAGTGAAGTCTGAGAAACTGTTACAGCCAAGAGGATCCTAAGAAGACATGACAACTAAAGTAATGTGGCATCCTGGGACAGAAAAAGGATATTAGGTAAAATGTACCAATACTGGTTCAGTAATTGTGGCAAATATATCATAATAATGTAAGATGTTAAGAATAGAAGAAACCGGATGCCTGGTCTATGGGAACTCTCTGTACTCAATCTTCTCAATTTTTCTGGAAGTAAAACTGTTCTAAAACAAATAGCAAGATGAGAAACTCAAACCTAACCACATCAATTACCATAGTAAATGTTAACGTTCTAAACACCTGAATTAAAGGCAGAGATTTTAACATTTGACTTTTTTTGAAAGAAGCAAGACTCAACTGTTATCTATAAGAAATGTACTTTATTAAATATAAAGACCCAAATAGGTTAAAAATAAAAGGATGGAAGAACATATACCATGTTAAAACTGGTCAAAAGAAAGCTGAGGTGACTATATTAATATTAGACAAAGTAAATTCAGAGCAAAGAAAATTACCAGGGCTGAAAAAGGTCATTTTATAATGAAAGAGGAGTCAATATATCAAGAGCCATAACAATCCTAAAACAGAGTTCCAATACACATGAAGCAAAAACTGAGAGAACTAACAGGAGAAATAGACAAATCCAGAATAGAACACCTCTCTTAATCGATAGAACAAGTAGGCCAAAACCAGAAAGAATATAGTAGACTTGAACAACAGTGTCACCCAACTAGACATGACTGATACTTACAGAACTCCCATAACAACAGCAAAATACACATTCCGAAGTGCAAAGGGAACATTTACTAAGATGGCCCATATTCTGGGCCATAGTACAAGTCTTAATAAATTTGAAGGATTCAAGTCATACAAAGTACTTCTGTTGACCACAATGAGATTAAATTAGAAACCAATTTTTAAAAAGTTCCCTGGAAAATCGCCATATATTTGGAAACTAAATAACATACTTCTAAATTACCCATGAATCAAAGAGAAAAAAAAAGGAATTTAGGATTTTGAACTGAATTTAAAAAAACCAAAACATACAACATATCGGAATTTGTGAGACTGTGCTAAAGCATACTTAGGAGGAAATTTATAGAACTAAATGGCCATTTTAGAAAAGAAAAAATGCCTCAATGAGCTCAGCTTCCATCTTAAGACATTAGAAAAACAACAAATTAAACCCAAAGTAACCAGAAGAAAGTATGTGATAAAGATCAGAAGAAAACTAATGACACAAGAAGAAGAAAAACAAGAAAAATCAATGAAACCAAATACTTGTTCTTTGCAAAGATCAATAAAATTGGCAAAGCTCTACCCAGATTGACTAGGGTGGAAAAAAAGAGAACACACAAATTGACAATAACAAGAATAAGCGATGAGACATGACTACAGAGTCTACAGATGTTAAAAGGATAAATAGAGTATTTATTATGAGCAACTCTAGGCAAAAGAAAACTACAGACCAATATGCCTCATGAACGTAGGTGTAGAAATTCTAAGCAAAATTTTAGCCAATCTAATCCAACAATATATCAAAAGGGTATTACATCATGACCCAGTGAGGCTTATCCCAGGAATGTAAGTTGTTTAACATTTGAAAAATCAATCAACATAATTCATCTTAACACACTAAAAAAGAAAAAATATATGATTGTTGCCATAGATGGAAAAAAAATATAAGAAATTCCAACAACCATTCCTTATAAAAACGCTCAGCAAATCATAACAGAAAGGTACCTCATCAACCTGATAAAGGTCTCATATGTAAAACTACAACTAACATTATACTTAACGGTGAAAGACTGAACGTTTTCCCTCTAAGGTCAGCCAGATTTTCACTCTCACCACATTTGTTTATCTCTGCAGTGCAAGATCTATCCAGTGCAAACACACAAGATAAAGAAATAAAAGGCACCAGATTGGATAGGAAATAAAACTGAATTTATTCACAGATAACATGAAATCTATAAAAAAGTTCCTAAACTAATAAGTAAGCTTATTAACAAGTTTTCACAGTATGATATCAATTTATAAAAATTAATTATATTTCAGGGCCAGCCCGGTGGCGCAAGCGGTTAAGTGCGCGCGCTCCGCTGCCGCAGCCCAGGGTTCGCCGGTTCGGATCCTGGGCACGCACCAACGCACTGCTTGGCAAGTCATGCTGTGGCAGCGTCCCATATAAAGTAGAGGAAGATGGGCACGGATGTTAGCCCAGGCCCGGTCTTCCTCAGCAAAAAGAGGAGGATTGGCAGGTGTTAGCTGAGGGCCGATCTTCCTCACACACACACAAAAAATTAATTATATTCTATCTACTAATAACAAACAAATGCAAAAATTAAATCTTTAAAAATCACCTACAATAGCACCAAAAAATATGAAATACTTAACGATAAGCTGGACAAAAGATGTGAAAGACCAGTATACTGAAAACTAAAAAATACAGCCAAGAGAAATTAAAGACGACCTAAACAAGTGGAGACATATACCCTGCTCATGAGTACTTCACTAAGATGTCAATTTTCTCCAACTGATCTACAGATTCAGTACAATTCCAATAAAAATCTTAGCATTTTGTAGACATTGACCAGCTCATTTTAATTTGTATAGAAATGGAAAGGAACCAGAACAGCCAAAATAACTCTGAAAAAGAACAAAACTGCAAGACTAACACTACCTGTTTTTAAGAATTATTTACAGTAATCAAAACAACGTGGTACTATTGTCAAAACAGACTAACAGATTGATGGAACAGAAGAGAGAGTCCAGAAATAAACCCACACATGTAGGGACAAATGATTCTGAAAAAGGCACAAAGGCAATGCAGTGGAAAAAGGAGAGGCTTTTCAACAAATGGTGCTGGAACAGATGCATCTCCCCACATAAAAAAAAAAAAAGAACTTTGCTCCATACCTCACATCATATACAAAAATTAACTTAAAAAGGAACACAGACCTAAAAAATGTAAAACTTAAAACTATACAACTTCTAGGAGAAAATCTTTGTGACTCTGGATTAAGCAAAGAGTTCTTAGGTACAACACCAAAAACAAGATCCATAAAAGGAAAAAAACTGATAAATTGGACTATATAAAAAATTTTAAACTTCTGCTTTTCAACTTTTAAATTTCTGTTAGGATAACAAAAAGACAAGCAATAGACTGGGAGAGTATATTTGCAAATTACATATCTGATGAAGACTTGTGTCCAAAACATATAAAGAACTCTCAAAACTCAATAATAAAACAACCCAATAAGAAAATGGGCAAAAGACTTGAACAGACCCTTCATCAAAAATATATGCATATGAAAGGTTGCTTGACAGCATCAGTCACGAGGGAAATACAAATTAAAACAACAATAAGATTCCGCTACCTCTCTTTCAGAATGGCTAAAATTAAAGACTGACCATATCAAGTGCTGGTGAGGGTGTGGAGCAGCTGGAGCTTTGATCCACTGCTGATGGGAAAACAAGGCACCACTGTGGAACCCAGATTCACGGTCTCGTACGAAGATAAACACATGCCTACCAGACGACCCAATCTACTCCATTCCTACGTATTTACCCAAGAGAAATGAAAATATACGTCCAGAAAAAGTCTTGCTAATAAATATTCATAGTAGCTTTATTTGTAATAACCCCAAACTGGAAACAATCCAAATATTCACCAACAGGTGAATGAAAAAACAAACTATGGTATATACTAGAAGGGAATACTGCTCAGCAATAAAAAGCAACGGCCTATGAATGTTACAACATGAATGAATGTCAAAATTAGTAAGCCAATAAAAGAAGCCTGACAAAAAGAGCATATACTGTAAAACTCCATTTACATAAAATTCTAGAAAATGCAACCAAACCCATAGTGACAGAAAGCGGATCAGTGGTTGCCTGGGGTAGGGAAGGGCAGGAGGGAGGGCACAGGAAGCTTTTCGTCGTAACGGATATGTTCATTATCTTGATTGTGATCATGGTTTTACAGGTGTATACACATCTTAGAGAAATCAATGGGGAATGAAAGAGTCAGCAAATCAATTCTATAATGAACTGAATAGTGTCCTTTAAGCTAGAGAAAATAAAACTTACAGAAAAGCTATAGGATAGGCTTTAAATATGTGATGTTTATTGTACATCAATTATGCTTCACTAACGCTCTATCTCTCTCTACCCAAAAATAACAAAGAGGAGAGTGCTCGGGTCTGAGGCGAGAACAGGAGATGTAAAGTAGTTGTCCAGGAGAGTGACTTCACTGGGCCTCATAGCAGCACTGTGGGGCAATGGTGTGGGCCCTCTGGAAGTCTGAGATCACGAACTTAAAATGAGACCATTCCACACTGCTATACATTGTTGTTCAGCCACATTTATCTATATGCTCAGGAATAGGCACATAGAAGGTAGAGAATTATATTTAAAGAAGTTTGAGGCATTTGCTTAGCAACTATGAAGGACACTGGATGCAAGGAAGTAAGTGAAATGATGGTCTGGGTAATCCAAGCAGAATGAGGAGGGAAATGAGGGCACAAGGTGGGTCATGGCGATTACAGAAGTTAGTGGAGGCATTCAACAAGTGCTAGCCAAATTAGCAAGAGTGAAGACAAAGCCTTCATGGAGGTCACCCTTTAAGGGGAAAAACAAACAAACATTTAATGCCAAACACTTCCATGGTGCTTATTATGTACCTTTCATATGTAATATAAAGTTTGGTAGTAAGACTGTAACAACAGAAAGGGAGGGCATACTTTCTCATCCATGTACCTTCTTTAACTCCAGTCTATCTTCAGAGAAACATCTGGGAGACAGGACACACTCCACATTCAATTCCTATTTGCCAATTTAGGGGAGTTATTTCTTCCACTCAAGTTGCCCCATCCAACTGTTAATGAGTGCAGCCTACCCCTTACGTCTGTTGGAGTTTTAAAAATTGCCTGATCTTTTAGATTAAGACAGAAACAAAATCAGAGGCGAGCAATCCGTGGCCCGTTACCTATAGGCATTTCTACGTCGGCCCACATCCTGGCCCCCAAAAGAGAACTGTTCTGTTCTCCTTGTTCTTTGCCTTCTTCTGAGAATAGCTGTAAATAGCCCTTTTACAAAGAACCAACTCTTTTTGGGTTTGCCTCTCAAATTCAACATTAACGTTCCCTCTCTGTACTTTTACGACACTTTCCCCTACAGTCCATCTTCTGCTTTTCCTAACTAAATCTGATTTGCCTTTTGGGAACCACTCAGGTCTTACACTCTCCATGACGCCTTCCCCGACCAGAACTCCTCATCTCTGTATCCACATAAGAGTGAGCTTAAAGTAGACTCAAAGGAAGCAATGAAAGGCACATTGTTTAGGGAAAGATTTAACAAGCTAAGTTTAAAAAGCCCATATACTATACGAAAATGAATTCATAAAATAGCTTTACCCGTTTCGCTATTTTCAGGTGGAGATTCATATTCTGAGTGATCCAGAGCCAAAGTGTTCATAGCTGTTTGGTCCGACTCCTGTAAATCTGATAGTGCTGCATTCTCATGACTTTTGTCGCCATCACCGTTGGCATCCAATCCTATAATTAGGAATTTTACCACAAAAGGCAGGGTGAGAAGAATAACTTTCTGTTATAACAAAACAAAAGCTTATACTTGCAGTTACTCTCATTTTTAACCTGATTCTGAAAGATCTCCTTGCTCTTAAATACTATCACAAACCATAACACAAATTTTAATTAACAATTTCTTAAATATGGATTAAAAGGAAACAAAGACAAAGCCTTGAGAGCAAAGCCACTCCTCATCGCCCTCAGCTCACAACTCACCCTCCTGGCCACAGTCTGTGCGCTGGCCGGGCGTCTCCTCCCACGCTGCACTCACACCGCCATCCGCTGTACTACTGCCTTCCAAACGTGACATATGAGTCCCCCATACTTCTGCATTAGGGTTTAGCTCTGAAACCTTGGCTGTTGGTACCTAAGAAAAAATTTGATATACATATTTGTATCTAAATCCCAATCAAACGCAATTTTACTTATTAATTCAGAGTTAAAACACATCTATGTAAAAGAATTTATGCTAAAAAGGCTGAATCTATCTATTTACATGTACTTTTGGGATGAAATCAGGTGCAAAAATAACAAAAATTGATGCATTCATCACTCAACTTAATTCACCATCAGATTCTTAAGTTCCTATCAAGTACAAGACTCTCTAGAAACAGGAATGAAAGACAGGGTCCCTGCCTTCGTGGAGATTTCAGTGCCTTACCAACAGTCTAACAGATGAATAACTGGAGATCCAATTATCATCTCTGTTCTAGATGAGCCAACACAATTCACAGATTTACAAATGTGAATAGAATACAGATGGATAAAAGTCTAAAATAAAGCTCAAACCCTCATATAAGTAAAGGATGTAGAAAAGGAAAGTTCCTCAGAAGAACAAAGGTCTTCTGATAGGTGTGTCAGAGAGGTGCGTGGTGCGGCCACTTCTCTGACCTTGCTCCTCTCCAGTTACAGCAGCCTCCGTGCTGCTCCAGACACACCAGGCCCATCTGCTCTTCCCACTCCCCTTGTCCAGAGCACTCTCCCAGACACCTGCATGGCTCACACCTTCGCTTCCTTTGGGGATGGGAGAGGTCTTTACCGGTGTACTTTATTAAATCTACAACCACCCTGATTTTTCTTCTGCTTACAAACCTTAGGTGGCTCCCCGAGTTTCAAGAAAATTTGACGTCCTGGGAGCACAGCTGCTCCCCAAACTAACTCCAGTTCTGTCACTACAATCCTTCAGCAAATCTAGCCAAATTATTTGTCTTTTCCCAGGTACCACAAGCCTTGACACCACTGTGCAGAGGTCAGAGCTTCAAAAGGGAGGAATAAGGGTCCTGGTCCCAGGGGTCAGAGCTTCCAAAGGGAGGGACAAGGGTCCTGGTCCCAGGAGCCCTCAGGCAATGCCAGGCAGGAGCCCCGAGCTGGGTGCAGCGTCCCTGCACCACCCCAGAGAGGAGCAGATATTACCCGATGCTGTCTCCAAATGTGAAAAGGATCAGGAAGCAGCACAACGAGCCATCGAGGAAACAGCGTACGGATTAACAATCTTAAAAAGATAGAATAAATTCATTCTGGCTGGGGGGATTAAAGCTTGCAGTGAAAAACAAAACTACTGTTGAAATTAAGATTAGAGGCTGAGGTAGTTAAAGGATATACTTTAAGGATATACTTTGTTCACACCTAGGAAGCAAGGGCAATCAATAAACATCATGCCCACAAAACCAGAGGCCTAAGTGACCATCTATCTGGAATTCTTTTTATTTTTTTAAATATTGGTGATAGGGCAGAAATTAGGGTTCCCCTCTCCTTCAAGAATATTATACTCAAGAAGCACTGACTCTTCAATCTCCCTTCTTACCTAACATCTAAACTTCCGGTTCATTTTTGGCCTCTGTTTCTGCATAGACTGCTTCTTTCTTTGTCTCTCTCATCCACCCATCTCTCCAACAAATACTTCCAAAATGCTCACTAAGTGCCAGGCACAGCACTAGGCAACAGGACAGAACGATGGACAGGGCAGACACAACCCCTGCCCTCAAGAGCAAAATGAGCAATGCAGAAGATACTCCATGTCTCACAGACATTACCACGTTCCTCAGCATTTAACCCTTGTGTTTTTAAACTCATGTCTCTATTCTCTTTCCTATATCAACATTTGTGTAAACCAGCTCTTCTGATTAAACCCAATCTCTTTCCGCCACGCAACAAGCTTTCCCATGTTAGTGCTACTCCACCGACGGAACTGACTCTCCTGATCTCATGTACATATTATACATTCTCTAAATTCCTAACACCAGCTAACATTGGTCTTTTCCATTTTTAGCACCTTTTGCAGTTGACTGTAGTTCACTAACACAGATCACACACCATTCTAGAAATGAACTGCCCATAAACAACAGTCTGAGAGCCACCACAGCACTGCTAGAATGTGTCTCGTCTTACTCACCAGCCCATAACTCTTGCATGTCCATTTTGTTCACCACTGTACTGTGAATACTCAGCAGTCCTGAGCTCAGTACAGAGGTGTTTCAGAAATATGCTGAAGGAATGAATGTTTAAAAAAGTAGTAACATAGAAAATTATACTTTCCACTATTTGACAACTTGTGCAAGATTTTATGCTACAACTGAATAGAACCCTATCCTTTACTAAATTAGTAAATTAGTATTTACTAATACTACTTATTACTTAAGAAGTAGTAAATACTCAAATCCAAACCAAGTATTAGAGAAAACACAATTTTAAGCAGTTAACCAGAATTCAAGAGATACTCTGAGATGTGACAAGGGATGAAAAAATGGAGACTTATAATTACAAGCTAATGCCACGAGGACTGACACTAGAGAGCCTGCTGGGTGCCAGGCATGCCCTATGCACGTACTTGTACTGAACCACAACAATCCCACGAGGGAATGTTATTACCACTGCCAGCATTTCACAAATGAGAAAACCAAGGCAGAAAATGGTTAAAGTAACTTGCCCATGAAAGCAACTGTAATTAGAAAATTGTGTTCTAATATCAGCAAAAATAAAACATTTATCAAGAGTTCATTAACTTCTTGTAATTCACATGAGAAATAACTTGTAGTAAACATTTTTCTTTAAAATGTGGTTATTCTCTTGCAGTCATATGGAACTCCAACGAATTACCAACAACTCAAGTTTCATCTGCTTGGCTACCTGTCTTATTTTTCCACTGAACATTCATGGCTAAGCAATGATTACTAGAACCAGAAGTTAGTGGACCTTAATAGCCACATTCTGAAGCAATTTTATATAAATGACCAACATTACTCTTTGAGGAGTACAGCATCCCTAAATTCCGACCCTCTAAAGAAACTCTTCTACCCCCCAAACACTGTGCTCCATTAAAATAAAAACAACCTACCAACAATTCACACATTTGTGTTTTCTGGACACGAGACAGAACAGTCCCACTGACAAGTTAGTGAGTAGGAACTAGAGTAACTAATATCATGGGAGGGGAAAGGTAGATGGAGAATATAAAACAGGTGAGATAAGTGAGCATGGGCTATTCCTGGATTTACCACTAAGTCAGTCTAATAGTTCAGAGTAATTCACTGACTTCAGAGTCATAAAGTCTCTGTATCTCTGGCTCTTTATTTGTAAAATGGAGTAAGAGCTGCTATATAAATTACTATAAAAAGACGTCTGTACAAGCACTTTGATAACTGGAGTTTTAAACAGAAAGCACCATCATTAAATGTACTATCTCAAATCAGAACACCAGCTGGGCATATCTCACAACTGAAAAGCTTATTCCGAAGAGTACATATGTATCTCAATTCAAGGCCTAAGAGCAGGATGGCAACAGAACCCGGGTGCACTCTACACTGATGGACAAGCACTGACATCAGCAGCCAACTGTTAATCATTCCTGCTTTGTAATGATCATATGTGTACTATTTAAAGGCCTACCTCCACAACTATTTAAGGAACAAAACTGATTAATTTGAACGTAACTCTTTCTGGTAAAACTCCCAAGCATGGGCATTGAAAGGAAAGAAAGGAGGTTAGTGGATAATTTCCTAAATTATAGGGTTTAATCTCTACTTGTTTATTTCCATATAAGAGGCATTAACATGCGAGCCACATCTAACTCCTTACTACTATCAGTCATTTTTCTTGCTTAATGCAACAAAAATCAAATAATAAACTACTGGTTGAATAGATGAAATTTTGCTATTAAACGTACACCCTTTCAGTCATACATGTCCAAAAGGACTGCCTTAAGAGCAAGACTAACTTCCTGTTTGTTAAATGTTTGCATTTGTTACAGAATTTCTAAAAGATGCTCAAACTAGCTGCCCATTGCAGAATCATCTGCGAAGATTCTTCCAAACGAGTGGCCTGAGCACCATGGTCTGAAAGGCTCCTGACTGAAAGGAGACAGAACAAAGATCTTAGAGCCAGCTAAAAGCAGCAAATTTTACATGCCTTAGACAGTTACCATACAAAAGTATTGGAAAGCAGATTCTAATTCACCTATCCTCTGCAAGTGTGACCTTTTAGAAACAGCTTTACACACCCAATGGGTCAAATGCTTGTTCCGCTCCAAGGGGCTGGTGACGAGGAAGGACCGTGACTGGGCAGGGCAGCCTTCACGAGCACACCACGCAACGTCCACACACAGAAGACGGTCTGCACGACGCTGCGTCTGATGATCAGCAGTGCAGCGTTTGGGGCTAACAGAAGTTGACACATAAATTCTGGCTTACATATACCAAACAGTGAATTGAATTCATATTCTCCAATTTGGAAATGGTTAAATCGATGCCATAATAACTCAAAGCCTTATATAAACATTCAAATGACGGCCAATTGTTTAGAATAAATCTTTGTTGATTTTAAGTTAAAAGCAATCAAAATGAAAGATAAGCATATCACAGCACAATAATAAAAACTGATAAAACATACTTACTAACTGTCCACCTCTGTTTTGCCATCCCCAAATAACACCATCTTCTGCCACTGGTAGCTGATAAGGGGGCTTTTCCATCCAAAACAAGGCGATCTCTAAGTCCTGTGGCTCACTGTGCAGGTTGTCACTGAGTATCTGCTCATCTTCTACCACATCTTTCGCAACAGCATCCGTCCACAGACAGCCCCCTTGATAGCCACAACCACCTGCCAGTCCTTCAGAAAAGATCTGACTCGCCAACCCTCCCATCGGGTAACAGGAAAGTTCACTCAAAAACTGGGAGTACAATTTCTCTGGAAAGCTCTGCAAATCCCCTTTTGAGGGGTTTTCAGATACATTGACAGTATCTTCTGTGAGTGATAAAGCATGGTCCTCACTACTTGGTTCCACTATTTCTTTGCTGTCACCTGGGATGACAGGAATTACCTGCAGCATATTGTGAGGAGCAGCTGTGTACCTGTCCACTTGGGCAGGATCAACACCAGCCAAGCAGGGATACCCCTCAAGAGCGTCATATAACTCCATTTTTCCAAAAATCACCTTTGAACTTTCCATAAAATCCACTTCACCGTTTAACGTAGGCCCATTAAGGGTGGGCCTGGCATTTCTTTGTGAGAAGTGGTGTGCAGGTCTGCTTGTCCCACATGGTCCCACACAGTCCATGATGCTGCGATCTCTGCCGTCTTTCTCCAAACAAAGTCTCTCTTCTTCTTCTTCACCTGTTAGTGTTGGTTCACTCACTCCTGACACACCACTACCAAAGGCATCAGAAACTTCTTCAGCTGATTCAGAGAAACCCTGTTTCAGTTCCGGATTTCCACCACTGTTAACAGAGTTAATCTCTTCTACTTCTGATATCTGTACACCTGAATTTAAACTTTGGTTTAAAGGTGGTACAAGATTAAGATCTTCATATCTGTAGTCATTCACTCTATGGGCTTCATCATTTTTTTCTATTTGATTTGTTTCAAAATCAGGGATTTTTATTATACTAGAACTAACACAAGCCAGTACCTCCTGACTGGGTGCTGCCTTGAGTTTTAGTGTATTTGTTTCCCAGTCAAAGGTTGTTTCAGAGTCTGATTTGACGTTTTCTGTGTCATTTTTACTTGTCTCTTTGGGATTAGCTTTTAATGATTCTTTTTCAGCATTTTCTAATCTGTGACGGTCACTCCCTGAACTCTGCACATACATTTCACCTTCTGTTTTATAATTCAGGCCTGTTTCACTTTCTTCTTCAGTGCAGGTGAAAATAAATGCAGAGGAAATAAACTTACTCTTAAAACACCCGGAGCCATCAAGACATTCGCCATGTGGAGGAACTTCCTGTGAATTTCTGAGTCCTGGGGTGTCTATTCTCTGGAATACTCTCTCCACGTTTGTTTCTCGCACTGCACAAGTTAAATCACTGATCTGTGCCTGGGCCTTGCTGGCCCCAGCATCGGCACAGAGATGTGCCTGACGTGAAGATCTCCATTCAAAAGCCCTCCTACCACAACCCTCATCTTCAAAAATGCTAATTTTATCCTCATATTGATAAGATGAACTATTTTCCGATTGCAAAAATGATTCTCCTTTGTTTGCAAGCTGGATGCTTCCAGTTTCCATGCTGCAGTCACCCTGGTGCTGCTCCTTGATCACTGGCACCAAGAGGTATTCAGGTCCGGGATCATCAAGTCTGTTAGGGGCTGCTTCTTGGACATTAGCATGAATGGGAACACACTCATTTCCAAAGCTCAATGAAGTGATACATCTTTTTGAACTTAAATTAACTCTATCTAGATTTATGGAAAGGAGACTACTGTCTGATCTGCTAACATCTAGGCTGGAACAATCATTATCTTTTAGTGATTTTACAGAGTTACTTTCTCCTTCCTTTTCAGAGTTTAAATTCTGATCTACACTAGTTGTTACAGCCCCAGATTCACCATTTCTTTCCACATTTGAAGTGTCACTAATGGAATTAACATGTGAATCACCCACCAGACTTACTAGTCCTGAAATGCAGCTCTCTCTTTCTTTAGGGACAGCACACACACATTCTAGTGAGTCAGCGTCCATGTAAATATGTAACTCAGGGAGTATGCCAACATTAGGTAATACACTACTTTCTGTATAAGCTTTAGGGAGCCTGGAGTAAACGTTTGCCCTTAAAGACTCAGCCTGCATGTCACCAATGTTTACTTTACAGGCTGGGTCATTGTCAGTCAAAAGTTCAGCACTAGGTTTAGATTTCTCATTAAAGACTTCCTTCATTTCATTTGGACCTGGCATGCCCTGTGGGGACAGCTCTTTCTGCAGTGCCTCTAACTCCCCTGGCCCTTGTGCAGCGTTATCTGGTGGCCAGGCCCCTCTGCGAGTCCCCTCAGAGGTGACAGCTGAATGACTCTCTTCTTCTGCAGCTGCTCCACACACTCGAGTGTACAACTCGTCTTCAATGTCCAGGCAGTCAGGATCTACAACACAAATACTGTAAAACTCGCTCTCTCTTGAATTCCTACACTGTTTGTGATCAATACAAATAAGGTTTTCATCTTTCATCTCCCTACCAGACATACCTAAAGACTTATCCTCACTATCATTACTGAGTTGAACATTTACCGCTCTTTCTTTCTCTAGTACAGAGTTTTTACAAGTGATAGGGTAATGGCACAAATGGTTATTTACAAGGGCCCCTTCCCGCACACCCTGGTAGGAAGGCACTGGGACATATGAAAGAGACTCACCATCTTCAGAGCAAACATCTTCAGACAAACCCCATTTACTGTCAGTGCCCATGCACAGAGTATCACAGACATTTTTATAATCCTGCTCAACAGCAACAATATCTGAATTCCTGTCACTCTCATCTAAATTTTCAAACTTAGGTAAGAACTTATACATCGAAGAGGAAAAAGAGTTAAACAACTGCCTTGGTCTGTGACCTTGCTTGTGCCCAGGCCTCTCGAAAACCCTCGTCCACGTATTAGCTCCAGCAGCTGACCTGCTGGCTCCACGTCCAACACCGTGAAGTTCCCCACCTTCAAGCGTATCAAATAATGAAGATAAAGTTTTACTTATCTTGTTCTCCAGTTCCTCCTCCTCCACAGATTTTTGTAACAGGCCAGTTTTTTCATTGTCATTGTCACTACTTAATTCTTTGCCGAAGCAACAACCCATGTTTGAAAGTTCAAAAACTCACATAACAACGCTTGCCGTTTCCTGAGCCTCCACAAGTGCATCTCACACTAACTTTCTATGGTTTCTGACAAGAAGCCGACACCCAGACACCAAAAATAACCCCTTGCACAGCAGTCACATGTTCCTGCCACTCAAATCCAAAATCCTAATCACAACAGACCCTGCCTAACAGCCATCCTACTCCACGCACTAAAACCCAGACAGCACGTGGACTCCAAAGACTCAGGACAGCAACAAAAATTTTCATATTACTTTTCTGATTCATAAACTCGATAAAAAAATACCTGAAATTATTATCCCAGCCAGAAGAAGGAACCTCAGACTACTGCTTTTCCTAGTGTCTCAGCATTGTCTAAATTATCTTTCATGGGATGGTGGCAACCAAAGTTAGCATGTATATACCCCAGGAGGAAACAATAATAAAAAATTTTTTCTTTAAAATTTATAGATGCTTATCGTTGTACCTAATTTTCTGCCTTTGGGAAATGACGTCTGTGGATGTTCAGGAATAACTGTGCTAGGCACGACTGGAATTGGTCTCCGTCACAGTGGCATGTGGGAAAGTTTATGGTGAATGGCACGTTGTCTGGGATTTGCCTTAAAACACCCCAGCAAATAAAGAAGTAAATACACACCATTTTTTTAACGTGTGTGTGTAGAGGGGAGGAAAAGATGAAATAAAAGTAGCAAAATGTGACAGTGGTTATAACTGTTCAAGTTCAGGATGGGCACACTGGGGTTCATTTTATTATTCTCTACTTCCGCAAACGTCTGAAAATTCTAATTAAGAAAAAGAAAAGAACGAGAGAAAAAGAAAGAAACCCTACGCCCACCAGTCCAATACGAGAAGTCCCTCAAAAGCTCCTGAAACCCTTCTTCATGCAGTGGTAAGACCCCCTGCACCACGTGGTCCAGGCCTGGCGACACCCACGGTGGGTCTGTTCTTATTTCAACATCCATAAACACTGTTCTCAGTATAAGCGATTCTTTTTCTTATTATGATTCTGATATATTTAAAAAACAAAATAATTCTGTTAACTCCTCTGTGAGAGATATTTTTCTGTCTACAGAAGGCTGGTGTCCTACTCATATTTTATAAAACACTAATATTTTATGGTGAAAAAGTTTAGGAATTCTGCTTAATTAAACATAAAGATAACAGGAACACTTTGAATGTACTTAAGTTCAGGTACCAAAACTGCAGCAAATGATGATGATGATAACAGTAGCAAACACTTTCTATGACACTATGTGCCACAAAATTTTAAATACCCAAATATTTTCATTACATTACATACTTTAATCCAAACTCCCAACAACCCAAGGTAGAGATATTAACCCCATACTACAGGTAAGGAGAATGAAGAACCGAGGGCAGAACAGTGCAAGGCTTCACCACAAGTTATACTGCTCTTTCCATCACTAGAAAGAGTAAAATATCTATACGAAAAATATGCTTTACCCAGGATGACACAAACCTTCCATCTGCTGCAGTTACGTGGCACAGCAGTTACGGGGGCAGGCTCATGAGCTCACCTGCCTAGGTGTGAGTCTCAGTTCGTTTCTACTATGTGTGTAGGCTTTAGCAGATGATTTAACCTCTTGATCTCAGTTTTCTTGTTTGTAAACTGGGGCCAATGCCAGTACATATTATAAGGAGTTGTTGTGAAGATATTAAGTAAAATATTTAGAATAAAACCCCAATATCACTTCAAAGTCCTTAAAACCTACCCCAGCCCACCTCCATAACTGCCTCTCATTCTAAAATGCCTCATCTTCTCTATTTCATACAAAAAAACTCAACTAAACCAACCCCGGCATAGCCCGTCTTTGCGTGAGCCATTTATCAGGTCTCCTCCCCCTACTTTCCAAATCTCACCATCCTTTGTAAGGCCATCCCTCCCAATTCTGCAAAGTAACTGTCTCCTACCCCCACACACTCCACGTCTCCACGTCTCTAGGAAAGCACCCTAACAGCAAGTCTCTTAGTATCTGTACCATCAACTATCTCCAACTGGGGTCTGTGGAGCCCTGGGAATCTGCAGGCTTTCTAAAAGAATTAAAAGATGCAAACACATGGGCTGGCCCGGTGGCGCGGCTGTTAAGAGCATGTGCTCCGCTTCGGTGGCCCAGGATTCGCGGGTTCGGATCCTGGGTGTGCACCAACATGCCTCTTGTCAAGCCATGCTGTGGTGGCATCCCATATAAAGTAGAGGAAGATGGGCATGGATGTTAGCCCAGGGCCAATCTTCCTCAGCAAAAAGAGAAGGATTGGCATTGGATGTTAACTCAGGGCTGGTCTTCCTCACACACACACGCGCACACACACACACACACACACACAAAGATGCAAACAAAATTTTAAACATAACCTGCTCATATCTGCAAATAGGTTTAAGAGTGCAGTGGCACCATGTGACAATACTTAAAGACCTAATCTACTGAGAAAAGAGTTGGACTTAAAACATCATAAATTTATTCATGCCCAGTGAGGGCCAGGTGACGCCAAGGTGTGCAACAGAAAGAAACTGGCAAAAATAGTAGAAAATCATTCACATGGCATTCAGCAGTTTAGGTCGTGGTAAACGCAAAGCAATTCTGCGTAACTGGTACCACAAGTACTTGGTGAAGTAGCTTTAGTTTCAGCAAAACATCACCTGCCAGACAAAATGAATGTCATTAATTTGCATTTTATAGCTTTGGATGGTCAAGTTTTATATTTGTATAAGAATTACATGCAAGAATTTATCAGTACTTCTATATTATTAGAAGAACAATATAAATCAACAATAAAGACCTAGAAAAAGTTTTCACTTAGACTTTATGAGAAGTCAAGCAAAATGGTGAACTAGGAAGCTCCAAACTCTCACTCCCCCATAGAAATACCAAGAAAACAACCAGACGCTTCTGAATCAACTCTGTAGGAGCTATGAAAAACAATTACAGGATTATAGCAACTAAGCAAACACACAATCAAGAAAAAGCTGTCCCCTGTGTGGCAGGAACATTTTGTGGCGTGGTGTGGTCTTAGTTTGAGGTGGCAGCAGCCCAGGTCCCAGAGCCCCCTCCTGGAACCAGAGGGACCTTACTTGCAAATTAGTATGTACATCTGTTCTGCCCCAGCTGGAGGTTATCTGAAGGACTGACTTGCTCATCTGATCTCACATAACTCAAAACACAAAGGGAAAAGTGGTAGGCACTGCTCATAAAAGCTATAAGGCAGCTATAAACCTACACACACCTGGGGCAGAAGATTATTGGTGAAGACATCCAAGAACCATCTAAAACCCAGAGAAGAAGCTAGGGTGAAACTCTGTGGGAAATTAGGACATTCAAAAGCAGCCACATATACAGGGAATTCAGAAAGCCACATCCAGGCAGGATGCATGCTCCAACAAGTCCTCAAAAGTCCTTAAGCTTTCACCTCAGGCGGATCCCTAGTCTCCAAGCAAGCTGAGCCAATCAGCGAGGGACTGTCCCAGCACAGAGCCAGTCTACAAAGACTGGAGAGGCAGCTGTCCTCTCTCTTGTTTTAGGGGTGTTTTTTGGTCTGATTGTTTCAGCTTGTGGCATTCAAGAAAATCTCTGTCAAAATATTAGCTGAACATAAGCTAAAGGAAGAGACTTCGGTGAACACAAAACACAAGGAATAGTCTTTACAAAAATAGTTTGGAAAAGTCTCAAAACATTGAGACTACTATAGCCTTCAACAATACCAACAAATAGTAAACTTGGGTAAGAAGAGAATCTGATTTCCAGAGTTACATTATAATCAAATGCCAAATTTTCAACAACAACAAAATCACAAGGCATACAAAGAAACAGGAAAACATGGCTCATTCAAAGGAACAAAATTAACTGTCCCTGAGAAAGCTCAGCATGGGACTTACTAGACAAAGACTTTAAAATAATCCTCTTACATATGATCAAAGAATTAAGGAAAAAACATGGACAAGAAACTAAAGTTAATCAGGAAAATGATATATGAACAAAATGAGAATATCAACAAAGAAACAGGAATTATAAAGAAGAACCAAACACAGATATTCTGGGGCTGAAAAGCACAATAACTGAATTGAAAAATTCACTACAGAGATTCAACAGCAGACTTCCACAAGAAGAAAGAATCAGCAAATTTGAAGATAGGACAATTGAAATTATTGAGTCTAAGGAGAAGGAAAAAGAACACAGAAAAGTGAACGGAGGCTACAGGACTTATAGGACATCATCAAGTGGACCAACATATGCATTGTGGGATCCCAGAAGAAGAAGGGAGGATGGGGAAAAGGGAATATTTGAAGAGATAATGGCCAAAAACTTCCCAAATTTGATGAAATACATGAATTTACAAATCTAAGAGCTCAACAAATTTCAAGTATGATAAATCCAAAGAGATGCACACCAAGACACATTATAATCAAACTGCCAAAGGACAAAAATAAAAAATCTTGAAAGCCGCAAGAAAATAGTGACTGTCAAGTACAGGAGATCCTCAATAAGAATATCAGCCAATTTATCATTAGAAACCTTGCAGACTAGAAGGCAGTGGGATGATATAGTCAAATGCTGACTGAAAAAACTGTCAATTGGGAATTCTTTATCCAGCAAAACTGTCCTTCAAAAATGAAGGAGAAATTAAAACATTCCCAGATAAACAAACGCTGAAGGAGTTCGTTACTACTAGATCTGTCCTGCATGAAATGCTAAAGGGAGTTCTTCAAGTTGAAGTGAAAGGATGCGACAGTAACTCAAAGCTGTATGAAAAAATAAAGCTCTCTCATAAAGGTAAATACATGAATTATTATAAAAGCTAGTATTGTAATTTTTATTTATAGCTTCACTTTTTATCTTCTACAAGATTTAAAAGGCAAATGCATAAAAATAATTATAAACCTATGCTATTGGGCACACAATAATTAACATGTAATTTGTGACACTGGGGGCAGAGAACTTTATAGGAGAGACCCTTTGTGTGTTACTGAGGTTAAGCAGGCATCAATTTAAATTAGATAGTTATAACTTTTGGATGTTATACGTAATTCCCATGGTAACCACAAAGATATATATAAAAAGTTTTTAGATGAATGACTCAACTAGCAATTATACCGTCTTGATATTAATGAAATTTCTTTTCAATTCAAGTAAAGTATGTCCTATAGAGAATTATCAAGGAACTACATTACATAGCTCCTGCCTTTATGGGTCTTAAAACTCCCAAGATAAAACTTACACATTTGAAACATTTAGAAAAATAATATAGAATATAATTTCTTAAATAAATTTTAATCAAATATACATATAGGAAGTAATACAGGTGACTAGGAAAAAGATGAATCAATGAAGATAACAGTTATAGCCAAGAATGCCCTTGAAGGATATAAAAATCTTGACAGTGGGCAGAAAGTTATAGAGGAAAAAAAAGTATTAGAGTTGATTTTATTCTAAATGGTAACTCAGTTATTTTTAATTGTTTACCCCTAATCCCCATATACAATAGCAGTTTTAATAGTCTTTTCTATATAATATAGTAAAACATCTATTTGTTTACTTCAAATTTATATCTCAGGTTCCAACCTCTCTACTGAGATCCAACTGGCCTCACCTGCCCACTTCGCTGCTTGCCTAAAGTTCTACCAGGTGGATATTCCCTCCACAAACCTTTATTTCTCCAGTTTTTTCCATCTCAAAATAAATGAAACCATCATCCATCAAGGTACTCAACTATCCTTGATCTACCTTTTCCTCACCTCAATCTCTACATCCAATCTACAAATTGGTATGGCTGAATCCACCTCCAAAATAAATTTAAAACTCAATTATTCCTAGTCTAAGCCACCATCATTTCTCACCTTTGTTACTTGATAGTTTTTTATTTGGTTTCTTTACTTCCATTCTTGACTCACTACAATCCATTCTCTTAATATAATGAGGTCAAAATAATCTTTCCAAAATAAAAGTCATGCTATTCCTCACCTAAGATCCTCCAGCTTTATCCTAAATTAATTTCAACCACTCAAAGACAATGCAAATAGTTGCTGAATGGCTGACAAGAGCTGAGTTTTGTTTTTGGTATTATTTTCTGTTTGCTCTTTCTCTTTTTAAATGAAATAGATGCCAAAGAGGAAGTATCTCATCTTGAGTGTGGACTCGGGAGCCAGGTTGTCTGGTTCAAATACTGGTTCTGCCGCTTTCTAGTTGAGTAACCTCGGGGAAATTACTTAGGCCTGTTCAGGTCTCAGTTTCCTCCAGTTAAGATCACTTTTTGGTGCTCACTGATTGGCTAGGCGTGTAAATAGTTACTACTCAGTAAGTGTTCTGAGGAGGGGAGCAGGGAGCTGTATAATATGATTGATATTACCACTGGATAAACGCAAACCTGCTCCTGAATTATTCAGACAGTTGAGCATCTCTATGGTGATTCTCCTCCTCTTCACACTGCATCTAACTTTGGGGGAAAGACTAAGCCTTAAAGAGACTGGTTCCTAAATCAGACCGCTAAGCATACTCACCACTCATAAGAACTGCTGACTACTGAGCATCAACACTCAGAGCCACTAAGCCAATTAAGAGGTCCACACACTTAGGTGTGCCGTGAGTAATGCTAGTTAGAAAAATGTTGAGAGCAATGCCATTTATAACAGCAGGAAAAAAATAAACCATTTAAATGCCCCCAAAAACCAAACGGCTAAAGAAATGATGGCATATCAAAATAAAGAAAATACTACAGGGCAAGTACAAAAGGATACATAGGTGAAATGATGCTATGTGGGAAAAAATGAGATGAAGTGTATATACATTGATTACAACTACATAAAAACATGTATACTCTTTAATGAGACTTTTATTTTCTGTAAAGATGCTTAAGTCAGTTATAAATAAAGATTTAAAGGCCACATACGTTATGAGCCCAGACAGTCTCTTATGGTACCTTCCAGCTCTAGTATTTAATGATCCTCTGAAAACCTAAAGTGTGCAACACCCAGTAAAACTGGTAAATAGTAAATCCACATTTTACAAAACCTGTTGTCAGAGATGCAATCTGCCCAAGGGACATGAGGGGTACTGATAGCCAGGCCTGGACCAAGAACTCACCAGATGATATTCCATTATAGGATGTTAACTCTTAAAAATGACTCTTAGAAAGCATGTGTAGGCAATACTAGATGCAAATTATTTCTCCACAGAAATGAAATATTGAATTCTGGCTCAAGTGTTTCACTTCTTTTCTAGATAGGTCTTATCTCAAATCTTACAAAATAATTTTACAAAACCCCACAGAATCCAAAATCTAGTTTTATGCCCAGCAATAGGTTTTAAAGACATCTGAATATTACGTTGGACTGCAAATCAACCATGGGGAAGAGCGAGATTTGTTCCCCTCGCTAAATGTTTTTTAAATCTCTCAATGATTTTTGTATAATTTCCCTCTTTACCAGAGGTCTTATATTTGGGTTTTAAATTACTTAAAATATTATAAAATTCATTTAAAAAAATCAATGTAAAATACAATATGCAAAAGAATCCTACATACATAATTGAATAACAACAACAATAAAATATAATAGTTTGGAGGAGTCTTTCACTTTTTAAAATTCTACCTTATTAGAAGTAGATCAAGAATTCAATCCCCTCCTTTAATTTCTACATTAACTGCTTATAATTTAGGGGAATAGATAAGCTTTACTATAAATTTTGTAAGATTACTTTTAAAATTTTACTTTTACTTTAAGAAATAAAAATTCACTTTTTAAATTTTGTAAGATTTAGAAGATCACTTAGAAGATTGCCAAGCTAAATTTGGAATGGCTCCAAATGCACCTGCTGTAGGCACACGCAAATGCTATAAAGCAGGATTTAAAAACCAATGGATCTCCATTTCCTTATTCTTTCATTAATCACAACTAAAATGTAACTAATTTGCTTAGTAAAAGCTTTCTATGACTTGTGTGCGTTAAAGAACACAGCCTATCAAAATGTAAAACTAATCATATACCTGCAACAGATAATCAGTAAACCATTAAAAACAGTGTGATGAATATCTGACCTTAAATTAACACATGCGGCACTGCTATTTGTAGAACCATACTCATACACATACACACACACACACACACACACACACAGAAGCCAGAAGAGGACACGCAATACTGACCGTACCCAGGTGAGTCTTCCCACTCCCCTTTAGGGAAACATTGACATTTTCTAATTTTTTTTACATTAAAATAAGGAAATATCTATAAGCCTCGGCTGTGATTAATCTGAGAACTGAATTACCTGACTCAAAGCTGGGATGGAACTTGTCTCAGAAGTGGTTTGAGATATGGGACCATTCATCTGTAAAATTGAAAACATCAAACACACCATCACTACAACATAAAGAAACATATTTTCAAACAATATTTGTTTTTTTGTTTTTTTAATAATTTTATTTATTTATTTTTCCCCCCCCAAACCCCCGTAGATAGTTGTACGTCATAGCTGCACATCCTTCTAGTTGCTGTATTTGGGACGCGGCCTCAGCATGGCCAGAGAAGCAGTGCATCGGTGCACGCCCGGGATCCGAACCCCAGCCGCCAGTAGCAGAGCGCACACACTTAATCGCTTAGGCCCCGTGGCTTAAGTGGTTAAGTGCTTAAGCCACGGGGCCGGCCCACAAACCATATTTGTAATTTAGCAAAACAAAAGCCACTGAGAAAAGCACATTTTTACATGACAAAGAAATTCAGTGAGATATTCAGACCAATGTAGGAGCCTTGAAATTTAAAATACTTTGAAATTCTGAACACCGTAAGTAAAATTTTTGTAGTTTCAAAGGGGAAAATAAAGAAAATCTACGTTTCCCAAAGCCATTTAGAAACTTTAAACATATTGCTTGACATGATAAAATCTTACAATAAACAAAAGTAGTCAAAATAAAAAATTTATATTATAATCCTAATTAATTCTTTAGATATGAACTGCAACAGCACTAATGTTATTAAAGTCCTTATAAATCATTGCATTTTCCTTGGTGATTTAAAACCCAAAGCTTGAAGCATCCAGAACTATAACTGCCATTTGTTTTCTCTATCACCTGGTACTTACAGTTTCCTCTACACTAAGCTACCCAGAAATTTCTTCAGAATATAACACCCATAGTTAGGTCGTAAGATACGGTACTGTTATTATTTTGATTTCCCTATTAAGTCCAATGTCGAATCTGTTATCAGAAGAGAAGCGAGATGCACCAGGCCAATGCTGGCCTTGGACACACACTCACCAGATGAGCGCCGTCTTTCCCTTCCTGGACTCGCTGGCCCTGCGGTTCAGCCACGACCTTAGCGTCCTGATCAGAAGTCATGAGCTGTTTACTTTGTGGCTCCACTGGGAGAAGTTTAATGTTAACCGTAGGATGCTGCAAAGCGACAAAGACAGTAAATTGGTAACCTGAAGTGCAGAATATAACTGATTCTTAAAGTAAAATTACTAAGAAGTCTTAAAATCCTCAAGCTTTCCAGGACATGTGTTTATCCCTCTGGAGTCTAAATAGTTTAACAAAACCTGCTCATAACTTACACCTTACTCACCCAAGAAATAATATTGTTTTTTCAATAAGAAAGTTTCTTCTTCGCACTAATGTGGTGACCATGTGAATATTCTAAGGCTTAGAAACCATGTGCTAATACATACAAACCCACCCATGCCCAGAAACTCATTTTTAAAAAACAGAAAATTACAAAATTAATACAACTCCAATTGGGGATTTGATGAATCCCAAATTCATAAATACAGTTTTTGAACAGCCCCATTAATTTCATTTTGTTGCAGGACAACAGTTACCAGGAGAACAAACAATAATTAGTTAAAAAGGAAGCCCTTCATAATCCTGACCCACACAAACTGAAACCAATCTGAACACAGCAGCACAGCACTGCAATGGAACCTTTGCAAAGCACTCGCTCAACTCAACAGCTAGACATTTAACTTTACATAGAATATCTCATTTGATTTTCCCAAACAGCTTAAGAAGTAACCGGTTCAGAAGGGACGATAGTTTTCATGATTCCATATTACGAGTGTCAGAACCAGGATTCTCAGACATTCAGGCCTGACTTCAGGAGTTCCCTCTGTTCACTGTAAGCTACACTGCTTCACCATAAGAGAAACCCAGTTATCTTTTCAGGCTATTCTGAAACACACAGTATCCAAGTGCCAGATAAAGAAATTTAAAAGCTAACTATTTTTGTCTCACTCGGTAATCATGTAGATTTTTAGTTTCTATGAGGGCGCTCCCTATTCTCAAAAACCTGCTTATGATAAATTCTCAAAACCCTTGCTAACGAAATAATCTGATCTCCTCCAATTGTCAAGTGTATCATCAATCACAAAAGCACAAAATCACTTAAATGCCAAAGACAGGTTTGGAAACGTAAACTAATAGAGAAGAAATGCTTGAAACAAATTAAATCAGTTTCACAGAGGTCAGTGTTTTCCAAAATGTAGGATGAATGACAAATATGCTAAATCATAACAGAAACTGACATCAATTCTCACAAAACCATCAAATCCAGAAAATAAAGATATAGATTGGCACCAAGACTGACAAGTCAGAGGAGGTGGCACTGTAGATGCTTTTACCACTATTCACTTGTAGATTTTTAAGATGCTCAGAGAAAAAAATGTTTGGTTGAAAACAAGATATTATAGCCAAAAGGGGAAAAAAACCAACTAGAAGAGTCGTTTATTATATACACTACCTATATTTTTAAAGACAGTCAGAAATTTCATACCTCCAGATGGAAACAGCAATGCCACTGGATAGGAAGTGGTCTTGCAAAACAAACAACAACAAACCCAGGATGTGATCTTAGTACAAACTTGCAGCAAACACAAGCTCAGAGGAATGCCATGCGGTTCTGCCAAGTGGGCAAGCACTGGACACGCAGCCTGGCTTCTTCAACACAAAAGGAGACAAGACGCACATATTGGCCAAACTGTGGCTTTATTTGGTTTATACAACTTTGATTCAAACAAACTAAAACAAAAGACAATCAGGGAAGTAACGCTGATGGAATATTTGATGGTATTAAAGAATTACTGTATTTTCTTAGATGTGATAATGATGTGGTTGTTGAACAAAAAAAGAGAGCCTGCCTTTTAGAGCTGCATATTGAAATATTTACAGAGAAATAACATGAAGTCTGGAATTTTCCTCAAAATAATGTGGGGCAGAGATGTGGGGGTTCACAATTGTTCCTCCCGGGAGAGGGGTATGGGAGTTCATGATACAATCCTGTCTATTTTTGTACGTTTGAAATGTTCTATAATAAAAGGTTAAAAAGGTGACCATGGCAGTACCTTAGTACAACAGAAACAGTGGTCCTGATCTGACTCACGCATCCTATCCATAAACAAGTAATCTTAACATCACACCACTATGTCTCTTAACTACTGACCTGACATATACATGGTTTTTCAAAAAAGTCCTACAACTGGAAAGTTTGCCAACAGGAGTTACTGATATTCACCTCACTTAAGTACTACAAAAGATACAAACCCCATTAAAACTAGACTTTATTATCAATGTCTGAATCTAAAATAAGATTTAAAGTATGATGATGCAAGTACTGACGATAGTTCCAATAAATAACAAAGTAACTTTTTCATTACTTCTTCAAGAGACCAAAACTATTTTGAGCCTTAAACTATATAAACTACTGCTTCCTGGGATGCCCAAAAAGCAGCTCTCTAGGTTGCAGAGAGAAATATGCACGGGGGAAAAAAAACTATTGCCAAAGCAAAATATTTCCTAGCCTAAAACAGAGTACTTTGAAAACTTGATAGTGTTGGGAGGCAGCCTTCACAAAGCCTTAATGAGCTGAACAAAGAGTTATTTTCCTGATTTGATTTCATCTCTCTTCACATGAAAAGCAGAGAGATGAAATCAAAGGGCCCTCCCTCCTATCTGGTGGTCTCTATGCTGGCAGTACATTTTTAATCTCATCTGTCAAAGCTACATCTAAAAAAGTTTTATCAATCTTATTAAATACTTGGGAGAGTATAGTGCTCTTAGATCTATTTATAAAGAATTCTTTTCACATATACCAGAAATATTTGTTTCATAACTAAACATTTATTAAGGTCTTTTTGGACACTCAAAGCAATCCTTAAAAACATAAGTCATCTCAGGGGGCCAGCCCGGTGGTGTAGCAGTTAAGTGCACACAGTCTGCTGCGACGGCCCGGGGTTCGCAGGTTCGGATCCAGGACACGCACCGACGCACCGCTTGTCAAGCCACACTGTGGCGGTGTCCCATATAAAGTAGAGGAAGATGAACATGGGTGTTAGCCCAGGGCCGATCTTCCTCAGCAAAAAATGAGGAGGATTGGCATTGGATGTTAGCTCAAGGCTGATCTTCCTCACATACACACACACACACACACACACACACACAAAATATATATATATGTCAATCTCAAATAAACAACCGCATATCAAGTTGGTGGCATACCTATTAAGAACAACTATTCTAAGCGATTTTAAAAGACAGTATTTGCACACGAGATCCTAAAAATTCATCTAGAAATCTTTTTTCTTTTGTGAAGAAGATTCTCCCTGAGCTAACATCCGTTGGCAATCTTCCTTTTTTTTTAGCTTGAGGAAGATTGGCCCTGAGCTAACATCTGTGCCAATCTTCCTCTATTTTGAATGTGGGTCGCTGCCATAGCATGGCTGATGAGTGGTATAGGTTTGTGCCTGGGATCTGAACCTGTGAACCCAGGCCGCAGAAGCGGAGTGCGCCAAACTTAACCACTAGGCCACAGAGCTGGCCCCTGGAAATGGAACTTTTTAAACTAAACTAGATTTTTCTTCAGCTTTCACCAGTTTTTCTACTAATGAGCTCTTTCTATTCTAGGATCCAGTCTAGGATCCCAAATTGCATTTAGTCCTCATTTCTCTTTAGTCTCCTCCAAATTGTGATAGCTCCTCAGTCTTTCATCTTTCACCTACACTTTCCATTAGTGCTGGTTAATTATTTTGTAGAACATACAGAAACCACATGTAATAAATGGAGAGTGAATGACAGAATTAGAAAATCAAAATATTGCAACATCTAATGAAATAACAAAGGCAATGATCATCGATGTCTGCTAGAATTAAGTGAAGAGCTGACAGGAACTCTATAATAGTTGAATCAGATGGACACTGACCAAAGCTAGTTTTCAATCTCATCACTAAAACTGGAACAACTAGGTATTACATTCTTCTTGATGAGATAGAGAGTACCATCTAGGAAGTATTCTTGCCAAAAAAAGAACCTGTATTTAATCAAACCTCTAAATCTGACTCCCAATTTAAAGGAAATTCTGGGGCAATACATGTTAAATAACACCAACACAAAGCCATTAGCTAAATCCAAAATGTGGGGCATTCTACAAGACAGGATGACCGCGTTTCTATAACAAATTTAAAACATGAAAAAACAGGAGACTTTTATTGCTACAAAAAAACTTTGACCAAAATAACCTTATGTAATGTGAGAACTGGATTCAAATAAATTAAGTTTAAAATAACATTTATGTCTGGAAAAACTGAATGGTGTTGCCTAGGTAATAAAGAATATTATAGGGAACCAGCCCCGTGGCTTAGCGGTTAAGTGTGCGCGTTCTGCTACTGGCGGCCCGGGTCCAGATCCAGGCGCGCAGTGACGCACTGCTTGTCCAGCCATGCTGAGGCGGCGTCCCACATACAGCAACTAAGAAGGATGTGCAGCTGTGACACACAACTATCTACTGGGGCTTTGGGGAGACAAAGGGAAAAAAAGGAGGAGGATTGGCAATAGATGTTAGCTCAGGGCTGATCTTCCTCACACAAAATAACAAAAAAAGAATATTATAGAATGATTATTAATTTTGTTGAGTACAATCAAGGCGCTGTGGCTGTTTATTTTTAAAGGTCTTATCTGTACAAAAGACATAAACTGAAAGACTACAGATGAAATTATACATCTGGAATTTGCTTTAAAATATGCTAATAATTTTTTTTTGTAAGTTTAAGGAAAGAAAAGAAACAAAATTACAAGAATGCAGCAAGCTGATAGTAGCTAAAACTAGACGACAGGTACATTGATGATTGCTGTACTATCCCTTCTACTTTTGAGGTTAAAATTGTCCATAATAAAAAGTAAAAGAGGGGCCGGCCCAGTGGCACAAGCAGTTAAGTGCAAGCACTCTGCTGCAGCGGCCCGGGGTTCGCCAGTTTGGATCCTGGGCGCGCACGGATGCACTGCTTGGTAGGCCATGCTGTGGCGGCGTCCCATATAAGAGTGGAGGAAGATGGGCACGGATGTTAGCCCAGGGCCAGTCTTCCTCAGCAAAAAAAGAGGAGGACTGGCAGATGTTAGCACAGGGCTGATCTCACCAAAAAAAAAAAAAAAAAGTAAAAGAAAAATCTAACTAGGATATGTTATCACTATACATCTAAAACTTCACATACTTCTATTTAAAATATGTACTAAAAAATTACACAAAAATACATAAACCATTTTATTAACAATGTTCACAGCAGCTTTAGCAAAAAAAAGAAAAACATTTCACTATAGAAAAGCAGAAACTAATACAATATATTACAACTATTTAAAATATTCACAAAGATTACATAAAGTAAAAAAAGCAGGATATAAAACTGTAGCCAGTATAATTACAACTGTTTTAAAAATTCACATAACTTTGTGAATATTTAAAAAGAAAACAAATGGAACTAGAAGGAAATATACCAGATGACTGACAATGTGATTAAGTGTTAAAACTCAAGGATAGTGTTTCACTTTTACTTTGTTGCACTTCTGTAGTCTCAATCTTTTGAATAACTTACTTTTATAATCACATATACTTAATAAAACCCATTGGCTTGCTGATTCCACCTTTATGGAGCAACCAGCTAATCTTCTGGGCTCCAGGGCACCTTTCCTATAGAAAGAGCAAGCAACCCAGCAGGAAAAGCGTCCAAGTCCCTTCTCATTTGTTTGTCAATACAGATTAATAAAACTGTCATTCGGTGGCATATCATTTTCTTGTAAAACTACACCACTCAGTCTTGTTCTCTAAGACAGGAGGTCTCAAAGTGCAGTCTGGGCTTGTAAGAGATCCCAGAGACCCTTTCCCAGGGGCCCATCAGGTCAAAACGATTTTAGTAATAATGCCAAGATGTTATTTGCCTTTTTCATTTTCATTTTCTCCTCACAAAAGTGCAGTGGAGGTCTGGTGTAGTATCAAAGAATCATCATCAAGGTTATATGAAGACTATTTAAATATTCCTCACTTTTCCAACTACATACTGTATTTGTGTGAGGCCAGATTTCCTTCAACCAAAATAACACATCGCCAACAGATCAAATGCAGACGCAGATGAGAATTCAGCTGAGATTCTATTAAATCAGGCATTAAAGAGATTTACAAAAATATAAAACCATGCCACTTTCCCCATTAAGTTATTTTTTATTTTGGAAAAGATTGCTCTCTTTTCATAAACAATGTTATTTATATTACATGTAATGGATTTGTTATCATTATTAAAGAAAAATGTATTTTTAAAATTTCTGAGTCTTAATTTTTAATATAGAGAAAAGTCATATAAACAAAAGCTCTCAGGGATCTTCAATGTTCAAAAGTATAAAGAGGTCATGAGAACAAAATGTTTGAGAACTACTGATACAACCCAAAACTAGTTCTGACGGACAGATGCCTGGTGTTCATGGATGGGAGACATCCCATGTTCACAGATGGGAAGACATGCTATTCTTATGATGGCAATACTCCCCAAATCGATCTACAGTCAAGGCAATCCCTATCAAAATCCCACCTGCCTTTTTTGCAGCAACTGATGAGCTGATCCTAAAATTCCTACAGAAATGCAAGGGACCCAGAATAGCCAAAATAATCTCGAAAAGAACAAAGTTGGAAGACTTACACTTCCTGATTTCCAAACTTACTACAAAACTACAGCAATCAAGACAGCATGGTACTGTTGTGACAGACATACAGATCTACGGAATAGAACTGAGAGTCCAGAAATAAACTCTTACGTTTATGGTCAATTATTTTCAAAAGGGTGCCAAGACCCTTCAATGGGGAAAGAATACTCTTTTCAACAAATGGTGCTGGGATAACTGAATATCCTCTTGCTAAAGAGTGAAGCTGGACCCCTATTCTCACTCACTCTATATAAAAATTAACACAAAATAGACCAAACACCTAAATGTAAGAGCTAAAACAATAAAACTCAGAAGAAAACATAGGAGTAAATCTTTGTGAGCTTGGATTAGGAAACGTCTTCTTAGGGCACCAAAAGCACAAGCAACAAAAGAAAAAACAAACTGGTCTTCATCAAAATTAAAAACATTTGTGCTTCAAAGTATACCACCAAGAAAATGGAAAGATAACCCACAGAATGGGAAAAAATATTTGCAAATTATCTATCTGATAAGGGACATATACCTAGAATAAAGAATTCCTGAAACTCAACAATAAGAGACAAATATAAATAAAAAATGGGCGGAGTCTGAACTGACATTTCCCCTAAGATGATATACAAAAGGCCAATAAGCACATGAAAAGATGCTCAACATCATTAGTCTTTAGGGAAATGCAAATGAAAACACAAAATACCACTTCACACTCACTGGGATGGCTATAATTAAAAAGACAAATAACAACAAGCGTTGGCAAGGATGTGGAGAAATTGGAATATTCATTCACTGCTGGTGGGGATGTAAAATGGCACAGCCACTTTGGTCAACAGTTTCAAAATGTTAACATAGAGTTACCGTATGACCCAGCAATTCCACTTCAGTTCCCAGAGAACTGAAAACCTATATCCCCACCAAAACTTGTACATAAATATCCATAGCAACATCATTCATAATAGCCAAAAAGTGGAAACAACCCAAATAGTAAACTATTAGAGGTTAAGAGCCTTATTTTCATACATATGCCTGGCATACTTCAGTGGATTTTCAAATAATGATAGTATCATAGTTTGTGAATTTGATAATTTCTAAAACAATAAAAAAAAGATATCATTCTCCTAAACAGCATGAAATTCTTTCACTTGGTACAAAAGAGTGATGTGGAAACATGGCTGATTTGTCTCTGGATCAGAAATCTAGAAAGGGAAAGAATTAGCATTTGGATCTCTGTTCTGCAACGATTATTCTAAGTGCTTTACATGTTACTAAATTAACCTTAATTCTGTTAGTTAGGTCTCATGTCCATCTAGCAGACTGGGAAATTGAATTCAGAGATAAATTAGTCAAGGTCACAAAGCTAGTAAGTCCAGCGAGCTGAATCACATGCATATAATTTTTGCTATTCAACTCTATATGCTTAGAGAGAATTTCAGTAGTGCAGGCAGCTCACCCTATCAATCCATGCCAAAGGGCATACGATCCACTACGACACAACCTCACAAGTACCTACAGTTTCCTTAGTGGGTCTTCATTCCTTCTTCCCTTCTATGGTGATACTCATCTTGCACCAATGTACCGATTACGATTTTGGCATTCCAAATAAGCACTTTTAAAAAAAAAAAACACAGTGCCTAAATATAAGTCAAATACTTCATCATTTTATACAACAAAAACAGTGATCTAATTCAATGCCAGAATAAAAATGGCTGTATTGAGAGAAAATATTTTGCATCTTACTGGGGAATTTTCAAGTGTATGGATAATTCTTACTTCATGAGTTGACCTCAAAATGTACACATTTCACATAGGATGCGATTCCACTAAATGGGAGCCAAACATAAAACTCTTTTCTGAACCTAAAAACATTATTCTGAAGTCAGGAATTCTCCACTTCAACACAGTACTCCCCATTCTCTATATTCACCAAGCCCTTTAATACTTCTATGCCTTTCTTTACACATTCTATCCTTCTTGCCTGCAACGCTCCTCCCTCTCAAAAGCATCTTCCCGATTCCTGCCTCATTCCTTCTCCATGCAACCACAGCCTTCTCTGCTCTTTATAGCAATGACCACATCTGTGCCTCTTCTCTACTATCCTGAGTTTCTCAAAGGGAATCCATATTCTTATGTATAGGACATAAGAGAAATATATATTCCACCAATGATATGTAACAATTTACCCCAAAGAGCTTCCTTTTATCAGTAACATTCAAATGCATATGGTTTTACTGCAGTATTGTCCCAATACTCTGTTTCTGTATTTGCATCCACAAAATGAGGGAGGTGTGAAGTTTGCTAAGGTCTCTTCTACCCTAATTGTGATTAGGAGCAGTGAGTGAAGGAGCAGAGCGTGAGCAAAGGAGATGGACAGGACAAGATGCTACTACCGACATGTGTTCTAAGAACTCCAGCATAACTATTAGGATCATTTTACAGAAAAATAGTAAATGAATACTGAACTGGAGAAGTAAACAGTTTTAACTAAATATGGAAAATGGGCTCTGAAGAACTTCAGAGACTGCCCGAATTAAGTGCTGTATGATCCCCTTTGAGATCAATTAGAAAAGTCAAAATTTGTTACTATCAATGTGTAAACATACTTTGTAGAAGGACAGTTTACCGACCGGAATTTTGAAACTAAATAAACTCATTAGAAAAAAAAAGCGGTCAAAGAAGTTAAATCAAATCATTAAAGCACAATCATAGCATTTGAGGAGTGGAAGGACATTTGTTAATAATAGCAACTTTCTTTTATGAACCCAATAAGCCCATCTCTAAATAGAGAGGTGTAAGAAAATAAAATACACCATACAGGAATTACAATTCCTCAGTCATTTGCCTTGTGCTGCTGGTTAGATTACACCGTTTATCTCACAGCTATCAGCATCACTCTATAATACCTAAAGTGCACATTCCTGTCTTACAGCAGAATAATCTGTGAGACTGTTAGTGCAGATTAATCCATGCACCTTCCACAGCACCTAATGCACAGATTATATACTCAACTGAATCTGTAGCCTTGAATAGTGGAAAAATTTACAGACCAACAGATGGCTGTTTCCAGGAAAGCTGTTATTCTAGCTCTTTGTTTTTCAAGATTCAATATCTCTGATAGTCCATTCTTTCCACTGAGTCTTCTCACAGTAGATGTGTCACTCAAAGACACTTACAAATGAAAGAGAAGAATCCAATCTCAGTAGAGTACACAGTTCTTTAATTACACATTTAAAATGGCACCCAGTATGGAAATATTCGTAAGCATGCTGCCAATAAACTTCAAGATTAACTTTTTTAATTTCCTTTTATACATGTACAACTGTGCTGCTACTGCAGTGGGGAAAAGTGACTTACTTTTTATAGTTTGATCTGGTTCTGCTTCTAGGGAGGGCATAAAATCAGACACAAGATGCAAAAGCTTATTTCTTAGCCAAATATGATTGGAAAAGTATCTACGTGAGAAGTATACCAAAAATTCACATTATTAAAATTTTCCACTCATTGCTTTTAATTTAGAACTTATCTAGTAATTCCACACAAAAAATGAAAAAGATCCCTTCCAGCTTTAAGACTTATAATTGGCTTATGACATATTATCTTGCCCTGGGGAAGACAATTATTTGAAAAGACCATTTTAATTAGGATTTTTATTCAAATACAATACGAAACAAAACAGAGAGTTTAGATCATCTCATTAACCCTCTGGCTAGGAGAGAAGTATTTTATCTGTTAAATCTCTGACGAACTCCAACCACTCTAATACTTGGGTATAAGAAAGCCTAAATTAAATATTATTTGAAACAAGCGAAACAATAGGAAGAAGATTTAAAAAGCCTACCTCTTATTTTGCACGTGGTTATAATGGTTATTTTGTCAAAGTAAGTGCAAAGTTGATGCAGGGAATCACTTCCTTAGAGATACAGCCTTGCTGCCCTCAAAGTATAATTCCTTGCTCTTATCATGAGTCACTCCTTTTCCAACAGAAGAGCATCTCCTGAAGTACCTACCCTTCCTCACCAGAGGGAGAAGCAAATGGAGAGGGTCACAAGCACATGAGGTGTGTCTTTCTAGGGTGCAAGCTTAGCTCATGCACACATCTTCCTGAATACTCCCAGGAAGCTCTATACCCAAACCTGCAGCCAGGTTACGAAGGATACCCAGGATACGAAGCAGCAAGTCTACTGCATTTAACCTGAAATGGAAGGATTAAATACAAGAAGAAATACTGTTAACAGAGATGCTCAATTCCATAGTTAAAAAGCTAACTGTCCTGAGTCCAGCCTGTTTAGGATGTATTCTGACCTCCATTTATCTGTTTATGAACATTTTTTTCATTAAGAACTACTTCCCATGTGGAAATGAGGACTCCTGCCATGCTGGACTCGCAGTGTCTGATCCAGCGGTGTCCTTTTAGATCAGTCTGCTCATTTGCTGTAAAGACACTTTAGCCAAACTTCTGTACCTCTTATTTGTGCCATCTCTTTTCTTAGCCACACACTAACCTCACTGATGGCAAGCAAAATATATCGAGAGTCCCGAGTAGGAAAAAAACAATTTACTGCTGACATTTCATATGTAACATCACCTTTTGAACAAAGAGCAGAAATGCCTCATTCAATATCTTTTATAATTTATTTTTACCCTAGGCAACTGTGTATATGTAGTTCTCCTTTTACTACACAGCTTTTTCTTGAGATTTTTGACACTCCATAAAAATCTTCATTTTCTCTCATTTACATTTGAAGACAAAAAATGCTGATGGCCAAACATAGCATCAGTATACACCTGTACCAAGGAAAAGTCAGAATCAATACCACAAAAAAGTCTTTCAAGAGACCCAGAAGTCCTCCTCAAAAACGAGCTCTGGAGGGGCTAGCCCGGTGGCATAGTGGTTAAGTGCACGCGCTCCACTTCGGTGGCCCAGGCTTCGCAGGTTTGGATCGCGGGCACGCACCGACGCACCGCTTGTAGAGCCATGCTGTGGCGGTGTCCCATGTAAAGTAGAGGAAGATGGGCACGGATGTTAGCCCAGGGCCAATCTGCCTCGGCAAAAAAGAGGAGGATTGGCTTCGGATGCTAGTTCAGCGCTGATGTTCCTCACAAATAAGAGAAAAAGAGCTCTGGAGCCAGCCCTGACACCTAGCAGTTAAAGTTCAGCGCACTCCGCTTCGGGAGCCTGGGTTTGGTTCCCGGGCGCAGAACCACACCACTCGTCTGTCAGTAGCTGTGCTGAGGCAGCAGCTCACATAAAAGAACCAGAAGAACTTATAGCTATACAGAACTATGTACTGGGGCTTTAGCGGGGGAAGAAAGAAAAAAGGAGGAAGATTGGCAACAGATGTTAGCTTAGGGAGAATCTTCCCCTGCAAAAAAAAAAAAAAAAAAGAGCTCTGGATGGTACATTACTTCAACTCTTTTCGATGGAAAAAGTCTCTATTCACCTCACCCTTCCAATGAAGCTTGCATTTCTTTAAGAACTGCCAATCCCATTCTATTGCACTTTCCAATTTATAGTCACATAACTACAGTTTTTCAATTGAAAGTACATAATACTTAAAGTAAGATGGGGGTGGTGGTAAGCAAACTTAGAACTCAACATTTTAAAGAATGACAAGAGTGTCAGAGCTGGAAAGCAGCTCAGAGCTGCTGTAACCTTGTGCTGCTCAGACTGGGGCATGCTTACTATTCTTAGGAGGGGGCCAAAGAACCAGAACTAGAGAGGGTGGAATTTCTGAAGTCCTGGAACTATATATAAATTGATTTAGTAAAAAACTGTACACATGACACTGACAGAATATTTTCACTTCTTCATCCTATAACAGACCAATTTCTTAAAGTACTACCAAAATGTAGTTTTCAAGTATGTTAAATTAAAAGAAAAGCTTTGCTTGGGGGAAAAGGTACTTCTGATCTATATTAATCAACTAACCAATAAATCAAAACAAAGCAAGAATATCTTGAATGCATAATGTTTCTCCAAATGAAGGACAAGAAAATCCAGCAAGTCATGAAGAACTTCCAAAGGGTCTACAGAGCTCTTAGAGTAAACAGCTGTTTGATGCAATAGACGGTAGTAAATAGATAACTACGGCAACCTGTCTTCCTCAAGCCGTTACTACAGCCCTACAGAGCTTCTGCTAAAATTTTGTTATCTGAACATGCAAATCATCTTCCTTAAAAACTGAAAACCACTCAACAGTTTTATAGGTGGTGATAAAAATATGCTTTATTTCAAGATCTATATTAATGTGCATGTTTCCTTTCTTGAATTTAGTATTCCTAATATATATTCTTTAGCACTTTGGTGAAAGAAAGCGAAGTATTCTATAACAATTATGATCCTATACAGCTCTCGAAAATCAGACCTTGAAAGTCAAGGCAAGGGACCCAAATATAGCCTGTACATAAGACAACTTGAAAAAACTTGATGAAAATGAACGAGTTTTTCTCAGTGGTTTCAACATCAAAGAAGGTTTGGAGAAAAACCACCTACTAACTGAAGGAGTACTGGTCCTTTATCTGTGGTCTGGATCCCATTTCTTCTGCTTGTCCTGTATCTTCAACCTCTTCCTCCCCATCCCTCTGTAAACATGCCCAGCCTACAGTGTCTCCAAAGACAGGGCACAGGGAAGGAGAATGGAGAGGTGAGAGAAGCAAGGACAGGGAAGGACAACACCAAGAGGCTGGGGGGCCTCAATGGCAGGACGCAGCCTCTCCAAGGATGCTGCTCCTTCCGAGACGGCCAGCGCCTGCCTGCTGCTGGATCTACCTGGCAGGGCGGGCCTCTGCAGTTCTCTTCATCTGCTCTGGTGGGGGATGCCTGCCTTTCTCCTCCTCCTTTCTCACCCTCCCTGACTGCTCTCCTCCACACTAAGTACAGTAAAAGCTGTCTTACCTTAAGTGATTGGAAGTAACTGTAAAAGTGTGTTAAAGGAGGCAATTCTACAGCTGAGACATGGATCCTTAACCACTGTAACTTGTATATGCTCCTTCACTTGGGCCTTCTTCCGAGACTGAGTCAGTCTATTAGACGTTCTTATTTCTTTCTCACATAAACCACAACCATAACACATCACCTAAGACTTTCGCTTTGTTTCTTTAAAGTACAACTTAGATACTTAAACCATCATCTGAATGGCACAATGCTTCTAGAATGATTATTCTCCAATTTTTTATAGTTGTCTTATCCATATACCTAATTTAACAGTAGTGATTTTTTATTGTGACACTCCAAAATTTTCAAATTGGTCTTCCCATGAGTAACTGTTTTTGCACCCTTTTATCAGTTTATATTAGTTAAATCATGTAACTGCACTAATAGGGACAAACAGGACTGGCTTTTATAAGCACACAACTCAACTGGCAGGAAGAGAAGGAAAAAGCAACAAGGAGTGGCCAGCCCCGGCCCTCCTCCGCCCACAGCGACCGTGGTTCCACAGGACAGCGCACCGGGAGCTGTGGCCTCACTGCGCCTCCCTCATCCTCTTCCCTCTCAGCTGTTCATGGCTTCAGTTGACACCACATGCTGAATTTCAGTGCAACTACGCAAATATCAGGTGAACTTTTTTTGTGTGTGTGTGAGGAAGATCAGCCCTGAGCTAACATCCGATGCCAACCCTCCTCTTTTTTGCCGAGGAAGACTGGCCCTGGGCTAACATCTGTGCTCATCTTCCTCTACTTTATATGGGACCCCACCACAGCATGGCTTGACAAGCGGTGCATTGGTGCATGCCGGGATCCGAACCCACGAACCCTGGGCTGCTGCAGCAGAGCGCATGTACTTAACCGCTACGCCACAGGGCTGGCCCCCTGGTGAACATTTTTTGACCTACAGACTCCTCAAAATCAATCATCAAAACAAAAAAATCCATTCCCACCCTTCCTTTTCATTTAAAACAAGTAAACGAAAATGACAATGAATCCCTCCATCTCAAGGAAAGACAGCAAGCATATCATCTACCCAGCTGCCTGAAACAGAAACCTACAAATACATTTTCAACCTCTTCCTCTCAAATAAGCTTATATCTCCCCATCTCTACTGTCACTAAACTGTTCAGATAATCATCATCTCTGATCTAAATTACTACCCCAACTTCTTACGTCTCCCCCAATCCCACCAATTCTTCTGCAGAATGACCTTCCTGGAAGAGGAGACGAGTCTCCCACCTCTCAGCTTATACCCTGGGAGGCCTGCAGTCGGGACACCAGGACAACAAGCAAGGACAGTTGAGACGTCACTCCCCAACCTCCCCACAAAGTCGGGGTCAAAAACCCTTTATACCCAGTGACGTGGTGTGTCAAATGAGGCCCATCTCTCCAGTACTGGGAGGGCAAGAATACATCTACCTTCTCCACAGCTGTATTCCTAATACAGTACTTAACAGAGTAAGAATCTCAGGAAATCCGTGTTTATTTCGCCTTTCGTGCAATCAACATGTGGGAAGAAATTCCTAGTATTTAAAATACAAAGCTCAGAAAATGCGGTGATTCCAAGTGAAAACCTCTGTTGCTGCATATTCCAAATGATGTGTTAATGTGAGAAAAGAGAATATTTTTAGGTTAGGGTAAAACTACTTTGAGTTCATTTTCGTTTTATTTTAGATATTCTCTAGATTTTGTATACAGTCATGTCTCCATAGCCACGAGTTTCACATTCACAGATTCAACCAACCTCGGACCCAAATTTCGCAGATACGGAGGAATGGAATTGAATCCGCAGATGTGAAATTCGCAGATATGGAAGGCCGACTTATTCACTGCACTATGCCATTCTATATAGGGGCCTTGAACATCCAAGGATTTTGGTATCCACGGCAGTCCTGGAACCAATCCCCAGCAAATACCGAGGGACAACTATATGTATATGCATACGTATGTGCATATATGTAAGTGTGCACTTGGGATCTAAACATATAGAAGAGTTAAATATAAAGTGATGATGACAGTAAAAAATTACATTTAATTATCAAAATAACAACAAATCATTGAAGAAGTTCCCAAGTGACAAACACATAGAAACTATTACTTATATTGAAGGTAGAGGTCAAAGATCTTTTTGAAAATCTGCTGACAGCTATGAGTCCTTTCACTGGAAAAATATACATATACTAGAAATGTTAAACACAGAATCAGAAGTTCAATGACCCAGCAAGTCCATCACTGAAAAACAGGCTGGGCTCTGGGGAGGACATTAAGACCAGGAGCTCGAGTCCATACCCAGCATGAACGCCGACTCCCCAGATGGTGACGCTGGACACTCCCAGTTTACCTGATGTATTTTTACGGCATGTATAGTCCAGAGCACGTGCTTAAACAAATGCAATCATTACTATTACTATCATTACTATTACTAGCGAGCCAGAAGCCAGACCCAGGCAGCTATAAAATATCACACTGTACTCGGAAAGTAACAGCTACTGAGTCCAAGCACAGAATCTAACCACAATTCTCAAATATTAGATGCGACAACTGAACACACTTGCACGTTTTCCAAGATGACAGTGCAAACCAGTTAATATTAAAAAACAAATACCCCCTAACATGAAGTGTTCCTTCCAAAAGTGATACCACATTCAAAAAAAGAATTTAAGATCCACAGTTATGAATTCAAAAATACATACTACTTTGGATAATCTTTCAGTTTGATATTCCAAAGGAAATATATCCCAGGCATCATACCATCTCCATCTTATAAATAACTGAATCACAACTCCTAGGCCAGTGAGAACTATAGTTCAACAGACGAAGAATCTAATAACAGCATCTAAGCAAACTATCAGAATCAGAATCAGCTCCAACAATGCTGATTCAGCAAGGTAAATGACCTTGTCTCAGTCTTGTGGTGCGGGATACACCTGACCTCAACGATCACAACTATAAAAACTACTATTAAAACTTTCTGTTAAAGCTAGCATTTCTGATGCTTAGCTATGCTGCATGGTGTATCCCTCAAATCTACCAGGTTACTTGGATCTCAGGCGTTAGACAGGAAATCTACCTCCCAAAAGTTTGGTACTATCTGTAATGGACCTGGAAGCAAAAAGCTAGATAGATCCCATTTTCTGCCCTTCCCTCATCATGTGACGTACAGCAAACTGTATTCAGGCCTCAGTTTCCCAAATAGTACAACAGGTGTTCTGAAGAACAAATGAAAAGACAAGGGGGTGGGAGGGGCTTTGGGTCCTCTGAATTATAAGCCAAATATACTGTTGAGGGTGGGAATTACTGCAATCTGCATTCATCTCTCCCAGTTTGTAGGAAAGCTGCAGGCTATTAAAATCTGAAATCATTACACACACAGCAGGAAGCAAGCAAAAACAGTTGTTGAGGATGGTAAACTAAAGGCTAAGAGAGGTGGTGCAGTGCTCACAGCAAGTCACCTTCTCTCCTCTGAGCTCTTTACAAAAAGGTGACCAGTGTGAACAGAGGTAGTAACATTTCCAAAGCCCGAACCCGGATCCCTGCGCCAGCAGTGTGGCTATTAAGTTTTACAACTGTCTGAATGCTTCAGGAAGGAAGCCACTGATTTTATAGGAATTTCTCTTAGACTATTTCTCAAAGATGACATGCAGACTGCAGTCTGAATATATGATACAAACTGGAAGATCTGTTAGCATCTTCCTAAATGGAGTAAAGCTAATAGGTTAAATTATCTAAAGTGACAAACAGAATCCTTAATTTTCCTGGAATAAATATGTTATTTCAATGTTTTTAAAAGCACGCTTTAATAGCTACTTTAAGAATCTGCTTTAAAATAATTTTAAAAAAACAATAAAATGCTGACAAAATTCTACAGCATACATTTCAATTTTCCTTTTGAAACTCCATTGTTAAAGGTATACCTTGAAAAGTATCTTACATGTATTCTATAATTGTAGTGCAATGGAAAATCGAATTTAGAGAGGAGACCAAAGTCTGCAACCAACTAACTAGCTGTATTTCTAATTAATTTAACCTTGTGGGCTTCAGGTTCCGAGTCTTTAGAGCTCTAAAATCCTAAGACTACAACTGTAATATTACACTATTTTTCTAGCAGTTAGTTTCAGAAACTAGTTACCAAATCTCAGTTAATAAAATAATGTAGACCAAAACTAAGTCTCAGAAACTGATGTCCTAATTCAAAATGTTATTTCATTCACACTAAACATTATATAAACAGTCAAAAAGAACTAAAAGTTTCCCTCTCAGTCTTATAATTGCAGACAGGTAACAGTGGCACTAATAAAAACAAATAATCCATGCAACTGGATTAAGGCTGATTAAATGTATTGTTAATTATTATTAAACATTTGGTAAATATATTCTTTACAAATTGTCAATAAACTTTCCTAACCACATCCCCACACACCAAACGTAAATTGGAAGTTAATGATCCAGCTTTTATTTGCCCTGCTCATACAATTACCTATTAATACAATTTGTGGCCATATAATGACTTTGGGAAAACATCTGATCTATAGCTTTTTATCTTGAGCTGTAATCTTGTGATTTCATGAAAAACTTATACTGAGTTAACAGTTTAAAAACCTCCACAATTACAATCAAACACACACTCAATATTCTGAACTTGATAGGAACAGTATGCCAAGAGTGTCTGTGGGCTTGACTGAAAATACTAAAACATGGTCATTTAGGATCTCAAGGCACTCTTGCAGGAAAACATTGTACTCTTAACTGGAGTTCCGCCAGGTCACCGAGACTTTTAAATTCTACGTGCCTGAACGCTTCTGCGGGCTGACTTGGCAATTCTATTTTCTACTTCCCGTCCTTTCACTCTTAGGTTTAACTCTCCTGCACTGAACCCTGAAAGACAATGATTTCAGCAGAATAAATGAAAACTCATCAACATATACAAAGAAATGGGAAGAGCTGAATGCACAGACAGCAGCTCCAGTGACCTGCGTTACTCACTGCGTCCTTTGGTCTTCCCTGATGGCCCTTCCCTCCCTAGATATTTAAGATGTGAAGAAGCAAATACTGCTGATTTACCAGCTACTCCTTTGTACAATGGTCTGCACTCCAAGTGACCCAGTGAAGGGAAACCGGAAACAGCATTCTAGTCTGATAACATGTATCACTGGAGATACACATATCAATCTAAAAGGAACATGGAACTTACAATAATGCCAGGGAAAGTTTCACCCAAAAAGGTTTTCACACTAAGCTTCCACACTAAATGACAACCAGCATACTATCAACTGTTGAATGTTTTTACCTTCTAAAAACACAAGTAAAGAGAAAATGCTTTTGTATTCTGAATGTCTAGATTTTTAAAAGGTAACTTTCCACAAGGACTTCAAGTCTACTTTTAAAGGTTCCTGGTATTCTCTATGTGAAGTTGTGATAAGCCAGGCAGCAATGGATTATAGTACCGTATAAAGTTTGGGTGTACGTGTGTGTATATATATGTATGTATGTGTATATCTATACACACACATACACACAGATACATATATATATGTATACATATATACACATACACACACATATACATGGTAAGGCAGGAATTATACAGATGATAAAATCTCAACAATGAAATACAGAGATATGAAGTCATCAACAAAGAGATAGAAAAATAATGCTCAGAAAGTATAAAGTCTTTAAAGAACAGTTTTTAAATGACCTGAAATTTTCAGGAAAAAATATTTGAAAAGAGAATGTTTAACATGTTCAGAGAGAAATAATCATTGAGGCAACTTGTAAATCTGTATCAAATTAGTCACTAATTTTTATCCCTATATTTTGAGCTTTGACAATAAAACAAGGCTTTTTCAAACTTGAAAACAAAATGTTCTCATTTTTCAGAGATGTTTCTAAAAAAGGAATCTATTAGTCTGCCTTAATAAAACCTGAAATAACAAATATACTTTAAAGTGACAAATGCTAGAAGATTTAACGCATACTTTTTAAGTATTTTTAAACATACATGCTGATGTGTAATGCAAATGAAAGAGGTTCTAAGCAAGCCACTCCTCACTTAGACGGGGGTCTGGCCTTTCCCACAGAGATAAACACAAGTGTGAACAAGACTGTTCTCCACCTTGGGGCCAAGCAACACCCATCCGTGTGCGCCCATTCCTCCCCTTCACATCCCTCTCCACAAAGCAGAATGATCACTTAAAAAGACACTTCTCGTCATGTAATTCTCCTGTTCAAAACCCTACAACTGTTCTTAGGATACAGAGCAAAATTCACACCTCCACTGGGACCTCCCAGACCTCCTGTGATCCAGCTGCCACCTCACCCCGCCCTCCCCGGTTACTTAGCCTCCCACACATCAAGTTCCTCCAAATCGCTCTGCCCCTCCCCAGCTCGGAGTCTTTGCACACTTACCTCTTGCCCTAGAAGGCTCTCTCTCCATTCCACCCTTCCTTTAAGGAAGCCTCCTGATCCCTCAATGCCTACACTGATGATCTCCCAGCACAAAGTACTCTCATATCTGATTATATGACTGTCTACCTGCCTTAGTGGACAGCAAGCTCCAAAAAAAAGGGCAATTTATCCCTTCTGTTCACCATTACAACCCTGGGATTTATTCTTAAGTTATTTAGTGCATACTATGTGCCATTCTAAGGTCTGGGTTCCTATCAATGAACAAAATGGACAGAAACCCTTAACTTCATAGAGTTTATATTCAAGTACAGGAAGACAGACAATAGATAAAATACGGAAATCACAAGGCACGTTATAATGTAGTAAGTGCTACAAAGAAAAATAAAGCAGGGAAGGGAGATGAGGGGCGCCCACCACAGGACGTGCTATAATAAATGCAACTGTCACAACGGGACTGCTCGAGGAAGTGTGGAGTTGAGAGACATCAACGAGTTTCATGCACAGAAGCTTCAAGAGTCCAAATGCCAGTCTACTTTACTTTAAAACAATTTACTTTCTTAATTCTTCCTAGACCACAAGCCTTAGAAAAAAGTTCTGGTATTGCTCATCTTTGTACTGCTAGTGTCTGATTGATCAAAAACACCTCCTCAAGGCAGGCATAAATTCTATTCTTCCCTCTCAGTGGCCATCCTCTGAACCAGGTCATGTAGCAATGATTCTCAACAGGAAATAAGAAATAGAAAAATCCACTGAAGTTTAAAAATACATTTTCAGTATTATAATTGCTTTGGTTTTGGTTAATATAATTTGTCTTAATTTTAAAGGAAAATAAAGAAGGTAAGAAATATTTGTTATCAAAAGGGAGCACATTTTTAAAGACTGAGAAAGCATAATCTAAAAGTCCTGTAAATTACTCCACCTAAAACACGGTATGCACTAGATGTAGCTGTAGCTTAGTTAATATTTTGTAAATATAATTTTTATGCACTTCCTATTGCATCCTTTTTTTTTTTTTTTTTGTGAGGAAGACCAGCCCTGAGCTAACATCCAATGCCAAGCCTCCTCTTTTTTGCTGAGGAAGACTGGCCCTGGGCTAACATCTGTGCCCATCTTCCTCTACTTTATATGGGACACCGCCACAGCATGGCTTGCCAAGCAGTGCATCAGGGCGCACCCGGGATCCGAACTGGCCAACCCCGCACCGCCGCAGCGGAGCGCGCGCACCTAACCGCTTGCGTCACCCTTTCTGAGGGAAAATCTTCATGTTTGCTTATAAAAGCAGAAAATGTATGATCTACAAATAATTTCTCTAAAACTGAGGTGGGAGGTGTCTTTAGGTGTACCTTAATCCCTCTAGCTGAACCAAGTTTGCTGAACCTCTATAGTGTACCTGGTCCTAACTGGGCAAAAAGGATCTTGCCCACAAGGAGCTTATAGCAAGTCATTAGGTGTTATGCCTAGGGTGCTATGGAAACAGAAGCACTCAACATGACCTTAGAAATCAAGGCAAGGATTCCTGAAGGACTCCTGAAATACCGTTATAGGGATGAGTTAAGGAAAGGGGTGAGTTTAAAAAAAAAAAAAAAAAAAAAAGAGGACATTCAATTTCAGGCAAAGAAACTACAGAGAATAAAGGCAACACCATTTGTGACACCATGGTTTTGGGGGGGGCAGTGGTCAGCACAGGCTGACCAAAGGTGGCCCAGCCTGCAAGGAGGAGGCAGAGATGGCAAGGCCCCTGGGTATTTCTTCTTTAGGCAGAGACGGTCATCGTGGAGTTTTTCAAAAGGGCCTAACCATCAGGATATGCCTTTAAAGCAAACTCTAGCCTTATGTGACTAAAACGGTGTGTGTAAATAAAAGAGAGCATCTTATTTTTATCACGCAAATAAATACCATCCTAATTTATCCGTTTTTAAGCCAAAATTTTTGCATATCAGATTTCATAAAGAACATTTTCAGTGAAGACTAAGTCTCACCTCAATGATCATCAAACTCCCCCTAAAAATTAAGTAGTCTGTTTTCAATGTCGAGTTAAATATGAAATGTCCTCCATGTTACACAATGCACTCTGTGGCCCAGGTCTCACTAGCGGAGAAGTATGGCTGACACTAAAGGAGGAACCACCACAGAAGGCACAAAAGGGATGCCATCACTCACCTGCAACCCTTCATGATTAAATAAGAACCACAACAGCTTCACCAGGAAAATGGTGAAAAGATAGTTTATAAAGGCACTGAAGGGACAAAAAGTATGGGAGCTTCAGGGTGGGGGAGATGAGAAGGGAAGGAAACAGAAGCTGAGTTAATAATTTTCCCTGTTCCTAAGGAAGACATTTACACGCGGGAAAAATAAAGCGTTAGAACTTTAGGAGGAAAACATTTCGAAGTTGAAATTATCTTATTTCTTTTATAAGAGAACCTAATGGCTTTCTACCTTAAAATTCCATATTCTAATAAAGAAATTCATTTTCTAATCAAGACAACTCCAGAAGTAGAGTAGCTCCAAAGAGACTGACAAGTGCAACAATTAGGAGCAAAAAGTTAAAACTCAAGGAAACTAAACTAAACTCAGGTCTGCTGAGTTTAACCCTCTCACCAGGCAGTGCCTCATGTACTGTGCTCTCTTAAACTAGCTCTTACAGAAAAAAGAGAACTATTTACAGGAATAAGTTTCTACAAAAGAGCAGAAGCAATGAAATCCAGCAGCTGTGTCTGTTTTTTAACAATGTATTTTCCATAAACACAACTTCAGTGTTTGTTTTCTTCTCTCCAGTAGAAAAAGGTTGAGTCAATGGTATTACAGGAGGAATTACAAGAATATACTGAGATTTTCACACATTTATCAATCAGAAAACAAAACCCCTAAATATGAGAGAACTCTGCAAGAGTACAAGCATGTGTTATGAAAGCTTATTTAAAACTTGTGCCTTTAACATTAGGACAACGACAAATGGAATTTAAAGTAACATCTAGCTATGCAGCTTTTTACAATCGCTAGGAACCATCATAAAGATAATACATGTTACTAAAATTAGAAGACCTGGATTATAATCCTAGTTATCACTACGGAAAGTATGAACCCCTGCATGACACTGAAATAACAGTGTAAAGCAGTTAGTTTGTCAGCCACTTCTTGGCTGGTAACATCAACCACGGGTCTATCACTACAAAAACTTGTAAATATTGTTGCAAATTGATGTAGAGTAGTGGGGCCACTGGAAGGCACTGTTTAACGTTACTACCATTAACAACCTGATGTTCCCAACTCACACTTAAGTATTTTAGAATTATGTTTTTTATGTGAAGACTGCTTCATAAAAACAAGTGACTAAGTAAAATATTTGTTTCCAGAGTTTAAATATGTATTTGTCAAAATTTGTGCTTATTTACGGAAATCATATTAAGTTCAATAAAATCTCCAAATCTCAATTTTTTTTAAAGTGCAATCTTAGGAACGTTAAATAAAATCAAATTTCTCCCTGAATATGCCGCCATTTAATTTCAGCTACTCTTCTATAAAACACATTAAAATGAATGCTAGAAAACTTTTGTACTCACATTATCAATCTATTTTCTCTCTGGTTCCTACTCAAACATAGTATAACTCCTTTCTCCAAATATACATTCTATCCTCAGAACCTGCTTTCTCTGTCCAGATACGTGTGATCAAGCAAAAAAAATTTCTCTCTGCTAATAAGTTAAAATCGAGAGCCACAGAAAGAATACTGAAAATAGTAATAAGGTAAACACCACTTTCAAAATTCTGAGTAACAATCTCAGTAATACAAAAAACATTAAAAACAGCCAACATCAATGTGTTACAACAGCCCTATGGCGCTGATATTATTATTATCCCCTTTTAAAGCTGAAGAAAGTGAAGCACCAAGAGGGCAATTTCTAATCAATAAAAAGCCATGCCATTCTTTCATGTAAATAAGTCAACTCACATTAACTTTTCAAAAAATAGGATGAAATCTATACCTAACCAAAGGCAAGTTTCAAGGGGAAGTACACAAATTAAATTTATGGTTGAATAATAAACCTGCTAATCTAGTGCCTTTCAGCAAGTATTTCACGTTAGCAAGTCAAACAAACTTCGGTCAAGCAATTTCTTACAGCTTGATTATAAAACTGCCTTTCAATATATTAAATGCAGAGAAAAGCTGAAAAACCACAACCATTTCAACTTCTGTAAATTACGCTGACTGTAAATTAGAGGGAGCCAGGCAGGTGGGGAAGTATGGAAATTGCACGTTGCACATACTATCTGACCACCACAGAGAAGTGAACATCAGTCTCCCCGATCCCACCCACCCCCCGCCTTGGTCTTCGCAAACTACAACTTAGCACCTCTTTCAAGGGCATTTTAAATACTTAACACAACTTAAGACACCAGCTAAATATCATAAGAGCAAAAACTTTCAAAAGGGAAAATAACTTACGATGCTTACGATATTCGTCTTCAAGTTGGCATTATCTTTTTTTAAACCGTCACACATACAAACTAATTTCCCTGCACAGTCCAGGGAAGTCCTTCTGTTCCTGCAGTTATCCAAAACTTCCAACTTCCACTTCAGATTAGGACAAGTTACAGTGCAGCCAGGGAGAGGGTCTCCAACGCATAAGAAGAGCTACCCTACGGATCATTTTCTCAAGTTTCAACTCAGCCAAAATCAAAGGCCGTTTTATATATAAATGAGGGGGAAAACAAGACTACCTGCACGAAGAGTTGCAATACAAAATTACACTTAAGTCTGAGTAACTCTTAAGTTTACATTCTGATTGGACACTATTGAAAAGCAGGTGGTAGGAGATCCCTGACCTGTCCCTTTCTCGACTGTGGATCCTGGCCCTATTTCGAACACAGGGCATCTTTAGATGCGATTTTTTCTAATTCCTTCAGAACCTGCCTCTGCTTAAGCCTACCGAGAGGAGAACGAGAGCTTCCCAAACACACACCAAGCAACACGATCCTCACTTCCTGGTCCGAATGACCCCGTCCCCTCCCCGCCCGGCCGGCCGGCGGTCCCGGCTCTGGGGCGGAGGGCAGGGCGAGGCCGCCGCAGTGCGGGCCGGACCGGCGGCGCTGCCCGGACCCCGGCCCTGCCCAGACCCTGCCCAAGTCCCGGGCCTGCCCGCACTCTAACCCTGCCGGACCCTGCCCCGCTCCCGGCCCTACTAAGACCCCGGCCCTGTCCACCCGGACCCCAGGCCTGCCCGGACTCTAACCCCGCCTGGTCCCGGCCCTACCCAGACGCCAGCCGTGCCCTGACCCCGACGAGCGGCCCTGCACCCTGGCGCTGCCCTGCCCGCCGTCCGGCCCTGCCCAGACCCCAGCCAGCCCTACCCCTGTCCGCCGACACTCCGGCCCCGGCCCCGTGCAGACCCGGGCCCCGGCCTACCACTGCCCCAGCCCGGCCCTGTCCCACTCCGGCCCCGGCCCTGCCGGGCCGCGTCCTCCGGGAAGATGGCGGCCCGTGACAGGCGGGTGCGGCGCGGGTCCGAGGCGGGGCCGGGCGCGGAGCGGGGGAGCCGAGGGGACGGGAGCGGCCCGCCCGCCGCCCGTCGCGCTCACCTGTCAGCGCCGCCGCCGCCCGGCCGCCGACCGCCGCAGCCCCGGTGCCCGGCGACCGCGCCACACGCGGACGGGCCGTGAGGGAGAGGCGGGAGGAGGGGCGCGGCCGGCCCGGACGAGCGGCGGGGGGCGGCGCGGCGCGGGCTGGCGGCGGGGCGGCGGCGACTCCTTCCCGTTTCGGGCCCGAAAATGTCTCAACCTCGCGACTCCGGCGCCCCAACGCTCCTTCCCGTTCGCATGAGAACACACAGCTCCCGCTTCCGGGAGTCGGCGGAAGTCCCGCCCCGCGCGCCCGCGCGCCCGCGCACTCACCCGCCGGGCCTGCAGACTGGCGCTCGGCGCCCGGGAGACCCTCGCGTCATGGCGGCGCGGAGCCTGTATTGGACGCGCGCGGGGCCCGGCCCTCCCCGCTGCCTCTCGGCCTTTCCGCGCGCGCGCCCCTCCCGGCGGCGTCTGTGATTGGAGCGGGCGCGCACGCAACCACGCCCCGCGCACGCTTCCCGGCCCCGCCCCGTCTCGTCCCGCCCACGTCCTCGCCCCCTACCGCCCCCCCACCCCGTCTCCCCGCCGTGACCTGAGGAGGCGGCGCCATCGCCCGGGATCGAGACCTCTGTCCCCCTCACCGCAGCGACCCCGGCCCCTCTCACCCCGGGACAGCGCCCCCGCCCCGCTCACCTCGGGACCGCGACCCCCGACCCCCTCACCCCGGGACCGCGACCCCGCCTCCCTCACCCCGGGACCGCGACCCCGCCTCCCTCACCCCGGAACCGCGACCCCGACCCCTCACCCCTTACCGCGACCCCGACCCCTCACCCCTTACCGCGACCCCCGACCCCTCACCCCGGGACCGCGACCCCGACCCTCACGCCGGGATCGCGACCCCGACCCCTCACCCCTTATTACCGCGACCCCCGACCCCTCACCCCGGGACCGCGGCCCCCGACCCCTCACCCAGGGACCGCGACCCCCGCCCCTTCCCTCCGCGCAGTGACCCCGACCCCTCACCGCGTACCGCGACCCCCGACACCCTCACGCCGGGATCGCGACCCCCTCCCCCTCACCCCGGGACAGCGACCCCGCCCCCTTCCCTCCGGACAGCGACCTCCGCCCCCCTCCCAGCCCCGCCCTCGAGTGGTCCGGCAGTCCTGGTGGAGGTCGGGGTCCAGGATAGCCCCCCTGAGCGCGGCCGTGTCGGGTCGGTCAAGCCGGTGCCCTCAGTCGCTCCTCGGCAGGTCAGCTGCGTTCTCCGCGATTTCACGGGGAATGCTGAAGACTCCGGATATCTCCCCAACGCGAGAATATTCTCAGCCACCCCGACCCATTTTATGGGGAGAAAAAACTAAAGTATGTTCACTTCCTTGAAGCTTGCTGCCTGATTTCCTGTATACCTGCTCGGCTTGATTATTGGTTATATAGATATAAATATGAATTAGTCCAAATTGTGGGGTTTAACCCTTATTAAAAAGACTTTTCGTGGTCACTTCTCCGTGCACTTGTGCTTCTCATTTGTTCCTACTGACGGTGTTCAAACGCTGACAAGTCTGCGTTTTGGACTTGATGTATTGCTTGGGAAGATCACCTATGCCATCAGTGTTGGCTGCCACCTGCTTTGTGAGACGGTGTCACATCCTAGCTCTAAGAAACTTGTAAGTTAAATAATGATATTCATAGCAATATCTTTATTTTATTTTATTTTGGTGAGGAAGACCAGCCCTGAGCTAACGTCCAATGCCAATCCTCCTCTCTTTGCTGAGGAAGATTGGCCCTGGGCTAACATCTGTGCCCGTCTTCCTCACCACCAGAGCATGGCTCGACAAGCTGTGCGTGGGGGCGCCCAGGATCTGAACCTGGGAACCCTGGACCACGGAAGCGGAGCATGCGCACTTAACCGCTGCGCCACCGGCCAGGCCCCATAGCAATATCTTTCAAGATAGTCAAGTAAGACTGAGATTTCCACGAATGTTGAAAGCATGTACATATTTCAGAAGAAAATAGCGTTTAAAGCTCACTTTCCAAGAGAACCTGCTGGATGCGTTGCAGAATCCTTCTCAGGTGCCTCATTTATGGTTACCTCCACTTGTACCCTTTCAGACCCAGGCCCCTCCGCTTGGCCAGGAAATCACGCTAGGCCCAGTGATGCGGTCCACCTTTGAAAGATCAGGAATTCTCCAAAGTAAGTCACACTTGCATCTTTTTTGCTTGTGTCTACATTCTGGCAGACATTTTGATGGACAGATAAGTTCCTAAATCACAAAAGAGACTAATAAGCTAAATGACATGAGAATACTCTATATTGAAATGACATCTCTTACTTTCCATTCACATTGTGTGATCTTTTCTGAACAATCAAAACTGGCTTGTTGTTCTCCTACGATTTTTTTTTTCTTTTGACCTGTGTTTCAGAAGAAACATCTGTTTTCGCCTTGGGATGTGAGGTATAACATAAAACACATTTTTATAGCATTTCTACTTAGCAAGTTAAGATCAATTTTAAAAAGTCACTTCCCATGTCAAGCAGTTACAAATCCTACCTATCCTACCTAGAAACTCTTTCCTGCTCCCCCTTGGGATGGTCTTAGCAGCACCGACTGTGTTCTCTGCTGCTGTGTCACCTCGCCCCATCGCGCGTGGTGCCAGCACACGTGTCCTTGAAAACCCTGCTCACCCTCTGCCTCTGAGTCACGACCTGTGCTTCGCCCCAGACGGTGAAGTCAAGTTGTGTCACGGACTGGACGGCCCTTCACCAACTGTCCCTATCCCGCCTCAGCCTGTCCCTTCCGTCTGCTCTCCTGCCCTGGCGTTGGACGCCATAAGCTTCCCATCACATACGCTGAAGCATTTTCAAGACGTCGGGTCGTCGCCGGGTGTGGAGGTGGGTCTCACACAGGCCTTACACGCTGGGCCCGTCCTGTTGGCTGCACGGCGAATCAGCCGCCAGCCGCCACGGTGCGCGGTCAGTCCTGGCAGCGCAGAGCAGAACGAGGAGCGCGGGCCGCCGGACGTTTGCTGCTCGCCACGTGCGCGGGGAGCACGCGGGTCCCGCAGTGTCCCTCGTCTGCGCCCTCCCCCTGAGCGTCCTTCGTCAGCTTCGCGTCTGGGAAAGCTGGCTCGTGTTTCAAGTCACAGCTCGACTGTGAGGTTGGTTTCCGTTCTGGGTCCTCCTAGCGCTCTGCTGACAGCTCTGTTGAGGCTGTCGTCCTTCTCCCTTACCTGATCGTCAGCCGACCGCTGACGGTTCCGCAACGGTGGAGACCCCCGGAGTGACATCTGGCACCGTGCGTGCGTGCGTGGGTGGCGGCGCCTAGGCCCTCCTTAAAAATTAACCCATGAGGAAAGCAAGACATTCTCTTAGGAAAGGCCTAAATTTCAACTAGTAGCTAAGGGCATTGTTTTTCTTTTATTCTCCCAGCACTTTCTGTGAAAAATACTTTTTGTCCACTGTATACATCATCATTGAAAATTTCCTTACCTGTATGTTAGCAAACTCATTTGTGGCTTAACCACACTGCTCAAACTTTATTCCTAATGATTTAGAACTATTCCTTTACCCATTAATTAAACAAACACTCACCAGGTCCCTACTCCACCTCAGGGGCTGTCCTAAGTGTTGGGGAGATGGCACAGAGCAGTCCAGCCCAGAAGGCTGGTGAACAGACCGTAAGGGATACAGAGGAATAAAGATGACCACCGAGTGTGCACAGAGTGCCTAGTAGCAAGGAACCAGCTTGGGAAGGGATCAGAGAAAATGATAACTAAGCCGAGGGCAAAAGAGACAAGAGTGGAGGGGCCGTGGACAAACCTTCCAGCAGGGAGGGGGAGGCCAGTCCTGGTCAGAGAACAGAAGTATTTGGACATGTCAGAGCATGAAGCCAAGTTGATGGGGAAGATGATCAGGAGCCTAGAGGGGTGAGGCAAGAACTCCAAGGGTCTAGTGAGTCTCTTAGGATGTTTGGATTTGATAGTGAGTCGAGATTTTATCATGGGGCAAGAGGGGGCTCCTAAAAGATTTCAAGCTCTGGAGGATCTCTGGCCCCAAAAAGCCGCCCAAATAGAAATACAGTAAGGAACTAGCTTAGTCAAATTACGTGGAAGTATCAAAATAAATAATGACAGTAATACATTAGAATACATTGAAAAAAAAGAATGCATGAGTTCATACTAAAGAATAGAAATAAATAAGTTAAAAAAAAAGTAGAGATGAGGAAGGAAAAGGGAAAGCTTTTCTTTACAGTAGAACGCTGACTAATAAATGGAGAAGGAATTATTTTAAAAATTACCACATTGCTGGCTGACAAACAGTAATGTACAACAAAAATTTCACAATAAAGAAAAAAAAATTACCACATTGCAACTATCACAGAATTTATTCTGGCAAGAATCACTAATGAATGCTAAAATCACTGGGTGGAAGTTTGTTGAGGAACAGGTTGTGTATGCCATTTCACAGCTTATTAGTTCCTTATTGCTTATTAATTGCGAAGGGGGAAAGGATATTTTTTACAGTGCATAAATATGGTGGACCTCATCTTAAGAGATGAAAGTTGGCATCCCCAGTGATGTGGCCTCCTGACATGGTGTGACATGGCCTCAGTTACGTGGTGCTTCTGCCAAAAGTGCACAAACTAACCATGAGGAAGAGTCGCAAACTCAAACTGAGGACATTCTGCAAAATGATCAGCCCATGCTCTTTAAAAATGTCAGCTGTCAGGGTCATAAAAGAAAATGAAAGGCTGAGGAACTTTTCCAAATTAAAGGACACTAAGGAGACATGACAACTAAATGCAATATGTAATCCTAGGTTAGATCCTTGATCAGAATAAAATTTGCTATAATGGACATGACTGGAATTTCAATATGGGTTCTATTCCAGTCTTATAATCAAGGTTAAATTTCCCAAATTGGATTTATTTATAAATTATTTTATGGCTATATAAGTGAAGGTCTTTGATCTTGGGAGATATAAGCTGAAGTACTTAGAGGTGAGGGGTCAAGATATCTGCAAGTTTCTCTCAAATAGTTTTGTGACACACACACACAACTTACACAGAAAGGGAATATCACAAAATCGTAATTGGTAAATCTAGGTGTAGGATATATAAGTCGTTACAATTTGTTTTATAAATCTGAAACTCTTCAAAATGGAGAGTTATCTATTAGAGATACATGCTGAAGTATTTATGAGCGACATGATATTATGTCTAGGATTTGCTTCAGAATCCTCTAAAGGGGAGGTGGTCGGTAGGAACAGAGAGTAATGGGACAGGCTAGTCTGTTGAAATTTGTTGAAGCTGGGTGATGGATGCATGGGGGTTCACCAAATTCTTCTCCCTGCTTTTGTATATGTTTTAAATTTCTCATGATAATAAAAACATGGTGATGAGATGGAGGGTTTTAATTCGTCGTAGATATTCTGTGAACATGTATTGTGCAAAAGGCAGTGAAAGAGAAGGAATTTGTTTCCCAGGATACTCCACAGCCTTCCTGCTAGAGCCACAAAGGGGCCTGGGCAAAACCTCTGGGTGTCCAAGCCGGGGAGGCCGAGAAGGTGGGCAGAGTTGCGTTGGCAGCTGCCAGCCCTGGGGGAGGAGGCCTGAGGGCCTGAAGGGCAGGTGCAGAGTTTGCTTGAGTATGGAGTTTTGGAAAGAGGGACCGTGTCTGGAGAGAGTTTCCGAGGAACTTTTATGTAGTGCTCTTTGTAACACCCTGGGGGCTGCTTTGTGAAAACCAGAGTAAAGACCTAGGCCGGTCCTTCAAGGCTTCTGTGGTTGGATTGCGTTTCCTTTGGAAAGAACGTCCTTCAGGGCCGAGGGTGCTGCCAGGACTGCGGCTTAAATTCATACGATTTCTTGCAGGTGTCCTCTGGGATAGTTGACCTACATGGTACCTATCTGCATTTAGGCAGATGTATCACTTGAGGCCTGGGAAAAGACTGCATTTTCACCATGAATGCCTGCCTGACTATAGCTCTCGTAGACAGAAAGATGAGCTGATGAGGGATGAGACATTTTGGAGGGACTTCCCAGTTTGGATGTTTCAGGCAGAGAACCAGACTTAATAAGCATGTTGTTTTTGGAGCCCGCTCGGTGGCTTAGTGGTTAAGTGCGGGCACTCTGCTTCAGCGTCCTGGGGTTTGCGGGTTCGGATTCCAGGCATGGACATGTGCACCGCTCATCCGGCCACGCTGCAGCAGCATCCCATATATAAAGTAGAGGAAGATGGGCACAGATGTTAGCTCAGGGCCCATCTTCCTCACCAAAAAAAAAAAAAAAAGCATGTTGTTTTTATTATGTTGAGAACATTTTAACTTCCTGGAGACCTGGCACAGTGGACATTCTTTTTAATCTGACCTCCGTGGACACTCAACTTCTTGAGAAACGAGAGGCATTCCTCTGATGAGAGAGAAGGTCAATGGCTAGACATCATTGCCTGTCTGCAGAGTTCTAGACTGTGCATGGCAACCCCAGTCCCCTCCTGTTTCTTCCAGGCAGTGCCCCTGTGGTCTCTCCCTGCTTTCCCCAGCCCCTCTTCCCCCTCTCTGGAGCGTGGCCCTGGGCACTCTAGAATTGCTGGAGCAGAAGTGGTGCCAGGTGTCCTGTGGTGGGCTCGCAGAAGTCTCCTGATAAGTGTGCCCTTCTTTTCCCGAACAGACGAAGCCTTCTCTAATGATGGACACGCCCATCCGGTAGTCAAACACGGGTGGTTCCTGTTGCTCCCTAATAGTGAAGAGCTTCCAGGCTGAGGAAGGGAGGCCTTCAACAACAACAGGCCCCATTTTTAAACAGTAACCACTGCCACCTGATGGGACTTGAAATCTCCCCTCCCTGATTGTAGAACCAGCTGGAGCTTCCTGAGCACACTGAGCCGCCGCACCTCTGTGTGTTTCGCCTTCTGTCTCTCCTCTCTTCCTTCTGGCCATTTGCCTTCCACTCTTTTCACTACTTAACGCAGACACTTTGACCTCCTTCAGGAAGTCTTCCCTGAATACCCACCCCCAACCCATCCCCGTCTGGATCAGTTCCTCTCACTTGTGCTCCGGTCCTATCCAGGGTGCACCTTTATCACAGCTCCTGCTGCATCGCATAGGAGCCCCAGTTTATGTGTCGTTGTTTATCTCCTGCTCCTTATAAACTTCGCAAAGTCAGGAACTTTATCTTAGAATTTGTATCCTCATTATCTTTCACAGTGACTGGTGATTAGTAAACGTTTGCTGAACTGAAATCATCCCAACTTTGCTAGGTCACCCTCCAGCCTCTCTCTATTAGGTTTCTGTCAGTTCTTAGTGAGCTGCTTTTATTTTTAACACCATTCACTATAGGGAATCCAGTAGACTTGGAATTCTTATCATTTGGGCTTGTTTTTTTCTGGATTCCATGGTGACAGCTATTTTTGTTACTTTGTTTGTGTTGACAAGATTATAACCTTAGATACCATAAGCTAGAGTTGAGTGAATGATAATTTTCCATATGTCGGCTATATTACAATCATGTTTTCCTCTGGATATATTTTAGTCACTTTGATTAGACTTAGGAAACACTGTTTCCTTGATCCAGTTGGGAAACACTTGGTGTCTTATCAGAAGCACATCGACAGTCACCACAGTTGTAATTCTTCTGTAGAAAGCGAATCTAAACCAGTTTATGTCCATTCTTTTTTACCTTCAATTTCAAAAGATGTCTTCTGACTTTATCCCCCAATTTCATGTATTTGTTATATGAACCAATACGTAACACCACACATAAGCATTTCAAATTTTTCACTATGTCAAATATCTGGCTTTATCTTTTTCTTTAGAAGCATCTCCTCATATTTAGGTTTAGAGCATTCTCTAATGCTCAAGCTGCCTTGAAGTCACGGAGTTGGTGAAATATCCATTATTTTACATATGGGAAGAGTGAGCTAATGCAGGGTATTCATGCCTTTTAAAAAAACCATGACCCATTGTAAGAAATACATTTTCTGTTACAGCCCACTACACAGACACACACACAAAGCAAGTTTCATGAAATGTTGGTGATGGTAACACAACTTTGCGAATGTACTTAACGCCACAATTTGTATACTTAAAAATGGTTAAACGGTAAATTTTATGTTATTTATATTTTACCACAATTTTTAAAGTTTCATGAAGTAATATCTACCCTTCCCTTGTGTTGTTTTCTCTGATCTCTTCTATTCTGTTTTATTTTTGTTAATTCTAGTTGCCACCCTTTGAATTGATTTGTGACTCACCGTGGTCACAACCTGCCCTTGGTGAGATGCTGAACCGACGGTGAGGAAGCTGCAGCTTATGCACTTGATTTTCACATAGCTTATGGGGCTCTCTGCTTGTCCAAAGCATTCGAAACAGCATAATTAAAAAGAGAAAGTGAAAGCAAGCTAATAATTCCCTAAATCTGTGTGTATAATTCACTATTTTTGAAGGCTAAGTTTGGAACTATATTTAGAAAATATGGCTTACATGTATAACTGTAAATTATATCTTAATTTGCAAATCTTTCCTTTCTTAATTTGAAATTGGTAACTAAGTGATTCTGTCGATTACTGTTTTTATCTTTAGTACTAGAGGTTACAAATGCCAATGCCCTTAGGGACCAGAGATTTAACATCAATTGTGAACTGGAGTGATAATAGGGAGTGGTGAACAGGGCTGAATGAGGAGTGTATGCCCAGCCTGGAGGCACTCACATTCCAGCAAAAACAAACACTCAGCTGCTGTGTCCACAGAGGGGTTTATTTGAGCCACAGCCTGAGGTGGAGATCTCGGGCACAGACAATTGTTTCAAGAAGTTTGGTGGTCTGGTAGAAATGGTAGTATCAAGGAGTGAGCGCAGGGGGAAAGGAGAAATTTTTAAGATGGGAAAGACTCGAGTGTACAGAGTGAGGGTATGGAAAACATTACAGCAGTATACAAAACTGTCATGATTCTGCTTTGATATTTGCAGTTGAAATTGAAATTGTCATTTGCAGTTTCTAACAATATTATAGAATTTTATCCAGCAATCCAAAATGCTTTTACATAATAATATTAATAATTATGACTACCATTTCTTTACCGCTTTGAATTTACAAGATGTTTTTCACACATAGAATCTCATATCCCTAAAATGATACTGGAATGTAAGTCATCACCATTTCTATTTTATAGATAAGGAAAGTGAAATTCAGAGGTGTAAAATAATCTGTTCAAGATTCCCTGGCCAGTGAGTAGAAAGCCAGACTAGAACTCCAGATTCTGTGTGTTTCCCACTATATACTATTCCGTATTCTCTGTCAGCAGAATGGAAGTCCCATCATGGAAATTTCACATTTCATTCAGTGGAAATTTTTTGCTATACCTTGCCTAACATAGCAAAGCAGAAGACAAATAGCTTTCTATATAAAGAATTAAGCAGACTTAATATATTGCTCTCTGATAAAATTCAGTCGCACTGTGACACATTTGCTCAGAGAAGAATAGCTTAATTTCTCCTAGGAGATATTAACATGTCCTGTGGGGCCAGCTCTCGTTATATAACCTTTGCTGAATGAAGATATGGGTTATTTTAAATCTACTTGAAATTAGAAGTCTTTCAGTCTTAAGATCTTGATCCTATCACTTATCCTAGTGTATTTGCTTATATGCAAGTGAGTGTGGCTCTTCTTGATATGCTCCCCACCCACCCAAAAAACAAGACTATTCAATGAATGCCTATAAAGTCCCTGTTTTGATTCTGAGCATGATGTTATTTGTTAAGGGGTATACAATAAAATGCTTATTTTTTTGTAAGTATACAAAAGAAATACTACATATGATATGGGCTGTGTTCTCAGAGATATTAAATGTTTGGGGGGAGATGAGACATTTACGAACAAAACAAAATATAACAAAGTACTAAATAATCAGAAGACAAAATGTGTTATACTAGAAATAAGTGCTATGGATAGCAGTGTTGAGACTTCGAGGACTGGTGAGTTTCCCTCAGGAGAGAGAAAGGAGGAAAGTACCTGAACAGGAAGACAGCATGGGCTTGTCATTTATGGAGAACAGTGAGAAAACTGGACTAGATGGATCCCAGAATGCGTGATGGGGGAATGGCGAGAGGTGATATGAGAAATATAAGCTAGTCACAGGTTGTGACTTTCAGCACCAAACCAAGGAGTTTTGACTGTATCCTGAAGGCAATTGGAAGACCTTGGAAAGATAAATTTTCAAAGTTTCACTTAGAAATTGTTGAGTTTAGGTGACAACTAGAGGTTGATCTAAATACTACAGAGAAATTATTAAATGTTGGGTGGAAAGTTGGGCCTTAAGATCTTGACTTGACAAAATAATTGGCTCAGGTGGAGAGGTTAGTGTTGGCAGAAAAGTGGAACCCTGTTCCTGTAAGGCTGAAGGGCGCTCAGACCCCAGAACTTCAGATCAGGTCATTTGCTGAAAATGAGGTTGACTAGCAGGATGGAGAAGTGAGGAGGTCTGTAAAAATGGTCATGAGCAATGTGCTTGGAAGAAAATGAATGTTGAAGGTATCATCTTTACTGATAAGTCACTTGTGCAGATTTTAGGGACTCAGCCTTCTTTTCCCTCCTGTCCATAGTAGTCACAGATCCTATTTGTGGAAGTCCTTCTCCTGCCCCCACCTAAGAACAGATGAACGAGGAGATCCCCAGTTCCCCGTGACCTTGCTCTTCCTTTTAAGTGACCGCAGTTCCGGTCGGTGTTCTAGTAAGCCAGTCTGCCATGGTATGTTTGAATACTGAAACAGCAGTGCTTTCGTTGTGTTATATCATTATTTCAGTGTGTATTTTTTTGAAATTTGCATCATGTATGTCTTGAACTACACCTGGGGAATTATACATTGATTAAAATCTTGGGGTGAAGATGTGCCGGTGTTTAGAAGACGTTCTGACCACATCTCTCCTCTGTTTGAAATTCTCCAAAGTATCTGTTTTTTGCTTTAATTTATATTTCTTATGTTAACTAGTGTGTTTGAGCACATTTTCATAGGTATGTTAGTCATTTCTCTTTTCCTTTGGCCAGTTTAGACCCATTTTTATTATGAAACGTTTCTGATGGAGACAGCTCAGAAATAGAAGAGGGGAGAAAATAATTATGTTAAGGAAAATAGGAGGGTATAGTAGGGGAAATAGAGAGTTACGGGTAGAGAAGGAGAGAGAGCTTCCCAGGTCAAACTCCTAGACCCTTCTAGGAGCCTGACCCCTCATGTCTTCCAGGACCAGATTCCATATGCTTCTCCTCACCCCTTTCCTTCTCTCTGGTTCAGATCCATTTTCCTAGGTCTCCATTCCTCCGAAATAATTTATTTTAACAAGGATCTTCTTTCTCAAACATGCTGTTTGCACACACTCAAGCCAGAAGGTTAAAAGAGCCTTTGTTCTGGAAGTTGGTTTTCTTTCAGATAGAACAGCCTCTGCAAAGTGTAGAAGACAGTGGGTTACTATATTTCACTTTTGAAAAGAAAATATTGACATACAACTCTAATAGTAGGAATATTACTAATATTCAGCTTTGAATGAATGGGGAACCGCTATAGGAAGGCCATCATAAATATGGGAAGTTTTTATAATTTCATAATCTAATGACATTTTTAAAACCGTGGTGCCCTCTCTTGGGTCCCTCACTTTGAGGGAAGCCAGCTTACATGTCTTAAGGACACCCCAGCAGCCCTCTGGAGGTGGAGAGGAACTGAGCCCTCCTGCCAACAGCCATGGAGGCCCTCTGGGAAGTAGGTCCTCCAGCCCCAGCCAAGCCTCAGATGAGATCACAGCCCAAGCTCACTTCTTGACTAAGCCTCATGAGATGCCCTGCATGAGAACTACCCAGCCAAGCCACTTTCAAATTCCTCATTCCTTTTTGAAGTGGTGAATTGGACCTTTGCTTGTTTGGTATTATTCCAAGGGTCAGGCTCAACCAGCCTCCCTCTTCTTCAGCTTGTGTCTAATTGTGAGATGCATGTTTGTGCCTATTCCCAGGAGAGCATTTTGAACATACCCGACAGTATGAATGAGAAGCCAGTTTTCAGCCTTTTTCTGAATGAGAATGATTTCTGTCAGATATTTTTTTATAAGAGTTGATTGGTTGATCTAAGATTGGCATTATAAAGTCTTTTTTTCTTTTATTAACAAAGTTGTAAAGCAGAAAGTGGGCAGTGAGGGTAATGGAGCATTGAGGATTGATGCGTGAGATGCTGCAGGAGATCAGGAGGCTGATGGGAAAGCAATGCCATTTGAGTAGTAATTATAGGTGTTTTCCATCTTCCTTTTGGCCTACCTGTAAGCCTCATGATATCAGGGACACTGTTTTATCCCAAGCACCTGGCAAGTGCCTGGCACCCAGTACCGTGGGACTGTGTAACACAGACTCGAGGGAAGTGGGTGGGTGGGGTACTAGTAAAGGTTAGTTACTTGACATTCCTGGTAAAAGAGGAGAACATCCGAGTCAGGGAGTGGGGAACAGAGAGGAGAGAGGAAAGATGGGGTGAGGACTGTGTACATGACTGACTTTGAGATCTCAGAAAACGAGGAATGTTAATAGTATGACCCCAAAATCAGTCTTACTCGTGTATAACAGATGTGAATTAGGAAGAGATGAACCAAAAGGACGTTGAATTCTGAAGTCCAACTTGTCCACCAACATGGTTGCATCTCTTTAGAATTCTGAATAAGGTTCTGAACTTTGGAAGCACTAATTATTTACACAGTTGTCTCTATGCTGCTAAAGATAAGATTCACCTGCTAGCAACCTGTGAAGACATTCGTATGTCGTGACCAGACGGTTGCTGCATTGTAAGTAGGGAAGTCTAAGTATTCTTATTAACGTTGTGTCAGAGTTTGGCCAATCGCATGCTTCTTGGGTAGCTAGTTGGTTAGTTTTCACTGCAAGGAGAATGTGGCCTGAGGTCATGGCCCTTAGGGAAGGTGAAGAGCGCATGAGTCTTGGAGCGAGTGGATTTGGATTTGCATCTCAACATCCACGCTGGCCCCGTCCTGGACCCCTACCGGTCTCAGCTGAATGGACGAGTGCCTGTCGTTCAGTCAGTCTCGGGGAGAATGGATTTCCCTTCCCGCCTGCACTGGTGCGTGGGGTGTTGTTCTTGGCCCTCCTGTGTGGCGCTCACCGGGCTGCCCTCGACTGCCTGCCACTCAGTGTGCCCTGCCCTGGCCCTGTGTTGTGACTCTGCGTCCCTGCATCTGATCTTGAAGTGCTTTGCTTCCTGCCAACGTCTGTTTCTGGTGCTCTTCTTTAATTTCTTATTAAAATCAGTTGATAAAGAGTTTGTTAAAAGTTAGTGTCTGAAGGTTGATTCCCTGATGCTTTAAGCCTCAGAGGGTACATAATAGTCCACATTGTATGCACAATTAGTGGATAGTAAATTGTTGATAATATCTAACAAAATTTGAAATTCAATAAATATTTGTTAATTCTTATGTTTATGGATTTTTAAATGTTTCCAATTTTTCATGTATTATAAAAATATAAGTAAGCATATATTATAAATCATGGTTAAATTCATATTTTGTATGATTATATTTTTTAACGTAATTTAAAGACATTTTAGCATTACTGTCTATTATGGACTAAACGTTTGTGTCTGCCCCAAATTCCTATGTTGAAGCCCTAAACCCCAGTGTGGCTGTATTTGGAGATGGGGCATCTGAGGAGGTAATTAAGACTCAAAGCGGTCATATAGATGGGGCCCGGATCCCATAGGACTAGTGTCCTTATAAGAAGGAACATCAGAGAGCTCTCGTGCTCTCTTCCTGGAGGCGCACTGAGAAAAGGCCGTGTGAGGACACAGTGAGAAGGCGGCTGTCTGTGAGCCAGGACGTGGCCCTCACCAGACACGGAATCTGCTAGAACCTTGACCTTGGACTTCCAGCCTTCAGAAGTGTGAGAAAATAAATTTCTACCGTTGCAGCCACCCAGTCTGTGGCACTTACGGACAGGAAAAACTCAATTATGAAAGGACTGACCCCTGGGGAAAAGCCTCTCTGTAGACATTATTTGCTTCCTGGTACTTTTCCAGATTTATCTGTTCTCAGCTAACCCCACGTTATGGAATACTGAAAATCAACTAGTAAAAATAAAAGCAAACTTTTTAATTTCCACATTCTGTCTGAAAATTTCTGGAAAGGTCTTTACATCTTTTACCCTTCTTATGGATTGTGTGTTCTATATTAGCTCTTAATTACATAGGCTGGTTTTTAAATGAAAATATAAGGATTTATAAAGATTTTTAAGTTGTCAAATTAGGGAATAATTGTTATTTTTATAAATAAATACACATTTATCCAAAAGGATGTAGGAAGGTGAGGAAATTACTTTTCTGATAACTTTTAGGGCAATTAGTACAGTAGTTTCTCCAGTTTTAAAGATTCTTATTAAAAAAATCTTTAAAAGTTAAGAAAATAAACATTTCCTTTAAAGTTTGTCCTCTAATTCAGTGTGGTAACATGGTGGAAGGTGGTATAAGTACAGGAAGAATCCAGGACCTGGGACCCCATTTCTATCTTGAACCTGTAGCAAATTATTTAAGCTCTTGGTACCTCATTTCTCCCATTGGTTGAATCAAAGGATTGAACTAGAAACTATAGTATGGCTAAACAGAGCAGATATATTACACAAAAAAACTCCAAAAATATTCTTTTTCTTTTTTTGAAAACATTCAGGGATGAGGACTTCAGTCAAAGCTTACTGGAAATAAGAACAGCCATAACTTTGACTCTGAAATACTTTTATCAGCTGAGCTCCAGAAGTAAACCTACTTCAGGGTGAAAAGGAAGCAAGAGCCAGCATTTCATCATCAAAACCAGTATATCTTGCCAATTCTTGCCAACAAACAAAAAAACGTTTTCTTCTGCTTCTTTCAGGCATGGAAGAAATACGACTCAGTTCTGTCTGGCAGCACAAATGGCAGAGGTGCTGTGGTTCTCTGGGCAGCAGAGGGTCAGCAAGTGACCCACACGTTGCAACTCAGAGGATGTCAGACTTCTGCCACAGTTGGTCGTGGTGCAGAGTGTGATATCAGGAATGAGGGAAGAGTCCTTAACCTGTTAGAACCGAGAAGGAAATATCCTCTGGCCCTGGAAGAGGAGGTTAAGAAGTCTCAGAATTTCTTGATTGACTGATGAATACTGGTTTCTTCTTTAAATGTAAAAAGTTCCCCAAATCATGAATTTAATTATACAATTTTTAAAAATTAATAAATCAAACGAAAGTGGCTTAAAACTTGACAGTTAAACTGCTGACAGTGTGATAGTGGACTTAAGTAGGGAGAGAAGACAGCATGAGGGCAGGGACCGTCCAGCATACTGTTTCAACAGGCAGTTCTCTATGCTGGACACACTGTGCACAGTAATACAGCATGAAAACATACCTTCAAATGCGAAGGCACATGGCTTTATTGCTTTTTAGTTAAAATTTTAATTTTAATTTTTATTTTTGTGAGGAGATCAGCCCTGTGCTAACACCTGCCAATCCTCCTCTTTTTTTGCTGAGGAAGACTGGCTGTGGGCTAACATCCATGGCCATCTTCCTCCACTTTATATGGGTCACCGCCACAGCATGGCTTGCCAAGCAGTGCATCGGTGCACGCCCGGGATCCGAACGGGCAAACCCCGGGCCTCCGCAGCGAGCGCCCGCAGCTAACTGCTTGCGCCACCAGCCAGGCCCCTTAATTTTGAGGTAATTATAGCTTCATATGCATTTGTGAAAAATAATACAGAGAAGTCACAGGTCCCCTCTCCCCAGTTTCCCGCAGTGGGAGCACTGTGCACAACTGTGGTGAGCATCACAACTAGCATGCGGATGCTGATACAGTCAAGATACAGGCTCCATCACCACAAGGGTCCTGCTGTCCTCTTAGAGACACGCCCACATCCTCCTGCGTCCTGGCAACCACTAATCTGGTCTCCATTTCTATCACTGTGTCATTTCAGGAATGTTCCATCAATGGGATCATACAGTGTGTAGCCTTTTGTCATTGGCTTCTTTCATTCCATGTAATTCTCTAGGGAGTCATTCAGGTTGTCATGTGTGTATCGATAGATCGTTCCCTCTATTGCAGAGCTCTATTGCATCACTCGTGGAAAACATCTGGGTTGTTTCTAGTGTGGGCTGTGACAGTAAAGCTGCTGTGAAAGTTTGTGTACAGGTTTTTGTGTGAGCATAAGTCTTCATTTCTGTGGGGTAAATGCCCGGGAGGACAGTTACTAGCTTGTATGGTAGTTGCATATTTAGTTTGTTAAGAAACTGCCACAGTGCTTTCCAGAGTAGCAGCACCATTTGACATCCCCACAGCAGTGTATGAGTGAACAGGCTTCTCCCCATCCTCGCCAGCACTGGGTGTTGCCACTATCTTTTATTTCAGCTGTCCTGATAGGTGTATAGTGAGATCTCATTGTGGTCTTAATTTGTATTTCCCTGATGGTTCCTTATGTTGAATATCATTATATTGAACATCTTTTCATGTCCTTATTTGCCATCTATATACCCTCTTTGGTGAAAAGTCTTTTCATATCTTTTGCTCATTTTCTAATTTGATTGTTTTTTACTGTTGGGTTGAGTTTTGAATGTTCTTTATATGGTTGAGATACTAGTCCTTTGTTGGATATGTGGTTTGTGAACATTTCCTCCACGTCTATAGTTTGTCTTTTCTTTTTTTTTTTTTTTTTTTTGTGAGGAAGATCAGCCCTGAGCTAACATCCATGCTAATCCTCCTCTTCTTGCTGAGGAAGACCGGCTCTGTGCTAACATCTATTGCCAATCCTCCTCCTTTTTTTTTTTTTTCCCCCAAAGCCCCAGTAGATAGTTGTATGTCATAGTTGCACATCCTTCTAGTTGCTGTATGTGGGACGCGGCCTCAGCACGGCCGGAGAAGCGGTGCATCGGTGCGCGCCCAGGATCCGAACCCCAGCCGCCAGTAGCAGAGCGCAAGCACTTAACCGCTAAGCCACAGGGCTGGCCCCATGTAGTTTGTCTTTTCATCTTCCTAACATGGTTTTCTGCAAAACCATGCAGAAGGTTTTATTTTTGATGAAATCCAATTTATCCTTTTATGTATCATTTTGGTGGTATGAAGTCTAAGAAATCTTTGCTTAGCCCTAGATCCTGAAGATTTTCCGGGGTTTTTTTTCCTAAAAGTTTTATAATTTTGTGTTTTACATTTAAGTCTGTAATCCATCTTGAAATAGGGTAGACTGATTCCATCACTTTATTTTTCTTTTTTCAAAATTAGCTTAGCTATTCTAGTTCATTTGTCTTTCCATATAAATTCTAAAATTTTCTGCATCTAAGAATATCTTGCTGGCATTTTGACAAGAATTGCACTAAATCTGTATGTCTGTATTAGATCGACGTGGGGAGAATTGGCATCTTTACTATGTTGAGTCTTCCAATCCATGAACACCATACATTTCTCTATTTATTTAAATTCTCCTTGATTTCTTTCATTGGTGTTTTGTAGTTTTCAGCATACAAATCCTATACATGTTTTGTTAGATTTATACCTAAGTATTACATTTTTTTGAGTGATTGTAAATTACATTGTATTTTAATTTTTTTAAAACTTTTTTGTGTGAATTTCTTTTTTTTATTGCAGTAACATTGGTTTATAACATTATATAAATTTCAGGTGTACATCATTATACTTATATTTCTGCATAGATTACACTTTGTTCACCACGTAAAGACTAATTACAATCCATCACCACACACATGTGCCTAATCATCCCTTTCACCCTCCTCCCTTCTCCCTTTCCCTCTGGTAACCACCAATCCAATCTCTGTCCCTATTCGGTTGTTTGTTGTTGTTTTTATCTTCTACTTATGAGGAGATCATACGGTATTTGACTTTTTCCCTCTGACTTATTTCGCTTAGCGTAATACCCTCAATGTCCATCCATGTTGTCACAAATGGCTGGATTTCATCGTTTCTTATGGCTGAGCAGTATTCCCCTGTGTATATGTACCACGTCTTCTTTATCCATTCGTCCCTTGATGGGCACTTAAGTTGCTTCCAAGTCTTGGCTCTTGTGAATAATGCTGCAGTGAACACAGGGATGCATGTATCTTTATGTATTCGTGTTTTCGTGTTCTTTGGATAAATACCCAGCAGTGGAATAGCTGGATCATATGGTAGTTCTATTCTTAATTTTTTGAGGAATCTCCATACTGTTTTCCATAGTGGCTGCACCAGTTTGCACTCCCACCAGCAGTGGATGAAAGTTCCCTTCTCTCCACATCCTCTCCAACAATTGTTGTTTCCTGTCTTGTTAATTATAGCCATTCTGACGGGAGTAAGGTGATATGTCATTGTAGTTTTGATTGGCATTTTCCTGATAGTTGATGATGTTGAACATCTTTTCATGTGCCTGTTGGCCATCTGTATATCTTCTTTGGAGAAATGTCTATTCAGATCTTTCGCCCATTTTTTAATTGGGTTGTTAGTCTTTTTGTTGTTGAGACGTATGAGTTCTTTATATATTTTGGATATTGACCACTTATCAGATATATGGTTTGCAAATATCTTCTCCCAATTGTTCGGTTGTCTTTTTGTTTTATTGATGGTTTCCTTTGCTGTGCAGAAGCTTTTTAGTTTGAAGTAGTCCCATTTGTTTATTTTTTCTATTGTTTCCCTTACCCGGTCGGACATAGTACTTGAAAATATGTTGCTAAGACTGATGTCGAAGAGCGCATTGCCTATGTTTTCTTCTAGAAGTTTCATGGTTTCAGGTCTTACATTCAAGTCTTTATTCCATTTTGAGTTAATTTTTGTGTATGGTGTAAGGTAATGGTCAACTTTCATTTTTTTGCATGTCGCTGTCCAGTTTTCCCAACACCCTTTATTGAAGAGACTTACATTGTATTTTTAAATTTTTGTGTCTGTTCATTGCTAGTACTATGTGTACAAATACAATTTATTTTGTTTATTGTGTATCCTGTGATCTTGCTGAATTCACTTATTCTAGGGGATTTTTGGTAGATCCCTTGGCATTTTCTATGTAGACAATCATGTCATCTGTAAATAGGGACAGTTTTCTTTCTTTCTTTCTCATAGGTATGCCTTTTGTCTCCTATTGCACTGGCTAGGACTTCCAGCATCCTGTTGAATGAGAATGGTGAGAGCAGACCTCCTTACCTTGTTCCTGATCTTAAGGGGAAAGCATTTTCTTTTACCAGTAAGTATACTGTTAACTGTAGGTTTTTTGTAAATGTGTTTTATTAAGTTGAGGAAGCTCCTCTTTATTCCTATTTTTCGGAGAGTTTTGTTTTTTTATCATGAATGGGTGTTAATTTTGTCAAATGCTTTTTCTGCATCAATTGATATGCTCATGTGACTTTTCTTCTTTAACCTGTTAATGTGATAGATTACATTGATTGATAGTTGAATATTGAGCCAGACTTACATTCCTAGAATAAACTTGGTTATGGTATAAAATTTTTTTTATATATGCTGAATTCTATTTGCTATTTTATTATGAATTTTTGCATCTATCTTTATGAAGAAGTTGGTCTGTAAGTTTCTTTTTTTGTACTGTCTTTGCCTGGTTTTGGTATCAGGGTAATACTAGCTTCTAAAATGAATTGAGAAGTGTTCCGTCCTCTTCTGTTTCCTGGAAGAGATTGTGTAGAACTGGAGTTAGTTCTTTAAACGTTTGGTAGAATGCTGCAGGGAAATTGTCTGGGCCTGGAGATTTTAATATTTTGGGCAAAGTGCTTGCTTTCTATGTATGGTTTGATGGTATGTCAGTGAAAGGCACTCATAAAAAATTAGTCATATGGAATTGGTACATACTAACTTGCTGAAACTAATAATTCTTTACATTTCATATAATGAGCTAGTGTTTATGCATACATATTTTATTTGATCATCATATCAATGTTGTAAAATCAATAGGGCAGTATTAGTCTCACCTTTTTAATTTATTTCAGTTAAAGAAATAGGCTCAAAGGTTGAATGACTCATCCAAGTTCACTTAATAAACTAGGAAGGGGCAAAGACAAGCTTGGAACTCAGATTTTTCTGATTCACATTTGTTTTTCATGATGGGAAATGTGAGATTATGTTAGATTGGAGTTAAAAAAAAAAAACTCCAAAACTAAGATATCCTAGAAAAGGCAGGTGAACATAAGAAAGCATGACTGTGAAAGCCAATTGCCCTTAATTGTTACTTCATGGAAGCAAGTTCTCACGGCGCTTAATGCTTCAACTAGCATATATTCTTAAAAATATATTGTGAAAGGAGTTCTGGAGGACTTTTTAAGCCCAGTAGCAGAAACACTCTTAAAGACACTGGTATGTACTGTGGTCTTAAAATTTTGTTCATATATCACTTTGAGACAACAGGTCCAGACCAGTCTGCTCCCCAAGAAGTATCCCATTAGGTTAACTCCACCTGTAACCAAGCATCCTACCATATCTACTAAGCAGGGAGGGTAGTTGGAAGTGGGTAGGAAGTAAGAGAACAGAGAAACAGACTTTCCATTCATTCCCTCCACATACAGCATCTCCTCACCCTTGCCAGTGCCCAGAGATAATGAGAAAATTAGGAGGACAACCGTAGTCAGTAGTTCTATCTATGCTGAACAAAATGAGAGGAAAAGCCAGGAAACACTACCTTACACAGCCTTGCCCTCCGCTACACGAGTGCATGCACATGTACACACGCTCAGAAAACTTTGCTTTCTTCTTTCAGATTATCCAAATCTTACCCCTCCTTCAAAGTATTGCTCACATCTTTTCTCTTCGGGAAGCTGTCTACATATGGGATTCCTCCTGCCTCTGAAAACTGTCATTAGCATTTTTCACACAGTTTTGCGTGGTTGCATGCATTTTGACTCTCTGAGTAGACCATAAGCTCTTGTGTTCTAGGATCTGATCCTTTATGAGTTTATTCACTGCCTAACCCAGTGTGTTGGACGCAGGAGGTACACGGGCAGGCATTAGGCCAGCCTGTCTGCCTGCCATACCCTGGGCATGCCTAGTGCCTCCCCCATCCGTTCCTAACCCCTGCGTAGAAAGTCCTTCTCAGTTCTGCTGACTTTGTCCCTGAGCCATTCTAATGAGGGCAAACTGTTAGGGAGCAAGGATCAGTTGTGCTTAAAAAACGATTGCCCTGGCAGGAGAGAGGGTGGAGGGTGAGCTGGCAGTGAGGCTTTGATGGAGGAGCGTGATTTTTTCCCTCCCCACCACTTTATATGAATATTTGCAAATATACTGAAACATTGAAGGTAGAGTATCAGTGACATCCATATAGCCACCACCCACATTCAATTATTTTTATTATAAACTGTTTTGAATGGTTTGTATTTAGCTTATGTGCACAATTCTTTGTCAATTAATCAAGTAGCACAAATGAAAGTACTTGTATAAAAAGTCACTGCGGGGCCAGCCTGGTGGCGTAGCAGTTGGGTTTGTGCATTCCGCTTCAGCAGCCCATGGTTCATAGGTTCGGATCCTAAGTGTGGACCTACTCATAGCTCATCAAGCCAGGCTGAGGCGGCGTCCCACATAGAAGAACTAGAAGGACCCACAATGAGGATGTACAACTATGTACTGGGGCTTTGGGGAGAAAAAAGAAAAAGAGGAAGATTGGCAAAAGATGTTAGTGCAGGGCCAATCTTCCTCAAAAAAAAAAAAAAAAGTCGTTGAGTCTGCCCAAAGGGTCTGCCCTTTGGGTGGCTGGGTGAAGGGACTCTCAGGCTGCACCTTCTTCTGCCCCATGTGTGTTGGCTTGCTTTTGGGCCGGCTTCTCTCAGCTTCCTGCTGAAATCAGTCTTGTCCAGAAATCTGGCCTATTTGGCTAAAGCCTTGACACTCTTTGCCAGTCTCCCTCCCTCCCTGGTCCTCTCTCTTCTTTCCTCCTGTTCCTGGAACCGTGCTGGCACCTCCCTGCAGTTTTGAGTATCACCCACTGTCTACTTTTGCTGCCATGTCCCGTCTTCTTGTTGCGTTCTTCCAGGAAGTGAGTTTCTGTCTAGGTCAGGCCTGAATACTGCATATTGGAGAGTGGGGCCAGCCCTATGCCCTGGGTCAGCACCCCCTCCTAGATCCTGGTTTCCTCCTCACTTCCCCAACGTGTAGGAACTGAGCGAACATGGATTTTGTAGGGTAAAAGTCGTCTCACTCCTCTAAGTTGCTGTAAACGCATTATGTCCCTTGCTCTGTCTCTTGTTGTAGTTGTCTAAACATATCTTATTTTCCATATCAGACTTTAATCTCTTAAGTGGCCTAGACATTTCTGACATGTTTTACATCACCCATAGTGTCCCGCATATGAAAAAGTGTTCATATATTTCCTGAATGTATTGAATGAATTTACTTACATGACTAAAGGAAGGATTGCTTGTGGTAGAGTGAACTTAGAAAGATTTGAAGGTGTTGTGGTGATCTGAATCTATGGCAAGGGATGGTCGTCCTGAGGAGGAAGGTGGAAGGCTCTGAGGCAGGAGGACAGGAAAGAGAAGCTTCCTGCAGACAGAGCAGGACACACACCTGCACGCATCTAACGCAGATGTGCGTGGTGGGGACCAGGAGAGGTGCCTGCTGAAGCAGAGCGTCATCTAGGGAAGATCAAGGGATGTGTTAGGACAGCTGATAGAGCATGTGGAGGTGGAGGAAGAAGGGTTGTGAGTTGCGGGCAGGCATAGCATGACAGCTGCTTTCCTTGATGCATGATGGGTAAGGAAACTGAGGTAAGGAAAGACAAGGATTTATGACAAAAAATAATATCTCAACTTTGGCTCATCCCTTCTTTCACCCAAACCTTATCTTTTGGCACCTTTTGGGCAACGGGGACATCTTCTCCTCACATTGGCTTGGAACGTCGGAAACTTCAACTTTTAGTTTTGCAAAGAGAAGTCAGCTTTTTAAGTAAGAAATTTGGTATATGGTAAATGTTTTCACAAACTTTCCTAAAAGAAAAGAGAGAAATAAAAATGGAACATCAGACGAGGAAGGTCTTAAAGTAAGACTATTGCTTATTAGGAGATTCCTTCCTGGAAGTCAAATAGTTCCAGCAAGATATATTAATCGGCCGGTGCCCCTACTCTCTCCACATTTGGGAAGGTTCAAGAATGTTTTTACTTAGAAAATCACTGGGAAATCTGACAGCAAGTACGTGGCCTAAATAGTTTCCAGAGTTTTTTATCATTGTGTACTTTTTGCAGGAGTCCAGAGTAAAGCCTTCTCCCCTTTGTTCCACTAGATTGCTCTCAAGTGTTCCTGCTATTCTGGACAGTGAGGGGTGATAAATAATCTCTCTTGTTTCCTATCACTCCTTTTAAAAAAACAATAAACCCCTTATATTTCTTGACTTGAAAACAACTCTCTTCCTATACTATTATCCGACGTTCAGAATAATCGTCAATTACATATTCTCCAATTTCTTTTCTAACGTTCAAATAAAATACTCAGATTCAGTCCTTCTGGCAAGTCAACACATGGAATGTCAGAAAGTACAGGGTCTGAGCTATGCAATTATTCCAGAACCCTGCTGATGCTAGAGGCCTGGCCTCTAATTACACTGACCTCCGGGTTCTGCTGCTTTGCAGGGTGTGTGGATTCCACCTACAGTTCCCTTGGACCTTTGAGGTGCAGTTTTATGAATGTGAGTCTGAAGAACACACTTTCACATAAATGAATGGCGTCCTCCTAACTACTAAGTAATATGTAGGCATGAGGTGAAGTGTGTTTCATGATCTGGGTTGTGCTGTCTTAGTAGGTCTCAGCATGTCGATGAGGTCTCACACCTCTTTCAAAATCTGAGGGAAGAAGTAATGGACATGTTCCCAGAAAAATGCCCATGTATTTTTGTCATTCAGGTCAGCATAGACCCAAAGGCTCTTCCTTGGAACCACAGTGTGAATCCTGCTTTAGATCCTGGACTGTGGCCTCTCTTAATCCACACCCCAAAAGGGTCCATGACAAAGCCAACACTTGACACCCACTCAGTGATAACAGAGCCAAATGAGGAGCTTTATTCATTGTCCTTGTCCAAATAACATTCAAAATCCCAAGAACGTTTTCCTTTTTTCCCCATTTGTTTGTCATATTTTGATTTTAGTTCAAGGGGACAGGGGTTTTAAGTCCTGCAGCAGAGCAAGAGAACATCTGGCCCTCGGCCACTTGGTCCAGGCTGGGAAATCCCAGAGAGGTGAAGTTGGTTCTGGTGATGCATTCTGAGTCTTCACACACGGCAAAGTCTGAAATGTTCCTGCGTGGCCTGAGCCCTACCTCCCTCTCCGTCCTCAGCAATCTGCAGCTACTGCAGGCCTCTTTTACTCCTCCAACCGCCAGGCTTTCTCCTGTCCTAGGGCTTCTGTGCATACTGTCGTCTCTTCTGAAATACGCTTTTCTATCATTTTTCACCCAGCTAAAACCAGGGAGCCAGAGCTTGCCACCTGATGGAGGAAATAAACAGGGGCTAAGATGGAGAATAACAGGGCACAAGTTGGGATGGCCAGAGAAGGACTTCTTCAAGGTGGTGACATTTATGCCAAAACTTGAAGGATTCCAGGTGAAGGGTGCAGCCTGTTCAAAGGCCCTGCATGAGAAAGAGCTTGGCAGGATCCCCAGAGTGAAAGACGGCTACACTAGCTCTCTCAGTCAGCCTGGGCAGCCCTAACAGAATACCACAGACTGAGGCTTAAACAACAGACATTCATTCCTCACAGCTCTGGGGGCTGGAAGTCAGAGATCAAGGTGCCGGCAGATTCGGTGTCTGGTGAGGTGTCTGTGAACCCACTTCCTGGTTCATAGATGGCTGTCTTCTCTCTGTGTCCTCACATGGAGGAAGGAGCAAGGTTGCTCTCTGGGGTCTCTTTTATAAGGGCACTAATCTCATTTGTGGGGCCTCCACCTCATGACCTAATCACCTCCCAAAAGCCTAACTCCTAACACCATCACCTTGTGGGTTAGGATTCAACATATGAATCTGGGGGACACAAACATTCGGCCCATAGTACTACCTGAAGGTGTGAGTGAGGGGAGAAGTTGGAGCTGTGTGAAGTTGGAGGTGTCTGATCATACATGGCCTTAAACGTCTCACAGTAAAGAGTTTGGAGTTTGTTCTGCATACAATAGGGAATCATTGAGCGTTTTTAATCAAGAGAGTGAAATTATCTGATTAGGAGGATTTAAGAACATCATTACTTCATATTTCCTCTGGACAGAAGATGGATTGGAATAGAGCAGTGGTTCTCAAGCTGTGATGATTTTGACCCCAGGGGATATTTGGCAATGTCTGGAGATGTTTTTGGTTGTCCCCATTGGTGGGGGGGTGGGTGGAGGGGAAGCTGCAGGCATCGAGTTGGTGGAGGCCAGGAATGCTGCTCAACACCCCCACAATGCACCCGACAGCCCTCCCCACGCCCACTCCCAAGACAAAGAATCATCCAGCCCCAAATCTCACCGTGCTGCTGCCAAGAACTCGAGTGAGGACAGCACCGCTGAGCCACCGCAGCTGTCCAGGGGGACTTGGACCGAGCTGACAGCCCCAGAGCCAGGGCGGTGGACAGCTTCAAAACACATCATGAAGGTAGAAAGCAGGACTTACTGATGGTTGTGAGTGTGGGGAAAGGAGGCAGAGATCAAGCAGGAGTCCCAGGTTTCTGAGCAACCAGGTTGACAGTGGTTGTCCTCAGATGGGGCAAACTGGGGAACTGTGTGGGGTGGGGGAGGTGGAGATTTCCATCCGGACGATTTGGTTCAAGATAAGCGTGAGACATCCAAGTGCAGATGTCGGGTTGGTGGTCTGAAGCTCAAAGGGAATGTCAGGACTGAATGTGAAAATGTTGGAGTCTTCAGTATATGAACGGTTATGGAACCACCGAAACTGCTGTGACTGCTTAGGGAGATTAGAAGGGTAAAACCAAAAAGACGCAGGTAAAGCCCTGAGGTGCTCCTATGGCAAGTTCATTAATATTCACTAGAAGTTCCTGTTTGAATTGGTAATAACCAGAAAAACTCTTCAAACTCTGAAATCCTCAAAGTTGAGGGAAAAGTTATTTACTACGTTACAATATAATCTTTGTTTTGATTTTAAAATATTTTCCTTCTTTTTAAAAGCTATATTGTGATTCTCTTTAGCAAAATTCTAAAATTGGAAATACTGACATTTTTTCATTTTCAGAATAGTCAGGGGGTGCCCACTCCAGTCGCCTGTAGGATACAAGGCTGAGGTGGGGCCGGCATGGTTGGTGGAAAGTTTCTGAGTCAAGACACTGGGGCTGGAATCTAGGCTCTGACACTGGGGACTCAGCAGCAGCAACTGCAGTCACGAAAGGGTTCTGCTGTGGGTCACTGATGCCGTGTGCTTGCAGCGCTCAGAAGAAATCAGGTGCGTGGTGGGTTTAATATTGCCGTGTATCCAACCACATAGCACGTTAATTGTGAATAACTATATACATGAATATCCCATGTGAATATGTAGTTTTATTTTGTTGATCTGAATAGTCTAGCTCTGATTACCTCAAATTCTGACATTCTGCCTAAAACGTACAAGTTTTCATGGTGTAAAAAGAAGCTGTTTCATTATAGCATGATATACCCACTAAAGATGAACAGCATCTGAAGAGACAAGGGCAGATGATTGTAAAGAACCACCACCTTGAAATGGAGCCGAGAACCCTGCCGTGCTCTCAAATGGGCCGAGTGATTCCCTGAGTGGGGAGTGGAAACTTTCTCTCTAATTAGAGTGCTTACCAGAACAACATTGTACAGCTTGACTTTGAGACTCTAGGGTCTCTGTTTACAAAAACGTCTCACTAGACATTGAAAGGAATCAGTGTCTCCTCCAAGGTGGCCCAGTTGTCTGGCTCGTGGACAAGGCAGGACTCCAGTTTCTTGTATGATAATTGACAGGCAGCCCCTGGCTTGTGAGCCAACCTAAAGAGTGGTGCCCTACACTGCCTCAGAGCTGGCCAACATCATGGACAAATGTGGAAAGTTAAGAGAAAAACACACAAATAACTCTCCCTTCTCCACCCTCCCTGCCCTGCACCTGTTCCAACTCACCTGGGTGTGCTGCCAGCAGTTATAAAGGTCCAGGCACCCTGTTAACACGCGGCCACAGTTCTAGGGAAGTTCAGTCGAGCCTGTCACGAGAGTAGGTGGTGGGGAAAGGAGATGGTTATTGAGAAGGGAAACAGAGCACTTTGGGGTGGGGGCAGCATGGCCAGTGCGGAAGAGGCGCTTGGCACAGCGGCTGTGATGCGTCACCTGAAAGACGTGCACAGAAGAACGGTTCGGGTTGGAACCCCTGGGCCCAAGCCCCACTCTGCATAAAGGGAGGCAGAGGAGCTTCTCTCCACGGCCCCGCTGCCTCCTCCCTGAGCTGCACAGCCCGTCCATCTGCAGGACCCCGATGCTGGTCTGGGAATGGCTGCAGAATATCACACACAGTGGAGCAGGCATGACGGGGAGGCATTGTCCTGGCAGTCACACCGCCCTGCCTTGGCTACTTACCTCGACTGTGAACTCAATTGAGTTGCTTATCCTTTCCAAACCTCAGTTTACTCCTCTGTAAAAAGGGAATCATGACATCTGCCTCACGGGGCTGTTCAGAGTTAGGCAGCTGACCGGTGTGGTCACTCGGTAAATAGCAGCTCTTGTTCACCAAAAAAAGTCACTATTATTATTCACCCAAAAAAGACACTATTTTTATCCAATGCAACAGTCATAATTCATCATCACTATATGTTAGATACTTGGTGTGATTTATGCATACAGGGATACTTTAAAAAGACACAGGATTTGCCCTCAGTTTTATTTGGTGAGTCAACTGGGAATCGAAATAACATTGGTGACATTATTCTGAGTATCATACATGGACTAGGTTTGGGACTATGACTTATTTGTAACTTTAGGACCCCCTCAGCAGTATGTCAGAAAACACCACCTTCAGAGATAGAAAGCCTCAAAGAATCATCTAGGTCCCTCCTGCTTTTAAGAGGCTGCATTCAACACCATTGCAAACAGTTCTACGTGAAATGACCGGGCACCGTCTTCTGCCTGGGGCCGTGTTTATTCCTGGAGAATAGTGACTCACCAGCTGCTGAAAATATCGCTCCTTTGGATTTTTGTGACAGCCACTCAAGGTCTCCCTTCCTGCAGTGCCATTTCATTTAATTATAGCAAAATAGTAAACTGTAGCCTTTCAGTATATTCACACTGAGCAGATGCATTTATATTTCTGTTGTCAGTGGGAACTGCTTGAAGAAAATATGTGGTATTTTCTTATAGGGTTGTTGTAGCCATAGACAAACAGCACTGCTGTTTCAAAGGCCTGGAGGTTAGCTCCTTTGGGACAAAGTTCTATCTTTCCTCGGCCAAGTGTTCCAGTTAGTACACGCTCCTCTACCCAGGACACAAGTGTGTCCAAAAAGAATTGTGCAGCCACAACAGGTTGTGTAAATTATGATGTAAAGTAAGAGTCTCTTCTTTTTTCATATTTATGCCTGCTAGCTGTGACTGTTTTTTCTAGAATTCCACCTAAAGTGGGAAGTTAGCCCGAAGAGAAGGAATACAGAATTGAAACATAAGCACTGACTCATTCATGATCCAGAAACAATGACCTCATCAATATACAGAACTCTAATTTTATCTTTGGGCTTTTTTCATCTATTTATAGTTTCATCTTTGCCTGTAGTTGATCTGCAGGTCCAACGGAAAGTTCCCCTCAAAACTGAAGATAAGACTACCCTTTGAGACTTGGAATGAGGAAAAATGAAGACAGCAGATGTGACAGAGCTACACAGCTGCAGAGGAATCCCACATCAGCCACAAATGCTCACGAGCCTCGACCTTCATCTGTAAACTTGGATAGACCTCTAGGGACCTCTGAGGCTCTTAAGACCTGTAAGGACAGAAGGACCACAGGCAGAACTAGAATAATCAGCCCCAGATGTCATGGTGCTAATTCAGACATAGGCAAGAACTTTAAAAAATGTTAAACTAATAGAACCTTCTGAGACATTCAGGACAATATTGTATCCACAAAACAAGAATAGACCTCCATTTGGAACACCAGTACAAGAAAGAGTTGTAGGGAATTTAAAATGTAGTTTTTAAAAGAAATAAATTACAAAATTCAAAGGACCACCTGAGTAACAGAATGGACTCAAGTGTATAATCTACAGATGTGTTTGAGGAAATCTAGAACATACACTAAAAACAGACAAGACGAGCGGGTTTCTACTTCCAGTAATGGTGGACAGGATAACTCTGACCAGTCCTCCATGAAAACACCTGAAGAGGCAGCATGTTAAAAATCTTCTGGAAAACACCCAAGGAACAAACAAGATCTGGGGAAAGATGGGAATTTGCTTCAGCTCTGAAGGTATTTCCCGAGCTGGAAGGGGGAGCTGAGAAGATGGAGCTGGCTTTGACTCAGGAGTGAGGGGCCCAGGCCTGCAAGCGTAGAGCTACTCGCTGACCATGGCGGGGCTGAACCTCAGAGTCGTGGTGAGCCAAGAGCAAGAAGCCCCACTGAGACTGCATCCTGGCTGTGCAGCCTTGCATGGCCCAGAAAATCTCCCGCCCTGAAACTGATTACTGTGGTTCCAGGTGCTGGTGCCCTCCAGAACACGGACAGCTCATTTGCTTAGGCGCCATCCACGGTCGCTTTGCATACAGAGGAAGAGTTGACAGGTTGCCAGAAAACCGAAATATCTGGCCCTTTACGGAAAAGGTTTGCCAACCCCTGGTCTGCCAGGCACAAGGGCTCCTGCTTCACGACAGGGGAGGGGGTGCAATCAACAATGACTAGTAAAGAAATACATTAAAATGCTAATGTTAGGTAGTGATCAGTGCAATGGAAAATAAAATATGGCTGTGAGACAGTGATTGAGGGCAGTGGGGACTCATTTGGACCAGGTGGTCAGAGGAGGGCTCTCTGCGGAGGTGGGTATGGAAAGAATGAGGCTGTGCAGGGAGAGAGCCCAACAAAGATCAGGGTCCCTGTTGAAGTGGGGTTCCAGACAGCCTGGAGAGGTGCCAAGTGGGGTTGGCCCACATGGGGTTCAGGTACCAATGAAGCAGGGGTCCTGGTTGGCCGAGGTTAGTGGAGGACGACGGCATTGCATGGTCAAGAAACCAAGAGGCCCTGATGTTAAAGTAGGAGAGAGGCAGCAATGGAGAGCAACAGTGAGCCGAAGCTCAGCTCTTCAAGTCACAAGAAGACAGGACACGTTCATCCATCAAACGTCACTGAACACACTTCCTGTGGCAGATTTTTCTTCTAGAAATTACTGCAACTGCATCTCCCATCCACTGCTGTCCTCACAACACAAATTAGGGTCTACATTCGCTCCCTCTTGGCCCTGGGTAGAGTCCCAACAATGGCCAGAATAATGCTGCCATTGTGATTTGCAGTTAGCTGGTAAAAGGTGGGACGGCTTCCGCTGCTTCTGGGGGGCTCTGGGTCTGGGAATCCCCACATTCCTGTGCAGAGTCCTAGGAAGGCGGTCGAGGCCTGACGGACGGCCTGCGCTGAGCTCCCAGCCAATGGCTAGCCTCTCACGTGCACAAGGCCCTGGGAAGTGGGTCCTTGAGCAGCACTCGCGCTCACAGAGCAGGGCCTGCCCAAACTGCGGATTCCTGAGCAAACACAAGGTTGTTTGGCTTTAAGCCACTAGGTTCTACAGTGGGTTGTTACTCACCAGTAGTAACTGCAGCAGCTCCTATACGCTGACTGCAAATATGAGGGACACTGCCCCTCAGGAGCTGTTAGATCAGGTGTGGAGGAGCGCAGTGAAAGAAGACACACATGAGGAAGTGTGTGACGCCTGGTGCCAAGGAGCGGGAACAGACCCCAGGGAGCGCCGCTGGGCTCCATCTACTCCGTGTGTGCCTCACTACTTGGCTGGTAGAAGTCTGGTCCCTGAAATTGTTCTGGCTCTGCCTGGTGAAAGCCACCACTGAACAGGAGCCCCTCCACCGTTGTGGCCGATGATACCATGGCTCCAAGAGCTAGGAAAGGCTAGTCAGTCTTGTGTTCCACGCGTCATAGACCAGAAACAAACAAAAAAACGTGCCTTCTTCTCACCATGGGAACCAGAGCAGCAGGGACAGCTTCGCAGGTGCTGTAGTAGTGGTATCAGATTTCTAACAGTGGCGGGATGATTTATTGACATGCTTGTGTTTTAAATTCACTATGTTTTGCCCACTGTAAGAGGAAGGCATGGAGGGGGCCAGACTGGGAGGAATCAGTGGAGAGGGAGGAGGGTGAGTGCAGGACGGCTGCCAGAGAGGTACAGGATGCCCAGTTAAATTTGAATTTCAGATAAACAAGAAATAGCTTTTTAGTATAAGTGTGTCCATTACAATAATTTTTATTTTTTGTTTTTGCTACATTTGGCAACTTACTTACATGAAGGACTAATTACATCTCTTAAAAATGAGAGTAAAACATAGATGAAGAATTCAGCCTGCTAAAGAAACTGTTCCCAGATTATTGTGGTGGGGATATAAGCAGGCTTATTACTGATTGTCATAGTGGTTTTAGTTCTATCACAGTAAATTAAATATTTACTATGTGCCAGAAATTTAAAGGGTGGCAAATAACTGCTAATCCAGAAGCCAGATTGTCATCTGCATGTCAGAAGCTGCAGGAGAATATTCCACCTACATCCAGCAAAGCCCTGCAGAGCAGGCCCTGCCTCCATCCTGCATCCCTCTGCTTTTTTTTTTCAAATAAAATTTATATATATTTAAAGTGTACAATGTGATGATTTGATATATATATACATTGTGAAATGATCACCACAATCAAGTTAGTTAATACCTCCAACGCTTCACATAATTACCTTTGTGTGTGTGTGTGTGTGGTGAGAACACTTAAGATCTAAAATTTTAGCAAATTTCCAGTATACAATATAGTATTGTTAACTGTAGTCACATTGTGGTATATTAGATCTACAGGACTTATTCATCTTGCATAACTGAAACTTTGTACCTTTGACCGACTTCTCTGCATTTCCCCTTAAGCCCCTGGTAACCACCATTCTATTCTCTAATACTCTAAATTCAACTTTTTTAGATTCTATATGTAAGTGAGATCATGTGGTATTTGTCTTTCTGTGTCTGGCTTATTTCACTTAGCATGGTGTCCTCCAAGTTCATCCATATTGCTGTAAATGGCAGGAATACCTTCTTTTTTAAGGCTGAATAATATTCCATTATATGAATATACTACATTTTCTTTATTCATCTGTCAGTGGGCATTTGGGTTATTTCCATGTTTTGGCTGTTGTGAATAACGCTGCAGTGAACATGGGGGTGCAGGTATCTCTTTGTGATACTAATTTCATTTCCTTTGGATATCCACTCAGAAGTGAGATTGCTGGATCATATAATAGTTCTATTTTTAATTTTTCAAGGAATCTCCATACTGTTTTCCATAGTGGCTGCACCAATTAACATCCCCATGAACAGTGCACAAGGGTTTCCTTTTCTCCACATCCTCCCCAACACTTGTTATCTCTTGTCTTTTTTTTATGTGTGTGTGAGGACGACTAGCCCTGAGCTAACATCCCATGCCAATCCTCCCCTTTTTTCTTGAGGAAGATTGGCCCGGAGCTAACATCCGTGCCCATCTTCCTCTACTTCATATGGGACGCTGCCACAGCATGGCTTGACAAGCAGTGCGTGGGTGCCCCCCCGGGGTCCGAACCTGTGAATCCCGGGCCGAGGAAGCAGAGCGTGAGCACTTAACCACTACGCCACAGGGCCGGACCCCCTCTCTTATCTTTTTGATGGTAGCCATTCTAACAGGTGTGAGGTGATATCTCATTGTGGTTTTGATTTTTCTTTCCTTCATGATTAGTGATGTTGAGCACCTTTTCATATACCTGTTGCCATTTAATATGTCTTCTTTTGAGAAATGTCTATTCTGATCCTTTGCCCATTTTAAAATCAGATTATTTGGGGTTATGTTTGCTTGTTTTGTGCTATTGAGTTGGATGTTAACCCCTTCTCAGATGTATGGTTTGCAAATATTTTCTCCCATTCCATAGGTTGCCTTTTCACTCTGTTGATAGTTTCCTTTTCTGTACAGATGCTTTTAGTTTGATGCAATCCCATTTGTCTATTTTTTCTTTTGCTGCCTATGCTTTTGGTGTCATATCTAAAAAATTATTGCTCAGACCAATGTCAAGAAGCTTTTCTCCTATGTTTGCTTTTAATATTTTTATGGTTTCAGATCTTATGTTTAAATCTTTAATCCATTTTGAGTTTATTTTTTTGTATATGCTGTGAGATAAAGGTCCAGTATCATTCTTCTGCAGGTGGATGTCCAGTTTTCCCAACATCATTTATTAAAGAGACTGTCCTTTTCCCATTGTGTGTTCTTGGCATCCTTGTTGAAGATCAGTTGTCCGTAAATGTGTGAGTTTATTTCTGGGCTCTCAATTCTGTTCTGTTGATCTATGTGTCTGTTTTTATGCCAGTACCATACTGTTTTGACTACCTTAGCTCTGTAATATATTTTTAAGTCAAGTGTGTGATGCCTCCAGCTTTATTCTTCTTGCTCAAGATTGCTTTGGCTATATGAGGTCTTTTGAAAGTCCATATAAATTTTAGGATTGTTTTTTCTATTTCTATGAAGAATGCCATTGGGATTTTGATAGGGATTACAATGAATCTACAGATCACTTTGGGTAGTATATATATTTTAACAATATTAATTCTTCCAATCCGTGAACAAGGATGTCTTTCCATTTATCTGTGTCTTCTTTAATTTCCTTCAGTAATGTTTTGTAATTTTCAGTGTACAAGTCGTTTACCTCTTTGGTTAAGTTTGTTCCTAAGTATTTTATTCTTTTTGATGCTATTGTAAATGGGATTGTTTTCTTAATTTCCTTTTCAGGTGGTTCATTGTTTCTGTGTGGAAACATCACTGATTTTTGTATGTTAATTTTGGATCCTGCAATTTTCTGAATTTGTTTATCAGTTCTAACAATATTTTGTGTGGAGTCTTACGGTTTTCTACCTGTAGGATCATGTCATCTACAAATAGAGATAATTTTACTTCTTCCTTTCCAATTTGGATACCTTTTATTTCTTTTTCTTGTCTAATTGCTCTGGCTAGGACTTTCAGTACTATGCTGAATAGAAGTAGTGAGAGTGGGCATCTCTGCTTTGTACTGGCAAAAGCTTTCAGTTTTTCCCCGTTGATTATGATGTTAGCTGTGGACTTTGCATATATGGTCTTCATTATGTTAGGGTAAGTTCCTTCAATACCTATTTTGAGATGTTTCATCATGAATAGATGTTTCATGTTGTCAAATGCCTTTTCTGCGTCTATTAAGATGATCATATGGTTTTTATCTTTCATTCTGTTAATGTGGTGTATCACATTGATTGATTTGTGTATGTTGAACCATCCTTGCATCCCAGAGATAAATCCCACTTGGTCATGGTGTATAATCCTTTTCATGTGCTGTTGAATTTGGCTGGATACTGTTTAATAGAGGGTTTTTAAATCTATATTCATCAGGGATATTGACATGTAGTTTTCTTTTCTTGTGATGTCTTTGTCTAGCTTTGGTATCAGAGTGATGCTGGCCTTGTAAAATGAGTTTGAAAGAGTTCCCTGTTCTTCTATTTTTAGAAGAGTTTAAGAAGGATTGATATTAATTCTTCTTTGAATGTTTGGTAGAATTCATCCATGAAGCCAGCTGGTCCTGGGCTTTTCTTTGTTGGGAGGTTTTTGATCTCTGATTCAATCTCCTCATTTTTTGGTCTGTTGGTCTATTCAGGATTTCTATTTCTTCTTGATTCAGTTTTGGTAGGTTGTGTGTTTCTAGAAATTTATCCATTTCTTCTAGATTGTGCAATTTGTTGACGTATAATTGTTCATAATAGTTCCTTATGATCCCTTTTATTTCTGAGTCATGCATTGTAATGTCTCTTCTTTCATTATTTCCATTTTATTCATTTGAGTTCTCTCTTTTTTCTTAGTCTAGCTAAGGCATTGTTAATTTTGTTGATCTTTTCAAAAAACCAACTCTTGGTTTCACTGATTTTTTTCTATTCTCTATTTGTTTTATTTTTGCTTTAATCTTTATTATTTCCTTCCTTCTGCTAACTTTGGGCTTAGTTTTACTCTTTTTAGTTTCCTGAGATGTAAAGTTAGGTTGTTTATTTGAGATCTCTTTTTTTTTAACGTAGGCCTTTATCGCTAAAAATTTATCTCTTAGTATTGCTTTTGCTGCACTCCATAAGTTTTGGTATGCGTGTTTTCATTTTTGTTTGTCTCAAGGTATTATTTATTTATTTATTTATTTATTTTTTGTGAGGAAGATTGGCCCTGAGCTAACATCTGTTGCCAATCTTCCTCTTTTTGCTTGAGGAAGATTGTCCCTGAGCTAACATCTGTGCCAATCTTCCTCTATTTTTTTGTATGTGGGATGCTGCCACAGCATGGCTTGATAAGCAGTGTGCAGGTCCGCGCCCAGGATCTGAACCTACAGACCCCAGGCTGCTGAGGTGAAGCGTGCACACCCAACCATGCCACTGGCCTGCCCCTCAAGGTATTTTGTGTGTGTGTGTGTGTGAGGAAGATTAGCCCTGAGCTAACATCTGATGCCAATCCTCCTCTTTTTTTCTGAGGAAAATTGACCCTGGGCTAACATCCATGCCCATCTTCCTCTACTTTATATGGGATGCCGCCACAGCATGGCTTGACAAGCGGTGCGTCGCTGCACGCCCAGGATCCGAACCTGTGAACCCCAGGCCGCCAAAGTGGAGTGCGTGCACTTAACCGCTACACCACTGGGCCGACCCCTCAAGGTATTTTAAATTCCCTTTTGATTTCCTCTTTGGCTCAATGGTTGTTCAAGAGTGTGTTGTTTAGTTTCCAAGTATTTGTGATTTTTCTCTCTCTCTTTTTTTTTTTACTGTTATTGCTTTCTAGTTTCATCCTTTGTGGTTAGAAAATATACTTGTAATGATTTGCTCTTCTTAAATTTGTTAAGACTTGTTTTGTGACCTAACACGTGAATCTCCATTGGAGAATGTTCTGTGTGTGCTTCAGAAGAATGTGTATTGGGTGGAAAGTTGGGTGGAAAGTTCTGTACATCTCTGTTAGGTCCATTTGGTCTATGGTGTTGTTCAGGTCAGCTGTTTCTTTATTGATTTTCTGTTTGGATGTTCTATCCATTATTGAAAGTGGGGTATTGAAGTCTTCTACTATTATTGTATTGCTGTCAATTTCTCCCTTCAAGTCTGTCAATATTTGCTTCATATATTTAGTTGCTCTGATGTTGGATGCATATGTATTTATAATTGTTTTATCTTGCTGTTGAATTGACCTTTTATCATTATATAATGACCTTCTTTGACTCTGGAGACAGTTTTTGACTTAAAGGCTATTTTGTCTGATATAAATATAGCCATCTATTTTCTTTTGGTCATCACCATTTGAATGGAATATGTTTTCCATCCCTTCACTTTCAGTCTTTGTGTATCCTGAAATCTAAAGTGAGTCTTTTATAGACAGCATATCACTGGATCTTGTCTGTTTCTAATCCATTCAGCCAATCTGTGCCTTTTGATTAGGGAATGTAATCTGTTTACATTTAAAGTAATTAATAATAGGTGAGAACTTACTATCACCATTTTGTTAGTTGCTTTCTGTCTGTTTGGCAGTTTTTTTTTGGTTTCTTTCTTCCTCTCTTGCTGTCTTCCTTTGTTACTTGATGTTTTTTGTAGTAATTTTCTTTGATTCTTTTCTTTTTATCTTTTGTGTATCTATTGTAGGCTTTTTCTTTATGATTACCTCGAGGCTTGCATAAAATATCTTGTAGTTATATCTGTCTGTTTTGAGCTGATAACAACTTAACTTCAGTTACCTACAAAAACTCTACACTTTTACTACTGCCTCCATCCCCTACACCTTTGTGTTCTTATAGTCCAAGTTTACTTCCTTTTGTATTGTGTATCCATTAACAGACTTTTGTGGTTATAGTTATTCTTAATATTTTTGTCTTTTAACTTTTATTTTAGGTTTAAAAGTAATTACACACCACCATTACAATGTTGCATTATTCTGTATTTGTCTATATACTCACTTTTACCAGTGAGATTTATGCTTTCATGTTGCTGTTTAGCATGTTTTTCTTTCAATTTGAGTGACTCCCTTAAGCATTTCTTGTAAAGCAGATCTTGTGCTCAGTGCTCAAAATCCCTCAATGTTTTGTTTGTCTGGGAAATGCTTTATCTCTCCTTCATTGTTAAAGGATGGTTTTGTGGGACATAGTATTCTGGTTGGAAGTTTTTTCTTTCACTACTTTGATATATATTGTCTCACTCTTTCCTGGCCTGCAAGGTTTCTGCTGAGAGATCTGCCAGTATTCTTATGGGGTTTCCTTATATGTTATGTGTCATTTTTCTCTTGCTGCTTTCAAAATTCTCTCTTTGTTTTTGACTTCTGACAATTTAGTTATAATGTATCTCAGTGTAGACCTCTTGTCTTCAACCTATTTGGGGTCCTTTGGGCTTCCTGAGTCTGGATGTCTATTTTCTTCCCTAGATTTGGGAAGTTGGGGGCGTTATTTCTTTAAATAAGTTTTTCACTCTTTTCTCTCTCTCCTGTCCTTCTGGGATTCTCATAATGTGTATTTTAGCTACTTTGATGGTGTCCCATATCCCATAGGATGTCTTCACTGTTTTTCATTCTTTTTTCTCTTTGCACCTCTGACTGGATATTTCAAATGACTTGTCTTCAAGTTCACTGATTCTTTTTTTTTTTTCCCTTTTTCACCCCAAAGCCTCAGTAGATAGTTGTATGTTATAGTTGCACATCCTGCTAGTTGCTGTATGTGGGACGCTGCCTCAGCATGGCCCGACAAGTGGTGCGTCGGCGCGCGCCCGGGATCTGAACCTGGGCCGCCGGTAGCGGAGCACGTGCACTTAACCGCTAAGCCACGGGCTGGTCCCCTCAAGTTCACTGATTCTTTCTTCTGCTTAATTGAGTCTGATGTTGAAGCTCTGTATTGAATTCTTCAATTCAGTCATTGTATTCTTCAACTCCAGCATTTCTGTTTGGTTTTGTTTGTTTGTTTTATGATTTCTATGTCTTTGCTGAACTTCTCATTTTTTCGTGTCTTATTTTCCTAGTTGTTTGAGTTGTCTATCTGTGTCCTTGTGGAGCTTGCTGAGCTTCTTTAAAACTATTATTTTGCATTCTTTGTCATGCAATTTGTAGATTTCCATTTCTTTGTGTTCAGTTACTGGAAATTTATTGTGTTCCTTTGCTGGTGTCATGTTTTCCTGAATTTTTATGTACCTTGTAGCCTTGTATTTGTGACTGCACATTTGAAGAAGCAATCACTTCTTCTAGAGTTTACAGACTGGCTTCAGTAGGGAAAGACCTTCACCTATGGGTGGATGTGAGAGCATTGGCTGGGTGAGGTTCACAGCAGCACTGGGTCTGGGGGATGTGCAGGTGTGCCAGGTCTAGTGGGCATGTAGGAGTTCTGGGTCCAGTGAGCATGTGGGCGGCAGAGTCCAGGGCAGGTGCACATACATTGGCAATACCAGGTCCAGGCTGGGCCTGTGTACAGTGGCAGCACTGAGTCAGGAGAAAGGCACAATGGAGCCGTCTTTGGGGGATAAGCAGTGGTCCAGCTCCAAGGGGCACAGTGGTGTAGCCTCTAGTTGTCTCTGACAGCTGGAGTCTGTGTCAGCCAAGACTGTGGGGCTCCTTGGCAGTGGCAAGGGCTGCAGGGTCCTCGGTGATGAAGGCTGCTAGGGTCCTCCTGCTCTCCTTTTCCCTATGGGGGAACTCACAGCAGAAAGGATTCCTTTTGCCACTGAGATGTGTGAGTCTGGGTGAGGGAGTGACACAGATAAAATGTTTCTGTGCCTTTTCTATGTGGCCATGCTCGGTTTTTGTGCTCCACTGGGTTGCTGCAGTTTCCTAATTGTACTACAGAGCTCTCCCAGAGCTATTATCATCCATGGATAGTTGTCAAATTGTTGTTTTTGTGGGGGACAAGGGCTGAGGCCCCCTAGTCCACCATCTTGCTAACATCACCTGCATCCCTACTCTTACATCAACCTGCCAGGACTGTAGCCTGAGGGGGAGTCCCACAACCCAGGTGCCAGGCATGCTATGTGATGGAAGATTAGGCAGGTACCTAAATACACTGCCAGATTTTTCTTCCCTGGCCCTAATCCCTCATGAGATTAGGAGTGTGTTTCTAGCACTTCCGTGTTTCCTGAGATGACTCTCCTTTCTGTAGTTCTGATGCTGATTGACCAATACCCATAATTGATAAACCTCTAAAGTTCCACTTGTCTGATGATGTTATCACTCTTTCTTACAATTAAATAAGAGCTTTGACTCAGGTCATTGCCTTTTCAATAAAATATTTTACTGCCTAGGCAACATGTTTCTTTACCTGTTGCCTAGGATATGTAGCTTTTGTTTTCTTACTCCATGGATTTAAAAGAGCTTTTCCAGCCTGCCTGACTCACTGCAAAATCTGAAGAGCTTAATACTCTGTCTGCTTTAAGTTGTAGCAGGAAATAAGCTAAGTAAACACTATCCTGTTAACTGGAATAACTTGAAACTGCACTGTTAATTTTTTTTTTTAATATAATCCTTTGAAAACCCTAGGAAGAAGGAAAATGTGTGAGGGTCTTAATTTCTCCCTCTTAATCCTGCCTGATGCAGACTGTTCCTGGCTGGCTGAGAAATCTCTCCCTCCCCACTCCGGTTCCCACAATAAGGCTCTCCAACTTCATGTACACACTGTGCCTGCCCAGCTGCCCTACAGAGAAGGGGGGTCACACATACCACTCTGCAGGAGAAGAGGCTCCAGGCCAGGTTTCTGGTCTACTCAACAAACCAGAGCCTTCTTTGTATAGCTGCCCTGGGAGCTGACTCAGACCAACTTTCTGCTCCCAAAATGCTGACCCCATGAACCCTTACTGAGCGAATCAAATTATACATGCACCAACCCTACAGCTAAATGTAATGGCAGCTTGGAGCATGATTGTACCACAAACTACAAACTATGTAGTTATGTTATCAGAGTACTTACAGGGCTCCCGTCTACATGCCTAAGGCTACACCCACATCCAAGAGGCACTAAGGAGCGTAGTCTAATGCAGAAAGTCTTTAACTTATAATTTTGTTCAGCCTAAAATGACAAGAACTCAGCAGGTTCCAACTGGACTGTTTCCCTATTGATGTTGGGCTGCAGGCTGCAGGCAACCATGCTGCCTCCCAGAGCTGTGGGTAGAACCACGGACCCTTGAAGCCGACAGGAAAGTTCCTCCCAGGCCTGGGGAGTGTGGCTTGGAGCTAGGCATTGAGACTAAATAGAAAACTTTACAGATGCTCTTTATTTGGGAGGGAGGAGCAAGGAAGGTGATGGAATGAGGCTATTATCTAGACAAATATTGAAAGAAGAACTTGACATTTTCAAGATCCTGGTGTTTACATTTCTGGCCTCACCTGTAGCCTGAGCAGTAGTCCACGTTTTGCTCCTTTAAAGTCTGTAATTTTGTAAAGAGGATAAACTCCAAATCAAAATACAACTAAGCCTAAAATCCCAAGCCTAATGACCCTTCAGACTGTAAACATTATTGACAATGGGAGAGTAAAATTTGGTCCTTCCGTTGAATCTGGAAATGTCCCTTCTCCCAACTATTATCTAATACTACCCTCTCTCCTCCCTCTCAGCCACAGGTCAACTATCTTGATTTCCTGCATAAATCACTACATCAGCCCCTTGACTATGATGTTTCCTCCTTTTCTTGAAATGCTTTTTATTGGATTTTTCTGATTACAAAAGCAATGTATATTTATTGCCATTGATATGGAAAATATAGTAAAGCCCAAAGCAGAAAATAAAGACCTCCTCTATCCCACAACCAAGACATAAACACTCTTTAGTTGTAGCTACAAGCCCTTCTAATAATGTGTGTGTGTTTATAAAAGTGGCATTATACTGTGCATCTAATGCTTGCAAGGTGGCTTTTCCACAGTCTGTGATAACCAGTGGTATATAAGTGGGACAAGTCATGTGCAGTTTCTGGAAGGTTTTCTTAGAAGTCCACCATGGACCACGAGGACAAGACCACCCAGTAAGGATGGAGGGACGTGGCAGGAACCTGGGTCCCTGAGGATTCCCTGGAGTGGCAGCACCGTCAGGCCTGGACTGCCACCTCCTTGCTTCTCCAGGAGAGAGAAACGCTCTGCATTGTTCAGACCACCCTCGTGCTACGTTTCTCACTTCAAACCTGATCCTAACTGTTATTCTGCTCTACTTGTCTCTCAAACAGACAGGAACACCTATCCCTAACCCCTAACTTCCTGTTAGCCTCTTCTTCTTTTTACTTATTCAAGAGATCTTTATTTAGCACCCACTTTTGTTCATTGCTGTTCAAGGCCCTGGGGACACTGCAGTAAAGTCAAAGTCCTCGTCCTCATGGCTTTACATTCTAGAGCAGGGAGACACTATATAAGTGAATAAATAAGATCATTTTGAATAGTGATAAGTGCTGTGAAGTAACCAAATTGGAGTGTGTATTATTTTCCTATTGCTGCTGTAACAGATTATTGCAAACTTAGTGGTTAAATAATGCAAATTTATCATCTTACAGTTCTGGAGGTCTGAAGTCTGAAATGGATCACACTAGGCTAAAATCAAGGTGTCTTTTCAGGAGGCTGTAAGGGAGAATCTGTTCCTTGCCTTTTCCAGCTAATAGAGGCCACCTACATTCGTTGGCTCAAGGCCCCTTCTTCCATCTTCAAAGCCAGCAATGGTGGGTTGAGTCTTTCTTACATCCCATGCCTCTGACGCTGACTCTCCTGCCTCCCTCTTCCACTTTTAAGGACCCTTGTGATTACATTGTGCTCACCCAGGTAATCCAGTATAATGTCTATTTTAAGGTCAGTTTATTAACAGCCTTAATCCATCTGCTACCTAAATTACCCTTTGCAATGTACAATGACATATTCAGGGGTTCCAGGAATTAGGAGGTAGACATTTTGGGGGACAATTATTCTGCCTGCCAGAGGGTGTGTGATGAAGGAACCTGGAGATGTGGCAGGTACTTTAGGTACTGTGGTGAAGGGAGGCCTCTTTGAGGAGCTGCATCCTGCTTGATAAGAAGAGCAGGCTTTGCAGAGTTCTGGAGGAAGAGCATTCTAGGTACAGAGAATAGAATGAACAGAAGTCCTGAGGCTGGAATGAGATCCTACTATGTTGAGGAACAGAGTGAATTCTAGTGGGTCCAGGGGAGCATCCAAGGTGAGTTGGGAGATGGACAGAGGGTCCAGGGGAGCATCCAAGGTGAGGTGGAAGATGGACAGAGGGTCCAGGGGAGCATCCAAGGTGAGGTGGGAGATGGACAGAGGGTCCAGGGGAGCATCCAAGGTGAGGTGGGAGATGGACAGAGGGTCCAGGGGAGCATCCAAGGTGAGGTGGGAGATGGACAGAGGGTCCAGGGGAGCATCCAAGGTGAGGTGGGAGATGGACAGAGGGTCCAGGGGAGCATCCAAGGTGAGGTGGGAGATGGACAGAGGGTTCCAGGGCTGGTTTCCCGAGAGGCCTCCATTCCTGGATTGTAGATGGCACCTTCTCACTATGTCCTCAATATTGTTTCCTCTGTGCACGTGGAGAGAGAGAACAGTCTCTGGTGTCTCTTCCTCTTCTTATAAGGCCACCAGTCATGTCAGATCAGGGCCCTATGCTAATGACTTCATTTAACCTTAATTACCTCCTTAGAGGCCCCATTTCCAAATATAGTCACATTGGGGATTAGAGCTTCAACATATGAACTGGGGAGACACAATTCAGCCCATAACAGAGCCCAATGAAGAAATCAGGGCTTAAGATGTAAATCTGGGCTTCCTTTTCACATAGATGACTTTACCCAATGACCCTCCTCCTGGATAATCCCCTCCCATTGAGTGTGTGTGAAACCGTGAATATGACGTGATGTAACTCCTATGTTTATGCTACATCATATGGTAAAAGGGATTTTGTAGATGTGATCAAGGTCCCAAATCAGTTGACTCGCAGTTAATCAAAACAAAGATTACCTTGTGTAGGCCTGACTTAATCAGGTGAGCTCCTTAAAGCAGAGGTTTTTTCTGGCTGGCCTCAGAGGAAGAAAGCAAAGTCCTGTGGAGAGGTGTTCCTACCTGTAGAGAGGGGTGGCCTCTAGGAGCTGAGATCGATCCACCAGCCAACAGCCAGCAAGATCATTGCAGCAATGACCTCAGTCATACAACTGCAAGGAACTAAATTCTGCCTACAACCGGAATGAGCTCAGAAGAGGGCCTCTGGGGAGACTGCAGGCTCTGCCAACAGCTTGATTGCAGCCTTGTGAGACCCCGAGAAGAGGACCCAGCTAAGCCGTGCTCAGAATTCTGACCCACCAAAGTTGAGATAATAAATGGATTGTGTTTTCAACACTGTTTATGTTATGCAGCATTTGAAAACTAATATTATTGAAAAATATAATTGAAAACTCCCTCTCTACCAAAGAATATAACAAGCTATATTATTTCAGCTCTTCTTACAGAATCTTCTACTCCCCTGCCCTCTCATACTTGTATTACCACTGCTTGGAAGGACCCCAACCCAGGACTAATCCCACTACTTCCCTCCCCCATCCTACTCCAGGGCTCCTGAGTGTGTTGCTGTGGAAGCCAGTGACTTCAGGGAGCAGAAGCACAGACCCTAGGTCCACTTAGCCATGCACTACAGCCTCTCAGTCTCCCCCATTCTCCATGACACTGCTTCAGACCTTCTCTCTCCTCCTCAAACCATTAAGCTTCCTCCCCCTCCATGATTCTCAGCTGACAATCTCACCTTCGATTTCCCAGAGAAAATAAAAGCCACCACGCAAGAACCGCCTCTGATCCTGGCACAGGCTGCACGTTTACACACACCTGTGCCTCCTGCTTCTTAGGAATAGGAGACGTCTTCCTGGGTAAGGCTGAAGACACTTTTGGAAGGAGCTTTCTCCACTTGTCACCCATGTCTCCTTTCTTCCTATTCATCCTCTGGCCACTGCCAGCTGGCCTAAGCTGCCCTCCATCTGTACGGACTCCTACTGGGTTGCTGACAGCCTCCCAAAGAACAAAGCCATTAGACAGTTTCCAGCGCTCAAGATATGTTGCCTTTGTTGGCCACACGCTCCTTTCTGAACAGCGTCTTCCCCTGGCTTCTGATCTCCTTCTCTCTCTCTGGCAGCTCCTTCTGTTTCCTTTGTAGGGTCCTCTCTTCTCTGACTTCTGGCACCTCTTGGGTTTCTGCTGTGAGTCTTCACTCTGCTCACTCTCACTGGGGATCTTCCATTGTCATCTCTGTGTCAGTTACTCCCAAACCAAATTCCCAGCCTTTGTATATATCCTAAACTTAAATTCTGTGTACCCAACTGGCTAGTCAACACTTCCCAGAGGGCTGAAGAAAAACTCACTTCAAGTTAATAAAACTGAATTCAGCCTCTCCCCACTCCCCTGCCCTGTGCCCAAAGCACTTGCTCATTTTTTTGTAGCCAGTCTCTGTGAGACCTGCTAGTAACCAATTCTGCTCCTGATGATCACTCAGTCCACCATCTCTCTCCACTGGACACTGTACTAGTCATTACTAGTCCATTTACCTTCCTCACCTGGTCACTACAGTGATCTCCTGTGTGGCCTCCCATCATTCATTCTTGCCACATCCCAGTGCAGTCAGCAGTGAGGGAAAATGTTAACACACAAATCTGCTTAAAACTCCTGCTGCCTTAGGGGGGCATGCAAACTGCTTCCCAGAGCACCCAAAGCCCTTCCCAATATGGCTTATTTTTCTCTTTACACTCACCTCTTCCCCCTTCCCTCCTCGAATGTTACACTCCACCCACACTGGAGTCTTCTCATTTCTCAAGTGGTCACGCCATAGCTCAACTTCAGACTTGCACAAATGCTATTCCTCTACCAGCAACACATTTTTTTCCACCTAAAGCATGGACTGCAGCCAACAAGGGCCAATCAGAGGACTTCCAGACCTGACCCCAGCAATGGGGGTCGGGGGGAGTGGAGAAGAAAGCGTAGGGCCGGAGCAGAGCCCAGGGTTCTGGGGAAGGAAGGGGTCTGCTTGGAGAGAACAAGAACAACGTCATGGAACAGATTGGATGACGCTATCAGTGCTAAAAATTGGGTCTTGACAAGTGGCCATTAGAAAGAAGGGCGTTTCATTCGTCAGTAGTGATGTAAAGAGGAAGGGTTGGCATGAGTGAAAGAAAGCAGAGACCACTCTGGGGAACCTGCTGGATCACTCTGGCTGGAACACAGACTCTTCCCAGGAAGGAGTGAAAGATATCTGGCAAGGATATCTCTTCCTCTTGAACCTGCCTCCGCCACATCTCATCTGTGAAGTGCATTTGGCATAAATGATATTGAGTGGTTTTTTCTACATTTATCTTTCTCATCTCTGAAACAGCATTTGTGCTCCAAACCAAAAAATACAGCGCTAAATTATGTGCTTTGTTTTCTGATTTTTCTACATGCCTTAGTCTTAAATCCTCAAACCAGTAGGCACTGAAATTTCAGTTATTCAACAAGTGCTTTCTGAGCGTCTGCAGTGTGCCAGACACTGTGCTGGGGGGTTCATGAGGGAGGGAGTGGTCAGCAGTGTTCAACGGGAGTAAGAAATCAGGAAGTTCTTGATGTGCTTGTTGACTGATTGTGGAGCAATGTCAGATAAAAGACATGAGTAAAAATAAATGAATGGTGGGAAAATTCTTTTTGTGATAAGTTGAAGAATTTGGGGTGAATTAGCCTGGAGAGAAGAAATCTAATTTAGAAAGTATTCTACAATATGTTTATTTGCTTTTATGTTCAAAATATTTTTGTTCTCATTGCAAAATAAAAATTGAAAAACAAAACATACACATAGAAATAATCAATAAAAGTAATCTATAATTTTTCCACCAAGACAGAGCCACTGTAAACATTTAGTTATATGTCCTTCAAGACTTCTGGTTATATATAGATATTATTTTAAATGAAATGGTATCACATTGTTTATACTGTTTTTAAAAAAATAATAGCTTTATAGAGATATAAGTTACATACCAATACAATTCACCCATTTAAAGTGTACAATCAGAGATTTTTAGTATACTCACAGACATGTTCAAAAATCTCCACAGTCAATTTTAGAGCATTTTCACCACCTCAAACAGAAAATCTGTACCATTTAGCTATCTCCCCCTATCTCCCCATTCCTCCAAGGCCTAAGCAACCACTAATCTACTTTCTGTCTCTATAGATTTCCTTGTTCTGGACATTTAATATGAATGGAGTCATATAATATGTGGTCTTTTGTGACTGGCTTCTTTCGCTTAGCATGTTTTCAAAGTTCATCCATGTTGAGACCTGTATCAGTACTTCATTCCTTTTTATGGCAAATAAAAGTTCATTGCATGAATATATTGCATTTTGTCTATCCATTTGTCAGTTGATGAACATTTAAGTTTTTTCCACTTTTGGCTTTTATGAGTAATGCTGCTATGAACTTTCATGCACAAGTTTTTGTGGACATACATTTACATATCTCTTGGATATACACCTAGGAGTGGAATTTCTGGGTCATATGGTAACTCTATGTTTGATCATTTGAGGAACTGCCAGATTATTTTCCAAAGCAGATGTACCATTTTGCATTCTCGCCAACAGTGTATGAGGGTTCTGATTTCTCTACATCTTTGCCAACACTTGTTATTATCTGTCTTTTTTGTTCTATACATTCTACAGGTGTGAAGTGGTATCTCATTGTGTTTTGAATTGCATTTCCCTAATAACAAATAATTGAGCATCTTTTCATATGTTTATGGGCCATTTGTATCTCTCTTTTGGAGAACTGTCTACTTGAATCCTTTGTCCATTTTTTAAATTGGATTATTTGTCTATTATTGAGTTGCAAATGTTCTTTATATATTCTAGATATGTACTTTATCAGACATATGACTTGCAAACATTTCTCCCGTTCTGTGAGTTGTCTTTTCATTTTCTTGATAATGTCCTTTGAAGCACACATGTTTTTAATTTTGATGATATCCATAGTCCAAACTATTTTTTCTTTTGTTGCCTGTGCTTTTGGTGTCATATTGAAGAATTCTTTGCCAAATCCAAGGCCACAGGATTCACTTCTATGTTTTCTTCTAAGAGTTTTATAGTTTTAGCTCTTACATGTATGTCTTTGATCCATTTTGATTTAATTTTTGTATATGGGAGGTAAGGGTCCAACTTTATTTTTCTGCATGTGACTTTCCAGTTGTCCCAGCACCATTTTTTGAAAAGATTATCCTTTCTCCATCAGATGGTCTTGGTACTCTGGTAAAAATGTCATTTGACCAGAGATATGTGGGTTTACTACTGGACTCCCAATTTTGTTCCATTGCTCTGTATGTGTGTCCTCATGCCAGTACCACACCATCTTGACTACTATTGCTTTGTAGGAAGTTTTGAAATTGGGAAATTTGAGTTCTCCTACTTTGTTCTTTATTGGGATTGTTTTGGCTATTCTAAGTCCCTTGCAATTCCATGTGAATTTTAGAATCAGCTTGTCAATTTATATGAAGAAGCCAGCCGAGATTCTGATAAAGAGTGCATTGAGTCTGTAGATCATTTTGGGGAGTATTGCCATCTTAACAATATTAAGTCTTCCAATTCATGAGCTTGGGATATTTTCCACTTATTTAGGGCTTATTTAATTTCCATCAACAATGTTTTATAGTTTTCAGAGTATAAATTTTGAACTTCTTATGTTATTCTTAAGTGTTTTATTCTTTTTGATGCTATTATAAGTAAAATTTTCTTAACTTCATCTTTTATTTTCCATGCAAGTGTGTAGAAATACAATTGATTTTTGTATGTTGACTTTTGTGAATTCCTTAAGATTTTCCATATGCACAATATCATGTCATCTGTGAATAGAGATAGTTTTACTTCTTCCTTTCCAATCTGGATGCCTTTTATTTCTTTTTCTTTCCTAATTGCCCTAGCTAGGATCTCTAATACAACATTGAATAGCAGTGGCAAGAGTAAACATCCTTGCTTTGTTCTTGATATTAGAGTGAAAGCATCCAGTCTTTCACCATTAAGTATGATGTTAGCTCTGGGTTTGTTTGTTTGTTTTTAATATTCTTTGTCAGGTTGAGGAATTTCCCTTCTATTCATAGTTTGTTCAGTGTTCTTATTATGAAAAGTTGTTGGGTTTTCTCAAATTCTTTTTCTGTGTCTGTTGAGATGATCATGTGGTTTTTGTTTTTTTATTCTATTGATATGGTTTATTACATTACTTGATCTTCAGATGTTAAACCAACCTTGCATTCCTAGAACAAATCACACTTGATCATGGTGTATAATTCAATTTATGTGTCTTTGGATTCTGTTTGTTAAAAAGTAATATTTTGTTGAGGGTTTTTGCATCCATATTCATAAGAGATATTGGTCTGTAGTTTTCTTTTCTCATGGTGGTTTTGTCTGGTTTTGGTATCAGGGTAACATGGCCCTCACAGATTGAGTGGAGAAGTGCTCCTTCCTCTTCTATTTTTTGGAATAATTTTTGAAGAATTGGTATTAATCCTTCCTTAAATATTTAGTAGAATTCACCAGTGAAGTCATTTGACCTGAGCTTCTCTTTGTGGGTAGTTTTTGAATCTCAAAATAGATTCAATCTCTTTACTTGTTATAGATATATTCAGGTAGTCTATTTCTTCTTGAGTCAGTTTTGGTATTTTGTATCTTTTAGATATTTGTCCATTTTCAGCTAAGTTATATAACATATTGGCATACAATTTTTCATAGTATTTCTTTACAATTCTTTTTATTTCTGTAAAGTCAATCATGATATCCCTATATCTCACTTATGAATCTAGTCATTTGAGTATTTCTTTTTTCTTAGTAAATCTAGACAAAGACATCAATTTTGCTGATCTTTTCAAAGAACCAGCTTTTGTTTTCATTGATTTTCAAAAAAATTTCCATTTCATTCATTTTCTCTCTAATCTTTAATATTTCCCTTTTTCTGCCCACTTTAGATTAATTTGCTCTTCTTTTTCTGGAGTCTTAAAGTAAGAAGTAGGTTACTGATTTGAAACTTTTCTTCTTTTTTAATATAAGCATTTACAGCTATAAATTACCCTCTAAACACTGTTTTGGTTGTAGCCCTTAAGTTTTGATATGTCATGTCTTAATTTTCATTTATTTCAAAGTATTTTCAAATTTCCTTTGTGATTTCTTCTTTGACTCATTGGTTATTTAGGAGTGTGTTGTTTAATTTCCACATATATGTGAGTTTCTCAAATTTTTCTGTTATTGATTTATAATTTCATTCTTTTGTGGTCAGAGACCATACTTTGTATTGTTTTTATTCTTTTAAACTTATTGAGGTTTGTTTTATGTCCCAGCCTATTGTCTATCTTGGAGAATGTTCCATGTACACTTGAGAAGAATGTATAGTCTACCATTGTTGGGTCAAGTGTTTAATAGATGTCTTTAGGTCTCCATCATTTATCATATTGTTCAAGTTTTCTATTTCTTTGTTTATCTTTGTCTAGTTTTTCTATCCATTGTTGAAAATAGCATATTGACATCTCCAACTGTTATTGTTGAGTTGTCCATTTCTCCATTCATTTCTGTTAATTTTTGCTTTATGTATTTTGGTGCTCTGTTGTTAGGTGCATATATGTTTATAGTTGTTTCTTCCTAATGGATTGACTCTTTTATGGTTTTAAATGTCCCTCTTGGGGCTGGCCCGGTGGTGCAGTGGTTAAGATCATGCATTCTGCTTTGGCGTCCCAGGGTTTGCCGGTTCGAATCCTGGGTGTGGACCTACACACTACTCATCAAGCCATGCTGAGGTGGCATCCCATATAGCAGAGCTACAACTCTACAACTATGATACACAACTATGTACTAGGGCATTGGGGAGAAAAAAGAAAAAAGAGGAAGATTGGCAACAGATGTTAGCATAGGGCCAATCTTCTTCTTCTTCAGAAAAAGTCTCTTTACCTCTGGTAACATTTGTTGTTTTAAAGTCTATTTTATCTGTTAGTATAGCCCTTCCAGCTTTCTGTGGTTACTGTTCGCATGATACGTCATCCCTCAGTTTCTATGGGGCATTGGTTCCAGGACCCCCTGTGGATACTAAAATCTGTGGATGCTCGAGTCCCTTACTCAGCCCTCCCTATCCATGTGTTCCACATCCACAGATTCAACCAATCACAGATTATAAACATAGTACATGATCTGTGGTTGGTTGAATCCATGGATGAGGAAGCAATGGATATAGAATGCTGACTGTATAACTTTTTCCACTCTTTTACTTTCAATCTATTTCTGTCTTTGAATCTAAAGTGAGTCTCTTGTAGACAACATAAAATTGGATCTTGTTTTTTTAAGTCTAGTCTGACAATCCCTGCCTTTTTATTGGATTGTTTAATCCTTTCACATTTAATGTTATTATTGATATAGTTGGATTTATGTCTGCCATTTTCCTTTTTGTTTTCCATGTCTCATGTCTTCTTTGTTCCACTATTCCTCCTGTACTGTTTTCTGTTTTCTTTTGCATTAAGGGAATATTTTCTAAGGTAGCATTTAATTTCTTTAATGATTTTTTCATTATATGTTTTTGAGCAACCTTAATGGTTACTCCAGGGCTCTCATATACATTTTATCATTCAACTTCAGATTTATACTTATAAGTCTAGTGAGATATAGAAATGTTCCTCCTATATATTTCTATTCCTTTTTCTCCTTTTTGGGTTATTATTAATATACATGTTTCTTCTATAAATCTTAAACTCAACAACACATTGTTATAATTATTACTTTATATAATTTTTTTTGTATTTTAAAGAAGCTTAAATAGGAAGAGAGAGTGAATATGTATTTATAGCTTTTGTTATACTAGGCTTCTTATTTATCATTTCTGATTACCTTCATTTGTTTCTATGAATTCAAGTTACCATATGGAATCATTTCCTGAGCTCAATACAGCTTTTCTGCAACCCCTCTTTTTTGTGTTTTGTTGGCAAATATATTACATTTCTATATGTTATAGGCCCAACAATGTATTACATACGTATCGTTTTATACAATTGCTTTTCAAATCAGTTAAGAAAAGAAAGAAAAGGAAATATGCATTTATACTGTCTATTATAATTATGTAATTAGCCTTACTTGTGTCTTCATTTTTTTGTATGTGTGGATTTGAATTACTACCTAGGATCACTTGCTTTCAAATGAAAGACTTCCTTTAGTATTTCTTATAAGGTGGTCCACTGGCAACAAATTCTCTTAGCTTTTGTTTATTTGGGAAAGTCTTTATTTTACCTTCATTTATTAAAAATATCTTTACTGGATAGAGGAATGTTGATTGACATTTTTTTCTTTGAGCACTTTGAAAATGTTCTCCTTCTGGTCTCCATTGCTTCTGATGAGAAGTCAGCTATCAATCTAATTGGGGTTCCCTTGTAAGTGATGAGTTGTTTTTCTGCTTTCAAGATTTTCTCCTTGTCCTTGACTTTTAGCATTTTTATGTTGATAAGTCTGTTGTAGAACTCTTTGTATTTATCCTACTTGGAGTTTGTTGAGCTTCCTCAATGTATAGGTTAATGTCTTTCAATAACTTTTGGAAGTTTTCAGCTATTATTTCTTTGAATATTTTTTCTGCTCCTTTCTTTCCTCTCCTCTGCTACTTCCATTACATGTATGTTGCTGCCTTTAATTGTGTTCCATAAATTTTCTAAGGCTCTGTTCATTTTTCTTAATTATTTTTCTCTGTCCTTTAGATTGTATAATCTTTATTGATCTGTCTTCAAGTTTGCTAATTCCTTCTTCTGCCAGTTCAAATTTACTGTCAAGCCCCTCTAGTGGATTTTTAATTTTAGTTATTGTACTTTTCAACTTCAGAATTTCCATTTTGTTCTTTTTTATGATTTCTCTCCCTTTATTTATGTTCTCTATTTGACATGACATTATCAGCATACGTTTTTTTACTTCTTTAATTATGGTTTCATTTGTCCTTTGAACATAGTTATAAAGGCTACTTTGAAGTCTTAGTTAACATCTGGTCACTCTCACCTGTGGTTTCTGTTGCTTGCTTTTTTTTTTTCTGGTGTCTGGGTCATACTTTCCTTTGCATGTCTTGTAACTGCAATGTCTGTTTTTTATCCTGCTTTATTTTTTTCATTCAGCAATATAACATTAAATATTCCCATGTCAGTAAAAGATTCTTCTATGGTATGATTTTATACGGCTATATAATAGACTATTTATGAATGAGTACTCCAATTTATTAAACCAATAATCTATTTTTGGATCTTTCCAACTCTAATTTTTCATTAAGCAAACTTATTTTCTATATACTTGTATTTTTCTACAAACACAAAAATGGATGAGCAACCATTCTTTTTCCTTCTCCAAACAGGATAAAAATGATGCTCTTAAAGTTTGACAAAGGTGATATAATTTAGACATTGGGAAAACTACCTAATTATAAAGAGTATAAACATTGATAGACTTGTTTATGAGACTTGTTCAATCATTTCTTCCTTTCTTCTGGGTTCTAAGACATAGCTTTGTTTCTCAAAGGGGATATGAGTGGCATTTTGGGTGAGACCATTTTTCTCTGTGTGGTGTTATGCTGCATATTGCATGAGGTTTAGCATCCCTGTTCCCTTTCCATTAAAGCCAATCCTGCTTCCAAGTTATTGTGACAACCAAAACCCTTTCCTCCTTTTCATAAAGCTTTCTTGTTGAAAATCATCAGACTATCTTTCTGTAATAATTTAGTTTCAGTCTTGATAGTAAGTAAGGGGATGGAGAAGATAAGACATTTGAGCAAAAGAATTACCTAGTGTGCTTAAAAATCATGAACCCTAGTCTGTGCCCCAGGGCTACTGATCAAGCTCAGAGGCTGGGTTCCAGTTTTCTTAATCTGAAAATAAGCTTATGGGATGAATATTCCTTCTCCCACTTTATGTGTGAGGAAACTGAGGCTCAGTGGCAGGTAAATTGCCCAAGCTTACACAGTTAGTAAGGTACTGATCTCAGTACCTCGGCTTTTGCTTTAGTCAGTCCAGTTTCAAAGGCTGTCTATTAACTGCTACTGCCTCTCTGGTGTGAAGCAAAGCTCTGGTGCCCAGCGAGCATGGTGTAGATTCAACACCAAAGCACCCAAAAGTAAAGTGAATAATGAATACAAAAGATAGTATAATCAAAAGGAGGGTACCCAGGACTTGTTGCTCATGTTCTATTTCTAGCCGTGAGGAGTTATTACATGGATGTTTATAATTATTCATTTTCATATGTATGTTATGCTTCAAAATAAAAAAAATAGAAAAAAGGGAGTGTTTACATAGGATAATTTTTGGAAATGTCTGATTTTAAGTTGAGAAGAGATAAAGGAAGCAAAGGATCAAAAGTGTAATAAGATCAATTCCTAAAAAACCAAGTTCTAAGGGAGTGGAACCTGGGTACTTAAGAGGATTAGGAAAACATTTGCTTCTCATCTGCCCCTGATTTCTTTATTTGTGGGGCATAAATAATGCTCTCCATGAGCTAAGTTGTCCTCACAAGACTGACTTCTGGGCCAGCCCCGTGGCCTAGTGGTTAAGTTCCGTGCATTCAACTTTGGCAGCCTGGGTTTGGTTCCCAGGTACAGACCTACACTGCTTATCTACCAGTGGCCATGCTGTGATGGTGGCTCACGTACAAAAAGAGGAAGATTGGCACAGATGTTAGCTCAGAGGGAATCTTCCTCAGCAAAAAAAACAAAAACAAAACTGATTTCTTTTGCTTTCTCAACTTCTGAATGTGCTAGCATGTCATTTCCATAGCTGTAACACCATTTGTTTTCTCCTAATTTGTTTCATCCTTAATTTTTCTTAATGTTCCACAATGAGGAATGTATTAGTGCTCCGTTTTTTACTCCTTCTGGAAATATATACTTCAACAAGTTGCTCCCTAGGAACCAATCCCACTATGAGGTCCCGTGTAGCACTGCTCCTGAAGGCCTGAGGGGAAAGAGATGGGCTACCTAGTGACCATCTTATTTCCTATCCTCTTCTTCACTAAAGGAAAGGTATGCTCTGGCTAGTGTGCTTGGAATACCTGCCAAGTAATCAACTGTGAGAACTTGTTGGATAGGTTTTGAGATCTTGTTCTGAGCATTCTAATGGCTAATGGGAAAAAAAAGGAAGAGACTTTGAAGAGTGGAGAGTGCTGTGCCTCTTATGCTGACAGGATGGCTTTCCTTCTGAAGACACGTCCACCGTCCCTGACATCGTTCTTAGGTTTGTCACGATGGAGGCGTAACTCACAGACTGAGGCGATTTGCTCCTTTTATCTTCAGCAGCGTACGAGAGCACAGCTTTGCCTCTTTCGTTTCCGACTTTAACTGCTGTTCTTTCCTTGGCACCTTGTGGCGTTGCAAGGCCTCTCATTTTTGTATTAAAATACTTTACTTGTAGCCGACCCTACAAAGCCAGCAGTAGTCATGTGATCGTCTTTGTTGATGCTGCCCTAAAATAACAGAATTTTGAGAACCACAGATAGAGTCAATGCTTGAGCAGGATTGGGGGCTTTTCTTCATTAAAAATAAAAGGAAGTTTCTCTTCCATTTTTTAAGCTCCCCCTCCCACGGAAATAAGTTGTGCTTGCCCAACAGAGGTGTTTCTAGGCTGTTTGATGTACATTTGTCCGAAAGGCTTGTGTTGTGTTTCTGCATGGATGGAATTTAGGAAGATGCCAAAGATAAGGTAGGTGGAGAAACTGACTCCACCCAGGGGTGATCATAAGAAAACTTCCTCTGCTTAAGGCAAAAAACTGTGGTTTTAAACACCTAGTTATCATCTTGTAAGTCATAACAATTTCCCTATCAAGAGACAAATGTCCTTGCTCACACGGTTGGGGTCATTTTCTTGCATACTTTTAGTTGTTATAGCTTTAGTCTTCCGGAATCAGTTTGCTTTTGCCAAGAATTGTATTTGCAGTGAGATACCAGTGCTCTGTGTAGCTTTAGAGCTGTCTCAGTCACATGACTTGAAATAAAGGAGCATCTTTTTCTAGGGAGTACGAATTGGAATACATTTACAGAAACCTTTCTTACTAGCCACTGAGCTGTCATTGGAAGATAATTATACTCTTGACAGGCTTCCAATTTTTGACTTTTTTTTTTAAACCGGGAAAGAGTTTGAGACTGCTGGGGACCCACTCAGAACCCCAGAGTCGGTATGATTATTTTAAACTCAAGACATTTGACTCAACAGATGTGTAAAGAAGGCTTCTCAAAGCTTCCCTTTCCTGACTAAAGGCAGCAACTTCTAGGCAGAGAAGACTGCCATAAATTCCCTCTTTGTGGTGGCTTCTACTCCCAGCAGAGAGATCAAGAGTAAACCAACCATAAATCTCCTCTCAGAAATTCATTTCTGTGGACTTGCATCACCATGAAGAAGACAGAAAGACCACTTGCACCTGCATAAACAAACATTATCACTTTCTTATCTCCCATTTGTTTTCCTAAAAACCCATTTGTCTTTCCTTTTTTTTTTTTTTTTTTTTTTGGTGAGGAAGATCAGCCCTGAGCTAACATCTGATGCCAATCCTCCTCTTTTGCTGAGGAAGATTGGCCCTGGGCTAACATCCGTGCCCATCTTCCCCTTTTCTTTTATATGGGATGCTGCCACAGCATGGCTTGACAAGCAGTGCATCCGTGTGCACCCGGGATCCAAACCTGTGAACCCCAGGCTGCAGAAGCGGAGCACGCGCCCTTAACCGCTGTGCCACTGGGCCGGCCCTCCATTTGTCTTTCCTATAGAAACCTATTTGTTCTTCTATAGGAACCTTTTCTGCCCCCTCTCTTTCCCCTACTAATTTAGGTATATAAGCCCCCAGTTCTAACCATTCCTTTGAGTTACTCATCACTGAAACCTCCTGTGTGTATATATGTTGCCTGTCTTTTCTTTTGCTAATCTGTCTTTTGTCAGTTTAATTTGCAGGCTTCCGTTTACTGAACCTAAGAGGGTAGAGGAAAAGTTTTTCCTCTCCAAGAAGACAAATCTGATCTTTACATATCCAGAGGACACTTTAGGTGCCATTTTAATCTTATGAAGTGAAATGCGCACAAATATTCTAAACGGGGTAGGGGTACAGAACCAGGTCAAGTCCATGAAGCTTGATTTCCAGAGAGATCCTAAATTCACAAATGATCCTAGATTTCTTACTTGCCCCATTTTCTTTCTTTATTCATTTTCACCACACATTCCTTATCCTCCAAGTTTTATTTCCCATTGTGTGCTCTGAGGACCACCTGTCTCAGGTTGCATGGGGAGCTTGATAAAATGCACATCACTAGGTCCTGTCTCAGATATACAGAATCAGAATCACCTGCATGGGGGCCTGGGGATTTGCATGTCTTACAGGTACTCCAGGTGATTCTTGGATGTATGAAAATTGAATAATTCCTCTGGTATCTGCAGAGAAGTGTAGGAAATATAAAGATGAATGAGTCATGGTCTCTATCCTCCAGGAGTTCATAAATTCACCCTAATGAAGAAGAAAAGATGTACAGAATGACAGAATGGGGGAGAATGCAGTAAGTCCCATAAAACAGCTCTAAGGAAATAAGAAGTTAGATGTCCATATTTATACACTTGTCCACAAGCCAAGAGTGAGCTGGTTAGTTTTTTAAAATACAATTTCAGTAACATTCATTACATAGTGTGTTTTTGTCATGGTCTAGGGCACAAACCCCAGAAATCTATGGATCAGGGCTAAGGACAGGTGAGATAACCTGAAACCAGGATGTCAAATATTGTCACAGCAAATAATCGATTAGGGCTAAATAAAAACTGGCAGTCATTGAAGTTAACCAGATGCCTGGCTCAGTAGACAAGACAGAAGTCAAAAGCCAAGTCAGGGTTAAAGATCACAGGCTGACAATGCAGGGTTTGGGTCCAAGCCCAGGGTGACTCCTAGTTTCCAGGCCCCTCTGAGGCAGCACTGGACAGTGATGGTATTTTTGATGCACAGGTGACAGTGGCAGGGCTGCACTGACTGTGGCTGGGATGCTGGGGAGAGAGCCACTTCATTAGGCATGAGGCCAGGCTGTAAGCAGCTCAGGAAAGTACAGATCTTAGAGAGAAATGGAAGGATAAATGACCACAGTGGGGGCGAAGGTGCTTTGGAAGCTCTGAAATGAGAGTTTTGAAACACTGACATGCTCTCAGTGTGGACACCAAGCCAGTGCGTCCACCCCTAGTGCCCTGCTTTCACACTGAGCCTCTGAGGTGGCCGCTGTTGGGTGGGTCAAAAGTAAGGAGGGCACCAGGCCTTGTTGAGCAGATCTTTGTCCTTACTGCTCATCATCCATTGCCCCCTGTGCTGTACCACTGGGCTTCTTTTGGAGAACCATCCCCTCCTCGGGTCTTCTCTTGGTGGGAGCACCCAGTACAGCGCAGACTTCCATGACTGAGGGAGAGTGTGAGACCCAAACCCTCGCTGTCTCACTGACTCAGTGGGAATCTCTCAGGGACAGAAGACAGTGGTGCCAGCTCATCTCTGTGGCAGATCAAAGCCCAAGTTCTCGTCTTGACTCTAAGGTCCAACACAATCTGGGCTCTGTCTTCCCTTTGACCTCTTCTCCTTCCAGGCTCCATCCTCTTCGTGCAACTTGTGCCAGACGGGCCTCATTGAGGATCTCAAGGATGCTCTGTATGCTCCTCCCATGCCACGATTCTGTAACTCTGAGACAGTCCACGTTTTCAAACAGCTTGTAATCTAGTCAGAGAGACCAAAAATGCAGCAAATTGCAGATATTTTTATGTAAGTGAAAGCAAACTAAAGACGAAAAGGGAAGAAATATGTCCTTGTGAGTCATTTCTACACTAACCAGTTGTTGGATAGTCAAATAATGGATGAGGCAGTTGTTCATTCACCAAGCAGTTCAGCAAACATTCATTAAGCACCTACTGGATGCTGAACCCTGAAGACAGAAAGAAAATATGATGAAGTCACTGCATTGAGGATGACTGTCTTCTGGAATAGACAGTTATGTCCACTATCAAAGGCAACGAAGTGTCACAGGAGCTATAATAGATGAAATTTTAGTTCAGTCTTTAAGAATTGTCTGCTGATTTATATCAAATATCCAAGAGAAGTAATTAATGGAACACAACTCCAGCCCTCTTCCCAGCAGTAGAAGAGAAAGGCTTCATGGTGGATTCATTCATTATTTTAATTTATCTCTGAGTTTGGAGCGTGACAGTGTTTGAAAAAGTAGAAAGGAACTTAGGGGCTTTAGTGAATTGAATGCTCAGTTTTTTCTTTGTTCCTATTTGAAATCTCTCTAAAATGACTATAAAGGCAGAGAAGGAAGAGAAGGAGAAAATGAAGGAAAGGGAGAAAGAAGAATGCAGCATAAATCTTCCAGGACAAAGGGAATGGAGGAGGAGGTGAGAGCAGGAGTGCTGTGGGAGCTGGGAAGCAGGTGGACGCGTGGTGACCGTTCACCATGCCAAGGAGAGCTGGAACCTAGAGGGAGGCCGACAGGCCAGCATGTATGCACTGCAGCACCCCAGAGAGGCACAGAAATGGACAGGAGCAGGGACCTATGAAAGCAGGGGAGAAGGTAAGCCTACAAATAAAAGGTGTGTTGAAAACTTGAAAAGAAGCCCTCCCCTCCACCACTCACAGTAAGGCAACTGAAGCCTGGAGAAGGCTTATTCTCTGGGCAGGCGTCAGAGAGAAAGTCTCTGCTGGAATGGGTTAAGTGAATGACCACAAACTGAGTGGTGAGGCCGCCCCCACATTCTTTTCCCCATTTGGGTCTCAGAACACTGTGTCATCCAGACAAGATGTTGAGACACTTTCCTTTGAAGAATCTCATTAGTCCTTGAGAAAAGTCCCATAGATTCTAATATGAGGCCCCGGTGATGCCTTCCCACTGCTCTACGATAAGGCACGCACACAGCTACCCTGTTAGAGCCCATTAGAGCCCTGCTCTCATGAGTGGACAGTCCCGGTCATCAGCCTCTGGAGGAAAGCATCCAGTGTTGAGTTCAGACACTGGAACAAGCAGAAGACCATTCAGAGGAAATAGACACAATGCAGGGAGAAGAAAACCTCAAGAAAAAAAACCACTAGAATTTGCATCCTAAGAGAGAGAAGAGTAGAGGTTGTACCCATGAAACAAGAACAGCATGCATTATAAAAGAACACACTGGATGGGAAAAAAGCTTTTGTAAATTAAAAAATTCTGTAATAGTGTAAATGCCAGCCTCAATAGAAAGGTCGGAAGATAAAATTTAAAAAACTCTCAGAAACCAAAAGACAGAGATGAAAAACAAAAGAATAAAGACACACCTGTGGTTAGGAGATCAGGGAAAACATCTAAAGGAAATAGGAATCTGGCCTGAACAATGAGCCAGACCCCCCACAGGGCGTTCTGTCATGGCATTCCAGAACTCAGGGGGAGGGGGTGGTCCTGACTGCTGCTGTTACAGATGAAGCACGGCCACATGCAGAATTAGGAACAACTGTCACTGGACTGCTCACCAGCAATGCTGGACTTTAGGAGATGATGGAGCAAGGCCCAGACACTCTGAGGGCAGATCACGTCCCACCAGAGTTCTTTACCAGCCCAGTCATCTACAAGGTCACAGGGAAAGCAAAGATCTTCAGACACCTAGGGTCTCCAGCATTTACCTCTCATGCACGCTTCCTCGGGAAGCTAATGGAATATGTGTTCTTATCAAATGAGGGAGTAAACAAGAAACAAAAGACACTGGATCCAGGAAAGAAAAATCCAACACAGGAGAGAGGAAAGAAGTCCCCGGGAACACTTGAGCGTGCTCCGAGCAAAACCAGCACAGACTTGGGAGGAGGACCAAGGCTTCCGGGAGGTCAACACCAAGAAGATGAGACAGAGCGGGTGCCGGATGTGTCTGTGTGTGTCGAGAAGGGATTTATGTTCATGGTAGAGAGTTTGAGGGTGAACTCATAATAGGTACATAGAAAGTTAAACAATTGAAAGAAAGACCAAGACTGTTATTCGCTTTAGGGAGAGAAAGTGTAGAAGAAGGGAAATGGAATCATGTGTTTATATAGATACAAGTCAAATAACCGAATATTTATGACAGAGCATGTTGAGAATGTGATGGCTGGGGTGTGTGTATGCATGTGCGTGCATGTGGATGTGTGTACATGTGTGCATGTGTGTGTGTGTGTGTGGATTTGGTGGTGAGCAGCAGCCAGCAGTGAGTAGCTAAGACCCCAGCACACAAGATGAAAGTCAGTGGATAACGCCTAAAACAAAAGACCAAAATGTAGCATTATAAACATTTTTTTCAGAGATAAATCCAGTGAGAGCCAGATTTATTGGTCTGGGCATGGCCTGAGTGTCACCATTTATAAAGCTCCCAGATGATTCACTGTGCAGCCAAGATTAAGAACCCATGAGTAGAGATTTCTGGTGGGCCTGCGATGCCTGTGAAGAAGGCCATAGTCAATCTGGCCAGCATTTCAGGGCTGCACCATGCTGCTCTCTTACACTTCTTCATGGAGAAGCAGAACGTCTGGACTTGGGTGTAGGCATCCCACTGTCATTTGTGTTGATCAGGAAAGGAAGGGGCAGAGATAATCAATAGTTATTTATGTGCCTTGTCTGTGTTAGGTATTTTGCATGCAGTACTACACTTAGGAGACCTGCAGATAAGGAAAGTAAGCGATGAGGGTGCTGAGAGACTGGCTCAAGGCAGGTAGGTGGAGCTCTGGTCTGCCTGAGTCTCAGGAGATGCTCCTCTTGTCACAGTGCGCTGTGGGTGGGGTGACACCACGAGGGGGACGGAGGCAGAGTAGAGCGGTTAGCAAGAGCAAGCGGGCTGAGCAGGTCTGGGACCCTGTCCCTGGTCCAGGTGGCTAGGGTTATTTAGCTTGTGACCAAAAATCATCAGAAGAGAGAGTGTTGCAGCCTTCTTGCGCGTTGTTCCAGAAACAAATCTAAACCAGGGAGGTGGAAAGTAACCAGGGAGAGGTTTTAGCTCAATTAAAACAAGTATGTTTCTCTCTTTCTCTCCCTCCCTCTCCCTCCTCCCATATATTATGTAATATATTATATTACATAATCTTTGCTCAGGGAAAATATTCAAGCAGAGTCTTTTAGCACTGGATAGAAATTTATGTTCAATATCCACTGAGATTCTCTCTGTCTCCAAGACCCTATAATCCTTATGGCATGAAAACCTCATTAAGTGGGAACCTGGTGATTTGTAATAACCATACTGGGCTCAAGCTGTAGTAAACCTCTAGCTAATAAAAAGGCTTTCTGAAGCAAGTCATGCTGCTTGAGAGCAAATTGAGGTCAAACATGATAGATACACCATACAAACAATTTGTATACTAATTAAAAGAATTCTTGGAGATAGTTTCCAAAGAATTTTTTTCTACTTAGCAACCCTTTAGCATGTTTTTGGTTACTAAATGTACTTGACTTTTCACTAATTCCATTGGCTTTTCCTCCCATTAGCCTAAATGGATAGAGTTTAGCTCCAGGTGGGTGTCTTAACTGTAGATGCAGAAAGAAGATTTTAATGAGGTTTCTGTAATGAAACGAACATAAAGACAAGTCACTGGGGTGGAGACTTGGACTTCTCAGTTAGCTGTTGTAAATCTTATTCTCTGAAAGCCCAACATCTGACAATTTCACTTGCTTTGTTGGCGATCTCTCAAAAAGCTGAAATTTGTTTGAACCACAAGGAAGATCTTGGCTGATGAAGAGAAGTGATGGAATCATTGGGAGAAAATGACCTCTTCTCTCAGAAATTGTGGTGGCAATAGAAGTGAGCTCCTGTACAAATGGGCTATTCTTAAGTCAGCAAACACATTTTGGAGAAAGTGCTAGAACAACACTATGCAATTCTATCTTGACTGCAAATTCAGTACGGGTCAGCAGTATGATGTGTCTGGGGAGAAAATTGACATTATCTTAAGCTTATTAACTGTGTATTGACCAGAGCAAGGACTGTCCTGGCTCTATGAATCTCTGCCTAGGTCGGACCACATCTGGGCACTGCGTTTAGGTCATATTTTAAGAAAGACTTGGACAAACAATAGGTTGAGATGGGGATAAAAAACCTGGAAACTATGTTTTATAGGAAATAATTGAAGGAAACATGAATAGCTTCTGAATTGGATAGGATTTGGGGCAAACATGATGGATATTTTCAAATATTTGGAAGGACATTAAGAAGGTGATTCATTTTTTCTAGGTGTGGCACTTAAAGCTTGTGTCCGGTCTTCCTGTGTTTCCTTCCTTATTGGTCTTCCCTGCTGCCTCACCCACTTCAGGTGAGTGTTCAGACTGGATTTTGTTGCCTGGGGTCTGCAGGGAAGCTTGATGACAAGGGCTCTTCCTGACTTTTAGAAAATCTTGGAAGAAATTAAACAAAGGGTTTCAAATGGTAGGGTAGAGAGAGGAATGATACTTTTAAGAATTAGGAGAAAAAGAGATATTCTGGAGGAAGGGAATTGAAGTGGGGTGACTTGCCCCGCTATTCGAGGCAACCTGATTCCCTTTCTATGAAGGTACCCCTGGAAGATGAGAGGGCCTCAGAGACCCTGAGCAGTGTGTCAGGGGGCTGCTGACACAACTACCCCAAACGGGACATGAAAGTAAGGGACCATGAGCATTCCAGTGGTAAGGAGCATGGACTGATTAAAATAGGAATGTCTCTGAACACTTGGCTCTGCGTAGGTCCCTGGGACCTTTTCATTGCCTTGGGGCTAGTGGGTAGTGGCTGGGAAATTTATAAATCACTGAGATTGAATATTGCCACCAACGCTGCCTGAAGGAGGCTCAGATATAGATGTAAGTTGACTTAAAGAAAGAAATTGCAATTTCTGGCATGTCTGTATTTACAGATTAGATAACTACACATTTGTATAGCTCAAGGACAGAGCAAGGACCAGTGAGTAGAAAGTTCTGGAAGGAGGATTTTAGTTAATACAAGAAAGAAATTTCTAACCATTGACACTGCCCAGCAATAGGATGGACAGATTTGGGAAACCAAGATTTCTGTTACAGGTGGAAACTTGATATCTATCTGTCAGGGGTGTTTCAAAGGAAAATCTCATGATGGGTGGGACAAATTGGATTAAGTGATTTCTTCCATTCCTTCCAAATCTGGGGTTCCATGAATCTATGAATCCTTGGAATTCCTGGCTCTAAAGTGGGAGTGGGATTGAGATTCTAAGAAACGTGTAGATATTTACACAGGAGTCCTCTGGAAGCAATGATAGACTTCTGTATCGTAACACTGCACCGAATAACAACTGAAGTGTTTATTTTACTCTGGCTCCAAGTATGGGTGACTGAGCTCATTTTCAAAGAGCAAAAAGACAGCTGTGTCAGCTTTGATTGCTCTCAAAGTTGGGGGGTTTTTTCCTTCCTTGATGTATAAGGAATATGTTTTCCTTTCCTTTCTTTTTTTAATGGTAACTACAAGACCATACTAAGCGTCAAGAGAAAAGGAATTTGAAGTAAAAACTGGAAGTACCTCTGGAAGAATTAGGGGCAAAGGAAATGAAAGAGATTGAAAAGAAAGAGTGGAAACATTGCAAATATCATTTCCAAGCCAAGCTAAAAATTTTATTACAGGATGTGTTAGAGCTCCAAGTGTTGGTCTTGGCTTGATTGTCCTCCGGTGATCACTCTGCTGTGTGTCAGATGAAGTTGTCGGTGTTTGCAAAAACCAATTAAAGTGGCATTAATGCGCGTGCTCACAGACACACACGCTAAGCTGCCCACGCAGTGTTCATGCCCAGTTCCTTGGCAGTTGTTCAAACCCAGCTATCGTTTTGGAAAAGAGTTATTTGGGTAAACTTTTGGAACAGGAATTTGTCCTTTAATTTTAATTATTTTTCATTTTATTGAAAACTTACAGAATTCCATCAGTTCAAATATGGGTTCAAATATCAAAGTGTGGAAAAGTAACTTTTCCTTCCTATTTTTGACAAGTTTATAAAAATTATTTTTGTCACTCTTAACTGAACTAGTTGCAAGGTCTATGTAATGCCACATGTATGAAACACGGGGAACAGGAAGATGTAAACGAGGGAGAAATTACTCTTATTTATTGTTCTTTAAGTATAAAATGTATCCACTAAATTACAACTGCTTGTATTATTATAATTCAGGGATACTAGGAAGTAGAGGTGACCAAAATTATTTTGTAATAACAGTGGGAAAATAATTTTTCCTGAATTTGTAAGGATCAAGATCAGAAGATCTTGATCCGACATCATTTGATGATCTGAACACATCTTCACGTCAGGAAAATATTTTGGAAAATCTGTGCAGGCCATGGCAGAGTTGCTTTTGTTGGATTAACTCTCCTGCTAATAACAATGATAGACTCTGTATTAAATGTTAAGAACAATAGTTTGAAGGCATCAGAGGTCACACAAAAGCAGACAGAAATGGGAAGAATACGATCCTTGAAGTAAGGGAAGCAGACCAGTGAACACAGTTTAGCCACATTCATCTGCCTTTTCCCCTGACGGCACTTTCCAGTTCTCTCAGGGCACAGGATAATAGAGTTCAAGAAAAAAGCAGCAATTTTACTGAGATGAAGAGACAGAATTTGGAGGTCGAAGCTATCAGAGTGGCTGGAAACTGAAGAGAAACTCCCATAAGAGAGGGATGCAGAGAAGGAGGACATCTCCTGAATTTGTGCAAAAACGTGTTTCACAGTCTAGGCTAGTTCCTAACCACATGTGTGGGTGAGACTCTGAGGAGCCCCCCGAGATCAGCAGCTGGAAAGCTAAGAGCTGAGGAGGCACTGGGCTGCCCAGTACTGGAGACACAGTGTGGAGTTCAAGTTCTATCAAGTCAGAAGGGCTCTGTAGACACTGTGGCTTTCCCAGAAGGGACACCCCTTGGGATATTGGTCACATGCCAGGACTAAAGGTGTTCTGTGTTCTTTTATGTGATGGTCAGTCAGCTACAGCCACAAGAGGAGATACAGGAGAGGCTCAGGAAGGAACAAAGTTTATTATATGCACAGGTCCTAGAAATGGGAGGTAGGGCACACCATGCAGGACTCCATGGGAAAGACACCAGGCTGGTCAGGAGGTAGGGGAAAGCCGAGGCTAGGACCTTTTTGGGATTTCTGTGGGAAAGAAAAGCAAGACAGGCAGGGTAACAGCTTAGGACTGGCTGTTTTGAATAATTCCAGCAGGCTCCAAGCTATAGGGGTGGTACCTGGCTCTGGGATGATGAAGGTAGAGGCATATTGCCTCCTGGGTGCACCTGTCAGATAGAGAAGGTATACTCTGGATTGGTTAGTGTGCATATCAAAGACATGAAGCTGAGCCTTTTGGCGCCTCTAAGAATTGATTAGCCCTGGGAGGGGCAGTCTCTCCCCAGCCAAAAAGGTTTTAAAGATATCAAAACATCACAATATACAAAAAATAAAAATATAAACAATACAAAAGGGTATACTCTAGAACAAAGAAGAAAACCAAAGCAGATCTGCTCTAACAAAGATTAGGGCCAACTTTCCACAGGATCATAGTAATCTCCTAGTAATTTAACTGCCTGCCAGAAAAACAAACAAGTGAATGTCAATTCTTTGTAGACGAAGATAACATGATCCAAAGTTTCTACAATGTATCATCCACAATGTCAAGTATACAGTGAAAAACCACTAGATATGCCAAGAAATGTAAGCCACAATCAAGAAAAGAATCAGTCAACAGAAGCAGGCCTGGATGTTGGAATTAGCAGATGAAGACTTTAAAGCAACTATTGTAAATATGAAAAACAATTTATATGAAAAGATGGACAGAATGTGTGAGCAAAAGGAAATTCTCACTAGAGAAATGGAAACTGTTTAAAAAATGAAATAAAAATTCTAGAAGTAAAAAAGTAACAATATCTGAAATGAAAAATTCAGTGAATAGATTTAACAGCATAATGGATACAGAAGAGAAGGGATCAATTAATTTGATGATACTTCAATAGAAAATATCCAAATTAAACACAAAGAAGAAAGAATGAAAAAATAAAGGAACATCCAAGATGTGTAGAATAAAAAAAAAAGGTTAAAAATACATGTTAGCAAAATAAAGAGAGATAACAAAATATAGAGACATTTCTTCTGTATTTGAAGAAATAGCCCAGATTTTCTGTAATTGATGGAAGATATGAACTCACAGATCTAAGAAACTCAATGAATCTCAATTGGAATAAACACAAAGAAATCACTCCTGGGCATATGATAGTTATATTAATGAAAACCAGAGATAAAGGGTAAATCTTAAATATAGCTAGAGAAAAACTGCACATTACATCCAGGAGAATAACTATGATAGCTGATTTCTCATAGGAAACAATGAAAGCCAGAAGAAAATGTAATGGCATCTTTAAAGTTCTAAAAGTACTTACAAATAAAAAAAGCCCAGCAACCTAAATTCTATACCCAGTGAAAATATTCTTCAAAATGAAGGGAAAATAAAGACATTTCAGAAGAAAAGAAAGCTCAGAGAATCTGGCACCAATGGACTTGCACTATAAGAAATGCTAAAGGAAGTTCTTAAAGCCTAAGGGAAATTATCTAAGATGGAAATCTGGATCTACAAGGAGGAATGGAGAGCACCAGAAGTTCAATATATAGGTAAATGGAAAAGAAGATTTTTTCATAATTTCTTTAAAGTCTATTGACTGTTTAAAACAATAGTAATAATGATGAGAGTGAGGAGGATGATGATGACGTGGGGTTTAGAACACATACAGAAGGAGAACGACAATAACACAATGTGCTTAAGGATAGGTGAATATTGTACTGTTGTGAGTTTCTTACACTGAACAGGAAGTTTTATAATGTTAATTTAAGGTAGACTGTGATAAAATAACGATGCATGTTGTAATCACTAGAATCACCATTAAAAGATAAAAAAAAGAGATATAGTTAAAATGCCAATAGAAGCAATAAAATGAAATACCAACAATTACTTATTAACTGGAAAGAAGGTAGGAAAGGAGGAATAAAGAACAGATGGGACAAATAGAAAACAAATAGCAGCATAGTAGGCTTAAGCCCATGTATCCAGACCTATGTTAACTGTAAGTGTTCTAATGAAGAGGGAGCATCATCAGTCTAGGGGAAAACTATCCAACTATCCAACTGTCTGCTGTTTACATCAGCATGTTTTAAATATAAACACATAGATAGATTGAAGATAGAAGGACAGAAGAAGACATACCATGCAAAATCTACTTTCAAAAAAGCTGATGTGGCTATATTAATGTCAGAAAATGTTATAAAGTTTTATAAACTTATATGAAGCACATAGACATGCAAAAAGAATAAACAATAGAGAGGAATAGAGGTGCAATTACTTTTTCTCCAGGTATTTTGCAACTATATAATAGAAGTGGTTTACTCTTAGAAAAGGAATACTTCTTCATAATGGTTGGTGAGGTAAACCAGATATTCAGGTTTGGATTTAAGTGTCAAAATGTATGACATGGGTCTTAAAAACCATGAAAGGAAAGGTTTTAGGAAAAGCAATGATTATCAAAAGGAAATTTTGATATCTATCCTTATTGTATAATGTTTGCAATATTATACCCCAGTGATGGACTTAAGCTGAATTAAATATAACTTTGCTTTGAAAACTTTTGGAGGATATGTTGATACCCCTTTAGATTGAATTTTGAAAGGCATTAGATGAGCTATCAGCTGAGGACTACTTCCCTACTGGAGATGCATGTGAGGGGGAGGGGAATGGGGTTCAAAGCTGACTGTGCTCCATGTCGCACCAAGTGGTATCTAGATTCAGACAATATGGAAACAGCGATGACACAGGTGTTGGTGGGGGCAAAGCCTGCCTCCTGCTTTAGAGCCGAGGTCCAGGTACCCTGCTGCCCAGCCCTTCTCGCAGCTGGAGCAGGCCCATGACCCAGGCATGGCCCTGGAGATGCTTTGGGCTGAAGATGTGAGACAGGAGTTGGCATCTGGGTAGAGGGTCTGGTAGGGGGGCAGTGGTCCCAGTGGGCACGAGTGTCTGGATGATTGGGCTGTGTTCACGGTGGGTGCCCTTCCCCATGATGCTCGCTCAGACTCAGGTATCCAGCCTTCCAGAGACCTGCAGGCCACCCAGGCTTCCAGTGAATTTCTTGTCTCTTCCATCATAGAGTTGGTTCCATTACAGGCCCGGCCACTGAGAACCGACCAATTCGTAGTAGACACGTTGGAAACTTGACCAAATCCAGGTAGCCGCATAGAAGCCATTCTGTCCTCACTTCTTGCTGGAGAGGGATGGTTAATGGGACACTCTCTCTGAAGTCATTGTTGTTTCCTGGACTTAAGGGAGTGGTTTGACCCCAGGGGAGAAGGGCCCTGCTTCTGGCTTGCCCAGATTCTGGAGGGTGTGGCTCTAGAAAAGCAGAGTTTCACCCTTCAGCTGCTCTGGTCTTTGGCCTGGGGCTCAGCAGGATGGAGGGGGGTTCTGTGGGTCCGCCTTTGCCACGTATTTAAAGGAGAGTACCTGGAGGGGGTTGGAGTGGTCACACCGTGTCTGAGCTGTAGGCACTCATCTCACAGACTTCATCCTACAGGACCCTCCTTTGGTTGGTCAGCGAGACCGCACAGCACGTGCTTCCAGCAGAAACTCTTCTCTGGCCTCCTGTTCTTCACTTTACCTTTGTCCTGGCTTTTTAATACTTTATGTAGTCCTCATTTTGTGATAGAGTACATTTTCTGTAACTTTCCTCATGTTCCTTTTGGAATGGGACAGGCTACACATACATACATAGGAAATTAAATCGCCGACTATATTTAACGGGTGTCACTCTGAAGTCAGATCTTGTGGGTTCACATTCTTGCTCTGGCACCCATTAGCTGGAGGACCCCAGGCAAGTTACTTCATCTCTCTGTGCCTCAATTCCCTGGCTTGTGAAAGGGAATAATTATAGGATTGACATGAGGATTAAATGAGATATCAATCATAGGATTGACCTGAAGATTAGAGGAGAGACTGGAGGTCAAGTGCTTATGTACTGCCTGGCAGGATAGATGGTTTCTGCAGGGCAGATTGTAGCATCATTATTGTTATCAATATAAACATGGGCTCCGGGGTCAGTCGGCGTGGATTTAAATCTGAGCTCAACACTTGCTGGCTGGGTGACTGTGTGAGCTGCTCAGCCTCTGTGAATCCTAGTTTCCTCATCTGTTAAATAGGAATACAGCTTATTTCATGGGATTTTGTGGGGATAAAATTACAGAAGATCAGAAAAGCATTGGGGCCGGCCACGTGGCTTAGCTGTTAAGTGCGCGTGCTCCGCTTCGGTGGCCGGCGGCCCGAGGGTTCACAGGTTCGGATCCTGGGCGTGCACTGACGCACCGTTTGTCAAGCCATACTATGGTGGCATCCCATACAAAGTAGAGGAAGATGGGCACAGATGTTAGCTTAGAGCTGATCTTCCTCACAAAAAAAAAAAAAAAAAGAAAGAAAAGCATTTAGCAGAGTGCTGAGTACAGTGAGTGCTCAGTCACGGTGTCTCCTTTCCCTTCCTTCCTACCATCACAAGCATTGCTTGGGTTTTATTCTTAGACCCCAGTGGCCTGACCACAAGTCTTGTCCTTGCAGACACCAGGAGACACTGGGATGCAGAGAGCTCTTGTCACATTGATGCTGTAAATGGGTCCTGGGCCCAAAGAACCAGAGGGTCATCCTTGTGCACAAGTAAAAGGTGGGAAAGATGCACAGCAGAACAATATCAGTGCAGGAAAGATTCCAGGGCAGCCAAGGGTGTTCATGGAGGTCTGTTCAGCATAGTGCGAAGGCCAAGACCGGCTCAGACATTTGCAGTGAGGTGGGGAGAGGGGTTTCCAGCACAAGGTGCTCTGCATCAGGCAGCTGTCCAGTTCTGGAGAATCCATTTCCTCACTGCGGAACTAGCCAGATTCCAGACCCCTGGGGGCAAGGCTGGACCAAGGCGGATCTCAGGACTCCAGCCAAGCAGGCTGGGGGTCAAGGCCAGATGCCAACCCTGGGCACGAACCAGAGCCTTGGGCAAGAAAAACAGAGCAGAGTCTTGCACATTCTGAAAGCAGGCCAGTGCGGCAGTGAGGGGCGTCCCAGCACTGAGTGTGGGGTCCAGACCCTGCAGGGGAGGGCCAGTGCAGCAGGGAGGGGGCTCCCAGCACTGAGTGTGGAGTCCAGGCCCTGCATGGGAGGGCCAGTGCGGCAGGGAGGGGGTCCCAGCACTGAGTGTGGGGTCCAGGCCCTGCAGGGGAGGGCCAGTGCGGCAGGGAGGGGGTCCCAGCACTGAGTGTGGGGTCCAGGTGCACCAGCCTCCTCCCTTCTCCCTCTCCCTCTGCCTCACATCCTCCCCTCCCCTCACCCTCTCCCTCCCCCCCTCCCACTCTCCTTCCACATTCACTTCCTGGTTATCTCAACCAGTCATAGCTCCAAGTGTCATCTGTATGCTGTTGATTCCCATATTTACATCCTCAGCCCAAGCCTTTTCACTGAATCCCAGACTTTCGTGTTCAACTGCCTGTCTCCCTGTGGATGTCTAACATGCTTCTCAAATTTATCACATCCAACACTGAGCTCCTGATAGTTTTCTTCAAACTAGGTCCTGCCGATCATCTCTGTTAATTGCAACACATTCTTCCTGTTGCTCAGGCCAAAACCAGAGTCACTTCGACTCCTCTGTTTCTCGGACACCCCAGTCAGACCCCAGCAAGGCCTTTCTGGTCACCCTCCAGCTCTCTCTGGAGAGAGAGAACTTCCACGTCCCTCACCACACTTCCTCCGCTGTGACCTGCAGCTGGGTTGGTGCGGCAGCTTCAGCTGGGTTCCCTGCTCACAGCACCTGATCTCGGCACGGCCACACCTGCTATGGTACCTGACCCAGATCAGGTCCCTGCTCTACTCAAACCTCCAACCCCCTGCTGCACATTTCTCAGCTCTCAGGCGCCCTCTGCCAGGGCCTGGTTCAGATCTCAGAGTAGGAATATCTTCTCAAGAATCATTGTTTAGCCGATTGAGAGAATGCCAGTAATTCCATATTTACATCATCCTAGATCTTTCATAATGCGCTGATGGCTCTGTTAGTTTTAATGGGCTCCGATGTCTCCAGGTCTCCCTCGACTGCCCAATTCCTTATTTGAGACCAGAAAAGAGGTTTGTTCACATTTTCTGGGCTAAATTCTTCTCATTTCCTGTTTGGTGATATTGGAAGGACAGGTAGCTAATAGCTTGATAAGTGTTAAGAATAAAATAAAGGGCTTCTCCACAAAGTCATTTAAAAGAACGATTTACTCTCAAAGAAAATACAGATTTACATAAACTTCCGGAAGAAAGTCACAGTTAACAGCATGATTTGGAGATAATTATTTAAGATTCGTATCTTTAAAAAGTGTTTATCTATCAAAAATATTAAAATGTATCTATCGGCTATTTAAAGGTATCCATCAAAATTGCTGATTTTATTTTAATTCTCATTCTATTTTGAAATGTGATTTTTAAGGAGCCACAGTAACAGGGCCTTTTAGCTGGGAGTGGACACACGTTAGGAAGCACGAAGACAGGTTCTTGCTGAGAGCCGGGCTTCCATGGTCACTGAGCACCTTTCCTTGAGAACAAGAGCCAGGTTAGCGATGAGGAAATTTCTGAATTTTCAGAAATTTCAAACTAGAGGGTTCCAGATAAAGGAGGCTTTACCACTAATTAACGAGTAGCTGCTGGTCGCTTCCCGCCAGGGTGGCAGCCGTATTTCCCTCCACGGTCCCTGACCTCACCTCTGATCTCCTGGAAGTTCTCACCCTACCTGTGCCATGTTCCTCACCTGTCTCTGAGCCACCTCAGGAGTAGATGTGTCTGACGGCTTTACCTCACCTGAGAAACGTCCTTCTTTATCCCATCAACCGCTTTCTCACGCCCACTCACTGACTTCCCCAGGGATGGAGGTTTGAGCAGAGAGCTTAGTGAGTGTGGGGCATGATGTGATCAGGGATAGCTTCCCTGCAAGTGGACACCAGGTCTGTGGGAGGCCCCCCCATTACAGGGGTGTGGCCTGTATATTTGAGGAAGAAAGCCGAGCTCCGCTGCCACCTGGTCCTCCTCATCCCTACAGCAAACTGCTGGTGCAGCATGAGCCTGTGCCCAGGCGGCTTGCCAGTGCAGGGCCCAGAGCAGCCTGTCATCCAGTGGCTACTTGCCCAAGACCGTGGTCCACTCCACAACCAAAGATGTCTTCCCAGGTAGGGAAGCTTCTGTCTGGTAACCCCAAGAGTTGGCTACAGGGGTGCCAGGACCTCAAGGCTGCCAAGTCGCCTGGTAGGCTCAGCCTGGCTCTGGGAAGATCACTCAATTCATTCCCTCATTCATTCATCCATAGTCATTAAGGGATGGACTTTGGAATCAGACAATAGGGTCTGAATTCCGGCTCTGGGTCTGATGAACTATGTGACCTTAGGCAGCTTACTTAAGTGCTTTGTGCCTCAATTTTCCCATTTGTAAAATGGGATTACTAATGGTACCCGTGTATAGGGTTGTTATGAGAATCAAATTATCAACAATTTGTGAAGCAGTTAAAGCAGTGCCTAGCACAAAGAAATTGTTGTATAAATGTAGTTGAATACTTCATTCATCCAACTGGTACTGATTAAGCCTGGATTACAGGCGAGCAAAGTGCTAGATGCTTCTGACGTAACAGACTAGTGGGTTAACCAAGTCGAGTGACCGTGACTGTCTAAGGCAGTCATCCCTTGCAATCCCCTTTGGACAGAGGTCTCCGAGGGGCTCCCAAGTGTGCAGGGAGGAGGATGCCTAATGTTAGTGGACTTTGGTCATAAGATCTCCTCAAACCATGAATCTCCTGATGCATGCCCAGAGGGTGTAGACCCAGAGATTAGGGTACAGGACTGAGGCAACCAATTATTATCCTGCTAACTAAATTCTCAATGCTGATTGTTTCATTTTTTTAAAGGTTAAAACATATTAGACAGTTTCTATATTTATCTGCATTCAGCAAAACCGTATTAATGACATTTAAAAATTGCTTTATGTTTACCTTTGTCTAGAATAAACCTGTTAACTAGTTAGCTCACCCCTGGGTGCAGGACAGCACGTAGACTCTAATTCATGAGCAATGACGTAAAGGTAACTTGGTGATGGAGGCAACAGCAGAGCCCGTTTAATGCCTCTAGTGTACTCACAGGTATGCCATATGTGTTCAGTGTATAGACGACTAGCTGACAAAGTAAACTTGGCAAAGTGAACAGTCTAGATTGTGGAGCTACAGTCCAAATACCCCAGAGACTAGGTCCTTGGAATTTGTGGATTGCCCCAAACTCTGTAGGGTGGGCAGAACATTGGCCATGAGAAGTTTGCCCAGAGGCCTTGTGCCATGGGCGTTTGCTCTGTTTGCCTAATAAAAGTAGTTTGATCCTGCTATTGGCTTCACTCTCAAATTTTACCTGTGGGAAGGCTAAATGAATTCTATGAGTTTTAGGCAATTGTTTATCGCTATATCATAAAATCTCAGGGGTGGAAGTAGCCTCTGAAGACTCCCTTAATCTACCCTTTATCTCTGGGAAGAGACGTGTGCCATCCAAAGGAGGAGGCGTTGCAGCTTTACTTGATAGCCATCCTGCCATCTGCCCTTACACTTGAGCTACCTCATTTGGGGTGTGGTGCTGCCAGTTCCCCTCACTGGCTTTCTACTTCTCTTTTGTGTTAACAAGAAAATGGTTGTGATAATGGTGAAGAGGAAACTAAAGAAATGGAAGGGAGCACCATGGTGGATGTAATGATTAATTTTATGTGTCAACTTGTCTGGGCCATGGTGCTCAGATATGTGGCCATTACTCTGGATGTTTCTGTGACAGTGTTTTTGCATGAGATTAACGTTTAAATCGGTGGACTTTGAGTAAAGCAGTGTGGGTGGGCCTCATCCAGTCAGCTGAAGACCTGGATAGAACAGAGGCTGACCTCCCCTGACCAAGAGGGAATTCTCCAGCAGGCAGCCTCAGACTCAAACTACAAATTTTGGACTTGCCAGCCTCCATAATTGCATCAGCCAATTCCCTAAAAATCTCTTTTTATATACATTATATATGTGCGTGTGTGTATATATATATATATATATATATATATATATATGTCCTATTGGTTCTGTTTCTCTGAAGAACCCTGACTAATACAGATTTTTAAACCAAGGATTTCAGGTGTTGCTGTAACAAACACCTAAAAATGTGGGAGTGTTAAGGGACATTCTGATGTGGTCTCAGATGGAAATGAGAAATGGGTTATTGGAAACTGGAGGAAAGCGATCCTTGTTATGAAGCGGCAAAGGACTTGGCTCAACTGTGTTCTAGTGTTTTGTGACGCTAGAACTTGTGAGTGACACACTTGGGTATTTAGCAGAGGAGATTTCTAAGCAAAGTGCTAAAGGAGTGGCCTTGTTTCTCCTTGATCCTTATAGTAAAATGTAAGATGAGAGAGAGAAAATGCAGAAGGAATTGTTAAGCAAAAAAGAACCAGAAGATTTAGAAAGTTCTCCACCATCTCAGCAGAAGCCAGAAATAGAGATGGGGTTGCACCAGCAGAGACTCTGCCAGATGGGACTAAAAGCAACAGAGATGGGACAGATGAAGGAAGGCTGTCAGACTTCTGGGATTTTACAGGATGGAACAATAGAGCTGTCTGGCTGTGACATGCATTATCCTTTAAGAAAAGGCAGGAATGACCCGGAAGGCGACTCAGAGATCAGCAGGGCTGCCACTCCCACCACAGGCCCAAAACACAGAGCAAAGGCCATGTGAGAACACAGGGAGGAGACGGCTGTCTACACACCAAGGAGAGAGGCCTCAGGGGGAACCAGCCCTGCCGACACCTTGATCGCGGACTTCCAGCCTCCAGAACTGAGAGACAATGAATGCCTGTTGTTTAAGCCACCCCAACTGTGCTGATTTGTTATGGCAGCCTGAGCTGACTGATACAGTGGATTGCACTTGATGGGGAAATCCTCAGCGCCGTGGGTAGTTTACAGCAGGACAGACACTTAACAAATGGGTGTTCAAGTCAGCACGTGCTTGGGAGTGAGTGAGGAGATGGAAGTCCCTGAGTGCGTGGAGCGAGATTTCACTGAGGGTGTAGCCAGCTGACAGCCATAGGCAGGCAGAGCTAGTGTGGTTAACTGAGGGTCAGGAACTCTAAGCACCAGGTGAGGATTTATCCTCAGCCCTCCTTGGTCAAGTGAAGCAGTGCATCTGGGGTCAGGCCTGAGAATTTTCATCTGTTCACCAGGTGATGCTGAGGCCGCTGGACTCGTTAAAGAACCACTGGTCTCTCCAACCTCACACCACAGAAATATGGAAAGCGGGAGCCTGCCAGGGACAGCCAGTTACTTCCCTGCTCCAGGAGGCAGGCAAAGTAAAAATGTGGAGAAATGCTTACTGGTTCCTTGAGGGTTATTGTCACCGTCGTCATCCTCCCTGCCTGTGGACTGTGCCAGTGAAGAGCAAACGCAGCGATGCACGTGAAACCCTCTGTGGTTCCACAGCACCGTGGACGTGTTAGTCATAACTACAACACTTAAGTCAAATAGTAGTGTGATACGGGCTGAGTAGGTGCTTCCGGGCATTTAGAAGGAGAAGACTGTAAACGCCTGTCTCACATTTCCCCTCTTGAAAGAGGAGCCCACGTTTAAGTGACACTGGATAGCCAATTAGCTAATGGCTAGATGCCAGTCAACCCTTTAAGAAGAGAAATTTAATCTTGATAGGAGCGGTGCCTGTGAATGACCACACCAGTGTCTCCAGCTCTGTGGTTTCTTTTAGCGCCAATTGAACAAAGTCACCAGACCCTCCGTGACGACTCAATTCCTGCCATTTTTAGGGTGGGTGGGAGCAAAGAGCCCAAGAGACTAAGTTTACAGGAGGTGGGTGAAGCCTGCTTAAAAACCGCAGTGGGTGATGCCACAGCAACTCCCAGTTGACATCACCTGCATCAGTGTCAGTGCTTCAGTCAAACCACATGCATTTACACATTCACAGCGCACAAACCACACACATTTACACACTCACAGGGCACACATCACACACGTTTACACACTCACGGAGTGCAAACCACACACAGTTACACACTTACAGCACACAAACCACACATTTACACACTCACAGAGCACAAACCACACACACTTACACACTCATAGAGTGCAAACCACTCACTTACACACTCACAGAGCACAAACCACACACACTTACACATTCACAGAGTACAAACCACACACATTTACACACACAAGAAAATCAGGAGAGGACAGGCTTTGCTTGGGGGTCAGTCTTGTGTTGATTGTTTTATGTGATTTTGCTGAAAAGTGCTAACGTTCTGTCAGCCTGTCTTCTCTCTGTAACGCTGGCCACGGGTTCAATAACATGCCTCTTCCTTGCAGCTCACAGGATACCGATGCTCTCCTGGGCATTGGGGGATGTTTGTCGTGGTGGGAGCAGGGATGTTGCTTAAGGATTTGGATGTTGACTTTGGATTATAAGTTGCGATCTGACACCAGTGTTCAAAATAAGGCAGAAGCAGCCTTTGACATAGAAGAATAAGGAGGGATAAGCAGGTCCCCAAGTGTGGTGATCATAAGACCTGTTTGTTCATTATCGCCAAAAAGCGGTGGCACTGCCCACCGTGATGGTGGTTTTCTTGATAACTACACAATTGACTGATTAGAGAGAAGGAAGGAACAAAATTTTAAGATGGTTTAGGCCCAATGGTATTGTTATAAAATAGCTTGTTTTCATAATTGGTCCTAAATTATGAGAGTTTCCTGAGAGGGAAATACGGAGATCAGTTTGACAAGTTAAATGTCAAAACTCTAGCAATATAGAAAACATTTTGTATATTTAAAATATAAATTTGTCTCACAAAATAATGAACATCTGAGCTTGTAAATCTAACCCCCTTAGAAGGGGGCACTTCTCCTGCGTGGCTCTCCCGCCTGCGCTGGCCTGTCCTCCAGGGAAGGGAGTGCTCCATTCCTCCTCCAGCGTCTGGAGTCACAGACCGTGCTGAAAGGTCGTGACTGTGGTTAGTTTGCTTCATGGTGGACGACAGGTGTTTTTTAGTCTCTAGTTGTGCTGGGCAGACTCTCATGAACGGCCCCAATTTATCATCTCGAGGATGTCAAACCTGACCGAAGGGATGTGTGTAAGTCCAATGTACAATCAGATGTTGTGACCCTGTCACAGCTGACAAATTCTCACTCGTAATCTCTGTCTAGTTAAAAATAAGCCGCCCCAACAAACTGGAGAGTAAGGCCCCTGACCAAGAGAGGAACCACCAATACTATTGACACATTTGATTCCTCTGCTGAAAACCATAGGAAACTCTGCTGAGCAGAGTGAACTGGTCAACAGGAAAGAAATGACTAGAATTGCCAAGAGCTGAAGAGGAAGACAGAAACAAGATTTTAGCAGTGGATGGCTGTATGTGTTGACATCGTGAGTGATTTTTGTTTTCTTCTTAGTTCTTTTCTGTGGCTCTATAATAAGTGCGTGTATTTCATAGTCAGAGAAAGGAAATCCTGTTATAAAGTGATCTGTCAGACTGTGAGCTCTCCAAGCACACAGTTGTTTTTATACTTATTTGTATCCCTGGTGCCAGGGCAGGTCCTGGACGGGACTGGGTGCACCATAGGGTCTGCCTGATGAGAGAAGTGTGGTTAGTTTCTGTGAGGATTCTGGACTTGTGTTCAGCGTCCTGACGGTGAACAGGTTGTGGGCAGCTGACAGACAGAACCAGCGGCATGTGGGCATTTGGCAGGCTGGCCACGGAGCTCCCAGTGGATCGGGGTTCTGAGCTGTGTCCAGGTTCTCCGAGGGAAGTCAGAACTGAAGGCTTGGCTGCTCTTGATGGCCAGTTAGCTAATGAGCAGAAAAAAGGGAGAAAGGGGACTCTAGGAGAGAAATCCAACCTGGGTTTACAAGAAGTGCCCACAGCTCTTCAGCGTTTTATGGTGACCCCTTGTTATGTGTCATGCTAACAAGATGGTAGGATGTCTTCTCGGTGGAGCCCACAAGTGTGAGAACCTTTGCATTTTGGGGGTGGAAGGAGGATTCAAGGACCCTGACTCTAAGGAACGAGGACACCAGCCCGCACCCCCATGCTTGTCAGGTACCATTACCCAGGTCCCCCCAGAGCAGGGCCAGTCCTCTACAACAGCATCTCACACTGTATTCTCTTGGATTGAGAAAGGCAAACTATTCAGATTTTTCTGAAATACAAGAATTTTAGGATAAGGGAGATAGATGAAGTCTTATAGTGGAGTTAGGAGACTGTTGCAACACTCTCTGGCATGAGACCCATCATCTTACCGGTGAGGCTTCAGTTTCCTTATTTTCCCTTTCATTTTTGAAAGAGATTTTGAGCATTTTAAAATAAAATTAACACCTGTGCACTCACTATCCACCTTAAGAACTAAAACATAGCAACAGGAACCGAAACTCCTTCCCTTCCTGCTGCCTGGCCCATCCCACCCTGCCCTTCTCACTCTGCCGTTTTAAGTGTGATGGAATGGCATCTGTCATGTTGCGTGTGTCCATCCCTCTGCCAGGTGCTACAGCTGTCTCTTAGTCGACCTCTGTGCTCCCGCCCACCTCTCCTCTCAGCGCAGCAGCCAGAGGCGTCCCCATGAAATGTGGGCCAGGTCGCGTCACCTATGATCCAAGCCCTGCAGTGGATTCCTGTCTCACTGGGGCCTGTGTGATCCTGCCAGCCTGCCCCTCTGCAGCCGCCGGGCTTGCCCACGGCTCCCCCAACTCACAGGCATGTCCCGCATTTGTGCCGTCTTTCTGGAACGAGCCTCTCAGTGTCTGTCTGGTGGCGCTGTCCTCCCCTTCAGGTCTTTGCTCAAATATTTCTCCATGGGGGTCCTCCTTGACCACAGCACCCCTGCTCCCCCTTCCTGCTGTATGTTTGTTTCTCCCTGGCAGTGACTACTGTCTGGCATGCCTTCCACTAGCACGTGGCTCCATGAGGGTGAGGGCTTTGCTTGTTTTGCTCGCTCCTGTATCCCCAGAGCCTACAACGGGCCAGCACGTTAGTGTTAGTGTCAGCCCCGCCCATCCTTGGGGCCCTCGTGTACAAATCAGGAATGGAAATCCTGTTCCACGACTCCAAAGATGCCAGCCCTGACACCCAGGGCCTGGGGAGCATATGGCCACAGTGAGCTCCTCTGATTGCTGGACTATAAATGGAACAGGAAGCTTGACTCACTCGGACGACTGTAATGAACCAGAGACTGCTCAGACACCCGGGGACAGGAGGGAATGCGGCCCAATGGGGCACCACTGTCCCCTGGCCTCGTCCGTCAGGCGCGCCTGCACCAGGAGCAGACAAGCACCCACGTGGGAGTATCTTCAGGTGGAAAGGGCTGGCCTCGCTGTGAAGAGGCACGGGTACCTGCTGCCGTTTGCCACAGATTAGCTATGTGGCAAGTCACATATCGTCTCTGGGCTTCAGGTTTCTGCAAAAATGGAAACTGATCAAATAACAATACTTGCTTTTAAATGATGTTTAAATAGAAGGTCAAAAGTGAACATGGTTGTGGATTTATTTTAACTTGGTTTTGGTGACTTTATTAACCGGCTCCGTTTACTTTTCTGACAGGTGTCTACCACAGGCCTAGAGTGTAATATAGGTGTTCAGGAGAAATGTTTTCTGATTCCTGACATTTGAGCCTCTTAGTTTTTCTCCACCTTCACTTCTGGAGTAGCCGGAGCTGAGGTCGTCTTCCCACAATGTAAGTACTGACTAATTAGTTAGTTAACTTGACAAACACTTGTTAGGAGATGGCTGTATCCACGGCTGGTGCAAGCCTGTAGCAAGAGGCCTTGTCCACCGGAGTGGTTACTGCCTCATGGGAGGCCCACAGCCTAGACATAGAACTCTTTAAAACACCTACTTCTTGCTGAAGAGAGTGCTCTTTACAGCGATGCCCAAGGGGAATTATAGCAACGACTGTCTCAACCTGAGGGTTATTACAGATCTAATTGAGGAATAGGGAGGGTGTGGTCAGAGGAGTGGTTACAACAACACAAAAGTAGCAGAAATCAGGAGAATCAGATTGTTGGGTTCTCTTGTGGTTCAGTGTTAACGATTCCATGTCCACTGTTTTGAGAACCCTCACCATTTTGTATTTTAGGGCAATGTTTTTGATCATTGTTTCTTCCAGAATGTCAAGCCTGTGAATTAGTCCTGAACCAACCAAAGTTTCTCAATCCCTCCATCCTGTTGTCATCATCATTCGGTTCAACAGGTTAGTTATAGGTGAATCTGTGCCATACCTGAAAACTGTGGAGTCCCCTCACCCTTCCCTTTGGGGGTCTGGATGGACCTGTGCAATCCCAAGCTGTGTTGGTGAGACTTGGGTATTTAATGAACTCAAAGGATATATGACATCATGGAGTTTTATGCATAATTGACCACTTAGATGTTCTGGTCTCATACAACATGGAGTTCTAAAACATCAATAGTTAACTCAGTGGGACCTCTGTTATTTTTAGAATTATAGCCAACTTTTCTATTATCCATTTGTTGTACAAAGGAAGGAAAAGGGAGAGAGACAGAGATTGAACTCTAATGAAAGGACTGAAATTATAGATTAAAAAACCACACAGATATTTCTACACTTCATTTTAGGCTGTTAGATGTTTTATCCATCCATCTATCCATCCATCCATCCATCCATCCACCCACCCACCCATCTGTGAATCCATCCACCCACCCACTCACCCATCCATTAATCCATGCATCCATCCATCCACCCACTCACTCACCCATCCATCCATCCATCCATCCATCCATCCATCCATCCACCCACCCACCCACCCATCTGTGAATCCATCCACCCATCCACTCACCCATCCATTAATCCATGCATCCATGCATGCATCCATCCATCCACCCACCCACTCACCCATCCATCTATCCATCCATCCGTCCAATCAATATCTGGTGATTGTTTGTCATAGTAGAACAAAATCATCAGAAAGACCCTCTCCAGCTCTAGTATTCTATTATCTTATGGACCCAGCACAGTTCTAGCTACTGTGAGGTATACTGAAATACAAAGCATGGACATTGCTCCTGGGTTTATAAGCCAACTTGGAGGTCACAATCTAATTGCAATCAGACAATGGTTAATATTACTGAATTCCGGGCATTTATAATTGTAAACTCTCCCACACATTCTTATTTAAATCATAATTGCTAGCAAAAGAAATCAAATTCTATCACTAAGCATAGTGTCTTGCATATTTTTGGTGTTACAAACAACAACAGCAGCAGTAGCTAACATACATATTACTGGTTCTCAACTGTGGGTGATTTTGCCTGCTGGGGACATATGGCAACCATTTTTGGTTTCCACACCTGGGGTGGAGGGGTTAGTGCTACTGGCATCTGTGGGTCGAGGCTATGGATGCTGCTAAGCATCCTCCAATGCACAGGACAGCCCCACAACAAGGAAGTATCCGGCCCAAAATGTCAGCAGTGCCGAGGTTGGGAAACCCATATGTGTACATGTGTGCACGCACGTTTGTGCATCTAAGACACTGACTGTTTACCAGGCACTACCCTAGGCACTGGCACATATGACCTCATTTAATACTCCCTCCTATGAGGGAGGTCTGTGAGCTTCCTGTGGCTGCTGCAAAAAACTACCATGAACTTTGTGGCTTAAAAGACCTGAAATTTATTATCTAATGGTTCTGTAGGTTAGAAGTCTGAAATGGGTTTCACTGGGCTAAAACTGAGGTGTCAGCAAGGCTGTTTCCTTCTGGAGGCTCCACGGAAGGATCTATTCCTTGCCTTTTCCAGCTTCTAGAATCTTCCACATTCCCTGGCTCATGGCCTTTCCTCCATCTTCAGAGACAGTAACATCTCATTTCTTGGACCTTTCTTCCATGGTCACATCTGTCTCTGAACACAGCGGGGAAAGATTCCCTGCTTTTAAGGACTCATGTAATTAGATTGGGCCCAGATAATCCAGAATAATCTCCCCATCTCAAGGTTCTTAATCTTAATAGTCTTAATCACATCTGCAAAGCCCTTTTTGCGATGGAAGGTGACATTCTCAGGTTCCAAGGATTAGCATGTAGGACATCTTTGGGGGCAATTGTTCTTCCTACCACAGTGAGTGTTATTTTTATCTCCAATTTTATAAAGAGAGAATTGAGGTACAGAGAAGTGAACAACCCATCTCATGCTCTGCAGCTATTGAGTGGGGAGTGGGGTCCAAATCCAGCCTTTGGCTCCAGGAGGGCTCCTGGTCACAAAGTCAGACGTCAGATGAACGGAGGGAGAGATGAAACAAAGAGCAACCTCAGAGTGTCACTTGCACCGAGTCCTCTTGAGCGATTCCTGGATAGACACGCTAGTAAGAAGCTAATCAGTCACAGGCAGGCAGAAGGAGAGGAGAAGGAACAGGGGTCTGAGGGCTCCACAGAACGTCTTCACGTTTGCCCTACTGTCCTCAGCCTCCCTCTCTGCTCCCTGGCCGCTGCCCCACCTCTGCCAAGTTTAAGGTTCCAGTGTCCTGTGAGATCCATGTTTGTTCTTTGACAGAAGTGCTCACAGTGTGTGGGTTATGCAGGACAATAAACATATGTATGGGCAGGGGGTGGTGGGATGCGATGGCCTGCTGGGCCTGAAGGTGACCTGCTCAGGACAGGTTTAGAGTGTGATTTCTGGGTGCAGCCGCAGGGTTAGAAGAGGGAAGATTCTCCTCTGTACCCTCAGCGCTTCCTCTAACCTATGGACAGAGATACTAAGACCTCTGGCTCCTTTTCTTTCCCCTGAGCAAGCACACTTAGCTTCCTGTCCCCCCTCAGCAACTGTGTGGCCCGCAGGTTCATTTCCCAAACTTTCCTCTCCAAAAACGTACCAAGGCCCTGGGGCTGCGTGGGGGCCTGTGTGGTGAGCACCAGCACCTGTGACGACCTTGCCTCCTAACACTCCAGAGCTGGGGGTGATGGGTGGCCACATGACACAGGGAGGGGGCCATTGGAAAGACCTCATGAGACTCCTACCATTTACACCTAATCAATACCCAGCACAGTAACAGCTGATTAACACTGGCATAAATACAGAATATCTGAATAAGTAAACTCCCCACACGCTCGGTCTTCGTAGATGTGTCGTCATTCATTCACTTGCTCCTCGTCAGTGAACGTTTTTGGATTGATACAAAGCGCAAAGCAGGCTACTGTCCCTGCCTTCAAGGAGCAAATGTGCATTGGGGAAGATGACGCCAGACTGTCACAATGCTGTGTGCAATCAGTGGAAGCGGGGCAGGTGGACATGCCTGGCTTCTGAGGTGCAGGAGAGAACATCAGCCAGGAGGAGGAGGTGTTGACAGATCAGTCAGAATCCCAACTGACTAATGGGAACTTCCTCTGCAACCCCCGCAGAGGGGCGGGGCGCTCACTGCTGGGACCAGCAGGTGCTGCGCTCCTGTAGACAGGACTTGAGCTGCAGCAGAGGAGGAACCTAGGCAAGGGAGGAGGTGATGGACTTGGGTGAGAGGAGAGGGAGGGAGGAGAAGCCCAACAGAGAATGTTGTGTTAGTCCCAGTCAGAAAGAATGACCGTCTGGACTGGCACTGTCCCATAGGAATGTAACTCGAGCCACATCCGTAGTTTTAAGTGATGTGGTAACTGCATTAAAAAAAAAAAGAAAGAAACAGGTGTAAATTAATTGTAATAACACATTTTATGTATTCCAACATAACTAAAATATTGTCTTTTGAGCATGTAATCAACATAAAAATGATGAATGAGGTTTGTACACCCTTTATACTAACCCCTCCATATGAGATGTGTTCCTACATTCACAGCACGCCTTGATTCAGACTTGGCACATGCCCAGTGCTCAACGGCCCTGGGGCCAGCGGTCTAGACCAGGCTGGAGCCAGCGGGGCTGCAGAGGAAGGAAGGGCACATTCATACCTACTGTGTGATTGAGGAGGTGGATGCGGAGGGCAATGGAAAGGGAGGAATGGGACATGATCCCAACCTGAGAGATTTAGGAGGCATATTGACAGTCTTTTTGTGTAGGTAGTGGGTCCTGAAGATGGGATAGATATCCTGAACCTTCTGCCCTTCACTAGATACAAACCGTCAACGGCAGCAGTTTCCCAACCTGGGTGCACGGAGCCCCCTGAGGAGCTTTACAAAACTGCCTAACCCACCCCCAGAAAATCTGGTCCGATTGTGCATCAGGATTTACAATGCTCCTGGTGGTGATTACGTGCAACTGAGTGTGAGAGCCTCGTGTCACAGCACCCATCGCCAGGAACAATCTTGGGGCATTGTCTCAGATCTCCCTGCCTGAACCTCTCTTCTGGAGACCGCCCTTTGTGCTTTGCCCATAACGCCCTGATTTAATTTATGATGTTTTCTCGTGTATTCTTGGATTTAGGTGTCTATCTTACCCCACAATACATTTTGTTTTCTCTTCAAAAACCTGTTTATTATTTTAAAACCATAGGTATTAACAGATATCAGATATGGAAAATGAGAAGTCCCATTGCTGAGAGTCTTCAGTCTGTGGTACAAATATGATCTTGCTGGGGACACTTTAGATAGCATGGGATGTTGGAAGTGAGCGCAGAATAGGTGCTTAGTCAATGCTGAGTTGACACGGGGAGGTGCCCTCTGGTATCTCAGGACTATTTATTGACGGGCTTTGCTGCTAAGTCAACTAGCAGGAAAGGTTAGGTACACTTTGGCAGAGGCATGAATTTCCATCTTCTGCTCTGGCCTCCACCCCTTCCACATCATGAAAAGGCATCCGTGCACGTTGCAGCATAGTTTCCTTCACCTTCCTGGGAGTAGCTGCCTAGATGCTGGCAGTTTTGCGTCTTTTCAATCACCAGGCGTTCCCTCTCACAAGAGGTGTGTCCCTTCTAACTGCACTTCTGTTAACAAGCACCTCTCACAGAAGGAAGGAGCTGAAGGAGGAGAGCAGCGTTCCAGGAATGTGTGGCCAGAGAGCATTCCCTCAGGTGTTGGAGAGCAGCTTTAGGGCACAGCCACTGGGCGGATGCAGGTGCGTGCACTCTGCATTCCCCTCTCCCGACCACAGGGCACATGCTAGCCCAGAGCGGGTGGCAAACGCTGCAGAATGGCAAACGCTGTCATCAGATCGCGACACACCCGGCTCAGATTCAGCCTTGTTCTGAGTGCCTCTGAAGAGCCTGGCGGGTTCAGAGTCTGATTTCTCAGCAATGAGCACTGAGTGGAATCAGACATTCGAAGTAACTGCAAGATGAGGTGTCTGGAAGGCCTTTGAGGGGGCAGATCCTGTAATAACTAGGTTCTTCAGGTGCAGATTAGGGGCTGACATGCTGGAGAGCAGCTGTCTTTCTTGGTGCCAGAAGGCTTGCCAGCATTTCCCAGATGGTATGTTCTGGAACAGTCCAACGATATCCCGTTTCTGGAAACCTTGTCAGCCAGAGTTCTAGGTGGGGGGGGGGGGGGGGGGTGGGAGGTCATGACAAGAGTGCAAAGAAAAGGCCACAAGCAGAAGCTGGAAGTGCTGCTAACCAGCTGGCAACTGGCTAGATCAAGACAGATCTGTGGATTCCGAGTCCTGAGGAAGAGTCCATATTCATTTATATCTCAGATTAGATTTGAAAACAGGTTGTTTAAAATTTAAAATGTAACGGGGCACATTTCCTTGGTGATGTGAAAATTAATAAAACAGAAACCTCATTAATTTGGCGTCACGGGGCCAGAAGGGGGAGCTCTCACGCCCTAGGAAGACCGCAGAGCCCAAGGGGAAGAAGAAAAACTTCCTCTTCTGCCCGGCAACAGCTCAGCCAATGACAAGCCACAACACTTGGAACTCCCCATCTCCTCCAATGGACTCTTTGTTTACCACCTCCCCCCCACCTTCCTCTTCCTCTCTACAAAAGGGTTTTTCCTCCCTTGCTGCTGGGACTTGCCCTGGTTGCAGACGTCAAGTTGCAATTGTTTCTCATCTGGAATAAACTCATTTTTGCTGGAGAAGTAACTGGCTACTTGTTTAAGGTCAACAGTGACAACTTTGATGTTTTTAACAATGACCCAGCCTGGCATTGCCTAATCTAGCCCAGAGTTTGAAGCAATTAAAAACATAGAGAAGGAGTGGAATTCTACCATGATCCCAGCAACAACCAAACCTGGGAAGAATTTCTGTTCACTATATGATTCAGCAGGTGGCCATGGGCCCCTCAGGAAGTGCCTCCTGCTGGTCACTCCCACCTCCCTGGACAAGTGAACCACTCAGAGTGCATGTGGCCTTTGCAACAAGAACTCTGTTCCCTTGTTTTAATTGTCAGCTAGAATGTAAATACTGTTCTTCTGGGAAGAGACCTGCAGTGCAGCCTGTCCCACTACAGGGTAAATTGAGGAGAGATGGGGGAAAGTCCAGGCCCCAGCATCTGGCAGAGAGGCAATTCCTAAATACCCTAGCTGTAAGGACTTGACATCAACCATTTTGGGTCCCAACAGGATTCGCAATGAAGAAAAAGAAAATCCATGCTCAGACAGTGCCTTTCACTCCTCTTGTGCTTCACGCTTCTCTTCTGCCCAGACAACATGTGTAAACCTATACATGTACATAAACATGTATAGACTTCTACTTATTTGATTGTAATTGGTTGTTAATATGTTTGTCTGTCTAGGTTAAGAGTTGTGTCTGTTTCTTCTTTAGTAAGATAACAGTTGGACTAAATTGATAAATCAGTTGGTGCATTAGCTTTCATTGCTGCTGTGACAAATTACCACAAACTTAGTTTAAAACAACACAAGTTTATTACCTTACAGTTCTTCGGGTTGGAAATCTGAAAAGGGCCTCACTGGGCTAACAGCAGGATGTTGGTAGAGCTGCATTCCTTCTGGAGGGTCATAGGAAGAAGCTATTTCCTTGACTTCTCCAGCTTCTAAAGCCTGCCCATATCCCTTGGCTCATGGCCTCTCCCTCCAGCTTCAAAGCCAGCAGTGGCCAGTTAAGTCCTTCTCACGTTGCATAGCTCACAGTGGGGGTCTCACAGTGTCCCTTCTGGCTCCCTCTTCCACTTACAAGGACCTTATGATTAATTGGGCCCATCCAGTGGATACAGGATCATCTCCTTAGTCACACAAGCTAGTTAGCAACCTTCATTCCATCTTCAGCTTAATACCCCTTGCCATGGCAAGGTAATGTCATCACGGGTTCTGGGTATTAGGACGTGGGTGTCTTTGAGAGCCATTATTCTGCTAACCACATCCACCAGTATCCTTGGCACATTGTAGGCACGAAAAGCAGATTTCTTAAATAAAATAAAGTAAAAAAAATATACCTTTATATTCAAACTCTATTGAATTGATCTAGTTTTTACTATATTGTCTCATTAACAATTGTGTCATTTTCTATCAGTGTTTAAGCCATCACTTTTTCCTCATCCTCTAAATTAAATCATTATAACAGTTGCTAAAGTTTCCAAATATACTGCTTCCTATACAATAGGGATTATTGTGTATCCTCAGCAGCAGCCTGCAGAAGGATAAAACAACACGCACTTAGTCTTAACATGATGACTCAGTGAACAGAAGGCAGGCCGTGACTTCAGGGGCTGAGAGGCACCGGCTGTAATGAGATACTGGGACTCGTGTCTGCTTCCACTTACAGCTGACCAGTTCTGAGTCCACTCCCTGCTTGGCAGATGAAGGTGAGCCTGAATCGGTTAAAACCGAATGGTGTTTATTGGCCACGTGGTGTATCATGATGCTGTTGGGGTGCCATGGCCTAGGAGATCTGCTTTCTCTTTAGACCAGATCTAGAAGTTGCTCCTCTTCCAGAGTACTTGGACTTCAAAACACTCCCGCTGCCACAGCATGGTAGAAAGTGCATCATGAGACCCTAAGTGCTTTCTTAGAGGAAAGAACCTGGAAGCTACACAAATAAAAAAAGAAAGCGTTCTTTGAGAACCAGGAGTCGACGGCAGGTGTCATGCAGTGCGTATTGGAAGGAAGAAAAGCTGCTTTGGGGCTTCCATTATTAAAGATGCATTTAAAGTGCACTCTGAACAGGTGCACGAGCACAGAGAGAACTTTCTCCACACAGCAGAAGAGCCCTGGTGCAGGAAAAGAACAGTGCGTGTCACGTGGACAAGGGCTGGCCAAACCGTGATTACGTGAGAAAATGAGCAGTCAGAACAGAGCCATGACAGTATGTTCATGCTTAACACTTCTGGGGCATTTTCTACGTGCCAGGAACTGTGCCAGTGCTTTACCTACCTTATTGCATTACTGCAATGTGGTGAGGAGACGCTCAGAGAGGTTAAGTAACTCTCCCCAGGACATACAGCTGATGGACACTGAATTCAAATACAGGCGCCTGACTGCAAAGGCTATTATCCTAACCATTGCCCTGTTCTTCAACAGTCACTTAGGGAAGAAAAATTGGAAATCAGTAGTAGAAGCCACCGTATCAGTATCATTGGTTGTTGGATGTACTCATCTTAGAATTGATTCTCTAGTAAGCTGTTCCTGGTCCTGATTCTTTAAAGTAGGTCCAGCAATTCTCAGCTAATCTCTCTTTAACAACCCTTGTATTAAAGAACTGTTTGGTTATGTTTGTAGATTACAGCTGGCACAAGTGGACCCCACTAAAGATTGCATCCAGGAGTCTGCTGGGTAGACCAGTTGGCAGCACCCAGAACGTCAAGCTGCCCTGGCCAGCTTGGGGTGCTACGGAGCACGTACACACCTGTTTGGTGTTCACCAGGGATTTGGTAATGGGTGGAATTCAGTTCACACCAAGGAGGAATTCTTCCATAATACCAGGAGGTGAGTCCTCCAGAAAGCGTGTCAGAAACTTTCCCTGTTCTGTGTGGTCTCATGAGAGCACAAGTCCCTGTAACTCCCTTGGTCCTGATGCAGAAGCAAGGGTCACTGTCTCAGCATCAGTAGGAACAGGAATCACTGTTTGGTGTTCCAGCCTCAGCCTCTCACTCACTCAGAGTCGCTGCTCACGTCCCCACAGGCTATCCTCTGCTCTACTCCCCAAGACTGATTGGTGGAAGGGGTGCCCCCAGAGTGGTTTGGTGTCATGGCCCCTAACACGTAGTTACCTGCATCCCCAAGATGAGGGTGCAGCCTGTGGGGAGATTCACAGCTGACATACCTTCACCACAATGCAGATTTCTAAGTAACTGAGGTAATTAATGGACACTTTTGTTCCTTACTGCTCTAGAAGCCTTCAGTGCTGTGGACCACCCTCTCCTCCCTTGGCCTCCATAATTTTCTGTCCTGGTCTCTCTTCTCTTCTGCCCATCCCCTCACCCGCCTCGTGTCTACAAGGGTCTGGTTCAGCCCACCTTTCCCCTCATTCAACAAGCTCCACCTACACGCTCTTGACTCTCAGATCTGCCTCACAAGCTGTGACCTCTCTTCTGAGCTTTACGCCTGAACTGGGAGTCAGCTGCACGGGCTTTCCCATCCTGGATGTTCCACTGCTGTTTCTAAGTCAGACGTTCAAACTCACCGTGGAAACCCACTTTCTGACCCGAGTTGGTCTGCTCAACCCTCCTCCCTGAGCTGCATCTCCAATCACACAAGACCTCCGATTCTTTTCCTAAGTCATTTCTGAATCTGCCCCCCTCTCTTCCACTTGCAATGCCAATGCCCTCTGCAGGCTCACAGTCCCTCCCTGGGATCGTCGCTGTGACATCTGCACTGGTTGCCGCCCTGTCTTGTGTCTCTTCCACACGCGAACCTTCCACGTTAGGTCATCGCGTTTCCACTGTTCCGTGTCTTCAGTAGCTCTCTAGCCAGAAGGGGGTCCTCCTCTCCCCTGTCGGCTAGCCATCTGCTCTTGCTCCAACCTCGTTGCCGGTACACCCAGGTGCACCCTGTGCCAGCACCGGTGCGTCACAGGCAGTGCCCTCAGTGTGGGGCGCCGCCTCGGCCTGCACACCTGCCACCTTCACACCTGCCTGGATGTCTGCACCTTGCTCAGCTCGTCTGCTTCTGCCCCAACCTCCAGGGTCGCCCCCAGGTCGGCTTTGTGGGGGAAGGGGCTTCCTGACCACGGCAGTCAGCTTCTCTTCCTTGCTGTTGTGCAGACGAGCTCAGATGTGCCTGGAGCAGGGCATCTGCGACTCACTGGCCTGCAGAAACCAAGTCATTGCAGGCCAGAGCTGTGTCACAGTCACTGGTTTCCCAGCCCCGAGGCTGTACCCTGACACCCTGGGCACCGCGATAGGTGGTGGGTACATGTGTGTGTGATATATTACCCTCTGCATTTCCCTCTATTCATTTTCCTTTAAGGAAAACATAGAGAAAATGAAGGAACTGACTAAGGCTATGTGAGGGTGATGGTGACACTTATGTTCAATATCAGGTCACCTGATACTGAATTGGTTATTACCTGACCACCAGCCCTACTCTGCTCCTTCCTCAACCTGTATTCCATTGGTGAGGCTGAGAATTCCTGCCACCGGCTGCTTGCTGCCATGACAGCTCCCACCCTTCTCATTGGCCTCTTCTCACCCTGAGAAATGCTGTTACTTGCTTTATGACGAATATCAACAAGGTCACTTTATCCATTTTCTTGGACTCAGAAGGTCAGGGTCATGTTGCTTATGGCTGAGTGTGAGAATTCAGAGATTGCATTGGCATTTGATGGGAGGCCACAAAGCAGTGTTTGAGACAACCGTGTGCACAGTCACTGCCCAAGCAGGCCATGAAAAGCTCAGGACCCTGTGTACACAAAGACGAGGGTTTTATTTGTTTGTTTTGGGGGAAGGGTGGATCAGGAGTGGAGTCCATGAACCTTCTGAGGTTGTTTGCAAAAATGTATGGGAATAAGCGTATATTCATTGTTCCCGGACAGAGTCTGTGGTTTCTCAAAGGGGTCTGTGATTCTAAAGACATTAATGTCCGCTTGTTTAGAAGCCCAGGGAAGACTAAGGGGTGAAACTAGTCGTCAGCATTAGTAGATTCAGAGAGGCATTCCCAGGTTTGCTCAGAGACTTCCAAGCCATCGTGAGACGTTCCATTACTTGTACTAAGTACACAAGAGCTAAGAATCGGTTGTTGAGAGTGTCAAATATTCTACATCCAGATCTGGTGTCAGCAAGTAGATAACAAAAGGAAAGAGAAGTAGGTGGCAGAAGAACAAGTGCGTGGTCACTGATCGCCCTTCTTTTTCTCCCTCCACAAATGTTGACCCATAAGTCCAAGTGTTGGAGAGAGCGCTTGGCTTTGCCCTCTCCGATGTTCTGCTGTGAGATGTGCCCCATCGCATCTGGTGTTTGTGCCATCTGCAGAGACCTGAGTGACAAGCCGTTGAGAGCATGCCGTGTCATTCTTATTCCATGAGCACAGGATTTCACACGGGGCTGGCAGACAGGATCTGCCGTAATTCTGTTGTTATGGAAGAAGGTCGTGCAGTGCTGACAGTAATAGAGTGCTCCATGGCGAAGGCTGAAAGGGCAAACGCCTGATTGCGTGGAAGGAGCTCCTGACTGCAAGAAACCTGCAGTCTGGTGAGGAGTCAGATGTGCTGGTTACAGCTTCACTTGCTGGGGGCTCAGGTCGAAATAGACCCCCAGCGCTGGGGAATGCAGGGTGGGAACAGCTCACACCACCTGTGTCTCAGGAGGGTGACATTAACTGGGCAGTCTGGGTGAATGCCCAGGGCCTTCCTTGCTCATTCAGCCTTCACTTAAACGTACAGACATAACCTGCTTTTGGTTCGCATTTAACATCTTTCCCCTGCCCTAGCCACAGCCACATTGGTTTTCTTAGCTAAAATTGTACTCCTAGATATTATTATTTGCACACTATAGTTAAGAGCTCCCAGAAGTTACATGGACTAGATTTTAACAGCTTAGTTCTCATAAGTATCACATTATCTTCTGTTATCTCAAGCAAGCAGTGATACCATGAAGCTAACAAAAAAATACAATCTTCTGTGATTTGTGTCCTATTACGCATATTGGGGTATAAGAAAGTATTTCCAGTCCCTGTCAATCTGATCTATTGCTTGAAGTTAGGAGGGGTTCTCATCATACACATCATTTCTTTAATTCTAATAATTATAATAGGGGCAGATTGTGGCCAAAACCAAGATGATAGATCACAAAATATATGTAGCTTATTACAAAGCAGTGCTGGTGAGAAGTATGGTAGATTGGTGACTTGATTGTGTTGTTGGCAAAAAGAGTGTTCCTAATAACAGTTTACTGTGATTACCAAATCTTGAATTTGTGTTTTCCTTATAGTTATGATGTAACAACTTCCTAGGCAACAAATCTCAAGATTGCCATCAGAAAGGCTACAAGGTGCTCTGGCTGTCAGTAGCATTCATTGTACTGTTTGCAACTTTGATGAGCTCCTCACAGACCAATTTTCCCAAAGTCTGTGAATGCCACTCCCACACAGGATGGGGACTCCTGGATGCCTCTAGAATATATCTGTGGCCCATTTACCAGACTATGACCCAATGGGCCACTGCCAGGGTGACCACAGCACATACTAATATGTGCATCTTGACTTTAAAGTTTCAGTATCTGAACTTTGTAAATTAGTAACTTTTAGCTGGGAAATTATAGCATGGAACCAGAGGTTCTCAGAATGTCTGTAAGAAGGGTGAATATTTTCTCCAAATGGTCCTTCGGACTAAGCCAGGCTTCTGGTAGCCACTGGTGCTGTATCAGCATCAAAACTCCAAAGGACGACCCTAACCAAGCACAACATCACATAAACTCCCAACATCTCAAACAGCTGACTCATGGGGCAAACCAGATGGGAGAAAGGTCCACGTGCGGGCAGAGGGTGGGGTTCCACACAGTTAATCAGACAGACACCTTTTGTGTGAAGGTCTGGCCAAGCTGGTTCGGAAGAGCAAACACCAACTGAACCACCAAACACTGTGACAAGGTACATGGGAGGGGCAGCTGGTCAAGGTCCCATGATGAGTGACTCAGCGGACACTTGGTAACCACACGGCACACTCTCACCAAACTGGGCCTTCCCTGGACAGCGATGCGGGTTGAAGTGTTTCTGTGCGGGTTTGCCTCTTTCCTCATTAACTGTTCCTCCAGACCTTACAGAGTCCCAGAACTGCACCTTCCTAGGGAGCAGTGGAAGGGGAAAATTACACTCCGTTTCCTTGTCTACAAACTGGGAGTAACACACCCTCCCTTGAAGGACTGCTGTGAGCACCAGACGTAGTGTATGTCAAGCAGAGTGCCGGCACATACACTAGTATGAACCAGGCCAGGTCACCAGGGAGCACTCCCATAGCCGTTAGGCCGTGACTGTAATCTATTTTCTGTTTATAAAAGTACAAAAAGATACAATTCACCTCAACTTTAAAATATCGTATTAACAGGTACCGCAAGGGTTGTTGTAAAGATTGAGTTAATGCAGTAATACACTCCACGCACAGCCGGGCAGGGTCAATACACCTTAGCTGTTGTTGTTATGCAAGCACATGAGGGGGACGGACCAGGAATTTGAGGACTCGCCGATCCAGTAGCTTCGCTTGGATCCAGCAGCTTTCTGTGAGTGTGGTGCGAACTTGAGCAACTAAGCCCCCTGCTGGTTCCCTCCTTTGTCGGTGGTGATGGTCTTGCCACAGTTGACCCACCCAGCACACAGCAGTGTCTGTCTGTCGAATGAAACCATTTATGTAAAATACTGACATTTAAGCTGGAAACACGTGCAAATTATTTCTATGATTTTATAGGTTCCCAGCAGTCAGGGAAAAAATAGCAAATTTATTAATTGGAAAAGGTTTACAACAGAGTTGCTGGTTTATGTTTGTACTTATGTAAATTAAATCTCCTGACTTAATTGAATCGTTAGCATCCACCTGCCGCTGCCACTAGCGTGTGTGCTCTGGCGTCAGGAACGCTTTTGTCTCACTTTATTTACCGATGTCAATGTCTTCCACTTGCTCAGTGCAGTCTGTCAAACAGTTGGAATGTAATAAACATTTGTTGAATTGAAGTGATAATGTACTAATTTTCCTAAGAGTGAAACTCGTAGAACTTCACATACCTCGTTCCTTGCCCTGCCTCGTGGGCACAGCCTTGCCTGGATTGTCACATACAAAGCTTTGGGTTTGAGGAAATGAAAGAAATTCTGTTTTCTTGTATATAATAAAGGAAGAACTTGGAGGGATTCTATCGAATGGTGAACAGTTTGAATGCACACAGATCGCAGCTCTTGAGGGTGGAGTAATGAAATCAAGGCTGTCTGGTGAAGTATGCCACAGATGATGGCCGGGAACTCAGGACGTGTCTGCAGTTAGCTGAATTGAGGCTGTCGCTACATCTTTGCAGAACTCACTTTGTCATCTGCAAACTGAGATTCTTGAAGAATAGACCTTTGAGACGTGAACTTGGCCTACTGCTGACATTTAATGTCAGCATTTAATAGCTAGGAATAGTCTTAGAAACTTAGATTGATCAATGATAGGGTATTTGAATAACATTGAATTTCTTTCTTTTTTTCCCAACTTTATTGAGATATATATAATTAACATATAACATTGTGTAAGTTTAAGGTGTACAAAGTGATGATTGTATATGTGTATGTGTATATTGTACATGTATATATTGTGAAATATTGACTATTTCTGTGGGTCTATATCTGGGCTTTCTATTCTGGAAATCTATTTGTCTATTCTTTTGCCAAAAGCACACTGTCTTGATAACTGTAGCTTTACAGTAAGTTTTTGAGTCAAGTAGTGTTAGTCCTCTGTCTTCTTCTCCTTCAATATCGTGTTGGGTGTTCTGGGTCTTTTGTCTCTCCATATAAAGTTTAGAATCGGTTTGCCAATATCCACAAAATAACTTGCTGGGATTTTGATTGGGATTGCACTGAATCTATAGATCAGTCTGGGAAGAACTGACATCTTCACAATATCGAGTGTTCCTATCCATGAACATAGAATATCTCTCCATTTATTTAGTTCTTTGATTTCCTTCATCAGAGTTTTTGTACTTTTCCTCATATAGATTTTGTACATATTTTGTTAGATTTATACCTAAATATTTCAATTTTTTGATGCTAATATAAATGGTATTATCTCTTTAATCTTGTTTTATTTGTACCTTTTCCCTCTTTTCTTGATCAGTCTTGCCCTATGTTTGACAATTTGTAGTCTTTTCATTACCAACTTTTGTTTTGTTTTATACATCATTAATTTCTGCTCACTTCTTCATTTTATGTGTTCATTTATTTTGCGTTCTTTAAAAATAGGTAGAGAGGGATGCCTAGCTCATTAATTTTCAGTTTTCATGTAGAATTTTTATCATTCAGTTAAAAGTATTTCTTAATTTTTGTTGCAATTTCTTCTTCGATCCATGATGTATTTAGAAATGTGTTCTTATAATTTCCAAGCATATGTATATTTCTAGTATTCTATTTGTTATGATTTCTAGTTTTTTCTGTGTTCAAAGAATCAAATTTATGGTATAAATCCATAGAGATTTGTTGAGACCTGATTTACATGTGCTCAAGTTTCATAAATATTTCCTGTGTGCTTGAAAGAATGCATATTCTCCAAATCTAGGACGCAGTGACGTAAACATCTCCATTAAGTTAATATTATTGTTTTGTTCAGATCTTCTGTTCCTTAATTATCTCATGTGTGCTTTATATATCAGTTACTGAGACACACGCATCTCCCTCTATAGTTCTGTCAATTTTGCATTCTATATTTCAAGGTTATGCTATTAGATTCATACTCTAAAATTATCTTCATTGTGAATTAAACATTTGCTGTAATTACATATTTTGATTTATGTCTACTATATTATTTATGGTTTTCCATTTGTCTTGTTTTTTCTGTTTCTTTTTCCTCCTTTCTTGCCCTCATTTTATTAGCTTTTATGAAGCATTCTGGTTTTTCCTGCTAAATTGGAAGTTATACATTCTATTTCTGTAGTTTTAATTGTTACTCTAGAAATTGTAACATGAATATTTACTTTATCAAGAAGCTCATCAGTACTTTTTTACCCTAATTCTGAAAATAGGACCTAGAACTCTAACTCTATTCCCTTTTTGATTCATAGGCTTTATTATGTGTTACAATGCAATAAAATATTATTATTATCATCATTGTTTATACACTTTCTTTGTTCTTCATTCTGATCACTTTTCTTCTGCTTCAAGGACATTCTTTAGACTTTCCTTTAGACGGTGTCTACTTACGGTAAGATTTCCCAGTTTTTCTTTTGTCTAGTCCATAAAAGATATTTTCTCTGGGCCTCGCATTCTAGTTTGGTCATATTGGTTGTTCCCCCTCGGGTTGAACATGTCATCCTACTGTCTTCTGTCTTTTCATGTTACCATCTGACCAACTGTTGCTTTTTCAAGGTTGTCACACTTTTCCCTTCTGGTTGCTTTTATATATTATATATATTTTATATATATATATATAATTCATATATATAATTTATATTTTATATATATATATAGTATATTGTTCTCGTCTTTGGTATTCTGCAACTTGACTTTGACTTCTTATTATTTAACCTCCTGGTACTGGTTGGTTTTCTTGAATATGTGGGTTGTCATCTTTCGTTGGCTCTGGGAAAATCATAGTTGTTGTTTCTTCAAATATTGCCTCCTCCCCTGGCTCCTTCTCAGGTCCCTCTGGAACTCTTATTAGACAAACATTGGCTCTTCCCAATCCTACTGGTCTTCTCAATCTGTCTCCTTCATATCTCTGAACTTCTGTGTTGTGTGTTTTCCATTTGCCCCCAGATCCACTCTGTCTTTCTCTGCCCTGTGCTGTGTCCTGGGAAGCTGACCCCTACAGATGGGATCACCTGGCTCTCTCGAATTCTGCCATTGGGTTAGATCAAAGGGAGGCCCCAGCAGAAGTGAAGAGAGACTGCCCTGGGTGTTTACTTCCCTCACCCCGCTCTCCCAGCCTGAGGTTTTGGCATCACTGCATTCCCCTGCGTCTGCAGCAGCTGTCTGAGGGCCCTCCTACAGTGGTTAGTGCTGGAAGTTCTGTCATTGCCTCCCTCTCTCTCCTGGGGGCTGTGATGGCTTCCCCGAGTTTCCAGTTCACTGGTCCTTCACCGTCTTTTGTTGGTTCTTTTAACCCCACCCACATTCCTCTTCATAGTCTCTTTTTAAATCTCTATCCACTTAAACCTTTTGAGTGTGTCATCTATTTCCTGTCTGAAACAGGAACTTTAATAAATCTATCTTTCTATTTCCCACCACTGTTGGGGGTTGTGTTCTGGATAATTTCTTCACATCTACATTTCAGTTCTCTGACTTTCTTCAGCTATGTCTATTCTGCTGTTTAATCTGTCCACTCAGTTTTCATTTTCAATGATTACTTTTTTCAAATCAGAAAATTTTAGTTAAAATTTTCCAAGTCTTCTTAGTTGACCTTCTTCCTTCTTTCCTTCCCTCCTTCCCTCCCTCCCTCCCTCTCTCTCTCTCTTTCTTTCTCTGCATGTATTTAAAGCTCGTGTATTACTTCTTTAAACATAAGAAACAATATTGTTTTGTTTTCTGTGTCCAATAATTCCAGTGTCTGATGCCTTTGTGGCTTAATTTCTGTTATTTGTTGTTTCTGCTAGTTCTTGTTCCTAATGCCGTGTTTTCTTTTGGATTTAATGATATTTTACTGTGAGCTGCTCATTTTCTGTGGAACATTATTTGTAGGGCTTCTTTGAGGCCTGGCATGAAAATGAGCTCCTTCAGAGAGGACTCCGTTGGCTTTGCCAAGTCCTGTGAATTCTCCTGAGGCCCAGGTTACAAATTCTCAGGGTCTCCCTTTTCCCATTTTCTTAATATCCAGCGTGTGCCATTTGGAGCCCAGCTTTATGGGGTGAATGCTCTATGTCTTCACTTTGGGTGGGTCCAGGGCTTTATTTCAGTGCCCCTCACAAAGGCTATAAACCACAAAGCTGGAGTTCTTCCAGGTCAACAGATGCTCTGCACGTGGAGCCAATGCCAAGCTCCTCTGGGGACTCACCTCCCCTGAAAATGTCTGTCTAAGTAATCTTTAGATCATTTAAAGAGCATTTAATGTATTTTGGTTATCTTTTTTTTTTTTTTTGTGAGGAAGATCAGCCCTGAGCTAACATCTGTGCTAATCCTCCTCTTTTTGCTGAGGAAGACTGGCTCTGAGCTAACATCTATTGCCAATCCTCCTCCTTTTTTTTCCCCAAAGCCCCAGTAGATAGTTGTATGTCATAGTTGCACATCCTTCTAGTTGCTGTATGTGGGGCGCGGCCTCAGCACGGCCGGAGAAGCGGTGCCTTGGTGCGCGCCTGGGATCTGAACCCAGGCTGCCAGTAGCAGAGCGTGCGCACTTAACCACTAAGCCACGGGGCGGGCCCTTGGGTATCTTTCATTGTTTTCTTTGCGTGTGTGTGTGTGTGTGTGTGTGTGTGTGTGTGTGTGTGGAAGATCAGCCCTGAGCTAACATCCATGCCAATCCTCCTCTTTTTGCTGAGGAAGACCGGCCCTGAGCTAACATCTATTGCCAATCCTCCTCTTCTTTTTCCCCAAAGCCCTAGTAGATAGTTGTATGTCATAGTTGCACCGTTTCATTGTTTTCAATATGAGACTGATCTGGCTCCCTAGCTCACCACATGGAAGAAATGGAACTTCTTCGTTCTAAAATTTGTTATTGTGTGTGTCGCAGGTAAGGCCTGAAATTGCCTGACTCTTAACAGTAGGGTGAGCCTGAATTTAGTATACGTGTTAGCCAAAGCTATCCTAGATCTGCTACTTTTTCAACTTATAGCTTTTTATTTTATTTTTTCAATAATTTGGACTAGACCACATTTGCTCATACTAGCTATGGCAGAGTGGGCCAGTGAAATAAAAAGGCAAAAGAGAGCAAATTGTGCTAAGCCGATAAATGGAAACTACTATCTAGGTGAAGCCATACACACCGGGCAGCAATATACTGCCTAAAATGTCAAATAATGGAGTTTTTATATCTTTCTGCTTTCTAGATTTGTTATTGAAAGTTATTAAAATTCTGTATGATTCAATTTTCTCCATCCACCACATAGTCATTCTAGTACTTTTCCATTTTGACTGTATTTTAACTTATGTTTACTGAATATTGACATCGTAGTCTGCCACAGAAATTTTGAAAATGAGAATAACTTAATAAAATAAAATAAGAAGCTGTCTGAATTAATCCCACTGGAAAGTGAGCAATGAAGATTGGTAACAACAGAAACAGACCATCAGGAGAAAGGAGGCAGGACGGCCTGAAACAGCAGGTGGGAGTCATTCACTAGAGTCCTCACATGTTTGCTGGAGAGTTAGGAAGGTTTACGTGTTGGTTCCCAGAGATACTGCTACATTTGTGAAGCTTTTGGTGAATAAATATTTGTGAAGAAAGTTTGTCCTGTATTAGCCAATAGGTGTGAGCCTGGGATGGAGGAACAGAAAAAGATTATTGTCTGTCCCCTGATGTGTTTGGTTATGAATTCAAATTTTCTAGTTAAATATCAGTATTTTGATATTATCTTTTATGTTGTACAATATTTGAATTATTGGTTGAACATACACTTATAGAGCAACCACTTTGATGCCAATGTGGTGGGCATTAGCGCTGTTTGCAAATAACTCTGTTTCTCCCCCTTCCTTGTACATCCTGTCCCATGTGACTATTTCCGGCCAATGAATTGAGGCTGAAACATTTAATTGTCAAACTCGCTCTTTTCCCTGGCACAGCAATTGGCAACATTTGCTCTGGCGGTCTGGTTCCTTCAGTGACCATCCAGAACAGAGCCCCCTGTGGCTTATGGTGGGTGTGGAGCATACAAGAAAAATAACACGGCTGAGATCAGGGGACTACTTGTTACCACAATGTGACTTAGACTATATAGACTGATAAGTGAATATTATGTTTTTAATTCAAAATAAATAGCGGTGAAGGCACTTAATTTGCTAGTACTACAAAATTACTATTACTACTGAGGGCTGAGATGGAAACGTCAATCCTCCTCTCTCTGGAAAACTGAGAATGTTAGAATATCACGCTTTCCTTATGCAGAACTTCATAATCAATAATTAAACTTGTGACAATAACATTACATCATCAAAATCGATATTCTTGCTGTTTTTACGCTGAGGGGTGGACAGTACAACCGCCTACTTAACCTGCTTTCATAAACACCAAGGGTTCAGATGTCTGTGGCAACATGAAACTTGTCATTGCTTATCTTGAGTCTCTTTTTGGGTATCGGACTGAATGTTAATCTTAAGAAATTCTGGGGACCGGCCTGGTGGCACAAGCGGTTGGGTGCACGCACTCCGCTGCGGCCGCTGGGGGTTCACCGGTTCGGATCCCAGGCATGCACTGATACACCGCTTGTCGGGCTGTGCTGTGGCGGCATCCCATATAAAGTGGAGGAAGATGGGCATGGATGTTAGCCCAGAGCCAGTCTTCCTTAGCAAAAAGAGGAGGATTGGCAGATGTTAGCTCAGGGCCAATCTTCCTCACAAAAAAAAAGAAAGAAATTATGCCTGTAGATATTTAAAATCATTTGGAAATTAACCATACAAACATAAGTACACAGATTACAAACCTTTTAATATCACCTTTTATTTTCTCTTAGAAAAGAGGTTGCAAGATTTTCATCAAACCTAAAGGTCCTGGGCCAGCCCCATGGCTTAGCAGTTAAGTGCGCGCACTCCGCTACTGGCGGCCCAGGTTCAGATCCCAGGCACACACCGACGCACCACTTCTCCGGCCATGCTGAGGCTGCGTCCCACATACAGCAACTAGAAGGATGTGCAGCTGTGACATACAACTATGTACTGGGGCTTTGGGGAAAAAAAAAGGAGGAGGATTGGCAATAGATGTTAGCTCAGAGCCAGTCTTCCTCAGCATAAAAGAGGAGGATTAGCACGGATGTTAGCTCAGGGCTGATCTTCCTCACAAAAAAAATAAATAAATAAAATTAAAAAAAATAAAATTATCTTTAAAAAGAAAAAAACCTAAAGGTCCTTCAGGGAACTGTAAAATGGAAAGAATATTTTCAACAGTGTGTTCATAAACTAGAATGATTCATACACTGGCGTTGTAATTAATGCATGAAAACATCCCTTGTCAACGGCTGCCAACAGGAGCAAGGGTGTCAGTGCAACAGCACAGGCAGCAGCAGTCCCGCCTGCCTGTCGTGTGCTAATGACAAGGACTGTGCCATCTCACAGTGTGTACACACAGTCAGAGCTTCGGTGAGACACCTGTGCCATGGGACTATTTACGGCACATGACCCCAAGTGCATTCCATCACACATCTCCATTTGAATACCAAAAAAGGTAATAACTCTGAAGAGGTCAAGAACAAAGTTAGTCTTAGAAGGCAGCGCAATAGGAAAAGTGGCTTTGGATTCCATTTCCGACTGTGCCACTCAGCAGCTGTGTGACAATGAGCAAACCACTTACCCTCTCCAAAATCAGTGTTCTCATCTGTAAAACAGAGACAGTCATGCCCACCTCACTGAGCTATTGTGAGAAACACAACAGTTAAGCAAGTAGTAGAGGTTTCCTGCATCGCAATTGCTATATAAGCTTCAAGGAGAATTTAACAAATAGAACAAAAATTTAGAGGATATTATTGTAACCAAGCATTTGATCAGTACATAGATAACACCCCTACTAATAACATAGGATCATTCTGCGTACTTACTATGTACCAAGCACGATGACAAACACTCTACACTTATTATCTTAGCTCCACACTAACCCTATTCTGTAGGTTTTATTATTAACCCCGATTTACAGGTGAAGAAACTAAAGCTTAGTGAAGTTGAGAAATTTGCCAGAGATCACACAGGGTGGAGACAGGTCTCAAAAACAGAGCCCACGCTCTTAAACCATTACGTACCTCTGAAGAGAATGTTATGTTGCTACTTTTGAGGGTGGCTCTAATGCTGTCACTGCCTTCCATGGAAGGAGGGCATGTCCCTGTTGGATTCATACCTCTGTGAACTTAAGATAACATCTGTCCTGTAGCTACATTTCAGATTCAACAAGACTCACAGAACTGGGTTGACAGACACTGTTTAAATTTAATGGTTACATTAACCAAACCCACTTGTTAAGTGTTATGGACTGAATGTTTGTGTCCCCCTCTCCAATTCATATGTTGAAGACTCAGTCCCCAATATGATGGTATTAGGCGTTGGGGCCTTTGGGAGGTGATTAGGATTAATTGAGGTCATGAAGGTGGAGCCTCCATGATGGGATTAGTGCCCTTATAAGAAGAAGAGACACCAAAGGTTCCTCTCTCCACCATGCGAGGACGCAGCAAGAAGGTGGCAATCTGCAAGCCAGGAAGAGAGTCCTCATCAGAAACCAACCATGCTGGCCCCCTGATCTCAGACTTCCCCGTCTCCAGACTATGAGAAATAATCATCTGTTGTTCAAGCTATCCAGTCTATGGTATTCTGTTATAGCAGCCCAAGCTAAGACACTAAGTAATGTCATTAAAGTGAAATTCCCCTTCTCTCAAGTTTTCAGTGTCATATTAAAGGAAAACTGTGATGAGTAAACCTTTCATTTCCTTATCCTTCAGTGAGTTGTCTTCATAACCAATCACTTCAACAACTGAAAGACACACATATGCAGACCTCCATTGTGTGGATCTGGCTTACATCCCCTTGTTCAGCATTGAGGCACCAGCGATTCATGCCAGGAGATGGTGGGTCAGCAGGCTGTAGGCCAGGAGATGGACGGAGGGTCCGGAGACTGAGGGCCAGGAGTTGAGAACGGGGCTGATGGGCAGAACTTGGCTGTGGTGGTGTGCACACCTTGTAGCCTAAGGAGGTGTCGTCCCGCCTGCTCCATGGGCTCCTCAGCTGCAGTTTTCACTTCAACATGGAATGAGCTGGATCAGCAGTTGGTTTGCTGGCTGCAGGCTCCTTTGGGGAGAGTTTGCCTCTCAGAATCCGGGCGTGCAGCCTCAGAACCTGAGACCCTCTTTGTCTCTCATCACTCCAGGGGACAGGAGTCTAAGTACCCAGGGCCTGAGGCATCTGCCCTGGCTGTCATTAAGCTAGAGGTCCAGTGCAGCTTTCTTCCCTGTGGTACAGCAGGAGTTGTGAAATGAGTGGGACTACCTGAGTAGGACAGAAGCCCGATTTCAAATGTCACAGCCCTGACTGCACCAGGAATTTACTTAGGCCAGCGTTCAATCAGTCGAGTTCCACAATCATCCCTGAATGCTCAGGGCCATGCTGCTTGCTGTGAGGAATGGGAAAGGACGAGACACAGTCCCTGCCCTTGAAGAAGCTGTTTCTCTGGGAAATGGGACGGACCCAGGGGAACATCTAGGAAACAGCCCAAAGCAGCCAGTCATTCCTGCTAAATGAGTTGACCAGAACACAGCTTCGGTGGGCACCCAGGGAAGTGACCGACAGATGCATTGGAGTGGTCCTAACACCTTCGAATACCAGACAGCTACCTGTGGCTAAGTGACTAATCCCCACACAAAGGCTCCTTCTAGGCAAGAAGTTGGTCACATTTCCCTGGCACAGATTCTGCTGCATGATGTACTTTTCATTAATCAGAATTATAGCAACAGGAGAGTAAAACAGAGACCAATTCCACAACATAAAGAGGTCTGAAGAATAAGCCTTTTGGCTGTGAAGTGCTCTGACAGTCAGAAGTCACCAGAGAGCACTGCAGCGCACCCTCGAGAGTGTCCTGCACCATAGCCGAGGCTCACCTTCCTGTCACAAGGCTCACACTCTGACGAGTCCTGGTACCTGGACACCTGACAACATGGTCAAAATCAGCTCAAGAACCGGTGACTTGCCTTCTGCTGCAGGTGGCTTTTCCAACTCTCCTCAAAAAGGGCCCCCAACAGCCTGGTTCCTCCAGAGACCAGCAGCACATTCACAAACGAGTGGCTTCCTCTTGGTGGTCTGGGACACACACCTGCCCCCAGAAAGCTGCACTCAGCCAGGGAGCGCAAGTGGAAGAGGGAAGAATGTTGATTCTCGTCAACACGCAGGTGGCGTGGGATGCTTGGTACCTCATCATGAGTGTATAGCTCTGGGCTCGCGATGAGTCATGATGCTTGTGCATTCACAGACATGCCTCGTGGCTGAGCAACTGAAAGCAGATAGCTCCCTGGAGTGGTCTTGTTTTCGCAGACCCCTTTTCCAATTTCACACCCTTAGATACACAATGAGGAGGGTGTTACATATCTCTTCTTTTCATGGGCTGGTTCTTGTCGCTTGAAAAGCTAACAGATAACTCAGGTTCTGCACAACCATGCTCTCTAAGGGATGATTTTACTGCCACACTTGGGAACTGAGAATTCCTGATAAGAAATTTGGCATTTAATACACTTTATGGCAATGCTCAGATCATTACCATGTACTGACGCGATAACGTTTTCAAATAAAATTTTATTATTGATAGTCATTACATTAATACCTTACTGTATGCCTTATGCTTTTGCATAATTAGCCACCATAAACGATCCTCTGAAGGTAGGCATTATTTCCCCCATTTTGTACAGGAGCAAGCAGGGCTAGGGGGTGAGTCACTTGCTGCAGCTCACGTGCCGTGCCTTGTGAGGTGCAGAGCTGAATGTGAACCCCAGCCTTCGACTCTTCACCAGGGCAAGCATTATTAAGTGTTTTATGCAAATATGATTTCAAATTCTTGGGAGAATAGTAAAAATACCAAAGACGTGTCAGTTTTTCATTGATAGGATTTATAAAATCCTCTCACATTTATTCTCTAATATACTTTCTCTTTGTCAAGGGTTCTCTTTTCGGTTTTTTTAAATGAACGATTTCTCTTCTGCTCTGTATGAACAAGTAGATTTCAACTGTTCTGCATAAAATCAAAAAAATAGCATATGTTGATATTTTATGTTATTAGCATTTAAAAAAAATTCTGTCCCCTCCACAAACTATTTATATAAATAATTGTATTTATGGGATGGCTGAAAAGACCTGGTCCTCAGCTTGGTCTACTCCCATTTGCCATGTAGCGCTGTGTGACCTTGGAGAGAAGCAAGCCTCTAATCTTAGTTTAGCATCACATCAGAAAGTTGTTGGGAGGCCCGGCCTGGTGGTGCAGCGGTTAAGTTCGCACGTTCCACTTCAGCAGCCCAGGGTTCACTGGTTCGGATCCTGGGTGCAGACCTACTCACTGCTCATCGAGCCATGCTAAGGCAGCGTCCCACATAGAAGAACTAGAAAGATCTACAATTAGGATATACACCTATGTACTGTGGGCTTTGGGGAGAAAAAAGAAAAAAAAAGAGGAAGATTGGCAACAGATGTTAACTCAGGGCCAATCTTCCTCAAAAAAAAAGAAAGTTATTGGGAATATTATTGAGATACTAAAAAGTAAAGCACTTTGTAAATGTTAAAGTCCTATACAAATGTAAGAAATCGTTCAATTATTGCCTAGAGCTAAGAGCTAAAGAAAGAATAGTTGCCTGCCTGAAGCCAAGGATTGACTGGACTCGTCTAAATACTGGATTGAAAGAAAAAGGAGGAGGACCTGGCCATATAAGAGGGAGGGGATATGGGTGGGGTTGAAGGAGTGCACAGGTAGCTGAGGAAGAGTGATGACCATGAGCATACCTTTGCAAATCTCCAGAACCGTGCACAGAGCTGTCCTGTGGTTTGGCAAACGATTGTAGCCAAGGAATGCTAATGATCCCAGAGGCTTCCTTTAGGAATGCTACATAGACATAGGAGGGATGCTTATTAACTTGCTGATGACACAAAAATGGGCAGTATAGTTAATAATAGATGAGAGAATCATGATTCAAGATTATTTTTGATATTGGAATGTTGGGAATTTGAGACATTTTCATGTAAGAATGATAGGACTTGTGAAAAGGAGTTGAGGGTGCATGCAAGATCACTGAGAAGCAGAAATAGCTAACAGTTAAGAGCAGAGACGCTGGGCAGGCCACCTAGGCTCAAACTCCAACTCGGCCACCTATTAGCTGTGTGACCATGGGCTGGTTACCAGCCCTGCTGTGCCTAGGCTTCCCCACCACTTCCTAGGGTCGTTGTAGGAATTAAATGAGTTAGTATCTGGTCAACTGCTTTGACCAGTGCTTGACTCTGCGCAGCAGGTCAGCCCTGCTCTTGGCTCCCTGCTGTTCTGGAGTCTCAGTGGGGGCCAGGGCCGCTGCCCTCTCCCACAGCACTCACACAGTGAGGAGGGTTTTTGCTTTTCAGAAATGCTGCATCTGACACATCTGACATCATGCTGGTGGGCATTTCAGAACTGACTGGAAATGTCAGGCTGGAATGGAGAGAGAAGTCAGGCTGGAAATGTGTATTTCATCAGAGTCATCCATGCAAGGCAACCAGCGAAGCTACCACAAAGAGAGAAGGACCCCGGAAAGGCTGAGCAAAATCTCCACAGAAAGTCTGGAGAGGTGGAGGGCACAGAGGAGGAGTAGCTCCAGTCAGGACGAGACAGTAGGAAGGTGAGTGAGCCAAGAACAGGGGATCCGAGATATTAAGACCAGAGCCAGAACACCACCTCACGGGAGGGTTTGAAGGCGATGGGAACAAGGGAGAGCGACGACTGCGAAAACGCCAGAAGGTGTAAGGACTCGGTCCCAGGAAGTCTGACGGTTCAGACTGGGCGGGAGCGGACGCCCCGATGTAGGGATCCGAACACACAGCGCGGTGACTTTCGGGCGGCACTGGACAGGCCAGCGGGCTCTGCAGGGCCTGGCCTCACCCTGCGGCCGTCAAGCCTTGCCTGGCCGGTGGAGACGCAGTCCGGGGTCGGGGTCGGGGTCAGGGCCGGGCCGGTGGAGACGCAGTCCGGGGTCGGGGTCGGGGTCGGGGTCAGGGCCGGGCCGGTGGAGACGCAGTCCGGGGTCGGGGTCGGGGTCAGGGCCGGGCCGGTGGAGACGCAGTCCGGGGTCGGGGTCGGGGTCGGGTCGGGGTCAGGGCCGGGCCGGTGGAGACGCTGTCCGGGGTCGGAGTCGGGGTCGGGGCCCGGCCGGTGGAGACGCGTCCCGCCGCACAGGAGCTCCCCGCCGCGCTCCGTACTTGACCAAACTTGACCGCGTTAGCAGGTCAAGAGGCGGCGCGCGCGCTCCCGCAATTCCGCCCTTGCTTTACCCCGGGGCCGCGCGCGCCCCCGCCGGCCACGGCTCCCGGGCCCCTAAGACTCTGCGGACCCCGGAGACTCGAGGTCCCCGAGCTCCCCGAGCTTCCGTAACCCGCCGGGCCGGGCAGGGCGGGCAGCACAGGCCCCCAGGACGGCCCGCCGGGACCCCACCTATACCCGCAGGGAGTGCCCGTCCGCGCCGCCCCTCCGCGTCCTCCCCACGCCCCGCGGGCCCCCAACCCACCCCGCCCAAAGACCGCCCCGGGGGACCTCCGGACCGGGCGGGGGCGCCGTGCGACGCGGAAGCCGTGCGCGGCGGCGCCGGGGCCGCCAGGAAGTGACGCGCATCCGGCGGAAGTCCCGCCCGCCTGCTCCGCCGCTCCTCGTGTCTGACCGCCGGCATGGCGCACTACAACTTCAAAAAGATCACCGTGGTGCCGTCCGCCAAGGTAGGTGCTGAGGCGCCTTCCGCCCGCACCACCCTCGGCCGGTCGCGGGAGGGCCGGGCCTGTGACGCTGGGCTGGGAGAGGGGTCGCCGCCTCGCCAGCCCCGCCTCCCGGGCCGCGTCCCCCGGGGTTAGGGGTCCCCCCGGAGAGTGGGGGCTCCTTCCTCAGAGGCTAGGGCCCCCGGGATTAGAGTTCTTCCTCAGGTTTGGGTTTTTTCTCAGAGGATTAGGGCGTCCCCGTAGGAGAGGGGGTCCTTCTTCAGAAGTTGGCGCCCCCGTGGATGAGGGGTCTTTCCTCAGAAGTTAGGGTCCCCCGGGATGAGGGGTCCTTCCTCAGAGGTTTGGGTCCCCCAGGATGAGGGGTCCTTCCTCAGAGGTTAGGGTCCTTCCTCAGAGGTTAGGGTCCCCTGGGATGAGGGGTCCTTCCTCAGAGGTTAGGGTCCTTCCTCAGAGGTTAGGGTCCTTCCTCAGAGGTTAGGGTCCCCCGGGATGAGGGGTCCTTCCTCAGAGGTTAGGGTCCTTCCTCAGAGGTTAGGGTCCTTCCTCAGAGGTTAGGGTCCCCCGGGATGAGGGGTCCTTCCTCAGAGGTTAGGGTCCCCCGGGATGAGGGGTCCTTCCTCAGAGGTTAGGGTCCCCCGGGATGAGGGGTCCTTCCTCAGAGGTTAGGGTCCTTCCTCCGAGGTTAGGGTCCTTCCTCAGAGATTAGGGTCCTTCCTCAGAGGTTAGGGTCCCCCGGGATGAGGGGTCCTTCCTCAGAGGTTAGGGTCCCCCGGGATGAGGGGTCCTTCCTCAGAGGTTAGGGTCCTTCCTCCGAGGTTAGGGTCCTTCCTCAGAGGTTAGGGTCCCCCGGGATGAGGGGTCCTTCCTCAGAGGTTAGGGTCCCCCGGGATGAGGGGTCCTTCCTCAGAGGTTAGGGTCCTTCCTCAGAGGTTAGGGTCCTTCTTCAGAGGTTAGGGCTCTGGGGGGTTAGGGGTCCTTCCTCCGGTGTTCGGTCACTCCTGAGGGAAGAGGGCGAGTCAGGGGAAGCTTGATGAAGTGGGTGACTTTTGAACTGGAGCCTTGAGGGTCCGTGGAGTCTGCCAGCTGGAGAGGGTGTGGAGATCTCGGGGCGTGGTGTCTGTGCCCCTCCTAGTACTGACAGTGTTGTAGGCGCTGTCTGCCAGTTTCTCTTGGCGCTGGGGAATTCACACAGAGATCCTGTACATTGTCAGACAGTCAGCTTACATATCTTAGGAGATTATAAGCAGTGGGTTTTAATTTTACCAATTATTTTGTATGCTTTGAAAGTCAAAGATATGCATACCAAAATTGTAGGATTGTTTCTTTTTCTTTAATATTTCTTCTGATTTATGCTTGAGTTATCTGACTACTTAAGTTTCAAAGGTTTTTAGGTATTTAGAAAATAAGATAACATGAAGAACATATGGGATAAAATTTATTTCAGCAGCTATTTGCTAAATGTTTTTTAAAGTCCAGACAGTGTAAAAGATGAACAAAGTTGTATATAGAAGACTAAAGATTTAGTTAACAAAAGTGTTTGTAGTTTAAAATGTGTAGTAGTGTTAGATATTAGTCTTTTAAGAAGATTTCAAGTAAGTGCATGGAAAGTAGATGTGTTTGATGTAACTGTGTCTTATTTTATTTGATCGCAGGACTTTATTGACCTGACATTGTCGAAGACTCAACGAAAGACTCCAACAGTTATTCATAAACATTACCAAATTCATCGCATTAGACATTTTTACATGAGAAAAGTCAAGTTTACTCAACAGAATTACCATGACAGACTCTCACAGATTCTAACGGATTTCCCCAAATTGGATGTAAGTGACTCCAAGGGATACAAATAGTATGTAAATGTGAGCCTTCAGAAAATCGATGTTTAACCAGTTTGGTCTACTTATCTGACAGATAATGAAGGAAACAGAAAATAATTGACTTGTCAGAGTTTACTCAGTGAGTTAGTGGCAAAGCTGGGAACAGAACATGGGTTTTTTGATTCCTTAGTATTCTTCCTTTCCCCCAACTAAACCCCATGTAAGAGGGCCCAAAGCTATCTCCTCAAGCTTTCTTTGCAACCTGTAGGCTTGCGGGGCCAACCCAAGCTCTTTAGCTGAGGACTGTGAATCCAGGAGCCTGGGGTTCTGGCGGCTCACCAGCTCGTCTGGGCTTCCTCTCCTCCCTCTTTTCCAAGGCTCCTTTTCTTGTGGGCTCACATTGGATCAGTGGCCTGAGGTCCACACTGTTTGTGATCTTGTTGCTTTATCAGCCGTCGACGGTCAGTTCAGCACTGACCACTTTCTTCACTGCCAAGAAGAAATCAAGTGGGGAGCTGTGATTTATACATCAAGCTGAACAAGTTGAATTCCTCACTCTGCTGCATAGTGCAGTTTGCCCATTTATTTAGCTATGGAGGGCAGGAGCAGACACTGCTTATGAAGTCCCTGTGAGGGGTCACACACTTGCAAGGTTCTTTGAGGTGGTGAAGGACGTGGGGTCAGCAGTACAGTGTGAGAGCCTAAATTTGCCACTGCCCGGAAATAGTCCCTGAAGGTGGGTTAAGGCAGAGAGAAAAAGTTGGTTTATGTGACAAGAATTTCTTTTATATTTAAAAAGGTAATAATGGCTATTCAAAAAAATACAATAATAAGTCAATTCTGCTAGCAGACAGGCACTTATCTTATGTATATCTCTAGGACTTGACATAAGTGCTTGATAGCTGCTTATTGGATGAGTGAATAATTTTTTGGGAAAGGGCTAGTGCCATAGAAAGTACCTGGGAATGAAAAAAGACGGAAGAATGAGGCTATTCTAAACTGATTTGGTATTAGGAAGCACCTGATTTGAGCAAACAGAAAATATCGTGACCTAATTAGTACCATATTTTTGTGGTTCTTTGTAAGAAATTTTACATTTTTCATTCTTGGTGTTTTTTTTTATGTTAGAGGTTCAACTTTATAAACATTCTGTTTATTTATTTATTTTTAATTAGAGTTAGTTATATGAGGATCACTTTAGGGTAGAAGGTTAGGGTAAGTTACCATTCATTAAATGATTGTTGTGTCTCAGATACTGTTTTAGGCACTAGGAATACAGCAGTAATAAAAAAAAAAAGGTTTCTATCCTTGTCTAGTAAACATGACATTATATAGTGTGTCAGACAAGAAAGGAGAATAGGGAGTGCCTGAGCAGGGCGATTGTAGCAGAGACCTGAAGGAACTGAGGTGGTGAGCCATGCAGTTATCTGGGGAAAGAGCACTGTAGGCACAAAAATAGCAAGTGCAGAGGCACTAAAGTCTAGAGTGTGAGGTCTGTGAGGAGCAGGCAGACCCAGGAGGGCTGAGCAGCGTGTGTGAGAGGGAGGGCACTAGGAGGTGGGTCAGAGAGGTAGTGGGTGGAGCCAGCAACTTGTCTAGGACTTGAATTCTGTTCCTGAGGGAGCAGTTGGAGTTGAGCATGGGACATGCTGTGCTTTGATTTAGCTTTAGAGGATGACTGGCCTGTGGGGGAAGAGACCATTGGGAGGTGAATGCCATGACTTAGACCACTGGTGGTAGTGAAGGAGTGGAGAAGTGGTTGGCTTCGGAGTATCCTTTGAGGGAAGAGCTAATGGATTAGCTCGTGTGGCAGGTATGGGCCTTAGTACCTTGGGCAGTGGTGTTGCCATTCACTGAGACGGGGAAGGGGAGCAGGTTTGAGAGGAGGAGAGCAGTTTGTACACATTAATCATGAGATGTGGGTAAGATGTACAAGTAGAAGTGCCGAGCAGTCTGAGGTTCATGAGCAGTCTGGCCTGGAGATATAAAAATGGGACCTCTGAAAATGTAGACAATTCAGAACTGCGTGAGACCCCCAAGGAAGTGAGTATGGAAAGAAAAGTGCTCCAGGAACTGGAGTGTTGAGTGTTGCCGTGGGAGCACAAGCCAGCAATGCAGTTTGAGGAGTGGCCAGTTAGAGAGAAGAGCCACAGTGGGTCCCGAGGTCGTGGTATAAAATGCATCAGGAAGGATAAGTGGCCAGCTGTCTAGTGCTGCAAAGTGGTCTAGTAAGGTAAATGAGGATTGGGAGGTGAGTGGTGATCTGATGAGCTGTTTTGATGGATTAGTAGAGACCTGATTAGATTGGGTTTATGCGAGTGGGAGGAAAGAAAAGACACAGTACCTCTCTTTGTGTCATTTGCCAAGAAGAGGAGCAAAGAAATGGAAGGATTGTGGGTACAAGGGACTTTTAAAACTTTTAAAGAATTTTTTGGGAAATAACAGCATGGTTGCAGCGTGCTGGGAATCACCAGGTGGAGAGGGAAGAATTAATGGAAAAAAGTGGGAAGAATTTCTGGAGCTCAGTTCTTGAGAAATAAGGGGGTGGGTCTAGTGTACAAATGGAAACGTCACCTTGGCTGGATCCAAGGACAGTTCTCCCACAGTAGCGGGGATGAAGGGAGCATTCTCAGGCACAGGTCAGGTGCAAGTGCAGGCAGAAGTGACTTCTGGGCCTGCTTCCCTGCTTACTGCTTCTTTTTTCTCAGACAACTAAACAGACAGTCATTAGCCAGGAGAGAGGACTGGGGAGAAGATGCTGGGGGTGTGAGGAGAGAGGAAAAGGTGTGACATACTTCCCTAGGAAATTACTCTTCAAGTATTATTTACACATAGGGGTGAGAAACTGATAGCAAAATGACTGCCTTGTTTTTCTCGTTATAGGATATCCATCCATTTTATGCTGATTTGATGAATGTTCTGTATGACAAGGATCATTACAAGTTGGCTCTAGGACAAATAAATATTGCCAAAAATTTAGTGGACAAGTAAGGTATTTTCTTAACATAGTATCTTTTAAGTTATTGTCAGAAGTGAAAAAAATCTTATGTATTTGTTTTTATTTCTTTAAGTGTTGCTAAAGATTATGTGCGGCTTATGAAATATGGTGATTCTCTCTACCGCTGCAAGCAGCTGAAGCGTGCTGCCCTTGGGCGAATGTGTACCATTATCAAAAGACAGAAGCAGAGTTTGGAATATTTGGAACAAGGTATTCTTTATGTGTAAGCAAAAATGGTTTTTAGTGCATTCTCTTAAGGTACTTGATCCTTGTTGAGGCCTTATTTTTGAAATACTTCTGTCTTATTTAAGAGATGACAGGGTCAAATTATTTTTCCCAGCCTAGCTTATAAGAAATTCTAACAGGCTAATTGTTATTGAAAAAGTGGCTAACACATATAATGCTTACAAATTAATAGCACTATTAGGAAAATTTATTTTTTGTATTTAATAAGTAAAGCATATACGTTATAAATCACAGGAAAATACCAAAAATATATATATAAAAATAAAATGATTCATAGTTTTACCTATTATTGACACTTTAATTTTTTTTAGAAATACTTTTCTTTGTAATATGTGCTAGCATCAAACTGCCACTCTAGTTTTGTTACCTGATAGTTCTATTTAATAGGACAATTTCTGAATTAGTGTAGTAGGATTTTTATTGAAACAGTTATTTGCCTTTTTACATGCATATATTTTTACACTACAAATTTTTTTAATTCAGTTGGTTTTGTTCCCTCTCCCCCTGCATCTTATAAATAATTTATGACAAGATTGTAATACTTGGCTGCTTTGACAGTGCTTCAGCTGATCTGTTTGATCTTGAGGGTAGCCCAGTAGTGTACTGGAGCTGTGTGCATTGCAGACGAGGCACCTGATTGGTCATTACATGGAAAGAGCCCCTTGCTAGCCAGGAAGTGATGGCATGCATGCTCCCTTCAAAAATCGTTTTCCAAACATCACCTCACTTAGTAAGAATCATCTGGGCACTTCTTAGAGGTGTGTTTTTGGTCCCACCTTTGACGTTTTGGGTAGGGATGCCAAGTTGGTAGGGCCTAGGAACAGGATTCTTGGTACAGCCAGATTTGGAAAATACTCTTCTGTATCATGGTGCCTCTGCAACTAATCCTTTTTTCATTCATTTATATTTTCTCTGTCACTTATGTTATAAATGTTGGAGTGAGGGTGCCAGGCCAGTGGCATAGCAGTTAAGTGCACGCGCTCCACTGCGGGGGCCTGGGGTTCAGATCCTGGGTGCGCACCGAACACAGCTTGACAAGCCATGCTGTGGCGGCGTGCCATATAAAGTGAAGGAAGATGGGTGTGGGAGTTAGCCCAGAGCCAGTCTTCCTCATCAAAAAGAGGAGGATTGCCGAGAGATGTTAGCTCAGGGTTAATATTCCTTACACATGAAAAAAATAAAATAAAAAAATAAATGTTGTAGTGAGGTTAACATAACCATGGGCCTGGAGTATAAGTAAGTCAAGCAGATCTTAAACTTTGAGTTTCTTAATTTTTCTTATGAATAATTAAACACATTTAATTTAAACTTCTCATAGTGCGTCAGCATTTGTCCCGTCTGCCAACTATTGACCCGAATACAAGGACCCTGCTTCTGTGTGGGTACCCGAATGTCGGCAAATCCAGCTTCATCAATAAGGTTGGTGTGTCTCTGATGATAACACAGGTGACCAAGGACCTGAGACCAAAGCACTGCCATGTCCTGACCATGTCGGGTAGAGGACAGCTGACCAGTTAGTTGATACTGCCGTAGGCTTAAGACACTGTTTCCTTGAAGGGAGGATTGGCTCTGTCTGAACCTAGATTTATATTGCTATTACAGAAACCATTTTATTTTTGATTCTTGTAAGTGTCCTACAGATTAGTAAGGGATTTGAGACATTCAAGTGCATTTTTGTTAATACACGGAGAGCTTCTCATAGGATGTATTGTCTCCACGTACTTTGGGAATGGTAGTATCAGGGAGTTACTCTTGATTGGCAGCCTGCACTTGCTAAATTGGACTTCCTAGTCTCTGAATGTATTTTTTGGGTGAATGTTACCTTGGTTGCTGTATCAACTTCACATAAACTATTTGTTCCAGGTAGCAGTAAGTGGCTGAGTCTCCTTTCCTGACTGAGGGGTTTTTTTTGTTTTGTTTTGTTTTTTGGTGAGGAAGACTGGCCCTGAGCTAACTTCTGTGCCCACCTTCCTCTATTTTGTATGTGGGACACTGCCACAGCATGGCTTGATGAGTGGTGCTTAGGTCCGAGCCAGGGATCCGAACCTGTGAACCCTGGGCTGCCAAAGCGAAGCGCACAAACTTAACCATTGCGCCACCGGGCCAGCCCCTGACTGAGTTTAATATTTGGGGCTCAAGGATACTATTTAAGTAACTTGGTAACTTGGTGCTTCAGAACAATGTAGCTAAGCTTAAAGGACCTGAACAAAGTAGAAACAGTGTTTAAAATGTCAGTTCAGGGAGCCGGCGCCGTGGCATAGTGATTAAGTGCGAGTGCTCTGCTGCTGGCGACCCGGGTTCGGATCCCAGGCGCGCACCGATCGATGCACCACTTGTCAGGCCATGCTGTGGCGGCGTCCCATATAAAGGGGAGGAAGATGGGCACAGACGTTAGCCCAGGGCCAGTCTTTCTCAGCAAAAAGAGGAGGATTGGTGTGGATGTTAGCTCAGAGCTAATCTTCCTCACAAAAAAATTAAAAAATAAAATAAAACGTCAGTTCACAACCAGCAACAGCTCAGGTGCCAAAAAACAATTGTTACATATGTTGTGGCTACTTGCTGCCCAAAACACTTTGGTTTTTAAGCAGATTTGTAGGTTTTTATTTAGTCCACAAATTGCAATGATAGAGTGACAAGCCGAAGTTCTGCAGTGACCTAGCTGACGTCTCAAACACTTGTAAGCCAGTGCCGTGGGCTGTCAGCCACTTAATTAATTAAAATTAAACAATAAAAAAATTCAGTTCCTCAGTCGCACTGAGCACATTTCAAGAGTTCTTGGGGACACATGGCTAGCGGACCCTGTATTGGACAGTCCAGATATAGAACCTTTCTGTGGTCACAGAAAGTTCTTTTGGGCATTTCTGGGGCCGAGGAGGATGAGAGGAGAAGCTGATGGATGTCCTCCAAATACTGGGCCTTCCTTGCCTCCTAATACCTGATTTAGACTGTTCCTCCATGGGCCCAGTGATGTGAGGAAGTGGAGCCTGTCTGTCTGTCAAGGTGTGGTAGCTCCTGTCTTCAGGAGTTTAATTATGTGAGGGCTGTCTTTTTTTTTCCTCTACCAAAAAAAATTAGTCTTGATAACATGTTTACATTATTTGAGAGGAAATAGGGTATAGAACTTCTGTGATTGTGAGAGTTTATTGTTTTGTTTTAGGTGACAAGAGCAGATGTGGATGTCCAGCCTTATGCATTCACGACCAAGTCTCTGTTTGTCGGGCACATGGATTATAAGTATCTGCGTTGGCAAGTGAGAGTTCTTATTTTTAAACATAGAATGGACATCTTGGTGGTTATGTTAATGGATTTTGATTTTGATGATTCCTAAAGTCCATTTCTCAGTGTACTTAGAGTCATAGGGAAAACAGGAGGTGGGATAGATTCTCAGGGTCACCAGGAACATCCCCATGAAGAAAACTCATCTAAGCTTTGACATTGCATGAGGGCAGTTCTTGCTTCTCTGATCGGTTTCTGGGGAAGTAGCTACCAGTGTAGATTTATGCGTTATGTTATCAGTGGTGCTTCTGATGAAATGAAAGTCTCCTTGTCATTGTTCTGAGTCTGTCATTAGAAATGGCATTTGCTAACTATTTAAAGGGAAGCAACCTGTTTCCACGGTTGAATTTAATTTTATAAATGATGAAGTAATTCCTAACCTGTGGAAGTGTTTGCCAGTTCTTCCAGTTCTATTTAATGATGTCCCTAATGAAAAGAAGAGTCATTCTCTGAAGGTCATTGGCTAATTCTTTAGTGAGCTCTCGGTCCCTCCACCCTTCCCATAAATATTTAAAGGATATGTACTTTTCCCTCACTGCTTTATTTTATTATGGTTGGTTGGGAGACCTACATTTTATTTACTGGTTTTCTCAGAACTAGTTTGGGTATGAGTGACCTCCAGGGTGTGCTGGATGGGAAGTTTGTGAATATGTGTGCTTTGGAGTAATGAATCTGACTGTTAGGTTGTAGATACTCCAGGGATTTTGGACCACCCTTTGGAGGATCGGAACACCATTGAAATGCAGGCCATCACGGCCCTAGCCCACCTGCGTGCTGCAGTTCTGTATGTGATGGATTTGTCTGAGCAGTGTGGGCACGGGCTGAAGGAGCAGCTGGAGCTCTTCCAGAATATCAGACCTCTCTTTATCAACAAGGTAAATGTGATAACCAGTATTTTCATTTATAACCTGCAATGTGAAGGTGGTAATTTCATTGTTTTTCTTCCTTGTTCTAGCCTCTTATAGTTGTAGCAAACAAATGTGATGTGAAGAGAATAGCTGAACTTGCTGAAGACGATCAGGTAAATCACCTTAATATTTTGAATATTTGCTACTTACGAATTCTGAATCTCGTCTCAGACAACGAAAGTTGAGGAGAAATTTTAGCAGTGCTAGTCCTGTTTTTTATTTTACAGTTGAGATAATATTCCTTGGTTTAGTCGACATAACATTCATTATAAAAACCTAGGTAGTGGCAAACTACAACTGAAATTTCTGAATTCTTGCTCTGTTTTAGAGGCTATGGAAGTGTCCATGCATTTGACAGGTCAGTGCCTTGGAAGATGTGCTTACTTGGGAAGGGAGTGTTCTCTTAGATTGGTGCCTTACAGGAAGCAAAGCACCTTAAGATATGCTTTGCCTCTTGCAGGACTCAGGCTACCAGGGCACTGAAGCAGCCCTACGCAGAGTACGTTTCTAGGTAGGAAGGGTTTCATAGGTGTTCCTTAGTGTACCTGCTGCACAGGCTTTGTGGTGAAATGAGTTTGGGAATTGAGTGCGTGAATGAAGGAGAAGGAGCATCTGCAAACTTTCGAGAACCGTGAGTGTGTAGTGTCTACTGTAATTTTCCAAGAGGCAGGTGATATTGTTAGCCCTAGTTTTTCAAACTAATTTGACCCTGCAGCCCTTTTTAATAGGCATATTTCAGGTACAGTGGTTCTCATATCATGGTCCCCAGCCAGCAGCATCAGCATTGCTTTCCCATGGTAATGTGTCATAAATGCGAATTCTTGGTTACACCTCAGGCCTATGGAATCAGAAACTGGGGAGGCTCCCAGCAGCCTGGGTTTGAATGGGCCCCCGGGTATTAGATGCACACTGGAGTTTGAGAACCACTGCACTGGAATAATGAACTCGACCTGGCCGCATCTACTAGAGTATACTCACCACATCAAAGGAGCAGGTCTCTCGAGAGGGGTGTGCTGCTCTCTTCTCAGTCAGTGTGTCTCTCTTGTGCTGTTTAGATGTTTAATGCTTGGTAAGAATTCAGTTCCTTGGGGCACTGCAGTGTATTTTTTAAATTACTAATCATATAAATACTGACGTCAGAGAATTTGCTTGTCTTTGAAAAGATCCAAATATCTATGGAGCAGTCTCAGGTTTCTAGGCTACAAGCATCATAGGGTGGGGAAGAGGGGAGGGTGGGAACACTGGGAAGGTTGAGGCGGGTGTTGCACCAGATGCTCAGGCTCTGCAGTTAGACCTGCTCCAGTCACCACTTCACCCCCTGTCAGCCGTGATGGGCGAGGTCACCTTTCAGGAATCAGTGATAGTAACACCTGCATTATTGAGCTGTGTATCAGTGATGTTGTCGGGGAGATTTAATGGAATTGGAAAGCAAATGGGTAGTGGGCACTGTAACAATATTAGTGTTTGGTTAACACTGTTGCAGCCTGCCTTGTATTTATTGGTGCTTGTGACTTCATCAGAGCAGCAGTGTAGGTTATTACCCCATATTGCATGTAATGAACGCTGTCACCGTGAGCTCAGGCAGGTGTAGTGTCTTACTCGGGATCATGTGCCAGTCATTGGTGGGATTGGCTCTTAGACCCCGATGTTCTCCAAGACCATTGCTCTTTCCAGGGGAGGAGGGAGTCTTAACTGCTAAGTTGGACTCTAGTGAGGAGGGAGGTAGATCTTGTTCATGAGAAGCTTGGCTATCATCGGCGTGGTCACCTGCGTCTGAACGTGGCCACGTCTGCAGTGAGGTATCAACATGGCATTGGTGGAGGGGTGCACAAATGAAGTCCTTTCTCTTAGAGTCTTAGTGATTTATATGTAGCTAGCTTTGTAAACGTTTTTGTGTTTTCTAAGGAATTCTCCTAGGCTGGGGAGACCAAATATTTTATAAAAAATAGCATTGAAAACATCCATATCTTGATCTTCCCAAGTTTCATTTTGGAAGGTGAGGTCTCACAGCATGTTCTGGAGAGCCTCTAGTTTGCTTGCTATAGTCTGGTTTGATCCTCCCAGTAATTTGTATTTTCTTAATCACAGAAGGATATGTGGGAAGATTACACAACTGTTTAAGTTCAAATAACAAACCACACATGTTGTGCTAGTTAGCATTTGTAACACCCATTTGAGGAATAGTAAGATTCGTTCATGGGGAACTGGAAATAAATGCATCTCTCATTTTTCATTTGTATTCCCAGAAAATATTTACAGATTTGCAGGCTGAAGGATTTCCTGTGGTAGAGACCAGCACGCTGACGGAGGAAGGGGTTATTAAAGTGAAAACAGAGGTCAGTGCTTCCTTACAAGCAGATGTTGACCCCTTTATTGTCTTTCTTTTGTTTTAGAAAAGTCAGTTGTTGGGGGAAAGTTGTTTTCTTTCTAGGTGGTATTGACATTGAGCACTGGTAGTAACTAGGCCGGAGAAATGAGTGTAAGTGCCCTCACTGAACCCGAGGCCCCCACCTGCCGGAGTGAATGTGGGAATTTGAAGAGATACTTACACTCCTACTGTGGGTAATTTTAACTTGAATCACTGTCTGCTGTGTCTCTTGACCTGCCAATATTTCCACGAGAGCTGTAGTGAAAAGTACTTTCATGGAACCTGTTTAGAAACAGAAGGGAAAAAAGTAGTGTGAAAAGTAGGAACAGTTTGAGGAGGCATTTCCTGTTAGATTTCATATGCAATTCTAATTATTTTTACTTCATTGTTATTTTTACCTGAAATAAAAAGAAAGGGCATGATACTGTTGGTTTTACTCAGGTCTCAGTTGCTCCAGTTAGAGTCCTGAGGTGGAACATGAATCTAGTTACAGAGGACTGTCTAATTAGCTAGCTCAAGGGTCGCCAGTGGTGGGAGACAGGCCTGGAATGGGACATGGGGGTGCTCGGGCGAGCTTTGCAGCAGCACTACCTCAGGGTTCTGCCTCAGATTAGGCCTGGCCTAGAAAGGGAGAAAGATGCCTCCTCCCTCTCTGGAGAGTGTGGTCTGCCCCAGAGTAGTTCCCTTAGGGTAGTCCCAAGGACTTAGCCACCAGATGTCACTACCGAGGAAAAATGCATAGCGTGTTCCAAACCTTTGGAACATAATCTGCTGGTTAGTGGGGCTCTGGTTCCTGGTTCCTCCTGGAAAGGTGCAACAGGAGGCTGCTGCAGGATGCCTTGCAACTTGGTGCCTTGTTTTCTCACCTTCTTAGGCTTGTGACAGGCTTTTGGCTCATCGAGTTGAAACCAAAATGAAAGGAAATAAAGTGAATGAGGTGCTGAACAGATTGCATTTAGCTATACCAAACAAAAGAGATGATAAGGTAAGGCTGCCTTTCTAGAGAGCCTTTGAGATAAGATTGTGTTACTGATATGATCAGTGGACACCACTGCATCCCTTCTTCCAGGGGTGCAGATTCAAATGGATCTCATGAGTGGTCTTGAGTTTCTTACTAAGAATGAAAATTATGCCATGTGTATCATAAACAATTGAAAAGGTTAAAAAAAAAAGTATAAAGTGCCAAGTTAAAACCTGCTTCTCACTCCACCAGAGGCAGTTACTGTTAACTCTGTTGTTTGTCATTCCAGAAATATTTTTGGCATATAAGCATATTTTTAAAAAATTTTTAACAGAAATATATTAGGTTCTTTTAAAATTTTCCTTTTTTTTACCATTGTGAACAGTACTCAAGAGCACGTCTTTATACATAGGTCTTTGTTTTTAATTGGAGTAAATTTTAAGGTATAGCATTGAAAATGTCATTGTCCTCCAAAAATGCCTTACTAGTTTATACTCCACTGACAGTTTGAGAATGCATGTTTTACTGCATCATTGATGGGTTAGCTTCTGTCAATCTAATAGATTGAAGATGGTTGAAGATGGTTTTATTGTGATATATTTCTTTAATAATTAGTGAAGTTGAGCATTTTTAGTGTGCTTATTGGCTTCTTCAGTTCTCTAGGTCATTTATCGTTTACTCATTGATTTGTAATTTTTATATTAAGGAAATCAGACTTTTTGTATGTTTTGTAAATATGTTTTATTTTTTTTGGTGAGGAAGGTTAGTCTTGAGCTAACATCCGTTGCCAATCCTCCTCTTTTTGCTGAGGAAGATTGGCCCTGGGCTAACATCCGTGCCCATCTTCCTCTACTTTATATGTGGGGCGCCTGCCACAGCGTGGCTTGATAAGCAGTGCGTAGGTCCGTGCCTGGGATCCGAACTTGTGAACCCCCGGGCCACCAAAGCAGAGCATGCGAATTTAACCACTGAGCCGCCAGGCTGGCCCCTGTTCTGTAAATATTGTTTTTCTTTTTGTCATTTGCTTTTTGATTTGGGGGATTTTTTTTATCTCAAAGAAATTACACATTTTTAAACTATTAGTGTATATTAATATTTTCTTTATGGCTGCTGGGTTTTGTGTTATGTATAGAAAGGCCTACCATCCATTCTAAAAATATTCTTTAAAAAGTATTTTTTCTTCTATATTTTGATGGTTTAATTTTTTTTTAATTTTGCCTGTTTTGACTGGAAGTCTTCAATCAGTCTTGAGTTTATTTTGTTCTTAGGAAGCAAGTGGAGGTAGTTACCCACCTCTATTTTCAACTGGCTAGTCATTTATCTCACAACTAATTGATTAATGCATCTTTCCATTGAATTTCTCATATGTACTTGGGTTTATGTCTAAATTTCTCATTCATTGATCTGCTTTATTTCTCCTGTATCACTTTCTTTGTCTATAATTTTTCTTGATAATCTTGATGTGTATTTTTTCTAAGTAAACTTTAGAATTGGCGTGTGAAGTCCTCCTGGCTTCCTTGCCCAAACTGGCCCTGCATTCTCCCCTCTACCCCTGAGTCACCTATTGGTTTTTAATTGGTTTGAGTATAATTTTATATTTTCCTTGCAGATGAAGAATTTGCTTCTAGTTTTTTTGTTTGTTTGTTTCTTTCACATTCAGCAAGGTGTTTCACATAAATATTTCCAATAATATCTTCTCAGGAGAGGCCTCCTTTCATCCCAGAAGGAGTGGTGGCACGCAAAAAGAGAATGGAGATTGAGGAGCCAAAGAAGAAAAGGGTAAGTTGCTGTAGGTTTCCTTTTAGAGAGGGGTAGAAAGGCTGTGCGTGCAGTCAGGGTGGAGACTTAGAGCAAGAATGTGCTTAGAGCACCTGGTGCCCACTCTGTCAGGCTCTGAGAACATGGCTGTGGAAGCTGATGAAGGTCCCTACCCTCGTGGATGGGAGGTGGCAGTGAACAAAGTACATACGTAACAGATATGGTCCACTGGATGGTCCAAACAGCTTTCCTGCCAGAAACAGGAGCTGAGCCTCATGGGGTTGGAAGGGTTGGCAGTTAGATTGGAGAACAGATGATTTCACAGGGACAGGGAGAGGCTCAGCATTTCTGGACCTGAAAGGTCAAATAGAGCTGATTATAATTGTTTTGTTTTTTTCATTGCAGGAACGAGATATTGAACTGGAAATGGGAGATGATTATATTTTGGATCTTCAGAGTAAGGGCTAGAATGTAATCTAGTGTAAAATGCCAGTTGCTTGTAAAGTGTTTCAGAAAAGTGTGGAAAGACTTTAATGAGTGAAAGTCTTCCAGCATTTTGTTAATTTAGTTTCTTAAAGATGAAAGGTCACATACTGACAGGGCTCTGTGAGATTTCTTCCAGGTAAATTTCTCTTGTTTTTGGTTAACGGGGATTATTTTTTTAGCTTTCTTAGCATATAAATGCTGAAACATTTGATATTGTTAATAATCTGTTATTCGTGCCTGTCGTTTCCCTTCAGGTATGTCTTACTTGTTTTTTATTTTTGTTTTCCTTCTCTGGTCACTTAATCCTGAGATACTGATATGCCTTGGGAAACGTTTGGAGTAATTCTTTCATAAGGATGTTACTTTGCTTATGTGGTGTCGAATACAAATGTTCTCTTGTCTTTGTAGAGTGACATGACTTGTGTAAGTCACAACTCATTTTGGGCACATAGTTGAAGGTATTAAAAACTATAAGTGTAACTTTTTTTTTTTTAACTTTAGAGTACTGGGATATAATGAATTCATCTGAAAAATATGATAAGATACCTGAGATCTGGGAAGGCCACAATATAGCTGATTATATTGATCCTGACATCATGCAGGTTTGTGTCACTCATTAAATTATGTGATTTTTATTCTTTTTTAATGCGACCACTGGAAGATACGAGCATAACCTTGGGCTCACCTTGTCTGTTCCCCTCGCTCCTTCTACCTCCACCAAGCCTCTAGTCCTCAGTCACCAACAGCCTGCTCCTGCCGAGTGTCCTGAGACTCCAGGGCTCTGCCAACTGGGTTGCCACAGGCACAGCACCATTAATCCTCTTCCTCTTGGCTCACATTCTTCCATCAAGGCCCCTTCCAGACTCCTCCTCTTCTCAAACCTGCCCATACTTCCCTCTGCTGGTCTCAGCAGATGGCCCCCTTTTATAAAGAAAATGGAGTCATGGGGTGTGAATTTCCTAATCTCTCAACACTCCGTCCTTCCTCATGTAGGGCCTTCTCGTTGCAAAAGTTTAGCCCTTGGGGCAGGCTCTGCTTGCTCTCTGACCTGGCCCGTTCTTGTCTCCTCTGGAGTTTTCTCATGTCTTCCTCCTGTTCAGTCCACTCCTCATTTGTTACTTTGTAGTATGTGTCTCCACAAGTTTTTCTCATCTTTTGTGAAAAACAAAAACTTTCTTAAACCCTGTGTCCTCCTTCAGTTGCTATTCTGTCTTCATCTCCTCAGTCAAGCTTTTTGAGAAAATAGTTTATAAAATATTTGCAGTCCATATTTCCTCATTTTCCAGTCCTCAATTCCCAAATGCTGTCCTGAATTTATACTTCAGTCTGGTTGTCATTGTCTGCAAGCTCTTCACACCCTACATTTCAGACTCATTTCTGCTTCAGAAGCTGACCTGGTTGATAACATGATTTATCTGGGTATCCAAGGAGTAAACTTAATGTAAGCCTCCTTCACTCTTCTGTTCGTCTTTACTCCCCTTTTGAAATATTTGTTGTTCTCTCATCTCATTTCATCCTCAGCTTTTGCTTTCATTGGTCTTCCTCCTTTTCACTCTGTTGTCCACACTCCCACACGAGAGAAATCATGTCATTCTCCTTTAAGCTCTTGGGTATGCCTCCTGCTTCGTCTCTTGTGTAGTGTCCAGTTTCCTTAGCGTGGGTTCAAGGCAGCCTGTGATCGGCCTGGCCTGTCCCCTTCCCAGCCTCCCTCCATCTGTGCAGTTTTCACATAAGTAGTCATGTGGGCACATTGGACTGTCAGATTTCTGTAAAGGTTTATTTGTTAGGTTGTGATATACATACATGTATTTTTTGTTTTTGTTTTTTTAACTGTAAAGCCAGTGAGGTGGTGTTTTGGGATGGCATTAGGATGGATAAATAGGCTATTGTAGTGTTAGACCAGTTCAGATTGATGTTCTAAGTTTTTCAAGAACCAGGGTTCTTTCACGTATCTGCTGGGAGTGGTGGGGAATGAGAGAGGGGACATCTGCACGTTTTTAACCTTAGTGTTTGGCATAATTGTTGTTAAATAAGAAAAAGAAATGGCATGGAACAGTTAAAACAACTTAGTGTTTGTGCAGTCTTCATTTTCTCACAGAATCTGTTTGCTGGGAGGTAAGCCCTGGCATGTAAGACGAGGCCCACCTGAGACTGGACCCTGGCATTCATCACATCCTGAAAGACTTAGTGGAAACCTTATTCCTATATAAACGTTGCTACACTTGTTTATGAGTTTTTCATTATTGATTTTAATTACAACTCTTTTTAAAGAAATTGGAAGAGTTGGAAAAAGAAGAAGAGCTAAGAACAGCTGCTGGCGAGTATGACAGTGAATCTGAAAGTGAAGACGAAGAAATGGTGGAAATCCGACAGCTTGCAAAAGAAATTAGAGAAAAAAAGAAGTTGAAAATTCTGCAATCCAAAGAGAAGAATACACAGGGACCCAGAATGCCTCGAACTGCAAAGAAGGCAAGTTTTATTTCTCTTCACAGAGGTCTGACCTATTTCCTTGTGTATTGGGTTCTTGTATAGTTATTGCTAAATACATTTCAACCCATATGTGTCCATAAGATAGATTGTACTTACTTTGTTTTGTTGGTATATATTGACTTTTGAGCTCGCTTGAGTCTTGATCTTTATATTCTGATTGTTATACCTTTTCTTGGTGACTTCCACGTTCAACACGATTAGATTCAAGTACTTTGCAGTTGTACAAATTAAGTTCATACTTCATGATTTGTGGAAGTAAAGCCATCAATTCACGTTTTTATTCTTTAATTTCTGTATCGCTCAGGACTCATCTTTTGCAATTTACAGAAACCTCAGCCAATCTAACTTAAATCCAAAGGCGATTTATTGGCTCCTATGACTGGTTAGGATGGGAAGAATCGCACTTTAGGCACGAATGGATCAAATGATGTCAAGATTATTTCCACTTCCCAGCTCCATCTTTGTTAGGCATCTTTCTCTCCTGCTCCACACTCTTGTCAGGGCGGCCAGTGAGGCTAGGTCCTGTGGTTGCCCCCAAACCACAGAACATGGCAGAAAGGGAGGGCCAGCTCCCCAGAGAAAGAGGGCGATGTGCGGGGCAGTTAAAGTGTAATGGGTGAGGAAGAATAACGACAACATTCCAGACATCTCTTGATATATATTCGTGTGTTTGAAATACTGTTTTGATGTGATGGCAAATGACCAGTTCTTGACAGACGTAGACATCACTGTATTGCCCCAGTGGTGCTCAGTGGGCTTGGGAGGAGGTGTTGGCCTCTGGAGTCGGCATCTTTGGGCACATCGCCTGGCCTCAGCTTTAGTGACCTCCTATGCATGCGGAGAATCCCCTGCAGAGTTGTGCAGAATCATAGACGTGAAGTGTACATCATCTTACACATAGCAATTATCCAGGAAATGTTAGTTTTCATGCAATTTAATGAGCTGTCCAAAAACTTGAACATAAACCCATTTCATCAAACTAATTTTGCTTAAAACAAGTATCTTTTTTCCCACCATTTCAGGTTCAGCGGAAAGTCTTGGAGAATGAGATGCGCAGTCTTGGTGTTGACATGGATGATAAAGACAATGTGAGTGTGCAGAGATGGTCTCAGATGCTTGCATAGTTGGATGTAGGTTTGTCTTAGAAAACCGGGGTCTTAGAAACCTGTAGGATTACAGAGTTGACTAAAAGAGAAATTAGAATTTCAGTATTTCCATTGAGGAGCTTCATTAGCATGAGATCTTGATTGGAAGTGGCTGGTTAAGTACTGAACAATCGTGTTAGTCACGCTGTTTTGTCCTTTGCCCTCAGGGAATGGTTCGGGGGCGTTTGGCTCAAAGGACCATGCTGTTGGTGCAGGATGGTGTTTCCAAACTTAGTTCTTATTGTGGATAGACCTTGTATCCTCCATCATCCTTAATTAAAACTCATCCCTGGGGTTGGGGAAGGTTTCTCTGGGTGTTACTCCGGTGTTCTGCTTCAGTTAACCTTAGTTATGTAACATGACCCCAGTGCATTTTCTTTTTCTTTGTTTTGTTGCTTCATGTCAGTGTTTCATTGTGTATATATATATATTATTTTCCATTCCAGGTTAATGGAAAATTCGGAATATACCGAAAACTTTTTAGAAAAAAACCACTTGTGGTTACAGCACACAAAAATAAACTAGGTTGACGTGTGGTACATTTTTGCATCTACTTTTCATTGTGATATAAGCATTTTTCATTTTAGGATAATTTTCTCACATTTTTAATTGAGTAAATAGATTTAGGTTCTTTATTTAGGCTTTTTGGATTGTTTGTAGTTTAAAAATTCATTTGCTGTCCCCTCAAAGAATGTAAGATGACATATAGGAAATATACAATAAAATAGAAGAATTTGCATAGGGAAAAATATGAATTGGAATAGAGTGTCAAAGAGAACAAAAGAGATAAATTTATCTGTCCTACACAGTTTTTGTACTTGAACTATGACTTTGATTTTGGTGACTAGTCTTTACATAGAGCTTTCATTAGCTTCAATTCAGTTACCAAATAAATATGAGGTATCATTGAACCTCTCAATGTGAGAGGAACTTTGGCTGTGAATACCTCAGAACTGTTTTCCTTGGAGCCCAGAAATTAGAAGCATTTCAGATATGTATTAGAATTCTAATTTTTTTTGCTGGATGAATTATGCCAGAGCATAGTATACATCTTCATATAAAAGAACTTTTTCATATTCTGGATTATTTTCTCAAAACAGCTTTCCTGGGCCGGCCCTGTGGCTTGGTGGTTAAGTGCGCGCGCTGCGATGCTGGTGGCCCGGGTTCGGATCCCGGGTGCGCATCGAGGCACCACTTCTCCGTTCATCCTGAGGCCGAGTCCCACATACAGCAACTAGAAGGATGTGCAGCTACGACATACAACTATCCACTGGGGCTTTGGGGGGAAAAAAAAAAAAAAAAAAAAAAAACAGCTTTCCAGAAATGGAATTACTCAAATCAAAGGATAATGTTCTGTCAAAGTTTTTTTCCAAGAGGGGTAGACTAATTTGGGTTTTAATCAGCAGTGTACGAGAGGATCCTGCTCTCATGGAGTAGTATTTTAAGGTAGATACATAGCTTCTGACTTCCAGTTGTTTATTAAGTGCTGGGCTTACTGCCTACATGCCTTGCAGAGTAGTAGTAGTATCCTTATTTCCTCATTGTTTATCTCAGTTTACATCGTTATTTCAGTAACGAGGGTGAGCAAGGCACCCACGACCAGCGTGAGCAGAGCTGACTTGCCGAGGGACTGACCGCAGAGCCCGTCCTTAGCAGTCTGCGTGTCTTTGCCTAATTAGCTTTCTGGTGGCTGTCACTCTGTGTTCAGATAGATAACCCCAAAATGGAGGAGTGAAGGAGAGAGAACTCTTTATATCTGAAATAGAAATTGTGATGCTAACCTGATGATTTAGGGTAAGGGAAAACATTGTTGAATGGGCAGCTCTAAGTAAATTTATTTAAATGGAGTTAAAATCAGCTTTGTAACATAAAGTAGTTATGTTAAGTGAAAAAGAATATTTGACCAATAATCTAACGTGAGATTAGTTGTATTTTAAAGATCTTTAGCTTATTTGATAATGGTTCTAAAAACTCCTAACTGTCCTTTCCCCTCTTCGGGGTAGTTTCGTTTCACCTTTGTCACTAAGCCTGGAAGCCAGGCTGGGATCCTGAAGCACTGAAGTTTGCTTTTCAGGCCCATTATGCAGTCCAGGCCAGGCGATCTCGGAGTGTTACTAGGAAAAGAAAGCGGGAAGACTCTGTTCCACCCTCTTCCGTAGCCCGGAGTCGCAGTTGTTCTCGAGCTCCACGTGATGTCTCTGGTCTTCGGGACGTCAAGGTTAGTCTCTGTAATGTGTAATTAATAAAACAGTGGCCTCTGCTGTTTATTACATGAGGCTTAGGGAAAACACCAACAGTTGTCATTTGGAATGGCAGGGACTGCAGATGGGAGATTAGCTGTGTGCTGCACTCCAAAAAGCAAGCTTGGGCCAGGGTACAGTGGGTGTCCCTGGACCTTTGTCCTAGGTGCACCATTCCCTAGTGGTGTCTTTTCTCAGGAGTGGACAGAAGCATGGTGTGATATGGCACCAGACGGTCTGAACCTAAGTCCCAGCCATTTAGGGTCGTGGTAAGAAATGGATGGATGCTGCCCAGAACCTGGAGGCCAGGGACCTTCACCCCCAACAAGCCCATGCGGGGAACCAACCCAGAGGGAGCTGTTTTGACCAGTCTTTTGGATGTCCACAGTCTTTTTTGCTGAAGCTTCTGTTTATTAAGAAACACAAAAATTATTAGTTTCAGCATTTTGAAAGTTTAGATGTAGGAGAAAGTCTGTATATAAACTGGCACGCAGTCTACTTGATGGAAGCCTGAGTTTTCCATTCCACCATGCCATCTCCATCTAGAAATCTAGATTTTAATATCAGTATTGCCACTCGTCAGTCATATGTAAGCAGTACAGTTTTATGGGCCAGAATCGCAATTTCTTCATTTGTGTAAGAGGGAGTTGGAACAGGTGTATCTAATCTTCCAGGTCTAAAATATGTCTGGTCTTTCTAGGTACAAAACTTATCTAGATATAATTTTACCCCTGTCTTCATACACAAATATTTTACCCCTGCAGGTACTGTGGTGGGTCTGAGGGAAAACAGCAGTGAGTGAGACTTAGCAGGGCTTCTCTTCACAGAACAGACCTGGATCATTGAGACAGGTAATGAAAATCCATGTGGAAGGTTAGTTTTCAGTAGCTAACGTGTTCATGTTTTCTTGTCTTTTATAGATGGTGAAGAAAGCCAAAACCATGATGAAGAATGCTCAGAAGAAGATGAATCGCTTGGGGAAGAAAGGCGAGGCAGACAGACATGTGTTTGATATGAAGCCCAAGCACTTGCTCTCTGGAAAGAGGAAAGCTGGTAAAAAGGACAGGAGATAGTGTCCGTGGCAGCTGGGACAGTGGCTAGACCACTGTGTGTTTCTTGGTTTGCTATCATATGGTTTCATAAAATTGGAGTCATGATCTATAAACTGAAAATAACAATGGAAATAACGAAAGCAGTTGTTGCTTTCCTGAAAACTGTGGTTAATCCTTAACTGTACAGGTGTGGGACATTTTTATCACTGCATAGTATTACAGATATTTTGAGCAGACAGTGGTTTCTGCATTTAATGGAGTTTTGATTGCTTCGCATTTGCAGAACTGGAAAGATTTATTGATTTGACTATGTTGTTTTTGATGGAGAAAAATCTTTTCTTCTGCAAGAGGGAACTTTGGTTCACTGCGCACAAATAGTCCTTTTTTGCAAAGAAAACATCTTCACTTGTGGACATGGCCAGAAGTCTGCCAGCCCTGTCCGGCAGACACAACTACAAACACAAGTTTATAGGTGTTTTGGAACACAGGGCTAAATTATTTTCTAGTCTTTTGTACAGTGTACCATTGTAATGTGTCTTCAACTATTTTATCCAAGATAAATTTCCAAAAGAAAGTAGTTTTGATTTATTTAGGATTTTTTTGTTTTGTTTTGTTTGTTTAGTTACACATCACTGTCAGTTTGGCCAAATGAAAAGGGGGAAAAATAAATGACAATGTTTTTAAAGCAAAAAATACTTTTTTTGTGGAATAAAATGTTGCCTAAGGCCCTACAACAATTAAATGTGGGCATCTCCTTCAGTAGTCCATTGCTGGTGTTTGATAAAACACACAAACATTCCCAACACTACCACAAAAACACCTCCTGGGGGTCTGTTTTTAATTATTTTAAGTGGAAATGATTTTGAAATACATGTCAACTTAAAATTTCCAAGCACATTAAAATGTAGCAAGCTGACATATTGGAATATTAAGTGCGTAAAACATTCCTTGACCACAACACAGTACCATTGTTACCACATACCTTGTGTGCAGTTTCAAATGCAGGTGCTTCGCTTAGCAGGTCCCCCTTGTGACTCTTAGAACATTTTCAAAGCTCTCCTTTGTGTGACAGTTGTAGTGTTTTGCAATATAATTTCAGACTTTTTGTCTTGCACATAGGTATAAAAGTTGTATTGCATTTTGTGGATATAAAGTAACATTTTCGTGTGTGTGTGTGTGTGTGTATGTGTGTGTGTATATATATATATATATATTCTGGAAAAGGTTGTATTAAGAGAAACTTGAAGTCAAGTGATGTCAGAAGATGGTGGAGTAGAGAGCACCAGGAATCCATGTCTTCATCTGATCACAATTGCATAGCAGAATCAGTCTCTTATAACTATTTTGGAATTCTGGAGTCTCTTTGAAGGCTTGTGTCTTCTGGGGAAAGGCTTGGCTGGTAAATCAGTAAATTTTGGTCAATTTTAGCCCTTGTACCTTAGTGTCTACCCATCCCCCACCCCCCAGCCCCATGTCAGTTAACTATGCCTGTATTCCTGATGCTGCTTTGGGAGTCAGAGTGGATGCTAAGGATCTTGTCCTTCAAATGTTAGGATTCTGTGATTTGATTGCCAATTACTGCTGCTTCTGATGGCAGAGGTGTAGACACAGAGGTGGACCTCCATTGTTGCAAACCCATCAGCTCAATTAGATTCAGGAAATTTAAAGGGCCAATGCCTGTGTTTTTTCCCCTTGCATTTTTCCTTTTTTATCCCATTTGGGAGCCAGACATTTAAGGATTAGGACTTTAAAAAGTAACTGCGTGTTCAGGGGAATTTAGAAAGTCAGCACACATGCCCAGGGAAAGACACGTACTCAGCAAAGAACTGAGAGGACTTTTTAAGTTTTTACCTCAGCCTGCACAGAGATACCCTATAACAACCAAAAACAAAAAAACCCAGCTGCCCTGGGGAAGAGGGAGAATCTGATCTCCAGAGTTACACATTATAAGATTCAAATGTCCAATTTTCAACAACAAAAAAATCACAGAGCAGACAAAGAAATAGGAAAGTGTGGCCCATTAAAGGAAAAAATAGAAAGTGTCCCTAAAGAAGGCCAGATGGTGGACTTACTAGACAAAAACTTTAAAACAAATGTCTTAAAGATGCTCCAAGAGCTAAAGGAAGATGTGAGAAAAGTCAGGAAAAGTATGAAGAAAATAGAAATATCAATAAAGAGAGAAAACAAAAAGTTACCAAAAAAATTCTGGAGCTGGAAAGTATAGGCAACAAAGGCAAAAAGAGACAAATGGGACTATATCAACCTTAGAATTTCTGCGCATCAAAAGAACAGAGTGAAGAGACAGCATACAGAATGGGAGAAAATATTTACAAATATATATACAGTAGTCCCCCCTTCAGGGGTACATTCCAAGACCCCCAGTGGATGCCTGAAACTGTAAATAGTACTGAATCCTATATATACTGTTTTTTCCTGTACATACATACCTATGATAAAATTTATAAATTAGGCACGGTAAGAGATTAACAACAGTAACTAATAATAAAATAGAATAATTATAACAATATACTGTAATAAAAGTTACCGTAGCTCTTAGCAACCTCAGCATACGATTTTTTTTCTTTCCTTGTTAAGTTGAGAACTTTCACCTTTTTACTTAAAGGAAGCACTTTATGGCTTCTCTTTGGTTATCTGAATTGCCAGCATCACTACTCTTGTGCTTTGGGGCCATTATTGAGTGAAATAAGGGTTACTTGAACACAAGCACTATGATACTGCTGACAGTCGATCTCATAACCAAGATAGCTACTAAGTGACTAACGGGCAGGTAGTGTCTATAGCGTGGATATGTGCACAAAGGGATGATACACATCCCAGGTGGGTTAGACTGGGAGGGCTCGAGATTTCATCACCCTATTCAGAATGGTGTGCAATTTAAAACTTATGAACTATTTCTGGAATTTTCCATTTAATGTTTTCAGACTGCGAATAACTGAAACTGCCGAAAGCAAAACTGCAAGTAAGGGGAGATTACTGTGTCTGGTATGAGATTAATATCTAGAATATATAAGAAACTCCTACTACTCAACTGCAAAATAAACAACCTGATTAAAAAATGGACAAAAGACTTGATAGTTCTCCAAAGAAGATATTCAGATGGCCAACAAGCATATGAAAAGATGCTGAACATGACTAATAAGAGAAGTGAAAATCAAAACCACAATGCCTTTAGGATGGCCACTATCAAAAGAACAGAAAATAAGTGTTGGTGAGGATGTGAAGTTGGAACCCTTGTGCGCTATTGGTGGGAATGTAAAATGATGCAGCCGCTATGGAAAACAGTATAGAAGTCCCTCAAAAAATTAAAAATAGAATTACTGTATGATTCAGCAATACTACTTCTAGGGATAGATCCAGAAGAATTCAAGGCGGCATCTTGAAGAGGTGTCTGCATTCTCATGTTCATTGTAGGATTGTTCAGAATAACCACGAGGTGGAAGCAATGTCTGTGGACGAATGAATGAATAAAGAAAATGTGGTAAATGTATACGTTGGAATATTTTGCAGCCTTAAAAAAAAATCCTGTTAACATGCTACAACGTGGTTGAACCTGGAGGACATTGTCTTAAGTGAAATAAGGCAGTCACATAAGGACAAATGCTATATGACTCCACTCTACAGAAATATATAAAGTAGTCAAAATCATAGAAACAGAAAGTTATAAAGTGGTTGCCAAGGGCTGGGGAGAATGAGGGAAAAAGTGTATAATAGTACAGAGTTTCAGTTTTACAAGATGAGTAAGTTCTAGATATCTGTTGCACGGCAATGTGAATATACTTAATACTACTTCATTGTACACTTAAAAATGGTTAAGGTGGTAAATTTAGTGTTGTGTTTTTTTACCACAAGTGAAAAAAAAAAACTTCCCAACAAAGAAAAGCCCTGGACCAGATGGCTTCACTGGTGAATTCTGCCAAACGTTTAAAGAACTGCTAACACCACTCTTCTCAAACTTTTCCCCCCAAAAATGAAGAGGAGGGTATGCTCCCTAACTTATTCTGTGACGCCAGCATTGCCCTGATGTCAAAGCCAGAGAAAGACACTACAAGAAAAGAAAACTACAGGCCAATACCCCTGATGAATATTGATGCAAAAATCCTCAACAAAATACTAGCAAACAATTCAGCATCATATTAAAAGGAGTATTCACCATGACAAAGATTCCTGGAAGGCAAGGATGTATCAGTCAATGTAATATCACATTTACAGAATAAAGGATGAAAACCGCATGATCATCTCAATTGATGCAGAAAAAACGTTTGACAAAATTCGACCTCCAATTATTATAGAAGGATTCAAACTAGGAGTAGAAGGAAACTACAACACAATAAAGGCGGCATATGAAAACCCCACAGCAAACATCATAGTCAAGGGCGAAGACTGAAAGCTGTTCCTCTAAGAGTAGGAACAAGGCAAACATGCCCACTCTTGCCACTTCTATGTAATATAGTACTGGAAGTCCTAGCCAGAGCAGTTAGACAAGAAAGGGAAATAAAAGACATATAAATTGATAAAAGGTATATAAATTGAGAGGGACAAAGTAAAATTATTTCTGGAGAACCCTAAATATTTAATACCAAAAAAAAAAAAATAGAACTAATAAATGGACTCAGCGAAGTTGCAGGATACAAAATCAAGCTACAAAAATCACTTTCAATTACGTTTCTCTACACTAACAATGAAAAGTCCAAAAAGCAAATTAAGAAAATAATTCCATTTACAGTAGGGTCAAAAAGAAAATATTAGCAGTTAACCAAGGAGGTGAAAGACTTGTACATTGAAAATGACAAAACATTGCTGAAAGAAATTTAAAGATAAATAAATGGAAAGACATCCTGTGTTCAAGCATTGGAAGATTTAATATTGTTAAGATGTCAGTACTACCCAGAGTAGTCTACAGAGTCAGTGCAATCCATATTAAAATCTCAATGACATTTTTTGTAGAAATAAAATTTGTCCTAAAATTCACACGGAATCTTAAGGGACCCAAATAGCTAAAATAATCTTGGAAAAGAAAAACAAAACCAGAGGACTTAACACTTCCTGATTTCAAAACTTACTACAAAGCTACAGTAATCAAATGAGTGTGGTACTGGCTTAAAGACAGTTATATACACCAATGGAATAGAATAGAGAACCCAGATAAACTGTCCAATATGGTCAAATTATTTTCAAGAAGGATGCCAAGACAATTCAGTGGATAAAGGACATTTGGAGAAACAACGAGAAATGGTGTTGGGGAAACTGGGTATCCACGAAGAAAAGAATGAAGTTGGTCTCCTCCTATCTTACAGCATATATAAAAGTTAACTCAAAATTCATCAAAGGCCTAAACATAAGAGCTAAAACCATAAAACTCCTAGAAGAAAACAGACAAAAATCTTCAGGACATTGAATTTGTGGCAATGACACTAAAAGCCCAGAGAACAAAAGAAAATTTGAAGAACTAGAGTTTATCAAAATTTAAAAGTTTTGCACCAAAAGATATTGTCAAAAGAGTAAAAAGGCAGCCCACGGAAGGGGAGAAGATATTTGCAAATCACATATCTGATAAGGACTTCATACCCAGAATACATAACGAATTCCTGAAGTTCAACAACAAAAAACAACCCAATTCAAAAATGGGCAAAGGACTTAAATATGACATTTCTCCAAAGAAGATATACAAATAGCCAATAAGTACATGAAAAGATGCTCAACATAACCTAGTCATTAGGGAGATGCAAATGAAAACCACAGTGAGATACCACCTCACACCCATTAATATGACAGTTATTTAGGAAAAAAAATTGTTGGTGAGGATGGAGAAATTGGAACTGTTGTTCACTGCTGATGGGAATGTAAAATGGTGCAGCCACTATGAAAGACAGTAAGACAGTTCCTCAAAAACTTAGAATTATCATATGATCTGGCAGGTCCACTTCTGAGTATATACACAAAAGGATTGAACACAGAAACTTGAACAGATATATATCTGTACTAGCATTATTCACAGTAGCCAAAAGGTGGAAACAAACAAATGTCCATTGACAGATGAATGGATACACAAAATGTTATATACATACAATGAACTATTATTTACCCTTAAAAAGAGTGAACTTTTGACACATGCTAAAGCATGAATGAACCTGGAAGAAATTATGCTAAGTGGAGAAAGCCAGACACAGAAGGACAACTATTGCATGATTCCACTTTAGGAGGTCCCTAGAATAGTCAAATTCATAGAGACAGAAAGTCAAACAATGGTTACCAGGGACTAGGGGAAGGAGGGATTGGGAAGTTACTGTTTATTGGGTACAGAATTTCACTTTGGGATGATGAAACAGTTCTGGGGATGGATAGTGGTGATGTTTGCACAAGATGACTGTTCTTAATGCTACTGAATGTATACTTAAAATGGTAGATTTTATGGTATGTATATTTTCCCACAATAACAAAAGATAACTCAGACTCCAAGAGGTGTTCTACTGGGAGAACATAAACCAGAGAAATGGTCTTCAGGGTATGGTTTAAGTTATGTTTAAGTTGTTGAATCAGTTAATAAGATTCTTTAATTTTTGTTCTTGTTGTTGATACCTTGGGAGAGGTCTGAGTGAGAGATTGGAACAGGTAGAGAAGGAAAGCAAAACTAAAGGTAATTTCAGATTTCTAGGAGGAGGCAGAGAAAGTTAAACAGAGGAACGCACTGTTGACAAGGAGTGCCCCCTAATGTGTAGGACGCCCCTTTCAAGGAGCAGTGAGAGTGCTGGACCTTCTCCATGTTGAGGCTGCAGTCACCATGGAGCCATGTACAGGACCTGGGACAGGAGCCAGTGTTACCCAAGCGGAGGGAGGCTCCTGGAGCATGAAGCCAACCCGGCAGGGCTGGGCTCAGGGAGGTGGTTGAGCCACAGGTAAGACCCTCGTTGCTTCCACCAGAGCTGCCAGGCCACATCCTGGTGGCCACTGTGTTCCTCTGTGAGGCTTGCAGTGCTCGGACCTGACTGCCAGTTCCTTCTACTGCGGGAAGTCTTTGAAAACGGCCCCCAGATGCAGTGCCTCTGATCACTTGCTCTTTACCTTCATTCCTTTACCTCTCTGTTCCCTCTCCCTGATTTCCAGTGTTCTTTCTAGAACTGTTGTTCCCCATGTACTGCACCTTCAGAGTGATAGCTGTTTCAACATGCCTTTTAGTGTCTTTCCTGGATATAAAGCTTACAGTTCCAATGTTACAGGTTTTCTATTTCCTCTAGACTCAGTGTTATTCATCATATTTTCTCTAAAAGAGTCCGTTTTACAGTGCTCTTCCGATCCGCTAGCTTAGAGCTATGTGTACTCATAGTTTAAAACACATTGTGTGTTTATGTGTCTTTTTCCTGAACCACTGAGTTAATTAGTTGCAAGCACAGTGCCCCTTTATCCCTAAATACTTCAGTGTGTATTTCCTAAAACTAGATGCATTTTCTTCCATAACCAGACAATAATTAGTGGAATCAGGAAATTAACGTTGATCCAGTACAATTGTCTAATCTGTAGCAGTTATTCTGATTTTATGGATTATCCAGTGATGTCCCTTAGAGCAAAAGAAACAGTTAATGATGCGTTGCATCAGTTGTGATGCTTGGTCTCCTGTCTGTAACTTTCTTCAGTTTTTCTTTGCTTTTTATGATATTGACAGTTTGAAAGGTACAAGCCAGCTATTTTATAGCTGCTCCTCAATTTGAATTTGTCTAATTTTCCCTTACTATAAGATTTAAGTTGTGCATTTTTGGGGCATGGGGAGTGGAAGACCACAGAGGTGCTGTGCTATATTTATATTCTTTTATTTATATTTATATTGTGTTATATTTATCTTCATATATTTTATAGCTACATAAAGTGGTATAGATACATATTATAGACATATACACAGATGTAGTTTAATATTTTTCTGTTTTTTATCCTCTTAGGATTTTTGTCTTTTATAATTGAGGTTCTGGGGGCCGGCTGGTGGCGCAAGTGGTTAAGTGCACATGCTCCACTGCGGTGGCCTGGGGTTCGCCGGTTCGGATCCTGGGCGTGCACCAACACACTGCTTGTCGAGCCATGCTGTGGCGGCGTCCCATATAAAGTAGAGGAAGATGGGCACGGATGTTAGCCCAGGGCCAATCTTTCTCAGCAAAAAAAAAAAGGAGGATTGGCATCAGATGTTAGCTCAGGGCTGATCTTCCTCACACAAAAAAATAATAATAATAAAATAAAATATAATTGAGGTTCTGAAATTTTGTTGTAAATTTGTTCAGGTGTTTTTCTCCTCCTGCTGGATACCAGGTGGCTCTTCCAATTTCAGAATGTCTTTATTGTTGGAAAAGTACCAGCTATATTTTACAAAGATGCCTCTCCTTCATTCTTTTGGTTTTCTCTGAGAATTTCTTTCATTTGTAAGAATCCTGATGTATTTAATTTTATTTGTGCCATCTGTTCTGTCATTTCTAAGGTTTAGTGTGAGAGGAAGCCATTCACAACCATAAAATCCATTTTTTAAAAAATTTTTTTTTCTTTTATGTATATTTTTCCCCCAAAGCCCCAGTAGATAGTTGTATGTCATAGTTGCACAGCCTTCTAGTTGCTGTATGTGGGACGCGGCCTCAACATGGCCGGAGAAGTGGTGTGTCGGTGTGCACCCGGGATCCAAACCCGGGCCGCCAGTAGTGGAGCGCGAGCACTTAACCGCTAAGCCACAGGGCCGGCCCAAAATCCATTTTTTTATATGCCATTATGTTTCTCTAATTTGTTTCCATTTGTGGTCATGTCACTAAGTAAAATGATCCAAAGTCAAGCGTGTTTCTACCAATGTGAAATAGCTTTTTGCACAGTGCTGGAAGCTAAAATGTACTAGCTGTGATCTTTGAAACTGTAAACGTTATTAATGTCCCTTTGAAGAAGAGCTTTTCCCCACGAGGATGAAAAACATGTTAAATTGGTGCTTCTCAGCAAATGTGTTGGGAGGCTGTTGGTATAAAAACTAAGGTTTGGGATCAGCGTGGAAAGATCAGAAATGAGGGGCTAGTAAACACTTCTGGGTTCTTCTGGTGAATTCCAGCAGGATAAAGCTTTTGTGTCCAGACACTACAATAGGACAAGGAAAAGAACAGAGGAGATCCTGGAATTCCAATGCCAGAATTCATCTGCTCTACCCCGTCAATGCCATCTTGAAACTCTACCCTGTGAATTCATTTCATGAATGATGACCCCAAGACTCAAGACCAGGGAATCCTCAAAGGAGTAAGCAGTTTCCACCTGATTTTTATTTATTTTCAAGAAAATGATCTAAAACATTTACAAATGGCAAAGAATATAACAAACATTTAATAAAAGTGGTTTCCTTATTAGTCACGATTTACTCAGAAAAATCAGTGAATTACAATAGCTCTTTTTCAAGATTCCTTATTCAAGTTTTTGCATTTTAACACATTTTCGATAATGAAGATTATGAATATAGATCTTGTGAAATGGACAGTAAACAGGTTAATATTTAATTATGATAATATTTTAATAAAAAGATTCAGCTCTTTATCTTTAAGGAAATTACATAGTTTTATTTTTAAAATTATTTTGTTTGTATACTAACAAGCATATATTTCTTGTTGTAAGTCACTATTTTCATGAGATTTATTTACTCAATTAATACTAAGAAACATTTAATTTTTTTTTCACATATGTCATCATCATGCAACATATCCCTCTAAACGACGAAATTCTCCAAGGACAAATGATCCAAGGACCCAGTAGAGAGTCAGAGCTGTGGTACCCGTGTGAGCTCATGTCGGCACCTAGCTGTTGAGGAATAGTGAAGCTACCAGAGGGAAAGTTTTAGGAGAAAAATGACATTTTCTATAGAAAGCAGCTGAAACATTTTAAGACATCGAGGAAAACAAGGGAGCGCTTGACTAAAATTGTGAAGGAGATTCTTAAGCTAAATCTAAGTGATTAAAGAAATTTCACCATTAAATTTCCGTAGTGCACCCTCATCAGCATGTGTGCCGTTTTATTTTGAAATAGGAGCTGAGACCATGGGGTTAGGTGACCCTTTACTTTGGACAGTCCCTTCCCACAGCTTCTCACTGTTGTGGATTTTGTCAGGCTCCACAAATGAGGAGACATCCTGTAAATGACCCCACCACTTGAACAGAAAGCCCTCTGTGATGGTCTTAAGCCACGGAGTGACCTTCTCCTGTCCCCGGGCCACCCTGTCCAGGAGATCCCCCATCTCCTGCTGGGTCACTTAGCGGTAACCTTTGACCTCCCTGGCGTCTGGGTTCACCATGAGGTTTTTCCTCACAAACAGAAGGTAGCCAACTTCATGGTCTCCCCAGACATCATTCGATGGACTCCTGTGGTAAATTCAGGTCATAAAAATTATATCCTTTATGGAAATCTGTGACAAAAGTTGGTCTGTGTTAATTCAAACACAAGGAAAATACCTTGGAGAGAAAGTTCAAATTTATTCTTTTGTTCATTCAGAAAATATATACAGTGCATCCACTGAGTGCCACTCATTTTTCACTGGAGAGACCAAATTAAAGAAATCACAGTATATGGCCTTGAAAATTTCATTTTGTTTTGTACCCAATGGAATAATTATGTGGACACAATTGAAATATGCAAAGTGCTACAAGTTAATTGATGGGCAGATTTCTCTGGGGCACATACACCCTGATTTCATAAACAAAAATCATATTTTATGTATAAATACTGTGTAGAGATTTTTTTGTTCACAGATTCTCTGTGAATTGGACTTTCAGCGGTTTCACAAGAAGGCTCTACCTTTGATTGTTATCTAACTCAGCATCACTTAATAAGTAACAACAAATCTTCATATTCTTAACTTTCACCTATCTTCATGTTGTAAAAACAAAGAATGTATCATTGAAATCCACACACAATTTAAAAGCCTCATTTCAGCCCAAAGGTTTTCTTCCCTACAGTTTTGACTGGAGCTGAGAATTTGAGTAGCTAACACCTTTTTATAAAAAGATCTAGAAGACAAGATGCAGGGGTGGGTACCTGCTCTGGGGGATTCCCAGCTCAGCCTGCAGGTGTCTCATGGCCGCCCTCCTCACTCCCAAGGGGTCTTTTTCTTCCAGTTCTGTGGGATTGCTCAGGGGGTGACTAGAGCAGGAGTCAGTGAAATACGCTGGAAAGAATGGATAAAGTGCCAGCTTTATTGGGAATTTCTGTTAACTGAATGGGGTAATTTCTTTCCTATTCATCATTTAGTGAATAAAATAGATTTAATTCTGAATTATCACTTTATCATCAATTCAACTTTTCAAATCTTGGTCGAATATTATTCACATGAAACTCTCAATTCCTTTGAACTACAAAATCTTCTCACTGCCCCCAAATTTGCATTTCTAAGACAAATGGGTCTCCCCACTTCCCTGACAAAATTCCATTTTGTCAAATGCTGGTAACTTAACGTTTCACTGTCTGTTGGAGTGGGACTGAGGTGTCCCGAGAGACTTTTGCCGGGTTTGCTGACTCGTCAGCCCTCTGTGTGGCCCCCACAGGACAGGTCAGGAGTCGGCAGCCCCTTAGGGTTCATCTGAGCAGTCTCACCGGGAAACATGCACTTGGTGTCGGATCTCTGCTGTATCAGGAGCTGGTCTTGCGTGTTCAACAGGACGACGCTGAAGGCGCGGTGTAAGAGCCCTGCAGAATGGGTGTGCGCTGGTTAAAACTCAGCTGCTGTGCACGTGGAGTCTATGACTGGTCCCCTTCTGCCCCGTCTCCTTCTCTCACCCAGCTCAGGACTTGAACAGCAGCAGCAGCTCACCTTGGCTGAGCTCGTATTACACGCCAGGTGCTCTATGCTTTATCTGTTCATCACCTAGTACTCATGGCCACACTTTGAGGGTGGCACTATTATTTCCCCACTTTATAAATAAGAAAACTGGAGGGTAAAGAAGTGAGTCAACCAAACCAGGAAAGCAGGTCTAGGATTTGGACGTTGCTGACCAAGTGTAAACCCAGCTTCTGACCCACAGCTATTACTACAGAGGGCTGACCGGGGGGCAGAAGGAGAACCTGGTGGGTCCAAGTGACCTCTCAGGCTCTGGACCAAAGACAAGAACAATGCCCTTTAGGATAAAGATGTAACTTCCCCAACATTGGCGCTTCCTTAAGGATAAGCATCTCTCCCTAGGCTAGGAATTGATTGCTTGCCTGCTGCGTTTACCTTGTGACCACCCAGCTCAAGACCACAGAACTACGACCTGCTATGTTCAATTGCTGTGTGAAATGCTGTGTGTGCAAGGCAATATCGTGACTATTGGAAAAGGGACATTCCAATCATATGTGATACATGCTCTTTGACGGTACATAAGCAACTCTGTCAAACTCCACTTCTTTGGAGTGCTCCATTCCTTTGTGAAGGGACTCTCCCAGGCTATATATTCCTCAGATCTGGCTCATAATAAACTCACCGCAATTTTGATTTATAGATTGGTTATGGATTATTGGCGTCGACAGAATCATCTCTGTAGAAATGAAGCATGAAGATTAAACTCACCGTGAGGATTCAATAATCATTATTACTGTCTGGGTCTCCTTTTGTTTTGTTCCCTTTAGGTTAAGCTTGCCTTGTTCCAAAAATGACTTTAGGAAATACGTGGGAATTATAGAATCAAAGATTCCAAAGTCCCCCAATATACTCACCCCTTCCAGAAGGCATTAGTCTGAAGGAAACTTGGAGACAAGCAGAGGTGGGTTGGAGATGATTATAGAAGTGATAGAAAAGGCACAAAATGCCACCCACAAAGTGAGGGTAAGAGCACAAACAGAAACATGCACTGACCTCTGAAGATGAGTCGCTGTACACCCACGTCCTCTTGAGACCTGGAGGGTCACCCACACATATAAGCTCCCTATATATGCGGCTGCACGTGTGCGTGGGCACACACACACACACCTGTGTTCTTTTTGAGTGAAGATTTTTCCAAATATTGAAATATTGCCTGGTTAAGAAAACCACATAGAACCTTACCTTAATCCACCAAGGAGAGTGGTAAAATGTACGGTTGCCTCACGGCTTAACATAAAATCAAATATAGAAATGACTAGCTTGGATTTTAATGCTGGACAACATTTAATATTCCAGTAAGTTGATCTTCCATTAAATCTCCAAGGCCCATGTCGTGTAGTACAGAATGTCAAAGAAGAGGAAAGTCTTAGATTGCATTAAAAAACCATGCTGTTCAAAAGAGACACACTTAACAACAACACAGAAAGATTGAACATAAGCAAAGCAGGTAAGAGAAAAAGATATGCCTGTAGTATGCTAACAAAAAGCAAGTGTAAGATGAATATCAGACAAGATAAAAGTAAAAACATTAAATTTGATAGCATGTAATAAAGTTCCATTAAATAGGAATTCAATGCAAATTTTAAAAAATAGATGATATAGCAGTTTGAATCCTTCAGTTATATGTTATCTCGATGGGAAAAATAGAGAAATCCACAATTATGGTGGAATGCTGTATCATCTCAAAAATAATAACTAGATAAAATAGAAAAAGCTCACAATAATTTAAAATACAATGAACACAATTAACAATTATCCCTGCATAACAAACTCTTGGAAATTTTTTAAAGAAAATTTCAGTAAGTTCTGAAAACAGTCACCATTTCAGTTAGTCACACATTCCACCATCACGCAACAGCATTAGAGATTCAATAGCAAAAAAGAAACACACATTCTCTCAGTATCTATAGGTCAAAGATATAAAAATGGAAGGATGATCAGAACCACATAGCAAAACTTGTGGACATGACCCAACAGCAATGAAAAAACTGGGACCTTACACGCATTTACTGCTGAACACGTGAAGTGATGTGGAGCTGAACATACATGAGAAACTATTTACAATATAAGAAAACTTCATAATTTCATAATTATAGTAAAAGATTTACTTCACTTCTTTCAGAGATGTACAAATCAAGAGGATAAAAAAATAAAATACTGAGAATTTGAATAACAACATTGGACCAAATATATACTTTCATATAATAAAGAGAAGACATATATTATCATAGAAATCCAAGAAAAATTGACAAATTCAGCTCGGTTTGGGTCACAAAGAAATGATGGCTGACAACACAATAGCAAAAAAACAAACAATCTGATTTAAAAATGGGAAGAGGATCCAAATAGGCATTTTTCCAAAGACAACATACAAATGGCCAACAGGTACACGAAAAGATGCTCAACATCACCAATCTGGGAAATGCCAATTGAAAACACAATGAGACATCACCTCACATGTGTTAGAATGGGTATTGTCAGAAAGAACAGAAATAACGTGTTGGCGAGGATGTGGAGAACAGGGAACCCTTGTCCATTGCGGGAATGTATATTGGTGCAGCCACTATGGAAAACAGTACGGAGATTCCTCAGAAAATTAAAAATGGAACTACCATATGATCCGACAATCCTACTTCTGGGTATATATCCAAAGAACATGAAAACAATATTTCGAAGAGATATCTGTACTCCCATGTTCATTGCAGCATTATTCACAACAGGCAGATATAGAAACAACATAAGTGTCCATCAGCAGATGAGTGGGTAAAGAAAATGTGTTACGTATGAAATGGAATATTATTCAGACATAGAAAAGAAGGAAATCCTGCCATTTGCAACATGGATGGACCTTGAGGACATTATGCTCAGTGAAATAAGCCAGACAGAGAAAGACAAATACTGTATGGTCTCACTTATATGTGGAATGTGAAAAACTGCACTCATAGATACAGAGAACAGAGTGGTGGTTGTCAGAGGTGAGGGGTGGGGGGTAGGCGCAATAGGTGAAGGAGGTCAAAAGGTACGAGCTTCCAGTTATGAAATAGACAATAATAATTATAGATAATAATTCGTACATCCTGTACAAATGTAACGTACATGATGATGACCACAGTTTTTTGTGTGCGTGTGTGAGGAAGATCAGCCCTGTGCTAACATCTGCCAATCCTCCTCCTTTTTTGCTGAGGAAGACTGGCTCTGGGCTAACATCCATGCCCATCTTCCTCCACTTTATATGGGATGCCGCCACAGCATGGCTTGACAAATGGTGAGTTGGTGCGTGCCTGGGATCCGAACCGGTGAACCCTGGGCCGCTGCAGCGGAGCCCGCGCAATTAACCGCTTGCGCCACCGGGCCGGCCCCTGATGACTGCAGTTAATAATACTGTATTGTGTATTTGAAAGTTTCTAAGAGAATAAATCTTAAAAGTTCTCATCACAAGAAAAAAATATGTAACAATATGGGGTGAGGGATGTTGACTTATTGTGGTGATCTTTTCACAATATGTACATATATCAAATCATTATCTTGTATACCTTAAACTAATACAATGTTATATGCCAATTATATCTTAATAAAACTGGAAAAAAAATGCCAGTCAGGGAGAAGAGGGTCCCTCCCCACCTCTCCTGGAACCCTGTGCTAAGACCCCCGACTTCACCTCGGGGCTAGGGTGAGTGGTCGGGTTGGGTGCAGGTGAGCTCCTTAGGGCTGACCTGGCACCCTAAGGAGAAGCCGGAGCCCGGAGGACAGCCAGGTGTGCAGGGAGCGAGCAGGTGGCTCCGCTCACCTGAGCAGCACCTGATGGGATTCTTCAAGGGTGCTGGGGGAATCTGGCTGTGCTCTGACCACGGGGACTCGTCTTCCAGCCCCTCCCACTGAGGCCACTTCACCTCTCCAGGGCATCCAGTGGGAGGTTCTGAGGGGGCCACAACTGCACACTCTTGTCGTGCCCCAGGGAACACTGAGGAAATCTCTCCAGAGGGCTTAAACACCCTCCCACTAGATCTGAGCTGAAGGGGTCCCCCAAGTCCCCCAGAGTCCAGCTGGACCCAGGGCACACTGAAGATGGGTCTCCTCTTCATCTCCAACCTCCTGGGGACTTTTCACTCTATCTATCTGGGTAAGGCAGATGCCTAACTGGGCAAATCCGGTGTTTCCACGCCGTGGGGAAGTCAGCCTAGCTCCTTCCTCTGAATGTGGAGGGGCTTCTCTATTGCCTTAGGGCTTCAGCCAAACTGGGGCAAAGCTGCATTTGACAGCCTGTTACTTTGTGTAATCAGAGATCAACGCAATCACAGTCCCTGCTGGTTGATTCTTCTCAATTTCAAACTTGTCTTTTTGTTTAGTTTCTGTTGCCTCTGACCAAAAAACAACAAAAGAAGTGCATCTCCTCCAAAAAAGAAAAAGTCATTTCTTCCCTACGGTTTTGGCCCTCCCTCTTACTAATCCAGACTGAACCGGAAGATGAGTAAAGATATTTCATAATCTCTCCCTTCCAGAACATTTCAGAGCACAGTGCTGTTCAGACCCTTCTGTCCTGAATTGCAGTGCTTGGTGTGAGCAGAAGACAGAGTGACGCGCTCTCAAGTGTGTGGCCCGGCCTGAGTGGTGTGCAGATTCCAGCAGCTGAGTGGCTGTGTTTAGGAATCGAGAAGTGGACCACGGTGAGCCCGTCTGCAGAGGAACGAGCACTAAAGGTTTCCCTCCGTAGTCTCACTGTCCCAGACCTTTGGGTCACACTCACCTTTCCAAAACGAAGAAGAGCCTTGCTTCTCAGAAGGAACCCATTCCCACAATCTCATCAGACCCTCCCTCCACCCAAGCAGCTCCTCGCTTATTCTAGTCACACAGGTCACAGCGACCCATTTCTTGGAATCCTAACCCCAACCCTCTCTCCAAAGCCTTAATCAACACTTCACCCTAATCATCCCCAAGCAGAACTAACCTTGAGCAGAATCAACAACCGAGACCCAGAAAACACCTTGTAATCTTACCCACCCCTCCCATGCCCTGCAAAACAACTAGCTCCAAGGAAAAGAGCTGAAAGGGAGACTTTGCTCCCCGCTCCTCACGTGGCTTTGGGATGGCCACTTCTGGCCCCAGCTGCAGTGTCCTCATTCTTGTTTCCTATTTATTCAGACAGAAACAGCAGTCTACATCCCTCATTACTTCTAAATAAGTACTCAAGGACTGCCATATAGAGGAGGAGACATTTGAGAGAAGACTTGAAGAGGTGAGAGCAGAGCAAGCCAGAGGGATATCTGTGGTCTCTTCACATATTGCTTCTCCCCAGTTTCCTCCCGTGTCTTCTTCTTGTCTTTCTCTTAGATGTATGTTGGACCATCTCACTTCATTCTTTTATCTATCTCCTATAATATTTTCTTTATCTTTGTTTGCCTGTAATGAATTTGGGGTTTTTTATTCATATGTATCTTCCAGTTCACTAATTTCTCTTCTGCTATGTTCAAATTGGTGCTTAATCAATTCTATCTATATGGGTATAAAAGTTTTTAAAGTTCTCTGTATTAGTTTCTTAGAGCTGCCATAATGAATTACCATAAACTTGGTGGCAGGGAAGAATAGAAATTTAATCCCTCACTGTTCTGGAGTCTAGAAGTCCAAAATCCAGACGTCAACAGGGTTGGTTGATTCTGGAGGCTCTAAGGGAGAATCCATTCCAGGCCTGGCTCCCAGCGTCTGGTGCTGCTGACAATCCTTGGCTTGCAGCTGCTCACTGCAATCTCTGCCTCTGTTATCACAGAGCCTTCTTCCCTCTGTGTGTCTTCACACCTTCTTATAAGGACACCAGTCATTTCACTAGGTTAGGGCCCACCCTAACCCATTATGACCTAATTTTAACTTACTAAATGAGTAAAAACCTTATTTCCAAATAAGGTAACATTCTGAGGTTCTGGGTAGACATGAATTTGGGGAGGACAACCTTCAACTCAGTACATCCTCTTCATTTCTTTTTCAAATCTGCTTGGTCTCTTTTTTTATAAGGTCTTAACTTTTTCTCATGTTTCTGATCATTTTATAAGTTTCATTTTTTTAATTAGTTGTAGAGTCTTTTTCAGAAATTCATATATTAGGAAATTCTTGTTAGTTTTATCTGCACCTGTCTCATGGTAGTTGGCATCCTCCTGAATTTTGTAGCTTGGAATTGTGAGGCCATTATTATTATTACTGTTGTGCTTTATTTATCAGAATTCTATGCAATCTTTATTAAAGATGGAGATTTTGTGTTTATTTCTGCCAAGTACCCATCACCTTTTTTCATTTTTGTTTTTTGGTTAATTTCTTGAATTGGGGTTTTCTGAACCATGATGGAGTGTAAATTTGAGTTCCACACACACGTGAAGATGTGAGACATCTGGAGACAAAGGTTCAGATGTCTTTTTTAACTTCCCACCAATTTCACTTCATTTTCCCTTGCCATTGTCAGATGTTTTACTCTTTTTCCTAGTTCACCTTCTCAGGGAAGGAGCAGCCTTGTTTTGGACCCTGTATTTGGGCAAGAATCTCAGTTCCAACATCCTCTTCAGCTCTCCTCTCTCTAAGAATTCATGATCCTCAAATCCTAGCCCCTTTGTTAATGGGACTCCAACATGAAGTCCCGCATTTCAGATGGAGCTTGTCGTCTTCATTTTCAAGTTTGCCTTTTTGGAGGCCTGTCTTACTTTCTTGTATGTTCTCTTGTATGTTCTGTATTTAAAAATATCTGGTTGCTGTTATTATTAATAGTTTTTTCCTTATCATGTCTAGTTGTCCCGTAGCGGGATGGGTCTTCAAGTTCACCTACTCACTCTTTCTTTTATGATTGTTCGTGGCATCTTATTTTCGTGAGTGGCACTTAGAGAAAGGGGTCTGCTTCACATTAATGAGCAGTCAGATGGGAGATGATCAAAGAAAGGGGAAAATTCCATAGAGGATAAGACCTGCCAACCCCAGTAATGGTTTTTGCCCTCTGCATTTTGTGGACAAGGCAAGACCTCAGTGTTGGCCTTCCCTCCTCCAAGGGCCTGAGGGTGGCTGAGAAGAAAGAAGACCAAGCAGAAGGAGGAGGCAGAAGAGACAGCTGCTCCAGAAGGCAATTCCATAACAAGTACCAAGTGATAACTTCACAAAATTGTGACAATTTAACAACCTGTACAAGTTTATGCACTGGTCCTTCAAGTCTTGAGGTCATTTGAGCCGACAGAATACTCTGGGGTTTCTTTATAATCTGACAATTCAAGAGGAAGAGATAAACACTGTTGAGACATGTCTGCAGAGTTCTAACAGTTGGAACATTCTTTCTCAAGAATGTTTCCGTTGTGTACCAGTACTATGGGAACTTGAACATATGAGGGCATGCCTGGGTTCCTAAATTCATAAACATTGAGTGAGCCCACTAGTCAAATTAAAACACTGGGCAGGAGAGGTTGAGGCTCATGTTTTCAGCACTGGAAAGATCATATCGCCAGTCCTGACCTAGACAGGAAACGGGCAGAGGAGAAAGCTGGTCTGGGGACACTTGTGGGATATTGGTGGGAAGTACGACTCTGAAGGTGTCTCTGCTGATATACTACAGAAAGTTTATTTGTGGGAATCACATTTGAGGGAAGTAATATCAAGTTAATAGGAAAGGAGGGGGTCGATAAAAAAAAGAATGAAATGACAAGGCACCAATAAGACACTGATAAAATCTCAATAGCTAAAATTGCCTTTCAAAATGTGGCTTAATAAAGTAACCTTCATCCTGATACAAACAGTCCCTCATGGCAACTGTCAACATCAGGGTGAGAAGGTACCAGCCATGAGGCAGAAAGCACGGTGGTTCCTGCACCTAGAGTGGGCAACACCATGAGCAAAAAGACTGAGCGGAGGAAGAAATGGCATCCAAGAGTTGGGATGGCCGGAGAACGTGAACCATGCCAAGCCCTCACCAGCCAACCATGTTTGAGGGGCTTTGCTGGGCTTTTCTGGTTGGAACCTACACCTGTCTCAGGTTTCCTCCAGGCTGCTGTGCTCTGAGAAACTCTGAGTACAGAGGATTGTGCTACAACGTGGGTTCTCAAGGGCAACACCCACACCCGTCTTTGGGTTCTGAATTTGATAGAAAGGTAGAATCAGTCTGACACTCCAGTTTCAACCCCCTTACAGACAAAGAGGACCCAGGCTGTCTGGTTTGGAAGGAAAGCGATGTGGTTTAAGATATAGAAGATGGACGTAGGAGATATATGCAGAGAAGGCAATTTAAAGCAAATCTGAAGTGACAATTTGCATCTCCTATGGAATTATGTGAGTGGAATGGGAGCTGGAAGAGAAGTCGCTGGAGTCGGAACAGAAGTGTCTACGTTCAGAAATGTATGGATAAGGCAGTTTCCCCAATGTGTTCTCTGAAGAAATGATGCCAAGACAACCTTGAAACTCCTGATGCCAGAGGGTTCTGGCGGCCACCTCAGTCTGGGAACCCATAAATACACGAATCTGTAACCCAGTCTGGCAGCTGCACAGTGAACACCGCCGTAATAAGAACGCTTAAGTCTCCAGGCAAAATACCCAGCTGGGCTTTGTTGATTTAACCTCATGTTTCCCAGACTTACTCGGCCACAAGTGCCATTTCTCACCCAACCTATCACCTCCTGTGACTGACCGCTCTTGTTGTTCACATATGTAAAGGTATTGGTGTTGGAGAGCTGACCTAGAGGTGGAGGGACAAGTTTGAGGGAGAACGGGTAAACTTGGGGGTAGAAGACTGTGGAGGCCTGGGTCAGGCAGGGCATGCCACTGAGTGTGGGAATAGGTTCAAAGACATACCATTGCTTTCCAAGTGCAGGGACGAATTTAATAAAATGTGAAGAAACACAGTTTTTTCAAGAGTGGTACTCCAGCCTCCATAAGCAAAACAAAACAATTAATTACAGACAGGCCTTCTGGTGGCAATAAGAGGTATTTTTTGAGTAACTGAAGACATTAAGTTACTCTAAGGGAAACTACTTTTGAAAAAATTATACTTGTTTGAATGAACCTTCATTCATTCATTCAATTGATGCATATCGACTGTGTGACTACTCTGTACTAGGTAGAAACACTTACGTCACAGTAAGAACAGGGAGCTCCTGGTAGAATTAATCCAGTTCTTGTAGCGCAGGACAGGAAAAGTAAGCATAATTCAGGTTCCTTAAGCTCTTGTCAAATTGTGGTGTTTGACCAATAGACTCTGCTGGGCTGGACCTAGTTGTGTTTACTTCAGTTAAAGTCTCAGGACTCCAAGAGGACAGGAGGCCCATTTTAGGGTCAGTCCAAGGGTGGTTTAGCCAGCCTTGGTGGCCTGCGCTCTCGCCACCGTGGCCCAGGTTAATTTCCCAGTCAGGGACCCACACCACCGTCTGATGGTTGTCATACTGTGGAGGCTACGTGTTGCTGTGATGCTGAAAGCTACGCCACCAGTATTTCCAGCAACAGTGGGGTCACCCATGGTGGACAGGGCTCAGTGGAGCTTCCAGACTCAGACAGACTAGAAAGAAGGACCTGGCCACCCACTGCCAAAAAGTTTGGCCATGAAAACCCTATGAATAGCAGCAGAGCATTTTCTGATACAGTGCCAGAAGGTGGGAGGATGGTGAAAAAACCCCAGGCAGGGTTCCGTCTGCTGTCCACAGGGCTGTTAGGAGTCGGAATCTACTCGACAGCACTAACAACCACCCATGGTGGTTATGCAACATTTAGGGACAAAAACATTTACTGCAGTTCTCTACTTGGGAGATTTTCTTTTCTTCTTTTTTCCTCTATTTTAAAAATAAATTTTAAAAAGTTTTAGAATACTTTTAGATTTATAGAATATTTGAGAAGATACAACAGAGGATTCCCGTATATCCCACACCCAATTCCCCCATTATTAACATCTTACATTAGTGTGCTAATTTGTCGCAACTCGTTAGCCAGTATCCATACATCATTAACTAAAGTCCAATTTATTCATATTCTCTTAGTTTTTACCTAACGTTCTTCTTCCACCCCAGGATCCCACACGACATCAGGGGGTCAGGTCTCAGTTCCTCGAGGCTGTGGCAGGTTCTCACTTCCCCTGTTTCTGATGACCTTGAGAGTTTCCAGGAGGTCTGGTGAGGTGTTTTGTAGGATGCCCCTCAGTTGGGATTTGTCTGATGTTTTCTGATGGTTTGACTGGGGTTATGGGGGGAGGAAGACCACAGAGGTGAAGCCCCTCTCGTCACACCTAGTGGAGGGTCCATGCTCTCCATGTGACTCATCACTGGCAATGTTGACCTTCGGCTCCTGGCTGAGACATTTTAATAAGGCTTCTCCACTGTAAACGCTACTCTTATTTCCCCTGTTTTTAATCAGATCTGGGACATCAGCTTCTGGGGTGGGCTGGCACAGAGGTGGTTTTTCCCCACCCAGGCAACTTCTTCCAAGTGGAAAGATATTCTAACACTTTACTCCATTTGGGGCTGAAAGGACTGGGGATTTCTAATCATCATGCTGTTACTTCCTTTGCAATGGGGTCAATGCAGACTTTCCCCTGTCTGAGGCATAAATATTAAACAGCACTTTGTGAAATGTTGGGACATTCTCTCAGGAATTTTGGCAAAATTGCATTTTCTCTTTTCTGTAAGCATGTGAGCTCGTCTTTCTGGAGATTGCACACATGGATCTTGGGGACAGTGATATGAGGTACTTGGGAAAAACAGGTATTCTGTATTTCTCATGAGAGGGGGAAAAACACGTGTTACAGCATCTGATGAGCTGTAAGAGAATTTGACCAAAGGGCATCTCAAAACATCAAGTAAAGGGGGAAGTGGAAGAGAAGGAAGGGCTCTGTACAGAAAGCATGGCTCACTCCAGTAATCCAAATGGTTTCCTCTGGCTGAAATTGAGAGTCAGAGATGAGGTTGAAAAGATAGAATAGGCTGGCTAGGAAATTTTGTTTTATCTTGAGGATTTGGGGGTTGGAGAGCACCGAAGGATTTTTAGATGAGAAAGTGAAGGTGAAATGATCAAATTTGTATTTAAAGAGATCCCTTTTCTGGGGGGGAGGGTAAATAGGAGGGGCCAGGGCAGGAGGCAGGAGACCAGCAGATCTGTTGAAGCCGCCAAGCAAAAGAAGGCAGTGACCTGAACCTCAGAGGTGGAGGCGAGCGGGGCGCAGGGGAAGGCTCTGGGGCTGTTTCAGGAAGTAGAATCAGAACGTCTGGTGATTGGGGTCAGAAGTCAGGGCTAAGGAGAGCAGCGTGTCGGGGAGGCCCCCTTCAGGTTGAGCGCTGGCGTGGACGGTGTGGGTGTTTGCTGGGGAAACACGCGGGAGCGGGAGCTCGAGGGAAGGTGCTGGTTTGGGAAGTGTCGGGTGGGAAGTGCCCGCGGGGGTGTTGAGGGGAGACAGAGGCGGATCCGGAGTCCTCCGACCTCAGTCCTCAGGTCCTGGAGGTGGTCACGTCGCCCCCGCGGAGTGGGCAGAATGAGAAGAGGAGGCTCCGGGCGGCCCCGCGCGGGACGAGAAGCGGTCCTGGAGGGCCGGGGCGACCACAGGGACACGCTCCTCGGTGGGCCGCCACGCTGACCGCGGCAGGGGACGCCCCCCGCCGCCTGGGTCTCAGAGACGTGGAGGCCGAGGCCCTGGCGCTGCCGGCGGGGCCTGGGGGGGCGCGGCGCTGCAGGGGCGGCCGCAGGGCTCGGTCGCAGCGGAGCCCCGCCCCCGAGGCCCACCCGCCCGACCGCCGGCCTGGGGGCGGGCGGAGCCCGTGCTCCCACGGCCGCGGGGGCCGAGCCGACCGCGACGGCGGAGGAGGGGCTGCTCCCGGCAGCCTCGCCCGGAGGCACCGAGGGCAGCCGAGTCCAGACGCGGCAGCGCCGACGAGGAAGCCCGCCAGGCGCGGGCGAGCGCTCCTCTCAAGGAGCGTGGTTTCCGTGCCGCTGGTGGGACTGCGGAACTCGAGACGCGGCAGGCGAGTTCAGAAGGACACTTACACGGTGTCATGTCAGTGTTCTCGCTGTAGTTCTCGGAGTGAAAAACCCAACAACACACATTCTTATCAGCCACCTGCCTTGTGATTGAAAATCATAACCGTGAAAAATGCATGTCGTTTTACGTGAAATGGCATAGAGCAGTTTCTGAGAACAACAGTTTCCCACCCTTTCCCACTCACAGTCCAAGTTTCCGAGGGAAATCTCTTCAAAGACTTTGAATGTTCAGTCTTCATTTGCGTCCGTAATGCCAGGTAACATGCTTTTACCTTCCCGCCTTCTTTCGTTCAGTGACGCTCTCTGCTGATATCCTGGGAAGATAAGGATTCAGCTCTGCAAACTGCCCCTCCTAAGTATTTAATACTTGTGCATTTTAGACATCGTCTTAGTTCTAGTTCTAGTTTTAAATTACTTCTGCATCAATTCCACTTTTCCTCTCCACTCTCACTCCAAGTTCTGCTTTCTATTGGGAAATTAGGAAACCAGAGTCAAGAAAATTTGCCAGAGTGTCAAGCAAAAGGACAAAGAAAGAAAAAACATGGGGAAAAGGTCCATCATTCAACTAATTCAAATTTTGGTAATGAAGAACATAGAAAATCACAGAGATGAAATTGTCAAAGAAATGGTATGACAGAATTTCAGAGAGTTGGAAAAAAACACTGATGTTGAAACAGCCCAGAGAGTGCCCAACAAAATAAATAACGTATACTGAGGCATATCATCCTGAAATTTCAAAATATCTGAAGGTCAAGGGAATAAAAGATATCCTAAAATTTTCAAGGAGAATAAACAACTCTTCCAGGTGCAGTGAGAATCAGGACTAATAACCTGATTATTGTTATATAATAACCACAGCAGAGCAATATCTTCTAGGTTTTAAATGAAAATGATATTTTATTCAAAATGGGATACACTGCCAAATACTCAGTGGAGGTATTTCCTGACACAGAAAGACTCAAAATAGTTCTAATTTACATTTTCCTAGATAGTTCCTTGAGGATGCACTGCAGCAAAATAGGGTATTAAGCCAAGAAAGAACATGAGATGCAGGAAACAGTGGAACGTGATCCAAGAGAGCAATTGTGGTGAACCCAAAGGTGAGCGCTATGTGTCAGTCCTAAAGAGAAACGAGTCCTGATTGGAGTGGAATGAGGACGGACTCTGGAGGTCTCTGAAAAATCACAAAACTAAAATAAAACCAAACCAGAAACCCCCAGTACAATAGAGCCAATAGTAATATTGAAGTTTTTAAAATTGAGGATGTGATAACAGAGCAATTTCCATAGAACAGCGGTTAGCAAATCGAGTAATTTTTGTATAAAAAATAATCACCTAATATGTGGCTAACTAAAATATTATACTGTTTTATTCAATCAAATGAAGGTAAGGAAAGAAAATCCATTTACTTTCAATCTGCTGTGTGTTCTTTCAATTCACCGAGAGTCGTGACAATGTACTCATGAAGAAATACAATTCTTGCTCCCAAATGGGCAATTTTTACAGATATTCTCATTGTATAGAATGCAGTTCACTGGTTTTTAAATTTTAGTTTCAATTTTTTTATCGAAGAAAAAAATATTGGTTCTAATGAAAGACAGAATGTAAATGTTAAGAACTTAATATAAAATAAAACTACATCTACTATTACAGTATTAACTTGTATTTTCCTGATGATTAATAAGGTTGTGCATTTTTTTCATGTATTTATAGCCATTATATTTCTTCTCTTTTTGTGTGTGCAAAATGCTTGTCGTTTGACCACTTTTATTTTGCAGAACCAAAGTTCTTAGTTTTAATGTAATTAAATTTATCGATCTTTTCCTTTGTGATTTGTGTTCTGTTTTTAAAAACAGTCTTTCCCTACCCAAAGTTAGGAAGATATTCTCCAATATTATTTTCTCGATATTTTATGGTTTTGCTTTTCATATTTATATCTATAATCCACCTGGTTGATTTTTTTTATTATGGGCACATTATTGTTCAACAGTCATTTCTTCCACATGGATGTCCAGTCACTGCTCCACAGTGAGACGTTTGTTATGAGTCCAGGTGCATATGTGCACGAGCTTAGTTTTATACTCTATTTTAATCCATTTCATCCATTATGTAACTTCATAAGTAAATAAACCCAACTTGGTCATATGTCTGTATGTATACTTATATAGTTTTAATATATAGTATAAAATATTAATATAAATATAGTAATATTTCATGCTAATATGAAATAATATTATTTTAATAATATAATATAAATTTACAATACAATTTATTTATTACTAATACACAAATGAATATTCATTAACGTTATTGACATTAGTATAAACTAGATAGTCTTTATATATAGAACATATATCTTCTATTTGCTAATATTTTGCTAAGGATTATTTGTGTTTGTATTCATACAAGATGTTGGTCTGTAGTTTTCTGTACTTTTTTGTCTGGTTTGGGTTTCAAGATAATACTGGCTTCATAAAATTAATTGGGAAGTGTCCCTCCTCTTCCATTTTCCAAAGAGATTGTGTAGAATTGGTATTCCTTCTTTAAAAATTTGGTAGAATTCTCCAGTGAAACCATCAGCCTGGAAATTTCTTTTTTCTGGAGTTTTAAATTAAGGTTTCGATTTCCTTAACAACATTGGGCTGTTCAAACTATCTGTTTCATAATGAGCGAGTTATGGTCGTTCGCGCTTTTTGAGGAATTGGTCCATTTCACCCAAGTTGTCAGATTTGTGTGATTTTTGTATATTGACCTGTGTTCACCAACCTTCCTATCTCACATTAATTCTAATTGTTTATCCGAAGGCCGCATAGCTGTATTGTGTGAAAATAATTATAGTTGCTTTACTTCTTTCTGATCTGTATAGTTGTTGATTCTACATTAGATTTCTTCCTCACTACTAGGCGAAAGCAAAATATAAAAATGAGGTAAAAGAAAAAAGTTAAGGGGCCGGCCCTGTGGAGTAGCAGTTAAGTGTGCTTGCTCCCCTTCAGCGGCCCGGGGTTCACAGTTTTGGATCCCGGGGCACACTGACGCAACGCACTACTTGTCAAGCCATGCTGTGGCGGCGTCCCACATAAAGTAGAGGAAGATGGGCATGGATGTTAGCTCAGGGCCAATCTTCCTCAGCAAAAAAAGAGAGGAGGATTGGCATTGGATGTTAGCTCAGGGCTGATCTTCCTCACAAAAAAAAAAAAAGAAAAGAAAAAAGTTAAGATAAAGCAAAGGGGCTGTCCCCATGGCCTAGTGGTTAAGTTCGGCATGCTCCCCTTCGGCAGCCCAGGTTTGGTTCCTGGTCGCAGACCAACACCACTCCTCGGCGGTCATGCTGTGGTGGTGATCCATATAAAAAGCAGAGGAAGATTGGCGCAGGTGTTAGCTCAGGGACAATCTTCCTCAAGCAAAAAGAGGAAGATTAGTAAGAGATGGTGGCTCAGGACGAACCTTCCTCAGCAAAGAAAAAAACAAAAACAGATAAAGTAGATTAAAAGGTTAAAATAGTGATTTATAGAGTATTAGCAACCAAGTGCTTTCTTTCCACCTTTTTTGGTAAAGGACTATAATCACAAGTGAACTGTGCCTCGTGCCTGCCTGTAGACACAGCATTTCCGTCCTTTCCTTCACCCTCTCTCCTTCTCTCTCTCTCATAATCCAAAATCCAAAAACAAAAAATTTACATTTGATTTGTGGGTTGGCAGCTTATTACTGAGATAAATAAAAGAAAACTAAGATTTTAAATCTAGGTCAGATTTTTGGTCTTGTTATAAATCAGGTCTTGAAGATGAGCTATGACGATCATATTTAAATTCACAGTATCGGTGAGTAGGAAGATGTTTTGACCTGACTGCAGACCCTCACAAGAGTGGAAGAGGCACAGGGGTTACCTGGCTGTCCTGGCCCTCATCGCCGGCACTAATTGTGTGTGTTAGGGGGAAGGGGTGCAGGATGCACTGTTAAGTGCTCGTTTCTGGAGATAACCATGTCTCAGCTGAACTCAAGGGGATAAGCCTTGTGGAGACATCAATTCCTTCCAAGTGAGTTGCATGTTTGGTAAGCTTTTATTAATCATTGTAATATTTTACAAAATACTAAATATATATTAATAATAATATTTCCCATTGGAACAATGGGAAAAAATTCCATTCATGACTAAAGCAAATGATATATTGTGCTCTGGAAATACAGTTAAGAATAAACGTGCATGTCCTCCTAGAAGAAAAATGTCATAATAAAACATGAAAAATGGGGCAAAATAAAATATCTACAGGGGACAGGAATCCGTGTTCAAAGGTGGCAGGTATTCCAAAATTATTCTATAAATTTGATTTAATTACATTCTCAATCACATTGGCATTTTAAAAAATAAAATTTTATTTTCTCTTGAGGAGAATTTCTCTCTCTCTCACTCACACACACACACACACACACACAAATGTGCAAAAATAGTCTAAATGTTTTGAAAGTAAGAGTAATAGACGTTGCTCAACCCAACATTGCAATGTGAAAACTATAATGATGAACTCAACGTGCTGCTGGAATCTGAGTGTTTGGAAATAATAACAGAACATAATAAACAGGCACAACATAGATCTAATTACAGTCTTTAGAATATTATTTAATTCTTGCAGTAAAAATAAGAATTTGCAAAACATACCCATTCGTTTAATGTTGGCCAAAAAAATTCTTGCAACAATTAAAAAGTACGTGGTGAGCCTTTACTGACCTGTGCTTGGGAGCATGGCCATGGGCCCTAAGAAGATGCATTGTAACAGGTTGCGCAGAAAGCGTTGAAGAGAGTGATGCAACAGCCCTTTGGAAGAGAGGTCCCTTCGGACATCTGCTTGCTTTTGCTCCACGTTTTCTTCTCAGAGGTTTTATTCACCCGTGAATCTCCCAGGGCATCCTGCATTTTCACAGCTGGAAGATCTCACATTTCCAGGCACCACAGAATGTTAACAAACCATCTTCAGTTATTCAATGGCTCATTTCACAAATTGGATGATCATAGAATATTATTTTGACACAACTACACTCATTTAGTCTTTCAGTTTTTAAACCTGGGGAGAATTACGTTCTACTGTGTAAGATTTTAGTATATGATTAAGGTGACATTTCAAAGACATATGGAAAAGAGAATTAGTCAAGCACTGATGGACTAAATGGCTAGTTTTTTGGAAAGGAATAAAGTCATATCCTTACTTCTGATGTCATATTAAAGACATCTATGTGAATTTAAGATTTCATTGGAAAAAATGAAGCCATAGAAGTATTAGAAAAAGTATATGGGTGAAGAGTTACATGACATTCCATGAGGAAAAGCCTTTCTAGGTGTCACACCAAGAGCAAAAAACTGGACACAAAAAAAACGGTAGATTGAAATACACTCAAATAATCCTTCTGTATGTCAGGAAAGTGGTGACCAAGAAAAAGAGAAATCATAAATGTTTTATCTTGATAACATATTACAGATAAAATTTAATATCCTTAAGCTGCCAAGAGTTCTTACTTTACAATTTAAAAGACATGATTGCCATGGAAAACGATATAAAAGCATCAATAAATACTTCAGAAATGAAGAAACCTGTTGCATGAAGAAAATAGCATTTGAAGATCAAATCTACTCCTGAGGGATATTTGAGCTGTATCTGTTTGTTTGTCATTATGAAGGATGTTTGTGAACATGAACCACAGTTTCTTCAGTTTTGATTTTAACCTGTAGGTAACATCTGCCTTCAAGTGATGTTTCCCAACCTTGGGTAGGCTCCCTTGGCTCCATCTAAGCTGAGGTCTATCCAACATCAGTTCTGGGAAAGGACAGCTCCTCTGGGTGAAGAGGCCAGGATCTCTTGGCCTTACTCAATGTACCTCGAGCAGGTTCAGGCCTTCCCTTAAGAATATTTTCATTTAGGAATGTTCCCATCTGGGTATCTCTTCTGCATCATAGCTCCTATCTCAACAGACATTTATCCTGTGTCTCAATTGCCCTTTCACCTTGGACAGGATGTGTACCTGGAGAGATGATGGACAATTCAAAATGAGGACTGTTTCTTTTTTGCCCCTTTCCTGAGGCTCCAGGAGCAAAAACCTCCCTAATTAAAAATCTTTGAAAATATAAGTTTTTGCTCTGTTGAATTGTCTATTTAATATTTTGCCAACTTTCCTTGCTCTGAAGTTTGCTCTGTCTGGAACTAGTATAACTAGACCAGCCTTCTTTTGATTCGTGTCAGCATGGTACGTCTTTCTCCATCTCCTTACTTTGAATCTGTGTGCATCCTTATATTTAAAGTGGGTTTCCTGTAGACAACATAGAGTTGGGTCTTGTTTTTTGATCCCTCTGACAATCTCTCTCTTTAAGTTGATTCACTGAGACCACTGATGCTCAAAGCGATTGGATTTGGACTGAGTTCGATCAAGTTGGATTGATGTCCACCATATTCCTGACTGTTTTCTTTTCGTTGCCCAGTTCTTTGTTCTTGTTTTCATCTTCCACTCTTTCTCTGCCTTTTGTGGTTTTCACTGAGCATTTTATATGATTCCATTATCTTTCCTTTCTTAGCATATCAGTTATACTCCTTTTTTTTATTATGCTGAGGAAGATTGGCCCTGAGCTAACATCTGTGCCAATCTTCCTCTACTTTACATGTGGGACACCGCCACAGCATGACTGGTGAGTGGACTAGGTTCACTCCAGGATCCGAACCCGAGAACCCGGGCCACAGAAGCGGAGCATGTGGAACTTTAACCACTCAGCCACAGAGCCAGGCCCTATACTACTCTTAAACGTTTTTCAGTGGTTGCCCTAGACTTTGCAACATACATTTACGACTAATCTAAATCCACTTTCTAATAACACTGACCACTTCACAGGTAGTGCAAACACGTTATAAAAACAAAGTATTCCAAATTCCTCCCTCTCATCCCTTATATCATGCTGTCATTCATTTCACTTCTACGTTGGCTGTAATCAACAAATACATTGTTGCTATTATTATTTTGAACAAATTTTTTTGTTATATCAATTAAAAATAAGAAAATTAAAAGTTTTTATTTTACCTTCAGTTATTCCTTCTCTCTAATGACCTTCCTTTCTTTATGTGTATCCAAGATTCTGACCTGAATTTTTGTCTGAGGAAGTCTTTATTTCTCCTTCACTTTTTTTTTATAATTTTGTTTATTTATTTTTCCCCCAAAGCCCCAGTAGATAGTTGTATGTCATAGCTGCACATCCTTCTAGTTGCTGTATGTGGGACGCTGCCCCAGCATGGCCAGACAAGCGGTGCTTCAGTGCGCTCCCGGGATCCGAAACCGGGCTGCCAGCAGCAGAGCGCGTGCACTTAACCGCTAAGCCACAGGGCCGGCCCCTCTCCTTCACTTTTGAAGGATAATTTTGCAAGAGAAAGAATTTTAGATTGGTACGGTTTTCTCTCAACAGTGTAAATATTTCACTCTACTCTCTTCTTGCTTGCATGATTTGTGAAGAGAGATCAGATGGATTCTTTTCTTTGCTCTTCTCTAGTAAGGTATTCTTTTTCCTCTGGCTTCTTTCAGGATATTTTCTTTATCTTTGATTTGCTGGAGTTTGAAACTGATACACACCAAGGTCTAGGTTTTGTCTAGGGTTGGGGGTTGGGGCATTTATCCTTCCTGGTGTTCTCTGAGCTTCCTGGATCTGTGGTTTGGTGTCTGACATTAACGTGGGGAAATTCTCAAATATTTCTTCCATTCCTTTCTCTCTTTCTTCTCCTTCTGGTATTCCCGTTACATGTATGTTACATCTCTTGTTCTTATTCCACAATTCTTGGATATTCTGTTCTTTTTTTAAGTCTTTTTTCTCCTTGCTTTTCAGTTTTGGAGTTCTCTATTGTCATATGCTCAAGCTCAGAGTCTCTCCTCAGGTGTGTCCAGTGTACTAATGAGCCCATCAAAGGCATTCTTCATTTCCTTTACAGTGTTTTTGATCTCAGGCATTTCTTTTTGGTTCTGTCTTAGAACTTCCATCTCTCTGCTCACATGCCCATCTGTGGTTTCATGCTGTCTACTTTATCCGTTAGAGCCCTTAGCATATTAATCATGTGTTCTTAAATCCCCAGTCTCATAATTCCAACATCTCTGCCATGTGTGGCTCTGAAGATTGCTCTGTCTCTTCTAACTGTGTTTTTTGCCTTTTAGTATGGCTTGTGATGTTTTGTTGACAGCCAGACACGATGTACCGGGTAAAAGGAACTCCAGTAAATAGGCCTTTAGTGATGTGGTGGTGAGGCGGACGGGAAGTGTTCTGTCATCCTCTGATTAGGTCTCAGGCTGTTAGTGAGCCTGTGCCTCTGAACCGTGAAATGCACAAGTGCTTCTCCATTTTTTTCACCTCTTGGCTGGCACAGGATGGCTAGAGTGTGCTGGAGCTGGGTATTTCCCTTCTGCCACATGGAAGGCTAGAGAGAGCTAGAATTAGGTATTTCCCTTTCCCCAGGTCGGTTAGGCTCTGGTAAAACTCCAATAGGTTAGCCTCTGTTCTCTTGAGGTCAGGCCTTGTTAAGAAGAACAGAATGCTCTGGAATATTTCCAAATGGTTCCCTTCCCCTCTTCCTGCTGGAAGGGTGATTGGTTTTTCTCTCTGATATTTACTGTGCGATCCTGGTGGAGCTCCTGGAGATAAAACTCATAATATTGTTTCCCCTCTACAACTGGGTCCCCCAGAGTTTTTAACTCTCAGACTTGCCCACACTAAGCTTCCTGCAATTTCTCAATCACAGTTCAGGTTTTCCTACCCAGCTCTGGTTCCCACGGAGTTTTCTGCTCCAGCAAGTCGTGGTTCTCTGTATCCGTCTCTCTGCCTCTCCAACTTTGAGGGCAGCTCTCTGCCCTCTGCCCTCACTTCTCATGGATCTAATAAGAATTATTGATTTCCAATTCAGCTTTCCACTGGTTGTTAGGATGGAGTGATACCTTACAAGCCCCATATTGCCAGACTGGCACCAAAACTTGAATGTATTTTTTACATGTCTGTATTATTTTTCTGTTAATGCTGTTTAACACATTACCATAAACTAATTCAGTGTCTTAAAACAACACAAATTTATTTTCTTATACTTGTGGAGTTCAGAAGCCAAAATGGGTCCTAATGGGCTCAAATCAAGGTGCTGGCAGGGCTGCATTCCTTCTGGAGGCTCCAGGGAGAATCTGTTTCCTTGCCTTTTCCAGCTTCGGAGGCTGCCTGCATCCAGTGGCTTGTGGCCCCTTCCTGCATCTTCAGAGCCGGCAGTATATCACCTTCAAGTCTGACCCTGACCCCTCTTCCACCTCTTCTTCCTCTTTAAAGGGCCCTTGTGATTACACTGGGATACCATCGGGATAAACCAGGGTATTCTCCTTATTGTAACGTCAGCTGACTCGGAACCTTGATTCCATCTGCAGGGTGACGGCCCCCTTGCCATGTAACGTAACATCGTCACAGGTTCTGAGGATGAGGGCATGGACATCTTTGGGGGCCATCACTCTGCCAACCACAGTGCCTGTGCAGGCCTTTTGCCCAGTTTTTAATTGGCTTGTCTTTTTCTTATTGAAAGGAAAGCGTTATTATATATTTTGGATGTGAGGCCTTAGTTACATATATAAGTAATTTAAATATGTTCTCCAAGTCTGAAATTTGACTTTTCCATTTCCTTTGATTTTTTGCTGAGGAAGATTGGCTCTGAGCTAACATCCATTGCCAATCTTCCTCTTTTTGCTGAAGAAGATTTGCCTTGACCTCACATCTGTTCCCAATCTTCCTCTATTTTGTATAGGACCCACCATCACACCATGGACAGTGATAGATGAGTGGTATAGGTCCAAGTCTGTGAACTGAACCTGGGCCGCCAAAGCAGAGCAAGCCAAACTTAACCACTAGGCCAGCAGGGCTGGCCCTGACTTTTCCATTTCTTACTGGTATCTTTTTATGAATAAATGTTCTCAAGTTCATGAAGTCCAATTTATCAACTTTGTGCTATATCTGCTTTATCTCTCCTCCTCACTTTACACACGCACACACACGCACATGTGCACAAATACACACACATTTTACTGAACCATTTGAAGCTCAATGTCAGATATCATGACGCTTCTTCCCTAAACATGTCAGCGTTTGCTTCCTAAGAACAAGGACATCATACCACCGTTATTTCACTCAACAAATTTACTATTGACACAAAAATAGTAACTGATACACTGTTCATATACAACTTTCCTCAAACATCCCCCAAATGTCAGTTACTGCTTTGCTTTTCCAATCCAGGATGTGATCAAGACAACACTCTGCATTTGGTCGACAGGTCTCTTTAGTCTCCTTTACTCTAGAACTGTGACTCTGCTTTTGTCTGTCTCCTGTATGACTCTGAAACTTCTGAAATTTCCAGGCCAATCGTCCTGTCGAAAGTGCCTCAGTCTGGAAATGTGTAATTGTTTCCTCCAGAGTAGATTCAGGTAAGATCAAGAGGCACATGATGTGGGTTTGTCTTAGTGTTGGTGATGCCGATATTGATCACTTGAGTAAGGAGGTATCTACCAGATTTTTCCATTGCAAAGTAGCTTTTACCTTTGTTAATTAATAAGTTATCCGTAGAGTGATATTTTGAGAGTGTGGATGTATCCTTTTACCCAATAATGTTTTACTGAGTGGCTTTAGTTTCCATCGTGACCCTTGCATGAATGAATTATTACATTGGTATTAAAAAATGGTGTCTTTGAGGTCACTTATCCTGTCTTCTGCTGTGTCCAATTTGCTGTTAAACTCACTCAGTGGGTTTTTAAGTTATCGTACTTTTTAGTTCAAGAATGTCCATTTGATTTTTTTTATATATTCTAATTCCTTTTGGAATTCTCTCTGTTCATTTTGTCCATCATGTATTTTTTTTTCAGCTTTTAATCATAGTTGTTTTGAAGTCATTCTCTACATCTGCTTTAGTTTTAAAAAAATTTCTGGCTACTTTTTCCTGCTTTTTTGCATTTGCAGCAATTTTTTATTTTGTGCTGGACATTGTGGAGGCTCTGATTACGTTATCTATCTCTAAGGTGCTTTGAATGTTATTTGAGGGAATTAAATTACCAGTGGGTCAGCTCCCTTCCGTCAAGGCTGGGCTTTACCATTCCAGTCTATTTCAGTTTTGCCCCTGCTCCTAGAGGACAGCAGTTACTCCTGGGGCATGGCCCTTTGTCCTAAGTCCTGCCTGAGCTCCCTGCAGTCTCGCTGGGCAGCTGGATGCAATGGTCTTCAAGGTGGGGTGTGACCTTGCAAATCTCTGTGCAGCTTTCAGACTCCAGGAGCTGTTCTCTCCCAGACCAGCTATGTCTCACCAGGAGCCGGCACAGCTGGGAGCTGGCCAGGGCCCCAAGGGGAATTTCTCAGCAGATTTTTAGCTCTCCCCTGTGGCTCATTCCTCTCCAGCACTCTGTCCCTAAATCCTCATAGCTTTGGCAACTACGAGCTCTGTCCTCTGACTAGTGACATTATGTCTCTGCTGTGCTCTTTCCCCACCTGGGTCTGGAAATGTCCTCAGGGAGAAAGTGAGTGTGGGTGTGGACTCAGCGCTTTCTCCATGATCCTAGTCCAGTTGGCTGCTTCCAATACTTGCAAGCAGTTTGTTTTATCTATTTTGTCCAGGTTATATACTTGTTTGCGGAAGAAAGGTAAGTCTTATGTGTACTTCAACATGGCCAGAATGAGACATGATTCTATGAGTTTTAAGGTCGTATTTTCACTTTCATTCAGTTTAAATGTTTTTTAACTTCTGTGATTTCTTCCTTAAGCCATAATTATTTAACATATTGCTCTAGTTTTCAGACATTTGAGTATTTTCTAATTATCTTTTCTTTTATTAAGAGATTTTATTTTACAGAGCAGTTTTCAGTTCACAATAACATTGAAAGGAAGGTGCAGAGATTTCCATATACCCTTTCCCCCTCCCCCACTCACACAGCCTCTCCCACTACTAATACCCGCCACCAGATGGCACATTTGTTACAGTTGATGAACCTACATGGACACATCAACAGACCCTCACCTCTATAGTTTACCTTAGGCTTCGTTCTTGGTGTTGTACAGTCTATGGTTTTAAGAAATGTTAATGTCTAGTTATCTTCTAGCTTATTGATTTCTAGCTTAGTTTCATTGTGGTTAGAAAATAAAATCTCAATGATTTCAATCTTTTGAACTCTGATTAAACGTTTTTATGGTCAAGCATGTCAATTTTCACTAATGTAACATGTACACTTGAAAAGGATGTGTTTTCTACAGTTGTTGGGTGCAGATGCAGTGTTCCATACATGCCAATGTAGTTAATTTTGTTCAATCTTTTAAACTCTTACTTTTCCTTCTGCTTGTTCTATCTGTTAAAGAAAGAGGTATGTTAAAGTCTCTATTCTTGATGTGGAATTTGTTTTTTAGTTCTGTAATTTTTCTGCTGTATTTCTTTTGAAGCCATATTATTAGCTGCTTTCAAATATAGAATTTTTATGTGATTCTGGTACATTGGCCCTTTTTGCATTTTGAAATCCATTATAGGGTTTTTATTGTTATTGTTGTTTGGCCTTAAAGTCTACTTAGTATAGCAACATCAGCTATGCACAATGCTTTATAACACAATATAAATTTCAGGTGTACGTGATTATATATTTTGACTTCTTTATAGACTGCATCTTATTCACCACAAAAAGTCTAATTGCCATTCATCACTATACACCTGTACCCGTTTACCTGTTTTGCCCTCCCTTCAGCCCTCTTCCCCTCTGATAATCACCAATCTGTTCTCTGTGTCTATGTGTTTGTTTGTTGCTGCTGTTTTATCTTCCACGTATGCGTGAAATCACATGGTATTTGTTTTTCTCCATCTGACTATTCCATCAGGTCCATCCATGCTGTTGCAAATAGCAGGACTGTGTTTTTATGGCTGAGTAGTATTCCATTGTATATAGATACCAGATCTTCTTTATCCGTTCATCCATTGACGGGCACTCGGGTGGCTTCCAAGTCTTGGTTATTGTGAGTAATGCTGCAATGAACATATGGGTGCATATATCTTTTCGAATTAGTGTTCTCGTGTTCTTTGAATAAATACTCAGACGTGGAATAGCTGGATCATATGTTAGTTCTATTTTTAATTTTTTGAGGAACCTCCATGCTGTTTTCCATAGTGGCTGCACCAATTTACTTTCCCACCAGCAGTTATAAGGGGTTTCTTTTTCTCCATATCCTTGCCAATACTTGTTATCTCTTGTCTTTTTAATAATAGCCATTCTGACAGGTGTGAGTACACCAGCTTTCTTTCAGTTAGTACTTACATAGCCAATCTTTTTCCATTGTATGTTCTTACACTTCAGGTCTATCTATTATAAATAGATAAATGAGTCATTCTTTCTTAAAAAAGAATAATCTGTGTTTAATTACAGTATTTAGTCCATTTTTTTGTAATGATATTTCTTTTATTTGTCCCACCTGGTTTATAATCCCTTTTCTCTCTTTTCATACCTTCTTTATATTAATCAATAATTTGCATTAAGCTAGTTCCATCTCTATTGGTATGCATACTATCAATATTCTTTTAGTTATAGTGTAGTATAGTTTGTATAGTATAGTATAGTTAGATTAGTATAGTTTAGTATAGTGACTTTAGAAATTATGAATAAGTTCTTTTACCATGTCAAAGACAATGCCAAGAAGCTAAGATTTTAAGTCCGTTTACCTCCAACTTACTTTCTGTAATTGTTGCCAGGAATTTTGTTTCTACGTATATTTTAAATCCCACAAATCATTATTATTACTATTTTGTATTTATTTATAATTGCTCACATGCTTACGTATTTTCATTATTATTTCTTGCCTTTGTTTAAGTTTCCCTCTGGGATTATTTTCTTTTTGAGTAAAGAAATACTGTAGTACTTCTGTCAGCACAGGTCTGCTGGTGACAAATTCTCCAGTTTTGATGCCCAGAATTGTGTTTATTATACATTAATACTCGAAGTATGTTTTGGGTGGACACAATATTCTCAGTTGCAAATTATTTTTTTACCACTTCAAAGATGTTATTTCATTTTCCTTTTGGCTCTGTCACTTCTTTTAGACAGTAGCTGTCAGTCTTATTATTATCAGATCATTGATATACTTGAATTTAAAATCACTAATTAAATTAAAATTTGAATTTTTTATACTTTTAATTTGTCCTTGTATATATTTATCTCTCTCTTCTCTTGCCTTATTTCAAAATAGTTATTTTTATCATACACTAGTCCCTCCACTAATTTGAAAGGAATACAATCTGTTTCTATACTTGTTACTCTAGAAATCATGATACATGTCCTTATGAAACTTGCATATAAGATTAGTCTCTTCCCAGATTTCACTTTTCTACATCCTAAATTATATATAACTACACTCCTTCAGGATTAGGAGGCCTTTAAGGGAAGTCATTTCTTAGATTAAATGAAATTACTCCTAGATTTAAAAACAATTTTTAAAAAATCAGCCCATATACATTAATATTGTCCCTCAATTTAAAAACAAATTAAAGTTGGAATCCAAGCTGGTGTTCTGGGTGTGGAATATGCCATCATCACTAAATTACAACTTACTGAAGGAGTTAGAGGAATGGTCCTTAACTTTGAAAAAAAAAAAAAGCATACATATTCTATTGGCTTGATAAAAATCCTGAATTTTATATACGTCTCTCACCGATGTCTTTGATGCTGTTCATAATTACAAAGTTAATCTCAAATAAAATTTAAGAAATGAAGTATGGGAATGAGGATCTTGAGGTAAAATCCTCAACCTCTGAGGCCCTCCTTTTCTGATGACTAAACTTTGCAATGACTCTACCTCAAATCAATGTGATAGTGGCTCAAGACAAGGCTGACATGAAGGAAGCCACGTTATAGAAAAGAAAGCCTATTGTAACATTGAACGACCTCTGACAAACTAACCCAGCTGGATATGCACCCTCCAGGAGATCTAACTGCTCTGTAGATTTTACAACCCCTGCTTGTGCATGTACCTCCCAGCTGCGATAAGATGATAATTTTGTTCTTTTGAGTTCCTTGGGAATGTGATGACCCCCAAACAGAGATTCTATATTGATAGCCATCGACAGTGAAAACTGAAAGATCTCATGTGGCACTCTCAGTCTGTAACACCAGAAGGTCAACATTCCTAACCACCTCCCCTGTAACCCACCAGCCTATATAACTGCTGTAAGATCTTCTGCCCCCTTGAGATGTTTTTTTTTCAGACACTAGTCAGCCATCTTCCCTCTTGCTAGCAAGCTGTAATAAAAAAGTCCTCTCTCTCCTACTACCTTGACTCTTGACTATTGGCATGTCTTGCAGAGGGCAAATGAACCCCCTTTTTGGGCAGTAACAATTTGGCGTCCCAGGTGGGACATTATGTCCTGCTTGTGGCCAGCTGACCTTGGACGGGTGACCTGTTGGGTAAGTCCTTAGCAGCTGCGGAGGCTCTCTTTGTCTCAGGGAACTGCCCTTCCTGCTTTCCCAGACTGACGCCAGCTGCCTCCTAATGCTGATTGTGCTAGGAAGAGAAACGGCTACCTCTGGTTGGTCAACAGGCTCAATCTGGAATAGGGTAAGTCACCTCAAGGACACATGAACTCTCTTCCCCTCCATCTGGGGTCCTTCCATTTGCAGCAGGCCGTCTGGGGTCCTTCCATTTATGGCAGGGCCATCTGGGGTCCAATAGGACCATCTGGGTGTGCACTCGGAGTGGGAACAGTTGTAGGACTTAATACCCTAAATCTGGGAACTAGTTCGCTGGTGTCTGGTTTTTCTGTGTCTGTCTCTGTGTCTGTGTTGGTAAATAGCTTAAAATTGGCTGCTTGGGGACTGAATTTCTTGGTTATCATAACAAACTCTCTTTAGAAATTACTTTGTTTGTTATGGCCACCCTGGGAAAAGCCCCTAAAATGGAGATAACTGTAAACAGCTGGCAAGAAAACTCTGGATAATTTAAAGTTACAGTAGCCATTTTGGGCTCCTTTTGAGCTTTTGAAGCAAGAAACAAAGAAATCTTTAAAGAGTCAAAGGCTCCACCCCTGGGAGCTCCCCTCTAGTTTCCAGGCCTGATCACCCTGGCAACCCCAAGTGAGTTGTCTCTTGGTGGTTCTGGTTTCTGGTTTAAACTGTCCTGCTGGGATCGTGTACCCCAGCACGAGAACTGTTGTTTCTGTGACCCTTGTCTTGATAACCCTTGGGAATAAGCCGTGAGGGTGAGGCCTGATCACCTCTTTCCCTTCTGTGTCTGTTTCGTTCATCACCTCCTCTCTTGTCACCAAGTTGAAGTTAAGTTCAGGCTGGACCTGAGCAGAACCTGCACCTTCTGTAAAAATCGAGAACTTGAAAAACATTCTGCCAGGAATTTAACTCTCAATCGTGGTGTTGGGACTCCTGGCCCCAAGCCTGCTCCAGGCCTTTGCCTCTTGCCTCCCTGGCTTGCTTTGTGCCAGCTCAGGGACTAAGTGCCCAGGCTGAATGGGACTTGACTAAATCTTATAGCTATACTGACACCTGCAGTTGGGCTCTGCACCCTTCTCTAGGCTCGCTGTCAGTGGGACATCGGCTTTCGGCCATGGGGAATGGCCCAAGCATCCCCAGAGACTCACCCCTCTGGTGCATTTTAACTAATTGGAAACACTTTCTATTGGATGAGTTATGCCCCAGAAACTCCATCTTGGAGAAAACTTGAGTGGTTTCTCTGTGCCTTTGTGATGTAGTTGGACAGGTAGATCAACCTATAATGTCATTTGAGTTACAACTCAATTTCTGAGAAATAAGAGCATTTGTCCTTAAAAAAAAAATCCTTGTAAAACTAGAAAAGCAGCTGTAGAGGCAGTTCAAATTCCATCCAGTTCCTTTATCTCAGAAAGGGTTATCACCTCGCCTCTCTGGGAAATGTTATCTAGCTCATTAGCAATTCCTAAGACTGAAGAAGAAAAAACGGAAAAACGCCAAAAAATGGCCATAAGAGCACCCTCACCAGAAATCTAGCATCTTGACTGTCTTGTCCACAAATATCAGTAAAAAAGTCTTAAAACAAAACATGGATTCATAACTAGGGAGCTTTGTATTACTGTACCTGATTCATAACAGTGATTTTTAAAACAATAGTTGTGGAGACTCTGTGTATGTGTGTCTATATGTATGTTTCATACATGTGATATTTTACCTTTGGATGGTATGGCCAAAACTGAGAGCCCTGTTTAATTGGCTTAAAGTAAGCACTTACATAAATTCTAAATGTAATAGAAATTAACCCAAATGTCTTTAAGTTAACACGATATAAATTAATCTTTGGTAAATGAGAGCTGGTTTAAGTTTGTTGGTTTGATTGAAATAGGCATGTCCTCAGACTTGCTAGTATTTGGATATGATGCCAATATGCAGCCTGGGTTTACTAGTCAAATAAGCTCATGTTATCTGTTACAAATTCATCAGCAAAAAAATAGCTTTAAATGGTAGCTAATTTTGTCTAATATCTCATAAAGTTTTTGTGGGTAATTGAAACACAATTGTTGGAAACAAATGATTTATATAGATGAAAATGGGTTAGCATTTTTGGGCACAATAATTATGTTTTGTGGTCTGTATACTTGAAAATACAGCTTCCAAATTTTTTTTGGTAACTTAAAACTTTAGAGTTTTGCTAAATTAAGTTAAATGATAAAAATTTGTTGAGTATCTGGGTCATTTTCAAATAAGATAAAATACTGAAACATTATTGCTAAATATATCTAAGTTTTTCTACTTTTGCCTTCTTATTACAGAAAAACTAAAAGATGTTTTAGTCTATTGGTAAATGTCTTGTGTTTTGTTAAAAGATTGTACCATAAAGTAACATGTTTTCAGAAATTATAAAAAGTGTTTATAAATTTGTCAAGCCACAGAATACTAATGTAAAAGAAAGTTTATAATTGCTAACTTAGTTTTTACTTAAAAATTAAGATTTCTAAGGGTTAAAAATTCTAATATGTGATTAAGCCTACTAAAAATTAATAAGGAAAACATCTTTGTATTCAAGGAAAGTGAGATGTATGTTTTCAGTAAATAAGGTATAAATAATGGAAATATTTTTGTTTGTTTTGTTAAGAAAGATAAGTTTGTCCTAAAGTACTAGCTGGGAAGAAAGGAAGGCAAGGGACAAATTCTGAAGGTAAAAAGAAAATTATAGAAGGTTTGTGGAAGAGGAACCTTAAAAAAAAAAAGAGTTTTATGCATGGTCAAGTTGGCTGGGATTAAAGTAAATCCAATTAAGTAAATGACTTTTAATGTCAAAAGTAAGCCGGTGCAAAATTAGAATTTGGTTCTCTCTCTCTTAAAGAGATAATTTTCCTAAATTTTAGTCTGCTTTTGGTAGAGAAATTATGAAAGCTTTTTGTGTTTTATCAAAAGAAATTTTCTGTATTGTTTTTATCAGGTCTTTAATCACAGGTGCTAAGGTTTTTCTTACAGCTATTTAATTTTCTGCATTTGCCTGAAAATCTTTAACTGTCACCATGGTTAAATGGATGCCTAAGCATTGTTTCATAGGGACCTATGATATTGTGTGGGTAAATGTTACTAATGTATATGCTTTAAAAAATATATAACATTCCTAGAATTCTGATCTGTCCTGGTTATCAGTCATAATTCAAGTTATTATCTTGAAGTGTTGTATGTCATGGGAATTAACCAAATTTCTTTGTCAATTGCCACTTTGGGGGCTTGTTTATAGACAGTTATTGTTTTACGCTGATGCTTTTGCAAATGTTTTCATCTTCAGAAAAATTCATGGAAAGGACTCTGACACTTACTCTAGAACATAGACTTCTGATAAACTTTCTGATTATAAAACTAAACTGAGTGAGAAATTACAGAACTCTAACAGAGAGACTGATGACCTCATGAAACTGCTAACAGATTAAGATCAAGAATTGGTTACACTGGACTGAATGAACTGATGAGAATGATTACAATTTTTATGACTTTTTTGAAATATTGCTGATTTTTTGATGTTTTGTTTTTTTCCAGATTTAAGAAACATTTTCCCTTTCCTCTCAAGCTAACTATGACTTATAGCAATTTGGTAAGTTATACCATTGTAAGCAGAATTGAAACATTTGTTTTTTTTCTCCCTACCTGATCCCTCCAGAATTTGTAAAATCTTAGTGAGTGAGTATTGTTTTCATGGCTTTATAGTTATTTGTGTAAGTTCAATAAGAATCTGTTCTCCTTATAACAGGACACAATTGGAAACATTGATTATATTACAAAAGCTTTGACTGGAATATCATATTTATGAAAAACATACAGACTCAGATATGACAAGACAGCTTTTGAGGAATAAAGGTTGACTTTCTGGAATAAAGCCACTTGGAAATATTTTCCTGATACCTTGTTTACAGAAGTTCCAAGCAATTTTACCAGGATGAGTAAGAAAGGTCACTTATCTGGCAGGTGCCTGGAACCTCAATATTTTGGGGAACCTCAAAAGAAGAGAGGAATCACCCAAATCTATAGGTATTACAGGCAAGTCTGATGACAAAGTCCTTCGCTTGGCTTTCATGGCCTCAAGAGGCCTTCAAAGTTCAATCTGAGATTCCTTATAAAGAGTTCCTCCAAAGCAGATTTAAAAGAGCCTGTATGATCAGTTGCTAGTCTTGCTACACTTATGTAAATAACCAAATCAAGTTTTATTGAAACTAGACTTATTTTGCAAACCAGTTAATCTTAATGTGGCTATCTTTGGTAAAAATGAAGGTGATTTTAGAGAGAAAAATTATGTTTCAATAGAAACTATAATACCTTTTTGTAGATGCTGAATTCTGATTCTGTTAATTGTCTTTGAGGTTTTTGTTATATTTGTTAACTGGACTGGATCCTGAATTCTTCTAGTCTCCTGAAATGTCTGGCTACAAATCTCCAAACTAACGTTTTCAATTTTTTTTCCATCATTCTCATTTGGAATTACTGAGAACTAATCTGCCCTTTTTCCTGAAGCCTTACAAACTGAAGCTGGTGGACGTGATATAAACTTAAGAGAGATTCATATCTGTTGCTAGGTAAGCCACTCAGAAAGGATGCCTAAACACTCGATGACATCATCAGAGACATTTTAAGCTGCAAAAGATGCTTTGGCACTGACATCTAGAAATCTTCTTGACTGACTGTTCCCTGGACCCAGAAACTGGTTTATAATTTGCACCCACTATTAACTTTGTTTTTCTTTTTGTCTTATTAAATACCTGGTTATTTACTTACACAATATATGCCTAACTTGGGGAACCCACCTGCATCACTGTCTTACTAAGAGACTGGTTCAATGAGATGGAACATCCTATGCCCCTCATCAACAGGATGTCCCTCAAGATTGAGGGATTGAACAACAAAAAGGGGGAACTGATACCGGCTCAACACAAGGCTGACATGAGCGAAGCCATATTGTAGGAAAGAAACCCTATTGTAATTTTGAATGACCTCTGACTAAGTAACCCAGCTGGATATGCCCCCTCCAGGAGATCTAACTGCTCTGTAGATTTTACGACCCCTGCTTATGCATATACCTCCTAGCTGTGACAAGATGATAACTTTGTTCTTTTGAATTCCTTGGGAATGTGATGACCCCCAAACAGAGAGTCTATGCTGATAGCCATCATCAATGAAAACTGAAAGATCTGGTGTGGCGACTCCCAGCCTGTAACACCAGAAGGTCAACATTCCTAACCCCCTCCCCTGTAACCCACCAGCCTATATAACTGCTGTCATATCTTTTACCCCCTTAAGATGGTTTTTTTCCTCAGACATTAGTCAGCCATCTACCCTCTTGCTTGCAAGCTGTAATAAAAAAAAATCTTTTCTCTCCTACTACCTTGCTTCTTGACTGTTGGCATGTCTTGTGGTGGGCAGATGAACCCCCTTTTTGGGTAATAACAAATGTGTGTGTGTGTGCACACATGTTTATGTGCATGTTTGTATGCATGTGTGTGTGTGATTTAAATCTCTGCTCTCCACTTTATAAAAACAGCTGATTCCAGGACTGGAGCATGGAAAGTATAAGAAGTGAGCCTGAAACATCTAACTGTGCCTGAAATCAAGGATGTGATCTAAAACTGAAGGAGAAAGAACAAAGGACATGGGGGTGGCTTGAATAGGCACCCTCTGGCCAATTTGGAACAGTTTGAGCGTCAAAAGGAATAATGATGGGAATGAATTGTAACAATTTTTAAAAGTGTGCCTGAATTCATACTGATATTTAAATGAATAAATCAAAGTAGGGAAAAAGCTTTTCTTTAAAGAAGAATGTAAACTAATCAATGTAGAAAAAAGATAGGAAAATTTTTTAAATTACCATTTACAGTCACCATCATAATTACTGATTTAGTAAGAATCATCAATGAATGTTAAAATTCTTAGATAAAATATCATTAGGAAACAGGATTTTCACACAATTTCAAAATGTCACTCCACAGTTCCTTATTAATCACAAAGAAGAAAAAACATCTTTATCATAGAGAAACCTGGCGAATATATCCTAAGGGATCTGACTTAAATCACCAATTTTGTCATTATATACCCCCAGATGTGATGGCATGAGGACACAATGTTACTTATGTAATGTTCTTGCCAAAAATGTTTTATCTGAATCTAATCATGGGAAACAATATGATAAATCAAAATTGGGAGCATTTTGTAAAATAACTGGTGTGGAATCTTAAAAAAGTCAGAGACATGAAAGACAAAAAGAGGCTGAGGCTGGGAACTATTGTAGATTAAGAAACTGGAGTCATGACCAATGCAGGTGTGATCCTTGACTGACTCCTGGATTAGAGGGGGTTGGGGGAGGGGGGGCAGTAAGAGAAAATTTGTAAAAGTCATTATTGAGAAAATTGGGGAAATTTAAATATGAACTGTATTTTAGATGAAAGCATTGTTATGTGTTAAATTTCCTTTTTGTGATAATTATATTGTGGCAATGTAGAACACCCTCAGGAAATATAAGCTAAAGTATAGAGGGTGAACTGTCATTAAGTGTGCAATAGATTGTAAATATTTCAGCACATATGTGTGTGGAAAACTGTTCACAATCCATCAATCTATGTCAAAGGTATATGGGTGCTCAGTGTACTGTCCTTGCAATTTTTCTGTAGGTTTGAAAGTTTTCAAAATAAAAAGTTGGAAGAAATAACAAAATCCTGCCCTTATGGAACTCATCCTGGTGGTACTCACGGTAAATAAATTACATGCTATATTAGAAGGTGTTAAGAAATATAGAAAAAGAAACCAGGAAAGGAGGGTGACGTATGGGAGAAATGGCTCACAGACTAGTCAAATTAGGCTTCAATGAAGTGGTTAATATCGAGGAGTCTTGAAAAAAGTGAGAGTGAGTCATAGCTGTATCTAGAAAAAGAATTTTCTAGGAAGAAGGAACAGTTTAAGGACTTGGTGGGAGCATGCCTGGTGGGCTCAAGGAACAGTAAGGGAGACTCGGAGGCTGCAGAGAGCAAGCAATTGGGTAAATGAGATCAGAGGTGCTGAGCACATCTTTGGGGCCTGGTAGGCTACTGGAGGGTGTTTCTTCTGGTGCATTCGGAGCAGAGGAGTGAAATGATACAATCACTCCAGCTGCTGCGTTGAGAAGAGATATTGAGAGGAAAATGTGGAAGCAGGCCACCAGTCAGGAGGCAACCCAGGGATCATCTGGATTCCAAGTAGTAGGAAACGTGGAGAAGGACAGTGAAATTCTGGGCTTATTCAAAGGATTTACTGACTAATGGATATAAGGTGTGAGAGGGAAGGGAATAAGTGACTCCAAAGTGTTTAGCCTGAGCAACAGAAGAATGGAGTTGCCGTGAGCTGTGATGAGGAAGATATGGACAGGCCGGTAGGGGAACACGTCAGGACTTGGTTTTGAACCCAAGTATGGGTTCACCTATTTAAATATATGAGTATAGTTGTCATATGGACAGCTGGCTATATGAATACAAAACAGAATTCTGTGGAGATTTAAATTTGGGAGTCTAAAGCATGTAGATGATAGATAAGTATGTAAATTGTAAAGTAGAAAATTATTTGTCAGGATATTTAAATGTGCACAAATACACACTCAAGTTCACTCTGTAAAATGTGTGAGAAGGACAAGTACAGGTTTACGGCTGAAAAAACACCAGGTTGAGTGAGGATGAGGTATGTCGAAATACTAAAATACACCCCCTCTGTCAAGAGAAGGGATCCAGGGTAACAGAAGATGAGTGTGATCATCCACAAACTTACACAGGAAGAGGGATCTTCAACCCTGGGAAGGATCTAAAATAAAGGGCCCACCCATCTGAAGGAATGGAACCATCAAGCAAGTGTCCACCAGGGAGCAGAGGGAAAGACAACTTCCACCTGAGAATATCTGAGGCACACTCCAGTGACCTGCTAACATGCCTCTGAGCTTCAGAGAGCTACTTCACTTGTCCTTTCATCTATACCTCTCCTCATCGGCTAGGGCCAAGTAAGAAAATAACATGCTCTCCTTCCTCCCACAATCTCTTCCTTTGCTCTTGTTCTCTGCGTAATCTAGATTTTAATAGAAGGCAACCCCTGGGCCTTAAGAGATGCCAATGGTTTGCCCGGCATCAAACAGTTATATACTTTGGAGACTATGAATTTTTTTTTTTGGTGCTGAAGACTAGCTCTGAGCTAACATCTGTTGCCAATCCTCTTTTTGCTGAGTAAGGTTGGCCCTGGGCTAACATCCACGCCCATCTTCCTCTACTTTATATGTGGGATGCCTGCAACAGCAAGGCCTGACAAGCAGTACACAGGGCCATGCCCAGGATCCGAACCTGCAAAACCAGGGCCGCCAAAGCGAAGCCACCAGGCAAGCCCCCAAGAGATTATGAATTTTAAATAGTTTAAGATAAAAATTTTTTCAAGTCTCAATTGGCTTTAAAAAGATGGAGTCCTAAAGAGTTCATCATGTCAAACAACATTCATACTTACATGTTTTGGAGGGGCATTCTAGTAATATAAGAGTAATATCTAACACTTGCTGAGTACTTGCAAAGTGCCAGGTAGTGGTCTAAGGCTTCACTGTCCCATATGGCAACCACGAGCCACTGTAGCTACTGAGTAACTAGTTATGTGTGGCTTTCAGCCTAAGACTTTCTAGAAAAGAAAACTAATGAACTAGAAATAACATTATAAATGCATTTTGAAGTTATATGGGATTCATAATGTTTAAGCTACCATAGCCAGGTTAACTTATTATCATATTAAAATTTTAACAAACTGGACAACACTATTAAAATGTGGTAATTTTTTTTTAATTTTTACTTTTCAATAAAATTAATACTTGCTACAGTCTTGCCAGAAATTATAAATTAATTGCTCAGGGTTAACAAGAAAGGGACTTTTCTATTGAATTTATAAAATATTTAGTTTGGAAAAAACAATTTTTATCTTTTTCTTCATTATTTATTATCATACAGCATTCAAGGATAACATCGCTGTCTTAAGACATCAAATCTGAGAAATCTATCTATGGCAAGAGTTTTAAAAAGTGCATTAGTCAAGGTACAATTTAAATATTAATATACACATATTCCATAACTCAAATCTATTTAACATGAATTAGCCTTTCTGTTAATTTTTTCCCCCTACAATATGGCCTGACTTTGTAGAACAGAGGTTCTCAAATGGGGGTGATCGTGCCCTCCAGGAGACATTTGGCATCTGGTGTCATTGTAGCTGTCATGGGGGAGCTCTCTGGGTGCTAATGGCATTCAGGCGGTAGAACCCAGGGATGCTGCTAAACATCCTGCAATGCACAGGATGAACCCCAACAACAAAGAATTATCCAGCCCAAATGGCAACAGTGCCAAGGTTAAGAAACCCTGTTGTAGAGTATGACCCAGTCAACTCAATTTTCATTTTACAACTAGTCTGCCTGTCCACTGTAATTCTGAAAACACAGACTTTGCTAATTCACAAAGACTGTTTAAAAGACTGAATCTACCAATATCATTACCAAAAGCAATGTCTGACTTTAAGTATCAAAATGATACTTCCAGAATGACTAAACCACAAAACCAACTTAGAATGATAGAAATCAGGATATATACCACTTAAGATCCCTTGAACCTGCTCTACTAGTTTAATCTGTCAATATGGAAAGGTAATATAGATTGTTTCAAAGTAGCTAAGCAGATAGTTTCCATTGCACATTTTTCTAGACTATGATAAAAATTTAATGATATATAAAGCAAAGCGCAAAGAGCCTGGAAAGAGCAGAGTGCTCCACAAGTGTTCTGAAAATGTTTATCACAACATATCAAAAACGAAGAGCTTCACTTATTTGTTCAAATTTGTCAGGCCCATAAGTTTAGACAGGTTAAATTAAGTTTTTTTGCTCTCTCTTTTACATTAACCTCTCCTAAATGTCTTTTACAAATAGCAGTGCACACATACAGGTTATGTGATACAAAATTAAGAAGTTGGTTGTATTTTCCACACAAATACTAGTTGTAAAGTATCCATGTTTCAAACGAGAGTTCTCCTAATGGGGAACCAAAGTAAAAAAAATCTTTTTAAGTTTACTAAGTACAGAAATTTTTCAGTACTTTACTAATCATTTATCTCCACATTCACATTCTATGTATTTTCTCATGGTCAACAAACTGATTCAAATGATTTAAGTTATCCCACCATTTAAAGAGAAAAGTCTCTGCAATAATTTTAAACCATGGAGTTATCCTAATTTCACCACTGGCTGCCTTTTCCAGAAGTTCTTCAAGTTCTTCCTTTGACACGTAACAATAACTTTTAATCTCATTGGGATCTGGATTCAAAGTTACATTCTTCCTCACAAACAAAATATAGTCAATTTCATGTTCTCCCCAGATACCATCAGATTGAGCCTTGTAGTGAATTCGTGTTAGATAATTAATCTCTTCTGGAGGAACCTAGGAGGAAAATAAAACAAAAACATCAACAACAAAATAAGTAATCTAAATTAACCCACCACATTTCAGTAACATCTTGAACAACAGAACTATAGTTTTAGAATTAGAACTTTTAAAATATTAATCTCCTATTGATGATACACAGAAATCATTATTACATAGTTTCAAGTGTCTGAACTTTTTTTCCATAGGACCAAAAATAATTTGACTTTATTCATTATATTTTTTAAAAAAGCAGTCACTCAAACTAGAAGCGTGACTTCATATCTTAATATTACACTTTGAGTAACATTAAGTAATTTGATTTAATATTACTATCTCCTTCATATTTTAATATTACTTTTTGGGAGAAAAAAATTTTACCATTTTAACAAGATGAGAGATACTTTATTCATTCGGGTCTTATTTAAAGGGGACAATACCAGGGGAGGAAAAAAAAAAAGATTATTTCAATTCACCCAATCAGATTTGTAGTTAATATTCGTAAGGTATTCCACAAGAAAATATTCATCTTTGATCTGATCAATTATAAAAATAGTCTACTTTATATACTGGTTAACAGATCAATCTACTTTAGCACTGACCAAATTCTGACATTTAATATTAAGAAATAAAAGTTTAAATAATCTTTATTCAAGGTGCTTTCTGGGGCTAATAACTCAAGAGGTTACAAAGCAGAGACCTATAGCTGAATTTAAAACTTTATTAAAAACATTTTAACGGGGCCAGCCTGTGGCGCAGAGGTTAAGTGCACTCGCTCTGCTGCTGGCGGCCCGGGATTCGGATCCCAGGCGCGCACCAGCCGCACCGCTTGTCAGGCCATGCTGTGGCGGGGTCCCATGTAAAGTGGAGGAAGATGGGCATGGATGTTAGCCCAGGGCCAGTCTACCTCAGCAAAAGAGGAGGATTGGTAGATGTTAGCACAGGGCTGATCTTCCTCACAAAAACAAACAAAAAAGTTTTAATGTATGTTTAGATATCTAAACAAGATTTCAGTTTGTATGGTTGTGCAGGTTACCTCTTCCATGGGAATTCCTAACTCAGCCTTTAAACGCCTCTGTGCTGCTCGTCTTACTCCAATTGCATCATTTTCTTCACGCTCTCTTGGATTACTTAATGGATGACTACAACAAGTATTGGTAAAACAACCTGGAACGTGTTAATATACACAGAGATTAATTTTTCTTCAAAGGAGGTCTAAAGATCAGGTTTTTTTTTTTAAAGTTTTAAAAGTAACAGAAAAATAAACAAAATGATACTTGAGGATTTCTAAATCAATTACAACGGCCGTCTGTAATTATCTTGTGAAAGACATGTGTAGATAAGTTCTTTATTAATGCCTTTCTAACCAAAAAGATCAAAATGTGTATAAGACACAGATTTTTAAAAAATTATAAATATATGTGTATATATACACACCTAGCAGTTCTTATCCTTTACTGCTGTTTTATTAGGTTGCACTCATTGTATAAGCTTCTTTTATGTAGAATATGAAATTATGGTATTCACAGGATTTCCCTTTTTGATCCTGGCTACCAGGAAGTTCCACGTGGCAGTCAAATTAACTACAGGTCCCAAGAAAATACTGTATATTAAGCACACTAACCTGGAAAGGTAATTTTAGCATCTGACCTCTGTTGTAGCAGGAGCTTATTTTCAGTGTTGAATAAGAAGACACTAAAAGCTCGATGCAATAATCCTGAAAGCAAAACATATACGATTAGTTTAGTTTTGACCGTTATTTGCCCGATTCTCTACTTGGGGTCCAGAATATTAGTAACTGGCTGCCATTTTTGTTTCTCTCCGTCGTCGTCTACTGAGCGAGTCTGTGCATGGCTGTGATGGAGACGAGCTCGGGCACCCCAGCCAGAAGGTCCGCCACCAAGTGCAAGAAACGCTGCTGTCGGCCGGCTCTGCTACGCCGACCGCCCCCTCGGGGATACCCGCTTGGGCCCGGTGAGCCTGCTCCTGAGGGGGCGGGGACCGCAGGCGTCTCCGTCCCTCGGGGAGTGACCGGCGCCACCCCCTAGATGAGCCCACCCCCTCCTGCACAAAGCCAGAACCCCCCGCCCCCCGGAGACGCCGAGCGAGACACGAAGCGGAGAGGAACAGCCCCCACGCGGAGGCAGCAGCAGGGTGGACGGACTCGGACACCACTCCACCGACGGGAAGCCAGGAGACGGCAGGACTCGGGGAGAAGCCGCCTCTCCTCTGCTCTCCAGGGCGCTCTCCTCAGCCGCCGGAAGCGCCTCACTTGCTAGCACGATCCTTGCAAACAATACCTGTCTTGATGTTTTCGTTCAGGTGACAGTTCTTTTTGGTCTCTGCCCCAATTTGGTGGTCATTTTCGTCAATGAGAATACACATCTCCGCCAGGAGCTGCACCTGCTGCCTGTCGAGCTGGTCGGTGTCTATCTCGGGCATCGCTGCGGCGCGTCCCGTCCGTCCTAGGACGCTGCGGGGGAGGGGGGGACGTGAGGGACAGCGCCCGCGTCCCGGGGACGCACGGAGAGGAAGCCCGCCGGCCCCGCGCCGCCTCCCCTCGGGCTCAGGGCCGCTGCCCCTCAGCGCCCCCGCTGACTCTGCGGGCCAGATCCTGCGCTCGGACACTCACCCTGCTCCCGCAGCTGCCTCAGAGCCCGTCCTGCTCCGTCTCCCCAGCTAACTGCTCGCCCACTCCCCAACCACCGTCTCTCCGTTCCCCATGACGCGGCCCGGCACCCATGCCCTCCGCCGTGGCCGCCCCACGGCACCACGCCAGGCTCCATACCTCAGACGACGGCTATCCGCGCGCTCCCGCGCCGCCGCGGACTCGCTTACTTGAGCGCCGGCCCTCCGCCCCTCACGCTGGCCCCGCCCCCCGGCCCCGCCCCCCGGCGCCGATCGCCCAACCGCCCACGCCCGCGCCAGAGCGCGCCACATGCTCGTCGGCCAATCGCGCGCCGGCCCGCGCCTGACGTCACGGTCACGCGGTGGCGCCACACCCTGCGCTCGCAGGGCCGCCAACCCGGGCCCCAGGCCGCGGGGCCCCCAGAGGCCAAGACGCAGGTGCTCCTTTTGCGGCTGAGGGGAGGCCCGTCCACTGAGGAGCGGCCTGAAGGAGGGCGCCTGAAGACGCGGGGGGTGGTGGGACGAGCAGCCGCCCGCCAGTCGCGCCCTCGCTCCTAGCCGCGTCAGCCAGTCGGCGCGTCCGAAGGGCTACGCAGAGGACGTGCGAGCGTCAGATGTCACTCGCTCTCTGAGGCGCTGGGGGGCGTCTGCGCCGCGGGGCCTGCGCGCTAAGCTAAGGTTGGATGCTGAGCGTTAGAAATGCTCTCCCGTTAGGCCGCTGAGCGTTAGGATTTCGCTCCGGTTAAGATTTTCTGCTCGCTGACGACGGGCGTAGAAGGTGGAGTCGGACTCACGCGCACGGTACATCATTTGGGATCTTTGAAGAGTTTGTCTCCAGTGAGAAAGTTCTATACATTCTCAAGCAGTGACTTTGCCAAGAACAACGGTTTTGCAAAGCTGATTGAGTTAGGGGAGGTTTAAGGAACCATCTGTACTTGGATAGCATTAATTAAAACTTGTTAATTTTTTAATTTTAAAAAATGTTATATTTTTGAAATTATTAAAATAATTAAATTTGCCATCAGGTGGTATTTACTTTGTCAGATAAATTGAATAAGCAACGGTATATATTAGGAATATCTTAATTCAAAATATATGTGAAATTATTTTTGTGTTTAAATAACTATAAAATGTATATGTAGCTCAGATAAGGTTGGGGTATTTCCTCCTCTTCTGCCTGTTAATTAGCTAAGCAGAGCGTAGTGTAGCAGTTCTCAAACTTTTTGTCTTAGGACACTTTTACAATCTTAAAATTCAGTGAGGACCTTAAAGAGCTTTTGCTTATTGTTGTTTGTATCTACCCCTATTTACTAATAAAAATTGAGAAGTATTTTATTAGGCTTTTCAGCTGATCATGGTTATTCTTTTTTGATACTACACCAAAACACCACAAGTGGTGGGTTTTTAAAGGTTATATGCTGTTTGGAATCTGAAACCACATCAATGAACATTTCATATTCTGTTATATTAAAATTCATTGGTTTTGACTGCAACTTAAATGCATATTTTCCCGTATATGATTTTGTAATATCAGGCATTGATCACTTGAAAAATACTGCTTCACTAAATTAAACAAATCTTCCGTATGTTCACACATTTCATTATTAAGCATCAATCACATTTGTTAATATCACCCCTGATGTCCTCAGAAAAGTCGTTAAGTATTGATAAGCTGTCAAGCTCTTGGTGGCGGATACAAGTTTTTTAAAATTCAGATTTTTGCATGATTATTCAAATTCTATTATTGGCAACAAATACGGTCAGTTACTTTCTTTGTAGTGTCAGGCTCACTTAGTTTATTTTTGAGAAAATGTCTGCCAAATACCCGGGTTTGAATAACCTTAATTTGTCAGTCATTCGTTCCAGTGAATATAGTGTTCTATGAAAAAAGTTAGTTCAGCATGCAACTGATACATTTTCACAAGTGCTTTTCCTTAACACAACCATCGTAATTCAGTATGTAGCAGAAGTGCTTAATGTGTACTTCCCGTGTTGTACACAGTATTAAAAAGATAAATACTGAAGAGTTAAGATTATTAAAATTAATATTTTTACTGCTTCATCAAGGACACTAAGTGAAACTGATGTTTTACTTTTTAATGCAAGTGCATGGTGGTGAAGAATACAGTGACTACTAGTACAATTTGGTGGCACTGCCTTGGTTAGTGACAAAGTACCAGCAGTTTTATCCTCCCATCCATCCTTCCTGCCCCCCAAGCTTGCTTTTGCACCATCAGTGCAAATATCAACACAGTGAAGGCCAATAACATTCTAGTATTATTATGAAAATGATTTTGATGTGACAGACTTCTTAAAAGATTCTCAGTGCGGGCCAGCCCCCCGGCTTATCTGTTAAGTGCGCGCCCTCTGCTACTGGTGGCCCCGGGTTTGGAACCCTGGGGGCACACCGATGCACCGCTTGCCTGGCCATGCTGAGGCGGTGTCCCACATACAGCAACTAGTAGGATGTGCAACTACAACATACAACTATCTACTGGAGCTTTGGGGAGAAAAAGGGGGAAAAAAAGGAGAAGGATTGGCAATAGATGTTAGCTCAGGGCCGGTCCTCAGCAAAAAGAGGAGGATTGGCATGGATTTTAGCTCAGGGCTGATCTTCCTCACAAAAAAAAAAAAAAAAAAGATTCTCAGAAACCCCCAGGGATCTGAGGACCACACTGTGAGAACCACAGCCCTGGATCTACTACCTTAAAAAATTCTAGAAGACATAATAATACACAAGCACATTCCATTAGCGTTCAGAGATTGATATCATTGTACATCATGTAGTCTCTGGGAAAATTCCATTGTACACTCATGAGAGAATGAGAGTGAAAAAGACAACTAACATCGTAGTAGTACTATTAATTTTGACCTCATGGAGTCCCTGAAAGGGACTCAGGAACCCCAGGGGTCTCTGGCCAGTCTTTGAGAACTGCTGGTGTAGTGGAAAGCCCATTGAACTTAGAAGACCTTAGTTCCTATCTGGACTTGGCTACTTGTTGCTGAGTAATGTTGGACTAGGATTAGTGCCCTCATTACTTTCATCTGTAATAGGAGAAAGGTTAGATGCTATTTAAGTTCCCTTCCAGTTTAAATTTGCCTGCATTAGATACTGTGCTAGGAGCTTTTTACATATATTATTTCATTTTATCCTTACACTAATTCTACATAGTAAATGTTATCCTCATTTATATGAAGAAACTGAAGTTTAGAGATGACTGACTACATTTTTTTAATGTTCTCATTTATAATATAATTAATTATGTGACCAATCCTCCTGGACTTACTAACATACTACAGTATTTGCGTTCCAACACTCTACTTTGAAGATTCCAAGTTATGCAAAATGTTGACATCAGATTGGGGACAATGATGTCCCTATCAGGAAATCTTTGTATAAAATCTTGATAGATATGGAGAAATGCAGAATTCAGAATGCACAACAGAAGGAGTCCGTCATGTATACTCAGGCGTATTTATGTGATTCAGATTCCCATAGTTGTTTGGTTTTAAGATGGTCTGCTTTTTAGCAAAGTTCACTCCAGAGCTATTTGAGTATTTGGTTTCCATATGGTTAATATTAACAAATAGAGAAGAGTTGGGAGTTAGATCCAGCTTAGCCTCCTACTCTGTGACCTTGGGCTATTTACTAAATATATTGGAGCTCCTCTTCCCTAAAATATGCATAAAAATACTTCATTCGATGGCTGGGCACTATTATTTTGAATAATGTAAATGCCTGTGGGTTACAAGTTATGTGGTATTGATAAAGAAATAGTGGGGGCCAAAGGCCTGGGCATAGTGGTTAAGTTTGGCACACTCCACTTCGGTGGCCCGGGTTCCTCGGTTCATATCCTGGGTGAGGACCTACACCACTGAACTTGGTGGTGCTATGGTGGTGACCCAACTACAAAATAGAGGAATATTAGCACAGATCTTAGCTCAGGGCTAATCACCCTCAGTCAAAAAAAAAAAAAAAAGAGGAAGATCGGCAACAGATGTTAGCTCAGGGCGACACTTCCTCAGCAAAAAATAAACAAAGAAAATGAAATAAAAGGATATCAATGACGTGTCATAGAGACCACTATCAAGCTATGCACAGTATTTTATTTTTCATTTCTATGTACTTTTAATCAACAGAGATACAGTTATCTAACATCATCTGGAACAGGCTTACAGTATATGTTTGGTTGATCATTAAGTAGAGTTTCCCAACATTTTTTCCCCCAGATAATTACCTCACTTTGTAAGAGTCTAGGTGTCATGATAATGAGAACCATGCAGATTGGTTTCTTTATTTAAAATCATGAAAACTCCTTTTCAAGACCAGAACGAAACATATTTCTAAAAACAGTTGGAAGACTAAACAAACACTCATTGTGAGATGAGGATAGCTGTCCTTTTTCTTTTAGCACGTGGGCAGTACACAAAGCAACAAGCTCTACTCAGAGAGAGAGGCCATCCTGGTGGTATAGTGGTTAAGTCTGCATGGTCCAATTCGGCGGCCCAGGGTTTGCGGGTTGAGATCCCGGTGCGGACCTACACACCGCTGATCAAGCCAGGCTGTGGCAGAGTCCCATATACGAAATAGAGGAAAATTGGCACAGATGTTAGTTTAGGGACAATCTTCCTCAAGCAAGAAGAGGAAGACTGGCAACAGATGTTAGCTCAGGGACAATCTTCCTCACCAAAAAATTAGAGAGAGAAAAGATGGCAAGTAGGGACTGGGTGGGACCTAATACAGACTGTGATGTTTTTTGAGGTGAGAAAATCAGTACCTGTTCCAGTGACACGGATGAGGAAGAGGTGACTTGGGTCAGCAAGTCAGTGCTGGTGAAGCTTCAGTGTGTAGACCGGACCCTTTGGTCCATGAAACTATGAATTCATTTTCCTCCTCTCCTAGTGAGGGTGGGTATGAGGAGGAGGAAGAGATGGAGTAGTTGTTCAGGTGATTATATTCACATTCCAGCTGATCGTGTCTTTCTTAGTTCTCTTCTTGTACAAAGCTAGAGAAATTTGGTAGGTAAAATGAATTACAAAATGTGACCTCTGCCATTCTGGAGTTTATAGACTCACGAGGACAAGTAAATATTTATTACCCTTAGGAAACATTGTTTGAGTGCATACTATGTGCCAGGCACTTTTCTAGGTCATGAGAATGTAGCAGTGAAAATAGAAAAAGTTGCTGCTTTTTATAGAGTTTACGTTCTAGTAGGGGAAACAGTAAAGCAATAAACACACAAAGAATGTCAAGACGTGATAAGTATATGAAGAAAAATAAAGTACGGTTAAGGGATAGTGATAGACTATGCCATTTAAAAATACGTGATAAGGAAGACATCTCTAAGGTGGTGATATCTGAGCAGAGAACTGAATGAAGTGCTAAATATGGAGTTTCTCAAGACAAAAGGATTATAATATATATACATCATATATAACACACTCATATATAAAACAAGTTGAGAATGATTATGAAGCAATATGTCAACCAGCTCATAACCCTGTAGGATAAATATCTAGGTGTTTTGAGGCACAGAAAAGATAATCATTGATGGAGTACATAGTTGAATACCCAGCAAAGCTTATGTACCTACCAATCCATGGTGACAATTGAATCTTACTAAATTTGGCTTCATTTCCTTCCTGTTGGGGGTAAATCATGTGCATTTTGCATGGATGGACATGCGACAATATAGGAACTTGTTTTACAGGAAGGAGACTCCCTACAGCTTCTGCAAGAGAGGGTGATTGGATACCAGGATTGCAATCACAACCTCTTACAATTTAGGCTAGATGTGTATGTGTGTTTTAATTAAATGGAGAGTTATTTCAGGGTACAGTGTTATGGGTTGAATTGTGTCCCCCAAAATTCATGTGTTGAAGTTCTCACAGAACCTCAGGATGTGACCTTATTTGGAAATAGGGTTGTTGCAGAGGTAGTTAAGATGAAGTCATAGTGGAGTAGGATGGGCCCTTATTCCAATATGATCTTATGAAAGGAATGCCAGGTGATGAGGGACCCACACACAGGGAGAATGCCACGTGAAGACTGAAGCTATGGTTGCCACAAACCAAGGAATGCCAGGTGGCTGGCAAACGACCAGAAGAGAGGCATGGAATAGCTTCTCCCTCACAGCTCTCAGAAGGAACTAACCCTGATGACACCTTGATAGTGGACTTCTAGCTTCCAGACCTGTGAGACAATAAATTTCTACTGTTTAAGCCACCGAGTTTATTACAGCAGCCCTGTCAAAGGAATACGCATGTAAAGAATGTGAGCTTTGATGTGCACCTGTGTTTTAATCTAATCTTTGCTCCACTGCATACTAGCTTTTTGACTTAGCATGTTGGTTGAAGATATTGTGGTTCATAAAGCTTTCTATCTGCCACATGCCCAGCAGAATGCCTTGTGCATGGGAGGCGCTAAATAAACTTGCTACTGGAATGTCTGCCTCCAAAAATTTGAAATTCTTAGCTCATATTGCAGAATTGTTTCTAGTGATAAGCTTCTATTATTATACTTAATGCAGAAATAACTTCATGTTTTATTCTACATACTTTTTGGTTATTTAGATCCCCAAATACGTTCGTTTCTCGGGAAACAATCAGCGCTTCTTGAATTCGAAAGCTGAGCTTTATTTTTCAAAGGAAGGAGCAAGAATGTTGACCCATATAGAAGAAAAATGCTTCCCTGCTTTTGATTTACTCTAGGACAGCTTTAAAAACCAGTGGAGTTGTCTGTAAAGCCGAGAATGGTCGTTCACAGGAGGACTCCAGCCTCGACGTCCTCTTTCCAACCTAGATCCAAGACAAGAAGGCCGCTGGAGTCCCACCTTTTGCAGTGAGCAGCTGATTTTGTTTTTTCTTTTTAGCCAATAGTGAGCAAATACTTCAGAAAGGAAAGTGGATGAGTCATCTTCTGCAGATAAGCTGAAATATTAATAGTTCTAGCTCCAGCGCTCCGGCGCAGAAGCCTCACTCCCAGACCCGCGGGAAGGCGGCTCGCGGCCCACACCGCTCGCAGGCGGCCAGGCCTGCAGGTCCTGACGGGCCCGCGGCTCGGGGCCGTGCGCGGGCTCGAGTCCAGGCGTCTCCCGCTTCCGGACCTGAGCCGGCGCGTCCTAGGACCGATGGAGGCCCGCGGGACCCGCCGTGAGTACCCTGCGGCCGCGCCTGCGGGTCCTGGGGGTCGCGGCGGCTGCCTCAGCACCCGGGGCCGGGGCTCCCTCCGAGCGCCCCACCCTCGGCGCCTCCCTGAACCACAGCTCGGCCCCCGCGGGTCCTCAGACGAGCGCCGAGCCCGCGGGGCGGGGCCTGGCAGTCACGGGGACTGAGGAGCGCCGTGGCGACTCCGCCGCGCCACCACCGACAAGGGCTCGCCGTGTGTCCCGGGCCCCGCCGGCGCGGACGAAGCGCAGCAGAGGCCGAGGCGGGGCTTCCGGCGGCCCGGGCGTTGCGCGGAGGCCGGGCAGGACTTCCGTTTATCACAGGAGCGGAGCGGGGGCCGCGGGCAGAACTTCCGGTGGCGCCGTCGTGGGCCGGAGGCCGGGACGGAATTCCCGGCAGCCTGCGGGCGAGGCGAGGCCAGGACTTCCGCCGGCGCCGGAAGTGCGGGGCGTCGGGCTGCCGGGTGGCGGGGCCGCATCAGGGCGGAGACTCGGTGATCTGCGTCTCTGCGTCCGTCCCGGGCGCCGTGTGGCTGGGGTCCGGCGGGCGGCAGCGCACGGCCCGGCTGGCAGGGTGCGGCGGCGGGCTCGGCGGCGGCGTGACAGGTGAGTGCGGGCCGTCATCTTCCGCCCGGGATGAGCAGCCCGGGTGGAGGCGGCAGCGGCCTCGCCCGGGGTCGGGGCGTGCTTGTGGGGGTGGCCGCCCCGCCCGCCCGGCCCCGATTCTCCTCCGACCCCTCGCCCTCTGACTCCGACCCCGCGACCCTGCGGTCTGCCGTCGGTGGAGGCCCGGGTCCGGGCGGCGAGGCGTGCAGCGTGCGCCGTTAGCCGTCCCGGGAGACCGCGGACCTGGAGGCTCGAGGCCGGGGTCCGCGCGAGGGGCCCGGTGACGAGCCTCCCCACGGCGCTCCTGCGCCCTCCCGGCCCGGGAGAGCGCCGGCCGTCGGGGAGTGTGGTTGACAGGGTCAGGCGGCGCCCCTCAGGCCCGGCATGCCGGCCTCGGGGTTGTGACCTCGCGCGCGTTCCCGCGGATGATCCTTCTCCGGTAGACGGGCTGCCTTCGCCTCCTCTCGAGAGCCCTCCGCACGCGCCCTCGCTGCCTCGGTAGCTCCCGCTCCGCTGCCGGTCTCTCCAGGGCCCCGGTGAAGGGTGGACGCGGTGTCTGAGGCAGCGGCTGCCGCCACTGGCTTTGGGCCCCGCCTATCTGTTCTCACTGCCCAAGGACACGGTAGGGTCGTGGGCGCTGGCCGCTTTGGAGAACGGCTGTGCGACCTCGGGCGGGGAACTTTCCGCGTCTCCATTTCCCAGCCTCGTTTTGTTGTTGGGAGGTTGTGATATGTGCCGCCCATTCTTGCCGAGTGCTGGGCGCTGGAGAGCTTTAGGAAGTGTGCTTCCTTCCTCTTGTCTCAGCCCCTTTAGTGCCTCTTTTTGGCTAGCTTGGTTAGACGGGTCACTTGATTTGCGCTTGCCCTGAGCTGACACCCTTAAGCCCCCTTCCCCCGAGGTGCTACTGAGAGCTCCGTGAATTCTCCTGTCTTGGCCTTGCTGAGGACAAAATTTCGCGTTTATTAAATTTCTTCCTTGATTTGAGCTCATGCTTTTAACTCTTGAGATCTTTAGAAACTCTTGGTTGTTATTTTCCTATTAGTGATGCCCCCAGTTCAGTGTCCTTCACGGAATCGCTAAGCATGCATTGGATGCCCTCATCTGGATCCGTGACAGAACAGATAAAGCAGGGTAAGACTGATGACAGACTTTTGAGGTTGCCTCTCCGTTGAGAGGCAGCAGTTGAGTTTGGTGTTTAGCCCGCCAGGAATTCAGGTAACAGAGCTTTCCCAGTAGAATGTTGTGAAAAACTTGATTGAACTTGTGGAAGTGTGTTTAAATGCTATATGCAAATTGTATCTTTTAACCAGTCGTTTACATGTGATTAACATTCATGAAATTAACTACTACTTAAGCAAGTATTTGTCTGTTGCTAAAAGCAAAATGTTTACCAGTTCCCCTGGACCTGAAACTGTGAGTGATGTTTTGTATGTAGGGTGATATGCCCGTGGCAGCATGTAAGAAGAGCACGTGAGTTGGACGGAAGTAGAGTTGATATTAAATCCATTTCTTTGAATGATAGGATAGGAAAGTTGGATTTGTGGAGGGGACTATTTGTACTTTCTTGAAAATAAAATGTTCTTAAAAAAGCAGGACGTTTTATTCATATGGATCTTCTGTTTCATGTAGTGATCTGCCCTAGCATATTGGATTAGTATGACTTTTTTGAAGGAAAATAATCATCTTTTGGAATTTCAGCCTTCTGTTTTTAGTTTATATTTAAGTGAAAAGTGCATAGTGGTTAAAGCAGCTTATTTTTAGAGCGCGGAAGTTTTCTTTCTCTTTACAGTTCTAGGACCAATTTACTAAAGTGTTTAGCCTGTTAAATATTTGGGAACTATACCTTACAGGGGTGTTGTGAGTATTAGTGGCTCTATTTCACTGATCCGTTTCAGGGTCACAGCAACCCTTTGTAGTAGTTCTTCCACATCAGGTAGACCTGCCCATCCATTAGGATCTCTCCTTTAGTTCTTTCTGTTTGCACTTCCTTCCTTGTCTAGGTTAGATTCCATGCTACATCGTTTCAGTATTCCTTTGACAGACACCTGCAACTTCCTTGCCCCTCTTTCCATGATATCAACCTGAAAAAACCCTAAACTTGTTATCAAACATTCACATAAGATTTATACTAACCCTGACCCATGGCCTGAGGTGAAAGTGTAAAAGGAAGGAAATGGTGGTGGGACCAGTGAAGACTGCTCAGGAAAAGGTGGAAGATGTGAATGAAGAGACAAGAGTAAAATTTTAAAAAAGTTTCAGGAGAAAAGTTGTGATAGATTAACAAAAAACAAAGAAGAAATTTAGAAGAAGTTAGAACTAGGGGAACCTAAAGATTTAATTTTGAAAGATTGGTGGACTATAGCGGGAGAAATTAGAGAAAGAGGCAAAACTTGAATTAGCCAGATAATCTTTTAGTGTCGATAACACGGTGTATGGCAGAGGTATTGTGAAACCATCTTTGAGGTATGACTTCATAGGGTTTAGAAAGTTACTAAAAGGTAAAATCACTCAGTGTGGAAAATCTCCATTTGATGCCAGGTTTGGAGGAACCAAAACCTCTTCCAGATTTATACAGTCGTGGGTCACTTAACGACGGGAATACGTTCTGAGAAGTGGCGTCAGGCGTTTTCGTTGTGTGAACATCATAGAGTGTACTTACCCAAACCTAGATGGTATAGCCAACTACACATCTAGTCTATGTGGTGCTAATCTTACGAGACCACCATCATATGTGTGGTCTGTAGTTGACAGACACGCCGATACGCAGCACATGACTGTAATTTATAAGTGAAATGTGTATATTTGGTTGGAAATTGGTCAATGGGAAAAGATTACGAGTGTATCGACTGTTTTGTGAAGTGTTGAACAAAAGCAGGCAAAGCCCAGACCAACACCATTTGGTTCATGGGGATGAGGGAGGTGTTAAAGGCTCAGTGAAAGGGAGCAGGTGAGGATTTTAAATTACTTGTGAAGAAAACTGTTTATTTCCTACTGAAGATATGGAGTGTGAAGTATACCCAATACCCAGTGGTGTGATACTTAAGAGAGAAAATCAGTGATTCCAAAACCTACAACTTTGAGGTGATAGGAAGGTTGATATTGCAATTTTTGCACTTTATATAACCAACTTGTAGAATCTTTAGACTATATTAGCTCTCTGGTTTATACTTAGCAGAATGTTTCTACTGACAAAGTTTTTAAGAGAGGAAAGAGAAGCTCTTTACTGTTTTATTTGCTTGATTTAAATGTCTAAAGGTGAAGTCTCCTTATTTCTCCGAGGCGCTATCAGGACAGCTGTCACAGAGTTTTGATATTTTCTTTCCTTTACAAAACATACTTCATAACCTGCAAGGTAACTATGGTAAGTCGCTATGTTAATGACTTGGACAACTGAGATACTTTCTGAAGTTACTTAATATGTGCAAATCACTGAAAAAGAATTGTGTCTGCCTTTCTATATTTTTATGAAGAATATAATTACTCGATAAGATTCCATTGCAGTTTGATTTCTTGGCCAATTTTTGTATGTGGTACAGTTGAGTAGTGTCTAAATGTTTCCATTAAAAAAATTAGTGAAATGCTCTTCAGTGGGATCATATGAATTTTTTAACAATATAGATTTGTTAGAGTCAGATTTGTCAAGTTTAATATCAGTATAATCTTTTTTTGTTTGTATGAAATTTTACCAATTACAGATTCTGCCATTGCAAGTTTTTCTTTATGCTTTTATTTCAGTCATCTCTAATTTCTATAGCTCAAAATTTTCAGATCTAAATTTCAACAAAAAGATTTGTTTTGTCATTTTTTCAGTCAGAAATAAATTTTCCATGTGTTATTTAAGGGACTGTCAGTTTTATTTTATGTTGCCTGTTTCTGCCAGTAACATTCATTATGAACTTTTCTTTTCCTTCTTGCAAAGAAGAATACTATGGTAAGGCATTGGATTTGGAGCCCCAGATTTATAAATACAGCCCAATTCTCTTTTCATCTCTGGACCTGTTTACCCCCTGCCTCCTTGTATTTTAGAAATTGAAAGGCATTGCAAACGTAATATGTTCAATATTTAGTTCTTGATTTCTTCTCCAAATCTGCTACCTCATCTCAATAATCTGACCTCTGTTTCACCTACCTCTTACCTCAGAAATGAGGGCTATCCTTGAGAGCTCTCTCTTCTTCCCCGCCTGCCCCCGCAATCCATTCATCTACTCTCTGATCTTAACTATCATCATTTATTGCCTAGACTACTTCAATGATTTCCTAACTGGCTTCCCAATCCCCAGTCATCTGCTCTTTCCTTTTATTTTTCACACAGCGGCCAGAGTGATTTTTTTTTTTTTATTGATGTTTTAATAGTTTTTAACATTGTGAAATTTTGGGTTGTACATTTTTGTTTGTCCATCACCATATATATGTCTCCCTTCACCCCTTGTGCCCACCCCCCACCCCCATTGCCCCTGGTAACCACAATACAGTTTTCTCTGTCCATGTGTTGGTTTATATTCCACATGTGAGTGAGATCGTACAGTGTTTGTCTTTCTCTACCTGGCTTACTTCACTTAACATAATACCCTCCAGGCCCATCCGTGTTGTTGCAAATGGGACAATTTTGTCTTTTTTTATGGCTGAGTAGTATTCCATTGTATATATATACCACATTTTCTTGATCCATTCGTCAGTCGAGGGACACTTAGGTTGCTTCCACTTCTTGGCTATAGTGAATAATGCTGCAATGAACATAGGGGTGCATAAACCTCTTTGGATTGTTGATTTCAGGTTCGTTGGATAGATTCCCAGTAGTGGGATGGCTGGATCATAGGTATCTCTATTTTTAATTCTTTGAGGAATCTCCATACCATTTTCCATAGAGGCTGCACCAGTGTGCATTCCCACCAGCTGTGTATGAGGGTTCTTGTTTGTCCACATCCTCTCCAACATTTGTTGTTTTTTGTCTTGGTGATTATAGCCATTCTAACAGGCGTGAGGTAATATCTTAGTGTTGTTTTGATTTACGTTTCCCTGATGATTAATGATGTTGAATATCTTTTCATGTGCCTATTGGCCATCTGTATATATTTGGAGAAGTGTCTGTTCATTTCCTCTGCCCATTTTTTGATCGGGTTGTTTGTTTTTTTGTTGTTCAGTTGTGTGAGTTCTTTATATATTGTGGAGATCAACCCCTTGTCAGAAGTATGTCTGCAAGTATTCTCTCCCAGCTGGTGGGTTGTCTGTTCATCTTGATTCTGGTTTCGTTTGTCTTGTAGAAGCTCTTTAATCTGATAAAGTCCCACTTGTTTATTTTTTCTTTAGTTTCCCTAGTCTGGGTAGGCATGTCATCTCAAAAGATTCCTTTATGACCAATGTCAAATAGTGTGTTGCCTATATTTTCTTCTATGAGTTTTATAGTTTCAGGTCTCACCTTCAGGTCTTTGATCCATTTTGAGTTAATTTTTGTGAATGGCGATAGCAGATGGTCCACTTTCATTCTTTTGCATGTGGCTGTCCAGTTTTCCCAACACCATTTATTGAAGAGACTTTCCTTTCTCCATTGTATGTTCTTAGCTCCTTTGTCGAAAATTCGCTGTCCGTATATGTGTGGTTTTATTTCTGGGCTTTCAGTTCTGTTCCATTGATCTGTGTGTCTGTTTTTGTACCAGTACCATGCTGTTTTGATTATTATTGCTTTGTAGTATGTTTTGAAGTCAGGGATTGTGATGTTTCCTGCTTTGTTCTTTTTTCTTAGGATTGCTTTAGCTATTCAGGATCTTTTGTTGCCCCATGTGAATTTTAGTATTCTTTTTTCTATTTCCGTGAAGAATGTCATTGGGATTCTGATTGGGATTGCATTGAATCTGTAGATTGCTTTAGGTAATATAGTCATCTTAACTATGTTTATTCTTCCAGTCCACGTGCATGGGATATCTTTCCATTTCTGTATGTCATCATTGATTTCTTTCAATAATGTCTTGTAGTTCTCATTGTATAGGTCTTTCGCCTCGTTGGTAAGATTTATTCCTAGGTATTTTATTCTTTTTGATGCAATTGTAAATGGTATTATCTTTTTGAGCTCTCTCTGTTAGTTCATTATTAGCATACAGAAATGCAACTAATTTTTGTAGATTGATTTTGTACCCTGTGATTTTGCTGTAGTTGTTGATTATTTCTAATAGTTTTCCAACTGATTCTTTAGGGTTTTCTATATATAAAATCATGTCATCTGCAAATAGTGAGAGTTTCACTTCTTCGTTACCTATTTGGATTCCTTTTTCTTGCCTAATTGCTCTGGCCAAAACCTCCAGTACTGTGTTGAACAGGAGTGGTGAGAGTGGGCAGCTCTGCCTCCTTCCTGTTCTCAGAGGAATGGCATTCAGTCTTTCCCCATTGAGTATGATGTTGGCTGTGGGTCTGTCATAAATAGCCTTTATTTTGTTGAGGTACTTTCCTTCTATTCCCATTTTGTTGAGAATTTTTATCATAAATGGATGTTGTATCTTATCAAATGCCTTCTCTGTGTCTATTGAGATGACCATGAGGTTTTTATTCTTTGTTTTGTTGATGTGATGTATCACGTTGATTGATTTGCGGATGTTGAACCATCCCTGCGTGCCTGGTATAAATCCTACTTGATCATGGTGTATGATCTTTTTAATGTATTGCTGTATTCAGTTTGCCAATATTTTGTTGAGGATTTTTGCATCTATGTTCATCAGCGATATTGGCCTGTAATTTTCCTTCTTTGTATTGTCTTTATCTGGCTTTGGTATCAGGGTGATTGATTTAGGAAGTGTTCCATCTTCTTCTATTTTTTGGAATAGTTTGAGAAGGATGGGTATTAAATCTTCTTTGAATGTTTGGTAAAATTCACCAGAGAAGCTATCTGGCCCTGGACTTTTATTTTTTGGGAGGTTTTTGATTACTATTTCAGTCTCTTTACTTGTGATTGGTCTATTCAGATTCTCCATTTCTTCTTGGTTCAGTTTTGGGAGGTTGTATGAGTCTAAGAATTTATCCATTTCTTCTAGATTGTCCAATTTGTTGGCATATAATTTCTGATAGTATTCTCTTATAATCCTTTGGATTTCCGTGGTATCCATTGTAATTTCTCCTCTTTCATTTCTAATTTTATTTACTTGAGCCTTTTCTCTTTTTTTCTTAGTAACCCTGGGGCTTGTCGATTTTGTTTATCTTCTTTGAGAAGATAAACAACTCTTTGTTTTATTAATCCTTTCTACTGTTTTTTTGGTCTCAATTTCATTTATTTCTGCTCTGATTTTTATTATTTCTCTCCTTCTGCTGACTTTGGGCTTTGTTTGTTCTTCTTTTTCTAGTTCTGTTAGATGTAATTTAAGGTTGCTTATTTGGGCTTTTTCTTGTTTGTTAAGGTGGACTTGTATCCCTATGAGTTTCCGTCTCAGAACTGCTTTTGCTGCATCCTATGGTTTCGTATGGCATATTTTCATTTTCGTTTGTTTCCAGATAGTTTTTGATTTCTCCTTTAATTTCATCAGTGATCCGTTGGTTGTTCAGTAGCATGTTGCTTAATCTCCACATTTTTGTCACTTTCCCAGTTTTTTTTTCGTAGTTGATTTCCAATTTCATAGCATTATGGTCTGAAAAGATGCTTGTTATGATTTCAATCTTCTTAAATTTATTGAGGCTTGCTTTGTTTCTCAACATATGGTCTATCCTTGAGAATGTTCCATGCGTGCTTGAGAAGAATGTGTAGTCAGGTGTTTTTGGATGGAGTGCTCTGTATATGTCTACTAGGTCCATCTTGTCCAGTTTTTCATTTAAGTCTACTGTTTCTTTATTGACTTTTTGTCTGGATGATCTATCCATTGATGTAAGTGGGGTATTAAGATCCCCTACTATTATTGTGTTGTTGTTAATGTCTCCTTTTAGGTTTGTTAATAGTTGTTTTATGTACATTGGTGCTCCTATGTTGGGTGCATATATATTTATAAGTGATATATTTTCTTGGTGGAGTGTCCCTTTTATCATTATATATTTCTCTTCTTTGTCTCTCTTAACCTGTTTTGTCTTGAAGTCTATTTTGTCTGATATGAGTATGGCAACACCTGCTTTCGTTTGTTTGCCATTAGCTTGGAGTATTGTCTTCCATCTTTTCACTCTGAGCCTGTGCTTGTCTTTAGAGCTGAGATGTGTTTCCTGGAGGCAGCATATTGTTGGGTCTTGCTTTTTAATCCATCCTGCCACTCTGTATCTTTTGATTGGAGAGTTCAATCCATTTACATTTAGGATAATTATTGATATATTAGGGCTTAATGTTGCTGTTTTGTCACTTATTTTCTGGTTCTTTTGCATTTCCTTTGTTTCTTGTCCCATTTGTTTTGGACTGCCAATTCAGTTTGGTTTTTCTGTCTTATGACTCTTCTAGTTTTCTCTTTGTTTATCATATGTGATTTTGTTTTGATTATTTGTTTAGTGGTTACCTTGAGATTTGTGTCAAAAATCTTGTGTATGAGATAGTCCATTATCTGATGGCCTCCTATTTCCTTATACTAAGTCAATTAAATCACTTTCCTCTTCCCCTTCTAAGTCGTTCTTGTTATACCTTATTCTGTCTTGTGTTGTGAGTGTGTGTTTACAGTGATGAGGTTAGATTTATTTTTGGTGAATTTCTTCCTTTAGTCTTTGATTTTGGTATTTAAGCGGTTGCTAACCTATTCCGGTACAGATCTGTTCTTTTTCTGAGTTTGTCTACCTATTTTTCTCCTTGGTCCAAGCTTTGTATTCCCTTTCTCTTCTTTTTTTCAGGCCTGAGGGCCTTCTTGAGTATTTCTTGTAGTGGGGGTCTCGTGGCCATGAACTCCCTTAGCTTTTGTTTATCTGGGAGAGTTACTATTTCGCCATCATATTTGAAGGATATTTTTGCTGGACAGAGTATTCTTGGCTGAAAGTTTTTGTCTTTCAGTGTTTTGAAGATATCATTCCAGTCTCTCCTAGCCTGTAAAGTTTCTGTTGAGAAATCCACTGAGAGCCTGATGGGAGTTCCTTTGTATGTTATTTTTTGTTTTTGTCTAGCTGCCCTTAATATTGTTTCTTTGTCATTGACTTTGGCCAGCCTTACCACTACATGTTGTGGAGTGGGCCTTTGCCTATTGAGGTATTTAGGTAATCTCTTGGCTTCGCTTGCTGGTATTTCCTGCTCCTTCCCCAGATTTGGGAAATTCTCAGCTATTATTTCCTTGAATAGGCTCTCTGTTCCTCTTTCCCTCTTTTCTCCCTCAGGAATACCTATAATTCTTATGTTACATTTGCTAATAGAGTCAGATATTTCTCAGAGACTTTCTTCATTTCTTTTTAGTCTTAGTTCTTCCTCCTCTTCCATCTGGAGCATATCTGTATTCCTATCCTCTATAATGCTAATTCTTTCTTCCATATTGTCAGCTCTGTTCTTTAAAGATTCCAGATTCTCCTTTATCTCCTCCATTGTGTTCTTCATCTCCATCAGCACTGATTGGTTTTTCTTTATGATTTCAATCTCTTTTGCGAAGAAACTCCTCATCTCATTGAATTGTTTGTCTTTGTTGTCTCATATTTCGTTGAGTGTTTTTATGATAGCTATTTTGAAATCTCTGTTGTTTAGGTTATGGATTTCTGTGTCTTCAGGGTTGGTTTCTGCGTGCTTGTCATTTTCCTTCTGGCCTGGTGATTTCATGTATTTTTCCATTGTAGTTCCTGTATTGGCTTTGTTTTTCCTCATCCTGGAAATAGCTGGTTGCAGTTTCCACCTGCCGCCACTATGTGGGGGTAAAGGGCTGTGTAATCTGAGACCCCTGCGATCTGCCGCGGCTATTGGCTGAGATCCGCTGGTCGCTTGGTCTGGTCTGGTCTGCTGAGCTGCAGGGTCCGGTTTGTGGGGAGGGGGGTGCTCTCTCTTTTGCCTGCTGGGTCCCTGGCGTGAGGGGCTTCTCGCTTGCCCCTCCTTATCCACACTCCTGGGGTGGTCAGATGTTGATGGTACCCCGTAGCAGTTCTCAGTCCTCTGTGTGGGAGGTTCCCACTGGCTGAGAAAGCCCAAAGAGCTACGGTTTCCCCACAGAGGGCCGCCCCTGCCCTCTGTCTGGGAGCTGTGCAGACTGGGATCGCTGATCTGATGGGGAGGGAGAGGAGTTCTCCTTACCTCTCCCCACTTCCTCTGGGGGCCCAGCACGTTCCACTCTCAGATGTGCGGCAGTGTGGATCTTTCCGATCTTGCTTTTCACTGTCTAGGATTCCGTTGTTGGTCTGTGACTGTTCCTTTTGTTGTATCTTATCAGGGGAAGAGTTTACGGAAAAGCTCACTCCACCATGACGCTGACGTCCCAGAGTGATTTTTAATGCAAGTCAAGTGCCACTTATTTGCTTAAAAACATTTAACTGGCTTCCTATTTTATTTTAGGATAAAATCTAACCATAAAAGAACAGAATCTAAGCCTCTGTCTCCTGCTTGTTGCACATCGTTCTATTGTTCTATGTTGTAGCCACATTACCTATTTTTTTTTTTGAAAGGTAAGTTGATTCCATTTTTTATTTTACTTATTTATTTATTTATTTTTTTGTGTGTGACGAAGACCAATCCTGAGCTAACATCCGATGCCAGTCCTCCTCTTTTTTGCTGGGGAAGACTGGCCCTGGGCTAACATTCGTGCCCATCTTGCTCTACTTTACATGGGACGCCGCCACAGCATGGCTTGACAAGTGGTGTGTCAGTGCGCGCCCGGGATCCGAACCGGCGAACCCCGGGCCACTGCAGTGGAGCGTGCGCACTTAACCACTTGCGCCACTGGGCCAGCCCCCTACATTACCTATTTTTTAATGTCTTTGATAAACCAGTCTCATTCGGAGCTCAGGGCATTTACACATCCTGTTTTTAGAATACCTACTCCCCCTCTCCATTTTCCACATGGTTAGCTTTTACTAATTCTTCAGTCTCAGTTTAAATGCCAGTTTCTCAGAGTGCCTTTCCTAACTCGTTAGCTAATATCTGGTCTTCTCATAATATTTATGTATCTCTTTCATAGCACTCATCATAATTTATAATTTTTGTAATAAGTTATGAGATTGTGTGTTTGATGTCTGTTTTACAACTCAACTCTACCCTGAAGCTGGGGACCAAGTCTGTTTTCTCACTACTATGTTCCCAGTACCTAGCACATCTACGAACTTGGATACATTTGATGAATGACTTAATAAAATACATGCTGTTAATTATCCCTGGTTTAAAAAGGCCAAAATTAAGCCTTATGAAGGTGATTAAGTAACTTGACCAAGGTTACATAGCTAGTCAGTCGTAGATGGAGCATTCATTCTTATATATTCATCAAATATTTGAGGATGTATTTATGTCCGGCAACGTGGTAGGCCCTATAAAGACCGTAGTGAACCCAACTAGCTATGTCCCAGGCCTCATGGTGTGATGGTGTAGTGGGGGAAACATTGATTAAGTGAGTAAATCGCAAATAAGATCTAAGTACAAATGGGGTAAATATCATGAAGTGATCTAGTGGTGGTAAGGGAAGCCGTTTTGAGGAGGTAACATTTAAGCTGAGGCTTCAGGATGAAGAAGAGCCAAACTTTTGAAGAGTTGGGGGGGACTTAGGTTTGTATGACACTAAAACTCATGTTCTTAACCATTATGCTTTTCTGTGGATTTTACTCTGAGTGGGTGTTTAATTTAATTGGATTATTTATATCTATTTTATTCCACTAAATATTTGAAGTGACCAAACTATTTAGTTCCATTCACTGATGTGTTTAGGGAATCAGAAGGTTATTCAGGGTATAACCAAAATTTGTAAGTGAAATAAGGTGTGATGGATTAAAGATGGCCACAACTTCTTTCTCATTCTCCTCCCATCAAGAGTGAAGTCTTTTTGCCCTCAACTTGAATCTGGGTTGGCTTTGTGACTTGCTTTGACAAATTGAATATCCAAAAAAGTGAGGGAAGGGGAAACAAATGAGAATTTTAGAGATAGAAAGAATTATCTTGGGGCCAGCCCTTTGGCATATTGGTTAAGTTTGTGCACTCTGCTTTGTCAGCCCAGGGTTTGTGGGTTCAGATCCTGGGCACGGATTAACACACCGCTCATCAAGCCATCTTGTGGTGGTGATCCACATACAAAATAGAGGAAGATTGGCACAGATGTTGGTTTAGTGACAATCTTCCTCAGGAAAAAAAAAAGAGAATGATCTTATTCCTATTTTTAATTGTCCTTTTCTTAGATTTGAGAATTTTGTCTATTTGCAGAACTTACAGAAAATAAATAATTTTAATAACTTAAATTAATGGATTTCAAAATTTTAAGCCTAAACACAGAAAACTAATTAATTTGAATGTTTTTAGTGTGTTGTAAAGCAAGACCTACTTTCTTGTTGCCATTTTAAAATAAGGCCTGCACATACATAATTTGAGACATAAAAGATGATCTCTGGCTTTATACTTATGGAAAGATGGAGTGGATGTACTTTTCCTGTTACTCTCACTAAGTACCCCTAAAACCAGTGGACATTATATGTAAAGGAAATAGAAGACTGAAAGATGGAGAGAAGAAAGTAGACTGACTGGGTGTATTGGGACCTGAGAAATGACAAAGAGCTGAGTTCCCTGGGTTTTCTTTTTGCCTCATATATCCCAGACTTGCACCTGGAGAAGCCAGCAACCCAGCAACACCAAAGAGCTCAGACAAAAAGCCCCAAGAAAATCCTGCTCTCTAGTCAAGAGACCAAGAAAAGGACAGCTCACCAGACCGAACACTTAGAAAACACTGCAGCTCCAACGCCCACCCTCACTGTCAAAGGCTGGATGAGGACTCGAGACTTTCACCTTTGACAAGCTGTATTGAGGCAACACTCTGCTGGGGTGGTACCAGAGAAGGGTGGATGAGGAGCTGGGATTTGTGTCTCTACTGAGTGCCAACAAAGAACACTGTCCATCTTCTTGCTTCCTTTCAGAGGACACCTAGTGGAGATTCAGGGATTTCACCACCACCGGTGGTAGTGAGGCCATGTAGGATGCAGTAAGAGGCACCCCTGACCAGAGTGGTAGGAGTGGATGCCAAGGGAGAGGCTGACCTCTCACCCCACTCGGTTGTAGCGAGGAGTACCTCTGCCTAGGGTCAGCGAAGGCTGAGTGGGGAACCGTAACGTCCATCTCCACTTTCCATATCCACCTGGCAGAAACAAGGTAGCACCCTTCTTTGCCTGCTGTGGCAGTGTCAGCAGAGGCCTGCTGTAATAGAATATTTAAATCAGATCTCAAGTCTGATAACATACTATCCCAAATATTGAGGCTTCAATTGAAAATCCCCTGTCACGTGAAGAACCGGGAAAATCTCAGCTTGAACGAGAAAAGACACATGACAGCAACACAGAGATGACACCGATGTTAGAATGATTTGACAGGGGTTTTAAAGTAGCCATTGTAAAACTGTTTCAATGAGCAATTACTAAGACTTGAAACAAATGAAAAGCAGAAAATCTCAGGAAGAAAATACAGAATGTAAAAAAGAAACAAATGGAAATTTTAGAACTGAAAAATACAATAAGTGAAATAAACAACCCAGTGGTTGGGTCAACAGCAGAATGGAGAGGACAGAGGAAAGAATCCGTGAACTTGAAGATAGAATGATAGAAATTACTCAGTCTGAACAACAGAGAGAAAATAGTGGAAAAATATAAACAGAGCTTCAGGGACCTGTGGGACTTCAACAAAAGACCTGTCATTCTTGTTATCAGAATCCCAGAAATAGAGGAGAAAGACAGTGGGGCTGAAAATATATTTGAAGAAATATTGCCTGAATATTTCCTAAATTTGGCAAACAGTAAACCTACAGATTCAAGATGCTCAGTGAAACCCAGACAGATGAATTCAAAGAAATCCATGCTAAGAGACATCACAGTCAAACTTCTGAAAACTAGAGACAGAAAAGCAGCGAGAGAGAAGTGTCACTATATCTATAGTGGAAAATAATTGGAATGACAGTGGACTTCTCATCGGAAACCACGGAGGCCAGAAGCAGTGGCACATTTTTTAAGTGCCGAAGGAAAAAATCCTGTCAGCTCAGAATTTTATATCAAGTGAAAATGTCCTTCACACGATTTGTCGCCAGCAGACTTACCCTAAAGTAATAGTTGGAGAAAGTTCTCCGGACAGAAAGGAAATGACATAGGAATGTGGGCACACCAGGAAGGAAGAACAGACAATGGAAAGAGCAAACATATTGGTAAATTCGGTAGATGTTCCTCCTCTAAATTATGTTTGAAGGTTGAAGCACAGCTGTCTGATGTGGTTCTCAGTGTATGTAGAGGAAATATTTAAGATGATTATGTTATAAATGGGAGAAGACAAAGGGACATAGAGGAAGTTAAGCTTTCTGCACTTTACCATGAACTGGTAAAATGTTGATAATCAGTAGACTGTGGTAAGTTGTGAAAATATAATGTAATACCTAGAGCAACCACTAAAAAAAGTTATACAAGAGAGAAATTCAGAAACTATATTATAGATAAATCAAAATGAAATTCTAAACAATGTTCAAGTAACCCACAAGAAGGCAGAAAAAAGAAAACAGCACAAAATGAGAGAACAAACAGAGAATGGCTTATGTACCATGACCAAGTGGAGTTTATTCCATGGATGCAAGACTGGATCAATATTTGAAAATCATCAGTGTAACTGACCCTGTTAGTAGGATAAAAAAGAAAAGCTACACGATCATATTAAGTGGTACAGAAGAAACCTATGACAAAATTCAATACTCATTATTCATGAAACTCAGAAAACAAACAATAGAGGGGAACTTTCTCAACTAGATAAAGAATATTTAAAGAACCTACAGCTAGCATAATACTTAAATGTGAGACTGAATATTTTTACCTTGAGATCAGAACAAAGCGAAGATCTTTGCTGTCACTATTCCAATTCAACATAGCATTGGAATTTCTAGCCAGATCAATAAGAAAAGGAAATAAAAGCATACAGATCAGAAAGGAAGAAATGAAACTGTCCTTTTTTTAGATGAAATAGTAGTCTACATCGAAAATGCCATAGAATCTACAAAAAGTCTCCTAGAACTAATAAATGAGTTCAACAAGAATGTAGGCTACAAGCTCAATACACAAAAATCAATTGAATTTTTATATAGCAGCAGTTAACACGTGGAAACAGAAATAAAAATATAATATTTAAAAGTGGTCAAAAAATAAAAATAAACTTCAGTGTGAATTTGAGAAGACATATGCAGAACTTTCATCTGGAAAACTACAGAACTGAGGAAAGAAATCAAAGATGATCTAAATAAACTGAGAGATAAATTGTGTTCGTAGATTGGAAAGCTTAACATAATAAAGATACCAGTTCTTTCTAAATTGATGAACAGTTTAAACACAGGTCCTATCAAAGTGCCATCCAGATTTTTGTAGATATGGAAAAGATTATTCTAAATTTATATGGGAAGGCAAAGGAACTAGAATACTAAGACAATTTAGAAAAAAATCGAAATGCTAGGAATCACTCATTGACTTCAAGACAGCACAGTAATCAAGACTGTGTTATTGGCAGAGGGGATAGATACGTAGATCAGTGGCTGATCCCACGTAAGTATAGCCAGTTGATTTTTGACCAAGATGTCAGACTTTCTCAATTCAGCATGGTATGGACAGTCTTCAACATATGGTGCTGGAATAATTGGATACTATTAGCAAAAAAACTTTGATCTCAACTTCACACCTTGTAAAAATATTAACCCAAAATACAAAGTATAAAACTAAAATTTAAAGAAGAAAACAGGAGAAAATTTTTGGAATTAGGATTGATGAAAAGTTCTTGGACATGACTCTGTGATCCATAGAAGAAAAATAATTGATCAGTTGGATTTCATCAAAATTTAAGTTTTGCTTTGTGAAAAACCCTGTTAGGATAAAAAGACAAGTTATAGACTGGGAGAAACTCTTTGCAGCCCATATATCTGACAAATAACTCATATGAAGAATGTATAAGAACACTCAAATCTCCACAGTAAAAGCCTAGACAGTCCTATTAGAAAATGGGCAAAGGACATGAAGAGACATTTTAGTGAAGAGGGTACACAGATGGCGAATAAGCACATGAAAAGATGTTCGGTATCTCTCGCCACCAGGGAAATGCAAATTAAGACCATGACAAGGTATTACGCACCTGTCAGAACAGCTAAAATTACAAAGTCACAATACCAGATGCTGGTGAGGATGTGGAGAACAGAATCTCTCATACCAGCATTGCTGATGGGAATGTAAGAGGTTAGCCACTGTGGAAAATAGTTTTACAGTTTCTTAAAAAAACTAAACATGGTTAAACGTAGAGTTACCATATGACCCAGCAATTCCCTACCCAGGTATGTACGAAAGAGAAAGGAAAACAAATTCACACAAAAACTTGCATGCTAACGTTTATAGTGGCGTTATTCATAATAACCTAAAAGCGGAAACAACCAGTGTCTATCAGCTGATGATTGGATAAGTAAAATGTAGTCTATTTGTACAATGGAATCTTGGTAATAAAAGGGAATAAATTACCTATACATGTTGTAACACGGATGAACCTTGTAAACATGCTAAGTGAGAAAAGCCAGTCACAATAGACCAGGCTGTATTGTATGAATCCATTTATATGAAATAGCCAGAACAGGCAAATTTATATATAGATAAAGCAGATTACTGGTTGTCTAGGGCTGGCTGTGGGAAGTGTCTTACATGGCGTATGAATTATATCTCAATAAAGATTCTCTTTGAACTAAATTTACATTTACCCTATGCCCCAGTAGTCTCACTCTTGGGCATTCATCTAAAGAAATGGATGCTTAGGTTCACGCAAAAACCTGTATATTATTGCCCATAGTAGCATTACTTGTAATAGTAAAAAACTGGAAGGAACCAAAATTTTTTGCAATAGATGAGTGATTAAACAAATTGTAGTGGGCTGGCCCCATGGCGTAGTGGTTAAGTTTGTGCGCTCCGCTCTGACAGCCCAGGATTTACAGTTTCAGATCCCACACCACTTGTCAGCCATGCTGAGGTGGCGAACCACATATAAAATAGAGGAAGATTGGTGCAGATGTTAGCTCAGGACAAGTCTTCCTCACCAAAAAAAAAAAAAAAAAAAGAAAAAGTAGTATATCTATACTGTGGAATACTACCCAGCAATCAAAAGGAAGTAACTGTTGATACCTGCATTAACTTACTTGGATCTCAGGAGCATTAAGCTCAAGATCTCAGAAGGGCACATACTCTGTGCTCTTATTTATATAACATTCTCAAATGACAGAACAAAAGTTGGGACATGGATGGCTGTAGGGGAGAGCTTAAGAAAAGGTTAGGAAGTTGTAGCCTTTCTTACAAAGTGAGGTGTGGGATGGAGAGGATCAAAAGTTACTGTCAGCAGTTGATGAAGAAAGATACATATATATATTACGTCAAATTACACACACTAACAGATACATTGGGAGAGAGAGGGATCAATAAGAACAGAAAACAAGTAGGTAATGTCCAAAATGTAAATCTGCAGTTGAAGAAGGAAAATGTCGTGTAAGTATATTACTTAAAATTATATTAATTACAGTGATATTATATGAGGAGGAGGAATTGATAGTAGTAGGAAATGAGTAGATAATGTCCCAAATGGGTAAATGAAAATGTTTATATTACATAGAGGTTTGAATGACTTCTGCATCTGTGCTGTCTAATGGCAGCCCTAAGCACATGTGAACGCTTGGAATGTGGCTAGTTCGGGTTGAGAAGTGCTGTGACTATGAAATACACACTGAGGTTCTAAGATGGAAGCATACAAATGGTGACATAGCCCATCAATGTTTTTTACGTTGACTAAAGTGGCATTTTTTTAGGCGTATTGAGTTAAATAAATCATTAAAAGTAATTTCACCTGTTTTTACTTCAGCTAATGTGGCTACTGGAAAATTTACTGTCACACGTGTCTCTTGGACAGCATTGCAATAGAATTGGTTCCCTCTGAGGAGGAGGCTGAGTCTGGGTGAAGTTGGTTAAGGGAGAGTAGTTCTTGAAGCCGTTCTTTGCTATTTGGTTTTTAAAACATGTTAATGAAATTTGATTAAAAAATTACCTCTTTAATAAAGGCTGTGGTCTCTACCTTAAAACATATTAATTTGTCTCATTCTAAATTATGTGGTAAATGTTAACCATAGTAAGGAAGTTTGGAATTAAAAGTAATAATTATCTTGTCCATTGTTTTTCCTTCATTTCAATATCAGAAATAAAGTACTTGTTTTCCTGCTTTTGTTTAGCTTATTGCAGGAGTGACCAGGACATCACCTTCTGGAAGTAATGCCCACAGAAAGCGGGAGTTGTTCAGCTGCTCGCCAGGCAAAACAGAAACGCAAATCTCATAGCCTTTCTATACGAAGAACTAACAGCTCGGAGCAGGAGAGGACGGGCCTGCCAAGAGAAATGTTAGAAGGACAGGTGAGTCAGTGCTTGATCACTGTCTTCTTGTGAAGATGCTGACCGTGTGTGTGATGTTCCAGAAATGGCCAAATATGTACAAGTCTCCAAAGTAGAGAAAAAGTGTGGCTTACCAGAAAACAAAATAAACTCCCCTCCCCATAAACTGATTAAAACTGTCCAATACAACACAGAGATAGAATTCGATTCCCAGGCTAGTGTTTTTACACTACTTAATAAAAAAGTGGGTGTGTCAGATTTTATTCTTCGTATAGGTAAATTGACAGTGCAGTTTTAGGTTTTCCATCTGATAGTTTCAAGAAGAGAATCAGATATAGTTTTAATGATCTCTTTCTGTTCTCTGGAGAGTTTTTAGAATGAGATCTTTTAGTAACTTTCCTTGGCTTTATCCTGTGTCTGCTGTGGTGAGTGTGTCACTTGCTGTTTATTACATTATATGTCTTTCTGATAATTTGATGTTCCCTTTGATTAAATGAACTAATATTTTATTGATCAAGGTAAGCTTTGCTATATTTTTTCTAGTTCCTTTATGATGATGAAAATGTGTTAGTTTTTTTAGAGAAGATTGTGAAGCCTAAATAAAAGTATTTGTTATAAGAAAATAAATTATAGGTATATCTAATACATTTGTATAAGTATGTGTATACATTAAAATGTATATATAGAAATATAAATACCTATAAATTTATAACCATTCCCTTACAATTAGAACTAATTCATCTCCAAATACAGTCACATTCTGAGGTGCTAGGGGTTAGGACTTCAGCATATGAGTTGGACGGGACACAAGTTAGCCCAGAACGCTTAGGAAAGTGAATGCTTGAAAAAGAGCTGTGGGGTGGAACTTCTGTGATGATGGAATGTTCTAGATCTGTGCTATCAGATATGGGAGCTACAGGCTGCATGTGGCTAGTGTGAGGAATTTTTAGAATTTTAATTAACTTCATTAGTCAAATGTGGCTATTGACTACCATATTGGACGGTATAGGTAAAGCATCTAAGATACATTTTTTTAATTGTTAGATTTGCTTACATTTCTAGCAGTGAAAATTTCACAATCTCCTTTGCTGGCATCTTCTAGTTAACTCCTATATGATGAGGTAAATGAGTTCTCTTGGCCTTCTGAGAGTGGGTCATCCTTCATTGTGATGTAGAACAAGTAGGTATTTGCATCTCAGGCTAACCCTTCATGAAGATCATTCAGAATCCTGCAAGCTGAACAGCCTAGCTGCTGCACCATTCGTAGGGCCCTTCTCTTGGTGTCACCAGCATTCTCTGGACTGTACTCACTTGTTGACAAGTACAGTTTACTGGAGTGGCTGATGTAAGTTACCCTGCCTGGTTTAGCAGCAGGAGGACGGTAGTGGTGGCCATGGTGGTTGGTGCAAGCAGTTGGCATGGTAGGTTAGGTGGAGGGATCTAAGAATACAGAGGGCCAGTTACCAGTGGATTTGAGTTGAACAACAGGTCATCATTTTCTAGACAAGGTTACACTAATGCTTTCTTAGTTGTTGGGGTGCAGTATTAAAAAAAAGTGAAGATTAGTGTGAATGAGGCTTTATGGTAATTTTATATGTCTTAGATTCATGAATCTAAAGCATTTTAGGAAGCAGTGCTTAGCGCAGGATGGAAGGTCTGTTCTTGCAGAGGACTGTTAATCTCTGTACCCATGAAGCACTTATTGTAGCCTGAAAAGATGCCTCCTGCATCCGTGTATGGGCTGATGTGATAAAAGGCAAATTCATTTAAAAGCTTTACTGAATCTTAGTAGCTTTTCTGTCATGCGTTTTCTCAAGTGATACCCAAAGTTCAACACCTCTCACTTCAGGGTCTGTGAAGTTGAATGGCACTGGACGGAGAACTTAGATAAGGTTAAAGTAACTTTGCGGGGAGCTCTCTCTCTTGGCTTCACTGCCCTCTAGTGAAAAAGTTCTCATTTCACTGCACTTTTCATTTCTTGATTGTCTTTATTTTATCAAGTGAAGTTAACACTGACATCTCAGCTTTGTCTCCCATTACAGTTACATTTTATATTAAGATGCATTTACTGTTCAGGTAAATGTAACGTTTCAGTTGCTGACTAATGAGGATCTTAATCATTATGGGTGTAGGTGAGTAGGAACTGAAACACGCAAGAGGAGATTTGGCCCTGGTAGGAGGAGTCAGAAAGGCTTCTCACAAGTGACCATGTGAGGAGGGCTGACTAGCTTGGGGATGGGAAGAACATGGCATGGAGGGGGAAGAGGATATGCAAAGGCCACAGGCAGGGCGGTAGTGTGTTAGATATTAACTGTGATGGTTTATTTTACTTTTCATTGTTATTTTAAGTTTTCTTTTTTTTTCATGTTTTTCATTTGTATTTTAGAGGGATGTTGAGAGAGGCTGTATTACCAGTTCCACCAGATTCAGTTTTTAAACAAGTGGCTTCACATATATTTTTAAGTAGATTGTAAAATTTACTTGGAATTCTGTGATTGTTTCAAAACATATTGCTAAAATGCTTATATCATTAGAGATCATTTTGTCTAAACTTTATTTATTTATTTTTCCCCCCAAAACCCCAGTAGATAGTTGTATGTCATAGTTGCACATTCTTCTAGTTGATGTATGTGGGACTCGGCCTCAGCATGGCTGGAGAAGCGGTGCGTCAGTGCACGCCCAGGATCCGAACCCGGGCCGCCAGCAGCAGAGCGCACCCACTTAACCGCTAAGCCACGGGGCCGGCCCAGTGATCATTTTGTCTAAAATTTGTCTTTCTTAGAAGTTAGTCTGAGAAGGAATTTAGTAAACATTGTCTATCTTTTTTATTTGCAACTCATTAAACATCAAAAAGTTTGTGCCTCATATGAATTGAAAAGTCACTTAGAGAGTTACACTGATAGCAGTTCATTCTAACAAATAGAAATATTTGTTAAGAATTTTGTTTGAAAAATCTCTAAGTTCTGGGAGGGACACACAGAAATATTCCATACGCCATGCTCTCAGGAGAGTAGAACATAGATTGGATTGGTCTCCTGCTGTTAGCAGTGTCTGGAAGGTAAGTGCTTTGAACACAGTTGGTGCCCAGGACGCCGCTCACCTCTTTGACCGTACCTAAAAATTCAGCAGATGTTGCTGCTTCTCACTGGCTTCCTGTGAGGTTTAGACGGGACTGGGGACATGCAGAGTGTGTGCAAAGGCATGCAGGCCTGAAGAGCGTGGTACACCTGGAAACTTATGCATTTATGTTTTCCTTTAACTGATGCACATTTTGCTCTTACAGGTGAGATTTTTCATTTTTCCCTCTGCACAACAATCTTAGGTTTTACGTAGAGTTACAGGAAATATCCAGTTTATTTTGCTTGAAGCACAGTGGACATGAGAATTCTATAAAGGCACGTCTTCTATTAGTATATAGCTTATTAAAATTAATTTATAACACCTTATGATAGAACTTAAAGACTGTTTATAATACAATTTCATTTATAACTACCTTCCCTCTCTACAGATTAGGAAGTTTTTGAATAAGGTAGGCTTATTTCCTTCCGTGTAAAAGGAAGAATTATGTTATTTTGAAGAAATGCTTGTTCTTGAATCCTATATTATCCTGGGTAACCATTTATACAGTTTAATTTTAGGTTCACCTATAGAAATTTGAAACTTTAAGTCCTTTAAGTGTTTTATGTACAGTCATGCATCACTTAACAACGGGGATACGTTCTGAGAAATGCATCATTAGGCAGTTTCGTTGTGTGGACATCATAGAGTGTACTTATACAAACCTAGGTGGTATAGCCAGTTACACACCTAGGCTATATGGTGCTAACCTTATGGGACCACTGTCGTTTATGTGGTTCGTCATTGATTAAAATGTTATGCGGCACGTGACTTTAAGAAATAAAATATGTAAAGATATAAAATAAGAATTTAAGATAAGTGATAATTCACTTTGGAAAAAGTATATTGGAACTTGATATCAGAGTTTCTCATTCGTTCATTCATTTTAAACAAAATCTTCCTTTTTACAGGATTCTAAACTGCCTTCCTCAGTTCGCAGTACGCTTCTGGAACTTTTTGGACAAATAGAAAGGGAATTTGAAAACCTTTATATTGAAAACTTAGAACGTGAGTATCTCTTGTTTTAATAAACTTTTATAACTTTTCACTTATCTATAGAAATCTTTTGAGAGTCAGATTTGTAGGTAGACATTCACCACCGTATCCGTTTTCTGTTCTGCTGTAACAAACGTAGTGGCTTAGAATAACACGAATGTGTATCTTACAGCTCTGTAGTCGGAAGTCTGGCATGACCCTCACCAGACTGAAATCAAGGTGTTGGCAGAGCTGTGCTTTTTCTGGAGGTGTGAGGGGGAATCTGTCTCCTGCTCCTTTGTGTTGTGCAGATTTCAGTTCCTCGCAGTGTGAGGACAGAGGTCCCATCTTCTCGCTGGCTTTCCCAGTGTCTACAGCTTGCTGTGTTCCTTGGCTCGAAGCTGTTCCTTCTTCTTCCATCTTCCAAGTCGTCAGAGGCGGGTGGAGTCCTACTAGCACATCTCTGACCCACTCCTAAGGACATGTGGGAAGGATGGGCTGTCTGTGTCATGTAGGGTGATCTTCCCATCGAAGTCCTACACCTCAGTCACACCTGCAGGGCCCCTTTGCCACAGAAGTGACATGTTCATAGGTTATCTTTGGGGCGGGCAGTATTTTGCCGACCACATTAGCCGATCCAAATTATGATTTCATGAAAAATAAATGCATCTTATAACTTTTTCTACACAAATTATACTGTAAATTGAGAAAACGTCATTTCATGTTTTTTTTTAAAATATACCATATTTTGAGAGTTTCCTGAAATGTGTGTATTATCTATTTGACTTACTAGTGAAAAGAAAATCAAAAGAATTTTTAATTAGTGTGGCTTTAGTTTTTCTTTTTAAATTTTGTTTTAGAAGCCATGTCTTCCTTTGCTTAAAGAATCAAGCGGCATAAAAAGAGAAGGTATCTACCATCACCCCGTCTGTTGACCATCTCACTCTCTAAAGGAAAACGTTTTCTGCAGTTTTTGCTTTTAGTTCTTCTTGTGATTATTTTTTAAACTTAAGTAATCGCCTTGTTTTTAGCTCTGTCACCTTCGGGCCTGTGTATTCCTGCTTCACTGTAAAATGTTAGGACATGAACCTGACCTTCTTTACCCCTCTCACCACTCCATTCCTTTCCAGTTTTTGTTATTTTTATAGGGTTTGTGTTTATAAAATTTATATTATGCAAGGGTAACCAACTTCATGCTAATTTGATTCCACAAATTGAATACTAATAAACAGTATTTGCATTATTAAAATGTTTTTCACTCTAGAACTAAGTGATGTGTTTAGATCAGTAGTGAAGAGAATGTAATCCTATGTCATTTTATTTATTTATTTATTTTTTTGATGAGGAAGATCAGCCCTGAGCTAACATCCATGCCAATCCTCCTCTTTTTGCTGAGGAAGACTGGCCCTGGGCTAACATCTATGCCCATCTTCCTCCACTTTATATGGGATGCCGCCACAGCGTGGCCTGACAAGCGGTGCGTTGGTGCGCGCCCGGGATCCGAACCCCGGCTGCCAGTAGCGGAGCACGTGCGCTTAACCTCTACGCCACGGGCTGGCCCCCTATGTCATTTTCATATTGGATTTTCCTTATAAGTCCACATTGAAAATTTACAGAGGGAGAAATTATTCCAACGTTTTATAAAATAAAAATTAGGTAGCATGTACTGCATCTGATTTTTAAGTATCAGAGTTGTAACAACCTGTGTATTGTTGAGTTTCCATTGTGATCGAAGGCCTTATGTTTTATGAATTCATGTAGTTTGTTTAAGAAAAACTATGAGGGGCTGGCCCAGTGGCACAGTGGTTGAGTGCTTGAGTTCCCCTTTGGTGGCCCGGGGTTCACGGGTTTGGATCCTGGGCACGGACCTACTCACTACTCATCAAGCCATGCTGAGGTGGCATCCCATATAGAAGAGCTACAACTCTACAACTGTGGTATGCAACTATGTACTGGGGGCTTTGGGGAGAAGAAAGGAAAAAAGAGTAAAACTGGCGACAGATGTTAGCGCAGGGCCAATCTTCCTCAAAAAAAACAAAACAAAAACAAGAGTCCATAATAATTAAAAAAAAAAAGAAAAGAAAAACTATGGGATTACAAATTACTAACGCTAGAGGTACTTGGAGTTTTCGCTGTCAGGTGCCTAAATGTTTTCGGTGGCCTCCTACTGCCTGTGAGATATAGTCGAAATTGCTTAGGTGGGATCTGTTAAGAGCCTTTTGCCTTCACCCTTCTTTCTGACTAATCTCGTTCTGTGCTTTCGCTAAGACCCTTGACCTCATTGTAACCTGAACAGACCCTGTACAGTCGTGGGAGGTGGCGTGGCTCAGTGGCAGGCTCATAGCCTTGGCACCGGGTGGATCTGTGGCTATGCCGGGGTCCAGCTGCGTCACTGCAGTAGCTCGTGTCCTTGGACGAGTCCCTTCCCCTGTCCAGGTCTCTTTCCTCATCCCTACAGGATAGACAAGAGCAGGATAACAGCACTGGTCTCATAGGTCTGCTCCAGAGGGCCTGTTGTGGAAAACAGTGCCCACAGTGTCAGCCTTACTTACCGACTTGCCCCTCAGCTGTGTCTGCTTGTTGTCTTCTGTATAAGTGATGTTCTTCCTTTTTTATTCTTCTCTTTTCCCTGTAACTCTGTACTTCCTATTCATTTTTCATAAATTTCTAATCTTTATTTTATATAATCCTCACTTGTTGCTCTAAGGTGCCATGCAACAATGGTTAGGTTTTTTTTTTTTTAATGTTTTTTCCCCAATGTCAGAGTTGTCAGCTAGACTGTAAATATTTCATTGAGTTTTGGACAGTATCAGAATAATGTTCTTAAATGTATAGAATGAAGTACAAAGGAAATGAACTGTGTTGAAATCTAGGAGCCCTGCTGAGACCCTGATAGCAGAGTGTCTTCTCAGTGTAGGAAGAGCATTGGAGTTTTTATTTTTGGAATGATGTCTTGAATTTTTTGAGAACTTTATAAACTATGATCTTGTTTATTGGAATATTATTCATCTGTTTGTTTAGACAATACTAATATATTATATTTTTATGTGCTCAGGTTTTGAAAGTGGTGAGTATATTTAAACAAAAAAGTACATATTTTATTTTTTTGAAAACAATTTTTTTATTCCTAGTGCGTAGAGAAATCGAGACTCTTAATGAACGTTTGGCTGCTGAAGGACAAGCAGTCGATGGGGCAGAACTGAGTAAGGGCCAACTCAAAACAAAAGGTAAGGTGGAATGCTCATAAGGGTTGCCCCACGAATAACGTATGGAGGAAGTTGGGAATTGAATGAAGGACATGGATTCATTAAATTCACTGCTTTTTGTAGTCAGCAGTACTTGAAATACATAATTCAGATGTGGGTATAGAAGAAAGAAGGAAGCGCCAGGGAGCTGAGGTCCTTGTTCCAGCTCTGCCGTTGTCTCCATGTCAGCATGGACAGACAGACCCTCCAGGGTTTCACTGTCTTCCTGTGTGAAATGAAAGATCGAATTTGATCTCTCTAGTCTTTTCCAGCTCTGAAATTCTGTGGCTCTTTGGTTATATGATTGTATCTGATTGTTGACTCTGTCTCTGCAGCCAGTCACAGTACCAGCCAGCTTTCTCAGAAGCTGAAGACCACTTACAAGGCCTCCACCAGCAAGGTATGCAGGGCGCTGGCGCTCGGGCCAGTCATGTGGTGTTTAAGGTGTGCAGATGTGTACTTTAAGTTGCATATTTTCCAATTAGAAATGTGTAATAGAAAAAGGTAAACTTCTGGTGTTTAGGAAAATTTAACTTTTAATTTTTTTTTTGTGAGGAAGATTGGCCCTGAGCTAACATCTGCCAATCCTCCTCTTTTTGCTGAGGAAGACTGGCCCTGGGCTAACATCCATGCCCATCTTCCTCTACTTTATATGGGACGCCACCACAGCATGGCGTGACAAGCGGTACATTGGTGCGTGCCCAGGGTCCGAGCCCGTGAACCCCGGGCTGCCGCAGTGGAGCGCATGCACTTAACCGCTTGCGCCACCGGGCCGGCCCCAAAAATTTAACTTTTAAAAGGAATATCATTGATACGTTAAATGGCCACAGTGTATAGACACCCAGACGCTAACCTGCCCTAATAATGAGATTAATACCTTATGCATTAGTAAATCTGTTGTCTTTTTTGAGGGAAATACGCTTTGTATTGTTATTTGGCTTGGTATAGAGACTCAGAATTTGGAGAAAGCTAGGCAGTGGGTATAAACCAATGAAAATTCTGTTCTGAGCTGTGGTTCCACATTCATTCAGCCTCCTCTATTCTCTAATTTTCCAAGTATGGCTGAGAAGTAAGGATCTGTCTCCAGGGCAAGTACAGACATTCATGATATTTTGCTTTTTCTTCAAGTGGCAAGGATTTAATTATTTGGGAATTAATTTAGCTATAAGGGAGTGCTACTATGAAGTAATATTTTGAGGTAATTTTATATGAATCTCTACTTTGGGATATTTTGGATATGTAAAAGGCAAATTAATTACCTCATCTTAATGAATGCATTCCTTGTGCTAAGCCTGAGGGAAAAGTTGAAATTTGTGGTGCATCTGCTATGATGTCATAGTTATTGTTAGCTTTCTGTTTTTCTAGTTTGTTCCCTTAAGTTTAAAGTTATTTAGCATGGCATCCAAAGTGAGAGAGATTAATTGCGATTAACAGAGCAGATTCTCTTATTGCTATTTCTGCTTATTTGAAAGATTTTGGTAATTCTTTGTTATTAAAAAAGTCTGAATATTGCTAACATTTTCTTGTGTTTCCTTTGGTAACTCAATGTAAGTGGCTAATTAAAAATTTTTTTTGTTACATATTTTCTAGCTTACAGTTACTAGTTTTGAAGTTTTTAATAAATTAACATTAAACTTTTTCTTCAAAATATAGTGTGAGATTATGTTCTTCCTCATTTAACTTCTCATTATGTTATCTTGAATTATATTGTTTATTCCATTGGTTCCAGGTTATGTATACAATGTATGGTCTTAGAATTCCAAAAGTTTCTAAGCATTTCTGAAGTAGAAGATGAAAGGCTTATATAAAGTTATCCCTTACTATGAGTAGTGAAAAATAAGATTTGGGCAAAGGTAAGGATATGTACAGTAACACTTTGCTTTAAAAAAAATATATTACAGATATTTAAAGCCCCATTCATTTTAGATACTAGAAATTCATCTGAATTTATAAGAAACATATGACTAATGATCCTTAGAGCATTGTGTGCACTAGGTGTACCCACCTTAAAGAATAATAATGAAAATATAAGACATCATCTGAAAGTTGAAGAAATGACCTGGTACTAGAATGTATTCTGATCTGTGCTGCAGCGTGGTAGTAGAGCTAAGCGTGAATACGACGAGGTGGTAGTAAGCTTGAATGCAACATTACTTCCCTCCTGACTCAGCCCAGAAAGGCAAGTAGCATGTGTGGTGAGATAGTGGGAAACCGAAGTGTGTTAAGCAAAGCAGAAGCAAACTGGCAGTGGGCTTACCTTCCTAGGGGCTGATGACGTATCTCTAATGCCTTTTGGGAGGGAGGCGCAACAGTCTAACCAGCAAACCACTTTAAAGACACCTGTGAAAATGTTCATGCGTATTTTTGTGAGGATAAGTATCTTTCACTGTGAAAAAAGCCCTTTCTGATTTTTTAAAGTACTTTAGATTGTATCTCAGGTAGAGTGATAATTAAGATGACAGGCCTAAGTGTCAATTTGTTGCTTCATTCTGCTGCTTTTCTGTCATGAATGTTCCCTCTGAGTAATTCAGTCTCTTGTTGGACCTCTTTGTAATTGTGACTAAGTCAACATTTTTAAGAACAAAAAGAGTTAGTAGGTAGTCAAAGCGTAATGGGCAATTGGAAGCAACACGTGCAATAATTTGTTATAGTATTCGTAAACTGCATATTATCTTCTCCCAAAATTCCGCCAGAAACGTGGTTGGCGTGAGTCTCGCCGTGGTGACCCGCTGTTCTAACTGTTAGAATGGGCTCGGTGAGGAATGTGGCCCCAGTGGTTCATTTCTCATAATAATACTGTGTTAGTAATGGTGAGAGACTTGGAAGTGAAATTTACCACCACTTATTATGGGAGAAAGCTTTGTGTGTTCTTTAATTTCCCTCTCTCCTAAATGTTATGTTACTTAACGTTGGAGTGGCACTTTTTGCCAGCAAAAGCACTTTTCCATGTTGTGGAGGGACAGTTTTGCTAGGTTGAACAGGATATGAGCTTTCAAAAAGAAAGGTGATGATGGTGGGTTGTGGTTGAGCAGGTCCTTTTGTAATTCCTTTTAACTTGAAACAAGTCAAATGGAGCCTGTTTATATTACTGTGAAGGAGTCGGTCTCTTCATAAACATGTTGTTTTATTCTTTCACTGTATAATTTGAATGGAATACCCAAATGGATGTAACAGTGGATTGTATTTTAATGTGTTTATACTAAGAATGCACTTGGATACATTTTCAGGGCTTTGCTAGATCAGTGTTTAAAACAGCTGTATAATACCACCAATTTTTCTTTTTTACTTGATTTTACGGTTTCAGTATTTTGATTAATCTGTATTATTCTGATTTACTTACAAGCTGAAAAGCCATTCTTATATCTGAGAACAATTTAAAAACCCAACTCTGAAGAGTTCTTTGTGTTTAGTGTCTTCCTCATGCTCTTACTATTTTTCCTGTAAGAGAAAGTGAGAGTTGTTTGCTGTGTGTACCATACCAGACGATGCCTCACCATCATGTGCACCTGTGTGGTTCTCCTGTCTGTCCCCATGAGACTGTCTGCTGCCCGAGGCCAGGAGCTGCTGTCGCTCTGCTCTGTGTCCCCTCCTAGCACAGTGCTGGCACTGTGTGCACTCAATAAACAATGTTGGACAAACACAGAAGTGTCGTCTTTTGTTTCCTCCACACCTGGGGCTGTTTTCCTCCTGATAATACGTGGTTAGTATAAATTACCACAAACAGAAAAAAATGAAAGTCCTCCAATAATAAAAGTAATTAGTGCTAAGGGTTTGAGGTATACCTTCCTGACTTTTTCATGTCCTGCCAGCTCTCTCTCTTTTTTTAAAAAAAGAATTTGGAAATTTTGTCGGATAATTAGGACTCAGGAAGAGTAACTTGAAGCTATAAATAGACCCTCCTTCCCTGGGAGGACACGCTTACATGAAGTGTGGGGGAACTTTGAGGGGTCTTCGAGACCTTAGTAAGGTTTTCATTCCTCTTTGTGATATCCAGCTGGGTGAGTTCCAATGTTTGCACTTATGTTGTGTTCCTTTAATATTTTAAAGATTCTAGTCAATGATTTATGCGTTTTCAAGACATCTTTTTCTTACCTTTTTTAACTTAAAAACATTCACTTAGTAAGTTGTCTACAATTCTCATTCCTTTCTGTCACGATTTCAGATCGTCTCCAGCTTCAAGACCACCACGTCGAGGGCTGTGTGCCAGCTTGTGAAGGAGTACATCGGTCACAGGGATGGCATCTGGGATGTCAGTGTGGCGAGGACACAGCCTGTGGTGCTGGGGACTGCATCTGCTGGTGAGTCCAGAACTAGCCCTGCTGCTTGTCAGTATGACTGTGTGACAGCTGGTGCAGCTGTTGGTAGCAGAGTGATCCCTAGTAGCAGACAGACGTGTAGACGAGCAGTCTTGGAAACCAAAGCCCTTAGCCTTGACCCGCTTAGTTCTGACAGCCTCCGTTGGGCCTTGTGCAGTCCGTGAGTGTGGGGTCACATCTGAGTGAGTAAACGCTGGCTCTGTGGGATTCAGCTAGTTGTGTTAAGGAAGCCTATTCGAATGGTAGAGGCAACATAAGGTGGAATGTCTTTTAAACACATTAGGTGCTTTTTTTTTTTTTTTTTGTGAGGAAGATTAGTCCTGAGCTAACATCTGTTGCCAGTCCTCCTCTTTTTGCTGAGGAAGACGGCCCTGAGCTACCATCTGTGCCCATCTTCCTCCATTTTGTGTGGGACGCTGCCACAGCATGGCTTGATGAGCAGTGCGTAAGTCTGTGCCCGGGATCTGAACCTGCGAACCCTGGGCTGCCAAAGCAGAGCTTGCGAACTTAACCACTGTGCCACCGGGCCGGCCCCACATTAGGTGCTTTTTTGGTTGGCTTTCTTGTTATTTGTAGTCTAACATGCATGTGCTTTGAAAATACGTATCCCATTTTTTTTCCCTGCTTGTAAGGTGCAGCCAAGGGCAGTGCTGTGTGATCTCTGAAATGGCCATGCTGTCTAGGATTTAGGCAGAAGTGGGCCTGCTCGAAGCCCTGCATTTGCCTGTGGGACTCACAGGGCGGGCGTTAGAGAGACGCCTTTTTTCTCATTAAAGATATTTTTTGAAAGCTGTGTAAGGTGCATTAATCTAATAACCCTACAGATAAAAATTGCTAAAATTAAAAATGGTGCTCACTTGTTTAAACTGACTTTTCCAGCTTGTGAGAAGTTAATTACTCACTAGATTCTGCCTTTTAAAGTGGAAACAGGAAATGTTAAACTACTTAGGATAATGAAGAGAGTTCTTTCCCTGTTTAAAACTATGTTCATACGTGAGCACCCTGGATTGTTTTGGAAATACAATTTAAAAAAAGAATAAAGGGGTCCTTTTCTGGTGTTTCTGAAATCTCATTTGGATAGGCATTTATTTTTCAGATTTTCCTATTAAGTCTACTTTTATCTTTTTATTTTTATGCCCATAAGAGGAAAGGTCCAAAGGAATGTTTATTATCTCAAATAATTTGTAACTGGATTTGCATTTGTAACTGCTATTTGCAGTTGAATATTTATTTCATGGTATTCTGAAAAGTCTTAATATTTGAACAAAAGAATGAAGCCATGATGTACGTGATGTTTGTATTCAAGTCTGAAGTGTGGTGCAGTGAGTGTGACAGTGAGCTCGGATCAAGTCCCTGGGTGTCCATTTGCCAGTTCCATGACCTTGGATGAGTCAATGCCTTCTCCCATCTTCTTGGAAACGTTTTGTTTGATCAGTTGAATTACAGCGTAGTATAATTCAGAGTTGCAGTAGGTATTAGTGGTAATGTAACTTCTAATTTTTAGAGTATTTGTCTTCCTCTTGTATTAAAAAGACTGTATAATTAGTGACAGCTCAATCATTCTTGTTTGTTTCGGTTTTGCAGATCACACGGCTTTGCTGTGGAGCATAGAGACAGGGAGGTGCCTCGTCAAGTACACAGGCCACGTGGGTTCAGGTGAGTGTCAGGAGGTCGACCGTCCTCCTGATGGAGGTGTGCTGACTCGGCTGTCGGGACAGCTGGGCATTCTCACAGACGGACAGGCAGACATATGCCTCTGGCTGTGGGAGCTTCGTAAAGGGAAAGCTCAGTTCCCTGGACGGCGTACCAATAGGAGTTGTCTCTGTTTTATTTAGTGTTCCGCAGAAAGCCACACAGACGGTTTTGGAACTGAATCATTTCAGAGGCTGACTTTGAGTGCAGTGATCTGCAAAGGCGTGACTTGGGCCCAGTGAAGGCTGTTGCTGGGCTTCTTGCCTGCAGTTAATGCAGCACCTCTTTCTGCCTTCTCTGTTGTACCTCTGCGTGTACCAGTGTTCCCACCAGATTTCACGTTTCCTGGCCCTTTGTGGTTCCTTCCACCTGGAATGCATCATCTCTAGTCTTGTCAGGCTGCCTTCTAGCTCCCTCGCCCCTTACTACACTTATAGACAAACTCAGAGGTGGTGTCTGCCTCCCGCTTCTAGACTTAGGTTTGCCCCCACCTACAGACTTCATCCGAGCGTCCTCCTGTCGGCCTCAATGCAGGAAGTGTCTGTTGTCCTGTCAGGGCTGTGGACCCAGGCTCTTCCCTTTCTTGGTGCATTACTCCGGTGTCCCTGTTGTCTCCTCTGCCTCTGTCTGTCACCAGGGCGTTCCCCTCAGCGTGTGAGCAAGCTCATGCCTTCCCCACACTGAATATCCTCCCCCCTCGCCTCTCTTCCTCCCCAGCTCATACCCACTGTCTTCCCTCAGCCTGTGTCTGCTCGCTGCTGAGCGCCTGGGGTAGATGGAGTAGGTGCTCAGCAGCATAACCAGACCTTGTTAAATGCATGCGTGCTGTGTTCTTGCTTTCTGCTTCCTCACTTCAGATTTACTCTTTAAAAAACATAAAAAAATTAAGTATATGTATATAGTCTAAAAATTAAGAATGTATTATTATTATTCTGTATAAAAAATTAACAGCAGTCTCCTGCCTCATCTCGCCTCTGTATTTTCACTTCCCAAAAGTCAGCCAGGCAGCCACTTTGAACAGTTTTAAGTAGTCTGTTTTTTTCCTTCCATTTTTCTAATAGTACCTTATTATTTCTTAATTTTTGAGTTTTATTTATTTTTTATTTTTTATTTTTTTTGGTGAAGAAGATTGGCCCTGAGCTAACATCTGTTGCCAATCTTCCTCTTTTTGCTTGAGGAATATTGTCCCTGAGCTAACATCTATGCCCATCTTCCTCTATTTTTTGTATGTGGGTTGCCTCTACAGCATGACTTGATGAGCGGTGTGTAGGTCCATGCTCAGGATCCGAACCCACAAACCCCAGACGGCTGAAGCGGAGCACGTGAACTTAACCGCTATGCCACTGGGTTGACCCCTTAATTTTTGAGTTTTAGACAAAGAAGTGACTCTTAATTAAGGAAAATGAAGATTTACTCACTTGCTACATACATTCTTCTCTTCTTGTCATTGCCAACTAGTTAGAGCATGATTTTTATTTAAATGGATATTCAGGTTTTACTCAATTATGGCTACATCCACATTGTTCATGACTACCTGCATACACACTGTACTTGCAATCTCTTGTGTTTTCTCTGAAGAGAAGAGTTGCCTTGTTTTTCTGTCTGTATCCCTAGTTCATCCTTACACTCTGCTCCATGTGTGACGTTCCTTTTGTGTGATCAGACTCAGCAGGTCGTCTGCCCCTCCACCCGCTCTGGACGGGTTTGATACCCACTTCCTCAGCGCGGCTGCCCTTCGAGTCTCCCTTCTGTCTCCTCCTGGGGTTTCTCTCTGCCTCGATCCTCTGGTACCTCCTCTCTGTCCTGGGTCCCTTTCTTCCTCTCTCTTTAGGAAAGCCTGTCTTTCAGTAGCTTCCTTATAAAAGGTGTCTTAGAGGAAACTTTTTGAGACCTTAAATGTTTGAAAAGTATATTTTACCTTTACACTTGATTGATAATTTGGCTGAGTATAGTCTTCTATATAGGAGATAGTTTTCTTTCAAAAACTCAAAGGTTGTGCTCCTACTTTTTATAGCTTTCAGGGTTGATATTAAAAAGTTTAATGGTGTTTTGAACCTTGATCCTTCCGAGGTGATTGAATGTCTCTCTTGAAGCTTTTAGGATTTTTTTTCTGTAGGCCTGCTTTTTTTTTTTAATTGTTCTGGACATTGGGTGGGACTTTCCAGTCTAGAAATGTATGTGATTCAGTTCTGGGAAATAGTCCTGTGTTTTGGAATTCCTATCAGAATGTTGGTACTCCCAGACTGTTTCTCTTATTTTATTATTTTTTTTCTTTCACTTGCTATCATATTTTTTCTTTATTTCTAGGAGATTTCCTAAACTTTATCCCTCAGCCCATCCACTGAAAAAAACCCTTCATGCTGTCATGTTTTTAATTTCCTATAGTTTTTTCTTTCTCTGAAAGTTCCTTTTTATCATAACATTGTGCAAAATCTTTTCTTACCCCTCTAATTAGTCAAGGAACTGAGCCCGTCTTCGCTTGGGTGAGGAGAGGAAGTGGGGGGGCGGGAGGGTGCCTTCTGGGCCTCTAGCCACTGCTAATGCTGACTGCAGTGCACTCCTGGTCAGCCCCGTACTGGGCTCATTCTGGGCTGACTCGGTAAGCTGTTTATTGCAGCCTGACATAGACACTGAAAAGCACTCAAATCAGAAGTGTGCAGCTCAGATTTTTACAAAGTGGTAAGACCTGAGTGGCCGCCTCCCACTGCGGGTCCTGACTGGGATTGGTCTGTGCTGCGTTTCTCGTCGCTGCCTTGCTGTGTGGCGTTGTTGCTGTGTGGCTGTTGCTGTGTGGCGCTACGGTACTGGGATAGTCTGGTTTATTTGGATCTTTCCAGTTTTATTATTACAGATAATTATAAGTGTGCAGTTGCTATTTGAGTCTTTCGATATATATGCACGCACACAGTCGTTTCAGGGTATCTCAAGGTGGGATTGTCTGGGGTGCTCAGCACTAGCAGAGACCCCCAAACAGTTTCCACGTTGCCTGCTTACACTCCTTCACCTTCCATTATGCCAGCAGTGTGGGGAGTCTGGTTGGTCCATGTTCTCTCCAATGATTGGTGTATGCTGGGTTGTAATTTTAGCTATTCTGGTGCATGTGGAGTGGAATCACCATTATTTTAAATGCCCTGTCTACCCTGAATACTTGAATTTCCTGTGAGATTGCTTATCTGGTCCATTTCTTCTTGGTTTCCAGTCATTTGATCTGTCTCCTAAAATGCCTGGTAACATTTCACCTTTTCTCTTTTCTATAGTTTCTGTTTCTGTTTCCTTTTCTCCATGGTGAGTTTCTTCAGTCCCTCAGGCCGAGGTCGTGTTCCGTTCACCTCCGTGTGCCATCTTCTAGCACGTGCCTCAGCCTGGAGATTTCTCTCACTTTCTTTCTTCACGTGATCTTTTTCTGCCTAGTAGTTTTTATTTTATGAGCTGGCATTATGTATGAAGAATTTGTGTAGGCCTTGCAGGGTGTCCCTTCATCTGGGAAGATTTATTGTCTCCAGAGCAGACAGGGTGTGGGTGCTGACCTGGCTTTAGCGAGGCTGGGTGACAGGAGGTGGACTTCAGGCATCAGGAGTGCTGATGTGTGGGCCTTCCTTCTTCCGAGGGTGCCGTCCTCGAGGGCTTGCCTTCACAGGCCCTCAGCTTCCATCTTGTCTCGCGTCCCTGCTCCTCCGCCCTTCGAGCCTGCCTTCTGAGTGCCCAGTGCAGCCTTTGGCAGTGCCTGGAGGCCCCCTTCTCCTGCTTACCTGTTCTGAGGGATCTGGGTCGTCAGGTCCTACTGCCTCCATGGCCTTAAACTCCCAGTTCGCTCCCACATCTGGAGAGGAGACCGGGAGGGTGTCATCACTGTCCTAACCTGATCCCGACCCTCCCTATGCTGCAGGGCCTACCTTCTTGAGTCCCTGGGGTCTCCTCCTGGAATGGAGCAGACTGAGTTTCTGAAAGGCGGGAAGGAGGGAGGGTGGGCTTATGGCTAGTAACAGTGCCCCCCTCTGTCATCTGCCTCTGCCCGTTGTCATAATTATGTTTTCTTTTTTCATGCTGATTTATTTTTAAATCTAGATGACTTCCCTATCTGTAAAAAGAAATAGATTGTTAATATTCTTTGTGTGTCCTGTTTTAGCAATGTGATAGTTGATAGTTACTTTTTATTGTATCTGTGTTCTCTTTAACTTACACATTTATTCATCGTTTAATTGAATGGGAGGATCTAACGAACTATTATAGTTCTTTTAATTTTTAAATTTAACTTTGCAATACATGCTGTAGGTATAATAAATATTGATGATATGTTTTTGTTATTCTAAATCTGCTTTTGTAATTTTTTATTTTGCAGTAAATTCTATAAAATTTCATCCGTCAGAGCAGTTGGCTCTCACTGGTATGTTGATTTTTTTCTTTATTGAACAAAGTTATTGATAATCTTGAAACAGCCATCATTCTTTTCTTAGCCATAGCATCAGGATTATCCATGCCTTTTACAAAAGTTAGACAATTGTTAGTAGACATTTTATGAATTAAGTGAGAAATGAATAAAACAAAATACTTTGAGTAGTTTGGTTTTTTTAACTGGTAGTGGACTGTGAATTAGATGAACCTGACTTTACGGTGAGATTAAAATCGATTCCTCTTCCTTTAGAAGTCTTTTTGTGAAGCACTTCATTGTTGCCACTCTCCCTGCTCGCACAGTGATGATTCTTGGTGGACTGTAACTCAGTTCTCTGAAGCCTGTCATTCCTGCCCAGTCCTAATCCTATATGCACCTGAAATACGGAAAGGAGAGAAACAGTGGTCCCACGTCACGGCCACCTGCAGATCTAGTTTTTCTTCCTTTCTACGTAGTTCTCCTAAGCTGTGGAAGCTTGGGTTTGTCATAATGTTATGTGGTGGTTTTAAACACACTCCCATTATTGTACTGAGACTTTTTCGTATGAAATTGTCTCTCACATGTAGATCTCTGTCGTGTTTTGGGGACACCCAGGGTAATCTTGAAGGATAAGTGTTTGGATAGACCAGAGGTCAGCAAGCTTTTTCTTGCTGATCAGAAGTAAATATTTTCGTCTTTGAAGGCCACTGGGTCTGTGTCACAACTACTCAGCTCTGTGTTAGCTCGGAAGCAGCAGAGACGGTGCACAGATGAGTGGCTGTGGAGGTGTGCAGTAAACCTCATTTAGAATGGGTGGCTGCCTGGATTGGCCTGTGGGCCAGATTTTCTTGTCTGTGGCGGAGTAGAGCCCAGAAGTAGGGCTAGTTGGGTGCTTTACATGTGACTGGAATCTGGTGGGAAGGCCGGTTTGAGAGTCATCGGCCTCGACCACCCTATCTAGTTGGTACCTTAATGAACGTCGGGGGAGTAAAGGAGGCGAGGAGTTTAAATCTTATTAAATTGGCTGTTTGTTGTGTGATTGGGAAGAGAGAAGATGGAGGGAGACCGGTGACAACCAGAGGTTGGAGAGGAGGGGATGAAATCAAGAGACCTCTCAGAAAGGGGCTGACGGGAACTGAGACAGGTGAAGTAGTAGGACTGGGGAGAGGAGAGATAGGTGGGGTTTGGCTCTGATGCTGATGTGAAGAGAGATTGCAAGTCAGGCAGGAAATTCATCTGACACCGTGTGCTGCCATCTGCGCGTGGCCACTTTGGGGAAGCTCGGCAGCCACGAAGAAAAGGTGGTATTCAGATGGTGATCTTGTAAGGGTGAGTGACACGGCCGTGCCAGCACGTCTGTGGCCCTGTCTGTGCCCTTCAGCTGCCCTCTGTCTTTCTGCTCCCAAGTCCATGCATTGTCTTGCAGACTTGGCTGGTGAAAGTAAGGTCTGAGTACTAACAGATGCCTGGCAGATTGTGAGGTCCATCGAAGTTGAGTAGATGGGAACGTGCGTTTATGTATTACTCACTTTTCTGAAATACCTCAGAATCTCTTTTAGTCACAAGTTATGGTATAATTAGATTTCTGTTTATTTAGGTTAGGTAGATGGAGAATAAAATCTATTTATAAATTTTCTCTGAACCTTCACAACTTTCTACCCTAAAACGAAAGAGGGAATATTTTTATAAGTAATCATCTTAATTTTGCACATTTACTCAGTTCTCAATAGCATTATGCAGTCTCAGAAATAGCTATTTGAGTAAAGACATTCATCTCACTAGTGATCACCAAGTTACAAACAAGTTACAAAGTCTGACGATGCTTGGTCAGAGCCTAGCAAAAGGTGCATTTTATGAATGATGTGTACTTTGGGTAATTTTCCTCCTATTTCTCTCTTCAGCTTCTGGAGATCAGACTGCTCACATTTGGAGATATGCAGTTCAACTGCCGACACCTCAGCCCGTTGCCGACACTAGTGTAAGCAGCACATTTACTTACCCTGAAAACGTGACATGGGGTATGTTGGTAGGGTTCTGGATGTTTGCGAATTTTAGGATAAATTTATAATATCTTATAGACCAAATGTTTGTGTCTCCCCCAAATTCCCACACCGAAGCCCTAATCCAGTGTGGCTGTATTTGGAGATGGGCCTTTAAGGAAGTAATTAAGATTAAATAAGCTCATAAGGGTGGGACCCTGATCCCCTAGGATTAGTGCCCTTAGAAGAAGAGGCCAGAGAGCTCTTGTACACTTTCTTTCCCTGCACGCACCTAGGAAAGGCCATGTAAGGACATAATGAGAAGGTGGCCGTCTATAGGCCAGGAAGAGAGCCCTCACCCAAAACGGAATCTACCACATGTTGATCACCGCCATGTGATCTTGGTGTTTTGTTCTGGCAGCCCCAGTAGACCAAGACAGTGTCTAAGAAGAAACACCTTTTTTTGTATATGCCTATGTTCATTTTTACTTCCCTTTCCACCAATACTGAGCATTTACCATTAATTGTTTTAAATTTTATGATTAGGTTATATTTCATAATATTTTATATATTTGATTTTAGACAACTTGTCTATCTTTCATATAAGAAAAACCATGTAAGTCAGCATGTGTGACATCATTAGTGTCAACATAAAATATATATATACGCAATAAAAGAGGTTGCATATATATATTTTTTTTATTGGGGTTACAATGGTTTATAACATTGTGTAAATTTCAGGTGTATATTATTATATTTTGGCTTCTGTATAGACTGCATCATGTTCACCACCAATAGGCTAGTTTTTATCCGTCACCATACACATGTGCCCGTTTATCCCTTTTACCCTCCCCCGCCCTCTTCCCCTCTGGTAACTACCAATCTGTTCCCCTTATCTATGTGTTTGTTTATCTTCCATTTATGAATGAAATTATACAGTATTTGTCTTTCTCTGACTTATTTTGCTTAGCATAGTACCCTCAAGGTCCATCCATGTTGTTCAAATGGCATGATCTTGTGTTTTTTTATGGCTCAGTAGTACTCCATTGTATATATATATACCACATCTCCTTTATCCATTTATCCGTTGATGGGTGCGTGGGTTGCTTCTAAGTCTTGGCTATTGTGAATGATGCTGCGATGAACATAGAGGTACACGTATGTTTTTGAGTTAGTTTTTTGTGTTCTTTGGATAAATACTCAGTAGTGGAATAGCTGGATGGTATGGTATTTCTATTCTTAATTTTTTGAGTGATCTTCCTACTGTTTTCCATAGTGGCTGTACCAGTTTGTACTCCCACCAGCCGTGTATGCAAGTTCCCTTCTCTCCACATCCTCTCCAACACTTGTTGTTGCCTGTCTTGTTAATTATAGCCATTCTGACGGGAGTGAGGTGCTATCTCATCATTTTGATTTGCATTTCCCTAACAATTAGTGATGTTGAACATCTTTTCATCTGCCTGTTGGCCATCTGTATATCTTCTTTAGAAGAATGTTGGTTCATATCCTCTGCCCATTTTTTTGTTGGGTTGTTTGTTTTTTTGTTGTTGAGTTGCATGAGTTTTTTATATATTATGGAGGTTAACCCCTGGTCAGATATATGATTTGCACTTATTTTCTCCAGATGGTGGGTTGTCTTTTCATTTTGTTCATCGTTTCCTTTGCTGTGCAGAAGCTTTTTAGTCTGATGTAGTCCGACTTGTTTATTTTTTCTTTTGTTTTCTTTGCCTGAGGAGACACGATATTTTAAAAGATACTTCTAAGACCAGTGTCGAAGAGCGTACTGCTTATGTTTTCTTCTAGGAGTTTTATGGTTTCAGGTCTTACATTCAAGTCTTTAATCCATTTTGAGTTAATTTTTGTATATGGTGTAAGATAGTGGTCTACTTTTATTCTTTTGCATGTGGCTGTCCAGTTTTCCCAGCACCGTTTACTGTAGAAACTTTTCCATTGTGTGTTCTTGGTGAGGTTGCGCATTGAGAAGAAGAATGGATCGGTGGATTTAAACCATAAATCCTTCAATTACTGTTTGTCTTCTACTGTTGGATACAGGTGTGCCACTTCAGCCCAACACCCTGTGTTTGTAATCACGCAGAGATCTTAATTATCCTTTGGAGTGAAATGATTGTCTCTTTTCTGTTACAGGGCAGCTTTTTGCTGTCTAGTCTTCACAAATGGTCAGCCCCTTGCCTGTGCTGCTTACGCAGGTAGAAGTACTATGTCAGGCAGAGGAGCTACGTGATTTTACGTGGCCCAGCAAAAATGAGGTTTTGGTGTGCATTTTGGCTGTAATTCTGGGGAGTGTGATGGTAATCTTCTAGTTTTGATATTTCTACCTTTGAATATTTCCTCACTTTTTCTTTTTTTTTTAAACATTGTTTTATTTGGAGAAGGATTAAGCAATTAATAAATTCCTGTGATGAGTAAAAATGAGTTTTCTTTAGTTAAGAAGTTTGAACAGTTCTTTTTTTAATTGAGCACGTTATGTATCTTAACACAGTTTTTCCCTTGTGGAATTACCAAAGTATTTGTTATGTGCTGTGCTTAACACGTACATTCTTCCAGAAACAGTGAGAGCTGATGGAAGACAGGGCAGAGAGATGAGGGTGAGGATTAATGCTCAGAAAGTTCAGAAAATGCGTTAACATTGTGTGGATTTTTTTTTTTCAAATAAAATTTAAAAAGCACCAGTTTTGTCAGAGGGAAGAGATTATGTACAGTACTTACATTGAAAAAACTTAACAGTTTACTGAGAATATTAAATTGACTTTATTTTTTTTATGATTTTGCTTGCATTGGATGCAGGGACTTTTCACGCTTGGTAGTTGCTGCCTCAGGGTTTGGGCGTAACCAGGGGAAGCCCAGTCTGAGTTAGAGGTGAGCCTGCATCATATCATAGTCAGTGACTGGAACGGCTTCAGCAGTTCTGCCAAGGAGGGGTTCTCTGTGGCCTTCCTGAGTGAAGAGGGGATGATGCTCCTCTGCAGTTACCACTCAGTGCCAGCGGTGCTCTCAGAGCCAGAGCCACTTGTTTTCTTAGCTTTTGCTGGCCAGTTTTGACTCTCATTTACCTAGCAGTTCTAGTCCCAGCTTTTGAAATAAACTCTAATCTGTTAAGATCTATTCATTTTGAATCAGTACAGCTTTTGGACAGACGTTTTCTGTTTTTAATTTGGACCAGCGAGTTTTGCTTGGCATCTGCCATGTTGATAAAGACATGCTTAGGTGGTGCAGTAAAGTAAACAACTTTAGATTACCCAGTAAGTCACTGTGTCACACTAGTTGTATGGTATTGAGTCATTAGTTTAATTTAGTGGGGTTAAATTTTTTCCCATTTGAAAATGAAAATTGGAACGAGTTACCCATGGGACTTCCAGTGGCCCTTCCTACATCAGAACACTGTGATTCAGTGATTTGTTGGTTCTGTGGACTGTTAGTGCTCAGTCGATGCTTTGTATTAAGCTGGCAATTCTTGGACATTCTGTTGAAGTGTTGCCCACACTAAAATGATTAAATAGATTAATTATCTCTAAGACATTGGCAGAAACACACAAGAACAATTCTCACCCTTCCATCTCTGCCCTTTGCTGAATTAGGGTTAAAAGAGCTTATAATTATGCTTTAGTATGACTTACTACATTTGCACTTTAAAATGTCTTTTAATTCTTGTGTAGTTGGGAAAGATGACTTCTGTAAATGTTCTGATTCTAACATTTCCAGCGTGGATCCTGATTACTAGGGCTTTTTAAAATGGGAGCTCCAGGCCACTCTTCTGTGTTCCTGGCACCTGAGTTCTCTCCACTGGACTGTTGCAAAACCCACACTACACACACAGTCTCCCCTAAACCTCCTCCAGCTTCCCCTCTGAAGAAATCTCTCCTTGGCATGCCCACTTGTTCCTTCCTTCCCAGATACTTTGCGAATAGCCCATTAGGTTCACTGTTGTAGGTCTGGGGTGTAACTATGATCGAAACTGTCAGAAGGTTTGGGATTATCTTTGACATTTCTTCTTTCGCTCTCCTCCTCCTACATGTCTGCCTAATTCGGGAAATCTTAACTGATTCTGGTTCCTAAATAATTCTTGGGTCCACTTTTCTCTATCCCTGTGATATTCCTTCTGCAGCACCCATGCAGGGGTCTTTGCTGAGAGTCCCCTAGGAGGAGGGAGGACAGGAGCTGCAGCCCCATCTGGCACCCCTCTTCTGCACCTGCCCACAGAGTCACCCAGACTCCCTCACTCGCCCAGGGGGCAGCAAAGGTGCAGGAGGCTCCTCAGGAGCTGAGAAGCCCCGTGGCCTATGAGCCAGTGTCGCCCGAAGGAAAGCCCCGAGCTGCGGTGTCTCCACTGGGAATTTATAGTGAGCATGTTGCTCCTCCCCATCTAGATGCAGTTTGCCAATCAGGGATTCTTTCCCCTTGAGCAGGTTTTTAACTCAATGGGAACAGAGATCCCATCCTCATACCAAAGGGGAGAGTTCTGTTACCGCCTAGCTGTCGTCTCTAGTCCAGATGACCTAGTCTCCTAACCAGTGTCCTTGTCGCAGGTCTGGCTGCTCACATCCAGTCTTTCCTCTATATGACATCAGGAGTGATCTTTCTAGACTCGAACCTGTAACCTCATGAGCCCTTTGCTGACCCTCCGGCCTCAGAGTGTATCACTTCCCCACGGCAACCCAAACCAGATGCACTTGCTGCCCTGAATTTGCCACCTTCTCCTTCCCTGCAGGGCCCCTGCTCAGACTTTTTCCTAGATCGTCCTCCCCCTGCACCACCCCACACTTCTTACCCTGCAGATACCACGCAGTATCGCAGACCACCCGCATTATTTTCAGCATCCTGCACTTAACTTTGTAGTGTTTAGTGTAATTTGAAATAGATACAGTCATGTGCTGCATAATGATGTTTCGGTCAACAATGGACTGCATATACCCCAGTGGTCCCATAAGATTAGTAATATATGGCCCAGGTGTGTAGTAGGCTCTGCCATCTACATTTGTGTAAGTACACTCTATAATGTTCACATGACAATGAAATCGCCTAATGACTCATTTTTTAAAACGTATCCCTGTCATTAAGTGATGCATGACTGTACTGTATGTACATGTGGTGTGTATCCCTATACTGTGTGTGTATACATGTGACATATATCCCTATACTGCGTTTATGTGTACGTGTGAGGTATGTTCCTATGCTGTGTGTGCGCGTGGCATATATCCTTATACTATGTGTGTGTATATATGTGGCGTATATCCCTATACTGTTTGTGTGTGCATGTGGCATATATCCCTACACTGTGTGTGTGTGCATGTGGCATATATCCCTATACTATGTGTATGTGGGCATGTGGCATATCTCTATACTGTGTGTGTGGCATATATCCCTACACTGTGTGTGTGTGCATGTGACATATCTCTATACTGTGTTTGTGGCATATCCCTATACTGTGTGTGTGTGTGCATGTGGCATATATCCTTACACTGTGTGTGCGTATGGCATATCCCTATATTATGTGTGTGTGTATATATGGTGTATGTCCCCATACTATGTGTATGCATGTAGTGTATATCCCTATACTACATGTGTATGCTTGTAGCATATCCCTATACTGTGTGTGCGGTGTATATCCCTACACTATGTGTGTGTGCACATGTGGCATTATCCCTATATTGCATGTGTGTGTGTACACGTGGCATATATCCCTATACTGTGTGTGTGTACGTGTGGCGTATATCCCTGTACTACATGTGTATATGTGTGGCCTACCCCTGTACCATATGCCTGTACGTGTGGTGTATATCCCTATACTATGTGTGTATATGTGGTGTATATCCGTGTACTGTGTGTGTGTGTATATGTGGCATATATGCTTATACTGTATGTGTGTACATGTGGTGTACATCCCTGTACTACATGTGTACCACCATGTGTGTACATGTGATGTATATCCCTATACTATGTGTATATATGTGACGTATATCCCTCTACTCCACGTGTATACATGTGGCATACCCCTGCACCATATGCGTGTACACATGATGTATATCCCTATACTATGTGTGTATATGTGGCATATCCGTATACTGTGTGTGCATATGTGGTGTATATCCCTATACTATGTATGTACCTGTGACATATATCCCTATACTATGTGTGTGTGTGCCTGTGGCATCTCATTGTACTATGTGTGTGTATATGTGGTGTATATTCCTATACTCTGTGTGTTTATGCATGTCGTATATACCTATACTGTGTGTGTACATGTGGCATATATTCCCATGCTAGTTTGTGTGTGTGCGTATCTGTGTCCGTGCACGCCCGATTCTGGGGACTGTCTTCCTTGCTAGCATGTAACCTCCGTGAGGCGGGGACGGGACGTTGGCCCCAGTGCCCTTATCCCCTGGCTTGTACATGGTATGTACGTGTCAGACAGAGATCGTCTCTCCATTTCATGCTATGTGACCGGCCTCTGGTCTGGCACCTGATAAATATTTGTTGAATGAATAGGTAAACATATTTTCTTAAAGACCTGAAGCCTAGGCTGACTGTTGTTTTACTTTTATCCTTGGCTTTTGACAAAAGACTTCATTGATATTGTAGGAAAATGAAGTGATCTCTCATACCTATTGTTTATAACAATAGAATTCTAAGTATATCTTAAGATAAAGAGTTTCCTGAGAATTGAAATGTTTATTTTATTATTGTGTTAAAATATAGATTTTCAGTTATATTTGTTTAGTTTTATTACATTTTTACTAATAAGTGGTGAAAACTTAAAATGTTGAAAATCATTTATTTGCCATTTTGTTGGTTAGTGGAAGTGGACTGTAGCTCATTTGATGTCATAGTGGCCTTAATTTTTTCTTATATCTGGCCCTGGCTTTTAGCCAAGTAGATAATCACAAAGTTGATAAACATTCATTGAGCATCAGTTGTGTACCAGATACTGTGTTACTGTTGGTCATAACGATGATCAAGTCCTAGAAAGACAAGTGACGACAGTCTGTGTAGCCGTGTCAGAAAGACTCAGATTCCCAAGGAACTTCTCCTCTGCTCTCGCCCTCAGCAGCAGATGTGTGGCGAAGACGAAGTGGAGTGCTCGGATAAAGACGAGCCCGATGTAGACGGAGATGTGTCCAGTGACTGTCCTACCATCCGGGTGCCACTCACATCTCTTAAGAGCCACCAGGGAGTGGTCATAGCCGCCGACTGGCTTGTTGGGGGAAAGCAGGCGGTGACGGCCTCCTGGGACAGAACGGCGAATCTGTACGACGTGGAGACGTCGGAGCTTGTTCACTCTCTGACAGGTACCTTCAGCGTTTGCGTCTTCCAGTCATATGCTTCCAGTTTATGTGCATGTGTTTATATCTTACCTTGCAGATTCCTTCTTGTCCAGAGTTATTTTTAGTTCTCTTGGCACACAGGTTGTGATTTTCAGAGATTCTTTCTAATTAATAGAACTGTTGTTAGCTAAATTTATTTCATCTTTAGGGGATTCAGTTGTAGCATATAGTATGTACTTATTTGAAGTATGGTTGGTATGTTAGTTTTCTGTTGCTTTGTAACAAATTTCCACAAACTTAGTGTCTTAAAATAATGTGAATTTATAGCTTGGTTTCCCTGGGTGAGGAGTTTCAGGCACATGCTTGCTGGCCCTCTGCTTAGGGTCTCGGGTGAAATGAAGGTATTGCCTGGGGCTGTGATCTCATCTGAGGTGTGGGGTACTCTTGCTTACTGTTGTTGAAGGAGTCGTTTCCTTGTGGTGTATGACTGAGGTCCCCATTTTCTTGCTAGCTGTCAGCTGGGGATGGCGCGTAGCATCCAGAGGCTGCCCTCAGGTCCTTGTTGGCCCCCTCCAGAGGCATTTCACCACCTGGTTTGCTTTCTTCCAGGCCAGCAGCAGAGCATCTCTGCAGCTTTGAACCTGTCTCCTGGGCAGGCCTGGACCCTTCCAGAGGGCCCATCTGGTTAGGTCTTGCCCACCCAGGGCACTGTCTTTTGATTAACTGAAAGCCACCTGATTTAGGGTCTTTAATTACATTCGCAGAATCTGTTTTGCTTATAATGTACTGTAATTTCCAGACTGATATCTCATCACATTTGCAGGTTCTGCCCAAAGTCAAGGGAAGGTATTATACAGGGTGTCAACACCAAAGATGGGGGTCTCCAGGCCATTTTAGAATTCTGCCCACCACAGGTGTTTTTGCAAATTCATCAGTGAGTGCATTTCCTCAGGATCGTATTTTACTGAGGGCTCCACATATTATGTTATTAGAAATTATTCTGGAAGTGAAGAATTAAGAATTAATTTGTTCACACACACAGCCTGTTAAAAGAGATTTGCCTGACCTTCTAACTGTTACACTCAGGAGGTGGGCCACACTCAGTCCTCGTTGTCCTGCTCTCTTTAAATACATGAGTGAAAGGACTTCTAGCTCCTGAGAGAACTAGACCCACTCTAATTCCTTATTGTTATTACTTACAAATGATCCTTATGTTTACTTTTGCAGTGAATGCAGCAGTGGAACCCGTAAAGATTGTTTTTGATTCTTGTGTTTTTGAAAAGCTTCACTATGACTGTGTGTCTGCAGGTGGATGATCTTGCGTTTTTGTCGTCTTGGTTGTAGGGCATGACCAGGAGCTCACGCACTGTTGCACACACCCCACCCAGCGGCTCGTGGTGACCTCCTCCCGTGACACGACTTTCCGTCTTTGGGATTTCAGGGACCCTTCCATCCACTCCGTGAATGTTTTCCAGGGCCACACGGAGTGAGTTGCAGTCATTTAGCGATCTCTTTTTAACTATTCGTGAAAAAAATTTTGTGGATTGATATTAAAACTTAATTTTTATCTTAATTTTCAGTATTAATTTCCAACTCCACTATCTTTCAAAATGGCTACTCTTTTCCTCAACTTTTAGCTTCATTTTGGAGATTTCAAGGAATTAAGGAGATTAAGAGAAGTCACTGGTATCCTCTTAAGAAACTGGATGGGGACAGAATGGGGCAATTGGGGAGGGGGGATCAGAGAAGAATCAAGAAAAATACTGCGGAGTTGGTAATGCGGTTGTTGTCTGTGGGGAGGGTCAGACTGGAGCTGTTCGCAGCCACTCGAGTCCTCTCTCTCGGATCGTTTTTGTCTTGTTTTGGTATTGCAGTCCTCCCTCAGTATCCGTGGGGGATTGGTTCCAGGGCCCCCCTCGGATACCAAAATCCGAGGATATGCAAGTCCCTGTAGTCGGCCTTCCTGTCTGCAGTTTCCACATCTGAGGATTCAATCAACTTTGGATCAAAAATCCAATAGATGTGGGGTTGGCCTGGTGGCATAGTGGTTAAGTTTGTGAGCTCTGCTTCGGCGGCCCGGGGTTAGCAGATTCAAATCCCAGGCGTGAACCTATGCACTGCTAATCAAGCCATGCTGTGGCAGCAGCCCACATATAAAATAGAAGAAGATGGGCACAGAAGTTAGCAAACATATAAAATAGTGGAAGATGGGCACAGATGTTAGATGGGCTCAGCGACAAAAGGAGGATTGGCAACAGATGTTAGCTCAGGGCTAACCTCACCAGAAAAAACCACCAAAAAAACAATAGATGGAGATATTTGATTCACAGTTTGTTGAATCTGCTGGTGAGGAATCCTTGGACACAGGGGACCGACTGTACAAGTATTTGCAGGATCTGTTTGGGGAGAGGACACACAGACACACTGACCCTAAACCTGCCTCTGCCTTCCCTGCCTGGGAAGCTCAGGCATAATCGAGTCTTAACAGAACTCTCTTTCTTTCTGCAAACTCATTCTTTTCCCAGTCTGGCCTTTCCCAGTAAAGTACCTGGTCATCTTTCCAGTTACTGGACCTGTAGACTTCTGCACTCCCCTGCTGTGCTCTCCCAGCCCACCAGTAGGACTCCTCTCCAGTCGTACCTCCTGAATATATCTTGTCACCTGCTCCCCATGCGACCATTGTCGCTGCACGCTGCCCCTCCAGACCACCCCTGTCTCTTCTGGATGACGGTGTGTGTCCTGCTTGAGCTCCTGCAGGTCCAGAGAAGGTGTTGCATGTAGTCGTGCTCCCTAAACACTTTTTAATGCTTGCTCATTCGGCTGCTCTAAAATACGGATTTCTCTCATTCCGTCCTGTGATGCAGTAAATAAATCTGTTTTTTGTGTTTAACATTAGATATACTAAGTTTTGATTTTATGTTTAAAATTAATAAAATGTTCAAAAAGAAACTAGGACCAAGTTTTTTAAGAAGATTGAGATTGGTAAACAAGTTGGTATCTTGCATCTGAGGTGCACTGAAATGTTGGCAGTAAGAGGCAGCCAGCACGTTCTGAGATCTTCCTGTATGACTGGCTCTGTTGTTCTGAGAGCTTCCGTGTGGGAAATGATTCCATCCTGACGTGAGGGAGTGTTTGTTTCTTCTACCAGCTGGGGTAACCATAGCCCCGTCACAGAGAACCCTTGATTCTCAGTGGTTTGTAAGTGCAGAGTTGTCCCTGACCACAGGGCAGTGGGGCCTGAAGGGCCCTCGTGCTCCCTGTGTCCCCACCCTCTTGTGGGTCTCGTCCTGTTTGTTCCACTCGAGGCCGTGGAGGGGACAACTTCTAACCAGGCTAGCCTGGACGACACAGAGGGGACGACAGAGCGCCCTGGGCAGGCGTGGAGCCGTGGGTGGGCCCAGAGCAGCTGTTCCTCGTCTGCTTTTAGGGCAAGTCGCTCTGGGCCCAGAGGATGGAAAGAACCTTCTGTGGTCACCGATGCTCAAGGTGAGCCAGGATCCCGACCTGCACAGCCTCACTCCAGAGCCTGTGCGTCTCTTCTCCCAAGTTTTTTGTTTTGAAAAGTTTCAGGCATACATAAAAGTTGAAAGAATAGTGCAGCGACTCTCCACTTACCCCTCTCCTAGACTCACCAGTTATTTTCATTTCAGCACATTTGTCTTTTGTCTCTTTATAGATACGTGTACACGTGTAGTGTATGAATATATTATATACACATGTGCTTTCTTTGGCTGAGGCTTTGAAAGGAAGTTGCCCTTGTCATGACCTTTCGCCCCTAAACTCTTTAGCATGCGTCTTTTGAGAATAAGGACATTCTCCTAAATAACTATCGTACTGTTATCCATCTAAGAAAATTTTTAATAATTCTGTAATATTATCTGATATCCAGCTCATATTCAGATTTATCCCTGTTGTCCACAAAATGTCTTTGATACTTTTTTTAGATCTAGGATTTAATCAGGATTGCTTCAATACATTTAGATACTTTGGTCTCTTTTAGTCTAGGACAGACCTCCAGCCATTTTGTTGTTTTTATTTTTTATAATGTTCAATTTTTTTGTGGAGAATCCAAGCCAGTCTCTTGTGGAATGTCCCACATTGTGTATTTTTCTCATGGTTTCCTTTTTGCCAAAAGTTTTTCACGGCCCCTGTTGTGTGCTTTGCGTCCCTGTAGAGCGGATGTGCTGGCAGGTGTCCATTACTGGGGATGCTGACCTGGATCACAGATGGTTTCTCCGGACCTCCCCATTGGGAGGTGTGTTTCCACTTTGGAATCAGTGAAGTGACATTTTGAGACATGTGAAGATCTTATTCCCCAGCAGCCTATCACCCAGAGACAGGTCTGACATCTTCGATGATCCTTGTCTGCATCAGTCATTACGTTGAGTGTTGCAGAAGGGTGAACTTGCTGATTCTGTCATTCTTTCTACGCTCGTCAGCTGGCACTTTATTCATTAGTATCATTGCGGATTAGTACAGATGCAAAGACTTTTCTCATTTTGATGGTTATAAGCCTTTGTTGTTATAATTATTTTTGATGCTTAAGTTTTTCTAGATTTGGCTGTGAGTGCACCGTCCCACAGACTTCTCTCTGTGGACATGACCCTCTCGTCTTTGAGTACTCACTGCCTTCTGGCACCGTAGGAGTCTGTCCCAGACTCACTCTGCGTTTTCCCCACCCCAGCGTGCAAAGTGCCAGCAGTTTTCTTACCAAACTGGCTCACTGATCTATATCATGTGTGGAGAGCAGGGCAGTCTGTACTGGAGAAGTGCCTCTAAGAAGCAGAATGTAAATAGACCACTGCTGTGCTAACTCAAACTTCCTACGCAGCACGGTGGGAGGATGGAGAACCCAGGAGGACTGGGGGTCATGTCTGGAAAGGGAGGCAGAGTGAGGAGAGAATCATCGCAGCTGCTTTTATGGAGTTCTTGGTGTGCGCCAGGCACAGTGACAATGCGGTCTGGCCTGTTTAATCCTCACAGTGAGTCCAGGTGGCCTCAGGCCTGTTGTGGGGAGGTAAACTGAGGCACAGGGAGATGAGGTCACTTCCTGAAGGTTGCCTGGGTTTTGGGTGGGGCTGGACTCTGAGGGTGATCCACAGTGGTCTTGGGATTATTTAAAGAACTTTTTAGTCACGTTCTGTTTTCAGTTACCTTATTTGATTTTGTGTAGGATTTTATTTTTGTTTTGTACAAAAAGAGCCAAGAATTTTTTTGTATTACTGGGAGTTGATGGAAGCACATGTTTTAGCTGTAAGAGTGTTTTAGCAATAGCTTGTTCTTGTCTGTCTCCCTCTGCTTGTGAAATGTAGGAAACTCTGGTGTGGTGTTAAAACATCTGTTTAATTTGTGGTATATTTTTGCAGCTGGTGGATACATGAAATAGAGGTTGTTTTTTGGAGAGACAGACTTATGAGGAATGTAGCTGGTTACGAAGGAGCCTTATTTCTCATGTGGACTTGTGACGCCGTTTCTTAGGTTTGTTTTTTCTGATGGGACCAGGAGCAACTTGGAGTCGACGTGGGGTTGTGTCCGTCCTTGAGGGCCTCTCTCCTCCGGACCTCCTGAGACATGAGTCATGCTGTGTTCACTGTAACAGTGAGGACACGTGACCTTTCAATGAAAAGAGGATACGTGCAAGTCCATTCTTAGTCACAGTGTTGACATTTTCTCTTTTCTTACTTGAGTTAGGGTGAACTGGCATATTTTATTGATGTGTAGATAGAAAAATAAGTTTCAGAAAGTTCTCTCTTGGGCACTAGTTTCCTGTGGTAGGTGCCAGAGAAGGGGAAGTTTCACCTCTTTTAAAGCCTTTGGGAATCATCGGGGATTGGCTGGGGCTGGCTTGTGTTGGAGGCTCGAGTCTCTGCCCCGCTCCCACGGTCATGGCTGCACCTGCACGGCGTGTGGGGAGCCTCCTGCCATGGCCGTGGAGAGGCCCCTGCCTGCCGAGACCGCACCCTGCGTGGTCAGCAGGTGGGGCTGCAGGCCATTCTGTCTGTACTCGACAGTCTTCCTGTGTTACATCAGCAGTAAGCCTCCAGAAATCACTGCAGTTTGGACAGTCAGGAAGTGAGACATTTTACAACGTTTCAGCTGAGGACTCTTCTTAGTGAGTAATTCCTGCTTTTTGTTTCTGGCATGGGTTCTATGGATTTGAGCCCATTTGACAAGCCTACAGATTCCTTTTGCAAATGGATATAAGTGTGTATCTATGCAAAGGTGTGCATTTATTTTATTTTATTTTTAATTTTTTGTTTATTGCAGTAACATTGGTTTATAACATTGTATAAATTTCAGGTGTAGATCATATACTTCTATTTCTGCATGGATTACATCATGTTCTCATGTTCACCACCCAAATACTAATTACAATCCGTCACCACACACATGTGCCTAATTATCCCTTTTGCCCTCCTCCCCCTCCTTTCCCTCTGGTAACCACCAATCCAATCTCTGTCTCTATGTGTTTGTTTGTTCTTGTTATTATCTACTACTTAATGAGTGAGACCATATGGTATTTGACCTTCTCTCTCTGACTTATTTCACTTTGCATAATACCCTCAATGTCCATCCATATTGTCACAAATGGCTGGATTTCATCGTTTCTTATGGCTGAGTAGTATTCCATTGTGTATATATACCACATCTTCTTTATCCATTCGTCCCTTGATGGGCACTTAGGTTGCTTCCAAGTCTTGGCTATTGTGAACAATGCTGCAGTGAACACAGGGGTGCATGTATCTTTACGCATTGGTGTTTTCAGGTTCTTTGGATAAATACCCAGCGGTGGAATAGCTGGATTGTATGGTAGTTCTGTCCTTAATTTTTTGAGGAATCTCCATACTGTTTTCCATAGTGGCTGCACCAGTTTGCACTCCCACCAGCAGTGTATGAGAGTTCCCTTCTCTCCCCATCCTCTCCAACACTTCTTGTTTCCTGTCTTGTTAATTATAGCCATTCTGATGGGCGTGAGGTGATATCTCATGGTAGTTTTGATTTGCATTTCCCTGATAGTTAATAATGTTGAACATCTTTTCATGTGTCTGTTGGCCATCTGTATATCTTCTTTGGAGAAATGTCTGTTCAGGTCTTTTGCCCATTTTTTAATTGGGTTGTTAGTTTTTTTGTTGTTGAGATGCATGAGTTCTTTATATATTTTGGAGATTAACCCCTTATCAGATGTATGGTTTGCAAATATCTTCTCCCAATTGTTAGATTGTCTTTTCGTTTTGTTGGTGGTTTCCTTTGCTGTGCAGAAGCTTTTTAGTTTGATGTAGTCCCATTTGTTTATTTTTTCTATTGTTTCTCTTGCCTGGTCAGACATGGTGGTTGAAAAGGTGTGCATTTATTAGACCAAAGACGTGAGCGTGATTCTCGGTAAGAGTGGAGGAGTGGCTGATCTTGAGTGTGTGTTCAGTTTAATCTCTCAGCTATGATGTTCTGAGTGTGGCTTCTCCAGACAGACCCGGGACCTCCTGCCTCCCCTCAAGCTGGACCCTCTGATGGACCTGCGGCCCTCTGGATGTCTAGGAACCCTGTTGCTGTGCTCCCATCGGTGTCCACCCCCTGCTGGAGCTGCCGTCAGTGCCCCCGGGGTTAGCTGTCCTGTCTGCATTTCCAGACACTATCTTGCATAGTGTCTGCCACCCCGGGAAAGGAGCTCATTTCTGTGGTTGCAGTACTGTTTCCTGGTCTAGGAGGTGACCCTTTGTTTTCCAGGGTGATTTTCTTGAGTCTTTTTAAACCGATTCTTTTCTGAACATTAAAAGCAGAAGGCAGACATGAACTTCTTAAGAGCTTTGCTGCTCTTTACTTCCTGGTGTCGCCCTGAGAAGTCACGCGTGGGTGTGTTTCAGTGAATCGTTGCTAACCAGAGGCAGTGTTTCTTAAATAGACATGACCACATATTTCATGTTAACATGATTCAAAACACACTTTGGAAAACATCTTAGGGCATATTTGCATTTACAGAAACTCAGTACAGATTCTTTAGTAAAGTATGTTAGAATCTAATAATGTCTTCTATAATGTGAGTGATTCACCTAAGTGTCTAGTTAATTTGAATTTCTGTATGATACGTTTTCTTAAGGCAAGATATAGCTATATAGGCTTTGAGATTTTAGGCCTAGTTTTATAATCCAATTTTTTTAGGAGCTGGGAGGGAGTATTTTTCTCTTTTCATTTTCTCTTACTCTTATCCCTGTACTTGTATGTGGATTCTATGCCTTTTTGAAAAAGTAGAGTTGGAGATATAACGCTTCAGATAAAAATCTATAGCCCAATAGCCAAATCTATAGCCTTGAAATTTGTGCTGCCATTATTTTTGCTGGACGGAGATAGAGCTCCTGAAGTAAGCTCTGTGAAGGCTTTTAGTGTAAATTTTTAGAAAGGACAAATACATCTGTTTATTCTTTGATGTATTACATTTATTTTCACTCTGTCTTATGAAATCTCTTCATTATAATAGGAATTTTACCATAGTAGGATTTACTTGGTATAACTGTGGGGCTGTTATTATTTGAGTAGCTGTTACTGGCCTACGGTGTACCAATTTATATGAAAAGTAATTTTAGGTACTTTATATAATAAATTTTTCTCCTAATAGCAGGAATGAGAAATTGTAGTGTGTAGTGTTCTTGGAAATGACAGAAATGTTTAATTGGAAAATCTTGGAATGTCACAGGAATTTCCAACTGTTGGCAGTGTATTTTTCATGTATTTCTATCCTCATCTTTAAGAGCTGGAGCTGAAATCCAGTGCTTTTTATCTCAGGAAAGCTACATCCCTATATATTTGTGTGTTTTCCACCTGACAGGATAATTCAGTGAGCAAGCTGACTATTTTGAGAAGTCTTGTTGGGTAATTCCTTGCCCCTCCGTGTGTGCTGTACATTGCTGCACACCCCGTGGGGTTGGACTCAGCACACAGGTCATTGCAGCTGGACTCTCACTGCATGGGCTGCGGATACAGGGACATTTCTGCAAGAGGGTCTTATTGTGATAAAACTTACTTTCAGGTTAAATCCACTACTATCCTTTGAAAGGGACTTGAGAGATGCCCATCCAGGTTGTCCTCTCAGGAAGGATCCCAGACTCCGCCCTCCAGCACCACCGCCTTCTTTGTGGAGCGCAGTACAGTCCTGTCTTAGTTCAGTTCAGTTTAGTTTCAATTGCTATAAAGAGGGGCTGAGAGCTGAGGCAGTCACTGGTTGTTAAACTTCCCCCGTGGGTGACCGATGACCCCCGTGGGTACCTGGCTGACAGTATTTACAAGTATGAATAAACTCCGGCATTGAAAACTGAAGTTAGCTCAACAGGGAGAAAACATTGGAGAAAGCAAGGTTTTTTCTTACTTTTTTGCTGTAATTCTTTCCATGTGATTGTAACTTTATCCCCAAAATATGAACTTCAGTGCTTTCTTCTGAAGAAGACAAAGCAACACATCTAACAAAACAAAATTTTAAAAAGTTAGTTTAAAAATTATAATTATTGCTTTAAAGTTATGACATTTTCTTGTATTTTTATTTGCCAACTACCCAGGCGAGATATTTAGTACTAAATACTAAATTCTAGATCATATACTTAACAAAGGTGAAAATAGCTTGGAATTTTGTGTCATGACGTTAAGTTTTCTTCATGCTTTTAAAGAGAAAAAGGTGTTTTGACATCACGACATTTCTAACTGGTGATGGTTGATTTGGTGTATTGAATTCTGCTTGGTCAGTGCCTCAGCTGTGCGCATGCCTGTGATGGGATGGCAGCAGTCTGTTGGCAGACCACCTCAGAGGCGGAGATTCTGGTCGGCTGAGCTTGGTTTGTGAATCCATCCCTCTTGGTGATTGCTTTTAAGCCCTTGTCTGTGAGGAGGAGAAAGGTATTGTACTGCGTGGTTTCTTCTTGGGACTGGAGGACAGCTGCACAGGTGCTTCCAGGGGCGGGGGAAATTGCTGCTTGAGAAGGAAGAGGAGCCGTAGCATTGAAGTGGCTTCAAAACCGTTTGCTCTGCCTCTGAGCCTGAAGCTCCCTCTCAGCTTTACAGCCCTTACCCGTATATGCCTGGACGTCTGGTTCTGTCTTCTTTTTAATTATATGGGTTGAAAATAATTTTGAGAAAGTTCCAAGACTTATGTAATGTCTGGCAACAGGAGGTTGATATCTAAGGTTATCATAAAGCCAAGAGTGAGAGTCACTAAGGACTCATAAACTCCCAGTATGGTGCCCATTTCAGCTTCCTCCCAGCTTTGTTAGCCCAATACACTGCACAGATTCTTAGAGAAACGAGATGCTGGCAGCAGTTGGCAGAAAGGTGATCTAACTGCAGTGGTTGTGTTAAGGTGTGTTTTTGGAAGTTTCTTTTATATCAGTGAGTAGAGTTTGTCCTGTCGTCGTGGAAATGAGCAAGGAGACATTAGTAACTACAGTGTACATTTGCACACTGGAGTACTTAGACACAGTTGTGGTTTTTCTCTGAGGTCATTTTGGGGGTATCATTGCATTTCACTGAGAGGTCCTGGAGGTCTTCCTGTGTCAGTACCTGCCTGTTGCCTTTCACCTTGGCTTCTAGCCTGTAGTTTGGATATGCAGCGATCTACTTAACCAGTCCCCTGCTGATACATTTTAAAGTTGTTTCCAATTCAGAGCATAGTTTGTGGAAGTAAGAGGAGATTTATTATTTCTCCATTTACCCTTTTAAAATTTCTCCTTTAAGACAATAACTAATAAAAATAAGGACTTCAGGGAAAGCAGTGTTTAAATCACTCTCCTTGACAGCTGTGTTGTGAGCTCTCAGATTGCTTCACTTTTCACTGAGATGACCTAAAAGAGTCGTCAGGTTGTTAACACAGACTAAAAACTTCTTTCCTAACTGCATTGTTACAGACTCGTTAAGACAGACGTGAGATGTGTCTGGACCAGATTCCAGGTGTTGTCAGAAACCACTGAGTGACGCTCTGCAATGAGCAGAGTGGAGAAGGGAGCAGCTGCCAGAGGTAGAGCTTGTTTTTGGAAAGATGGTGGTGGTCACGGTCTGTGTGCTTGGTCCCCCTGCCCCCTGCACACGCCGAGCCCAGGTGAGCCTTGGGCCACCCGATTGGCCTCGGTACTTGCTCTCACTCAGCCATGGCATTTGAGCTGCAGGGTTCTGACGCTGCTGACGGAGCAGAGGAACACTTCATTTCCTTGCCATCCTTGAGAGCGAGATGTTCCACACAGTGAGATCTCCAGTCTCTCAAGGATTCACGCTTTTTAAAAAAAAAAGGCGTTGAGTGTGTATGTGTACAGAGAGGGAGCTATGGATGTCTTCAGCAACCTTGTATGTGCTATTTCTTCCCATACCCAGCGGCCCCTCATGCTGTGTTTTTGAGTTCTATGTCTCTGCTCTGGGTATTGTTTGGTTTGTTTTGGCTTCCCTGGAAGTCAGTTGTTGCTTTTTGCTATTTTTGTGCTGGTGTCTCACATTGTTCTCTTTTTCTTTCAATCACCAGATCCTCTTCTCATTTATTGCTCCTAACGTTTTTTAACTGATATAACAATAAAAATTAACCCTGAATGAAACCCTGAGGGCCGTTCCTATAAAGTATAAGTACATGAGTGCGTGGACGTCAGAATTTTCTTCTATATTCTGAGAGGCCATGTTGCAAAATTAGTCAAGAGCATACATTTCAGGAGTATATGTATAGGGCCCTGTGAAAGCGGATGGTTGTAAGAATGGTCTGTGTGCTTAAGTAGCCTTGAACTTCTTGGGAAGACAAGACCAGGGCATGAAACAGGACAAATCAAGAGAACACAAAGTTGAGTGCTGTTACTTAGTGCAGAGAACACAGAGCTGAGTGCTGTTACTTAGTGCAGGGATTACAGCTGAGTGCTGTTACTTAGTGCAGGGAACACAGAGCTGAGTTAGTGCAGGGAACACAGACTGGGTGCTGTCACTCAGTGCAGAGAACACAGAGCTGAGTGCTGTTACTTAGTGCAGGGAATGCAGAGCTGAGTGCTGTTACTTAGTGCAGGGAACACAGCTGAGTGCTGTTACTTAGTGCAGGGAACCACAGACTGGGTGCTTATACTTAGTCTAGAGAACACAGCCTGGGTGCTGTTAATTAGTCCAGAGAACACAGAGCTGAGTGCCGTTACTTAGTCCAGAGAACACAGACTGGGTACTGTTACTTAGTCTAGAGAACACATAAAGGAGTATATTCTGGCCAAAGCTTAATAAACATACGAAAGGAAAGTGTGCACCATTGAGCACCACCCATGTGCACTGCCTGTGAGCACCACGGGGCTCCAGGGGGTCGAGGCTCTTTGATCATCCTGTGCAGTGGGCATCACTTGGGGCCCCTTGAAAGTCAACCCTCAGACAACCAGACACGTAAAATGTGTGAATTCCACACATGCTAGAAAAAACCAGGACGCTGTCACTTGGGTGGCTCTTCTAAGTGAATGAGGGAACGCAAGGTGCTGGAGGGCTGTGATGATAACTTATTCTTAACTTTTGAGAGTGAAATTTTACTTTCAGATGCCTTCCCTGCTTAGGTGGGGAACCCGTGGCTGTTTCCTGGTGCCCAGTGATCCCTCCCCTTTCAGTCTCTTTCACTGAGGAAATCAGACACCTGATTTAAAAACAGCTGTTCCTTAGCATAGTTCCTGAAGTACCAGCCACTTCTGTATCAGTGCGGGATTTAGTTATCATTTATTTTATACACACGCATGTACATATGTGCACACACCTCATGTTTCCTGTAGCCCGTGTCACTTCTGATGGGTGTACTCACGCATACGTGTATGCATACCTGCTCACATGCCATGTTCTCTGTAGCCAGTGTCACTTCTGATGGGCACGCTCACACATAATACATATCTGCACACATATTATGTTCCATGTAGCCCGTGTCACTTTTGTTGGGTGTGCTCACACATATGTGTATACATATCTGCACACATGTCATGTTCTTTCTGTGTAGCCTGTGTCACTTCTGATGGGCGCGGTCACACACATATATACATATCTGCACAGCTGTTGTGTTCCGTGTAGCCTGTTGCACTTCTGATGGGCATGCTCACACTCGCGTGGTTCTGAAGCATATTTGCTCACAATCTCGGGCTGGAAGGGCCCTTAGGCACCTGGAGTCCAGCCCACATTCCAGTGTGAGGAACACGTCAGGTCACTGCCTGCTTTTACCGGTGAAGAAACGCTGTGCTCCCAGGCCCTGTGATAGGTCACTGCAGACCCACGGCTAGGCTCACTGGCTCCATGAAACGTCTGGTGGTTGTTCGTCTTCTCTTATGTGGTAAAGCAGCAGTGACCTTTCTTCAAGTTTGCAATTTTTGGCTAATGTAAAAATCTTGTAGTTTCTAATATATTTCTGACTTTAATTTTCCTAGTTATTCTGATGACTAGGGCTTATCTGTACCCAGTTGCCTTCAGAGCTGATGTAAAAAGGTTTTTTTTTTGGAAGATTTAAAAAATAAATGAAACTTGAAATTCCTTAACTTGCCAGTTTTTGTACACGGAATCACAAAGCAGTGATATTGAAACATTGGCTGTTGTGGAATTGATGAGCATGTAAGAGGCATAGTCTTGGACTCAGAAAATAAGGGAATGGAAAGTTAGGTTATTAAAACCTGAGGGAGATCATTCTTTACCTAATTTAAATGGAATTCATCCCTCTCAGGTTTCTTTAAAATTACTGATGTAATTACAGATATTCAAAACTTATTTGTGGTGACTGTTACATCATTTAATAAGAATGAAGCAATGACCAAATTTCACAAAAAGGAAATTAGAGTCTTGACCCCCTGCAAGCGTGAAGTTCTTGTGTAAATCTTAATTTGAACTTCTCTGTACTCATTTTAGATCAGGTGATGTGGCACTGTCATCTTCGAATAATCTGTGGGAAAGGTCCTTGTTAATTCACTTAATAAAAATGCTAAGGGGCAGCATTTAACCAAGTTGACTAAAGTACTATTTTGATACGCTCTTAAAGCCCCTTGTGGAGCCCTTTTCTTTGGCCAGTAATAAACCTGGTTATTGCAGAAGCTTTGGCAAAAGTACAATCAGCAGCACATTTCAGCTGTTAGGATTACACTGTGTGCCCTAAAACTGCACTGCATTTCCTTAAAGCCAGGACTGTTGCTGCCTGCTCTGCTAGAATGTGAGCGTCAGGGGGAGCGGTGTTAGCCTCTCTTTTGCGTGCTCTCTCACACACAGCGGCGCCTGCACACGGGAGGTGCACACTAGACCTTTGTGGAGCACACAGTTCTGTGGTTCAGTCCTGTCCCTAATGCAGACTGCAGATCCCTCAGTTGTTCCCGAAGAGGCAGGGTCAGAGAGCAGCATAACCAGGTGACAGTATTTAGCCCTGCACGTGAGGGGAGTTAACCTCTTTTTTCCAGGGAACAGTTGAATTTTAAATCTTGAAAAAGAATCCTGTGTGATACAAGTTTGACTTCTCCTTTGAACATTTTTTTTTTTTTCTGAGGAAGATTAGCCCTGAGCTAACATCTGATGCTAACCCTCCTCTTTTTGCTGAGGAAGATTGGCCCCGGGCTAACATTTGTGCCCATCTTCCTCTACTTTCTATGGGACGCCGCCACATAATGGCTTGACAAGTGGTGCATCAGTGCGCGCCCAGGGTCTGAACCTGTGAACCCCGGGCCGCTGCACCGGGCCAGCCCCCCTTTGAACGTTCTTTATCTTAGGGTCTTCTTAGGGTCTACTTTTTGGGAAGTTAGCCATCAAGGAATATTCAGAAATGTGTTTCACTTGGAGATGAGTTTTCTGTTTCTCATTTAGATATCTGACATCTTAAAAATACAGGCTGGGGGCCGGCCCTGTGGCTTAGCGGTTAAGTGCGCGTGCTCCGCTACTGGCGGCCTGGGTTCGGATCCCGGGCGCGCACCGACGCACCGCTTGTCCGGCCATGCTGAGGTCGCATCCCACATACAGCAACTAGAGGGATGTGCAACTATGACATACAACTATCTACTGGGGCTTTGGGGAAAAAAAAAAAGGGAAGAGGATTGGCAATAGATGTTAGCTCGGAGCTGGTCTTCCTCAGCAAAAAGAGGAGGATTAGCATGGATGTTAGCTCAGGGCTGGTCTTCCTCACAAAAAAATAAATAAATAAAAATACAGGCTGATGCAAGTGCTTTAAATTCTGAAAAGCACGATAGGAAAGGCAAAGGGGGGATGTGCTCTCCAGACCCTCAACTGCCAGTCTGTTTGGGGCCCTGGAGACTGCTGCAGCTATTAGAAGTTCAGTTTTTACACATCAGTTTGGAAAGTGGTGGTTGGGAAGGAATGTGGTGATCTGATCACTCTGTACACAAAGCGCGGTCACGGCAGGTGTTATGTGGTGTGTGTATGTCTTCTGTGCAGGCGTGTGAGTGAGTTCTGGCCTGGCTGGTGGGAAGTCCTGTGGTCTGTTTGTCATGTCAGCATCTCTTGGACCACAGAGGTGTTGAACTTGCACTTTTGTGTGAACGCTGCAGTGTCCCTGAGCAGTTGCCTGGCCGGAGTGAGGAAGCCCGCTGATACACCTTCCTGGGTACTCTTTCCAAAGGTGGGCTCATGTGTACCTGGAAAGATGAAGAGAGACAGCCTGTGCTCTTAGGAGAGGGATGCCTTGCTCTCCTGTCGTTCCTCCTTCCGGAGGGCTTGCTCTTCCGGTCTGGTCTTCAGATGTCAAAGTATTACTTAGTTTGGTAGGAAGGTGCATCTTGAAAATAAGAAATGGGAGCTCTGTGGCCAGTTTCTGACATGGAGCCAGAAAAGCACACAGCTTCAGCGTTTCACGGGCCAGCATTTTCCACATCATATATTTTTTTCTAGCCGTGAAATTCCAGCAGATTGTTATGCAAAACAGTTTTGTGTCTCTGTGTGACTGGGAAGACAGCTGTTAGTCCTAATGAGGAGTGCTAGCATTACAGTCTTTCCGTTGATTGAGACCCACGGAGGGAGCAAAATGTTCCAGATCGGGCAGTGGTGTGCGGCGAGAAGGTACTGCACTGTCAGCTGGAAGCACATGCTCAGCTGCTCTCGGTGACAAGATAAATGAGTTGGCTGGAATTTGGCAGAGTCGGAGCTTTTCCAGTGAGCGGTTGTGGCGCACCCACTTCCCCGTGGGACCCGAGTCTGAGGGGCCTTTAGAGGGACTGCCTCTGCGCCAGCTCTTCCCTTTGATGCCCTGCAATACCTGTCAGGATTGTGATTTATTAAAAACCTAATGTCTTTCAGCATTTCATTAACATAGGGTTAGACAGTCTTTTGTGGAGACTTTTTTTCATTAATTTAGCAGAATGTTAACTGAAATTTAACTTGGCCAAAGCTCCTGAAGACGACAGTCCACAGAAAGTCATGAGCATTGTAAGCCTCTGCTCTCCAAAGCTCTGCCCAGGCTTGAGTTCTTCAAACCCTGTTGTGACTGCCGCACTGGGGAGTAGCAGCACCTCACTTCTCGTCAAGCCCTCGCACTGCTCTCTGTTTGTTAAACAGGGACTTCAGGCGGGCCATTGGGTTGGTGTTGCGGGTTTACCCTCGTCTCCCCCTTGCTCCATGTCACACATGGCCTCGTGCGGGGTTTTATCTTCTCTGGGTCTCTCTCTGTGTCGTGGGACACTGTCTGATTTAGTGTACTGTCCCCCAGGCCCATCCATGTTGTCACAAATGGCAGGATTTCATTCTTTTTATGGCTGAGTAATATATTTTATTGTATATATATCCCACATCTTTATTCATTCATCCATTGACAGACACTTAGGTTGTCCCTATCTTGGCTATTGTAAATAATGCTGTGATGAACATGGGGGTACATACATGTATCTTTTCCAGTTAGCGTTTTTGTTTTCTTCGGGTAAATACCCAGAAGTGGGGTCACGGGATCATATGGTAATTCTATTTTTTATTTTTTGAGGAACCTCCATAGTGTTTTCCATAGTGGCTGCACCAGTTTACATTCCCACCAGTAGTGCACAAGGCGTCCCTTTTCTCCACATTGTTACCAATACTTGTTATTTTCTGATTTTTGGTTTTTTGTGTCTTTTTTTGGATAATAGGCATTCTAATTGGTGGGAGGGTATGAGGTGATATCTCATTGTGGTTTCGATTTGCATTTCCCTAATAATTAGTAATGTTGAACATCTTTTCATGGGTTTGTTGGCCATTTGTAAATCTTCCTTGGAGAAAGGTCTATTCAAGTTCCTCATCCATTTTTTAATTGTTTTTTTGTTGTTGAGTTGTAGGAATAAGATTTTCTCTAGTGTTATGATTAAACTGATTGAAAGTTGCATTTGGGGTGAATTTTTTTTTTAATTCTCTGCTATCAGGCACAAATATATAGAAATTTTGGCAGGTTGTGTTTGATCCATACCTTCTGGTAACTTCTCTTTGCTCCATTGCCTGGAGTAGGTAGAAGAGAGTAGGGGGACTGTAGTTTTCTCATCTACTGAGGGGAAATCGGTCTCCTTGTCTTCACACTGACAGAGAGATGTGAGCGGAGTGGAAGGCAGCTGTCAGCTTCCATGCCTCCGGCACCCTCTCCACTCACCTTGTCAGTCTCTGGCAGCAAGAGCGTGTGTTTATTGCGCAGTGTGGAGAGGACTCGTGTCTGTATCCTGGAACTTCCTGATGAGGTTCTGACCCTGTGCCCTTTACTTGTAGCACTGTGACCTCTGCCGTGTTCACTGTGGGAGATAATGTCGTGTCAGGCAGTGACGACCGCACCGTGAAGGTCTGGGATTTAAAAAATATGAGATCTCCCATTGCGACAATTCGTACAGACTCTGCCATCAACAGGTGAAGAAAGCTGCTCATTACATAAACCTTTAGCATGACCTGAAAGGGTAGATTGTGATTTAATGTCTTGTTCCTGTAAATTTAGTGTTTAATTGATAGAGCCTTGGGAAAAGTGGTTTAGACTCCTGGGAAAACATTTTCTTATTGATCCTCTAATGCAAATTCCATATTCTGTAAATACTGAAGCTTAAGTATAACATCAGGTTGGCATAGTGTGCTTTGTAAGAATAAGAATGAGCCATTTATGGCCATTCTCTAGGGCTTCTGTTTTAGTTACCAGGTGGTACATATAAATTAGGTGTTAGTGACTCAGTCTCTATATTCTAGTGCCATAGACAGATAATACCTCTGGTTTGCTAATGTGTTATGACTTGAAATGTGAATAGTATGAAATATCCTACTGCATCATAATCTGTAAACTCAACAACTTAAGCTATTGCTGTTTTATACATAACTTCCTTTTGTCTTTTCTTTGCAGGATCAATGTATGTGTTGGCCAAAAAATCATTGCCCTCCCACATGACAACCGACAAGTGAGATTGTTTGATATGTCAGGTGTGCGGCTAGCGCGGCTCCCCCGCAGCAGTCGGCAGGTAACCGTGCTCTAGACGTGTGTGTTGCAGAGAGGCTTAGGAAGAACTTGGAATTCACGTCTTGGTCATCGCTGTCTAATAGAAATACAGTGTAATCCACATCTGTGTTTTCAGTTTTCTAATAGCCACTTTAAAAAAAAGAGAGAAATTAATTTTAACGATATATATTATTTAACCATATGTATCTGAAATAATATAATTTCAACATGTAATCAGTATAAAAATATTAGAAATTTTACTTTATTTTCTTACTAAGTCTTTGGATGCTAGATTTTCATCAGAAATACTGGATCTATATTTAGAGTTCATAAAATTTAAAGTTGAAAATGTTTCCCAATACCTGAACTGAGTATAAGTTTTAAAGTTTAAACGTATGTGAAACAAGCACTCAGTGCCTCAGTTGCCCTAGCACATTTCAGGAGCTCGTTGGCACAGGTGTAGTGGCTACCATATTGGAAAGCACAGTGTTAGATATTTGCAACTGAACTTATCCAAACTGGAAATATATTAAATGACAGGTATTTAATGTAGTCACGCAAGAGCCGGGGTCATGGATTGTGGGAGCTCAAGAAAGGGACCCCACCTCCACCCACAACCAGAAAACCCCTTTCCGTGGCGGGTCACCAGGACAACAAAAGGCACGTTAGATGCGCTTTCTGGTGAGTTAGGGATTGCTCCTCATTCAGCTCAGGTGATGCAGTGCAGGGGAGTTGGGTCAATGTTTTCTGTGGTGTTTGGACTGCCTTTCAGTTACCTGAATGCATGATAAGATTGGGGCTCCATGGCACCAGCTCAGACCTGCTGAATCAGGATCTCTGAGAGGCTCCTGGGAACCTGCGTTGAGATGGGTTCCCTGGGTAAATCGGAGTTTGAGGGAGAGTCTCAGAGTCCATGACGTACTCCAGGCTTTGTGCTTAATTGAGCCCCCCGCACTATCGCTCTCTCCTTTGCTTCCTTTTGCCTTGTCTGCTTGTCACTGTGATAACCTGTGCCATGGATAAGCCAGTACGTCCCTTCTTTCTAGAGGAGTCCGTCCCCGACCCTGCAGGCGGTGTGCGTGTGCTCCTCCAGCATTCTCCACCCTTGCTGCCTCACGACAGCTGCTCTGCTGACACTTCGGTAGATGCCCCGTCTCATCTCACGTGCAAAGCCTCACAGTGCGTGCGGGTTGTGAGCCGCAGGCCGGCTCTGCAGGAGATGTGGCTTCAGAAACTGCAGGCCCAGGGCTGTTTTGGAGGTAGATTGTGAAGTGGGGATTTGCTGCCAACATAGCAACACCTTTAACGGGCACCAATTTTCTGAAAGCCCCCTGTGCTTAGGACAAGGCTGTTTCTTCCCTCTTCTGGCTCACATGTGTACTGTTGGAAGTTACTGAGCTTTTTATTCTTAGAGTTCATATCACAGAAAAACTACTGGTGAAATTAGAATAACTAAGAAAACCCTCATAGCCCCTCACAAAGCTGTGAGTTGCATGTCCAGGGAGTTTTTCCGTGTTGGGTAATTGCTGAGTGTCGCTGATGCCTCATCCAAGCCACATCTCCTCTCTTTCAGATGTGCCTATGTGTGTCAGGTGAAGTTGCTGTGCAACGTGTGAGCTGTGCTTTTTGAAACACAAGTGAATGAGTGTGTATGACTTCATTACTTTGAGAATATTTTCCCTTAAGAAAATAGGGAGTTCTAAGCACTTCTCGGTGGTACTAATTCCCATGGAGGCAGTTTTGTTTTTAATTATCTATAAACATTCAGCCTTGTTGGAACTGTAGAATTCTGTTGTACTTGGATTTGTTCCCTCCTAAAGTGGTACATGAAATAAATTTATTTTTAAGATTAATGAATAACATTTCACTTCATTCTGAACTTGTAATACGTCTTTAGATAAATAAATATGGTTTCCAAGTGTCACAGAACCACAGCTATAAATCCCTACTTTATATTGTCCTAGCTTCTTTCAACTTCTTTCCTGGATTTTAAAAAGAGAAAACCACACTTATTTGAACTTAGTAGCTAGAATGAAAGGGTTTTACTTTGGGGAAAGTATAAGTGACATTTCCAGGAAGTGTTTCAAGCAAGGCAAGCTCTGTCTTATGTGAAAAGGACCGACAGGGAGGAGGGTTCTGTGTGCGGCTCGTTTGTGAGACGTAGGTTTACAGAAAGTGCAGGAGCACAGAGCTTGTGATGTGTGTATTGTGACTCTGGGAGGGCGGTAGGTGTGTTCCTGGAGCCTTTCTCCGGTGGGTGCCCCCAGGACTTCACATCCTGAGCGCTCCAGGGGAGTCCCCATGAGATGAAGGGCCCACTCAGGCCTGGACTTGGCTTCCGGCTCCCTCACGATTTGGTGTTCCTGGTTTGACCTACTTTCTGTAAGGTGCCGTGTAGTCTTTTCCCTGATCTCAGTGGTTGTCAGCTTTAGCTCTTGTACAGAGGCTGGATTTTGCTGCTGTTTCATGGATGCGTCGTTCCTTCTTTTTTCTCACGTTATTAACAAAGAAGTGATAATCCTTGGCTGTGTGGGCGTCCATTGGCAGTACTTCTGTTTTGTGGCCTGTCCGAGTTCCCTCAGAGTGTGGACAGCACTCTTCATGTGGGAGTGTTTGCAGAGGGGACTTGTGTGTGTTTCTTTGACTTACTAAATTCCTGTAAGGTCTTCTTAATCCTGCTTCTTGTGCTTCCTGTGTGATATTACAGTAACAACAGCGTGTTAGAGCTGTCACGTTCGTTTAGAACATAAGAACACGTCCTGACACATTGCTTACATCTCTACACATATGCACCAAATATATCACACTATAAACTTTACACATATTTTGCAATACTTTTTTCCAACATTCTGACATTTAACTGAAATTCGTGAAGGTGGCAGGGATCTACTTGACAGGCCATTTATTTTATCCTTGTTTTATTTGGTACCAAATGCACTTTTCTGTCTCTTTTATTACCTGAGCCAATTATTTGTTAAAATGATATTTAAGGTCTTTGAGTGAATTTCATTTAATTTATTCCCCAATATCCTCTAGCCTCATTTATTCATAAGAAATTTCAAGTTGATCACTTATTTATTCTTTCTGTCTGACTGGAAGCTTATTCATTTTCTAAACAAGGAATCTTACAGTGCTTTTGGTTGGGTGTCCCTAAATTCCTTACGTGTTCTGACCTCACTCATTTCATTCAGGCTTTTCCACCAGCACATCCTGAAAGCCCGTTACCATGCTCAGTATTTTTGGCTCACTTTGACTAATTCTGTATGTTAATGTTTTTTTTCAATTTAGTCTCTTTGATTGGTGTGGTTGTTAATTTGGCCGAGGTTTTATAGCTCTAATGCTTTAGGAATAATCCGCTAATTCTGGTTTGTGTGATTGGTAATAGGGCCACAGAAGAATGGTGTGCTGCTCGGCATGGAGTGAGGACCACCCCGTGTGCAATCTGTTCACCTGCGGGTTTGACAGGCAAGCTATTGGCTGGAACATAAACATCCCTGCATTGTTACAAGAGAAATAAGGTCGCCGGCGCTCCTTGGTTTCATAGTTTGCCATGGACCTGAGACTGGGGCAGGATTTTCTCGTATCGATCAGCCATTTTTGTGAGACTTGGACCCTGAAAAGGGTGATTTGTATATGTTCTTTTCACATTGTACCCAGCTTGCATGAAATGTACAGAAAAATGTGTGGTCATATTTTTTGTTGTCATCTTGTGTGTGTGTTGGCGTCCTCTGGTCAGTAGAGATGAAGCCCCCTTCATGTAGCACGCTGCGTGTTGTGAGTTACTGGCATTTGACAGATGACAGGAGCGCATTACATTTGCGTGAGTTAAATGTGAACCTGTGTACTTACTGTGAGGTGTAAGTATCTGTTGCGTTGCTGGAATAATTATACATATCTACCTTGTACTGGGAAGATTGCAGAGCTGCATTTGCATTGGCTAACAAATGGCAGGAATGATCAAAGATTTCATGTTTACTTCTGTATGAAGTTTTGGCATGTGCTATCTTGTAATTCAACTTCAACTCTATATTCTATTATAGTTCTGTAAAATTAACCTGGAGTCTAGAAGTTAAAGAAAATAGCATAGAATGTTGAGTTTCCAACATTCAGAGAGTTTCTTTTGAAAAGGAAAAGTTTCTGCTCTTTTTATAGAAAATCATTTCAATCTTCTGAGGTCTCATACTAGCAAATTCTAAAAAATATAATGATCCCAATCACTGATTTCAGATATTAAGCAAAGTTTAAAGCACTTTAGTTTATAGCTATTGTTATAAACAGTTTTTAGACGTTTCAAATGACTTATCCATTGAATGTGACTTGACCTTTTTAAGAAGCCCCTGCTACCTGAAAACAAAACCTTATTTATTTTCAACACCTTTGGTTTGCGTATTTCTAAATGGGTTCACTTCCTAGGTGGTAATTGAGAGCCAACAATGCAAATAAATGAGTACTACCTCAAACATAAATGTATTTGGAGAACTTGGGAGTCTCGCTGTTGCCTAGCCAAAGCACTTTTGACTTATAGCTGGAGTACGGGATCCAGTTCAGAAGGCAAGAGAGACAATCACAGCAAATGTATCCGGAAGACGCAAGGCTCTCTCCTTAGCTAACAAGGCGGTAGCCGAATCGATGGTTCGCAGGTAAGAAGACGCTCTTGCCACAGCACCCAGGGCACCTCCCACTGCCCGAGTGAGCCATCGCTCCCGCCTTCCTAGGAGCCGCTATTTTCTGTTGTTTGTGAATTCATGTTTCTTGTTGAGTTAGGGTTTTGATAAAAGCATCTCAGTGTTCTTCCCCTCATGGTTTTAATCTTTGAACATGACCGTTTGGAGACCAGCCCGTTGGAGAGGCACAAGAAGGTAACATTGAAAACCATCGTGGGTGACCCGCATTCTCTGTTTCCTGTTCTGGGGTGACACGGGGACTGGAGCTGGCAGCTGGTGGAGTGCCATTTGGTGAGGGGTAGTGTAAGCAGAGTGTGCTGGCTGTCTTTCGGTGGAGTGTCCTGAGTGAAGGCGCCTCCTTAGTGGCTCCTTTTGCTCAGGTCCTGTAGTAGCAGATCATAGGAACTTCACCCTGAATCATTCACAATGATTCTGAAATGCTTCCTACTGCCTGGAAGGGAAGACAGGACCAGGAAAAACCAGTGATGACATAGTACAGAGTTGAGGTTGCTAACTAAAGGACAAACAGCAGATGTTTTAGAGGAACTTTATTTTCACAGCTCAAGCATTTGTTGTATTTTTAAAGTCTGACAGTCCCCTGACCACACTGTTTGAAAACGAAGTCAGGCCTGTCACTGAGGGGGGATAGGACGTCAAGTGGCAGCCCCTGCTCTCCTGAGTGGTCTCAGGGTGAGGTGTTGGTTGCCACGTCCCCTTTACTGCACCACGCCCCCAAGGTGTGAGCACAGACGACTCTGGAATGATAAGCTGCACAGCCACGCTCTTGGTCCCTTTGTGTTGTAATTTGGATGTGTGGGTGTCTTAGAGCCCTTGTTAGGAATATTGAAGAATGTATACAGATAGCTAAATCAAACTTAAGAACCACATCTCTGCTAGATTAAAAAAATTTGAAGCTTTTAAATCTGTATTTGTGATGGCCATTTAGTTCTGTGCAGACTAGTGCCCTTCATGACTGGCAGCTGCTAAACTTTTCCTGCTAACTGGAGGAGCCAACCTCCTCACTCGTCTTGTCTCCACCAGGGTGAAAGGCCTCATGGTGCTCAGGTGAGTTCTCAGGAGCAGGACACGCTACTGCTAACTACTGCATCGTCCTCTGACGTGGTTCCATCCAGCTGCTGCTGTGGCTATAGTGGTGGTGTTTTCAGAAGTCACGAAGAAGATTAGGGATAGTGAGTGTGTGTGCCCGTGTGAATGTGCGTGTGTGTGTGGCTGAAATTGTCATGTGTTCAGCCACATGTGGTCTCATCTGAAATAGTGTTTGGAAATGGGAGTGATTTTGTCCTATATGCTGACATGTCCAGAATTTCATTTAATAATGGAAGGAAAATGTGTGGTTACTGAAAAACGTGTATCGATGGAGAATTTCATAAGACATACGCTGTTGGACAAGGCAACACTCTTTTTCTCAACCACTGCACATCAGTTTCTGTAGAGTCAAAAATTCTGTACATATTTTGGAATCTGAAGAATCCTATGTAAATCATTTGTTGCTTAAATCTGTGAAAAACAAGTTTCTTTGGGGGGAAAATATGCATTTATAAGTGTTGTGTAGAAGCAAGTGTTTTTATTGTATTGATGTAATTGTTTTTAAGTGTTCAGTGTCTTCATTGCAATATGAAATTCATTAAAAATCTATGTTCCGTAATTACTATTGTAAAAGTTTTATGTTATTAGGAGTCTCTTTTTTATTATTTTACTTTGTTTTTCTTTGTGAAACATTGTTGATGGCCACTAAACATCACAATGACGTAGAAATTGAACAAATTAATGATAGTACTGCCCACCTGAAAAATTTTCATTTTCGACTTAAAAGATCAATTGTGTTATATTTTCTGTCTGTTATGCCAAAATTAAATGATACATAATTATGCTTCTCCATTCCTGCATCACCACCTGAAAAATTTCTGAAAGGTGTTGACAATTTGACGTAATACAGGCATTTGTCAAAGTTTCTCAGAGTTTTCATGACACTTGTGTTCTTATTACAGTTAAGCTTGTTTGAAAGTTAAAAAGATTGTAGTTACAGAAAGTAGGCCCCATTTTCTGTGGGAGAATGCCAGTCAGGATTGGTGGCGGCTGCTTATTCACCACATTCTTACCTACGTGGACGGAGCCTGGTGGTGGTTGAGGGCACCTCCGGGTGTTAAAGCTCTACCCGGGATTTTCCTGCCTGCGCGGTCACTGCCTGCACTCCACAGGCGTTGGGGCTGCGTTCAGGCCCCAAAGGGCAGAGAGAGTCCCCACTGCTTGCTTAACTCCTTCCCTTACTCTTCACAAACGTGGGATTATTGTCTAAGTTTCATAATTAATCTTCAGTTACATTTAGAAGTTCGCATATTAGTATAAAGAATCAAGCAAGACTTGTATTGCTGTGGTTTCATTAAAATGCCACTGAGATGTGTCTCCCTTACTATCCATAGGTTTTCTGTTTTCCTTTAATAAATTAGAAGCTAAGGAAATTATTCCAAAAATTGAGAACATCTTAGGTGTTATGTGCAACGCATGATATATATAGTCCATATTATGGGGAAGAAGCCGAAAGTGAAATCAGTTAAGTGTTGTGTAATTTCAAATTAAATGTATTAAAACATCTTCAAGCAGCCTTTGGTCAAAATGAAAATAGATTAATCAGATCTTTGCAGCTTTAAGAGCTCTGTATGATCGACAGGTGATGCCCATTTATGATTGTGGGCTGCGGTAGCGTAACAAACTGCTTTAGACGGTGTGGTTGAGGAAGCGTCTCTCCAGAGATGTGGTTTAATCCGAAGCCTGAAGGTTGACGAAGGTGTCAGGAAATGAAGGGGGAAAGAGGAGTGAGGGGAGCGCACAGGCAAAGCGTCACTGAGCATAGAGTGAGGGGAGGGTGCCAGGGTGAGGGGGGCTGTCTCCTCAGCAGGTTTACTCCAGGTGTGCTGGCTGCCTTGGGACAGACCAAGGGGTCACGAGTCCTCCAGGGGGAGACGTGGCTGCAGGGAGGTGCTGGGGCAGCAGGGTGGAGAAAGAACATGGACTGAGATCTGATTTGGAAGTCAGACAGGCAGTTCTTGCTGGGAGGAAGGGTCTGCACGCCACCGTTGAGGATGCAGTTATGGAAAATGCTGTTACTGCGAGCATGAAGCTTTGACTGCAGGCGTTCCTTAGTTACTCAGAGGATGTTTCACGCACAACGTAAAATGTATGAGAAGGACTGTTCCCTAAGAAAAATGGTAATGGGACGTGTTAGGAAATTTCAGTCATAATTTAGAGACATTAGGTTTAAGTTACCTTGACTTCATCTACTCCCTGCATTGCTGGGCATTTTGTCACCACCACTGACCACTTCCTCTCGCTCTGGGCGCTGTGTCGGCCCCTTGCCCTCGTGGGTTCTGTGCGAGCGGTCATTTTAGGCTCCACCTCCCCACACTGGGTCATCAAGATCTTCCCTTGGGAGCTGAGTGCTCAGCAAAACTGTCAAGAGTGAGTGTGAAATAAAGATGGCTTGGGATAAACAAAAACAGTTTTCACCAGTATACCTTCCCTGATGGAACTTCTTGAGGAGATGCCGTAAGAAGAAAGTCACAAAGAATGGGTTCAAAATGGGCCAACATGCCAGCAGACATCTATGTAAAATTATGTCTGATTAGAGTTAGTGGTTTAAATCCTATTTTTGTTTGGCTAGGGGACTGAAATATGATTAACTCTAGTCTTTTTTTTAAGGTTATTAAATGTATCTAGTAAAATTTTGAAGGTAACCAAAAAGATCAAGAAACGATTAAACGTGGTTACTGTAAGGGGTTTGAAAAATGTGGTAAATAAGAACTGGGTGGAAGTGACTCTTTGGTGTATTTCTTTTTATAGTTTTTTAATTTTAGAACCATTGAAATAGATCACCCAGTATCTGAGAAGTTCCCATTTTATGCTAGCAACAAAAACATACAAGGTGTACCTTAGTGGGGAAAATCTGACAAAAATAGAAAGAGGCTTGAAACCATCCATGGGAATATTTTAAAACTTTAACAAAGACATTAAAAAAGACAAAATGAGAGACCATTATGTTCGTTAAAAGAAGTTGATATTGTAAAAATGTCAGTTCTCCCCATATTGGCAAGTAGATTTAGTGCAGTTCCAATCCAAGTAATCCTAGAGTTTCTTGAGAAATTTAACAATCTGATTCTTGAATTTAGTTGAAAGAGCAAAGGCCAGGGTTAGTAAGATGCCCAAGAAGAGAAAAGAGGAGAAAAAGAAGAGAAAGAAAGATTTACCTTAAGCCTGGCAGGGCTGTAGTAAATCGGGTGTGGTACAGGGATGGACACATTGACCTGTGGAGAAGATTCATGCACATGTGAAAATCTAAAATACTTCAGCTCATATAATCACAGATCAGTGGGGAGAAAGTGGCCTATTTAATTAATGTTTCTAGGACTACTGGTTATCCATATGGAAAAAAAACCCGATGAATTTGAATCCCTACCTCACACCAAAAGAAAATCCATTCCAGCTTTATATGTTAAAGGAAAAACAGTAACATTTTTAAAAATTAGAATATTTTTATGGCTTTGGGTTTATTAAACAACTATCCAAAAATGTGTTAACCATACTAGAAAAGATTGATATATTCAACCATATTAAAATTAAAAGATATGTGCATTATAGGACCCCCTAGAAAGGGTCGAAGTGATGAACCACAAGTTGTAGTTGCAACATATTATCCACAAAGGGTTGCTATCCAGGATAGTAAACAAAACAAAATTCTACATGTCTACAGGAGAATCGAGGATTGGGCAGCAGATGTGAATAGGTGTGTCACAAAAGAGAAAACTTGAATAGCCAGTAAGTAAATATAAAAATCAAGAAAATGAAAATTAAGGCCAAAATGAAATAGCATTTTACAACCATTAGATTGGGAAAAACTCTGTCAAGCATATAGGCTGTTGGAACTTTTATATACTTTGGTTTGAATATAAAATAATACAGCAAATTGGAACACACTATCTTGTGGGTCTGGATGTGTGCGTGCCTCCCTGCTCCAGCAATTACTAGGTGTACGTTTAGAACACGATTTATTAAAGTGTGTTGTCTGGAGATCTTGTGTGTCTGTTAAAATGAAGACTCCTGAGTCCAACCCAGAGCTACTGACTCAGAATCTCTCAGGATAGGACACAAGAATCTGCATTAAAGAAGCTCCTATGTCTGATTATGCTGTCCTGCTTGAGAGCTGCTGTCCTGAGGAACCTTTTGCACATGTGTGCCAGGGGACGTGTGCAAGGTTGTAGCACCAGGAAACAACCCAACCACACATCGACCGGGACTAGTAAATAAATCGTGGTCTGTCTACACAAGGAGATATTACGTGACTGAGAATGAATGAACCCCACGCAGCTGTGCAATTGTTGATCTTAGGAATATAGTGTGGAATGAACAAATAAGCCACTGGAGACTATGCACAGTGTGAAACCATTTTCATAAAGCACTAAGCAAGCCCACCCGTACTTATATAATTATGGGCATACATTTTGGGACTTGGGAGTGAAGACCCCCAAATTCAGCATGGTGGTCTCTGGGCCAGGAGTGGAGGGTGGGCTGAGAGGCAGAGGGAGGGATCAGTAAGATCCCAGAATTGGCAAAGTCCATTTCCTAATTTGGAGGGTGGATAAAGTCTGCGTTCCAATTTTCGTATTTCATAAACATGTTTACAAATATTCCTTTAATGTATCCAATATTATATAATTAAAAGAGTCATATAAAGAAGTCTAAACAGAAAGTACATGCTATTCCAGAGATGGATAAACTAAATGCTGACAACACGGGGGAATTTATAGTAATATTTTTTTGCTGTGTCAATTTCAGGCGTATCCTTGCATAACCATATTTTATTCACTTCAGATATTAGTTCTTTTTCTGCTTATAAACATGTAGTTTTATTATTCTAAACATGTTCAATTTTCAGTCAGTGTGTACATTCCATAGGAGGAAACTCAAAGCCAATTTTGTTCCAAGATAATGTTCTTTAAAAAAATAGTCACTAAGGAAATTGTAAAAAGGCAGTGTGTTTCACTGTGTCAAAATTGGGTTGTTTTCAAATACATTTTGGAAATCCTAGTTTTAAAATGGGAAATGTAATAAGGATTTCATTTACCAGGTGTGATCGTAAAACAATAAAAGTAGTTTTCTTATGTTGATCATAAACTGGGACTGAAGATAATTTCAAATTCAGGAGACAGTCCAAAAATTGTGTTGAGCAATGGCCACATATCAGAATAAGAGTTTTTATTCTCTCAGTCTGTGTTTTGGGGAAAACAGCATTTGTTTGTCTAGGTGGGTAAGTTCTGGGGTCTTTGCTAAAAATATAATCATTTTCCAATGCATATGCATTAGAAATGTCTTTTAGCTCTGATTTGAATCTCAATAAATAATATAAAATATCCTACTGTTAAAATTTATTTTTTATTTTTCAGTGATAAAGTTAATTATATATATTCTATCACCAATTCCTTTCTAGTGTTATATGAAGGTAATTTTATTTTTTCTCTTTTTAAAAACAGCTTTATTGTGATATAATTGACATAAATATACTGAACATATATAAAGTGTAAAATTTGATAAGTTTTGACATATTCACCGATGAAATCACCACAATCAAGATAGCCTTTGCATTCCCTCCCTGCTGCCTCTCCATACCTCGCATCCCCGGTAACCACTGGTGTACCTTCTGTCACTAAAGATTAATTTGCATTTTCTAGAATTTTATATAAATGCAGTTATACAATATGCACTTATTTTTGTCTTTCACTCAGAAAAATTGTCAGGGTTAATTTATGTTTTTGCATGTATCAACAATTCATTTTTCTTTTATTGCTGAGCAGTATTTCATTGTATGGTTATATCACATTTGTGTATCTTTTTCCCTGTTGATGGAGATTTAGATTGTTTCCAGTTTTTGGCTATTATAAAGAAAGCTGGTATGAACATTTGTGTATAAGTCTTTGTATTCACATACTTGCATTTCTCTTGGGTACATACCTGGGAGTAGAATGGCTAGACCATATGGTTGGAATATTTTTCACTTTTTAAGAAACTGCTGTGCAGTTTTCCAAAGTGGTTGTACTGGAGACATCTGGTTTCTGCTCTTCACATAAAGAGCTTAGAAGTTGTCTCTTCTTCCCCCGTAACAAGAAAAAAGATGAGCAAACTGAAATCAATGGCTTTTCTTAGATCCCTTAGAGAATTGAGATCAGAGGGCAAGCTGCTGCCCTGAAAGATGGAGACAGATGGGTGGATCGAGAGAGTCAGAGCTTATGAGAGACAGAAGCTTCTGGACCGTGAGTAGTCGGGCCCTTAAATGGAAACTTAAAGAATTGCTGGAGCCTGAGCGTGGACTTGCTTGCGAGTTAAAACCTATAGAGGCCCAGGCTAAGGGGGGCCACCACACTTCCGTGGCTTTTGTTTCCAAGAGCACCAAATTCCCATCCTGAATACCAGAGGAAAGTCCTCTCATGTTTGGTCACGGGGAGGGGAAGAGTAGCCACTCTGAATTAAGCCCAGAGCTGTCTCTACTGCAAACACCTCCTCACCAAGGGAAAAGCTTCACCAGAGCCGTCTCTGACTTGGGGGAGGGGAATGACTCAGCCTCAGCCCCCTCTAGCTTTCCTGTCTGACTTAAGGGGAAAAATAACTGAGAATCATTTGTGAAGGTCACAGCCCAGGGGCACAGGCTCATGGAAAGACTGAGACCTGATCACAGGACTACAGGACACTTCCTGCGCCCTCACCTGACCACCACATCGACAGGGCTCCTGTAAAAGAGCAATAGACTTAGATATGGCTGAGATGTTGGAATTATCACCTCGGGATTTTAAAACAACTATGATTAACGTGCTAAGGGCTCTAATGGAAAAAATGGACAATGTTCAAGAACTGATGGGTAATGTAAGCAGAGAGATGGAAACTCTAAGAAAGAAAAAAAAATACTAGAAATAAAAAATATCGTGACAGAAATGAAGAATGCCTTTGATGAGCCTTTCGGTAGACTGGACATGGCCAAGGAACGAATCTCTCAAGATGGCTTCAAGATAAGTCAATAGAAACTTCCCAAACTGAGATGCAAAGAGAAAAAAGAATGAAAAAAGCAGAGCAGAATATCCAAGGATTGTGGGACAATTACAGAAAGGTGTAACACACATGGGAATACTAGGTGAAGAGAGAAAGGAGCAGGAGAGAGATTTGAAATGATAATAGTTGAGAATTTTCCAAAATTACTGACATTAACCAAACCACAAATCACAGAAGCTCAGGGAATACCAAGTGGATAATGTTAAGAAGTCAACACTTGGGCATATCGTATTCAAACTGCAGAACACTAAAGACAGGGAAAATCTTGAAAGGAGCCGGAGAAAATACACCTTACCTGCAGAGGAACAATGATAAGAATTACATAAGACTTTCCCTCAGAAACCACGCAAGCCAGAAGAGATCGGAGTGAAATATTTAGTCTTGAAAGGCCACCAATCTGGAATTTCATGTCTGGAGAAATTATCCTGCGAAAGTGAAGAAGAAAGAAAGACTTTCTCAGACAAATAAAAACTGAGGGGATAGTACATTTATCTTGTATCTTGAAGGTTTTCTAAATTCACCTGTTAGTTGTAATAGGTTTTTAAATAGACTCTGTCAGATTTTCTGCATAGGCAATCACGTCATTTGCTGGTTATCTCCTAGTCCTGTCTTATTGCACTGGCTAGAACCTCTAGTACAGTGCTGCATAGAAGCCGTGACAGTGGACTCCCTTGTCTTGCTCCTGATGAAGAGGGGAGAGCTTTCAGTGTCTCACCATTAATGGTGACCTGAGCTCTGGCTTTCACAGATGTTCTTTATCAAGTAGATGAAGTTCCCGTCTGCTGATTGTGCTGAGGAGTTTTTACCAGGAATGGATGTAGGATTTTCTCCAAGTGCTTTTTTTTGTGTTTATTGAGATAATCATATAATTTTCCTTTTGTAGTTTATTAATATGATTTAAATTAATGGATGTATGAATGTTAAACTCAACCTTGCATTTTGTCAGAATGTACTATTCTTTTCTATATTGCTGGGTTTGGTTTGCTATTATTTTGTTAAGCATTTTTGTGTCTATGTTTATGAGAGATATTGGTCCGTAGTTTTCCTGTCTCTATCTGGTTTTATTATTAGTGTAATGCAGGCCTTATAGAATGAGTTTGGAAGCCACCTTCTTTTTCAGTTTTCTGGAGGAGTTTGTGTAGAATTGCTATTATTTCTCCCTTAAATGTTTGGTAGAGTTCACTAGTGAAGTCATGTGGGCCTGGAGTTTTCTTTGTGGGAAGGATTTTAACTATAAATTAAATCTGTTTAACAGATGTAAGATTATTCAGGTTATCTATTTCTACCTGAGTAAGCTCTGGTAGTTTTTGTTTTTCAAGAATGTGTTCACGTCGCCTGAGCTATTGAATTTATTGGCATAAAGTTGCTCATATTATTCCCTTGTCATCCTTTAATGTCTGTGGAATCTAGAGCAATAATGTCGACACTCCCTCCAAACCTCCCTCATAATATGGGTAACATTTTACTGTAATTATGTATGTTTTTTTACCCTCGTGTAGACTGTAAGACCCCTTAGGAACTGGAGCATTCGGCCTAGCGCATGGTCGCCCTCGAGATGCTCGCTGGGCGGATGCTCGCTGGGCGGGTAGGTAAAGAAGGGCTGTTAAGAACGTGAAACTGGATTTGACAGAGCGTCTGTACCTGCAGTGTCCTGGCCTCACGCATCTAACGCATCTAATGAGCTCATCTAGAAGATCCCGAGCACCACCCCCTGCCCCTCTCTCCTCCACCCGCCATCCTGGGAGACCCCTGCTCATGCCCCACCCCGTACAGGCGCACACACGTCTGCGATTTCCCTCTGCGGCTCTCCCCGCCGCGTTCTAACCTGAGTGGGCATTCACCCGACTCTGGTTGTTTTCTGTTTACTGTGTTAGGGGCGTTTCATCTCCTCAGTAGATTTCTCTAAGTCTTGAAAAGCAATTTTTAATAAACGAAGACAGCAACTAACATTTTCCAGCTTCTAGGTAGTCAGTAGCATCTCTTAAATCAATTTAACTTTAAATGTGGAAGCACCGAATTCCCGTGGAGTGTCTGAGCCACGTTTCTGTGTAGCCTCAGAAAACCGACACCGTCCTGCCCTCCTGGCCTCATAACCAGCTGTAAAGACGGTCGCCGAGGGAGGCTGAAGGCAGGCGTGGGTTACTATGGCGGTTATCAGTGTTGTCAAATATCATAGGTGGAAGTTGCTTCACTCAGCAGTGTCCATTTTTAATCTGCACATTAGTCCCCTCTGCAAATCAGTGCCTGGCCGGGAGAGCTGATCTATTGTTCGACTGAGTGGCTGGCAGTCTCTTTGTGGAGGGAGGAGAGATAAGGACCAGGAGTATCTCCCACAGTCTCTGCGGCTTGGAAACCACTGATCCTGACTGAAGGAGGAGACATTTTCCTCGTCTGTGTGCCGCGTCAGCTGGGTGTCGAGCTGTGGGGCAGAGCTGCAGGGGCCACCAGGGGCGACTCAGTGGCTGTCTTTGTCCCCAAGCTCCTTCCGGTGCTTCTCCTGATCCACCCTTGGGTACCTGGTGCCTCCTGGGCGCCCCTCCATCACACGTGCATGCCCACACATGTGCAGGCACGCCCTCGCACGCACCGTGGAGCCTCCCCTTGGCTCCCTCTGCTTCAGCTGCAGATGTCTGTACCCTCGCTCCTTTCTTTTTTGTTGTTTTCTGGGTTTTTTCCCCAGCTTTATTCAGGTACACTTCACAGATAAAACCGGTATATATTTAAGGCAACCTTAGTTCCATCTTCAGCTTTGACTCTGCTTGGCCGTGTAATGTGACGAATTCACAGGATCTGAGGATGAGGACATTTTGGGAGGCATTATTCTGCCTATCTTAGCTGGTATAAATTTCAGGTTACTCCTTAAATAATTTCCTTTTCATGACCCCAACATGAATGAAATTAATTACATAATGTTTTAAAACGTCAGTGTGGTTCTTAGCTCTTCCGTGTGTTTATCGTGTGTAACATCTGTCAGGCTTCGTAGTAAGCTTCTTGTTTTACACTGTTAATCTTTAACCATTCTCTAAAAATGTCTTTACTGGCTTGTATTATCTCTCTTTTTCTCTGCAAATTAGACAAAAGTTTAACAGGAGCAAATGGTTCTCTGGGTCTCAATTTCCATATCTGTAAAATGAGATTTTTGACTTCTTGTCTGATTGTGATCATCAGAGTCATAAAATATGCTGTTTGTTCTAAGGAAAATTGCAATATAAATGGGGAGGTAGGATATCTCTCCAAATGTTGAAAACTTTGGCAAGATTGCTTATGATATTATTCAACTTTCTCTTTACTGAAATACCAGTTTTCAAGGGAGTGTAGTTCATATGATGATAAAGAATTCACATGAAAATATTAGTCTAAATAAAGGACCCACGCTTTCTAGGAAATGCCTTGGCGGTTGAGGACGTGAGTTCAGTTGCGGTGAAATAGACGGAGAGGGGGCTCGTGGAGCAGTGGCGGTGGCCGGGCTCCTTTCACAGCGTGTTCACACGTTTGCTGCGATACTCAGTCGTTCGATACTCAGTCGTTCGGGGAGGACGGAACAGCTTGATTGTTTGCATGTTTCATGGTTTCTTGTTCTCCCTGAGGCGTTGTATTGGATTCCTGGTCTCACCCCCACACTGTGACGTTTGGGCACCAGACATACTGCCTGTAGGTAGAGAAAGAGCCCAAGGAAGGAGAAGTGAAAGGCTCTTTACTTGTCGTTTAAAACACTGCAAACAAACAAGATGTCTTCTGGGCCTTGAAACGCCCCTTTATCTGGTTTTATGACTAGGTAAATGTTGGCTCTCTTCTCGGTGTCTTTCTGCTTCATTCTCCCAGATGGAATGTTCCTTATCACTCAGCAGCTCTGCCTGGTCCCAGCAGGCGCGTGCCCTCCTTCCCTCGAGGGCACCACAGTCACTCTCCTTGCAATTCTCTCTCTCTTTTTTTTATTTGTGAGGAAGATCGGCCCTGAGCTAACATCCAATGCCAATCCCCTCTTTTTGCTGAGGAAGACTGGCCCTGGGCTGACATCCGTGCCCATCTTCCTCCACTTTATATGGGACGCCGGCACAGCATGGCCTGACAAGCGGTGAGTAGGTCCACGCCCGGGATCCGAACCCATGAACCCCCGGCCGCCGCAGTGAGAGTGAGAACTTAACTGCTGCGCCACCAGGCCACCTTCTCCTTGCAATTCTTTTTACGCGGCTCAGCTTCCCCGTCACTGTGGGCACTCTGTCCCCTACGTGATGAAGACACAAGGTGCTTGTCCCGTGGCTTCCGTGCGCTCCCATCATGTGTCTGGGCTTGTGTGGGGTCCCCAGCTCCTCCCCGTTGGTGAGGGAGTGGCGTTTCCTTCAGAGCTCGCCGGGGATGGGGCCAGCGGCCTTGCGGGAGCGGCTACCCCCTGCATGTCCGCTTACCGAGTTGCCGGTGAGCGATGAGTGTGTGATTTATTGTCCGCAGTCTGTGAGGGGGTATAATTGGCCTGTCAGGGCAGTGGTGGTGTTTGCTTTGAAATACACCGATCAGCAACCTACCTGAACACGCTGGGAATGTGCCCGGACTTCACATGCACTGATGTGAAGAAAACCCCTCAGGCTCACCCGGGCCTCCTGCATTAACCTTCCACATAGTATGTAGAAGCACGGAAGGAATTCATCAGAACAGTGGCTTGGTTTTTGTTTCCAGCCCTGAAAAGCGCTTTTATTCTGTATCTGATGGTTTTCTTGGGTAAACATGACACCGTTTTTATGGTGTGGTGTGTAACGAGTGCTGTTCCAGGCAGGGTCATGGAGAAGGGGCTCCTTCCACGAGACGCTGATTTAGCATGCTTTAATGTCGCACGTGTGTCATTAGCTGCTTTCTGTGTGGGGGGTGGGTCTCATCCTGCAAGGAGCAGAAGCATTGTCTGTATACAGACTGGCTGCCCATATGCGATGCCTTCTGGAGACAAAATCCCCTTCTGTTATCTGTCAATACACATATCGAAGTGAACAGCACGGTGCCTTAAGCAGAGATCCTAAGAGATTATCCTTCCCTTGACTGTTTTTTCCCTCTTCTCACTTTTCTCGTAAGGATGGGAGCACAGGTGAATGCCAGAGGGAAGACAGTGAAGGGCAGCTGTGTCTTCATGATGCTGCCCACTCATGGGTGATCTCGAGTGGAAGAAACTGGGGCAGTGGGTTGACTTGACTTTTGAGGCCTGAGAGTGTGTGCAAAGAAAATGTGTATGTGAGAGAGAGACAGAGAGAGACAGAGAGAGTGAGACGGAGACAAATGGAGGGGGAAAAGAGACAGAGAGGGGGTGGGATCTGAATCTGAGGATGGTTGGGAGCAGAGGTATGCTGAGGGAGAGAAGGCATCGAAGGCTCTGTCAGGAGTGGAGTGCCTTGTACAGGCACAAAGACAGGAATGAAAAGAGACACTATAAGCAGAGGACAGACATTTATTTGTCATTTGATAATTGACTTTTTAATCTCTCACAGCTCCTGGCACGTTTTTTTGGAGACTGTTTAGCATTTAGTAGGTACACAATATTTTTTCAATTGAGAGCTCGTGCAGGTAATCATGAAAAAAAGGTGATTGGAATTTGGGAAGAGAATTGATGAGAACCACATAGAGTTCTTGGGGCTTCCTGGGCATTTGAAAGGAGGACACTGCCATTATTTTTGGGGAAGAATCATGTCCTGGACACCTCAGGTGGATTGTAGGCGAGAAGCCCTTGTGGCCAGGAGACTGGATGGGATGCTCTTCAGGTCACCTAGGAATTCGGCATAGCTTGGGGACACGTTGAATGGGGGAGAGGAGAGACAGAAAAGAATCAGTGATGCAGAATAAAGGTCCAAGGAGAGGGAAGCAGTTTGGGAAGAAATTGAACAGCAGCTGTTTTGCGAAGAAAGAAAGATGATGATTTTGGTTTCCCAAATTTCAGATTTCAAGTGTGTGCGTGGCGTTGCTGATGACGCGCCCTACGGTCTCCAGTGGGAGCAGAGCCACCCAGTCCTGACAGCGTTTGTTTAATGCCCTGAGCCCTCCGCAGCTCAGAGGGTCTGTTCCTTGTAACTTTTCTCAAGAGTAAAAGCAGTCACGTGCACTCTTAGGACTCAAATGTGCTCCTTTGTTGGTGCTTCACCAAGGAAAGAGGGTCTTGGAGTTGCTTTGACCATCATTAAAATAAAAATTTCTGTCATAATCCATCAAAAAATGTGGTAATAGATTGAAAAATTCCAAGTCAATAATGTTTAAAAAGTAAAATAGTTTTTATAAAAAAATCAATCTGTTAACCAGAATAAACCTAGGGAGAAACTCCATTCTCTATAGTGGCAAGCAGGTGTCCAAAACCCTTTTTGTTTGGGCTCAAAACACACATTTGCATCTTGTGGAAGTTGGAGCAGTGAGCATCAGGCAGCTGCTCCCCCTCTGCTGACACCAGGACTCATCCAGCCTGCCAGGCACAGGCACAGAGAGGCGCCTCCTGCAGCCACACTGCCACGTTCTCCCCTGATCATCCCCGAAAGGCCGCTTCTAAACATGCAGCTGCCCGCACAGCAGCAGCAGGACCCAGGACAAAGCTGCTTTTGAGACCAGGGCCGTGCCCCGGAGGCCCAGGGCTGTTTATAACCAACGCGCATGCGGATCCCGTGCCGTTTCACCCGACCTCGGTGCCTTCTCCATGCCCTCGGATGTCCCTGCCTCTTCCCTGAGCCCCCTCTGCTCGTCCTCCCCAAGGGTGGTCAGGGGCCACCTGTCCTAACGGGAATGAAGCACAGAGAGGCTGCTGTCTCCGCGCCGTGTGACTCTCATCCCTGCGGGGAGGAGGAAATCGGGGACTGAGAGGCGGTGGCTCCTGCTTAGATGGAGGAATAGTTTACCTCTGGTAACTCGCACAAATACCAAGTGTGCAGCTGAACGACTCCTGACACACGCCGACGCCCGAACCGTGTTCCAGGTGAGGATGTTTCCAGAAGTTGCTTCCACCTGCACTGACATCCCACCGGCTGGCGCCTGGCACATGGCCGCGCCTGGCTCTGAGGGGGCGCCTGCGGCTTCTTCCCCTGGTTTGGCTGCTTCTCGCTCTTCTCCATCCCTGGCTGTTTGCTCGTGGGTGCAGGGCCTTCATAAGTCATCTGCACTCAGGTCCTTGATTGGGGTCTGTACTGGGAGACCCCAGGCCAGGCCAGACCGTGGGATCGCCCCGCACCCCACTTCAGCGTGTCAGCACAGAGGGGCTCTCTCCAGGACGCAGCACGGAGGGCCCTTTGCCTCACTTTTCGGTGTCTGGGGTCACCTTTCCAGAAGGCCTTGTCTGTTTGGGCCACTTGCTTCCAGAAACAGTTAAATCCAGTCAGAGAGCTGGGAGCAGTCGGGCTGTCCTGCGTCCAACCTCGGCTTCCGGGATGGAGAGTCTGGTGTTCCCAAATGGGAAGTCGGGGAGTCAGCCAGCGTGCTGTTGGGCTGTTGGAGCTGCCTGAGTGAAGCAAGTTTATTTTAGTTGGTTGGCTTGTGCCTAATAAAAAATGGAAATGAGAAAAAGCTTCAGTGCCTTTGAGGTAGAACAGAAAATTCAGAGAGCTTCCCTGTGCTTGTGGCAGAGGAAGCAGCGTGAAGATTTGCAGCTGTAGACACGTCGCCTGGGCTTTGGTGGCACTGTGATCTCTGTGACTTACGTTAGGAGACACAGTGTCTTCACTCGAGGCAAATATTTCAGAGACAGTTGGACTCACAGTCCAGAGCCCCGTTTTGCGGCCTGGCGGTGTCACCACAGTGAATTCTTGGGGGTGGAGGGGAAGAGCTGGGGGTCTCGCTTCGCTTGTTTTCCCCTGAGGAGTTTGGGGTTGTATGGGGGGATATATGCTGGGAGGTGCAGCAGGCCGAGTGTTTCTCAGGCAGTCCAGGCACCAGGCAGACAGGAGAGTGTGACAGAAAATATATGCAGTGTAGACGGAGACTCGCTCTCTCTGGGCTCTGAGATCACTGCTGATGGTGGAGCCTCACATCTGAGGGACGCGGTGGGAGCAAACCCCAGCACTGAGACAGCGCCTGTGATGCACCTCGGTTTGTATCGTGCTGACTGCTTGGAGTGGGCCCGTGTTCATTTTTCCTTTTTTCTAACAATTTTCAGAGTCTTGACAGGAAAGGGAGAGTGTGTAGGGCTGAAGAGGCCAGGGGTTTGCTCTGCTTGTGTGCAGTCTTTCAGTCCCTTGCATATCGGTGACGTTTTGTTCCAGAGTGATTTTCCTTCTGATTTTTTTAAAAGGAAAACAGCTCGCAACTCGGAGGACTGCTATTTCTCTCATACCACCCGTGGAAGCTGTGCGGTGTCGTCCCCTGCGACCGTGTGTCCAGTGTCTGGTTCTGTTAACATGCTGGTTCCTGTTTATAAGTTTAAAAAGACCTAACAAGTATGACGCAGCTCCATTTGGGAAAACCTGCCACCTGTGGAGGAGGCCTTGATAGATTAAGGACAATGGTAGCATTGAAACCTGGAAATGACATGCTTGATAATGTAAGTTTTCCATATTAGTGTTACTTTTTCCACAGACTCTGTGCTGTGGTGTCACCTGGGGTTTCTAGACCCCAGTGACAGGAACTGACCCTGATTAGTGGAAAACGGTCGTGCTGTGAGGACGTCAAGGGCCCCTAGTCGCTGCGTCTTGGCAGATGGGAGAGAGCTAGCGCATGTTCCTACGCCCGATAGCACTCAGCAGAAAGAGGTTGGTCAGGGTGTTTCCTCGTGTCCTCAGCTCAAGATTGGGCTTCAGGAGCGAGTGTGGGTAGGTCAGGGTTAACTCACATGCCCGCCTCCCCTCCCAGTGTGTCAGGGAGAGGGAGGATCTGTCTAGACCTTCTGGCTTCTGTGATGAGAAATGGTCCCACTACATCAATAAATGACAGGGGACAGGTCCTCCTCGAGGAAATCAGGCTGCCATCAGGAAGGGGGCTTGGAGCTGAGGGGCTTTGGGTGACAAAGGGACATTCCAGACACCTGGACATGATCTGATTGAGTTATCTGAGGGACGTGCATCCTGGCAGGGTGTGTGTGTGTGCACGCGTGCGTGTGTGTTGTGTTAATAGCTGTGGCAGTTCTGAGTTGATGCACTGGCGCTTTCTCACCCAGTCACCCTCCTGACAGACAGGATGGCAGCCAGAGGGGAAGCCTGGCTGGTTGGTCGACGTGGGTTTTCAGGTCATGACCTGGTTCACAAACTACTCTCCTAGTCTAATAAACTGACCACTGGGAAAGTTCCACGCTCTGCTGTCATGAGCCCGTGACAATGTCACCCATATGCACGATCCTTCCAAGACCTTCCCTGGAGCTACATGTGGCTGTGCTGATGGACACGGAATTTCACAGTGACTAATGGGGATTTGGATCATTGTTAACGCTGCTTCTCCTGGGTGACCAGGCTTGCGAGGGTGATGTGTTCTTTATGTATAAGTGACATTCGTGGGTCTGGTGGGCCTTGTGTTCAGGTCAGAGAAGCGTCTTGTTTGGGGTCCCTCAGCTGGCGAGTGGACTGGTCCAGTTTCCAGTTCAGATCTGCTCTCTAGAGCCTGCTCCCATGTCAGGACACACCGCCTCCCCTACCACCTACGGCACCGCCCAGGACACTAGGTTAAGGTCTGGAGTGACCACCTCGGTAATTCAGGCTTCCTGAGACGAGCCTCTGCCCACAACCCAGCGGGGCCTTCGTGGTCCCCAGGGTCCGTTCTCCAGCCGGGGACTGACAGGTGTCCACTCTTGCGGAGGGCCAGCAGCTCGGGAGCAGGGCCTCCATGCTCCCTGGAAGGTGGCGAATCAGCTGCCTTGGAGCTCTGGTCGCAAAGGAACCAATGCCGAGGCTTTAAACTGGAGAAGAATGGAGATCTCAACCAGCCCCGCAGGTAAACCCCACGAAGTCAGAAGTGGGCACACGGCTGCACCAGCAGTAACAGCGTGGTGAGAGGCAAGGTCGTGTCTGGGGACGTCCTTGGATATTTCCTCCATTTAATTATCTTTTCAGATGAAAGGCTTAAAGAGATCCTTGAGTATGAGAGAAAAAATATTTTCAAGGAAAATGACTTTCCTCTTAGAGAAAGCAGCGTGTTCTCTGTTATTGCATCATGTTAGAGTAGGAAGCATGATGACTCCCTTGGCTTACTTACATTGGCATTGATATTTTGAAAATATCAAAAATTTTCCTAGTTATGAATGTAAAAGGTATTAATTATAGAAACACCGTTCACAAGCCCCTCACTCCGAGGGAACTGTGATAACAATCGAGTGTCTTCACATGAAGTTGGAAAGACAATTGTATATGCTTACCCTGCTGTCCACTCAACGTGCGGCATGCGCACAGTCCTATCGTGAAGGGTCCTGATGAGATGCGAGGTGGTGCCTATCTTGGACGTGCATCCTGGTTTTCCATGGATTTTGTATTCTTGAGTGCCTCCTGTGTGCCCATGTCTGCAGCCCCAGAATCGCTCTGTCATCTCCCTCTGTGAGAGGCTCTCTCCCCAGTGCCTGCCTTTGCTCTTTTCTTAGGCATCCCTCCAAGTCATTGGGGCTTTGAAAATACAAACAGGTCTCACTTTATGCCCCGGACAATTTCATAAAATAAGGTGTGCGTTTGCCACTGTAGAAGATGAAACGGTGTCTTAAAGGTATCCACATATCCTAAGAGCAAATGGTGTGAAAACTTTGTTAAAGAAAGTTCTTCCGGTAATGAGAACATCCACCCCATTACTACACTAATGACGGAGTTGGCTGGACTAGGGTGTAGTTAACCTTGGGCTTTTAGATAGTTGATGAGTTGGAATCTCCCTTGTTGCATCTTCTTGTATGGGGGCACACATATGTGCAGAATTCTCTCGATCTTGGGGTTTGGGGGCCCTGTAGCCTATCGCACCAGATTGAGGCCATGTCTGTGTCTGTGTCTGTGGATCCAGTAGGTACTCGATGGCCACAGTGCAGTGGCTGTGCTGATAATCAATCTGATGGCCAGACAGACCGTATCTCTTTATGATGAACTAGGAGGGGCACAGGCCATACTATCAGGCTTGTTTTTCTTTTTTTTCACCCCAAGAGGGAGTAAAGGTAATTGGAAAAACAAACCAACCTTTTCACTCAAGGAGCACACTATATAATTTGGTCATATAGACAAAGGGTATGTCCAATGATTGAAAATTATGCGTTGAGTGAATCGAGTCCCTGTGATAAAGGCCTCCCCCCTTGCAGAGAAATCACTGTCTGCAGGTGAGGCAAGCACGTATAAAATTATAGCCAGTGGTGTTGCGATGTGTTTTCATTCTCCTGAAGTAAGAGCTTCTCTTTAATCCACATCACTGTGGATAAAGAGTTATTGAGCACTAATAATAATAGCTATCAATAACTAATAATAGCTATCACTCATGACTCACGTATCCGAACATTTTACACACTTTATTTCTGGGATTGTAAACACCCTCACTATGGCTGCTGCTATTCTTATGTGACAGACAAGGAAAACACATCAGAGGCTTTCGGTGGGTAGGCAAGCGATGGAACCAGCTTGCAAATCCGGGGCGGTTTTTCTCGGCTGTCTGCGTATGCATTCCTCCCACACAAGGTAAAGGGTGCTGTGTGCTCCATCCGTGTGGCCAAGTTGAATACTCAGTTTTTATTAAACTGAGAAGAGTTGTCATCAGATGTGGCCAGAAAAGTGTGGTGCACTTTAATGGTAGCTTTAAATGCTTTCACCTGCAGCATGTCGCCAGTGTCCTGCGGGCTGAGGGGTCAGTGAGCGGGGTCAGGTCTGCAGAGACCGTGGCGCACATGTGTTCGGTGTCAGCACCTCCGAGGCCTGGCGGGCGGGCACCGAAGCGTTTCTGTGCGAGTTTGCTCAGCCCCTCTGGTGTAACTCCCTTCGGTCCAGAGACGGCCCTGGGGGGTGGGCTGGTCTGAAGTAGGTGTTGTGGGTGGGACTGATGATACTGGGGAGGACTTTATTCAGTCAAAGGATAGAATTTAATTTCTCAGTGATTTATTCTTTTTGTTGCCATCGTAAATGGGATTGTTTTCTTAATTTCCTTTTCAGATAGATCCTTGTTGGTGTAAAGAAATGCAACTGATTTTTGTGTGTGGATTTTGTATTCTGCAACTTGACTGAATTTGTTTATTAGTTCCAACAGTTATTTTGGTGGAGTCTTGAGGGTTTTCTATATATGATTGTGTCATCTGCAAATGGACATTTTTGCTCTTCCTTCCAGATTTGGATGACTTTTATTTCTTTGTCTTGCCCGCTTGCTCTGCTGGGACTTCCGGCACTGTGTTGAGTAGGAGTGGAGGGAGTGGTCACCTTGTCTCGTTCCTGATCTTAGAGGAAAAGCTTTTAGTTTTCCCCCGGTGAGTATGTGAAGTGAAATAAGCCCGGCAGACAGGGAAAAACGCTGCATGACCTCCCTTCTCGGTGGAATCTAGGAGTCATACGTAGGAGCGGAGAGTGGAGGGTGGTCAGCAGGGCGGGGAGCTGGGGTTCGTAGGACGCATTGCAGTGGTGGAGGACGAGGAAGTCTAGAGACCCAGGGGCAGCTTGATGACTGTACATGATAATACTGGATTGAATCTGGAAATTTGGTAAGAGGGTAGTTTCAGGTGCTCTTATCACAAAAAAAGAAAAAAAATGGTAACTGTGTGAGCAGCTTGATGCGGTCATTTTACTCTGTAAATGTAACTCAAGTCACCATGTTGTCCACCTTACATATGTATCGTTCTTATTAAAAAATATGGAATTGGAGAGCTTACTCTTTGCTGGGCAATCTGAACGTGCTCTTCTGCCTCGGGAAGGCCGGGCGGCAGAGAGCCTGAGAGCCTCGGCGTGGGGGTGTCAGGGGTCTGTCTCGGGATACAGCGGCTGAAGTGCTGGGCAGCCCCTGGACCCTGGGCCAGTCCCTCTGGGAGCCCGCTGGTCGCCCCGGCTGCCAGTCCCCTGTCCTTCCTCCAAACTCCACGTTGGAGCTGGGCAGACGCCGCCCTGCAGGCCTGGCCTTCGGGAGGCCTAGCTTGGCCATGGGAGCGAGTGATGCCCCTAAAGGAATGCGGGGCACTTCCCAGCCCCTCCACCTCTGAGAGACGACAGACCAGACGAGATCCCTGCTCTGGGCAGCTCCGTGAGACTAACAAACCGCTGGCCGGTTGGAGCCACTGTTGTTCTGCTAACACAGAAACATGATAAACCTCGCTAAATGTGCTTCTCTGAGGAAGTCTTGCCCCTGTGTCAAATCTTGTCTCTACTTAGACCTGGACTTGGGCTGCGATCCTACAGCAGCTCTCCCTGGGAGTCTGGCCAAGTGGGCCGTGGATCACACCGCCGACACACTGTCAACGGCCGGAATGCTCCTCTCATTGGCTCTCCGAGCCGAGTGGTGGACGAGCAGCACCGGAAACACGGCCTTCAGCTCAAAGTGGCTCCCAGTGTACGTTTCTGTTTTGTAGTGTTGCATCTGCAGGAATTTATTGGCTTGGGAAAGAAATCATCACCTCCACGGTGCTTGATTTAAAAACATATGCTGTCTCCATGAGACATGTAGCTTCCAGAGAGAGCAGCACAGTTTGGATTTTGCTGTTTCATCCCAGGGTGTCAGCGGGGGGCCTCACGGAGGGCCTGAGGAGAAGCCTGAGGATGGCTACTTGGACACGCCACCCTCGCCGGCGCCCAGCCCCTCCCTCCCGTGCACCTGCGTCCCTGCGCCCAGGGGCCGAGGTCCCTGTTCCTGAGCCGGTCTCCCCAAAAGTTCCTGGGGCCTCTCACCCCCTTGTCATCACATGCACCGGGTGACGTTGACGGAGCACCGATGTGTCCAAGTTTGGGCTCGGCGATTTAGATACGGTCCCAGTGATGCTCACAAACCCTGAGAGGCAGGTTCTGTCATTGCCTGTTTATGGCAGGGAAGCTGGCTGGGAAAGGCCGAGAACAACCGTGACCACACGGCTGGTGCAAGAGCCACGTTACTCATGGTGTAAAACTGCTTCCCAGAGTGTGCCTTCTCTCTCTCTCTCTCTCTAATTTAGGTTCACGCTCTCTTTGGGTGTCAGCTGTGTAGTACGAAAATAAATTTAATCTAACATAACACCTACTGCTAGCTAGTGGTTGTGTAGCTCATTACAATTTATAATGCAATTTCACAGACAGCAGTTCATCTGATCCTTCCATTAACCCCATTTTAAAGATGAGGAAATGGAGACTCAGAGAGAGGTTAACTGCTTTGGCCAAAATCTTGTCGTTGGTAAGTGGCAGAACTAGGATGTGGACACACATTGTGTTCTGCATTACGGTGCCCAGTGGACGGGCGTTAACCGAGGCCTCACCTCACTGGGCGCGCGTCCTGGGCAGACACTCTGCTTACACACTAAGTGCCGGAATCCAGATGCTGTGGCGTCTACTCCTGATCCTGCGTCCGGGAGACCGGCGTCGGGGGTGTTACTGTCGTCCTAATTACAGGACGTGCAAACAAGCTTAGGGAGGTTCAGGACTTTTCTAAAGGGCAGAGTTAGCAAGCGGCGAAGTGAGGACCTGATTCCAAACCCCGTTCCCCTCACGGCCGCCCAGAGCATCGCCATGTGGCCGGGCGGTGTGGGAGACGCACAGAGGCACCCAGGTCTTCACTTATAATTAGGATAAAAGTCCTAAACACATGAAAAGACAGGCACTCGGGGGCCGTGCTCGGCCTGGTGGATGTTTGTGCTGCATGGAACAGCCTTGCAGGTGAACTACAGTGGAGGAAAGCTCACGCAGGAGGGAGTAAGCGGCTCCTGGCAGGAGGGGTGGGGTTTGGCAGATGGAGGTGAGGGTCAGGGAGGGTCCTAGGGGAAGAGGAGAGCACACTGGGGGTGGTAATCGAGGAGAATTCAATAAGAGGACTATTCACCGCGTGAGAAGGGGTTTGGGGAACTGACAAAGGAGGGTGCAGTAGTCCAGGCACGGATCTGGGCCCTGTTAGCACACTCAAGGCCGAGTGGACGGGAGAGCGCAGCTGCCGAAGGAAGAGCCGGAGGGAGAGTTGCAGAGAGCAGGCAAGGAGGAGCTGGATCCACTCCTGCCATGGGCTCTCTCTTCAGTGCCTCTCGTCTGCTGAATTCAGCACACACACACACCACACACACCATACATGTACACACACACACATGCACACACCACACACATGCATGCATACCATAGTACACTTGCACACCATATGCATGCACGCACACCACACACACCACACGTACACACACATGCAGGCACACACCATGTGCGCACACATGTGTACACCACACACATGCATGCATACCACAGTACACTCGCACACCATGTGCATGTACACATACTACACACACCACACATGTACACACACATGCAGGCACACACCATGTGGACACACTCTGAGATGTGCACACCACACACGTGCATGCATACCACACAGTACACTCACATGCATGAGCACATCATGTACATGCACACACACACCACACACAATGCACACACCACATGTGCATGCCACATACATGCACACACGACATACAAACAGGCACACACATCACACATATACACATGCATGCATGCAGCACACACATGCACTCATACACACCTATGCACACATGCACACACTTCAGAATTCCAACTCAAGAAACACTGAAGAGCAGCACAGAATAAGAAGGGTTTTTCTCATGACCACAGAAGAGGGGATGTCACAACACACATTAGACAAGGAAACCATAAACCCTCCTCCCCCAAGTTCTGCTCCCTCCCCTCTCTGACCACATCCTCTCTCTCCTTCAGGGTGACTCACTGGTCTGCCCTGCCCCTCAGCCTGTCCCTCTCAGGTCCCTCCTTCTTCTCCTGTGAGGGGCCCAGCACCCCCACTCCTCACTCCTCAGACCCACCGGATCTTCTTGTAAGAAAGAAGGGAGGGTGATTACTACTTAATTTTCTTTCACAGGGACAGCAATAATGGTCATTTTCTTTTCTTTTCGTTTTTCTTCTTCTTTCTAAACTGCTTATTATGGAAATTTCCAGACACACACAAAAGCAGGAGAGGATAATGAGCCCCGTTCCCACAGCCGGTTTCAGAAAGTCCGTCTCCTGAACCATCTCTTGTGCTCTCTGTCCCTCTCCCATTCTTTTGATGCAAATACCTGATGTCCTAGCAGCATTTGATTCTTAGAATGTGAGTCTGATGGAGACTGGGACTGCGGCTACTAAATCTACTCAAGAATGCTGTAGCCTTTAAGGGACCAATCCTGTTTTTAAACAGTCAGAATATTTAGAAGTGGGAAAGATTGAACTGGGGTCCAGTGTGCCCCTCTTTGGGTGCTCTTCTGTAGGAAGATTCTTGAATTACAGGAGTCCTCGCATCCCACCCATGAGGAGAGGTTCTCGGCTATTCCATGAGGTCTCAGGGCCTTGTTTTTAGACGCACAACGAAGCCCAGCACCAGCCCTCTCATCTGTCCTCCTGGTGACAGCCCTCAGAGCTTCCTTTTCCTTCTTCCTATATAAAGAACTGCTAACACGGAGAACCCCTCCCACAGGACCTGGACGCGCCCCTCCAGGCGGGGAAAGCGGCGCCTCCTCCTGCCTCCAGAGCCTCTGATTCCCGCACTGGAGCGGTGCTGCCCCAGCACAGCGACCTTTGCCGTCGTCCCCACAGCAGCCGGCACAGGGCCTTGTAGGAAGGAGGTGCTCCAGAGACATTTGGTGAGACTTCTGCCAAGACACACAGAAATGCCCATTTTTTGGCTTTGTGAGATTGCATGAGGAGTTGAACAAAGAACAAGTCACCTGTGAAAAGTTCCATTGTCGTTGGTCGAGTGAGGAGAAAGAGCCTCCAGGGAGGGCCATCTGGCGGCTAATTTCCACCTTCAGAGAGTCCAGGCCCCAGTGGTCCACACCTCCGCTCTCTGGCCCCCTCCCACACCCGCGGGAGCCCCGGGGTCATTTTCTGCCAGGCCTGTCGGAGAATTTCTGAAACCCAGCCTGGCACTTGGCTTTATTTTGAAAACTCAGCTGCTGAGCGAGGCGGGGGTTTTGTGTGTGGTGCCCAGGAATGGGAGGGCCGAGCAACTCCAGGGCCGAGCTGGGGCCGCCGCCGCCTCCTCAGGCCCCGAAGAGGGGCAGGTGCGCAGAAAGCAGCCCCGTGGCTCTGGGCTGGTTCTGGGGACGGAGCGATTGTCCCGGGGCCATGCACAAGGGCTCACACACACCAGCATCCTTTCGGGCTCTCGGCTTAATACCACCTCGGGCGGGATGCAGAATTATGTCCCAAAGGGCAAAGTCACGTTGCTCAGAGACTCAGCTCAGGTCAGAGTGCAGCACACGGAACTCCTCGTGAGACCAGCTCCTGGGTGATCATGAACGTCTGAGGGGTCCGAGTCTGAGTAGGTACCTGTTGATTCATTTAATAAGAAGAAACTGCAGGGTGGGCTGATGAGGCAGCTTCCCATGCCTTCGAGTTGGAGTGTGAACCCCCGTGATGGGATCCGGACCGGCGGCCGTGAGCAGCCCTCGCGTCACAGGACGTATAGTGAGTGTGTGATGACTGCCCTTATCTTGATACCCTAATAAAATAATATTAAAAGAACAAAAAGCTCCCAGAAATATTATTTCTCTGAAAAAAACTTAAACTACTTTTAAACTGAAATACACCATATCTACAAAATGGTGCCTTAAACTCTGTGTGTGACTTCAAGACAGATTATAAAGCGGAATTTAGAGGGAAAGGTGCTTCTAGAGTTAAGAGGTAGAAGGTTGCCTGCAGGTCTGCCTGTCTTATTTCCTTCCTCCTAAAGGTGACTGCTGTCTTTTTGTTTGAACGTCCTGTGAATGAACTGTGCTGTGTGTCCTTCCTCACGTTATGCTTACAGCTCACCCTCGGGGACACACGCCTTCTCTCCACACGTGTCCAGGCTGCAGTGGAGGACACTGGGTTGCCCAGTTGTCTCTATCGCTGTGTGCAAAACAGGCCTACTCAGGGGCTCATAGCCACCTTTGCTGTTGTCCCCCTGGTTCCGGGGGAACTGGCTCAGCTGGAGTCTCACTTGGGTTCTCCTACACAGTGGCCCCATAGAAGCCGGGCCTGAGGCCATCTGAGGGCCTACCGACTTGACCATAAGGATGCCTCCCTCGAGGCCAGCGAGGGGTCGGCGGTGGGCAGGGGCGAGCCTGTGGCTGTCCTCTGTGGACGAGGACGTCTGTGCTCTCACAGTGTGATGCCTGAACGTGGGAAGGACCTCCCAGATGGAGCCTCCAGGAGACTCGGAGGAAGCTGCTGGCTTCATAGGCCCTAACCTGGTGGTCTCATACCACACACCACGTCCATCATGTTCTGTTACTCACAGGCAGCCCTGTCACAGGGAGGGGACAGCCTCAGGGTGGGAACACCCGAGGCTCGGCTCACCAGGGAGCTGGGAAGCTCAGGGCTGGCTTCAAGGGTGGGTGACCACGGTGGTCTCAGAAGGCCCCACACCTAGAAGGCCCCCACTTGGTTAATGCTCTGCTGAAGTTCTTAGTATTTTCTCAATAAGGGGCCCTGCATTTTCATTTTGCACTGAGAAATTTAGGGAGCTGGTCCTGCTGATTATGCTGAACTATTTTTGAAGTGGTTGACCAGTTTTGTTTTTTTTTTTTTTTTTTTTTGTGAGGAGAACCAGCCCTGAGCTAACATCCGATGACAATCCTCCTCTTTTTGCTGAGGAAGACTGGCCCTGGGCTGATATCCATGCCTCTTCCTCTACTTTATATGGGACGCCACCACAGCATGGCTTGATAAGCAGTGCGCCAGTCTGCGCCTGGGATCTGAACCCCTGAACCCCTGGCTGCCCTAGCAGAGTCTGCAAACTTAACCTCTGTGCCACTGGGCTGGCCCCTTATTGGAGAATGATATTTAGAAACCAAGATCTGGCTGCTTGGGGTGTCATTGCTTCTAGCCCTCTCCAAGGACAGAGCAAGGAACCGTGTGGATACTAATGTATGTGTGAACACATGTCTGTAGCGTTTTCGTCTGTCATCTTTCTCCGTCTGTTAAACTGAAGGTGATTTGTACTGATGTTTCTGGCTCTGAGCCATTCCTACAGGGTACTTCCAGCCTCCTCCCATTGCTCATTTGCAACTTCTTTTTCTGAGACCTGGCTCCCATGTCTGCCATTTATTTACTTATTTGTTCAGCTCTAGGATCGATGTAAAATACATTGAGGATTGGTAACTCCTACTCCTGTGAAAAACAAGTTTACAGACGAGAGGTCAGTGTTTACATGAGGTTCTTTTGTCTTCAGTTTCCAGTCAAAATACCGAAGTTGCTTTGGTCGGCTTCTATTTTTCATCCACTCCACGTATGAAGTTATGTCATTCCTTTTGTAATCCAGTTTGATTTTTTGGTCATTTTCCATTCTAGGATTTTCTTTTAAATTTGTATAAAGTTCGCTCTTCACGATATGTGGTTCTGTGGGTTTTGACAAATGCGTAGAGTCATGTATGTGCCACCCCTGTGCCATATAGAACAGCTCCGTCACCCCGAAAATTCCCGTGCATACACCCTGTGCCATCAACCACCCCTCTCCATCCTCTGGCAACCACTGTTCTGCTTTCTGTCCTCGTATTTTGCCTTTTCCAGAATGTCAGCTGAATGGAGTTAACCAAAATGTAACCTTATGCGTCTGACGTCTTGCACTTAGGAAACTGCATTTAAGATTTGCCCATGTTGTTCTGTGTGTCAGTAGCTTATTCCTGTTTATCTCTGATAAACAGACACTGTTCCAAGTGGTTAATCCTCCCAACTGCCCGGTGAGGTAGGGTTTCCTATTCTTTTATCTCCATTTTGCAAATGAGAGAGCTGAGACGGAGAGAGGTGAGGTGATTTGTACAATATCTCATGCGCAGTTCGTGCATCCATTCACCTGTGGAAGGACGGCTTGCTCGTTTCCAGATTTTGGCAATTTTGAATAAAGATATTGTAAATATTTGAGACGTGTTTTTGTGTTTTCAGTTCACATAGGTGGATACGTAGGCATGGGGGTGCTGGGTAATATGATACCTCTGCGTGTTCAACTTTGTTATGAAACCGCCAGACTGTCTTCCCAGGTGGCTGCCCCATTTTGCACTCCCACCAGCAATGAATGATTCCTGTTTTCTCTGGGGTCCTCTCCAGCATCTGGTGTTATCATTTCTTTTTTTTTTTTAAAGATCTCTCGCTATTGCAGCTTACTTACTTTTTTTTTTTTTTGTGAGGAAGATCAGCCCTGAGCTAACATCCATGCTAATCCTCCTCTTTTTGCTGAGGAAGACTGGCTCTGAGCTAACATCTATTGCCAATCCTCCTCCTTTTTTTTTCCCTTTTTCTCCCCAAAGCCCCAGTAGATAGTTGTATGTCACAGTTGCATATCCTTCTAGCTGTTGTATGTGGGACGCGGTCTCAGCATGGCTGGAGAAGCCATGGTTGGTGTGCGCCTGGGATCCGAACCCGGGTCGCCAGTAGTGGAGCGCGAGCACTTAACCGCTAAGCCACGGGGCCGGCCCTGGTGATATCACTTCTAATGTTGTATTTTAGTGATTCTAGTAGGTGTGTAGTGGCACCCCATTGTGGCTTTAATTGGCATTTACCCGGTGACAGGTGACGTTGATCATCATTTCCTATGCCCATTTGCTGTCCATATATCTTCTTTGGTAAAGTGTCTATTCAGATCTTTTGCCCATTTAACAAATTAAGTTGTTTTCATATTGTTGAGTTTTAATAATTTTTTATATATTCTGAGTGTAAGTAATTTATTAGATATGTGATTTGTAAATATATTGTTCCAGTTTGTGGGTTGTTTTTACTTGTAACAGTGTCTTTCAAAGAGTAAAAGTTTCGCATTTTGCGAAAGTCCAATTTATAATATTGTTCTTTTGTGGATCATGTTTTTGGTGTTATATCTAAAAACTCATCATCAAACCGTTACGTCATGCATCTTTTCTCCTAGAAGTTTTATAGTTTTACATTGTATATTTAGGTCTTTGAGTTGATTTTTGCATAATGTGTGAGGTATGTGTTGAGATTTTTTTTTTTTCCCAAATGGATGTCTGACTATTCTAGCACAATTTGATGAAAAGATTCCTATGCGCTTTTGTAAAAAATCAGTCGATATGGTTGTCTGGATCTCTTTTTGTTCCATTGATCTATGTGTCTGTCTTCCACCAACATCACATCATCTTGATTACCAGGGCTTTGTAGTATGTCTTGAAATTGGGTAATATGAATCCTTTGACTTTATCCTTTTTAGAATTGATTTGGATGTTCTAGTGCCTTGGCTTTCTAATCAGCTTGTCTAAATCTGCAAAAAAATCTTGTTGGGATTTTGATTGGGATTGTGTTGAATCTATAGATCAAATTGAGGAGAGTTGATTTGAACAATATTGAGTCTTCCAATCCCTGAAGTTGATATATCTCTCCATTTATTTACATCTTATACATTCTCCTTCTAATTCTAATAGTTTTTCTATAAATTCTTTTGAACTTTCTATATACAAATTCTTACCATCTGTGGATAAGGACAGCTTAGTTTCTTATTTTTCACTTTTATACATTTTTTTTCTCTTTTTTGAAGTTTCATTGTCTAATGTCATATAAGGTACATAGTTCTGATGAGTATACATTTGGGCTCTTGAAGAATTATATTTCTAGTGAATCATTTTTTTTTTTTTGTGAGGAAGATTAGCCCTGAGCTAACATCCGTGCCAATCCTCCTCTTTTTGCTGAGGAAGACTGGCCCTGAGCTAACATCTGTGCCCATCTTCCTCCACTTTATGTGGGACGTCGCCGCGGCATGGCCTGACAAGCGGTGCGTCGGTGCACGCCCAGGATCCGAACCCAGGTCGCCAGCAGCGGAGCACGCACGCTTAACTGCTACGCCACGGGGCTGGCCCCACTAGTGAATCATTTTTAATGAAACATTGTGTGAATCTCCATTCACCATTTTCAAGCTCTCAGATATTCTGGAGGAGCTCTGAGATGGTAAAAGTTATCTCTGTTCATCAAAAAATGCTGAACGGGGACACAGCCTCTTCATCCCTAAGAACAATCGCTCTTGGAGCAGGTAATGAAGATTGGGAAACTTCATGGGGGAGCCAGGGGGTTCACATTATGTTTACTGATGTACAGTGGAACTTCTGGAACAGAGGAAGAAGGAGTTGAGATTTTTCCTTCCACTTGGTATCTGTGCAGCCAGAACACTGGCCATAGAGGCAGGTGGCTTCGCTACAGCCACTTGTGGAATGGCAGGTAAGGATCTGCAAAAATCTGCTCCTCTGTGAGAGCAGTGAGAACACTGACAAACATTGTCACAATCGGTCTCTTCAGAACTCTGGAAAATAACCAAGACTGCAATGAATCAAGCAGTGTTTATTCAAGGAAAAATACCTGAATCTTGGTAAAAACAGCAAGTTTTGTGGTATTTTAACTCGAGCTATTTATTCCCTTGTTCAGCTCTGTGGTATCCTTGAAGACGCAGAGCCTCACCATCACAGTATGCATAAGACACTGCAGCCAGCAGCCCTGGAGGGGCAGAACGGGTTAAAAACTTCCTAGTAGCCCTGTAACTGGACTGAAGAGTCTGATCGCCCAGGTTCTTGGTCAGTGCGAGAGAGGGATTCAGACACCGACACAATGGCAACAGCAGGAAAGCAAAGATTTATTGGAGGAAAGGTCAGATACACTCCAAGTGAGGAGCGAGCAGTGCAGAGAACGCGTCTGCTCCGTTTTGAGTTAGTTTTATTTTTATTTGGGCTGTTTAGAGGGAATTAGCATTATCTGGTTGTCCACCAATAATGGTCTTTCCGCCACCCACACGTCAGGAGGGAGAGTTCTTGACCTTCTAGGGGAGTCTCCAGAACTGTCCCCCACGGAAGGGGGACTAATGCATATGGAATTCGTATGTAAATTAAAGAAAGGTCAGTGTCCTCTAGGGGTGCAGAGCAGAAGGCTTTGTATGTGTTGTTTGTGCACTTGTTATCTTTATCATCATGGTTGAAGGTCTCAGACTCCGGTGGCGGTGCCAAGTGGTTCTTAGTTCCCCTTTATCTGCATCTTGTGGGATGCCAGCAAGATGCTTCTTTGATGTAGTGAGGTCTCCAGCTGTGATTCCCCGGCTCGTGTCTACCTAACTACCTATCTCAGCCCCATCCCCAGAGAATCTTGTCTTCATGTGACCTGGCCCAGAGCCTGTTCACTGCGGGCAGCCTTTTCCCTGGGGCAACAGTCGAAGAAAATCAGCAGCAACTGTTTAACATCACAGCTGCCTGAGGTGACAAGAGCAGAGCAACCAACCCCCACCAAACGCCTCCCTTCCTCTCATGGATTCACAGATGCCACCGCCCACTCAGTCCCTCGTGCATGGAGTTGGCTGGGTCTTTCCACACTACCATTCCCTTGCTTCAAATCAAAACAGTTTGATGTCTAGCTATTAATTATGTCTACTTTGGGACAACTCTCTGTCTTCACTGTTTAATTTCTTCATGCTTTTATGTTCCGTTTCACCAGCTAATCTGTCAACTCTTTGGGACCAGAGATCATGGCACATATTTTTATTACCTCTAAGGATTGAGTCCGATGACTTGTGCATAGCAAGGCTCAATATATATTATTTATTAAAGGACTTGGGGGAGAGAGTGATGGCTTTGACTCCCTCTCAGTGAGCAGATGAAATCCCGGTGGTGTGGGGAAAAGAGTGGTCTCCAAGTTGAATGGTGAAAGGGAGACCACCCTTCCTTGACTCTCACCATGACTATTATTATTATTTTTTTCAATTAAAAGTCAGTCTTTAATATCATCTGCCACCCAATCCATACTCAGATTTCCTCACTTGTCTCCAAAGTGTCTTTTTACAGCTGGTTTGTTTGAATCAGGTCAGGATCCAAATGAGGGCACATGTTGTATTCTATAACAGCCTTTCTTCCCCCTTTTCTTTTTGTGTCATTGGTTTGTTGAAGAAATTGAGTCAGTTGTCTAGGAGTATGTTCTTTTTTAAAAAAATTATTTTATTGAGGTCATATTGGTTTATAACTTTCTGAAATTTCAGGTGTACATCATTATTTATCAGTTTCTTTATAGACTGCATCGTGCTCACCACCAATAGTCTAATTTTTATCCATCACCATATATATATGTGCCTCTTTACCCCTTTCACCCTCCTCCCACCCCCTTCCCCTCTGGTAACCACTGATCTGTTTTCTTTATGCATCTGTGTATCTTCCACATATGAGTGAAGTCATATGGTGTTTGTCTTTCTCTGTCTGGCTTATTTTGCTTAACATCGTACCCTCAAGGTCTATCCATGTTGCTGCAAATGGGATGATTTTGTCTTTTTCATGGCTGAGTAGTATTCCGTTGTATTTATATACCACATCTTCATTATCCATTTATCTGTTGATGGGCACTTGGGTTGCTTCCACGTCTTGGCTATTGTGAATAATGCTGCAATGAACATTGCATAAATCTCTTTGAATTGTTGATTTTATGTTCTTCAGATAGATCCCCAGTAGTGGAATAGCTGGATCATATGGTATTTCTGTTTTTAATTTTTTGAGAACTCTCCATGCTGTTTTCCATAGTGGCTGCACCAGTTTGCATTCCCACCAGCAGTGTATGAGGGTTCCCTTCTCTCCACATCCTCTCCAATACTTGTTATTTCCTGTCTTGTTAATTACAGCCATTCTCATGGGTGTGAGGTGATATCTCATTATAGTTTTGATTTGCATTTCCCTAATTATTAGTGATGTTGAACATCTTTTCCTGTGCCTGTTGGCCATCTGTATATCTTCTTTGGAAAAATGTCTGTTCACACAATAACTATTATTATTATTATTACCATTTATTGAGTTCTTACTTTTCTGTTTATTTATATAATCTCATTTAATCCTCATAATAATCCTTTGGTTTAGGTATTATCATTTGCTTATTAAAAGATCTAGAATTGGGTTCAGGGGCAGTAAGGTACCTTGCTCAGAGCTGGGTGGTGAATGCAGGTCTTTCCGATGCTGTCGTCCATGTGAAACAGCCTCCACTCACTAAGGAAAATCGACTCACCAGACGTCTGGGAGCCGGGGACAGCACAGGCGCTGTAGCGTGAATCTGCACGGAGGTCAGGCAGCGCGAGGCGGGCAAACCTGTCCCCGCAGCTTCCTTCCCTTCTGGGGGGTCTGGCCGGGCCTTGATGACAGGCATGCCGTCCGCAAGTAGCCCTTGTTCCCACACTGAGCTTTCAGTGTTTGTGGTCCTTTTCTCTTTGAAATGCAAAATGGTCCTTCGTAAGGAACGGAAGGTTCTGGGACCTTGGTCTCGGGTATTTATGTGCAGAAGCTTCCTGGCTGGCAGGACAGGGCTGTGTCAAATCCATGCAGCGGGGAGCCAGGCTCTCCTTCAGAGGAGGCTCAGGCCAGAAAGAGTGTGCAGTTTGGATCTTTGTGAGGAAAAGGAGCTTAAAAACTTGGATGTCACTGCCAAGGTGGGTGGAGGTCAGGCCGTCCTGGAGCTGAGATGTGGTCTCATTAACCGTGACGAGCTTCAGTCCTTGGCTCTTGCTCCTACACACTAATTTGGAAAATGCAGCCCCTGCAGAGGCTTCCCGTATTCTGGCGGGGTGGGGGTGGGAAGTGGGGTGGGGAGGGTGGTCTTGGTGTGTCAGATAAATGTTCACAAAACTCTCTTAGCTTCTTCTGCCTGCGAAATGGTGTGAAGGGTCAGCCTGCGCCACTGCACCTGGGGGGACACCCCTCCCACAAGGAAGCCCCCAGCCCAGGGCTGTGGGTGCTGCCCTCCAGGCCCCGCTGGGTCATGCGGCAGTGACAGTCTCTCTTCTCTTCTGTGGTTTGTCGTATGTGCATCACTGCTTCATTGCCTCAGCCCAGTAAGGAAACTGAAGGTGTCTGTAGAGAAAACAGCAACTATAGTTCATTTTTCTCTGCTTTTCCCATCTGTCCCCTACATGAGTCCGTGGGGCCTGGGGCAGAGGACAAATATGAGTGGCTGCCATCACGCTGGGTGGTGAATTGACACTCCGCTCGCTGGACGGAAGCAGAGTTTGGAGGCAAAACTTGACTAAGGAGGCTCCATGATCTCTCCTAAAAATGGATTCCAAGAGCCCTGCCTGACTTCTTCCGGACACGCCTAGGTACGGCTGAGCCCCAGCAGAATTTATCATCAATCCGTGATTCCTGCTTCTGAGGATCAAAACGAAGAAAGAATTTCAAAAGCAGAAGATTCCTTAGTTAAATAGCAAGTGTAGTGGGCATTTTTATCCATTTGGCCACCACGTTTCTGCACCCACATCTCTGTGCAGGAATTCCCTGTGTTCCATCTGAAAGCAGAGCCTGAGACGAGGGCGTGTGCACCTGTTTATTGACAGCATGCTCTCTGGACAAGCAGTGGGGAAAGCTGGAGAGCTCGGCAAGGATGTGGTCTCCAGGGTGAGTCCAGCTCCAGCCTGATCCCATGGGGACGCCAGGAGCAGCAGTTGCACCACCTTAAGGCAAGAGGGCTGGCCTTTTGTTGTCCCTGTCAGTCAGCCACTGGCTGTGGGCTGCCCCTCGGAGTGGGGGAAGAATGGGCTCGTGCTTGCCTGAGGGCAGTTCTCTGGTGGGGGCAGTCGTGAGCCATTAGAAGTCAACGCCAACAGTGGCTGGGGGATGGGCACACCCGCCTGGTAAGGGGCATCAAGGCTGGGTGAGAGCAGTGTCCCCTGCAGTGCACCCCTCCCCCCGCTCAGCCCCACGTGTTTCTCTCATTAAGTAAGTTCAGTCCATGTAGCCACAGCTTCTCCAGGATCCTCACTGGCCACACCAGCTGGGGAGATTTTAGGAGGACTGGCCAGTGGGGCGCGCTGCAGCTCCTGCTGGTGGCGGCGGCAGCTGATGCTCGTGACTGCGCTCCTCCATCACTCGCTCTAGAGTCCTCTCCCCCTCGGCCAGCACTCTGCCCAGGGTGTGTGCCATGAATTGGGACCCCACCCGTTGGCACAGGTGGCCTTGCCTGGTGGAGCGATGCAGCTCATCCCTGTGGGGTCTGAGCCCCTGCTTACCATGCTCGTTCATCACAGTAAACCAGGCGTGGTGGCACCAAGACATGCCCAGTGGACACCTGAGTGCCAAAAAGTATTCCTCCCTGCCCCCTCACGTGCGTCATGGTGCTCAGGGTCAACTCCCTTGCCAGGATGATAACTCCCTTTCCTGCGGGTCCATGGGCACGAGGAGCCCGCTGAGACTTGACAGCAGCAGCTGCTGTAAGAATAGTGCGGCTCTCACCGCATCTCTTGGCTGAAGCGTCTTCCTAAGTTGCAGATTGAGAAGCGCAAATTCTCCACGTGTCTAGTGGAATGTGGGAGTGGGTACACTCCCTTTTCCCCCGTTAGTTTCCAGAACCATATTTTCTACCCGATGGGGACACAGCACCATGCAGCGGCCATTGGTTTATAGTCTGCACCTCACCCTGAAAGACAGCACCCCGCTTTGTGGGGAGTCACCCCAAGCTCGTGCCTCAGCACATCTGCGAGAGTCCATTTCACACTATGTCTGTGTGGTCTGACATGTGGTGGGACTGGTGGGTCATGTAGTCACTGTCATCCCTCCTTTGACATCACACGGGTCCCTTGGTCTGAGGTGGCCCCACATTGTTAGATCACACGCTCTGTGTGCCTGGATGGGGTTTGACTAAGGCACCCAGGCAGGAAAGGCAGACCCATCTCCAGACAGATCAGTTCCCATCGGGGTGAATGGTCGCCCTTTCTGGGGAAGAAGGAGCCTGATGTAGTCAGTTTGCCACCAAGTACTGGTTGGCCCCTCTGGGAGGTGCACCAACAGGGATGGTCTCTTACTGGCAGGTTTGATCGTCCAATAGCATTAGCGGGAACAGTCTTGATGGGTGGGAGCCCGTGCTGAGTGGTCCATGCACAGCCTCCATCCCCACCCCCATTGCTGCTTTGCCCATGAGCCCATTGTGCAGGCCCCGGGATGCCGGAGGGCAGAGGTTGGCTAAAATCCACTGGCTGAGTCCTCTCACCCTGTCTGCAATGGGCGCTCTTGAGGGGCATCGAGACGCAACGCCAAGGTGTCCGCTCGTGGTGCCCACTCCCATAAGCACATCCACTTGCCTTTCTTCCAGACCTCCTTGTCCCTGATCTTCCAGGCTTTCTCCTTCCAGGCCCCTGAGCACCAGCTGAGCCGTCTGTCATTGCTCATTGGTCTGTATATATTCTCACCTTGGGCTAATTTTCTTTCCAAACTAATGGGTCACCAGGCCCACGGCTTGAAGCTTGCCTCTCCCCTCACAATCTCATGAACCAATTCCTTAAAATAAATCCCTCTCTCTATATATGTATATATACACATCCTGTTGGTTCTGTTTTTGGAGAACCCCAACTAATGCAGTGTGGAAGAACAGCACGAGCAAAGACACGGGCGTTCAGTGTGTTGAGTGTGTAAAGCAGGTGATCTTCACTAGAGCCTGAAGCATGAAGCATGAAGCATGCGACGTCCCTGGGGGCCTGGTCTCCTGGGGACTGCGTCTGGTGTTCTGAGGGATGGTGCATGTCTCCCTGCGTATTTCGCACACGTGGGGAGGAGGTGGGCCCGTGCTGTGAGTGAGGACTGCCACCCACAGCCTCACACCACAGCGAGCATCCGGGGTGGGCCCGGAGAGGCCCCGCTCCCCTTTGCCTCCAGACCTCCCGGGCCCAGCTGACCTCTGCTCACTGCCAGTCGGTATTTGACGTTGGAGAGTACATTACCACTTATTTTTAAATGAGACATTTCAGGTGACCAAAATTGGAAGTAATGAAGCCTGTTTTGTCAAAGACTACGTGCAGAGCAGGGCAGTGATATGTCGGCCTTGCGCCGCAACTGCTCAGATAGGGGCCAGTTACTCTGCACTGACTGTGGTCCACGCCCCCATTTTGACAACACCCCCCAGGGTTTGTCCTGGGGCTCCTTGAGGGGCCTGAAGTCTGCCCACTCCGGCTGTTTGAGGCCCGGGGCCGCACCCAAGACCCTGTGGGTCTGGGGGTCTGGTTTGCCTGAGTGACACTCCCCAGGGCCCATTAGTAACTGCGTGTCTCGGAGCCTGTGCGTGCTCCCTGCGGGGGCTTTGACGGGGGCTTCACGCAGATCGGAACTGATGGTCCTGATCCGGGGAGGCCAGGGGACTCCCGCCCAGGAGGTGTCGCTCACTGCCGGGGCGTCCAGGGCAGCGTGGGCTGGTGGCAGGGCCCTGGTCGCAGGGGACGTTCGTACACTTCACGTTGCTGAAGGGGAAGCAGAGTGGAAGTTTGCTGAGCAGGCCGACTGTTCATCGAGCGGAACCGGGGGAAACAGGGCTGAGCAGGCACTTTTCTAAGGAGGAGGTTTCAGAGCAGTGACGTTGTGCGATTGTGAAGTGTGAGTGTGAAAGGGAGAGGGACTGCCTGCACGTTTGGGGAGCGCCCTCGGCAGGCGGGGCTCTCTGGTTTCTCTTCTCTCCCATGTAACTGGATTTAAGGACAGTTCGTGCTGGACGCCTTCTCTTGTTCAGTCCTGTCTCTCCTCCCTCCCCTTCCTTCAGTGGAAATGCTGGCTCCTTTGTTTATAAAGAAGTCTTTATGGAACACCTACTGTATGCCAGGCACTGGGGATACACGAATTAAAAAAACAAAAAGCACCCCGAATTGCTGCCCTGGTGGGTTCACTTTCTGGAGGCCTCTCCTGAAGGCTGGGGAATACAGCGACCTCCCTCCATCCCTGCTGTGCCCAGGAGGAGCCCAGGGCCACAGCAGGAGCACCCAGGCCAGAGGCCAGCTGCAGGAGGTCCCCCTCGATTGTCCTGGTCCCTGTGGGGTCCCCTCAATGTCCCCTGTGCTGAGAACCCCTCCTCCGCTCTGGTCCTCAGACTACCCCCTCCTCTACCAACTCCTCTCTTCCCTCCTCCTTTCCAAGTGAAGCCTCCATCTGCACCCGGCCTGTCCACTGCCTTGTCCTGTCCCATCTTAGCTCCCGTGTCAACTTCTTCTTTCTTTTTTTTTTTTTTGTGAGGAAGGTCAGCCCTGAGCTAACATCCATGCTAATCCTCCTCTTTTTTTTGCCGAGGAAGACCGGCTCTGAGCTAACTTCTATTGCCAATCCTCCTCCTTTTTTTTTCCCCCCAAAGCCCCAGTAGATAGTTGTATGTCATAGTTGCACATCCTTCTAGTTGCTGCATGTGGGACACGGCCTCAGCATGGCTGGAGAAGCGGTGTGTCGGTGCGCGCCCGGGATCCGAACCCGGGCCACCAGTAGTGGAGCACGCGCACCTAACCGCTAAGCCACGGGGCTGGGCCCCGTGTCAACTTCTAATGGGATTTCTCCCCTGAACTCGCAGACATCCCCTCTGGTGTCAGTGGTCTTTTCTGAGTCCACGTTCTCCTTGCCTTTTGTCTCACTCAGCTCAGACTGCTGTGACAAAATACCCCAGGTGGGGGCTTAAACAGCAGACATTTATTTCCCACAGTTCTGGAGGTCCAAGATCAGGGCACCGGCAGATTCCGTGTCTGGTGAGGGCCGACTTCCTGGTTCATAGACGGCATCTTCTTGCTGTGCCCTCACATGGTGGAGGGGGTGAGGGAGCTCTCTGGGGTCTCTTTTATAAGGACACTAATCCCATCATGGGGCTTCCACCCTCACTACCTAATCTCCCGGAGGCCCATCTCCTAACACCATCGCAGTGGGGGTTAGGTTTCAACATGTGAGTTTTGGGGACACAAACATTCAGTCCATAGTATCTTTTTTTGCATGATTGATCGTCTTCCTAGAGTGCTCTTAGGCGCAATGACAGCTGCATCACCTCACTCTCCTCCCATCTCCGTGACAATGTGCCCCCCGTGGACCCAGTCCTCCCTCCATTCTCCAGTCCTTTCTCACCCCAGAAGCTGTGTTGCTCTTGCTCTGAAATCGTGGAATTTCTGAGTGGAACTGCCCTGCAAGGCCCAGCGGGGGGCCAGCTGCCACATGTGCCCAACGTCTCTGAAGGACGGCAGCTGACGTTTGTAGCACCTTTCGGTTTAGAGTGTCCACTTTCTCTGCTTCGATCCTTGCCACAACCCTCCGGGGCGAGTGTTACCCCATGTTATACTGCAAGCACTGAGAGGGTGGTGCCGTTGGCCCACGGCCACAGTGCTGATCAGCGGGGGAAGGCATCACATCTCCGTGCTCCACGCTGAGCTCCTCCCCCCAAGTCTCTGAGGAGCCATGAAATTTGTCTCCCAGGCGAGTGTGAGACACTTTTCTAAATGGTCTGTAGCTCAGGCTCTGAGCAGGTGGGGAGACCTACTTTCAATACTGAAGTTCCTAGCGTGCTCAATTCCAGGTTCAGTCCAGTAGTTTATAGTTCCGAAGCGCTAGAGGGCTGAACGTAACCACTTCGGGGCAGGCCATCGTCAAGTCCATCAGTGTTATCCCAGGTCCTATTCACTCTTCATCTTTGTTGATAAAAGGACTTTTCCAGAAAGCCAGCTCTGGCAGGGTGTTGGCTTTCTGAAACTCACCTGGAAGACTGCATTGCCCCCATCAAGTTAAACCCGACAGGGAAACCTATTTGACAGCCCCAAGGGGACAGGGCATAGTGACTCACAGTGCCCACCTGGTCGTTTCGTCCTTCAGCCTTTACGCACACCTGTCAAATCCTAAGAATCAGGGTAGACTCCAGTTACTTTCCTTGGGAAACACGCATTCAGCTGAAACCTTTTACTGAGACAATCCATCGTAAACTTCATGTTTTATAAAATAATTCTCGACAAGAAAGAAAAATGCCACAAGAAATGAGGCTGTGCCCCAGGCGAGGGCAGTGGGGACTTGGGTGTTATGAAGAATGAGTTGGGTGGATATGCAGGACCATTAAGTTTGAAGAGGTTACCGAGAGTGATGGCTCTTCCCTTGTGGGAGGGGTCCTCCGTGGGTGAGAGCGAGCACTGGGTACCGGCCGAGAGTCACTTCTGGGAGACCCTAAAAAGATCAGTCTGGAGAGCTTCTCTCCTTTGGCCAGTAAACAGTCCCACCACCAGACACCCAGATCCTCGAAGCTTGGTGATTCAGACCAGATGACCTCTGAGGCATGTCACACTCTGATGCATTGGAGATTTGTCTTGAACCTCATTTATGCTTTTAGGTCTCCTCCGTTCTCTACTCACAACCGTGGCCCTAACTACCCTCTCCGTTAGGGGTGACTTCCTGTAAGACTTGAAGAATGAAAGGCTGCCCATCCTCCCGCACCCCTGCCTGGGTATGAAAGGACGCGTCAGAACATCCCTTCCTCCGCCTCTGCCCTCAGCCTGAGGTCTCATGTGCCCTCACTTGAGTTGAGTCTCACTGCAGTTAACGGGAAATAAGTGCAGACTAAAAAAATGCAACGAATCCCTACCTGGCCCGAAAGGCATGTGTGGTAGAATTTCAGACACTAACGGATGAGAAGAATACTTTTAAACAGGAAGTCTTACCTGTGATCAAATTATAGCATACAACCCTGTGTTCAGCATCTTTGTAATTTTCTCCACTCCTGGGGTGACAAGTGACATATCAATGTCCCTTCAGTTAGCCCTGGACAGGGACAGAATGTGTTATTGGAAATACTCAGTGGAACACTGGAATGTTCCGCCCATGCCGAGTTCTGTAGAACCGAGGCCGTAAACACTCCTGAGTGATGTTTTAGGTATTTCTTGTGGCCTGATATCCATCTGGCTTAGTATTCTACAGAAGAAGTACCAGCCATGCCAGTATGTCACATGCTGTGGCAAATTTGGGTGGGGGACTCAGAACATCTTAAATATTTGCAATGCTTTACTTGGCAAAGCACTGGGCCATTCCAACGTCACCGATTCCCCTCGTGGCCTGTGCAGCAGTGGGGTAAGGGCTGTTCCCCACACTTGACAGGGAGAAACTGAGGGTAAAGTTGTGCATTGAGGGATCCGTTTCGTCTCACACGGTTAATGAGGGGTTGAGTCAGGGCGTGGAGGTGCGTCTTTCCTGCCAGTCCTGTGATATTTTAAGGAGTTCATTTACGTTAATTCTATAAGGGTGACATCTGTGCTAGTGACTGTCACCTGGGCAGAATCCGCTAACAGACACAGTCTTTATTAAAGAGAAGGTTTTAGAGTGGAGGATGGCATTGGAGTGGGCAGACCCTCCGTGAACTCTGACTAAGCCTACACATTGTCTTCTCCAGAGACCCTAGAACTTCGCTGGGTACAAAGAACACAACCCAGGAGAGCACAATTCTACTCGATGTTTTTATTCACTTAACAGAACATTCACTTATCAGAGATCACCGAAGGGCAATTTACAGACCTTAGAGGCAAATTAACATATGTAAATTCATATTTTAAGGTTTTGGATTTTTTTTTTTTTTTACAAATATTACAAATGTACATCCATTGGTACAATATTGCCATTCACTCATGCTTTTTATATACATACCTTCACTTAAGAATTACTATTTATTGAGTTCATTTTGCTTAAAAAATGCTGAAAATTAGCTGGGCACTGCTGGGAAGTTTTTTCTCCTTTACTGATGCAAGCCCTGCGGAGTGATAGAAATCTAGAGCCTGTGTAAAGACAGGCCCCAGAATCCAGGTCATTCTATCTTTGTCTTTAGAGGATATTTCATCCCTCCAACCTTGATTTTGAAGTGACGAGTTGGGAAATGGGGATTTCTCTCTCCAGGGTTGGATACTGTTTGCAGCCCTGCAGGAGGGATATCGTTTGGTCTAAATTTCTAGAGATGTAGCCATCAGTGTCCCTTTTGGTGGGTGATCAGACTGAGTGGACATGTTTCACAGGTCCTCAGAAGGACCCTAGTACATCCCTGTGGACCAAAGGTCACCAGAACACATCAGGAGCTTCCGCCTAATCCTGAGCATTGGCCCGATTCACAGGGCAGCGAAGCGGAACTCAGGGTAGACACACGCCTGAGACTTGTTCTCAGCAGTGCCAGCGGATCAGAAGGTTAGGAGAGGGAAGAACAGGCAAGAAAAAGAGGAGAAGGAAGGGGACAGGAGGAAAATATGAGAAAGAAAACCAAGGAGGCAGCACTGGTGGCGAATAAGCCAACAGTGGTGGCAATGGTCGCGTGTCTCTGGTTTCCGAGAACTGAGAGGTGCCCTGTTTGTTCTCCACGGCCACTTTGCCCACAGCCTGCATCTTTGTCTCTTTGTTTCTGCTCCCCCATTTCCCCCTCTGTCCTTTACTTTATCTGATTCAGAATTTGCAGGAGAAGTTAGACAGGAGCCAACAATATCCCAGCATTCCCAGAAACAGCAGTGCCCCAGCTTGGAATCAGCCAGGACCACGGACAGCGGAGGGCAAGCTGCTGCTCTGCGTGTCCCTCTCGCCCCACCTGCCCTCTCCCCACGTTACCCCACACGTCACATCACTGTGCTGGGAGAAGCAGTAACACCAGTAAGACCTCCGAGGGGCAGGTGGGCCCCGCTAGATGCTGCCTGAGGTGGTACAGCCTTTCCTGAAATACAGAGCTTTTAACTTTTCACTCCATCCGTGAACTCTGCAAGAATGCAGAGCTGAGACAGCCTTGCGAAATGTGCAGGACGGCGGATTCCCCTGATGCTGGCCTGGATTACAGACTGCGGCCTCTGCTGGGGAGGAGGGTGGAGAAACCAGCAAACGAACGTCAGGCTTTGCTGAGTGTTGAGTGAGACTTCATGAGGCAGTCGGATGGTAGGACACAGAAGGACTTTCCTAACTTCCCTTTGGTCTCATTAGAAAGTGATATTTATTGTATTTTAGGCCAATTAGACAGATGATTTCATTAGAATGGCTTCTTAAAAAATGAGTATAGACGTTTTCCTAAATTAAAAATTTCTAAGTTTCAAATGTCCTTTTTAATTTTTTTAACAAGATACTATAGACACGTCTTGAAATTTATAATCTAAAAATAGGATTTCATCAAAATACTCTATTCTATTCTGGGCATTGATATACCATGTATTTACTGTTTATGGCTCTCCAGACATGGTAAACACTATACCAAAACAAAACAAAACAAAGGCATTTAACTTCACTGATAAGGACAGTGTCCTGTGAGAAGGAAAATTATGTGGGCAAAAGATGAGCTGTGTTTGCTGGAAAAGTAACTCAACCTGGTGTTTCTGAGATTCATCCCAAATCAGTCGTGCGGGATAGATACACACAGACTCAGAGAGAACACAGGAATGAGAGGAACAGTAGTTAGACCCGCAGATCTTGTCCATGGCAAAAACAACAACCAAAGAAACCCTGAATCCAGTAGCTTGCTCTCACATGTCCTCGTGAACCGCGTGCTGGAGATGGACTAGCAGAGTGCACAGGACCCTCGGCCTCTCGGGACTCAGTCCTGTGAGAGGGCTCGCCAGTGGTCAGACACTGACTTTCTGGCCACGAACCAGGCAGGAAATCCCATAACTTATCTCCCCGAGAGGAGAGCCATGCATGCTGCGGAGGCAAATAAAGACGGTGTGGATTTTATCTGGACTTTAGAAGTCGGGCTAAATAGATGTAAATACAGAACACAGAGAGCTTGAAAACACAGGACTTCGAGCAGTCAGGTGTGTGAAGCACAGAGATGCAGGATGGTGATTCTGAGGCAGATTCAGAGGGGCAGAGGGGGCAGTCAGGTAGTCAGCTGCCTGGAGCCCCTGACGTCGTCTGTTAACCTTCCTGTTGTTCTGCTTGCTTATATTTTCCAGGTGACTAAGTTACACCTCACCTCCTCGGGTTTTGTTCTCCTTACGGAAACCTCAGGTGGTGAGGGGGGTGTGGGCTCCTCTCAAGACTCTAATTCACCAGATTTTTCTATTAAAAGTGCAGGGTAGACCTGGCTTACAGCAGCGTGGGGACGTACTTTTGGGCTTTGAAGCAGAGAGCGAAATCCTGAGGCTTGTCCCACAGGACCTTTAATCTCTGGCTGACACGACCCTCCCCCTCCAGCTACAGCAGGTGGTTGGCTAGACTCCTGGGACCCCGCCTCTTCTTGGCTGGGTCAGCCTCTGGTCATCTCAGCTCTCCTTCTCCTTCCACTGCCCCTCTGCCCAGAGCCTGGGATCTCCCCGCTTCCCCTATCTCCCCGTCCATTTCCTGCCCACTTGGACAGGCACCTGCATGGCAGGGCTCCAGGCTCTGAAACAGCCTTCCTGCTGCAGTGGAAACTCTTCTCTCTATAAACTTTCTCTGCGGAGCCTTAATCTTTCCTTCCAGGAAGTCCCCTGCTGACCTAACAGACTAGTCCCTACACGGGTGCTAATGGGTAGAGCGGTGTTAATGTGTGGCTTTCTCCAGAAGTAGATATTTATATCTTAGTGAAGTTTGGGTTGTTTCTGGGGAGCCAATGCCTTAGACAAAATGAATCATGGCCAAATAGCTGCAATCCAGGCCCTGTGGGAGTCTTCATTATTGGGTAGGTGAGTACCTTCCAGCTCCCTCGAATCAGACCACATGGGTGGTACCCACTGTGCCTGTTTGGAGATGGATCCCTCCCGCATCTTCTGTGATGGTTAGGATGCTGCTGCTGATGCCGTCTCTTGATTGTAGAGGAGCATTACTTGGAGCACGTTGATATATGCACATATACACTTCTCCAAGCCACAGCTCAGAGTGTTAGTAAGTTAAGGTTCAGGTCACAGATTTCAACCAGGAATGGACAGCACCTGCATACTTGCAGAGAAGGGCTCCAGATGCCTGGCGGTTGAGAGTCTAAGTTGTAAGTCAGCTCTCCAGGTTTTCGGTTCTCTAAGCTTCATCCTGGTGACACATCAAATTACCAGAAACAAATATAAATTGGCCGTTTGAGCATAGCTTTTGTACTGAATTAAGATTTCATTTTATTTTCTCAATTTTTATGAAAGATTAATGTGAGTCATCTATTTGCAAAAGCATTTTCTTGTCTTTCGAAACTGTATCTTGAACAAGTCATCTGCTTCAGTGTCCATTTTGTTTTCTAAAAGGAGTGATGGATTTGACTTTGTATTAAATCCCAGGAAAAATTTCTATTTCCATACTAACGTCTCTACTTCTTGTTATCTTGTAACAAATATCTACAACTCAGTTTGTTTCATGTTTGCCTCATTGTTACGATATCTGCAATTTGTACTTGAGTATATACAGCGTGATGTTATGCTTGCATTTCTTGGGTTAGGTGGCAAGCCCATGTCTTCATCAGGATGTTCAGCCACGGTTGGTCAGCTGGAATTCTAACCAGGCAGCCCATACTCCAGAGCTGGCTGCTAACTACTAAGCTTTGCTGTTTAGCACAATGAATTTCAGATGTGGATCTTTTTACTGGAGAAATTAGAGACCTGTTATCTAGCATGACGGATGTTAGAAATGAGTTCTCAATGGTAAAAGTAAAACAACTCGAGGTCCTGGATGGAGAGGTGTGTGGGAGACGTGCCTCCCTCTTTCGTGAAAGGGGCCTGTGGTCCTGCACCCCCACTCTTACGCATGGTGCCAGGGGCTACGTCCCAAATGGTCCTGTGTCCAGCTGTGCGCTGGAGGATTCCGGCTGTCTGAAGCCTGCTCTAAAGGTGACAGAATCCTGCCTCCTGCATTTTTGCAGCTGCTCTAAGTGAATTTTTTTTTTTGTCATTTAAGATGGTGATTCAGGAACCTAAATGAATGGAGAGCTCGTAGCTCCTCAAGCCCCAAGTAGAGGTTCTTTTGGATGTTTTTGTTGTGCTTGCTTTCTGATAAAAATGTGGTTCAGCAGTCAGAATCTGGTCTGGGACGCGGTCTCCTTGTTCCCTGGTGGGGGGGTCGTAGGTAGGAGCTGATCTTTATGCCCTCAGACTTTTTCAGTGGCCTCGTTACCTGCCAAGGAGACTGAGCTGTGAGTGACGAGGCGGGCATGGGACATGTGCACCCCTCAGCTACTGGGAAGTTCAGAGAGAGCTTCTTCATGTTGTACGTCTCAGCTCACGGGTGCCTTGGACTGTTCCTTTGCTCTGCAGGAGTGGTCTTCATTTCTCTGGTCCTATTTCAGGGGTTCTTTCATATCGTGCACCTCAAATCCTTTTTGAAAGGAGGTGGAGTAAAAAACTTAAACGAAAATGATAGAGCGTTCTTCCTGGCTTCTTTGGGGAGGAGCCCATGGCTTTTCTCTTCACTTGTGGCTTATCTTGAATTTCATATAAGCTTGTGCTAGTGAGAGCCAAATGCATCACTTGAGGGGTGCGTGGTGGGGAGAGGAGCGTGGGGATTGGTGCCTGAGGTTGATTCCAACTGGCAATGCCTCAGTACCACCTTTCAAGGCTGCAGCTCAGACCTTCTGCCTGAATAGAGACTTCCCCTTCACCCCCTAGAGGGGAGAGTCAGCTGCACTTGTGCCTCTAGGTTGGGGGGCATTCTTGGTTCTAGCAACCTGGGAGCAGCCATCTGAGAAGCACCCTGTTCCTAAGGTAAGTCTAGTCCCTCATCTGAACATTGCACACTCGCGTATTTCTGGAACACCACAGGGAAATGAATGCACAGAACCATCAGCACCATCTGTCCTCACACACGCGCGCACGCACGGCCTCGCCTTCTCCAGGCATTTCACTCGGGTCGAAGGGCAGGGGCAAGAGCCTCATAGAGTCAGTAGGAACTGGTCTTGCTCGGGCGGCTTCCTCACCCAGGTGCCCAGGCCAGCCTTCTGGAACGCTCTGAACAGCTGCTGTTTCACAGCCTGGTAGGTGCAGGCCCCCAGCTTGGCCTCACAGTACATTGATGGCGTGTCTCCGTGGCTCGGTATCCGCGTGCTCAGCTGTGGGACGGGAATGAGAGAGAACAGGTGAGCGGCTGGCAGAAGCAGAGCCTCCCGGACGATGGAACGTCTGCAGGAGCAACACGTGGGCCCCTGGGTCCGCACTGTGCTTTCCCTCCTCTCTTCCTTTACACAGAAAAGGGGCGTGATAAAGGGTGACCGTGTACTTGAATTGGCTAAGAGGGTAGATCTTAAATTGGGTCTCCTCACCACACACAGAAGCGGTAACTCTGCAGAGGTGATGGACGTGTTAATTAGCTGGATTGTGGTGGTTATTTCACAACGTACACACGTCAGAATATCATGTTGTACAGCTTAAGTATACAGTCACGCAGTGCACAGCGAGGTTTCAGTCAAGGACGGACCGCATGTACGACCGACTGTGGCCCCATAACGTTAGTACCGTACAGCCTAGGTGTGTAGTAGGCTGTACTATCTAGGTTTGTGTAAGGACATGATATTCGCACAATGATGAAATTGCCTGAAGACACATTTCTCAGAACGTATCCCTGTCGTTAAGCGACACATGACTGTATACAATGTTTATACGTCAATCACACCTCAATAAACCTGTTAACAAAGAAAAATATCTATTTTGCCTGAATTGGCCCATTCATAAAATATCATACAAGATGATACGAAAAGAAAAGAGTGACTGTAGTAGTTTCTGAGTTCTGTGAGGTGATTCTGTAATTCCAGGGAAACCTAATTATTCAGGAAACTTTGCTTCACAAGAAGTGTGAATGATTAATGAGCAAAATAAACAAAGAACTTGCCTGCTACTGAAGATACCAGCACTGTGTGTGTTCTTTTCTTTTTGGAGGAGCGTCAGGGCTCACACTGGGTGGGGATGGGGGTGGGTGGTTTTGGGACCTAGATCAGCAGGGCAGGCAGAAGTGGGAGGGTCCAGGAACATCGCTAGCCAGCAGGAAGACAGTGAAAGAGGATGTGTCCTCCGTCTGCCTGGGTTCCGAGTTGCACCAGGCAAAGCCCTGCGGCCAGTGAAGGCAGGGACCCCAGACGGCGGGAGGTTAGGGGAACAGGGGGGCGGGAGGTCTGGATCCTGAGACCCTCCAGGGTCTCCGGGGAGTCTGGAGGCCAGCATGCCCCCCTGCTGCCAGGTTCTCTCTCTGACGTTCTCTGCCTGTGTAATTCAGGGGAAATGAGCTCACTCTTCTGAGCGTAAGTGTCCTTATATCTGACCTGGGAATAATACTTTCAAAAGGCTTCCATGGTCATAGCAGGTGTTCAGGAATATGCTGCTTTTCCTCTTGACTCTGGAGCCACAGCTCAGCTCCAGTGCTGCTGGTCTGGGGCCCATGCTTGGAGTAGCCAAGAGTGAAGTCCACGGGCAGCTGGGGAAAAGGAAACAGCCCAGGACCCACTTTTGTGTCGTGTGTCACCCTCGATCAGACCGACTGATGGCTTTCTGCCAGCGCCTCGTTTGTGTCCGGGCTGGAGCCCGAGTGCGGCTGCAGCTGGCCCCCCACCCCCCCAGCTCCAAAAGGAGCGAGTGGGCATTACCTTCCCGTAAAGCCGTGCCCACCGGGCAGAGAACATGTGCTTGCAGAGCCTGGAGGAGCTCCCACAGCTGCGCTTCCCGGTGGTGGCGTCAATAATCTCCATGTCCGCGTTTCCCACCACCCAGTTCAAGCTGAAGTGGGGAGACTTCCCCTGCTGGCGCGCCTCGGCGTTACTCACTCCTGTCAGAGAAATCAGAAGCAGCCAGGCATCAGTATTCCCAGCCCTGAGCAGGGCTCCCCTGAGATGGAGAATAATGGGAGACGGTCTGTGTGTGCGCTGGTGTCAGAGCCATCGTTTTGTACGTAAACCTTGGTCAGGTCAGTTTCACTTTGGGGATTGATGTGGAAAATAAAGCCCGACCTTAATGAAAGCCTCGCACTGAGACATTGCTGGCATTCATTTCTCACCTTTTAATGTAAAGGCAGTCTTGTAATAATAAAGTGCTGCCCAGATATTTCCCTCTTTCTGTAAATGTTTGCTGAGTGGATTAATGAGCACAGGGAGCCATGTAACAGCCATCTGAGAATGTGCGTTTATTGGGCACCTGCTGCACGCCCCGCTCTGCATGAGGCCAACACGGGGGCAGTAAATGTACAGATAGGCCCTCAGGTTTATGGTTTGGTCGATGAGATAAAAAGCTAATGAAGACGAGGGACCTAAGAGTGCAGGATAATCAATCAAGCAATGTGATCCAGAAACAGCCCCGGCTACGGAATTTTTGAGACCCAGAGCAAAACGACAACGTGGGTCCCCATGTCCGACAGTTGTTAAAACTTTCAGGATGACAAGAGAGCATTAAACCTGGCGCAGGTCCTTCTAACCGAGGTCCCTGTGTGGCTGCTCGGGGCAGACGCTGGTGAAGCTGGTCCCGTCCAGAAGGCCTCCAGAATTTGCAGGGAAGTCCTTCTTTCTAAGTTTCTCCCCTGGTCAGACTGTATGCTGGTTGTTGATTGGGACGACACGTTCCCCGTAGTCAGAGGCTCACACAGTGGCTCAGAGAAGGGAGAGTCAGAGTGGTCCTCCTCCGGGACAGCACCTGTTTGCAACCTGGCACGGTGGTCACACTTTGTAGCTTCTAGCGTCAGCCCGGCCTCCAGTCCTGCCTGTGCCCCGTGATGCCCCTCGTGCCCATCAGGAGGGCCAGAGACGCTCCGGGAGAGATGTTGGGGCAGCGCAGCCCCGGTGAGGCCTCTCCCGCCTCCTGCTGTGACTGTCCGGAGGATCTAAAACATGCGTGGCTCTGACGCAGCCCTCCTCCCAGTCGTCCTCTTCCTTCTGGAGGCCACGTTTCCATTCCATGGCCTTGGGGCAGGAATCTAAAGAGTCACAGCTGGGAGGGGAGCTGCCATTTCCCGGGGCCACGGCCAGATGCCTTCCACGGTCCAAGCCTCCCCAAGGCCGCTCCACACGCACCGGACGTGGCCCAGGGTCTGCTGGGGTCACGTGGAGCAGGCCCAGGGTCTGCTGGGGTCACGTGGAGCAGGCCCAGGGTCTGCTGGGGTCACGTGGAGGAGGCCCAGGGTCTGCTGGGGTCACGTGGAGCAGGCGCGGCCCGGCTCACAAAGGTGAGCGGGGCAGGAAGTCCATCTCGTTTGTTCTCTCCCGGGAAACTGTGGGACATGCAGCAGAGCCCAGAAACTCCGTCTCTGGATCTCTCAGCCCCTGCTCCTCCTGCAGATGCTTTCCCCATTCCAGCCCATCCACACGGGTCCCCCCATCCCAGTGGAGGCCCCGAGGGTCTTCTCTCCGGGAGGAGTCGTGTGTCACTGGAGCGAGGGATGCCTGCGGGACAGAACTGGCCACTTCAGTGCACTGACTAGGCCGCGGCTGGTTGCTCAGGGGTCATGGCGAGTCGCACGGTGGGTGGAGAAGCCCTGGTGTTGGGAAGCAGTCAGGGCGTGAAGGGCTCGCTGGCTTTCGGGGGCCTGCAGGGACATCCCGTGAGGGAGCAACCCCTGCATCCAGTGACAGCCCAGGGCCCCGCACCTTCCTGGAGGCCGCTGGCCTTCTGTGCAGCTCCGAGCTGCAAAGCTACAGATCCCAGGTCCTCGCGCTGCCCCGGCTTGCCCCCACGCAGGGGCTTCCTGGGCAGGACCCAGCCCACCCTCTGCACAGGCGCAGTCTGAGTCTGCCGCCTACACAGCCTGGCTCCAGACCATAGTCCCCGGTGACCTTCTCCTGGTCATGGATGGGCAGTGCCAGGCACCAGGCTGATTCCATCTGTGTCGGCTCATTCCTTTTCCTTGAAGTGATTCCCTGTGGTAGCTCCCCATGCTGAGAGCCAGGCAGGGGGACAATCTGGCACGTTGGCAGCCGAGGCCGTCCTACTGGGCAGGAGGAGGCAGTGGCCGAGGTGAGGGGTGACCGGGCACAAAGAGAGGTTGGCACTGCTCCAGAGCTGCACACAGCCAGGCATGGCCTTGTCACCTGGCTCTTCTCACAGCTCTGAACTTGGAGGAAAGTCCCTGAGAACCCAATGTTTCCCTCTGTGTCCTCTCTCTGCTGTGGAAAGTGTCACCGCTTGGCTGCCGGCTCTCAGAACACAGACACCCACTTGCAGAGGACTCGGCTGCAGCCCTGGCAGGGCACCCCACCTGGGTTGCCGCTCCAGCCCCCCATCTCCACCCGCAGAGGACCGGGGGTGGGGGACGGCGGGAAGGGAGAAGCAGAGAAAGCCAGCGCTGGCTGGGATGCGACCTGACCTGCAGAGGGCGCTTCCCCTCCCACCAGCACCTGAGCCACTGCCCTGTAGCTTTGGCCCGTTTGTTGGTGTTTGTAGGAGCAAAGCAGTGTGTGGACAGGAAAATAGCTAATGCTGTAAGAAATGCCGAAGCTCACTCACGACTCCGTAAATCAAATTGCAGAAATTGTTGATTTGTCACTATAATAGCCCTCATAGCCACTATCTGCAAATGAAATAAATTGTAAGTCCAGCCACCATCTTCCATGTCAACGAGTGTCTCCGTGACCAGAGGTGGGACTGTGGGGCTGGGGGAGCCGCCTCAGCGTGGACTTAGGATCTGGAAACTTAGTTCAGTCCTGTCTTTGCTCCTCATTCGCTCTGCGACTCAGCTGGTCTTTTCTGTACTCGGATCACAACAACTTCTTGTCGAAGGTCAAACAGGGCAGTTAGGAGCATTCTGAAAGTGTCCAGTGCCGTGACATTTTCATTTGAGGGGTGAAGGCCAACTCTGGTTGGCTTAGTGATCTCCAAGTCATACAGATCAAGAATGTTCCCAATTGGGTAACAGAGTCTTTCCCAATTTAGTGGTCATCGAGAAGACACAGATAATCCTTCAGATTGATAAGGTCTTCCGAAGACATGTTAGGATGCTCGATTAGGTCGCTTCCCGGTTCTTCTTTTGTCTATTTATTTTGGCCTGGGGGAGACACTTGGTTTCTAAGGAACCTTATGCACTTGTCCAAATGATCTCATTCGCTATGTGTTGATTTTACAATTTTAAATTAATTTGGTGCCCCAATCTCGAGCAGGGACTAGTCCATAGATCAGAGCTCCTTCAGTATTTCCTCCAGGCCGTGGACGACGGTTTCTGAAAGCGTTGAGAGGGGGAGGTCCAAACCCAGTCCCCTCAGCGCCAGTCACCTCATGGCTGGTCCTCTCAGATGGTGCCGGATGATACAAAGACGCGTGTGCTCAGGCCCAGAAGTGAGAATCTGGTCTGCATTTCATTTTTCCTCCCATTGTCTGGAGGTTGTGAAAGTGAAAGAGGCATACGTTCCTGGGATCGTTCTTCCTGAAGTCGTCATCAAATGATGGAAATCAAAATCAAGTCTGAAGTACACGGTACATCCACAGTCACAGGTGCAGCCTCCTAAGACCCGTTTTCATTATGATCCTCAAGATAGCACATTAGCACCTTCTCCGGATCCAATCCACTCTGAAGATACAATGTTATCTCCTTTTACCCCAGTCCACAGCGTTACATCCTCCTGGAGACTATTCAGAGCTTTCTATCCAGAGAAAGATGGAAGCCATCAAAGCCTGCCGTTGGCAAGGGGCCCAGTCCTAGTTAGGATCCAGGGAAGAGCTTTTATGGTCTGAACACTGAAAACACGAGCTTGTGTCCCTGTGCTCCAAGAAGAGAAGAAGGTCCTCCTGAGAAATAAACACTTGGAAAACTCAGCACTGTGCACAGCCAACCTTTGTTCAAGGTCACAGGGTCTGTTCGCGTGTATGTACATTGGGAGTCCTCATATTTTTCACCCTGCAGACCACCTCAGCCAGAGGTTCTCAAGTCCTGCTCTTTGATATCCAAAAAAGAAAACAAATCACAACAAAACCAACCCAGTATGAATGGGGGGGGGACTTTTGTCTTAACTGTAACCTGGGGACATAAAAACAATGTTGCATATGTCAATGTGATTTTATACTTTAACAGTGCAGCCCTGTGTTAATTTCCTGGGGCTGCTCCAGTAAATTGCCACCAAGTGGGTGGCTTAAAGAAAGTAAGAGAAATTTATTCCCTCACAGTCTGGAGGCCAGCAGTCCAAAATCAAGGTGTCCCAGGGCCTTGCTCACTCCAGAGGCACTAACGGAGGATCCTTCCTTGCCACGTCCAGCTTTTGGAGGCTCCAGGAGGTCCTGAGATTGTGGCCGAAATCATTCCCATCTCTGCCTCTGTCTTCACGTGGCTTCTGCTCCCTTTCTGTCTCTGTCTCTGACTCTCTGACTCTCTCTGTCTCTTGTCTCTCTCTCTGTCTCTCTCCATCTCCTTCAGCCTCTCTCTTATAAGGACACTTGTGCTGGTGTGTAGGACCCACTGACATATCCAGTATAAACTCATCTCAAAATCCTTAACTTAATCAGACCTGCAAAGACCCTTTTCCCAAACAGGATAATCCGTAGGTTTCAGGGATCAGGCTCTGGTATTTTGGCCTATGAACCAGTGAGAAGACTTCCTGGGGAAGGAGTAATCTGACCCTCCCACACCTCTGGCAGGAGGACTGGATTTGCAGGTGTGGGGTTCCAGCTGCCCTCAACCACGTCCGAACGCCTTTTGTCTGAGCCGTGACTGTGGGGCACGGGGGCTGGCTGGGGAGAATGTTGGTCACCTTGGCCGGGTAAGAGCTCAGTTTGTTGAGACAGTCCCGGTGGTCTCCGAAAGAGCCCCACCCACCTGGACAGTCTCTCTACCAGAGTGGTCGCCAACGGAGACAATGCTGATGCAAATCTGCGCGACCTGATACGCACGGAGAGGTGCTGGCCTACACTGATGCCTACGCGTGACACGCAGCACACGGCTGAGTGTCTTTACGCCTGTCTAGAGACAGAGTAGACGCGCGAGAGAATTAACGGGTCTCCGTCAGCCTCCCACACAGTCACCGCCAGGGTGACTGATCCACGGAGATTGTCGGACATTCATTTAAGTGCACGCGATTGTGTCAGTCGGGTGGACTGTGGAAGTAGAGCACTTTCATACCACCGCTGTGACTTACTAGCAGTGTGGCCTCTGATAAGCCAATAAACCTACTAACTACTCTACTACTATCACCACCACCCCTGCGGTTACTATCGCCATGACCTCCACTGCTACGGCTACCATTATTAAGAGTCATGAGAGTGAATCCGCAGCTCACCCATGAAAATGAGTGTTATTATGGCTCACATAGCTATTAAAAGATGCCTTACTTGGAGAAAATCCTTACATACCTTTTTTTAAAGCAGTATATAAGAAAGACATTGTAGCATTTCTTTAAATAGTTAGTGGGCCTACTATATTTAAAATGTAATTCACTTTCCACAAATTAAATTTATACAAGACATTCAGGGATATAATTTTTACGTGAAGTGAGGCAAGTCTGTATTAGAGGGTAGCACTGTGTTTAATTTTGTGAAATGGGTGAAGCAGCATGCTTCCAGGCGTGCATGGAATCGCAAAGTTGCCAGAATAGAGGGGACTGCTCGAATTTATATACCGTCAGATACTCTGTGGGGTCTCATGTGCGCGCACACACCCACGTGCACACCTGCACACACACCAACACATGCATGCACACACAATCACACAGGCACACACAATCACACAGATACACACACGTCACACACATCACACACACGCACACTCCCTCCCACCCCCTCACTCTGCACACACACTTGTAATGGCAGTGAGCTAGTAGTATTTTAATGTGAACACAGGATCTGGAGTAACTACTAAGGCTGTATTAATGTCATTTGATTCTTTTTCATTAGTGTGAACATCACTGTAATTGACAGTAATTTTATAGCTACTGTCTTGTCTTAATAGAGCATATTTCAGGGGAAATGGGAAGAATGTGGTGGAGTGTGGAGACAGTGTGGAGGGGAACAGAGGGTGACAGTGAACTCTTTCTGCCGTGAGATATCCTGACAGGTTCTCTGGGTTCCTGCCAAGCCAAAGGTGAACACACAATGTAAGGAAAAACTAGGCCATGACGGGTTTTCCCCTCCCTGTCCGTCTCTGACCAGGTTGGGGAGGTGGTGGCTGAAACGGTCCAGAGCAGTGTGGAGGGCACGTGCACGTGCCAGCGTGACAGCCCTGCGGTCACTGGTCTGGGAGAAGGTTCTGGGGAGGGCGGCGGCACCAGGGTGGGAGGCTGGAGCCTTTCTTTTAATGAGGGTCTCCCTTACTGATTTTCAGGGACTTCCTGCCTAGAGTCAATAGGATCGTGATCACATCATCTGTGATCATAAATGACAGTGGTTTGCATTCGTCATAGTTTAAAATGCACGTGCTCACAGGACACTCCAAAAGATGTGAAATTTCCTCCATGGCAGGAAAAAATTTGAATATTTCATTTTATAACCTGATAATGACATGGTTCTTGGTTCCTGTGAGGATTGTCCTTTTTCAAAAGATGTGGGGCAAACGGACTTTGGCAGAATATAGTTGATTTTGCTTCAAGTTCTATATTTTTTCACTGCTGTCGTGTCCAATATGTAGAAATAAGCCAAGTTTCATACTGGATAGAATGTGGATGATTTTCATTGCTCTTTATTCTGCGTTATCCATTTGGGGTCATTTTTCTTATGCCCAAATAACACACTTAGTGTTTCCTTTAGTGCGAGTCTGCTGGAGTTGAATCAGCTCCGTCTGTCTGTCTGGAATGTTGTCTTGCTCTCATTGAAAGGATACTTTTACTGGGTCTAGGATTTTATGTTGAGATTAATTTTCTGTGAGCATTTTAAAGATATCATTTCCTTGTTTTTCTTTTCCAAGAATCAGCTCTCATTCTGATTTTGCTCCTTTGATGTTGATCTGTCTTTTACTTTCTGTCTGTTTTTAAGATTTTTTCTGTCTTTTTTTTTTTTGTAAGCAATTTTACTGCTCAGGGGAGGATTTAAAAAACTTCTTCTTGGGGTATAATATGCTTTTTAGATCTGTAGCTTGATGCTTTTCACCTGCCCTGGAGAGTTCTTCATTATTATGTCTTCAGATATCTCTCCTGCTCCAGTTTTCTCTCTCCTTCTGGAACTCTTGTTATGTGTATATTAGACCGTCTGACCCTCTGATTTAGGGTGAGCGTCACTTTATAACCCCTGGCTTTATTTTTCTACACAGCATTTCTAGTTTGTCTGTTTGTCAGTCTGTCATCCCCACTGGAACGTCATCGCCCTGGGGATGGATTTTCGACCATTTCCTTCACTGCTCTGTTCCCACGCAGCCCTGTCCCTGGCACGTCGTAAGCCATCAATCCATGTGTGTTGAATGATTAAATGGGTGCCTGGTTTATGTTGACCAACTTCTTAGTGTTTGGATAAATTAAATGGATTGACAATGGTAGTGTTTTCCTTAAATGGTAAAATTCTCAGGAGCAATCTAATTAAGTTTGGTGTTCAGTTCTTTTGTGAAACAATTCCTTAAAATCATGGTGGAAGTGAAATGGAGCTTAATTGATATACAACTATTTTTAAAACAACTCCCCAGAAAACTAAAACAAGGTTTTCCCATAATTTTAAATTTATTGTAAGCTATGTGCCATCTAATTTGCTTAGGGAGATCAGTGCCAATCTATGGAAATGTCTTATTAAATAGTTCTTAGTTGAATCTAACTTATTTGATCTCCATGCAAAGATATTAGGATTATTTTTGGATTATTCTAGCAAGATTTATAATAATTTTGTTTTCTACCAAAAATTCCTTCAAGGACATCTGAGGATAAATTCCTACCTCTTAATGACTCTACGATGAAGGAGCCTGCTCAGATATTTTTTTTTTGGTGAGGAAGATCAGCTCTGAGCTAACAACATGCCAATCCTCTTCTTTTTGCTGAGGAAGACTGGCCCTGGGCTAACATCTGTGCCTATCTTCTTCTACTTTACATGGGACGCCACCACAGCATGGCCTGACAATTGGTGCATTGGTGTGCACCTGGGATCTGAACGCAGGCCGCCAGCAGCGGAGTGCACGTACTTAACCACTACACCATGGGGCCAGCCCCTCAGATATTTTTTTGGAGCTCATGTGTTTTATCCTAAATGTTTATGAACCGTTTATAGGTGACTCTCTAATTTACCTGTGTTTATTTTAATATAAAAATAATGTGGCAAATTACTTACCATCTGCATAATAGAAAATCTTCGCTACTGCCCCAATGGGTTATTTTGCAAGATACTATTAATGAGCACCAATTTCAGAAATTTCTCCTGAATTAAAGAGGCTTAACACTCCATATCAGAGTCTACAGCTTAGTGTGACAATATTTTGGAAATACAAACTCACACAAAAATGGATATAAATGGCAACAGACGTCCTTGCCATCCCACCCACCACTGTTCCCTAAAGAGAGGTGTCTGGGATGCAACCAGTCGGTGGTATTGGGCAAAACATAGAGGCTGCTGTTGGCGGACATTTCCGTAAGTGTCAAACTTCTTTCTGATAAATTCAGTTGCTTATGAAACATGGAAGTTTGAAAAGCCTTCTATGCCAGTTAGTCATTTTGACCGCTTCAGGAAAACATGTGCTGTGGAAAAAGACAGCGGATGCTCTTCTCTCGCTATCGCCGATCTTGTAATTTTTATTACATGAACATGAACCGAGAGTCTTAAATAACTCACAGTTCCGACATTCAGTTCCTTTGTCCATCTCTCAGATTTCATGTTCTTTGCCAAGACCTTGCCGTGGGCTATAAAACTAATGATAAGTTTTATCTTCAATGTGGACCAAGAAGGTTCAACGCTGAAAACATATTTGTAAAACGTGCCATTAGCACAAGCAAAGAATTTATCCTTTGTTGTGATTCTTTTTCCTGATGAAGAAAAATAAAAATGGAGCCTGGAGTTGAAAGCTCAGGAAAACGGTACCCTCAGCCTGGCAGAACAAGCTTTCAAAGTCACTTTCTAACACTTTACGTTTTTCTGAAAAGATGAGTATTCAGAGCACAGATTTTTATTAATTATCATTCTCACCATTTTATCACCCTGTTGAATACCCTGAGAAAGACCAAAGGCAAGTTCCTCTAGGGGAGCTCTTCTCCGTCGAGGATGCAGCTCTCCTGGGTGATTCGGGATCCGCGGCTGCCGTCGTGCGACTTCCGGTCCTCCGGGTTTGCCCGGGCTTCAGCCTGGTCTGTGCAGAATGTTTCGGGTGTGTCTTCGGAGAACATTAACGTGCATCCTACAACTGTGTCAGTGAGGGCGTCTTGTTCGTCTCGGCTGCTTCTTAGCTCAGAACTGATTTAGCCGCATCTCAGTGGCAGAACTCCTTCCACCAACATGCAGGCTCCATCTTCCTGGGCAATTCGCAAATGAACCTTGAGGGAATCTTCAAGCAAATTTCATGTGCTTGTTCGAGTGCTTTTTATTATTACCCTTATAGAAGATCTCTCTCTTTTTGGTTGCAGAAAATCCTTATGATTTACTTTCAGAATCTGCGTGGTTGGTTTTTAACTGTCCATCAAAAACCATGCAGTTACTGCCCGCAGGTGAGACACCAGGGTGGAGGCTTGTTTGCTTCTCTACAATAATGAAAACCATGTTTTAAATAAGCGCCTGGGTACCGACTGAAATGCTTCGTGAGGCCGTCCTTGCTGTGGGTGTAGACAACACCGGGCTGGGCATGCACGTTGAGTGTCGGGTGCGTTGCCATTATGTTACCCGACTCCAGGTGGGGTTTCAGGTGGTTCTGAATATCTCTAATTGGGTTTGTTTTTTAATTCACTGCTTTCACACTTATAATTCAAAATTCCTGTTTCTCTGTTTACGTGTTCCCAGTTGAACAAGTAATTTAAAAAGAGCGTTGGAAGGAGAATGGATGCCCAGAAAGTAACGAGCTGGTACCAAGAGGAGGATGAGAACCAGCCCTTGGCAGTGGCTTGGTGAGGATGCGCATTTTCCATTTCCTTGTGCTGATGCTGATGGAGTTTAAGTAAGTTGCTCCCTAACACATGGACTTGGAAGAACAAGGACAACCCCAGGAGCGAGGAGCATGGAAAAAGATGTCACTTGACATTCATCAAAATGATGAAAATTCTCTTAAATTAAAATTAGACACCCAAGAACTTCACTAAAGTTTTTGGGGGGCACCCTATATGGGAACATTTGCTTTTAGCTCCAGACCAGTAATTCCAGGTTTTTCTGGGGTCCACTCCAAAGCTATTTTTGCTGTTTAACCACAAGAGGTAAGTAACCATTTTAGGAAAAAATAGGAGAAAGAAAAAAGGAAAAATGAAAAAAAGAAAGAGAAAGGTTGAAACTGGGCCCAAAGTGATATTTTATCAGAATTACTGGAATTATTGACTGTTTAAAACAAACTATAATTTTATAGACTTTGAATTTGAAGCAAATCTTTCGATCCCTCACTTGATGACAGGTGAGTCAATCGTGAGCTTCTTGGAGACTGTGTGTGTGTCTGAGGCTTCGGGAGTTGGCTTGCCTCTCCCACACCAAGTTCTCAGTAGTTAGGTATTGCCACTTCTTCAGCCAGTCTTGTTTTGCATTATTAATTATAAGAAATTATAGGAAATTGTGCTACACTGCCAGGGGACGCAGTGTGGTCTATAGAAACAACTTAGCTTTCTAATCCAACAGCTAAGTTCAAATCCTTGCTCCATATTGATAAATACAGCATCTTAGTGAGCTGCTGAGTTCCCGTGAGTCTGTTTCCACGTTTGTGAAATGGAGATGACTGTTTGTCATCTGTTTGCAACCATTTGTTGCTGGTGGGTGTGATGGGACGACATGTGCCACATGCTTGACCTTGGGAGGGAACGTCCAGTGTTAGTTCTCTTCTCTCAACAACATAGCCTTTCTCGGACGGAGGCTCGTGTGCTGTATAGTCATTGTCCTACACAGACCAGACGCCTCTGGGCACTCAGCCCGGCAAAACGGCCTGCAGGCTGTTCATGTGGTGAGGGTCATGGGACCCTGAAACCCTGGGCACAGCTTTAGGTCAGATCCAAAGGCAGCCTTTCACAGCAAGGACTGTGGTGGAGAAATCTTGTCCTATTGATCTTATTAACGCAGCCCCTAGGACAGTGGTGAAGACACTGCCCCTTCCACAATGGGTCAGCCCCGGGAACAGTACAGAAAGGTGAAACCTTAACAAAACAACAGATATTTCGTGTCCCCGGACAGACACCATGACCCCCGCTCAAATAACCCCACCGAAGTTTGCAGACTTATGACTGAAAGTCCCCTCCCTGGACACATGAGGCCCCTGGAATCTAACATGGTCCCATGGATTTGGGGATGGCTGAAGCTAGTCCCAAAGATGACGAAGTAGTTTTGGATCCACTGCCCAAGTGCCACACATCCCTCCTCCCTCCCTAACAAGAGGTGACATTGGTGTAGGGTCTGAGGACCTTAGGGGCAAGGTCTCCTGTAGAAGAGAGCCTGGATGTAACATGTTAGGGACCAGCCCCACGCTGGAGAATCCTCTTCTGCCCATTTGAACTTGCAGGTCTGTGACGTCTTGAGTTGGTGAATATTGTAGGAGGAATGACAAATGAGGGGGTGTCTTTTCTTGAATACTTGCTTAGCGTAGTTAAGAGCTTGTCTTGAATTACTTCTTTTGGTTCTCAACCTCCATGGGGCACTATTATTACCCCTGATTTTATGATTTAGGACAATTTTAGAAGCCTGGGAATAAATCTTAGGCCCACTTCTTAGCCACACACTAAAAATAGCTCTTTTTTTAAAAAATTATTTTATTGAGGTCATATTGGCTTATAACGTTGTGTAAATTTTTCTTTTTAGTGAGGAAGATTGTCCCTGAGCTAACATCTGTGCCAATCTGCCTCTATTTTGTATGTGGGATGCCACCACAGTCTGGCTTGATGAGCAGTGTGTAGGTCCGCGCTCGGGATCTGAACCCATGAACCCCCGGTTGCCCAAGTGGAGTGTGTGAACCTAATCACTATGCCACCTGGTCGGCCCCATGTTGTATAAATCTTAGGTGTACATTATTATATTTCAGTTTCTGTATAGACTGCATTGTGTTTATCACCAATAGTCTAATTTTTGTCCGTCACCATACATATGTGCCTCTTTACCCCTGTTGCCGTGCCTCCATCCCCTTCCCCTCTGGTAACCACTAATCTGTTCTCTTTATCTATGTGTTTATCTTCCACATACAAGTAAAATCATGCTGTGTTTGTCTTTCTCTGTCTGACTTATTTCACTTAGCATAATACCATCCATGTTGTTGCAAATAGGACGATTTTGTCTTTTTTTATGGCTGATTAGTATTCCATTGTGTATATATACCACATCTTCTTTATCCATTCGTTAGTTGATGGGCACTTGAGTTGCTTCCATGTCTTGGCTATTGTGAATAATGCTGCGATGAACATAGGGGCGCATAAATCTCTTTGAATTGTTGATTTCAAGTTCTTCGGATAAATACCCAGTAGTGGAATAGCTGGGTCGTACGGTATTTCTATTTTTAATTTTTTGAGGAATCGCCATACTGTTTTCCATAGCGGCTGCACCAGTTTGCATTCCCACCAGCAGTGTATAAGGGTTCACTTTTCTCCACATCCTCTCCAACAATTGTTGTTTCCTGTCCTGTTAATTATAGCATTCTGATGGGTGTAAGGTGATATCTCATTGTAGTTTTGATTTGCATTTCCCTAATGATTAGTGATGTTGAGCATCTATACATAGCCCTTTTATCTTCCGATTTTCTTTCAGGCGCTCCGGTCTAAGACTCACACCAGCCAGGCGCTGTTGGTCTGCACAGACCCGCGGCCCAGCTCCCTCCCTGGTCCCCTGCCTCCTCAGTCACCTCCTGGCTTTGAGGGGCGGCCTTCTGAGAGCTCCAGCTCAGGCGGGGAGACCGCCTCAGAGCTGTGGTGTTTCCCTGCAGGCCCCAGACGAGGCTTACTGGATGTAATTAAAATCCACCTGCACCCTCCGTCTGCTTCTAGTCAGTTCCCAGGGACATTCCAGGGTCCTCAGCGTGAAAGGCCAGTGGTCACAGTGGGTAGGTCTGACTTTCCAAAACCCTGGGACGGAGGACTGGCTCCTTTCTGTGTGCCTACCTGGAACCTGACCACCCCCAAAGCACGTCCCGGCCACGTGACCCCCGATCCTGACAACCAGTGTGTGCTGGCGGCCTAGGGTGGCCGTCCCACTTCATGGTGGGGCCGCTAAGCCTCCAAAGGTTTGGTGCTTGCCGAAACACACGGCCGCGGGAAGCTGGGAGCAGATTCAGGCGTTGTGTCTCGGCCCACTGCTCGAATGTGCCGTAATCCAGGCCCCACAGAGAGCACAGGGACCCCTCGGGCAGCCGTGGGCCCCGTGTCCACCCTTCTCACTGCTTCTCACCCACCTGGCCCTCCCTCAGAAAGGCCCCGGACGCGCAGCCCCGGGCGGTAAGTTGTCCTGTAGACGCATGTGATTACTGGTCTCTATTTCTCCCAGGTGCAGTAGACCTGCAGTGGAGTGACACTGCTGTGGGGACGTGCTGCGTCCTCTTACACATTCACCCTAAAATGGTGCTGCTTCCTATATGTCGAGAGCACTGACACCTTTTTTAAGTCTTTTGGACAGCTGTAATTTTGCTCCCTAAGTCTTAAATAGCCATTGGCCAAAATGGGTAAACTCTGCCCTGAGTTGGCACCTTTGGGGCCCGCTGATGGGAAGAGTGTGTGTGTCTCTGAGGGCGGAGTTTTCTTACCACTGAGGAGGGGCCGGTTGTGCCGGTACGAGGTTGGCAGCTGGCCGATGTCCTCGGTCCTGTGGCTCATCACCCGGGAGAGGTGGCCGGTGTGGTGCAGGCTTCCCACGATGATACTGTGGAGGTACACGGGCTCGATGAAGTGGCAGAGGAGGGCGCCCTGCAGCCCCAGCACGTTCCACCTGGAGGGAGAGAGGAGGGTCAGCGCCATCGCTCCCCTGAGGGAGCGCTCAGGGGCCCCAGTGCAGACTCTACCTGGGGCCTTCTCCCTCCACCTGGTTCCCGAGGTGGCACTGTCCCCATCGTGCAGACTGACTGGGAGGCTCGCTCGGGAGCTCCCGACACAGCCGACCCATCACGGCCTTGGCCTAGGGCTGCTAATGATTCCGTGCCCCCTCGTGCTGCCGGGCGGCTCTGCCTGCAGCTCTGCATTCCTTTTCTGGAAAATGAGTTGTTAGATGGAGTGGAAGCTACATATTCTCTCAGGAACTTAAAATTAGATTAGAAAAAGAAGACAATCTGTCCCCAAAGTGAATCTGAATTTTTCTTTATATTAGCTGGGAAATATCAGAAATTGAATTGGCTTCAGTTTAGGGAGAGATACTCTCTTCCCCTCCCTTTGTCCTCCGCAGTCAGAGTGACCTGTTGTGTTGAAATTAAATGACGTTAGTAAATGACTTTGTTCTGCTCTGGGGATGATTTTGACTTTAGAAGCCCAGATCAGAGATGAAGGACAAGACCATTTTCTTTGAAATAAATATAGCTCTGGGTCAGTGTTTTTGCTCTTGCAAGGAGAGATGACAGGAGCATTTTAAGAATTTTTCCCTCTAAATTTGTGTGGTACAAGGTTACACGTATCTGATATTTAAGGTGACATTTTGTGGTTTCCACTCTAAACAGCATGCTTACAATCCACCTTCCATGAGCAGCGAGCATTATGCAGCTAATTTCTTACATCATTGTTCTTTTCATTAATTAACATTTCTCCACTGTCAGAGCAATTATTGTGGTGCCTCCATGCTGTACGTTTCTTTTCATGATTAATAAGGAGTAATTATATTTCCTTTTCCCGAAGCAGTCAATTAACATGGAATTCTTTCCATTAATTACCGAATGTTTAAAACCAGCATGCCCTACCTGGAGAGCAATCTGCTCCGAGAACCTGTGACACCAATTGCTTTAAAAAGTTCTCTTTAAATTTTATTCCAAAAACACAAGCAATTTAGCTGGCGATATTAATTTGCCTCAGAAGCATCATGGTGAATGAGAAACATCTTTTAATCTCATGCAAGAAAAGGCAGCCATCTGGCGGGTGAGGATCGAGTGAGCGCCTCTCCCACTCTCCTCCATAAATGCGGGTCATTAAAGTAATGGGCTCATCTACATAAAGCTCAAATGGAAGATAAAAGGTAATATTTATATACAAACAGTTTAGTCCTACAATTTAAACAGTCATTGGTTTTATGAAACATTTACTTTACTCTATCAGATTTGCATAACTTCACTTAAAAAAAATAATTGTGGTCATTTCTGTGAGTCACCTCATTTCTCTCAGAAAGGGATGGGAGGGCTGTATATATATTTCTTATATTTGGATATATGAAATTTTACTGAAGAGTAAATGTCAGGAAGTTCTGAAGGAGCAGACATTTCTGAAAGCAACGTGAGTACTTATCACAGATTTTGGGGACCCCTTAATCTGGCAATGATTGTTTCTGCCCAGGCTGTTTTCACTCCACAGCACAATCCAACAGGCCACCCAGGGTTCTGGGGAGGCTGTCTTTTCCTCATCTTTCACTGATGAGTTACAGAATCTCAACAAAACCCAGGGGAGGAGAGTTTTGCTATCTAGGCTTTTCCTGGAAGGAACAACTCCGATGTTTTTGAGTGTTGATTATGGCATTTGGCTCCTTCCCTTAAATTGGAGACCAGAATTTTTCGGTAGTGCCACGGACAGATCAAAAAGTGAGGAAAAATTCAACAGAGTCACCTTCATTTAGTATTTTGGGTACCTCTTTTTTAGATTTGAAGAAGCTAGAAAGGTATGCCAAGAAAAAGGAAAAACAAGTTTCACAATAAATCTATTTCACTATAAAAGTTCCTGGTATTCGCTTTTTAAATGTATACTTTATTTTTGACTCAAATACAGGCTTTCTTGTATTTGTATGTATTGATGAGAGCAGATTTTCTTGCAATGAAGGGTCTAGATGTAGTAGATTGACAGTTATGATGATAAATTACCATTTGTGGCAATGGATTCTGGGGTGCAAACAATGCAAGTGGGTGTCTTATGATTTCTCAGATAGTTAGTGAGGTTTTAACATCTCTTATGGATTAAAAACAAGAAGTGGACATTTCTCCCATTGATAACAAAGGTCTTTCTTGAAATAAGCCAAGTCTTGAACAATCAGATTAGTCTTCCCAGAGGAGAGTCACTGTACTTCAGGCCGTCCACATATTGGCTTTGAACAAAACTTCTGGAACATATTTGAGTGGTTCTGATTCTGTGGAATTGTCTAAAGACAAATAACTTCTATATCTGGCTTCCTCCTAATAACCTTTACAATAAAGAGAAAATCCACCTTCTCCTTGCCTGGCTCTAGGAGTTTAAACTTATTCAGCTAACATGATCCATAAAACCAAATGTCTTCCCGAATATAAACTGGAGAATTTACAGCATTCAGGATTGAATGGAAAAATACCTCTCCTTTTGTTCAAACAGCTGATATTACTGCAATGTTGACAGAGGAAAAAAGCCCATGTCTAGTTTTCAATATAGATAATCCTAAATAAATATATTTTTGTCTGTTTGTCAATCACTGAAATACCAAAGATAAGTGAGGGAGAGATCTTGGAAATGCTGCCTTTCTTTAACCAAGAGGTGCAGTCTCCTTGCTCAGTTCAAGTCTTGGCCTCCTAGTATCAGAGGCAACAATCACAGGGATGGGCCCTCCTCACACGGTCACTACCCATGTGCCTGGGGCATTAGGCAGCGAACGGTGACTACTGTTGCGTGTTTGAACTGTTGGTGTTCTTGCCTAGTGTTTTCACCACTTGACGTGGCCCAGAAGGGAGATGTAACTAACTCTCTAAAATTACAGTGAAGTCTGCGGTGCAGTCTTCAATTGCCATCAGAAATACATATTTAAGGCATAAAAACAGACACATAGACCAATGGAACAGAATAGAGAGCTCAGAAATAAACCCATGCATATATGTTCAATTAATTTATGACAAAGGAGTCAAGAATATACAATGGGGAAAAGACAGTCTCTTCGGTAAATGGTGCTGGGAAAACTGGACAGCCACATGCAGAAGAATGACACTGCATCCCTATCTCACACTGTACACACAAATTAACTCAAAATGGATTAAAGACTTGAATGTAAAACCTGAAACCATAAAACTCCTGGAAGAAAACATAGAGAAAAAGCTCCTTGACATAGGTCTTGGCGATGATTTTTTGGATTTGACACCAAAAGCACAAGCAACAAAAGCAAAAAAACAAGTGGGACTACATCAAACTAAAAAGCTTCTACTCAGCAAGGGAAACCATCAACAAAATGAAAAGCAACCTATGGACTGGGAGAAAATATTTACAAATCTATATCTGATAAGGGGGTAATATCCAAAATATATGAGAAACTCCTACAACTCAATAGCAGAAACACAAACAATCCAATTAAAAGATGGGCAGAGGAACTGAATAGATATTTCTCCAAAGAAGATATACAAATGGCCAAGAGGTACATGAAAAGGTGCTCAACATCACTAATCATGAGGGAAATGCAAATCAAAACCACAATGAGCTATCACCTCACTCCTGTTAGAATGGCTATTACCAAAAAGACAAGAGATAAGTGTTGGGGAGGATGTGGAGGAAAGGGAACCCTGTGCACTGTTGATGGGAACACAAACTGATGCTGCCACCATGGAAACCAGTATGGAGGTTCCTCAAAAATGAAAAACAAAACTATCCTATGATCCACAATCCCACTTCTGGGTATATGTCCAAAGGAAATGAAATCAGGATCTCGAAGAGGTATCTGCACCCCCATGCTCACTGCAGCATCATTCACAACAGCCAAGACATGGAAGCAACCTAACTGTCTGTCAACAGATGAATGGATAGAGATGTGGTATATGTACATCATGGAATAGTATTCAGTCATGAGAAAGAAGAAATCCTGCCATTTGAAACAACATGGATGGACCTTGAGGACATTATGCTAAGTAAAATAAGTCTGACAGTGAAATACAAATACAGCATGATCACACTTATATGTAGAATCTAAAAAAGTTGAACTCATAGAAACAGACAGTAGAATGGTGGTTGCCAGGGGCTGGGGGGTGTGTGAAGTAGGGAGCTGTTGGTCAAAGGGTACAAAGTCTCAGTTATCAGAAGATTAAGTTCTGGGGTCTAATTACAGCATTGTGACTATAGTTAATAATTCTGTATTATATTCTTGAGAATTGCTAAGAGAGTAGTTCTTAAATGTTCCCACCACGCCACAATTACGTGATATGATGGAGACGTTAGCTGACTCTATGGTGGTCATCATATGGCAATATATAAGTGTATCAAGTCATCACAACGTACACTTTAAACTTATACAATATTATATGTCAATTATACCTCAATAAAACTGGAAAAAATACATATTTACTTGACTCTCTTTTTCACCTGTGGGCAGATTTGCCCATTATCTGAAATTACAACCACACCCGACTGGGAATATTCCCCAGGCTACGCTCAAACCTGTGAATTCCAAATTGAGGGGCAAGAAGTGTGGTAAGATCCAGTGTTCATCATTCAGCAAGGATGACTCAGGCGTTGCCACACAGCAGTGGTTTCCAACTTTGGTGCACACTAGGCTCACCTGGGGACCTTTGGGAATCTCCTGGTACCAAGTCTCCCCAAAGACTCCAATAGAACTGGTCCAGGGTGCAGTCCGGGCATCAGCTTTTCCAATGACCCCAGGGGATTCTAATGTGCGCTGGGCTGAGAACTTCTGCAGCAAAGCAGTTGGCACAGCTTGTGGAGTCAAAAAATCAGGTGAAATCCAAGTGCCGATACCAGTCAGGTGGGTTACCCTTGACCACGTCCTGCTGCTCTGAACAACAGTCCACAGCGGTGGTCCTCAAGCTCTGTGGTGAGGCCCGCAGTGGGATTTGCAACAAGCCCTCCAGGTAATTCTGATGGTGCTGAAGTTTGAGAACCGCTGGTCTTCGTGCTGGTCGTGAGGTCATAATAGTCATATAACTTCTCCATTAATCAATAGTTTCAGTCAATGGTAATAGGACGTCTCGCGGTGAAGACTACAGGGGAGAATTTAATCTCCTGCTGGTCTGGGGTTGACATCTGCCCCTCCACACCCTCCCCAACCCCAGTCTCACAGTTTCTCCCTCCCACTTGTTTAACCAAGACTGGGAATAATGCCAAGTCAGAGACGTTTCTGCATAAATGGCCCATTCCATTGCCAGTCTACTGATATCTTCCCTTGGGCCTTTCTAAGCAAAAGAGAAGACCAATAACCCTTTCAATAATGTCACTGTTAGGAATTCATCCCATGGATAGACTCTCAATAAAATGCTGGGATATATGAACAAGCAGAGTCACAAGAGGATTGTTTGCAATTGCAAAGCAAATAAAACAAAACAAAAAAATGGAAGTAATCTAATTGCTTCTTAGTAGGGAGTTGGTTAAATAAATTATGGAAATAATTATTTCCATTCATGGAAAGAATATAGATATGACCGCCTGCAGCCTGCCTGACCACCAGGGCACGTGTCAGTCTTGTTCTCCAGTACATCTGCCTGGCCCGCCTGACCTCCGAGCTGCCTTCTTCTGTCTGACCTGCTCCTCTCTCCTAACTGCCCTCCTGCTGGCACCTCTTTCCTCCCTCCCTTCCTAGGCCATGAGCCGGACAACCATTGCCATTGCTGTGGAAACCATGTGTGCTATTGCTCTGCCCCCACCCATGCTGTCACCTCCACTATCACCTCCTCTTGGAACCTGGCCACCATGCTGTGAAGGAGCCCAAGGAGTCCATGAAGGGGAACCCCCAGCTGACTGTCAACGCCAACTTGCCAGCCATGTGAGTGCGCCATCTTGAGAGTGAGTCCTCCAGCCCCAGGGAGCTGCCCCAGTGGGCGCCCTGTTTCTAAAATGAGACAGCCCCTCTGTCTCAGCTCTGCACACATTGAAGGGTTGCAAGCAGAGCAAAAGAGTCGTTGTTTCAGGCCACTAAGTTTGGGGATGGTTTGTTACACGCACTAGACAACTGATGTGGAGCTCATTACATTTTTTGAGGTGGCCTATGGCTACCAGTAGCTTCTCAGGAAGTTTATACATGTCATGTCAAGAAAAGTACCTGAACAATACAATGTTTGGGTGGATGTTGGTACTACCTGCAGGAGTTGGGGGTACGGGTACCCAGGAAACACCGCTCCTTCTGCTGGTGGTCAGGGCGGGGTCAGGACGATGTGCTGCTTCAGGTTATTTTCAGCTGACACTTCACCTAATTTATTTTCTCCAAAACCTACCTGAAAAATGCCCTCACTCTTGACATGGCGTCTCTGACTAAGTCTACACGCCAACAAACTGGTAGAATGTAAACATTCTCAGAAGACTGACGCTAGTGACGAGCTTATTCCCAATCGTGTCTCTCCGTTCTCAGTTCCTGATGATTCCACCTCATCCCAGCCTCCTGCACGGGGTAAAGCCCCCCGACCTTGGGGTGACGACAGTGTCTGGGGTATGTCACTGAATGTGCAAGTCTCTGCGAGAGCCCCGGGATCTCCCTCATTGCCCGGCCCCTCTCCTCTGGCTGCTCTCGGAGCTCTGATCCCTACACCCCTCCTCAGAGATGATGTGTTTGGCCTCTTCATTCCTGGAGACAAACCACTCACTCTAGAGAACGCCTTTTTATCCTTTTGTGAAGATGGGAGCCATAAAAAGAAGCTTTGACCCTTGTGTATGCCACACAGGCTTGTGTTACTGGCTCTTTCCTCTCGGGCCCTGAGAACTGGTTTCCCTCCCTGTGACCCCACATCACAGCTCCTGCCACATCCAGTTGACATCCATGCTGCTCATGAGGTTCTGTGGCCCTGTCTGACATCCTCATGTAGCCCACTCTCTGGTTTTCCTTCAATATCTGTGTTGTCTCTTATTCGCCTAACTAGGTTACAGGTTAGTTTTGCAGAAATGGCGCTCCTCAGCCCTTGTGGATTCCTGAGGTGGACGGTGGCCTCCACTTCAGTCTGGGCCTGCTTCACGGTGTTGTTGCAGGAGTAATGGGGCAGCAGACACGGAGTGTTATTGATTGCTGTTATTTCTATGTACTGGATAAATATTATTGAATTTTCACTCAGTACTTTCATCACTGGAGATTATGTAAGATTTAACTTAAAGCCAGTAAGATTACCACACACTCTTCAGTTAAGAAAGAGTAAAGGTCATTAAACTGAGCTGTGGACATCAAGGGTTGGGCATTTAGGAAGAACCGTTGTTTTAAAGCGACCTGTATTTTAAGATTGGGAAAATGAACAACGCTGTCACCTGATCTCAGTAGAGCTGGTAGCACTTTAAAAATAAGATGACCAGCTATCCATCAAGGAGGAAGTAGGTCAGGGTCACCCGTGGGCTGGGTGGCTGAGAGGAGAGGCTCACCCAAGAGATGGTTAAGCAGCACGTCTCCACAGCCAGGAGGAGACACTTGCTCTGCACAGCCTGGAATCTAAGTTTAGAAATCAGACAGTGTCATTCCTCAGAGAGCAGCTATCATTTTTTACAGTTCATTTTATGGAGAAAGTTTTAATCTGTTCATTTAAAGACACATTGCGATCAATAATCAAGCTCAGGTACTTGAAATTAGAAACCATATCTAAAGGAACATTAGTTCCAGAAGATTTAGATTTTTATGTGCCACTCAACTTTTGTTTCTTGGAGACAAAAGCAAAAATCTCCTCTCTGGTTTTCCCTGTTCCTCCAGGAGACTAAAGTTTGCCTGTTGGTGAGAGTACAGACTTCTTATGGCCAGAAAAACAGACCAGTCCCCATGACCATGGTGCTTGCTGTTGTCGTCTCCTCATCTCACCGGGGCACAGGGTTTGGTCTGTTTTATCTTTTTGAGCTGAAGGAAAATCAGACAACCATTTGGTGAGCTACCCAACCTCAATTTGTGGTTTGGAAGGTCAATTTTCATCGACCTGATGAAACAACCACTTCCTGAGTTTCCTGCGGTTGTTACTGGGGTGACATTAATGGTGCATTTCAGGAATAGGTTTTACTATGACTTTCTCTGGTTCCACGATTCTCCAAAGACCAGACGAGTTGGGCTGAATGAGTGATGTCTCTTACCCAGTTGTATTGGTTTCCTGGGACCTCCATAGTGAACCACTACAAACAGGGTGGCTCAAAACAATGGAAATTTATTCTCTCCTGGGTTCTGGAGGCCAGACGTCTTAATGCAAGGTGCCAGCAGGGCTGCTCCTCCTGGTGGCTCCATGGAGAATCTATTCTGGGCATCTCTCTAGTCTTCTGGTGGCTGCCAGCCATCCTTGGCATCTCTTGGCTGGTAGACACATCACTCCAGTCTCTGCCTCCATCTCCACATGGCCCTCTCCCCTGTGGGTCTTCTCCTTGTGCCTGTCCCCAAGCCTGCCCCTCTTATAAGGACACACATAGTTGCATTTAGAACCCACCTGAATAATCTAGAATGAGCACTTCCTCTCTCCATCCTTAATGTAGGTCATATTCTCTCTCCCACCATATAAGGTCGTGTTCACCGGTTCTGAGCATGAGGACATGGACATATCTTCTTGGGGCCCACCATCCAGCCCACTACACCTGCTGTGGGCCATCAGGAGCTCCACCCTGTCCCTGTATGAGCACCTCCTGCGTACCCTCCATCATGGGCGGGCTTCCTAACTTAGGGAGTTTATCCAAGTACGTACTTGGAGATTTGGAAAAAAGCTTCTGCACACAGATATGATGGGAAAGGTTACTCACAGTAGCAATCACTAGGAAGCATCCTAGATACCCAGCAAGAGGGAGGTGTGTGGCTGGCGCACTGGGAGACGTTGTATCACACGTGGCATCACACATGCGTTCACGTCCTCGAGGCTTCAGAAGGAGCGTGATTACAGCGTGGAGGAGCGGTTGTCAGCAAACTGCTATAAACTGCAGGAAAATCCCAACTAGGGGAAAAACGTGAGTTTAGGAAGTAAGATTAATGCAAATACAGGCAAAGTGACTGCCGTTTTCTGTGACTATGGGGGTGTTCGCTTGTTGTCTCTTTTCTACTTTTCACTTTTCTCTAATTTTTCTTTGTCGTTTTATTTTTTAATGGGGGAACCGTCAGATGTGTGGCAGCACTGACTTGAGCTTTCCAGCAGCAGGGCATGCTCAGTTGATCTCTTGACCTTCTCAGTTGTTCCCCTTTGACCCAGAGGATTAAGAAAACACAGCTTCAGGTGCCTTCAGGACTGTTGGTGGCTGCGGAGACTTTGTCATCGGGGCAAAGCCAGATCACCCAGGAGGGACCGTTCTCTCCGCCTGCAGCATCTGAACCGGCTGTTATCTTCAAGGCGGTATTTTGCTCCAGGGTTTCAACTAGAATGTCTTTCTGACCAAAAATCTAGAAAGAAGTTATTTCACTTCCAAAAGACTTTCATGGGCCAAGAATTTTCCCAGTAATTCTGATAACTCTGTTCCAAACAAAGAAATCAGGTTTTGTTTTCTGTTAACTTCAATGTCAAAATTATTTTTAAAGGAAAATATTTAGCTGGTATATCCCCACTTCAGGCCTCTAATGTCTTTTCTCACCAATGGGGGGCACAGAGCTCTTGTGATAACACAGGATGTTCTGCCTGCGTCTGATTTGCTCAGTGTTGGGCGTCGCGGCCTTTGTGGAGGTCCGCCAGATGCCTCCGTCCTCCCAGTGCTGTTACCTCCCAGCACTGCTTCCAGAAGGAGCTGAGCGTGGCACCACTCAGGCAGCCTGGGGACTCGCCTGCACCCTCCACGAAGCCTTTGGGAAAGACTATGTTAGCTGTGCTAACGGGTGGAGCAAACCTGGACACGGCACATTCATTTCCCTGAGCCCCAGTCCCTTGTCTTTGAAATGAGTTTAATAATAATGACATTATTAACATTAAAAATAACATTAACATAGCAGCTGCCCTCATCACCTTGGAGAGTCACTGAGTACTGGGCTTATTTAGAGCAATTGGAAACGTTGCCCCAAGTTTGCGTCTGCAGGTGCAGCCTCTGTCCATGCTCGTGGTGTCCTGGGTTGGGCGCCTAGCCAGCTGCTCGGCTGTGTGATTTCTTCTCACTGTCCCACGTGGCCAGGGGCCACCCCTCCGCTGTTCTGGTCCCCGTACACTCCCCCCGCCCGAGTCAGTGAGCACTCACTGCCCCCAAGATACAGACATTTTCACAAAAGGAAGCCTTGCAGTCCTTCTGTCAGGCACAGGCCACCTGTCTCCCGACTTGGCCTCCCGCCAGCCTTTCACGTTTTCTCCTCAGTGGAGCGAGCCGTCTCTTCTCCCTGTTTTCAATTGGCTCATTCTGTTTGGCGTAGGCGATCAACAGGTGTGGCCGCGCCTTCCAAGGAGACTCTGACCTGCACGTCGACCAGGGGAAAGCCTCTCGTGTTCCTGAATCACTCGTCAACTCACACGGCTGGACTTCAGTCCACTGCTTCTGGGCTGGTCTCGGTGAGCCCACACGCTGGCCATCCGTTGACTGTCCCTTTGCGTCTCAGAATGGTTATGTTAGTGTCACATCTGTGGGCATCCACCAAGGTCCTGCAGTGTGTTCCATAACCTTGAGAAGGGGCCCAGGGGGTGCACAGGGTTCGTGCTTTCTCTCGGAGTGTGCGATTTATTTGGGGGACAGGACGTAAAACGGTGAACAGCCGCAGAAGACAAGATTCTTATCAGGTGACAATGGTCCTTTGGGGACACCAAGCACCCTTGAGTAATAAATGCTTTCCTTGCTGCACAGAGGCAGGTGGGTGATTGCAGGGCTGCTCAGTGTGGGGGTCCTGACCTCATGAGCTGACACTTCCACCTGTCTCTAAATCTCAGATCCCTGAGCGGGGCTCGAGGAACGGGCTTAGTGATGGCTTAGAATTCTCCTGAGTGGGGAGAAAGTTGCCTGTGGACAGAGGGAGGTACACAGGAATCTCTCTTCTCCCCACATGGGCTGACCCTCTTACTTATGATGGAGAGAAGTGGGTTCATTAAATGATTCCAAGAGAAATGTAAAAGTCTCGTGAAAAAGAGTTGTGACTCTGACCTTGGAGGGATGGACCTTCTTTCCAGTGGGGTTTTCACCTTGATAAAGGATCAGGACCGTCAGAGATGAGCTCTTCAGTTAACCCATCACCTTTTCCTTCGCACCGGCCCCCGCAGACCAAACCACTGTCCCTGTAGGGTTCACAGAGAGTCCGCAGCAAGGCAGAGAGGCCTGAGGACAGAGCCGTTGGAAACATAGATAATGTATAAGGAAATGTGGAAAATCATCCTGTTGCTGGGACTCCAGGAAGTTTCTCCACTTGTTTTATAGCTCATTTTAAACCACTGTAGAAATTTCAAGCTTTCAATAACATGTTTTGCTGTAAACCGGTCTCATGAGTGACATCGTAAAATGGTATCAATTGTTATTCATGGAATTCGTACTCAGCAGAATGCCTGCTGTGGTCTAATTTATATTGTTACTTGGATATTATTGATCCAAAAAGTGGAACCTGTGCATTGCTCCTGATCCGTGGGCGGGAAGTGCTGCCGCCGTGTTGGTTTAGATCTTTTGACGTAACCCGCTCCAGTTCGTTTTTCATTGATATCAAAGGGGATTTGCAAAGAGAATTACAAACTTGCATGTTCTCTACCTTAATTAAAGATACAATGTTATTCATCTATTTTCATTTTAATACATAAAGCTACATGAATAGGTGATGAGCGAAGTCAGCCTAACATTTCTGTTTCATGGCTGTTCAAACAAAACCACATCTATTAATCAAGAAATTTCTAAATTACTAAATATACATGGCTGTGGGCTCCAAGCAGCGTTTGGGATAAGACCCTCAGAAGGAAAATCAGTAGTTACAGCTGGTTATGGACACATTCCTAAGATTTATGGGCAGCACAAATAACTTTTTAGCTTTGGCAACTGAGAGGGGCAGAAATTAGGGGTTGGCAGAAGATAGCATGTCCATCTTTCCAAAGTCATCCGCATGGGTATTGGAGAGATGGTGGGCCTTTACCATTTCAGCTTCCAGACAACACCACAGGCACAATGGATGCTGATGGAAGAGATGGTGGTTATGTTTCCGTCCTGCGCACCATTTGTATTTGATGTCATGGCCGTCCTGACAAGAGCGCAGGTTTGTTCGCAGTGTTTCCTAGCTCCCGACCATGGGTACACCATCTGTACCTGTGAGGGTGTGGAGAAGGGCAGTGTTCAAGCCTCCATCAGACGGGCGACTATAAAAGTCAGACACGCTCCGGTCTTCCCTAGTGTCTCCCCACAGTGGCTGGTTGTCTTCTCTGCACAGGTCCCAATGCTGTGCATTCACTAATAATTGTGTTCTTGAAGGCTGGTGTCAGCAGCAAGGACACCGCGAGTGGTCGGCCCCTGCCAGCACCGTCTCATGTTTCCACCAGTGATGAACGCCGTTCCTGCTAACGAGGCCTCGCAGACACAGGCTGAGGGGTTAGAGGGGCTCTGTGTGTGTCGCCTCTTTCACGACAGCCTTTCATCCTCCCGTTCTCCCCTCCCCCACCCCCCGTCCCCTGTCTCTTCCATCAGCATCCATTGTGCCTGTGGTGTTGTGCAGGCGCTGATGGACGTGAGATGTGGAGTTGGAGGGAAGGAGAAATTCTAGGGAGGAAGGAGGGCCTGGAGTAAGGTTCCCAGAGAAAAGGAAGATCAGGCGGTGGGCTTGAGAGGTGAGGAGGCAGCTCCACGGGATGTGTTAGCGATGGCCTGTGGGTGGTGAGCGAGGAGGGTCCGCAGTGACCACTGAACTTCTGATTTGGCTATTAGGCGGGTGGACCCAGTCCCTGGAGCAGGGAATTTGAAGGAGCGACGTGTCCTAAGGGCCTGGGAGGACGACGGTGATTCCTGTTGATCTCAGTGAGGGCGACCTCACTGGAGTGGCGCAGACTCAAGCCAGATGCTTCGTGGGGCGGCTGGGGGTGGGCGTAGACAATTCTCCCAGGAAATCTGGGTTGGAAGGAAGTGTATATGTAGTTCCAGGAGAATGTTGGGTTCAGGGATTTACGGTTAAGATGGGAAGATGAGCTGATGTGATGACGACACAGATTCGGGGTAGAGGATGCAGGAAGGAGTGGAAGACTCGTGATGGAGGAGGCACTGGAGAGAGGCCCTGAGAGGATCTGCAGGGAGGAGAAGCAGAAGGACGGAGGGATGTCCTTGTGGGCGTGGTGGGGAGAGGGTGAGGCAGGCTTTGACTCGTGGCTGCTGTTTTCTCACCGAGGGAGAATGTGGGACGTTCCCAGACAGTAAGGGAGTTGTGGGTGGTGGCATCCTCTGGGACGCCATTCCTGAGAGATGGTGACTGTCTTCTCAAGTCTGATGATGAGTCTCAGGTGAGTCTCATCTGCCAGGCCCACCTCTCCCCTCTGTCTCCTGCCTTCACGCACTGCTCTTTGGGATCCTGATCCCTGTGTGCTCGCTGCCTCCTGAGCGAGAGGACAGACTGTAGAGCCGGCCTCAGATCTGTTATTCTAGACTCTGGTGCACTTGCGTAAAGTCCCCTATGGCACTGACATTCAGCGGTATGCTATAGCGAAAAAACAAGGGCACCGTTTGCAGCTTTTGCCAATTTCCATGGTGTACATACCACCCCTGAGGCCGGTTTCAAGGGAACAGCGTGAAGTCACTGAGTGCAGAGTTGGGATGAGGTAAGCGGGAGCGCGGCATTCTGTAGCGTCTCCACCATGTGGATACGATGGGTGTCGATAACTTCCAGAGCAAAAGTAATGGTAAAGTGTAGTCAAGTCATTAGGAAGTGGTGAGTTTTGAGTATTTATGCCTTTGTTTTAATATAACTTATTTAGTTGTAAGTTTATGTAATTTAATCTTTAGTAATGACTGTTTAACAGTTGGCTTTCAAAATTGCCTGATTGTTGTCAGCTCTCACAGGCTGAGTTGGCTCCAGCACGCCCCGTGCCGGGGATGGTGTGTCTGGTTGTGGGTTTTACAGCCAAGTGTGACCTGCACCATTTTCCAGTCTCCTGGAGGAGGGACGGACTTGCACATCTTTGTGGCCTCAGACCTTCACTCTCCACGCAGAGCCTGGATGTCATCGATTCACCGAGCCTGAATGTTTCACCTGCACTGGTGGACGAAGGGTCCTTTATTCTGAACTTGCTTAAGGCCTAGGTTTAACTTTGTTTCTGCACAGGACAGAAAACAGATGAGCACATACAGTATCAGATGGTCTCTTCTGAAGCCTTTGCACAGATAATGCATGTTGCAGCTGCTTATAGTCCTGATCATTACTGTGACATATGCTCCCACTCAAAAATGGCAACTGTGTCTCATTCTGCAATGCTCGTGCCGTAGCGCTGATGTCCTCCTCTCGTGGTCAGGGCCTGACTGTGGTGGGTGCACCAACATTTCCACGCCGAGGGGGAGGCCGGAGGCCAGCACCTCTGCCTGACCCAGGCGGGACCATGCAGAGCTGGTGGCACTGCTTCTTCATCCTCATCACCAATGAGTATTATCCATCAAGAGCCACACATGCACCTCACGGTGACAGACACCGTGCAAACAAGTGACAAGACCTTAGACGCAGCAGACAGTGGGGGAGGAAAAGGAATTCCTGCCACTTCAGTGCAGGGCACGGGGTGCAAGTGGAGCCTGAGGAGGGAAAGGGCATCACTGGGTGGAGCGGGGAGGACAGCTAGTGATGATGAGCTTGAAGTGCAGAGGAGGCAGAGAGGGGAGAGGGCAGGTGCATGCAGGGAGCAGATGGGTGTGGGACAGAGAGACAGAGACAGAGAGAGTCAGAGACAGAGACAGAGAGAGTCAGAGACAGAGATAGAGTCAGAGACAGAGACAGAGAGAGTCAGAGACAGAGACAGAGACAGAGTCAGAGACAGAGACAGAGAGAGTCAGAGACAGAGAGAAAGACGGAGAGAGTAAGAGAGAGAGAGAGAGAGACAGAGAGAAGGAATGACAGACAAAAAGAGAAAGAAAAAGAGAGAGGGGAAGAGAAAACAAATAAGACAGACTCAGGAAGGTGGGAGGGGGAGTCCAGGGACTGGGGGCGGGGAGGGGAGGCTGGGCACCACGCCCTCTCCAGGGCCCCTCCAGTCCCACTGTGTCCCTGAGTGGTCTGGCCCCAGATTTGGGGACTAGACTAGGTGAAAGGAGACAGACTACGGGTTGAGCTTGAACCCCTGGCTCCTGTGGATGAATTCCTGGGTCAGCTCAGGGAGAGAGCTGCCCCCAGGCCTCCAGAGCCCTGAGGATCAGTGTCCCCAAACATTGACTCTTCCTCAAAAGCCTCTAGAATCTTCTCAACCCAGGACACTGTTTGGAAACCCCTGGAGAGGGATGCAATGTGGACTTTGGTTCTTCATGTAGATTTTATTAAAAGGAGCAAAACCTGGCTTATGAGCGGCTGCATTGCATCGACGTGTGTCAATGACACACGTAACTCGGGTTTTGTAGCCGGAGTTTAATTTGCTGTCTGTTGACGTTTAAGATCCCGGAGACAATGAAATTTCACCTCTAGAGCATTAATTCACTTCATTTTTCTAGGGAGTCAGGGAGTTAATTTAGAAACCCAACGCAAACTTAGGGCGCCGAGAGGATTTCAGTTAAGGTGAGAATGGCTGCTCTATTTCCTGCTTCACAAATAGATGAAAATAATACAAAAGAGGAACACATTTTCTTCTGAGAGATGAGCTAACGACTGCTAGCTCCTCTGATGCAGGAATCAGGGCTTTGATTCATTGTCATCAGGCCGTCCCGTTGCTGTGCTGGGGAGAGCGGTCACAGCCAGGGAAGTGAGGGCCCCATCACTCCTGCAGCCGTATCCTAATTCCCAAGAGGATTTGGATCCTGTTCTTGTTCTCCAGGGCTGAGGTTTATCTGCAGAGGAGGGAGGGAGGGCCCTGAGGAGTTGGAGAAGGCAGCCGCTGTCCTGCAGGGCAGGTCTGCAGCGGCCTGGCTCCCCATCCTTCCCCCGAGCCTGCGATGCCTCCTGGGCTCCCGGCTGCCCCTGGGCCCGTGAGTCCACGAGGGTTGCCTCCACCTCTGATGGCTCTACTCTCCACATTCCAGGAGAAAGGCGCCAATGGACGAGTACTTTGAGTTTTGATAGGTAAAGGAGGCTTTCAGCCAGTCAGCAAACGCTGGGGGAGCAGCGGGATGTGCCCAGCCTGCGTGGGATAACAAACAGGCAGACAGTCCCACCTCACAGGGCGTCCACGTGCTGGGAACCACGCCTGGCACAGTGCACGTACCTGGGCCCTGCGGGGTCCCCACCTCCTCACGTGCTTCCCTCGCAGCTGCTGAGACTCCACTCCCCTCTCCTCCTGTAACCAACCATCTTCTCAGCTCCTCAGAGCTTCACTGCAGATCTGTCCACACAAGCAGCATCTCGGGCAGCAGCGTGGTTGGAATGGGGGGTGGGTGGGGGCCTGCCCGAGACCACATTTGCACGGCATGCGCTGTGTTTACTTAGTTTATGGATTGCAGGTTAGTGAATTTATCCGAGTCTCTAAAGGTGTTCTGATTCACTCTGAACACACCTTATGCCCGCCGTCCAGTGGCTTGGGGCTGTTTACCGCTCCGTCAGGTAGCGTCTAACTCTCCCTGCACCGCCCACCTCCCCTGCCCCCGGTGTGGTCTGTGACCACTTTCCAAACTGAAGTCCCAGAAGTGCACCCAGTCGGGGTGGCACATCCTGGAGTACAGGAAGGGAGGTGGGGGAGCGGGGTGGCTCTCACGCTCGCAAGTTCTACCCACCCCGATGAGAGGGAGCCTTTGAGGGGCGCCCCATGCCCTTTCTGCAGATCCCTCTCCCTCCACTGGGCAGTACTGAGGGTCCCCGCGGGAACCTTCAAGTGGGGCTTTTGAGAATTCCTAGGAGACTGTCTCATGGCTGGTGGGGGGCTTTCAGCTGACAGCACAGGTGGACACGTTTCCTAAAGTTGGTCAGGTTTCAGCGAGGGGTAAGAGGCCCCAGGGGGCACCCCTCACTGAAGGCGAGAAGGCCTGGGGTGTGGGGTGTCTGTGGGGTGAGGTGGGGGCTGCTGGGGGGCCGGGTACCTGGGGGTGGGCTGGCCCCGGGGGTGCTGAGCAAAGATAGGCTGAGGGGAGAGCACCCTTTGCCTCCCTGTCAGTCCTGGGGGCCAGCCTGGCAGTGCCCAGACCGTTTGGAGGTAGACCCATCAGAGCATCTGTCTGTCTGTCTGCAGCGGGACTTTGTTTGCTCAGGGCACTTCTGCCTGAAGCACACGGAACTAAAAGTGTGACCTGTGAAGGAGGCGAAGGGGCGAGGCCCCCTCCCCTGATGACACATTCCCTGTTCCTGCTCCAGCTTGGAGCCCCACCAGACCTCGAGATGTCGGTCAGTCGAGGAAAGCGAGGGGGCTGTACCTGGCGATCTTGTCCGTGCAGGACATGGTGACGAGCTGCTCACCCAGCAGGACGCCGTCCCACGTCTGCACCGCGCTGGGGCCCCGGACGGGCACGGTCCCTTCCCCTGACTCGATTTTCGTGCGCAGATGCCCTCGGAACTTCCTGACGATGTGTTTGCTGCTGTTCACTAGGAGAGAAGAGGCAGCCATGAGGGGGCTGGGGTTCCCCGACTTTGAGAGACATGCGGGGTCCCCAGCTTGGAGTGGTGGAGGAGGAGGGGGACGTTTGCCCGGAAAACATCTCAAGGGACCCCAGTGCCATGGCCAACGGGCTAGGACGGGGAAGCATAAATAGGTGCCAGGGCGGGAGGAATTTCTTCTCTTCAACACTGACGTGCAGAGCCAGGCTCCAGAGCGCACGTCTAGACCGAGTGAGCCAGCTTCTCATAAAGGGCCAGACAGTGAATGACTGAGGGTCTGCAGCCACTTGGTCTCCAGCAACTCAGCTCTGCTGCCAAAGCACAAAACGGCATAGACAGTCAGCGAACGAGCAGGGCTGCAATCTGTGACACTTCATTTGTGGATGCTGAAATTTGAGTTTCGTGTAACTTTCACGTGTCATAAAATATTATTCTTTTCACTTTTTTTAGCCATCTAAAAATGTAAAAACTATGTTAGTTTGCTTAGTTTAGAGAAAAGGTGGTGGGTGGGATTTGGCCTGAGGGCTGTGGTCTGCAGACCCAGGTCTAGATTTGAATCCTGGCTATATTGTTTCCTAGCTGCATAACTTTGGAAAAGTTACTTAAAACTACTGTGACAGTTATTTCATCTTAAAGTTGGGATAATAATGGTGACTACCTCCTAGGCTGTGGGGATTCAATGAAACAGGACACATGAGCTGCTAGCACGTGCCTGTTCTTACCCCGGGTCCACATGAGGCAGGCACAGAAATGACTGACGTAGCCTATGGGTGGGTCCCTTCCATGTTCTCCCTCCTTTCCTTCCCAGAACCCTCTCGACAGCACCCCCCCCACACACATACTGCATACCCTACAGTTGTTTGGAGAACTAACATGAACAAGAGGAAGATTAAATTTATTTTTTCTTTCTTTAAGAAAGTTCTGTATGATAAGTCTGGATTATATTGTAACATGGAAATGGTTAACTGCTTTGTGTACAAATTACATATAACATAGCACAGTGACACCAACCTTTACATACATATGATGGCATGTGTGGATACTAAATGCTTTCTTATAAAGCTTCTATTTAAGTTTTAAAAGTTGTGGAAATGGGATTTCTCCCTCATTTATCTTCACTGAAGGCATAAAAAAAAAATAACGTGGGTTTATATGGGAACCTTCTTTTACAAATCTCAAAGAAATTTCCAGTATATTTTCTAAGAACTTAAGTTCTTTTACTACATATCTATGGTATCTAAAGGCCATCTCTTGGGAAGAAAGATTGCTGCACTCCCTCGGAGAAAGTAAACTTTTGAGAGGTTTCAGATGGTTTTTTGACCTTGCTACCAGCCAGGTACCTGATGGATCCAATTTGGATTCGTCTGTGAGGCATCCATGGAAGGAAGAATGAAGCTGAGAGATTGAGCCTGGGTGGGCACAGCCAAGGAACACCTAGCCTTCCCCCAGGTAGAGAGCAAATCTCTTCTTTGCAGGTTTAAATGGCACTAGGAATCAGTTGGCGATGACAATGACGATGATGATGATGGTGGTGGTGATGGTGGTAGTGAAGATGGCGATGGTGGTGATGGTGATAGCAAGGAGGAGACAATGATGATGATCATGATGACGTTGAAGAAGATGATGATGATGAAAATGATGATGGTGATGGTGGTGGTGATGATGACAATGACAATTATGATGGTGATGATGATGATAAGGAGGAGGAGGGTGATAGTGGTGGTGGTGGCGGTGACTCTGATGATGATGACAATGACAATGATGATGGTGATGATGATGATGATGGTGCTGCTGCTGCTGATGGTGATGATGACAATGAAGATGTTGATGATAACAAAGAAGATGATGATGGTGATGATGAAAAATGGAACATAAAATAGTTCATATGACTCAAAACACTTGAGCAAACCTTTGGTCTGACCTGACTTTTGACACCATCCGGGTGGGGTCTTTATCACATCAACTTCCTGTGGCAGGCAGCACTGGGCAAGTGGAGGTCCAGCACACCTAACAGTTTCCAGTTTACCACAATGTTAGGGACTTGACTCTTCTATGTGGGGGATATTTTCTCAGGGAATATGCTACTTGCTGTCCCTCTCTGGTAATTATAGTATCCTTATCATTCTGTCATTCAACTATTGTGCCATTTTCCAGACCTCTAAAGTTGCCTGTTATATCGTAAGGCTTTTCTAAGTCCCTACCCATTGCTTCTGCACAACTAACTTCCCGTGAAGTAGACTTTATAGTCCGTTAGTGCCATGACAGCAGGGAGGCCTGGCTTGAGTTAAAAACTTATTTCTAGGAGTTAACCCAAAGTTTTCAGGTGGATTAATTTTGCCTGAAGAGCCAGGTGCAGGAGATGGTCCTGAGGAGTGTTTATTTTTGGTGGTGTTAAACCTCAGGCTGTCTTCTTTAGCACGCTCCCTGATGAGCTCCATCAGTCCCAGGAGGGCTCTGAGCGTCGGCCGTCTCGTAGAGCCTGTTTCCTCAGGCTCTTTCTTGCCTAATTGAGAGAGGCAGGAGGGAGTTGAAGATGGCACTTAAAGCAGAACAAAATGCCAGTCCAAGCAGAACGTGCAGGGAACTGTACCTAAATAATCTGTAGTGGATTTATAGTGTGCTGGGGCAGTGGAGGTGTGAAAACTGAAGATCCTGCCTGCCGTGTGTACGTCAGTACGCCCCAGTCCATAAGGATATTCTATGCTGATTCTAACATTCCATGTCTTTGTTATAGCGTTATTAATCTAAAACCCTTACTTTTGGAGATTGACGTCAAGATACAGTGAAGGTAGTGATACGCTTTAGAAAATTGTTCAAGTGAATCTTTTATTTTTGGGAGAGAATCAAAAGTTGATGGAGACAAATGGCCACAGAGGAAATCCAAAGTCCAGCTAGGGAGCCACGATCTATCTAAAAAGTGGGACGTGGTTGCAGCAGGGGTATAGGGGAGAGAAAGAGAGCCAGAAATGGGGAATAAAGCATAGGAGAGGAAGACTATATATATATGTATATATTTTTTTTCGCTGAGGAAGATTGGCTCTGAGTTAACATCTGTTCACATCTTTCTCTATTTTCTATGAAGGATGCTGCCACAGCATGGCTTGATGAGCGATGCGTCAATCTGCACCCGGGATCCAAACCTGCGAACCCTGGGCCACCAAAGTGGAGCATGTGAACTTAACCACTGCGCCACCGGGCCAGCCCCAAGACAATATTTTAAACACCAATTAAACTTAATTTTCAAATCATCTTCAAGAGTTATATCCCAGAAAGCATACCTGTGAAGTGGCCTTCTATTTATTGTGGTAATAATATCTACAGTATCTGTCATGTGGTCATGTGGGTGTCCTTTGTCTTACTTGATGAAGATAGTGATGTGATGATGGTGAATTTTGAGGCCATTTAAATTCATCGATCCTACAAAGCACGAATGTTGTTGTATATTGCATGCTTCTGTAAGTCAGCAGGCAAATCTGAAGACAGGGATTTCAGGCAGCGTGTTTGAGGCTCTCTGACTTCCTGTGGGATTTTGGTTCAATCTCTTGACCTGCCCTAACATACAATGAGTGCAATTGGCTTAGAACATTCTAGGCATTTAGCACAGCTTGTAAGACACAACATAATCATGCTATTTCTCGTGGCATCTTGTGGGAGAAAGATTGGAGCATTTAACTAAGCTGGTGGGTGATACTGACTCTAGTGGTTGTTTACACCTGCCTAGAGAATTTTCTTACTGTGCTCTGCTCTGCGCTCCCTCACTCTTTGAAGGAAGGGAGAACAATCTAGGAATTCTGTTCAGAACTAGGCTTAGACCCAGTCGTGTCATACGTGTGCCTGAAGATCCTGATGTGTCAGACACTGTTGAGTGTGTGTGTGCATGCTCATTCACGTGCGCTTGCCTGTATGTGCATGTATTCTTATGCATGCGTGTGCGCTTATTCACCTGTGTACTTGCTGTGTGTGCACGTGTTCTTATGCATGTGTGTGCACGTGTTCTTATGCATGTGTGTGAGCTTATTCACGTGTGTACTTGCTGTGTGTGCGTGTTCTTATGCATGTGTGTGAGCTTATTCACGTGTGTACTTGCTGTGTGTGCACGTGTTCTTATGCATGTGTGTGCGCTTATTCACGTGTGTACTTGCTGTGTGTGCACGTGTTCTTATGCATGCGTGTGTGCTTATTCACGTGTGTACTTGCTGTGTGTGCGTGTGTTCTTATGCATGCGTGTGCGCTTATTCACGTGTGTACTTTCTGTGTGTGCGTGTTTTCTTGTGCATGTGTGTGCGCTTATTCACGTGTGTACTTGCTGTGTGTGCGTGTGTTCTTATGCATGCGTGTGCGCTTATTCACGTGTGTACTTGCTGTGTGTGCACGTGTTCTTATGCATGTGTGTGCACGTGTTCTTATGCATGTGTGTGCGCTTATTCACGTGTGTACTTGCTGTGTGTGCGTGTGTTCTTATGCATGCGTGTGCGCTTATTCACGTGTGTACTTGCTGTGTGTGCGTGTGTTCTTATGCATGCGTGTGCGCTTATTCACGTGTGTACTTGCTGTGTGTGCGTGTGTTCTTATGCATGCGTGTGCGCTTATTCACGTGTGTACTTGCTGTGTGTGCGTGTGTTCTTATGCATGCATGTGTGCTTATTCACGTGTGTACTTGCTGTGTGTGCGTGTGTTCTTGTGCATGTGTGTGCACTTATTCACGTGTGTACTTGCTGTGTGTGCACGTGTTCTTGTGCCCGTGTGTATTTGTGTGTGGTATGTATATGAGAGAGAGAGAGCAAGCGGGGGTTGGGGAGGAGAGTTGGGGCACAGCTGCAGGTGATGGAGGGGCGAGCACGCTGCAGGCCTGTGTAGGGGTGACAACAGCTCCTTGCAGACCAAGTGAGGGAGGGAGAATAAAGTGCACCAGGGCGATCGGGACCAGGCAGGCAGCATGCTGGCGAGGGGAGAGAGGCTGTCCCCGGAGTGGGCCACGTGGTGGACAGCGCCTCGGAGGCCTCGGTCTCCCGTGCTAGAGCTTCTCCCAGATCGTGACGAGCTCGTCAGAACCCATGACGACCTCAGGGGGGTGGACTGAGCACATCTGTGCTGTGCAGTCTGCATTTGTGGACGCGATGATATCTCCGGGAACTTCGGGGTCATGTGCCCTTGTAGGAGCGTGAACCCCAAGGCTGTGGGGCAGTCAAGCAGGGTTTCTGCAGGGTTAGCTTGTAGGAGGTGGACACGCTGACCTCTGGGAATGGCCCTGTGGGGTCTGTCCCCATTGACTGTGCCCCACAGGAGCCCCTTAGAGCAGAGGTCCTCTCCTCCGTGTCCAACCGTCTTTGAAGAGGAGCAGAAACGCTACCCGAGTGAGCAACATGCAGAGCCCCCCTTAATGGCAGTGAGTTCCCTCTAAAAGGAAAAGTATTCCTCAGCGTCATGCCTTCCTCAGGAGTGTGCAGAATGCTAGAATTCTCTCTAAGAGGCCCTTCCAAGCAGGGGACAGCAGGAAGTCTTGTCCTACTGAGTGAGCAAGCGAAAGGTGCTGTATGACTCTGGGCTGACGAGCCCGTGGGGCAAACGCCAGGTGCCCCTTCTCGGCGGTGCCCAGTAGGACACCTGGAAGAAACTCCGCCTGAATAACTCAGGAGCAGCAGCTCGTGTTTGCCTGGCGTATCTGCAGCAAAATGTGGGGAAAAGCTTTATTTTTTTCTTCCACGAGCACCTGCCACTTCTTAAAAGCACCATGAAATAAAAGACATCTGTGTCTGGAAGTGAACCCCAGGGTGCATGTGAGATGTATTTGTTTGTTTTTCTAAACCACCAGCTTTGCAAGTTGGAATCGAAGGCTGGGGAGGCCACAGTGGGTGCTCAATGTACAGGCACGGGGGCCCAATGAGCTAGAACCGTCCCTCCGGAGAGACCGCGGGTCTTGGGCGTGACTGAGGCTCCCGCCGTCCTCACTCAGCCGTCAGACTCCTGCTGGGAGGAAGCTGGATAAATTAAGGCCGGCCCCAAACGTCCTGTGGACTCTTCCTCCCAGAACCTGGGGGCTCCTAGGCTGGGTCTTCATGATGCCAAGCCTTTCAAGGGAAAATGGAGAGTAATGCCAAGTAGCTGTCTAATGGGCCACATGTCACGGTTTTATAGGGGAGTTGGTGTCACGTGGATCCGGCTGATGAATATCTCCAGGAGAAGTGAGTCAGCCTCACATTGTCCTTCCCCTTCTTTCTCCTTCTGAGACTGCGTGGTCTCACCATCCCCCAGGGCTGCAGCTGCACCCACTGCTCATGTGGCCGGGTCCCCCCAGCCCTCCCACCCTCCTGGGGCAGTCCCTTGGGAGGTCCCTAATATTTAGTGGGTTCCCTTCTCTCGATTCTCAGTTCGACTTGATTCTTCCGTTTACATCCATAGGGTGGTATTATGCGCTGAATGTGTGTGTCCCTTAAAATTCATATGTTGAAGCTCTAACCCCTAGTGAGATGGTATTTGGAGGTGGGGCCTCTGGGAGGTAACGTGGTTTAGATGAGGTCATGAGGGTGCAGCCCTCATGAAGGGGTTAGTGTCATCATAAAGAGACCCCAGAGAGCTCCCTCACCCCTTCCTCCATGTGAGGACACGGGGAGAAGACGGCTGTCTGTGAACCAGGAGGTGGGCCCTCACCAGACACCAAATCTGCTGGTGCCTTGATCTCTACTTCGAGCCTCCAGAACTGAGAAATAAATGTCTCTTGTTTATGAGCCACCTGGTCTGTGGTGTCTGTTACAGCAGCCCAAACAGAGTAAGCCAGTAATGAAAACGTTACTTGGAATCCCACCATGGAGGATTCCGTCCAACCTCTCCACAGGGGAAACGACGGGCTTGGAGGAAAGTTGGCAAACAGGAGAAAGCCTTTTCCTGGACCAGCCTCCAGTCTCAGTGTTAGGGAACTAGATTAATACGTGCAGGACGGAACAACACTGTTCCTCCTGCACCTGCCTTATCTTTGGTGAGGGCGCCCGCCGCAGGCCTGGAATGCAGCAGCGTTCAGAAAATGCTCATCTTTCCTTCCTTTGGTGATTGGGACACAAATGTAACCTTGCATGGGGGAACTTCAGAAACGTTTAAAACTGCGTCTGCTGTGTTTCTACTGTACATTCTCCCCCAAGCACAAGACGAAGCCTGGGTGCCCCCACGTCTTTATCGGGACGAGATCCCTCATCCCATGCGTATATTGAATTTCACTGCCGACATCAGAAGATTTGCCTCGTTCTGCTTCTAAAGGATTTACGTGTGTGTGGCGTGTCCACAAGTATGTGTGACACACACACAACAGCAGTAGTAGAATCTCCTCCCTCCACTTATGGAGCAGCCACAAGACTGTTTCTTTCTCCCTGGAGACACCCCGATGTTGTCGGATCCACACCAGGGAGACCCCGAGCGTGTCCCCCCTTCTGGAACAGTGTCACCTCTCAGGGGTGGCGTTGACTGCCCTCTGTGTGCACCTGCTCTGCTAAACTCCCCGAGAGGCGGGTCCTGCCCGGGGGGCTCAGCACGGAACCCTGTAGGTGACGCTGTTGTGGGCATCACCCACCACTCACTTAGCTAAAAAGCAGAGCTTTAGTCTCCCCAAGGTTGCAAATGAAGGCAAACACAGCCACCTGGAGTTTCTCCCACTCCGTCTAATTCTCGCCTCCGTCCTCCTTCATCCTGTTCTCCAGACTGGGACGGGGTCTGTCTGACCGATTAAAATGGAGCGGAACCGTGGCCATCAAATAGCTAATTTTAGACTCAAGCTCCTCAGCTCAGATGGTCTGGGCATTTCAGACCAGGATTTCAGAGGCTGTGTGTGCAGATCTCTGCAGCCGCAATCCTCACAGCGTCGGAGGGCCCGGCCACACCGCCAGCGGCGGCAGCACAGACGCCCGGAGCTGGGTTTGGGGCTGTTTGTAAGAAAGAGGGAGAGGCGCTCTCTTACGTCTGTCTGTTGTGATCTCGTAGGGCGAGTTGAGCCGCGCGTCTCCGCAGGGGGAGGTGCTCACGTAGAGATGGAACAGCACATTGTCTCTCAGCCTGTAGCCGCCCTCCTTCAGCCGCATGAAGACGGAGCGCTCCCAGTCCTCACGCCGCTTGCTAGGGTCGGAGAGAGGGTCCAGGTCACTATCCACCACGAGCCGGCCCCATGCTCCCACCCGCGGACGCTTTTGTCCCGTTTTGGGTGGTTGCCCCCCAGTTTTTGTCCTCCTCACCCTCCGCGTTGTGTTTTCTCCTTGCATGGAAACTCCTAGACCAGGCCACAGTGAAGCCGCGTAAAAGCGAACATGACCCGCGGACACTCTGTCACCTCACCTCCCTAACAAACATTTCCATCTCAGGCTCATCGTCTACACAGCCTGTTTCCCAGCGGGTGTTATCCATGTCTCTGTATTTATAACACGCAAGCTTGTGGGTTCACAAGCCCTCCTGTGGCACTATCTCAGGGGTGGGGGCACTGTCGCTTTGATGTGAGCTCCGTGGGCAACACGATTCTGAGTTACAAGGAGAAAAGGGACTTTCTGGAGAGTGGGGGGGGCCTGGCCTGCAACCCAGTGGGGAATCCCGTGCATGGATCTGCTGTCCTTCTGCATCCGACCACAGAGAAGGTCGAACAGCCTCTGGGGGCCCAGGCCTCTGCACTTGGAAGTCTCCTGCCTCCCTGTCTAGTCTTAGCCGGCGAAAGGGCCCTGTGCTGAGCCCGCCTGGCTGCCCTTCCTCCCCGCTCCTAGTCTCCCCAGGCACAGGCAGCCTGCTTTTTGCCGCTCTTGCTGTTTCTACACGTTCTGCCCCATTGGTGACGGATTCTGTTTTCCCTGGTCCTGAGATCACACAGGCTGCAGAACAGACATTTTCTCCCCAGGAAACCTGTGAGGCATCCCGCCAGCCTTTCTGCTTCCCTGCCTCTCCTTCTGATGCCAAACACTCCCGCCCCAACTCTTGCAAAGCAGGTCCCGTCCCCCTGCCGCCCCCCAGCCCCCACCCCTCCCAGGACCTTGGAGCAAAGGCCCAGCCCTGGATCTCCACTGCAGAGCCTGGCACACCCTGCGCTGTGCTCGGCTCGCCGTTTGCTGGCTCTCTGCAGCCGCTGCTCACCCCCACAAGGGCAGGTCCTGAGTCCCTCCCAGGCAGTGGCTGGTGCCATCTGTGACCCAAACCAGAGTTAGGGTATTTGGAAATATTTCTGATTGAGCAGTTGGATATTAGGAGAGAAACTGTTCCCCACATTTGGAGAGACTGGCAACTCCCTTCCCCCACATTCAGCTCGGCTGCACCCTCGGCAGCCCTGGGACTGATGAGGGACAGGATATTAGGTATATTAGCCTGCTGCTCCCTGCTCCGGCGCTCAGATGAGAATCAACCGAATGTATTAAGGCATCTTTCCTGTGAGTCTGCTGGGCACACCTGTGGGCCGTGCTTCCCTTTGTGTGGCTGCTGCACGTGCCAGGGGCACGCCTGAGTCACTCCCAGAGCCCCCGAGACCCCATTATTAGTGGGATTGAGGAACACTTCTTCAGAGGACGGGGAAGGCTGGCAGGAAGACGCAATGGAGACAAAGACGCCCACAGCCGTCAAGTCTCCATGACCGAATCGCTAGGTGCTGGTATGCGCCCGGATGGTCCTGTGCTCACCCCTACCTGTGACTCTGCTCCTGCTCAGCACATCGTAGAGAGAGATGCCAGCACAGGTGAGGGCCGGAGCAGGTTGCCCAGAACCCTGGGCCTCCCACCATCGGAGCACATTTCCTTTCAGAACGCCCCTCTTAGAACAGAACATGTTTGGAGGAGGCAGGAAACAGACAACATCCGCAAGCCCAGCACCGGCCCTCCCGTCGTGTCCTGGGGACAGGCTGGGAAGTGGAGCGCATTCGGGACTGGGAGTGGGGGTGGGGGACGCAGGAAGACAGTGGAGTCGAGCCTGGCCTGTGTTTCAGCCATGCTCCGAGCTGCTGCCTGGGGACAGGGGAACCTGGCCTGGGGCTTGTTCGGTGGCACTTGAGCCCCGGGGCTGCAGGATGAGGCCGGGGGTGGGGGTGGGGGGGAACAAAGCAGCAGGCTGTCTCACAGCCCAGTGTCTGAGGGGAGGCTGTCCTGCAGAGGTCTGTGCTCTGTGAGAAGTTTCCTTGGCTGAGAAACTCTTAGAAAAGAGCACGGACTGGGGTGGAGGGAGGCGCCCAGCTCTCCCAAGCTTTTCTGTGGGTCGGAGGCACGAGCCTGGTGGAGATACTGAATCGTGGATCCCCTGCGGAGGGAGGCAATATCGTGGAAATGGAGTGGAGGTGTCACTGGCGCCCTTCTGTGCTGGAATGGAGGTGACTGGGTATAGGCCATTGCTCCAAGTAACATGGTGTCCCTGTCTCAGCTCCCTCCGCGCCCCTCCGCGTTTCTGTTGGGATGTCTTTCCTTCTTTCTTTTTAAAACATAAGGCTAGTTCTGGGATCAACAACTGGAGGCTGGTGGTGGGAAGAGTATTGCTTTCACTTCAACCCACAGGAAAGGGGCAGTTTCAGCCAGAGCTGGGTGGGCTGCTCCTTTGGGGGACACCTCTGCGCTCCCCCACTGGCCCTGCAGTGCCGTCGTCCCCTTGTCTTTGTCACCTGGAATGTGCGTAGCGACCTGCGGAGACGCCTTGAGTGACCGTTGGCAGTGTGTGGCACATGGGCGGCTGTGGCCGACCGCCCTCTTTCTGAGTGGTTTCCTTGACTCTGGACGGCATCCTGGCCTCGTGAAGAGAGCCTTGTGCCAGCCGCCTGTGCCTTTACTCGTGGGTGCTGTGGTCATAGGGAAATGCTGGCCATAACGACCCCCTTGCTATGGACTGAATGTTTGTGTCCCCAAATCTATATGTTGACACCTGACCCCTAGTGTGATGGTGTTAGGAGGTGGGGCCTTTGGGAGGAGATTAGGTCATGAGGGTGGAGCCTCATGGTGGGATTAGTGCCCTTATAAAAGAGACCCCAGGGAGCCCCCTTGCCCCCTCCTCCCTGTGAGGACACGGGGAGAAGGCGCCGGATCTGCCGATACCTTGATCCTGGACCTCTAGCCTCCAGACTGTGAGCAGTCGGTGCTCGGGGCTCAAGCCACCCGGCCTGTGGTGTTCTGTCATGGCAGCCGTGCTGATAAACGGCTCTGAACATCTTAATAGACGCTGTTATCAAAGGGACTGGGGGGACGGGGGCGTGTGACAAGATGCGTTCATACGTGTGGGCGGTGTGTGGGGGATGACGTGTGCACCCTGCACACCGTCTGCTGCCGTCACCCATGGGCAAGCAGGTGCTTCCTGGAGGGAGCCCTGAGAACCGCGTGGAAGACACGTGGAATTCCAGGATCTGACCGGCCCGTGAGCTCAGAGCAGCCAGCCGTCTGAATGAAGCCGCGTGCTTCAAGCTCATGGCCCGCACCCCGCGCCAGGGTCTGCCAGCACAAAGGCAGTGCCAGTTCTGAGCCAGCTGTGGGCCACAGCCGCGATGCGGGGGTCACCCGCAGGGCCGCGGGCTCGCGTCCAGAGTGCGAGGCCGGGACTCGCCGCTTACCTCAGGTGCAGCTCCAGCTGTGCGTACAGGAAGTGGACGAGCGCCCTCCGGGCCACGACCTCCGCGTGGCAGTCGTTGACCACCAGCCCCTGGTCGCTGAGGTACTCGCCACTGATGCACTTGGTGCCCGAGGACAGGACGACGACCTGCGCTTGCCTCGCGTCCAGGCCTGGGGGACAGAAAAGGGGTCAGCACACCGCACGCCGCCCTCCCTTCGCCTCGTCTGACCCGCAGGCCCGCTGCCCGCAGCCTCTTGGGATCTGACGAGCACCAGGTGGCTGCTGCATCATGGGGCTTTGCTTAGCGACAGAGGTGCTTTGGGGATCGCGTGCCCCCCTTGATTCAAGACTGTGCCCCAGCGAAGCTCTCATTCCCAGAGCTCCACTTACTTCTCAAAACCAGGAGGCACCTGACCACGTGCACACATGGATTCTCTATCTGATGGACACAGAGGGTCTGCATCTCCCCATGTGTGTGCAGTGGGGTCCTGGGAGCAGATGGGCGTGACCGAGATGGTGCAGCAACCTACCACCCAACAAGCCACACCGGACCACTGCCAGCACCCAAGCCGGAGGGAGAGGAAGCTGGCGGCCTGCTGGATTTCGGGCTGCCATTTAAGGGGAAGGGCACAGAGCCGGTGGCCTGGCTGTGCACCATAATCACCAGATTCATCCCGGAAATCCTGCCACCCCCGCCCCACCACCAGGCCTGTGGGCTGAGCATTGCATCCCAACTGGAAGATTCTCTGATGGGAATGTGTTGTGCACAAGAAAGGGTGGGAGTGGGGGCGTCAGACAGCTGAGGACCCCGTGACAATAGGCCCCTAGCCTTCGGGTCATGTGCTGGCTTCATTGTCCTGTGCGGAGCCAGCTGTCCCTGAGAGCCACCCAGGACAGCGATGAGCTGACCTGGGGCCAGGGTCCTTCAAACACGTCTGTCTCCGAGCCACCGGGGACCCGGCCTCTTGTTCCCACATATAGACACACTTCTTCCCCGACCTACTCGCCTCCCCAGGGCTTTGCTGAGCAAGTCTTTCCCCGACCAGGAAGCCCGGGCCCCCTGGTCTGGAGGAGTTGGAGGTGCCAGTGTCGCATGCTTGGTGATCTGTGCCCAAGAGCACTTGTGAAAAGTGCAGCCTGGGCCTCAAGGGCTGCTGCCCGACACCTGGCCCGAGAGGCGGTCAAGGCAAACCGACTTGCAGCAGGGCCATCCCCACTGGAGTGACGCCTGGCCCAGTGCGTCCCTTTCCAGAACCGCATTGCACAGATGATGCTGGGGGTGCAGGGCGGTCTGCAGGGGCGCGGGGCCTCCCTTGGGCCCACACGGAAGTGGGAGCTCTGCACACCTGTGGCACGGCTCCCCGGGACCCCAGCCTGGCCTGGCCTGGTGTCTGGGGCCGCATTTCAGGAGCGATGTCTCTGCTCCCCGAAACTTCGGCTTACACCCAAGAACAGACATTGCGAATCAACAACAGCAGGGAAAACGCGCAGAGTTCTCTGATTCAGCGCCACCGGGGCCTCCATTTTCCCTGAAGAGCCACAGGACAGATGGGAGATGAGCAGCAGGTAATAAAGTCTCCATTCCATCCAGCACTTTCCATCCTCAGGGGCCTCTGAGCCCTACAGCGCGGCGGGAGCGCAGAGGGGCGCCCTCGTCTCTGTAGGGCTCTGTGGCAGCTGCTTCCTGGGGCCTCACAAACCCCGGGCTCAGTGTGTTTTCATGGGTTTGTGGTGACAACGAAGAAGCCAGGCTTCTGTTTGCCTGTGGCTGTCACATCTGATGACAGAACGAATCTCATCAGCTCCACGAGGACCAGCCTCATATAGACTCACAGCAGGCCCGAGTTATACTGTTACTGTTATTGTTAGTGCTCTTTATATATGGTGAGAGCAGACTTTTGAGGTCAGTCTCACTAATGGGGCAATTTTCTGACTCTGTCTGAGCCCCAGTTCCCAGCTGCAGAATGGGGGAAATGCTGGCTGCTGCCTAGAGAGCCCCCTCCACACCGCTCTTGGCCTCAGCGTTTTCCCCTTTCCCACCATAGGATCAGCTCTGAGGGCAGGAGCCCATGAACCACACGTGCAGTGGAGCCTCCATGGCTTACTTTTCACAGGACAAATCTCATCAACAAAAGTGATATTCTCTGCAAGAATGGAAAACAAACAAAACAAAAGAAACCTCAAGAACAAACCCCAAACTCAGTGTCCTTAAAATGTGCATCGCCCTGCTGTGTTAGAGGGACTGCAGGGGCCACGAGTCAGTCGGTTCTTTCTCCTGGTCTCAGGGTCTTGTGGGTCTAAATGTAAATGCAGCTATGTTTTCTCTTCACTTAGATGGAGATTTCCTCCCGGGCAGGAACCAGAATTTCCACAGAACAGTCCCAGAAGGGGCCCCTGGAGAGTCCCTGTGACGAGGTGGATCTCTCGGGACCGTCCAGTCAGTGCTCCTGGGTCCCTGACACGTCTGATTTTCCAGGTGCTCCCTCGGGGAATCGAGAGAACGGTGTCGGGACCCCCATGACCTGTCGTAGCTTTAACAGACGTCCGCGCTCTCGGGATCCAGGTTCTGGGCTGCGTGTGGTCGGTACGGACGCGACAATGAGCAGCCGGTCATCCCCACTCTGTTGAGTGCCCCGGTAAATACACGACGGGCCGTGTCTCTAAAGACGTGACGTGCCCGTCAGGGCACACTGGAGCGAACGTTCTGTGTTCAGTGAAGGCGACAGTGCTGGGCATGTGATGGTTCTTTGACGTGCTCGTTGCTCTGACCTGAAACTTTCCGCCTCAAGGACTTAGTTCTACAGCCTACATGACGTCCGCCCCGCTCCTGCCCCCACAGTGTGGCTCCTCCTTGGAGACAAAACGGGAGTCAGGAGGAGGAACGGCAAGGATGAGCAGCTGCCGGTGAGCCCAGAGGGAGGAAGGAGGAGTGGGGGAGAGGAGGGCGCATCTGGGCCCTGGGCTGTAGTCCGAGGGCCGACCCTCGTATGTCAGGGGACCGCCCGGGCAGAAGGACACAGCTGCAGCGGCATTTCCCGCGGCCTGTCCAGGCCCCCCTTCCTTCCTCGGTCTCCATTTCTCAGGCCCTGAAAACTGCCCGGGTCCTGGCCGGGTTGGTCACCGCTGTCCCCTCTCTGCTGAGGTCTGCCTGCGTGGCCATCTCAGAAATGACTGGACAATTACTTCCCTACGCTCTGGGCGTGAAGTCTGCAGTGACTCTGCTTCAAGAAAAGTGAAAATAGAACACAGCTGACCTCTATGTGGTTTCTCCCCTAGGACTGACCAAAACATTTAAAAGCAGCTCAGAGTGCAGCTGCTTCCCTCCCCACAGGGTCCACTGCCCTGGTCACCCACCACCGGCTGGCAGGGCTGTTCCCGAAGAGGGGTCAGTTCTCGGCCCTCCCGGGGCGGGGTCAGGGTGGACCTGAGCGTCATTTACCCACAGGCCCCAGTTCCGCAGTGAGTGAGGGCGCCAGCGGCCAGGGACCCACATGCTAACTAAAATGGTTACCCGGTTACATGTGGACCGTTGAGAAACAGCTAATCAGGAGCCATTTTGATGGAGAGATTGTTTTGCAGATTCCAGCTTAACTAAAGCAGGTATTTAGAGTAATGGAAAATAACATTTATAATTATTTCTTAAAGTTTTTCAATATGCAGATGTCTGGGGCACTTCCAGTGTAACTTAGCACAGACAGTCCTCTAAGAGTTGGTTCCCTTCCTCTTGAGGCTCGGGTCTGAGTCTCCCCTTTGATTCCGTGGAAGTCAGAGCTGTAGAAGGAGAAACCACTTTCCTTTCCCCCTCATCAGTCCTGGCTCGGCTTGACTCCAGCTCTGTCACATCGAGGACAATTATGTGGCCCCAAAAATGCATTATTTGCTTATTCACTTTCGTTAATCACACCTCCTGCAGGCCAGCACCTCGGAATGTAGGAGACACCAAGATATCAAGACACAGTCCTGTCCTTCAGAGAACTTACGATGAGTTTAGGGAGGTGACGCAGAGACAGAAGTGTCTACAACATCAGACGCTGTGTGAGAAACAGCACGTGAGTGCTACACACAGTATGTGTGTGAGTGAGAGGGAGCGGAGGGAGGCAGAGAACTCCAGACACTGGCTCCCTGGAAACGGAGGCTGAGTCGGGATCCTCGGCCAGTGATTTATGAGGGGGTTCTCTCTGGAGGAACTTGGAAGAAAGTCATGGAAACAGGCTAGGATGGGGAAGAAGCCAGGCCAGGACGGGGCTTCACTAAGTCTAGTCTTAGGCTGATCTGATAGAAAGAACCGGAATATGCAGGGCGCCATGGGGTCAGTCTGCTTTTGGGAAGGTGCCCAGCAGCTCCCACCAGCGGGGAGGGGGCGCCGGGCAGTGAGGGCCTGCCTGTGGCGTCGACTGCAACACGTGCACATGGGTGCAACATAGAGGCTGTTGGTCATCTCTTTTCCTGTAAAATGGCTTTTGAGAGTAAAACTATCTTGTACAACAACAAGAGAAATAGTTACAGAAAACACATACATACTAATTTCTATAGAATACATAGAAAAAGCAATCAAAGAGCTTGTCCTCCCCGAAGCCCCATGCCCAGTTAGTTTTGTGGGAGAATTCTGCAGACCTTTAAGTAGCAGATGATTTCAAGGCTACTTAAAGTGTCCCAGAGCATATAAAGATGAGGAAAACCTTCAAATGATTTTTGTTATGAAATGCCTATGTTATTGATCTATCCACCTGACTGACACTACACAGAAAGAAAACTGCAGAGGCCCTCAGTTACGGATGTTAAAATTCTGAATAAAATACTAACCACCAAGCAGCAGAGGAAAAGAACAATCCAGTAGTCATTACAAGGTGGTTTATTCCAGAAATGTAAAAATGGATGATACTAAAAAATTAAAGTGCAAAAATATGATTATAACCACAGACACTTAGAAGCCACCTGACAAAATCCAATAACTACTTTTGATAAAAACTCAATAAACTAGAATAGATGGACCTTTTTTCAATGTGATTACACACACACACACACACACACACACACACGCAGCATCCTGCTGGATGGGAAACACTAGAGGAATTTCTACTGCATTCAGGGATAGGGTGAGGATGCCCACTATGACCCCGTTATTAACATCTACTGAGGCTATTAGCCATCGTAACAGGAGAAAGAAATCAGAGGCATGCCACTGGACAGGAGCAGGTAACACCCATCATTGTCTGAACGTGCTGTTACTGTATATGTGGAAACCTCCAGAGAACCCAGTTGAAATGCGGCTGGAAACAAGAGAGTCGATAAAGTGATCGAGGACAAAGTTAATGTACAGAAATCAATAGCTTTCATGTACACACGACGACCAGAGAGAAATGGCTCCATTTGTGGTAGCAACAAACAAGATACTAGGAATAAGTTTAACAAGAAATGAGCCAGAATTGTAACTAATAAAACATTAAAACCGTACTAAAGACACCAACAAAACTTGAACAAACAGAAAGACATGCCACATTCTTGGATGGGAAGATTCGACCTCATGAATCCTGTCTAAATTGATTGACAATGTTAATGTGATTCCAATAGGAACAGCAACAGGGGTTTGTTTTTGACCAAGACAATGGCTCAAGAGAGTAGTTTTGTTTTATTTATTTTTGAACCAGGCAAGCTGATTCTAATGGGTAACCCAGGAAATTCTGAAAAATAAATCAAAATCACAATGAGATATCACCTCACACCTGTTAGAATGGCTATTATCAAAAAGATAAGAAATAACAAGTGTTGGAGAGGATGTGGAGAAAAGGGAAGGCTTCTGCACTATTAGTGGGAATGTAAAATGGCGCAGCCACTAAGGAAAACAGTAGAGAGGTTCCTCAAAAAATTAAAAGTAGAACTACCATATGATCCAGCAATTCCACTTCTGGGTATTTATCCCAAGAAAATGAAAACACTAATTTGAAGAGATATATGTACTCCTATGTTCATTGCAGCATTATTCACAATAGCCAAGACGTGGAAACAACCTAAGTGTCCATCAGTAAATGAATGGATAAAGAAGACGTGGTATATATACACAATGGAATACTACTCAGCCGTTGAAAAGAATGAAATCTTGCCATTTGCAACAACATGGATGGATGTAGAGGGTATTATGCTCAGTGAAATAAGTCAGACAGAGAAAGATAAGTACTGTATGATCTCACTTATATGTGGAACCTAAAAAAAGAAACCAAATGAGCAAACAAAACAAAACAAAACAGAAACAGACTCATAGATACAGAAAACAAACTGGTCATTGCTAGAGGGGAGGGAGTTGAGGGGCTGGGCAAAATAGGTGAAAGGGATCAAGAGGTATAAATTTCCAGTTATAAAATAAATAACTCTCAAGGATGTGATGTACAGCATAGGGAGTATAGTCAATAATATTGTAATAACATTGTTTGGTGACAGATGGTAACTAGACTTAGTGTGATGATCATTCCGTAATGTATAAAAATATCGAATCACTATTTTGTACACCTGAAACTGATATAACAGTGTATGTCAATTATACTTCAATAAAAAGGAAAGAAGATAATGCTAGGAGACAAACCCTAGTAGGTAGCACGCAGGTTATAAAGGCTCAATAACAAATCACCGTGGTCCTGATGATGAACTGGGACAAGTGGAACAAAGCAGAGAGTCCAGAAATTGACCCAAACTCACACAGGAATTTAGTACAGAATAAAGGTAATAACATCTCAGACCTGTGGGGCAGAGAGACTATTCCATTAGTGGTATCTAATAACTGAAGAGCCATCTGAAAAATAAAATTGTATCTTTACCTTATACCATGCAACAAGATAAATTCCAATGGATCAAAGGTTTAGATGCAAAAAAAATGAACTGCACATAGATGTTTATAGCAGCTTTGTGCATAATTGCCAAAACTTGGAAGCAACCAAGATGTCCTTCAGTAGGTGAATGGATAAATAAACCGTGGTCCATCCAGACAATGGAATATTATTCAGTGCTAAAAAGAAATGAGCTATCAAGGCATGAAAAGACACGGAGGAACCTTAAATGCATATTACTGAGTGAAAGAAGCCAATCTGAAGAGGCTACATCATGTATGATTCCAACTATATGACATTCTGGAAGAGGCAAAACTATGGAGACAGTGAAAATATCAGTGGTTGCCAGGGATTATGGGGGAGGGAGGAATGAATAGACAGAGCACAGAGGATTTTTAGGGCAATGAAACTACTCTGTATGATACTATAATGGTGGATACATGTCATTATACATTTGTCCAAACCCACAGAATGTACAAAACCAAGAGTGAACCCGAAGGTAAACTGTGGACTTTGGTTAAATAAAAAAAAAAGAACCCTAAAAAAAAAGATGTAAATGCACTAGAAGAAAATGTGAGATAATCTTTTTATAAATTTGGTGGGTGAAAGACCTTTCTAATTATAATTCGAAGTCCCAAAGCAGTAAAAATTGTCAAATTCAAATGCATAAAAATAAAAAATATTACTGCATGGAAAAACATCTTAAAGACAGTAAAAAAGACAATTAAAAACTGGGAAAAATTGCAATATATGTCACAAGCAAAGCACTATCTCTCAAATATATGAAGAACTTTTAGAAAAAAAATACCTCAATAGAATAATGGGAAGAGGCTAGGTGAAAACAGTTCACAGGAAGAAAATACAAATGCTTATTAAATATATGGAAAAACATTCAACCTCACTGATTAAAAAAACATATATATAATCAAAATCAAAACAGAATAAGATGTAATTCTTCCTCAATCAGGTTGGTAAACATCCAAAAGCTTATTAATGTAGAGTTGAAAAGGCTGTGGAGAAACATCTACTCTTATAAATAGCAGGCAGGAATATATACAGATAGAGTACATTTGGTGGAAAATTTAACAATATCAGATTACAAATGCCTATGCCCTTTGGCTCAGTTCTCTCTCTGGGAATTTGTCTCACCCATATATCTGCACATGTGTGAAAATGATGTATGTACAAAGCTATTTACTACAGCAATGTTTGCAACAGAGAAATAGCAGAAATGACCTAATTGTCCAATAATAAGGGCCTGTTTAAAGCACAGGACATGTGTCCACTGGGCTCTTGTGGAGCCACAAGGCAGAGTAGAGAAGTCCTCTATAGGGGTAGGAAGATTTCTAGGATATGTTGTCATGTGAAAAAAGTAAGACTCGGAGGAATGTGTGTAACATCCTACCTTTGGTGTTGGAAAGGGGAAGTTAAGAACACCTGTGCATTTCCTTGCATACGTGTAAAGATGTCTGGAAGGATATCTTGTCAGGCTCTGGGATTCTACCCTGCCTACAAGCTGGTAAATCAGTCTGATACTACCTCATGGATGCTGGTGGAAGACACGAGATCCTGGGCCAAAGACAAAGGGCGTTATTACTCACAGCACAGCAGGCAGCACGAGGACCTTCATTTTGCTTCGATGCCCTTGCCCCCCGCCTCATGCAGGCATGTGCAGGCGTCCCAGAGGATGCTGCACATGCAGTGGTTTTCAGTTGCAGCTGGGGGACACTGAGCCTGGGGGGTTCACGGATTCATCCCAAGTGGTAACCAAGCACCCCTGTGCTTTGTCCCAGAGGGAAAGGTTACCTCATCCTTCAAGGTTGCCGCCTGCAGACACAGCTGAAGAACGTGCCAGTAAAGAGTGGATGCCTTTCTCTGGCTGGCCTCTCGCATTGTCCTCTTCAGCCCCGAGAACCGGTATGTTTGTTCCTCTGAAGGAGCATCTCACTCCACCCTCTGTCTCCCCCACCAGGGAAACAGTTTCCGAGGACATGAGAAGGTGACCGGGCTGGCCTGCTCTCAAGCTGGCCTACGTCTGATGCATTGAACGTCCAATTTGGTGGGCTTCTCCCCAGGGCACCCCACCCCCAACTTCAGGCAATCTCTGGGAAGGTACTTTTATTTATTTAACTGGGACTAGGCAATTCTTAGCCTGTTCAGACTGTTTGGATAGAGTTTTCACAACACTACATCCAATTTTGGAGGAAAATGATTACCAAATTTCTAAGAATAAAACTGAAGGTAAAATAGACCAACCAGCATCAAAGAAACAAATATCACAACTATAAAACTTAGGGACAGAAGGGAATGGTATTTATCCCACATGTACACTGCTGAGGGTGCAGTCTGTAATTAATTCCGACTCCCTGTTTTCCAGAGCTGTGTCCATTGGGTTTAAGGACTCAAGTAATAGGGTTTCTACAGCTCCCCTTGAGGAAGGAAGGCTCTTCCACAATATATTAGCTCAGTGTCAGGAACCTTCCTCAAGAGTCTGCCCAAATGACCTCCTGCACAATCTCGTTCCCTCGCTCGGGTTCTGTCTTTACCAGCTTCCCTGCAGTTGGCATCCTCCGAATATTTGCAGGGAATTTCCTGCAGTGTCACTTCTAGTCACTATTTGGTCAGTCTGTTTGATTTTCAGTCTTTTCCTGTGAATAAGTTCCTTCCTCTTCTAAGTTCTATTCTCTAAATTTGCTCTAATTAGTTTGAAATCAAGTGATTTAAAAATGTCGGCTCAGGCACGTCTGGTCTGTGAGGGACATGACTGCACTAAGACAGAAGAAAACATGTACTTTTGACGGCAGGTTTTCCTCCCACGAGGGCCTTGACTTACGGCAGTCTCACCAATTAGAAGACGCCAGCATCCTCCAGGGCTATTTTTCTCTCAACATTGCCAATTCGTTGACTTGAGGACGGTAAGTTATGTGTAGAGTATTGTGTGTTCCGCAGTGAATGACGATAGGTCTGTAAAGGACGGCCGACCTCCAGGCGTGGTAGGCAGACCCTAATCCACTCCAGGGCACAAGTCTTGGAGTCAGATAGCCATGTTTCTGCTACTTGCTTGAGACTTTGGTCAAGTGAGCTTATCTGTTGTCTTGTCTGGAAAATGGGGATAAAACTAATGCTATCAAGTTTTTTGAGGATCAAAGAAAGTTGTGTCAAGTGTTTACCATACGCCTGATACGCGGTAAAAGTGCCGTGATTTCTAGCTATTAGTACCGCATATATTTGTTTCTCTTATCAAGAGAAAGGACATCAAAAACCATGCGTTCTCTTATTACCTATATCGACTATAAAGCATTCATTCTTCACATGAGAACAAGAGAGCTTGTTTGGAGCAGCTGATAAACTCAGCATGTTCGAGGACATCTTAAAAATAAGTCTGACCATGGCAGCGGGCTACAGGCAAAACCAAAATTCAGTGATGAGTACTTACTGATAGCTCCTACCTTATAATCTCAAGGGCATATTTTTTGTGTGTTTCATTCATTCATTCATTCAACGTGTGTTGAAGACCTAATTTATTCGAGGGAGTGAGGATGCAAACTGTGACGTCCCAAAGCTCCTTTTGTCACCCTATTCTGACAGCCAGGAAGGAGGCAGGCATGGTAAGAGAGAAGTACCTCATGGTGATGACGGCTGTCATAGATCTGTGGACATCTTCTGAGAGGATGGGGTGATGGGAGACATCAAGGCGAGTCTTATAAGCAACTGGGAACCAAAGATGGTGTTGAAGATCACTGAATGACAGGTCTGGTTCTGAGGGATGTGGACAGGCTGTGGAGGTTGCACTGCAGAGGGGAAAGGCTCCAGTCTGCAGACCAAGCGGGTGGCCCTTCAGGAACGGAGGAATAGACACTGACCTGGGGCTGTGGCCTGGGGATGCTGAGGGGAGATGGATCAGCATCCACCCTTCCCTGCATCTGGACAGGGAGGCAGAGCCAGCACCCTCAGCTCTCACTGTGGGTTCTAACAGTTTCTCTCACACCTCCATCTCCTCTCCCTGGTCCTCTCAGCTACTGTTACCAACCTCTGTCATTTCCCCATGCTCAGAGTAGACCTTCTCGGCAAGAGCCTTTGCAATTCCTCTCCGGAATCTCAGGCTGCTCCCCAGCTGCCCTCTGGGGTTCCCTGTCCACCCCTCTCACTGGAAGGGGGTCTGTACTTGGGACCATCCTTCAAACCACACCCTCCATCCTATATTTTCCCAACTTGTGCACAACTCTCTAAGCTTTCTGCACTAATAAACTAATCGTAGGTCAGGTGTTCATGGCGAATGGGAGCTTATCGTGTTCTTCATGTGATTCTTTCGGGGAAATGTAACCGTTTTGGCCCTGACCTTCCAAGCCTCAACTCTAAGCAATCCTCCGTGAGCCTCGGGCTCCCTGGGGGAGTGAGTGAGTGGGCTGTGTTTGAAAGACTGTGTGGTATCCTCTCTGGCTGGGCACACCTGAGCATACCTGCGCACACCTGAGCACACCTGGGCACACCGTGTCCACAGTCTCTGCCTTGGCTCAGTGAAGGCTGGGTGGAGTGATGCAGCCCAAGAGAGGAACGGAGGGCCGCCAGCTCTGGGGACCCCACGCTCCATCCACAAGCTTGTCTGCTGCAGAGACCCTGGGAATTGTGTTCCAGTTGGAGCACCCCTACTAGCCACGGGCTCCTGAGATCATCAGAGAAGCCCACTTAGGTGTGCGCATCTGTGTGGAGTGTGGCCGGGGCTGTGGAGGGTGGTTCCTGGGCCATCTGCCTGCCTTCCCGGTGCCTCCACCCTGCGAGGAGACAACAGAGCCTGTCTCGCCAGGTCTGCTTTCACTGGCACTGAAATTTGCTCCGTGCATGAAGGAAACGAAGCTAGTTGTTTGCCATTTTTTCTGAATTTACCTGATAGAAGAATCTCTTGGACACTGTTAAAAACATACATGCCCACATCGGCCCCCTACCAACATAAACCCCAAGACTCTGGAATGAAAATCTCTTTGGGAGGTTCCTGAGAGTCTGTCTTTAAAACGTGTTTCCAGGTTATTCTCACGACAGGTAAATCTGGGTGCACGGGTTTGTGAAAAAGCAGATGCAGAATTTTCCTTCTTCCACTGGCTGTCTCATGTCGTGGGGACACAGTTTGGGGACAGGTAGTCTTATATGGAGGGGAAGCTCTGGTTAAGCAATTTCAGAAAGGAAGCCACTAACCGAGAGTCAGTTTCTCTGATGTTGGGTGTTTGGTGTGAAGGTCACCAGATTCAGGGGGCTCTGCAGAGAAGCTTCTGGGATGGGCTCTGCAGGCACCTAGGTGCCATTTGCTGTCACACTCTGCAGGATGGGGGCATTTTCACTGGTGAGTCCTTAGTGCTGACACTGCTGGGCACCGGTGAGGAAGCCGTGAACCCGGTTTCTGAGCTCCAGCGTCTGGTTGGTAGAATCACACCCCCGGCAATTTCCTTCAGGGAAGTGCCCCCTGCTGGCCTGCTTTGCCCCTCCTTTCAGATTGCTCAGACCGTCGGGCGGTGGGAGCATTGGCCAGTTTGGCAGCAGCAGCCCTGGTAAGGATGCGAGGGGCCCACTGCTCTGAGGTCATAACGGGGCCAAAATAGGATGGAGTACGTAGATTTGGTTAACGCTCAAAATCAGTGACTCAGCTCTTTTAGCACCGCTCATTCTTTTCCCTCCCAAAGGCGCCCCTGACTTGTTCTGTAGACGAGGTTCACATGAGCCCTGATGGGGAACGAGTGGCCGCTGATCTGGGCACCACGTTAGGGTCAGTTTACTGTGGCTGAGTGGCCGTGTCAGGTGCCGTCTTCACCTTGACAGGCCGCGCTGCTGCCCCCCACGGACACTGGCTCTGAGTAGAACCAGAGACAATGCCGAGACTGACACTAACACACGAATTCCTCAAGCACTCTGACCCTACGGTTGGACTCTCAAGAGGGACTGACTGGTGGGTGGCGATGAGTTCTCCCTACGGGACTGCACTCCCCAGACTCAGTGGGCTGCAGGTGAGGCTACAGGAGGAAAGATGAGAGGCTGAGAGCTCTGTGTGGAGAGCTAATGGCTTTCCTGGGGGTCTGTGGGGGTCCACCCCACAACACGTGTCTGTGACTCACGGTGAGTCACAGCCGCTAAGCCCCCTGTGGGAGGGCAGGGTGAGGCGGGGTCCATGGAGCCAACATAGAGCACAGTGACAGTCACGTTTCAGCCGTTGGACTTGACTTTGTCTACGTGACTACAACGTGTCTGACACATTTTCCCCAATACACAATCTCGACTTCTCCAAATTGAACACTTGGGGGTTGGGGATTGGGCAGACCCACTATAGTCGTATTTTGTGACCATGACCTTTCTAGTCTCTTCCAATGAGGGTTAATAACTCAGTCATTGCTCAGTGTTATAAGGTGGTAACCAGGAGGATTGGGGGGTTGGAAGGAGATGGGGCAGGTGCTTTGAGGCGCTCGCTATTGGTTGGTTTGTTGATTGCGAGTTCCAGGCCCTCCTCCCTCACCTGGGTAGAGATTGAAAATCAAGGTTCTGGTCAACAGGAGTGTGCAGGACATCCCTCCTCCTCCCTGCCTCGAGGGGGGCTGAGCGTGGGGCCTGCAGCAGTCTGGGACGGAAGGAGGCAAAAGCCGGGAGAATTGCAGATGCTGAAACCATCGAGGGTCTGACCTGAGCCAGCAGCAGCCAGCATCCAGCCCGCTGGTTTTGCGAGACTAATAAAACAGGGATTCATTTAAGACACTGCTAATCAGCCATCTTATTTCCTGCAATCAGATGCATCCCTGACTGACACGACTTCGGAATGCATGACATTCAAGGAGGTACAGGGTATACCTTAGGGTCGAAAGGGGACCAGATCAGCTTCTGAGGAGGTTGTCAGTAATGGCCCAGACACCAGCATTTTGATGGGCTTTGCTGGGTATAAACACGGTGATGTTACAGCTAGTAAATACATTCAGTGCCCTCCCTCATCCTACCCCTAAGAAAGTAGGATGACAAGAAACTCTTTGCAATTAATAGATTGAAAAATCTATTTATCTTCCCATTTGGGTTGGGCTGGGCATGCACTTCGCCCCATTAGTAGCTCATTCTTTTAGATCAAAGGAACAAGTGTGAAAGGCCTGATCTGAGTGATAAGCACTCTTTCCTTTTCTTCCACTGAGGATGACTGACAAGATCACCTCGCCAGAGCTAAAACCAGAAATAATGAGAGTGAAGCCAGAACTCATGAATAATTCATGGGGCTAAATATTTTAAGTGAAGTGCTTTCCTCGTCTGTAAGCAATCACTTGATATTCTCATTTTTGTTCTCTCTTGTTCTCAGTTTTTAAGAAGGAAGATGTGGGATCATATTTGAAGGAGTTCAGAGGGGAAATCTCATCCAGGCCCTACGGATTCTGCTTTGTCTGACGTGCACCTCTCTGCCAACCTCCTGATAACGTTCTAGTCTTTTCTTGGCTGAGGTGTGTGAGTCACTTTTGGCTCAAATGGCTGGTGGCCTTCTGGTTGGTTAGTTAAGATACCCTCTGGTTAGTGGCCAATGATATAGGTATGCGCTGGCTTAAAAGGGGGCTGGCGCCTACCCCCGCCCCCTGCCCCCCACCCTCCTCTCCTCCCTTCTCTGATCTCCTCTCCTGACTTGTCTGAGGGCTGCTGGCCCTTCTAGCTGACCACCATCAGGAATGGCCCTAAGGCAGAGACTCCTTGCCTCCAGCAAGAGCTACTCTAGGGCTAGAGAGTCCTTTTTTCTTCACTCCAGCCCTTAGGGTACCGGTCCTGGGGAGCCTGGCTCCTTACCTCAGGGGAGAGTTCCCTTTCCTAAGCTCTCCTGGTGCCATCTCCAGAGCTCCTTCCTGGAGGACTGGTGAGCCCATACAGTGGAAGGAGACAGGAGCGGGTGAGGGTGCGCCCTGACGGAAGGTGGGAGCGAGGGCAGCTGCCCTGTGGTTGTGAGGCATTGGGCAGGAGGCCAAGAGACCTCATTTTGCTGATGAACCGTAAGGCTCTGGGTTTCCTTAGTGTGGTTACCCTGTTCTAACCTGGAGGTGTCAGAGGACAGCACACTCTGCTCCCCAGTATTGACCACAGAGCAGCCCTTCAATGTCATCTAGTGCAGATGGAGAAATCCAGAAAATTCAAATATGGGGTCAGCTGGGCGAGAAAGGACTGTCCGCCATGACCCAAGTGCACAATCTGACAATCCGAAGTGCTTCCAAGGGCACAGCTTCGCCCAGTTTCACATTGGCTCGTTAGTGAGTCCAAACCCTTCAGAATATTTTTGTTATCCCTCCAGCCACGCCATGGGGGCCAAAGACGAGTAACTCCTGCTGACAGATAACGCGCAACAATCCTCCTGAAGCTCCTCCCTTCCTTCCCCCTAGTTCCCCCCTCCCTCCCTCCCTCCCTCCTTCTTTCCTTTTTCCTCCTTCCTCCCTTCTTTCCTCCTTCCTTCCTTCCTCCTTCCTTCCTTCCTTTCTTCCTTCCTTTCTTTTCCCTTCCTTCCTTCCTTCCTTCCTCCCTCCGTCCCTCCCTCTCTTTGTCTCTCTCACCGCTTGTGTAACCAGAGTTACAAGCTGATGTTCACCATTAGGGAGAACATGAGAGTATTTTCCCTTGTTGGATAAGATAACCTGGTTTAAACACTGACAACAATCCTGGCTCATACATAAACACTAGACGTTGGTGTCTTTTCTTTTTATTCTTCTAGCAAAAAGCTTAGTGTTATGTTTCCATTAAGAGATTGCAATTTAAGAGACTAGAATAAAGATGAGGTTAGTTTTATTTCCCTAAGATAAAATACAGTGTTGGGTTTTTTTTCCCCCAGTGAAATCTTTTGGACAATTAAATGCTGGGTTATGACTTAACAATCAGAAAAACGAGGGAGTATTTGAACAGCTTTGATGGGGATACCTGATCTCGAAAGAATGCAGCAAAAATATTGTCTTCTTCCCTTTCTACATCTTTCCTTATGTGCCCCTCCTGACTGAGAAGGAATAAACTTAGCCCTCTCCGTTGCTGGTTTAGTTCTGGCGGCCTTGGTCAGGACCTTGTGAGGGATTCTAGACTAAGCTGCCGTTTACCTCTAAATGAGCCGGGAGTGGGGTTGGGGCGAAAGCGACAATTACTTCAGCAACAGAACGTCAGTCAGTTTCCCGGGTTGTGAAACGTGGAATGTGTTTTGCTGCATGCATTTGGGGTGAGCCAAACGTCCACTCGGTGACTGGTTTTCTCTTCCTCTGCATTTTAAGGAGGGACGTTTAGTACAAACAAGTGGGCATTCATGCTACATGAGGGTCAGTAGTAAAATCTGTCCTGCGTTTGGGGTTTAAATGTAACAGTTTACACCACAGATTTAAAATCAATTGTCCATCTTACTCCTTCTTGTGCGAGATGTTGGCCCCCATGAATCTTAATGCACCTGAACACACACGGGGACCTTCATCAGCTGCACAGTTCTCGGTACCACTTAGCAGTCACTGCGATCAATTCCTTGAAATCCAGATGATCATTTGCCGTCTTTCATCACGGCAGGAGGTTTCTGTTTAGGGTTTTTGTCGGGTTCATTTGTTCTCGCTCATCTTCCCATGCCCTCCTGGGTGGAAATAAAAAGACTCTGCTTTTGATTTTATGATCAGAGTAATTGCCAGTCATTCGGGGGGAAAGTGGAAAGAAAGACGTTTTGGAATATCGGGGAATAAACTCCCTGCACTCTGCCTCCATGAGGCCTCGGCGAAGACGAGCTCTCGAGGATGCTCCTCCTGCTGAAAAGAGAAGTTCCACTTCTCTTTGTCTGGGTTTGTAAAGACATTACTCACCTGTCAGGATTTATCAAGTGCAAATGGGAAATAGGGTTTAAATACCAGCTTTACCTGGTCTGCCTCTGTGCATGATGCTTTATTCAAGCCAGAGCCTGGCGTGGATGTGCAAAGCAGGTTCCTTTACCTCGTGTGGTCGTTTTAGGTTCAGAGCAAAATGCAGACAGCAGACACATTCCATGTTTCACAACTGGGGACAATTTACTAATGTTCCGCTGTTGAAGTAATTGTCACTTTCAGATTTCTCCCAAGAAGACAGGCCTGCCCACTTTGCCCAGAAGGGTTTGATGTCCTGAGTGGAGTTGTTCTGGGCTGTTTTCACGAAGTTCAACCTTCCCAGGCTGTTTTTGTCCCTGCTCCGTCTTCAAGAGACGTGCATTTTCACAGGGCGGGTATAATCCCAGACAGTTGTGGAGTGATTAAAGCTGGGTGTTAGCTTCAATGGGAAGGAATATCTGTCAAAGCCACAGCTTCTGAACATGCTTTGCAGGCCAAGTTAGCGAAAGACAGGTTCAAACATAAACTTCTGAAAATACACACCAGGGAACTCTTTCTTCTGGTTATTTATTTAATAAACTTAGAAATAAACAATTTTACATGAAAAGTTCTTGCGTCTTCAGTACCACACTTTGATGCTCATGTGTGAAGGGAACTTGGAGCAGGAAGGATGAAGAATTTGCAATCCCACATTTTAGCTCTGCCCCCCCACCCCCAACGACTTTAGGAAAGTCACCCAGCCTCTCGGTCTCCGTGTTTGTATTTCTTAAAAGTAATAATAAAGATGCCTACCTTTTTCACTTCTCAGGGTTGTAGCAATCAACTTGATTAGCGTAGGGGAAAGCGCTATCAAAATTATAAATTTACATATCCAATGAAAACCATCATTATTAATCGCCTCTTCAAGAGTCACTTTCTCATGGAAACACCAGCCTTTTTTTGTGTGTGTGTGGGAGGAAGATCGGCTCTGAGCTAACACCCAATGCCAATCCTCTCTTTTTGCTGAGGAAGACTGGCCCTGGGCTAACATCCATGCCCGTCTTCCTCTACTTTACATGGGACGCCACCACAGCATGGCCTGACAAGCGGTGTGTCTGTGCGCGCCCGGGATCTGAACCTGCGAACCCCGGGCTGCCACAGCGGAGCACGTGCACTTAACCTCTAGCCAACGGGCCGGCCCCTAGCCTTTCTTTATATGGAGAAGACAGAGCCATCACTTCCCACCTTGGCTAAATAACATTGTCCAGATTTCTGGTTCAGGGGAAGGGGGTGAGCCAGCACATTTGCTTCTCCTCTCTTCCTGGACCCTGTGGAAAGAAGGGACTCCAGAGGAAGCAGATCTGTAGCTGTGGTGTGATCTGGAGATGGCTGGACAGCTGTCAACAGTCTCCTGGAAGAGGGGGAGGGTGTGGAGGAATGAAATGGAGAGGATGAAACCGAAGCCCCACAGTCCAGCACCCTCAGCTGTCAGGAGGAGCTGGTCTCCAAGGCCGAGCCCAGAGAAGGTGCGATGCCCAGAGGCAGCAGGCACTGAGGGCAGGAGGAGCCTGCATCTGAAACGGGGGTTTGTTGAATTAACTTTTTAGTTCAGTGGCTGTCCTGCTTGGCTAGCGCCCCCTACTCCTTGGAGAGAACACTTGAACTGGAAGCTTCCTCTCAGGATGAAGAATGGAGAGACTTACACTGAAGGAATTGGCGGAAATGCCTGAGAAAAGTTAGGGGGTCTGCGGGCTTTCCTCATTCAGCATCGGGTGGTCCCTTGCATACGACTAGCTCCCACCCACCCATCTCAAGGAGGCGTCTGCCGACTGAAACAGAGGGGCTGGGCAGCCTTTCCATTTGGGGGCGATCGTGTCAGGAAAAGTGACCAACCTGTACAACTGGAAATCGTGCCCATTGCCTGTGATAGATAATCCATCTAATATTTTACTCGCAAATGTGAATACTCAACAAAAATCATAAGCAGCATAAAAGAGAAAGACTGAAAATAAAGAAAGAAGGCCTTGGTCACAGAGGAATCCCTCCGCTCAGAGGACAGAGGAGAACTCAGGAATTTGCTGACGAGTCACCTTGGAGAAATCTGAGGAGACAGCACGTTTGTAAAACAAGAAGATTGTCCTCGAGAAAGGAGGAAACTGAGAACAAGACGAAGTCTTGAATAATACACATAGATTTCAAAAATTAGGGAAAGAGGGGCGGTCGAAGAGCTGTCAGATGACTTTAGGAAGTTTCCAAGAACACAGAGTGAAGGGGTGGACTAACAATGAGAAGGGAAGGTAGGAGACGAGGATTAATTTGGAACATTGAAAATTCAACAAAAATGTGTATGAAGGAAGGAAGTTATCAAAGCAATGATAAATGTATCAGGGAAGGGGAATGGCTCACACCTAAACTCATTATTAGGAAATTATAAAATATTCAAGTTAAAAAATGGCCCTTTCTCCTCCCCAAGTGGTGGTTGTGGTGGGGTGGTGATCACTGTGAGCATGAGGGAAAATACTTTTAAGCTCAGAATTCCCCCCTTTCAGTAGTATGAGAGAGAACCAAATCAGGACATTTTGCAATCCTCGAGTATTCAATTTCTCCCCCCACACGTTTTAAAGGCTATTTCTTGAGGATGCACCCTATCCGACGAGGAGAAGAGACGAGAAAGAAGACACTGACGCTGGAGACTGTGGTCCAGGCTGGAAGTGCAGAGACACGGCCTAAGGTCAGACGCTCCATAGGGAAGGAAACAAGTCCACTTTATGGACTCGATGACTTAGAGGCTACATAACTCAGCACACGTGCCAAAGGCACAGCTTTCTTTTTTTGAGTAAGAGAAAAGAAAATTGGTATTCGGGAAAACACAATATTTCAAAAGCTATTTAACAAAGCCTAGCTACAAATTTGAATCAGCCTTAAATGTAGCATGGTTTTGAGCTAGTGATGGAGGCAGCGAAAATCTGTGTGACCCGGACGCCAAGGCGCTCTCTTTCAGGAGAGACATTCCCTTGACCGAGCGTCCATGGAATTCTGGCTCAGCGCCGCTCTCAGCGATGTTCTGACCGTGTGGATGCTGTCTAATGGATCTCAACTCTTAGACTCACAGGACAGACAAAATATGGAAGACTTCATTATGGTCTAGAATGGAATATAAATACCAACCGTTACGATGATATAAAAATACGCTTATAGTGGAGAGAAAGTGGCTGGGAAGGACGTGGCTGAGGCCCACCAGCCTGGGTTTACAGAACAGGAAGGGAAGGTGCACCAGCTAAATTCGGTAATATAAGAGGTAAGGGTTTAGGTACACTATCTAAAATCACAAATAGTACAAATACAGTAACGAAAAATAAAAAAGTGTCACATTTTAATAGTGTGGGTCAACAGATATTATTTAGAATTGAAAATGTAGGCTTATAGAACCAATATAGTATTTCGAGTCAGGAGAACAAAAATTAAAAATGGTTAGAAATGGCTGTCTCCGAGGAGCAACAGGAAGCAGGGAGTGGGTGGGAGAATGTAGTTTTCATTCGTAAATTCTCTTCTATTTGAACTTTTACCATATGACTGCATTATTTTGATGAAAGTAAAAACTACTCTGTTTATAAGCATACATTTTTGCTATCATAGTCCTCATAATGACTGCAAAATGGTCTCAGCCTCATAAAAGGACTTTACAGGAGCTAACTGCTGTGGATGAACTGGCATACCACCTAAGAGTGGAGGGGGCAACTGAATCATGTTTTATTTTAAAGTACTTTAATTTTGTGACATTGTAATTTGTATACAGCAACCAGAATAGGACACATCACTTCATCTTAGAGTTTCTGGGGCATTTGCTTGAATAACTGAACTAGAATGAAGATTAAATGGCACATCAACTTTAAGTAAATAAATATTTAAAAATATTTCTATTAATAATTTTGCACATTTCTCCCTAATCTCTTTTTAATCAACCTGTTTATTAAATATTCTCTTTATAACAAGAAAGTAAATTTCAGCAATTTATTCCTCAATGTTCATAAATTACTAATTAGTGAAGCTTTACCTTGTAAAGACTCACTTTCATATAATAAATTTAGTTCATATGGATAAATTGCCTGCACCGAAAAAAGTGTATTCATTGGCCACTTTTTTTTTTTGTTTTGTGAGGAAGATGAGCCCTGAGCTAACATCCAATGCCAATCCTCCTCTTTTTTTTTTGCTCAGGAAGATTGGCCCTGGGCTAACATCTGTGCCCATCTTCCTCCACTTTATATGGGACGCCGCCACATCATGGCTTGACGAGAGGTGCATCGGCCCGGGATCTGAACCTGCTAACCCTGGGCCTCCGAAGCAGAGCACGTGCACTTAACAGCTGTGCCACCGGGCCGGCCCCTCATTGGCCACTATTAAGTGCCATTTTTCCATAAGCCTTTGTGAAACTTTGCCATTCTCCAAGGGAAGTCTGAGAGCAGCTTTCAAGACTTTCTGGAATTGAGTTTCCCAGCAAAGTGGAAAGGTGGACAGTCACAGCTCCTGAGTTGGGGAATGTTGAAAAAGTCCTTGCTGGGGGCCGGCCCCGTGGCTTGGTGGTTAAGTGAGCGCGCTCCACTGCTGGCGACCCGGGTTCGGATCCCGGGCTCGCACCGACGCGCTGCTTCTCCGGCCATGCTGAGGCCGCGTCCCACATGCAGCAACTAGAAGGATGTGCAGCTATGACACACAACTATCTACTGGGGCTTTGGGGGGAAAAATAAATAAATAAAATCTTTAAAAAAAAAAAAAAAAAAAAAAGTCCTTGCTACAACACACTGATGTATGCTTTGGGGGTTGGAAATATATTGCACAATAGAGAAGAAACACTGCTTGGTGCCTTTCCCTCCCTCCTTCCCTCCTTCCTTCCCTCCTTCCCGCCTTCCTGCCCTCCCTCCCTCCCTCATTTCCTCCCTCCCTCCTTCCTTCCTTCCTTCCTTCCTTCCTTCCTTCCTTCACACTCATGGGTCAGACCACATTATGTTATCCTGGAATCTGTGGCAGAAAAATCCATGTGACACTCCAAATTTTAAAATTTGGCAACGTTTTGTTTACGCGGCCCCACAACTCTGTGCACATTATTCTTTCATGCTTCTTCTTACGTTGGATCTCAGTTGTTCTGTGTGACCCACTACCCACCAGGGTACAAGATTCACCCCACAGGCACTTGGTCTGTTTTGTTCTTTGCTCTTTCCCCAGAACTGAAGATGGGCTTGAACACATGGTAGGCACTCAGTAAGTAATTTATGAATAAAAGAAGCTATTTCTAATAACAGCACTTATAACAGGCTAGGCATCTTTCTAAGTGCTGTTTATACATGAACACATTGAACCTTCAAACGACCCTCCTAGGTGGGTGTTACTGTTGTCCCCATTTTGAAGGTGGGAAGACCGAGCCCAGAGAGGCTGATTGGCCTGTGGTCGAGTCCCCAGTTGCAGGTGGAGCTGAGATTCAAACCTAAGCAACGGCTCTCTGCCTGCACCACTGTCCCTGTGCTCTAGACTGTTAGGTCCTGAGGGGGGCTGTGTCTTTCTTGGCACCCCTCATGCGGCAGGATGGTGCCCAGTGTAGAGATGCGTCTGATCAGTGGCTGCTGGCCGGCTGGATGAAAGAATGGCCACATGCAGCAGTGATGGTCTTCACTGAGGTGAAATCCTAGCCCTAGGTTTAGAATATTTCATATTCTGCAAAGAGGGAGATGTTATCAGATGTGTGAGAGGAGGGCAAACGTCAGTGGCTCGGGCGAGACGCAGCCACCAGACACGAGGGTATCACTGACGAAACTGAATCAGCTTTGACTTAGAGCTTTGCCATTATAAAGTAATTTTTACCTTTCAAAGCGTCTCATGTACTTTGTCCCACTCACCAAATTATGCTGTGAGGAGACGTTTGTATTTCCATCTTATTAAGATGCCCCAAATGGAAAGGTTAAGTGACCGTCCTAGTGCTAAAACTAGGACACGTCCTGAGTGGCTCTGCTCTGACTCAGGGTCCTTGCGTCTGACCCTGGAGGAGCCCCTGCAAGTCCAGGGTGACAGGAAAAATGTGCCTGTCATCTGGTTTTTAGCTGATTTTTGACATAAATATTTTTGGACATCAGGTACGTGGTCGTTTAGAATTCGTCTACACACGCAGAGCAAAATTGTGTGTGTGAAACTCAACCCAAAAGTCAGTTATCCTTTACAATAATCAAGGACCTCTGGGAGGCCATTACCAACTCGTGCAAGACTTTGGAACCAGAGACAGTTGAATTCAAACAACCAGCTGTTTAGTTATTATTAGTAGGTTAGTAATGAGACATTTTCACCAAAACTGGTTGCTTAAATTCAGCCATCATTTTCTCCAACCTGGCCACATCCGTGACCGTCGGTATTGGCCGTTTCCTTCCGGTTCTGTCATTCCTGTGTCTGAGAATGGATCCGTCTGGGGGCAGTGTGGGGTGGAGCGTCTTGGCAGGAAGGAGCACATTCCATCCCCTGTGATGGGATTCACGGGAGGGGGGCCTCAGAATTCTCGGGTTAAGCAGATTCTCTGGAATGGGTTGCCCTCCTGGGCAGAGGAAACGCGTGTGGGGATTGGGGAGGAGGGAGAGACTCACCCACTAGCCAGAAGCACTCATGGGGCGGCCTGGCCTAACCTTGGATTCCAGCTCTTACAAATACCAACATCACACCTTCATCTTGAGAGCGAGGTGTGGGGACAATGCCTAATCAGAAAGAGACCAGCCAGATTCTGTGTCACCTTTCTTCATGGAAACTGAGAGAAGCTCGTGCGGAGCTGGCCTTCAGGAGGTGTAATCACACCACTCAGCACGGTTGCTGGTGGCCTAGTGCTGTCTCTGATCTCTGTTCTGTGTCTGTTTTCCTTTTCATGTCTTAGTACGGGAGAGGGAAGCCTTCGGTTCCCAAGATCAGGCAAACACTAAATTTCCTCTCCTTGCGGATGGGGTTCCCACAGGAGAAACAAGAGGCGGTTACCTTTGGTCATGACGATCCCGGCCAGTGCTTTGTGGCGGGCGTGCGCGGACGTCAGGCCCCCCGTCAGCTCTCGGAACTTCTGCATGACCAGCTGGGACACAGAGTCGGCGAATTCCTGCAAGACACAAGCACCGGGCCCCTTTGACGGCTGAGCGTCACTGCGCATGTCTTCCCTTCCCTCCTTCCAAAGCCACGTCCCCACGTGCTCATGGCATCCGGAGGTCACCCTGTCACCCAGCGCCCCCGCCTCTGCATGCACTGTCCCAAGGCCTCGGGAAAGAGTCAGATATTACACTGAGTCAACTGTGGGCCTGAAAATGAGGAATTAACCCCAGCTTGGCCCCTGGGCAGAGGCGTGTCTGTGCTTGAGCAGAGACTGTCCAGGGGACACCGTCTACTTCCTCTCTCCCTGCCTCTCGGAGGAGCAGGAGGAGCAGGCTCAGAGTTTCCTTCAGGGAGAACTTGTCTGATAAAATCCTGAAGGAGTGGGGCGGAGCCGGGGGCGGGCAGTGAGGAGGCAGGGTTTGCACTCATCAGACAATCGGTTCCCACATTCTTCTCACTGTTACAGAGCCCATCTCTAAACATCCCACACGGCTCAGGTACTCTCCTGGCTAAACTGCTCTCCACGGCTCCCTTCACAGCCGCCTTCCTTCATGTTTCTGCACATGTGCACATGTACATACACACATGCACACACAGATACACACACACATATGCACACAGAGACGCACACAGCCATGCACACCAGTATCACACAATAGACACAGACACATGCAATACATGTGTACACACATATACATATGCACACACAAGCACAATGCATACCCACACATGCACATAGAGACAGGTACACATGTGCGGAGATGCACACACACATACACGTGCACAGAGATACATGAACACACATGCAGAAACACATACGCACATACACAGAGACACATGCACAGACATACACACACGTGCACATACACGGAGAGAGATATGCACACCTCCACACACGTACACACATACACACATGTAATGCACACACACCCACAACACACGTATATACACACAGGCACACACAAGTACAATGTACACACACGTATACAGTGCACACTTGCATGCATGCACACACACACACATACACACACACACACAAACACCAGGTTAATATAGTCTTGGGTGTTGAGTTTTGGTAAGGGGCCAGTATCTCTGTTAAAGCAGCACGTGTGTAATAACAAGGCCAGTGTCCCCGGAGGATGTGGTTTTCTCATCACCGTCCTCTGTCCTGCCTGATCCATGGCTGACACGTCACTGCTCCTGCTCTGCAGGAGGCAGCAGGCGGTGACAGCCACCTTCATAGGCCTCAGATTTAGAGAAACCCGGTGTGAGTCAGCCGTGTAAGGAAATCCTCCTAATTTCCATCTGACGGTGCTCTTGTGAGGATCAAATGCATTAATGCGTCTTAATGCTCTGCTGGTGCCTCGCACTTAGTGAGTGCTCAGAAACCAGCCTGTCCCCTTTCTTCATCATTCCTGTTATGATCATCACCATTATGATGGTTTCCTGGGGCGCTGCAGGCGTTGACTGACTCTGCGTAGCCAAATCGAATATCCCCCACCCGTAAGGTGGGCAAATGGTCTGCTTTTGTGACGGGGTGGATTTCACTTTCCCACCAGGTGTGTCTGGATGTTGTGTACAGAGAGGAAAGAACGGGTCTCAGATAAATAAAGACACAAAAGATAAATAGACAGTTTTTAAAACCCCATTTACAGGCAATAAAACAGGGTCATGTGAAAACAGGCATGCCTCCTGGAGACTAGAAACCTGCCATGAAAACCGCAGGAAGTTTTTCCATGTCTTGCCAGACGGAGATCAGGGAGCCACTTTCTCCGCCTGTGGGGTTCGGACCTTCCCTGTGCTGCCGAGGCTGCTGCAGAAATCCCATCAGTGACGGATCCACACCAATCAGGAGGGGCTGGATGGAGAGGGTGGGCCAGTTGTCCTGGGACTGCCAGGTGTGGGATGTGTCCTGGGGGGTGGCTGTGGTTTGGCCCTGAAGGACCCTGGGCTGCTTGTCAAGGTGCGTCACCTCAGGTGGGAGCCATGGTCACGGGGTTTTAGGGTGAGTTCTGAGGGCTGTCCTGTCCTTTTGTGACCTGGAAACTGAGGTCCAGAGTGGACGAGGACATGTCCCCGGGCACCCTGTGTATGAGTGTCCTGGGGCTGCTGGAACAAATGACCACATATGGGGTGGCTTAGAACAACAGCATTTGGTTCTCTCACAGTCTGGAGGCCAGAAGTCCAAGATCAAGGTGTGGGAGCGCCGGGCTCCCTCTGGGGCTCTGGGGAGGAGCCCCCTGCCTCTTCCCACTTCTAGGGCTCTACGCCACCCTTGGCTTGCTGCCGCATCACTCCCATCGCTGCTTTCAACTTCACGTGGCTTCTCCTCTGTGTCTCTCCTCTTCCGTCTCTTATAAGGACACCAGCCATTGGGCTTAGGGCCACCCTGATCCGGGATGGTCGCCTCACTTCAAGATCCTTAACTTCATTTCATCTGCAAGGACCCAGTCACGGGTTCTGGGGTCAGGACGTGGATGTGTCTTTTTGGGGCCACTGTAGCTTGTCATTTACTCTTAAGCCTTCATGCCATAACACAAAGGGTGTCTGTTTCTCTCAGATGCATGAATTTGGTTAATTTCTGTATGTCTTTGGAGACCCCGACTTCTTAATTCGAGTGGGAAGGTTAACTGGTTCATCAGTCAGTGGTCGTCACCCCTGCCATGTGTGGAATGTGAACCAGGTGTGGACACCAGGCTGGGGCATTGACGGGGCCCTTGGCCGGCCCACCATGAAGGGTAGGCATTATCCTTCCTGTGGTAAAGGTGGGGTCCCTGACAGATAATTAAGTTACTCCTTCAGGTTGGGCGGCAACCGGGTGGGGGAGCTCAGAGTAGGGACCGTGTGGCCTCTGACCACAGGGACACAGCTGGGAGTGAGGCTGAAGTGTCACGGGGTTCCCAGGGTCTGAGAGCCTGTGAGGCCTCAGTGAGTACTCGTGTTTGGAGCGAGCACCTCGGAGCACTGTTCTCAAAGGACCAGCAATGAGTTGCAGCCCTGGTACCACCCCCTGTGGGAAGAGGGCTCTCAGCCGGGCGCAGAAGGGCCAAGGGCTCTAGCCAGGCAGAGGGATCCATGCAGGCTCGTGGGAGCTGGCCTCTGAGATGGACCTTGAGGGAAGAGTGGACTTACAGCTTTTCCTTCTGCAAAGGCCTGTTTCTCAGGTCAGAGGGTGAGTTTGCTTTCCTCCCTCTGGCCAGCTCCGTGGCCCGGCAGTCGAGTGGATGGTCAGGACGCAGTTGTTCTGCTGGTGGAAGCACCGGGATGGGAAGGACGAGGCCGCCTCCCTGTCTGGTGGCTGTGGGTCCCCCAGGCAGGCGGGCGGGCGGCTCCACATGGGTTATCTCCAGTCACTGCCCTCCCTGGAGTTGGTTTCTAGTGGGTTCACATGTGTTCCTCTCCCTTCCCCAAGATTTCAAGGGCAGAACTTGTGTCCTTTGCTTCTCCAGGAACATGTCAAGGTGCTGAGCATCTCATTCCTACGCTCCATGGGCACAAAAGAGCTGTTCTAAGTATACCTTCCATTGTCCTTTTTCTTTCTTTTTAAAAAGGAGTTTTCGAATGTCCGAGCAGTGATGAGACTGTCAACCTAGGAGGCATTGCCTGGCGTCTGCCTGATGTGGCCTCAGCACGGGAGGTGGTAAACTGCTGAATAATGATGTGAAATACACAAAAAATCCATTTCATGTGGAAACCTGGAGACCCACTACTTCACTCAGAGACACAAAACAGACTGTGTGCCAGGGCCGTGCACACCGTATCCCACTTAGTCCACAGTGAAGCTGCTATACTGTCCTTCTCCGAAGTCACATGGCTGGGCTGTAGCCCAGCGGCCGTGACTCAGACCCTGCTGGCTGGACCAGCACCAGATGGCTTTGAGGAGAAGCGGTGTTCTCTCTGTGGGTTCAGACGGGATGGCCCCAACTATAACGAAGCGTAGCTGAGCGCGCTGTCACACTGAGGAGGCAGATTGCCCGGCCGGCTGCCCCCTGGCCCCCCGGGCCTGGATCCCGGGATGCTTTGCGCCCGTTATGAACTAATTAGCCCTGAGCCTCAGCGCCCCTGATGAGCCATATGAGGAAATGCTGAAGCAGAATGAATCACGGTGCGGCTGGATTTCAGAGTCTCCATGCAGGAAGGCTGCCTCGCTCACTCCACATGGCAGGGCGTGCATGGGCCGTGGGCCCCGGTGGATTGTGCTGCTCAGTCCTCTCAGAGGCTGACAGGGGCCTTGCTCAGCAGAGGCAGCCCCCGACCCCACGAAGCAGCCTGTGAAACTGCTCCACCCCACCAGGAAGCCTGTGACCAGCCACTGCTGGAGGGCCACACACAGCTGAGCCCAGGGCCCGTGGAGGGAGGGACAGCACAGGGGCAGCCCCTCTAGCCGGGTCAAGGTGGACGGTCACCATGCCCCTCGGGGTGGGACATTCGCCCATCGCAGCACACCCCTGACCCAGGGCCTGAGCACACAATCTGCTTCTTAATCCATCATGCTCTACTTCACTTTCAGTCTCTTAAAACTCCACCCTCCGCTCAAGTCCCTTCTTCCACCACTTGGAGGTCCTCTCGTTCCTGCAGCCTCGGTGTTCAGCTGGTCCCTGGACGCCCATGCGACATCCATTTGGGCACTGATTATATTCTGTCTGGTAATGCGTACCTAACGGTGTCACGTTTGTAGTGGCATGACTCCCAACGTCATGGCACATGTGTGGCAGGGAGCATGGTTTGCATTTGCTCTGTGTTTCCTGGGTCTTGCCCTGGAAGTCTGTGGGCTCCTAGAGGTGACAGTGGTGGTGCTCATCTGAACGGAGTGTATGAATAAATGACATTCTCAAGGACGGCCTCAAAGACACACAAATGGCTGGTGAAGGGTAAAAATCTCAGGAAAATGTAGGTTATTTTTAATTCACCAATTGTTCTCAGAATCTTTCCTGACTCTAACACACTGTCTTGGTCCCCTGGGGCTGAAACACAAGACCACTGATGGGGGCTTAACAGCAGACAGTTATTCCCACAGCTCTGGAGGCTGGAAGTCCAAGTTGAGGGTGCTGGCAGGGCTGGTTCTCCTGAGGCCTCTCGTCTGGCCACGTAGACGGTGCCCTCTTGCTGTGGGCCCCACTGGCCTCTCTCAGTGTGTGCAAAGAGAACAGCTCTCTGGAGACTCCTCATACAAGGACACTAATCCCATTGGATCAGGCCCCGCCCTCATGACCTGGTTTAACGTAATCCCTCTTACAGGCCCCATCTCCTAGTACAGCTACCGTGAGGGTTGGGGCTTCAACACATGAATTGGGAAGGACACACGTTCAGCTCATAACACACAGGAAGCACCAGGTCACACGAGCAAGCTTCCTCTCTGGTGATGGTGTCCCGAGTTAGCCTGCCTGTTGGAGGTTACAGTGCACCCCTTTCTCTGTCTCTCCTCATTCCCCACTGGATGCAGAGATCCCATGGGAGACCTCGAGGGTGGAGCCACTCCATGGAGGGGGCCAGGGCCCCAAGTTACCCACCCACTGACATCGTGTGGTTTTATTTGTATTAAGCCACTGGTTTTGATGTTGTAGGTTACAGCAACAGCATTATTTACTCTGAGTAATAGAGAAGGAGAGGAATCTATTATAAAAAGACAAATAAAACCTGATCAAATTAAGGAAAAGCAAATAGTGCACAAAGCCTTGTATTTTATTACAAAGAGCAAATGACTCTGCGCCATATCCCACAGATGATCCGACAGGCGTGGTAGGTCCAGATGGCCAGCTGATCCCCTGTGTGCCCGTTTAGGGGCTCTTCAGGTTGGGGCAGTTGTCTGTGTGAGGGTGTGTGGTAGGGGCCCCCGACATCATGGGTCAGCTCCTCTGCACGGTTCCGCTTGCCGGTTAAGAACATTCTTCATGTATAAGCAGCCATGACTGAGGCTTCACTTCAGGAACGTCTGATCTTTCTTGGTGGTTTGTGGGTTGAAGTGTGCAAGAGAAGCACAGGTGGAGCCCCGCACGCCTACCTGCTTTCATGCCAGCTGATGGCACACAGCTGGAAGGACGGGGGTCTCCACTCCTGGACTGTTTCTGAGAGTCTGTCTAGACCCCTGCAAGGCTATGCTCAGTGAAAGCCAAACTGAGCGAGGGCTGGTGGGAAGGGCAGGTTGCTCACCGGGCTGAGAGGAGGCTCTGAGTGGTGCAGGGGGTGTCAGCCCACAGCCCACAGCCTGCTCTCTCCAGGCTCCTGCCCTCGGCCGGGCCTGGCACGGTGGGTGCTAGCTGCGGGGCTACTGCTCCCCTCACCTCGGGTCAGGCGTGTTCCATCAGGACCTTTAACAGCTTTCCCCTATAATTCTTTTTTCTTTATTCTTTTTTTTAGTGGTCCTTGACATTTATGTTAAGCACATTTCTCAATTAACATTTTGTGAAGTTGAATGTAAAAAGAAACAAGCAGTGGCATGGTGGTTAAGTTTGTGCGCTCCGCCTTGGCAGCCTGGGGTTCTCAGGTTCGGATCCTGGGCATGGACCTCCATACTGTCTGTCATGCCATGCCGTGGCGGTGTCCCACGTACAAGGTAGAGGAAGATGGGCACAGATGTTAGCCCAGGGCCAGTATTCCTCAGAAAAAAAAAAAAAGCAAACAATTTCTTTGACTTTTCTTACCTTGAGTGGTGGACTATCTAATACAACCGTGGAGAGATATTTAGTTAGCCGGTTAAAATTTATCTCTTTGATGTTTAACGAGCATTGCTTCCTAAGACTGCTTTGAAAAGTCTTGCTTGTGGTTTTGTGAGGGAGAATTTTATGGAATGTTTACACATTGAACTATCACCCTTAGTTTTTCTCGTTTTAAACTCGAAGGAAGAGAAATTATGAATAATCATCTCCAACAGAAAAAAGAGCATCTGTTACATGGTCTCAAGTTGTCTTCTTCCAGACTTTCAGGAGTCTTTGGGAAATTAAAGGTTTTTGGCTTTGGAAAGGCCCAGAGAAACCCCGCCCCAGCTTGTCTGCTCTGCGTCCTGCTGGTTCCTTGACAAAGCCTGCCCCTCAGGCCCTCCCGAGGCCCTGCACCACGGCGCCACTGTATTTTAGGCGATTGGTCTTTAATTCAAGCACATACATGATTGCAGCTGTACATAGTTTCCATAGTTGGATTTGTGTATGTAAATGCCGTTGTCGCTGATTACGTGGGGTGTTAGAAACCAGACGGAAACAGAATCCACGTCAGGAGACGTATACTTACCGTCTGATTTAACATTGGGGATTTTTTATGTTTTAATCACTTGGGATTTAATATATACAGTCAACTTTGTTACTGTAAAGCCAACTAATCAGCCCTGAGATAATTTGATTGTTTTCCCCACGTGGCACTCGGTTTATAGTAGACGCAGATAAAGTGCTCAAAAACAAGCTCGAGTTGCTGGTTATTTTTTTAAGTTCAAATCCCAGGGTGTGTCCATAGGCTGAAAGGAGTTCCTCCCATATCCTAGGGTGCATAAGTGCATCCATGGTTAACTCCAAACTACTCCACGTAAAGAGCACGTTTTGAGCACATGGGCCGAGCTGTATTGTATTATCGCTTTCTGAATTACTGTAAGGCATTTCCCCTACCGTGAGCACGTGAACGTCCCATAGTGTGTCATGAGCAACTGACAGCTTTACCTAACAGCCTTTCACTTGGGCCTGTGTCTGGGCTTGGCAGTAGCTATTGTGATGCTTAAACCCCTGTCTCCTGTCTCTGTCCACTGAGCGTCACAGAGGGCAGACAAGTAGATCTCCTAGTTCTTTCTCTATAGAGTTCCAATTCCAGCCCCTGAAGAGGCTTCCGTGGTGGTCACGTGTTTCCCACGGATCCCAATAGCGCTTAGAAGCTGTGTCATTTTTGGGTGCACCCTGAAAAAGTGGTTTTTCTTTCTCCTATATGTCATATATCTAATATACTATAGCCCCACCTTGTGGACAAGGGGTCACTGTTTTTATGACTATTGGTGATGGAAATTGTAGCTACTGGTGTTGCAAGGTCACCACTGGTCAAACACTTTCTAAATGCTTCCCGTGTGTTATTGCAGTTAATCCTCTCAAACTGTTTCACAGTGAAGGGTTATCATAGCTCTATTTTTCTCAATGTCCATGTGAATTAATGACAGGGTAGACAGCCTGTGATGCATGTCCTCTATGTGGCCAGTGGTGGAGTGGGAACCATCACGTGAAGCAGCCGCAGTGTAGATGGTCTACGTTGCGTGTCCTCCATGTGGCTCATTGGTGGAGTTGTGTAGATATTTACAGGAGGGAGAGGTCACATCTGGGCAGTGGCTAGGGGTGGGGCAGTCAGGGAGGGCTCCCTGAAGGAGACGGGGTTCCTCTGGGCCTGAAGGCATCACATAATCTGAATTTTCAGGGGTTAGAAGAGCAGGAAAGTCTTAGGAAGTCCTAGCTGAAGAAATTCAGAGGAATGATCTGTTTCGGGTTGGGCAATGAATAGTTCACACGGCCAGGGTAAAGGATTTGTGTGGAGTGGTCATGAGGAACTAAATGGAAAGGCTGCCCAGACAAGCAGGGGCCCTTGATCCAGGCAGAGAAGCTCCCCCATTCATTCTGCACTATTCGGCAGTAGGGACTCAGGACGCAGGCAGAGGGCCATGACGCAGGGAGCTCCGGTGCCACTCAGGAGGCTCAGGGGGAAGACTTTCCGGGCGTCTGACCCAGGCTGGCACTGAGGTCAGCTCCACGTCACTGTGGGGTCTGTCCCGAGACGGAAGCCGAGTTATGAGGCCAGAGTCCCAGGCTGGGGTGGCCGGTGGGTTACGTTGTTGTCTCATAGCACCTGCTTCTACCACTGTATCCACCACCAGCACACGGCGCTGTTGCCAAACTCTGCTGAGAGCTACGCTGGGCTTGTGCTGCCTCCCGGGACCCCACCACCAGCTGTCCATCAGGGGTTACTGGTCCCATTTCACAGATGCAGAGACTGAGGCTCAGAGAGATGTGGGAACTCGGCCACACCGTAAAGCAAGCGGGTAGTGGGGCACGTGGAGTGATGGGCCGTGGTGCGCAGTCTCCACTGTAGCATCTGCTGCCCGTCTGAGGGTTGGTTCCTCTAACCCCAGATAACAGCTGACATCCGACCACACGCTAAATCCTGCGGGGTGAGAACTAGGCAGCAGGGTTTGCTCAGGTTGCGCACCGTGCGGTCCCTCCCTCATTTATGACACTGTGGAGAGCGGGGAGCAGGCACCCGGACCTCAGGCCCCCTTGTGGACTGTTCATTCCCACGGCTGAGAGGGGTCCTGAGTGGGGGCGGGGTCAAGATAGACTCAGGCCCCTACCTGGGGCTCTCCAGGGCAGGGTGGCACCCCTCTGCACAAGGGCAGGGTCTGGCGGAACTGGGGGACACCCTGGGGCCCCATTTGGGAGCATGCTGGGTGAGAAGGCGAGAGGGTGGTCAGCTTTGCAGAGGGGCCAGGTGCGTGGAGAGATTTGGGGGCTCTGGAACAGGCGGTGCTGCCCTCCCACCCCACCACTCAACCCCTGGCTGTCAGGACTTACTCCACAGCGTGTTATCCCTCTTGCTTCATCCCACCCCAAATAAAAGTCCCTCCCCTCACCGAGAGATTGTTCACTGGCACGGATAGGAGCCGGCTGCGATGGGGGAGTGGGAGGAGAGAGAAGGTGCCAGGCTCAGCCCTATAGGGGCCCAGAGGTCTTATGACGATCAAGGGAGGAGGTGCTGCCGGGAGAGGAAGGGGGTCCCACAGAGACCCCGTGATCTGTCTGATCCAGTCCTTGGGTGCATACACAATGAGAGTCCTGGGGTGAGACCTCCTCCAGACACCTCAGGGTGGGGTGGTCTGGCCATCCGGACACCCCCACCTCTTGCAGTGGACAGGTGAGGGTCTCCGTGGGGTCTGGGTTGGGGCTAGGAGAGGCTGGCCCCGGGGACAAGTGAGATGCCAGCTCTGCAGTATAAAACCTCACACAGAGAGGCTCTCAGGACCACTGCAAAGCCGTGAATAATGAGCCGAAGAGTCATTTGCAACATAAATTCTGTTAAATATGAAAAAGAGAGACATCCAGCTGTACTCATTATTGTTGGTGATTTGGCAATTTAAGAAGTGCCTCTAAAGGGTCCCTTAGTGGCAGGACGGGGTCACTGTGTCTTTCACAGGTCAGCCCTGGCCTCCCTGGAGCATTTCCACGGTGGGGAAAGTGATCCAGGAAAGGCTGCTCCTCCCGGGAGACTCACAAAGCAACCCCAGCTTCTCTTAGGGCAGGGACAGATGTGGGCGGTCGGGATTGGGGGTGGGGGTCCCACAGAATCTGAAGTGATGCCCTCAGTCTGCACGGAGCCCCGGGGAGCCTCCGTCTGAGATCCGCAGTGATGATGCTGTTAATACACAAATTGGCACAGGCTGGACAGTGGAACAGAAGTGATCAGAGGAGAGATGATTTGGCTTCTGGTTAAATGATAGTGATAATCAGGTGCTTCTGGTTCCAAAGGTTAAGTGGGGAAGCTGGCCCCGTATTTAATGAGCTGTGTATTACTGCACTTAATGGAAAACCAAAAACGGAATGCCACTGTAGCTCTGCTTGCTGTGGCTGCATTCTGCCTGTTGGCCCCAATTACCAGGGTAAATAACCAGCATTATTCAAATAGAAAAAACAAACTTTACATAGGAACACTGAAAGACTCAAACTTTACTCATTTCCAACACTAATATTTTGAATGCCGTAAGTAAATAAAATGTTTTCAAATTTGCAATAGCAGTCCTCAGGGTAAAATTGACATTCAGCCAAAGTGGTAAGGATATTAAATCGATAGATTATGAGGGAGAAAGCCTTCAGTAAATATTTTCCTGTTGAAAACCCGTCCTCGGGTTTGTAATGCCGAAATATCAAAAAGGTTGGATTTGCATATGGGTGGGCAAGATGGAATCTGGGACTGATATCAATACATTCTCCGCTGTTCTTTCTCCTTCCAACTTAGTTTTGCAATACATGATGGTATGCATGGTGGTATACACGATGGTACCCATGGTAGTATATATGGTGGTATACATGATGGTATACATGGCGGTATATATGGTGGTATGCATGGTTGTATATATGGTGGTATGCATGGTGGTATACATGGTGGTATGCATGGTGGTATGTATGGTGGTATATATGGTGGTATACATGGTGGTATACATGGTGGTATGTATGGTGGTATATATGGTGGTATACAGGTGGTATATATGGTAGTATGCATGGTGGTGTATATGATGATATATATGGTGATATACATGGTAGTATACATGATGATATATATGTGATATATATAGTGGTATGCATGGTGGTATACATGGTGATATATATGGTGGTATGCATGGTGGTATGTATGGTGGTATACATTGCGGTATACATGGTGGCATGGTGGTATTCATGGTGGTATTCATGGTGGTATATATTATGGTATATATGGTGGTATTCACGGCGGTATATCTGGTGGTATGCATGGTGGTATATCTGGTGGTATACACGGTGGTATACATGGTGGCATGGTGGTATGCATGGTGGTATATATTATGGTATATATGGTGGTATGCATGGTGGTATATATTATGGTATATATGGTGGTATGCATGGTGGTATATATGGTGGTATGCATGGTGGTATATATGGTGGTATTCATGGTGGTATACATGGTGGTATACATGGTGGTATATATGGTGGTATACATGGTGGTATATATTGTGGTATGCATGGTGGTATACATGGTTGTATACATGGTGGTATGCATGGTGGTATATATGGTGGTATATCTACCCTAGGAGATGGGAGTGGCCACAGGGCCTTGGGAGGGCACCTGCAAAGAGAGTGAGGGGTCACATGCCCACACTTGCTGGAGCACATCCTCCATAAAGCAAGGCCGACTTGTGCCTCCTCTTGAGCAGTCCACCCCTTCTAGAACTGGGAATGCAGCAGAAGTGCTGCTAGGAGTGTCATCCAGCCACAAGACAGCAAGCCAAGGCCTCAGAGTAATCCCAGTAAATGGGAGATGATCTTCCCCTACTTCCATCTCAATATGCCTTCGTATTTCCATGAAAAGGTCTCCTGTAGGCCTTGGTAATGATTCCTGTTTACTGACAATGGCAATAATGTCTTGTTAGTTTCAAAGTCAGAGACTGGTGAAAACCAGTGTCCAATTAAATCATTCAAATGATCTGACTATTCAATTATTCTCTCTCTCAAATTACCTAGAGGTCAATAACAAATTTGGAGGAAGGTGTGAAAGATGCAAACCCTTTATTGTAGCCATGGCATATGGAAAACCCCTAAACTTGGAATCAGAAGAACCAGGCTTGAGTTCTGCCACCATCTTCTCCCAATCGTGCAACTGCCAACAGGTAGTTAGCATCTCTGAGCGTTGGCTTTCTCATCTGTAGAAGAGGCATCATAATAATCACCCCTAAAGTCCATGATTCTGATTCTTGGCATGGAGACCTATACCTACAACATCACCGTAAACATTTCTGGAGCATGCACTTTCTTTAAAGGGGGGAGAGCACGCAGTGTTCCAGAAGCAGCTGTGTTCACGGAGACCAGGGTCCACGTGTAACGCAAGGTTGGGATGGAGCTGGAAAGGACCTTGCTTCCGGTGGCACTCACTTCAGTCTGCAGGCGGTCGGGGGCAAGGTTAGTGACATCCCTGCAGCCAGGGAACAGCACAATCAGACTTGCGTTTGGGGAAGCTTTGAGGGCACCATGAATGACAGGTACCAGCATGAGACCGACAGCATGAGGCTTCTCAAAGGTCTTTCTGCGGCAGAGTTCCGAGCCTGGGTGATTGAGCCGGATGTACCACGGATCTCAAGGCAGGAGGTACTGTATTTCGGCAGACCGTATTTTCCAAAGACGGCTGCACCAATGTCGCCCATCCCGCGGGCTCATCTCACCAGTGACCTCCATATGTCTCCCATCCGGTAGTTGACTCTGTGTCCCCTCCTTGGAGACTGTCCCAACTGAGAGAGAGGAGGGGATGGTGGCATGTGGCTTATGAGCAGTCCGAAATGCCACACGTCTGGGTCTGGGACGCTCCCTCTTGGAACCCAGCCAGGAGGAATCCCACGCAGAGGAGCCGAGGCCCTGGCCACAGGCCAGGCTGAGCTCCCAGACCCCAGCCAGCGCCAACCTGCGGCCCTGGGGCTAGCCCTCTGGGGAGGGGTCCTCAGGCCCAGCAGAGCTGCTCACCCAGTGCCGTGTGGAGCAGAGGGCGCCATCCCGCTGAGCGCCCCCAAAAGGCAGGTGCCTGAGCCAAGTGAAGGATGGTGTTGTTTGAAGCCACTGGGGTTAGGCGTGGTTTGTCATACAGCAGGAGTGACTAACAAGAGTGAAGGTGTTACCAGACCTTACGGGCTTATCGCTCTAAAGTCCTGCTCAGGATCAACTCCGATCCTGGAGCTGCTACTGAACAGCGATGTCATTCTGTGAACAGCATCTAGGCCTCCATTTCCTCGTCTCTTAAGGAGGGATAGTGCCTACATCATAGGGTTGTGACGGAGTGAGACGAGATACTGGAGATAAAGTGCGCCATACGGTGCCTGGTACTGAATACTCTGCAGCCAGTACTCAGGTATTAACTGTCGTTGTCATTATCATTGTCCAAACTGTGCAAAGTTTCTTAGAAACAATGTAGAAATACTTCCCACTTATTTGCACCATTAGTGACATTAAAGTCTTCTCAGGAGTAAGCTGTTGAGAGGATACGTGCTGGTGCCGTTAGGCAGGTGCCCACAGCGTTGAGGGCATAGGTCACGGCAGCCGTTTCTGAAATACTCTCTTACGCTGAGTGGTTTCCCTGTGTCCTCCCTCCACCCCAGCCTGGCTAACTGACTCCGCTGTCCGTCACCCCATGGCTGCTCTCACAGTGCAGTCCCTTTAACAAATCTGAACAAGGAGTCGACTAGTAAGGAACTCAGAAAGCTGCGTATTTGACTTTTAATCTACACTCTGGGGACAGAGCTGGCCGTCTTTGGGTCCAAAGCCAATCCCAAGGAGAAATCACATACCTGTCCACTGCTTCATAGTCATTTTTAGTGAAAACATCAGTCACTTTTGGGTGAAGAACTGCCCACCAGTTAAACTGTTTGCCTGATGTTTTATCAGCTTTAAATGTGTCCTTATTTTTTAATTTGGAAGACAACATCATTGGCCACAGTGCATTCGAACTTTAAATAATGTCATTTGTGGTTACGTTGGCTACATGGCTTGTCTACACTCGGTTTCTGACTTCAGGTTCCTTCCTCTCTGAGTTCATCCTCGGGCCACGTGATTTTGTGACTTTGACGTGAACATCACCCTCACTAGCCTGGACCCCGGAGGACGAGAACTCCGTCTTACTCATCTTGGAAATCGTGGTGTCAACACACACACAGTGCGCCCCAATCTGAGCGTGTGTTTGCCTTTGGGGGCTTTGCAGAGCGCACGTGGCCTCTGAAGTCCCCCAAGGTAAGGTGGAAGGGAACCGGAAAGGTGTTTGTCAGAGCCGTTGCCGTGGACAGCTCGGCTGTGTCCAGCATGGCCCACGGAGAAGCCAGACTAGACACTGTTTCTCAAGCATTTCCACTTTTCTTTCATCTCTACCTGTCCCCTGGGGAAAAGAATCAATCAAAGTTTATTGAGCAAGACACTAATGAAATACAGAGACGGATAGACAAGGTCTTCTATATAAAAAAGCCCATAATACGAAAGGGGAAATACAAAGCATTGTGTGATGGATGGCAGCCGACATTTCTCAAGGGCTCGTGCACATCAGGTGCCAAATGCCCAGTGCGTCCGTCCCTCAGTCTACGTTATCATTCCTGGAGAATGTTACCATCACTGCCTGAGTACAGACAGCAGGCCGACGCAGAGGGAAGTACACTTCCTCGCCAGGGGAGCAGGGAGTGAGCCCTGGGTCCAGGATTCACACAAGTCTGGTCAGACCTCAGGACTAGTGCTAAACCACTGTCCTGCCCCATGAGGGACGCTGTGGGGTAGAGAGGACGGTGAGGTCTTCAGGTACGACTCATATTCTCAGACAAAACGAACGGTGAGCCTAATGCATGCAATTGCCCTCATGGAGATGAGAGGCGGGAAATCTGAAATTCTGCCTCTTACACAAGTTTGAATTTCATGTCTGTCTGGATTGTAGGTGATTAGGGAGCAAATGACCCCTGGTGATTGGAGAAGGAGGACTTCCAGGGGGAAGCAGGTGGCTACCTCCTGGCAGGAGTGCCACCTGGGAGCGTCCGTGGGTCCAAAGCCGCTTCCCGGGTCCCCTGGACCACAATTTCAGGCGTCAGCGTTTCCTGCAATCTGCTCAGATGACCCTAGTGCACACTAAAGCTTGACAACTATTGTGTCAAAGATTCTCTCATTGACCAAGCTCCGCTCAGGCTTCCCTGGGCTGGTTTTCAACCAGGCCTCTCTTGTGGGCTTCCGTGTTTCTCTCCGCATCATCCATTTTAGCAAGAATCCAGAACCCCCGGCCCCCACACCTGAGCAAACTCCTCACCCTCACCGTCCCGGTGATGTCTGACCACCCAGCTGCCTTCAGCACGACTCCCAGGAGGTCGGTTCAGCCAAAGCCCCCTCGACCCCTGATATTTCCTCTTAGTGACTTCCCGTCCACTGGCCCCCCCCTGCTCCCTGGCTGTAAATCCCCAATTCCCGTGCTGTATTCAGAGTTGGACTCAATCTCTCTCCCCCACTCCAAATTCCAGCAAGGTGTCCCTGTGCCCACCGCCATGGTCCCCCTTGAAAGGAGTCTGCCTTCCTGTGCTTTGACAAGTGTTGTGAATATTTGTTTTAACACTGTCTAAAAATTGGAGAGGATGTGAAAGACAGAGCAAAGTTGGGGGTCTACCTGCTGATGCTGTGAGGACGGAAAGCCGAGGTCAGGCTCAGGGACAGCTGAGCAGGGACAGACCGGGGCCACCACTCCACCTGCACCTCCTGGGGGCGGAAAACCAGAAGGACCAGCTTCTCCTCACAAGAGCAGTGAACTGAACACATGCAGTGAAATGTGAGCCCGTCTTGTCATCCCCAGGTGCTGGCCCCCAGGCCCTGGCCTCTTGCTTCCTCTCGCCAGGCTCCCTGGCTGGGCCCCCTCTCTCTCTGTCTCTCTCTCTGGTCTACGTGGGCCTAACCCCACTCAGTGCTACTATATGACCCCACTGAATTTAGCCCCTTGGGGGAAGACCACTGTCCTCACTCCCACCTCTGAATAAGCTGAAACCAGCCAAGCAAATCCAGGAGCAGAATAGTGAGGCCCCGTCTGCTCTTGTCTCCCTGGGGGTGGGCTCTAGGCTGTGGGTCATTTGCTGAACAAGACGTGTGGGCGAGAAGGTCACTCAATATATGTGATGGGGATGGACTTGAGTAGACAGGGCTGGCGGCTGGTCACATTCATAAATTCCAATTTTACAGACAAGAAGGCATTTTTAATCTTGAGTTGCTGGCATTTTAAAATTCTACACGATTAGTTATATTAAAGAAACAGTCTAGAGATAAATGAAGACAATGTTTATTTTTTTAAATAAAGGATCTGCATAAAGTAAAGGGAAGGGGCACAGTTATATGAATGGCCCCTGCTGTGTTGGTGACAGAGGTTTAGCAGTGTCAGGAGATGACCTTCTTTTTTCCCCTGTGTCTGACAAATAGATGACATCCTCTGCTTTTTGCTATTTATTTCGTGAATTAGCCCAGTCATCGTCCAGCTCACGAGCATCTCCAGTGGAGAGTGGATGGAGGTCAACGGGGCTCAGGTGGTCGGGTTACTATGAGCAGGTGAAGGCCCCTCTCTTCTGGCAGGTGAGAAGGAGGATGACACCAATGACATGGGCTGCCCCCTGAGAACCGTGCACCAGAGGGGTGAGCGTTTTATGGATGAGGCAACCAAGGCTGAGAGAGGGAAGCTGATTTGCCGAAGTTGACTCAGCCAGTCGGTGGTGGGGTAAGATTCAAATCCAGATGTTTGATTTCTAGTTCAACATCTGGCTCTTGACCACAATGTCAGAAGTGCCCTCCAAGGCCTTTTTACTAATTGAGGATTTCAGAAAAGCCCAAGATAAGAGATCCCATGTTCGTTATCTTGAGCAATTGAGAGTTGAGGGTTCTGTGCACAGATATCTATATATCTACCTACTGATTAAGCAGTCTGTAGTCATTCACAATTACCTAAATTGTTAGATACCCACAAGTCTGTTTACACATATTAACAGTAGTGACTGCTTTAACAATCAACTTCAAATTGGAATACAATAAAAACGTAGAAAATGAACTAAAACCGCATTGGAAAAATGTAATATTTCTGTTTTCATTAAACTGCTGCTTTCTGATGTATTCAGGAAGATATTTTGCATCTGGGTTTAATTAGAATCTTTAAATTCTCATTAGTGTGCTAATATGAGGATGCTAACAGATGAGGTCCTCTGTTTGGGGTTGATTCATGGTTGTTTGAGTGCATCTGGATTTTAAAAGACGTAAGCAAGAAGAACCATTTCAGTGCATCAAGAGAAAAAGATTCCCAATGGAAAAAGTAGTTATTCTATAAAGGAAGTAATATTTAGTTTCCCAGATTTTGTTAAATTCAAGAAAGGTTTTTAGTTATTGCCTAAATAATAAAGAATTCTAACATCTGTTTTGCAATATTATCATGGAAGTCAATGTCATACTCACTTCCAAATGCCATAAAGGATAAACTCTTGGACCACTTTGTCTCATGACTTCAGCTCCTAATCTGCTTTCTTTACCCTGAAAATAGGTTCCAGAGAGGAGAAATAAAGTAGACAAAAACTGCTAAATAATTCCAAACAATGCATCTGAGGCACTGACTAACGCCAGGGCTAGGCCCTCACTGTGCATTTCTTCAAGCTCTTAGAGATACCTGAGACCAGAGAGATTCATCACAGCTCTGTTTACATGTACATAACAAACAGGAGAGAGACAGCCCAGAAAATGCCTGTTCTTTCAGCTGAATTTCCACGAACAGGAATGCCATTGCTCCCCTCCATCCCCCCCTCAGTGCTGTCACACTCCCTGGAACCAGTGCCAAACCTGGCATCACTGCGCACATCACCCAGCCGTCAATCTGGCACCCGCCACGAGTGAAGGCCTTTTCCCACTGAAGCAAGCCCTTAATATCTGGAAGAGGTGACTGTTCCCTCAAATGCACAGACACCAATGCAAGGCTACAAGGAACACAAAAAATCGGAGAAAAATGACACCACCAAAGGAACACAATAAATTTCCAGTAACCAACCCCAAAGAAATGGAGATCCATGAGTTTCCTGACAAAGAACTCAAAATAATTGTTTTGAAGAGGCTCAGTGAGCTACGAAAGAACATAGATAGACAACCCAACAAGATTAGGAAAACAATACACGAACAGAACAAGAAGTTTAACGAAGAGATAGAAATCCTAAAATGGAACCAAACAGACATTGTGGAGCTGAAGAACACAACGAATGTAACGAAAAATGCAATAGAGAGCTCCAACAGCAGACTTGCTCAAACAGAAGAAGGAATCTGTGAACTCAATGACAAGTTGTTTGAAATTATCCAGAGGAAAAAAAAGGAAAAAAGAGTGCAAAAGAGTGAAGCCTATGGGATTTATAGTACACCATCAAGGGAACAATATATGCAATATGGGAGTCCAGAAGAAGCAGCAGAAGAAAAAAGGCAGAAAACATATTTAAAGAAATAATGACAAAAAGTTTCCCAAATCTGGGGAAGGAAATAGATATACAGATTCAAGAAGCCAAAGGATCCAAATAGGTTGACCATAAAGACGTCTACATTGAGACACATTATAATTATATTGTAGAAGTCAAAGACAAAGAATTTTGAAAGCAGCAAGAGAAAAGTGACTCATCATATGTAAGGGAACAGTCGATTTCTCAGCACAAGATTACCAGTAGATTTCTCAGCAGGACCTTGCAGGCCAGAAGAGAGTGGGATGATATATGCAAAGTACTGAAAGAGGAAAACAAGGACCATACCTGGCAAAACTATCCTTTAAAACTGAAGAAGAGATAATGTCTTTCTCAGACAAACAAAAACTAAGGGAGTTCATCACCACTAGACTCACCTTACAAGAAATGTTTAAGAGGGTTAATTCAAATTAAAACGAAAACACTCTAAACAGCAACATAAATGTATATGAAAGCCTAAATCTCACTTGTGAAGGTGCATATGTAGACAAAAACAGATTAACATAACCCTATAATGGTGGTGAGTAAATTACTTTTAACCTTAATATAAAAGTTAAAGATAAAAATTTGTTAATGAATACACCATATAAAACGAAGCAAACTCCGACTACAAGAACACAAGGCGGGAGGATGCAAAACTGTAGAGTTTTTGTATGTGATTGAAGTTAAATTGTTATCAATTTAAAATAGATGGACATAACTACAAGATATTTTATGCAAGCCTTGAAGTAACCACAAAAAAAATCTATGATAGATATACAAGAGATAAAGAGAAAATAATCAAAGCATATCACTATAAAAAGACTCATTAAGGGGGCAGGCCCAGTCGTGTAGTGATTAAGTTTGCAGGCTCCACTTCAGTGTCCTGGGGTTAGGAGGTTTGGATTCCAGGTGTGGACCTGCACACTGCTTGTCAAGCCATGCTGTGGCAGCGCCCCATATACAAAATAGAGGAAGACTGGCACAGATGTTAGCTCAGGGCCAATCTTCCTCACCAAAAACAAAAACAAAAAGTCATCAAGTAGCAAAAGAAGAGAGCAAGAGAGGAAGAGAGGAACAAATATATTGAAGAAAGTAACAAACTATAAAACACATAGAAAACAGTGATCAAAATGGCAATATAAGTCTTCACCTACCAATAATTACTTTAAATGTAAAATGGATTAAACTCCCCAAACAAAAGGCATAGAGTGGCTGAATGGATTAAACAAACAAACAAATAAATAAACAAGATCTAGTGATATGCTGTCTACAAGAGACTCACTTTAGATTTAAGGACATATGTAGGCTGAAAGTGAAAGGACGGAAAAAGATATTTCACACAAATGGTAACCCTCCCAAAAAGGAGAGTGGCTATACTTGGACAGAATAGTAAACTATTAACAAGCGAAACAAGAGACAAAGAAATTCATTATATAATGATAAAGGAGTCAATTCAACAAAAAGATATAACAATTTAAATGCATATGCACCCAACATCAGAGCAACTAAATATATAAAGCAGATATTGATAGATCTGGAGGGGGAAGTTGGCGCAATACAATAGTAGTAAGAGACTTTGTTAGCCCATTTTTAATAATGGATAAGACATCCAGATAGAAAATCAATAAACCGGTGACTTGAATATCAATATAGATCAAACGGATCTAAAAAACATACAGAACTTTCCACCCAAAAGCAGAAGAATACACATTTTCTCAAGCACACACAGAACATTCTCCAGGATAGATCACATGTTGGGCACAAAACTAGTCTTAACAAATTTAACAAGATCAGAATCATTCCAGCATCTTTTCCAACCACAACGGAATGAAACTAGAAATCAATAACAGTGACAAAAGGGAAAATCCACAAATAAGTGGAAACTAAACAACACACTCTTGAACAACCATTGAGCCAAAGAGGAAATCAAAAGGGAATTAAAAAAATGTTTCGAGACAAATGAAAACAAAAACATAACACACCAACACACTTATGGGATGCAGCAAAACCTGTACTAAGAGGGAGGTTTATAGCAATAAATGCCAACACGGAAAAAGAAGAAAAATCTCAAATATATAACCTAATTGTACCCCTCAAGGAACTAGAAAAAGAAGAACAAACTAAGCCCAAGATTAGCAGAAAGAAAGAAATAATAAAAATTAGAGCAGAAATAAATCAAATAGAAAAACAATAGAAAAAAAATCAACAAAAGTAAGAGTCGGTTTTTTGAAAAGATAAACAAAATCAACAAATCCCTAGCTAGACTGAGAAAAAAGAGAAAAGATTCATATAAATAAAATTAGAAATGAAAGAGGAGACATTACAATGGATGCCTTGGAAATGAGAAGGACCATAAGGGACCACCATGAGCAATTATATGCCAACAAATTGGATAACCTCAAACAATGGATAAATTCCTAGAAACATACAACCTACCAAAACTGAATTAAGAAGAAATTGAATGCCTGAACAGACCAATAACAAATAAGGAGATTGAATCAGTAATCAAAAAATCTTTCAACTATATTTCAATTTTTAAAAAAGTTAAAAAAAATCTCTCAACAAAGAAAAACTCAGGACCAGATGTCTTCACTGGTGAATTCTACCAAACATTCAAAGAAGAATTAATATGGATCCTTTTGAAGCTCTTCCAAAAGATGGAATAAGAGAGAACACTGTCAACTCATTTTGTGAGGCCAGCATCACCCTGACAGCAAAGCCAGACAAAGACACCACAAGAAAGGAAAACCACAGGCCAACATCCCTGAACATAGATGCAAAAATCCTCAATACAATACTAGCAAACCAAATGCAACAGCACATTAAAAGTGACAATGACCAAGTGGGATTTATTACTGGGATGCAAGGCTGATTCAACATATGTAAATCAATCGATGTGATACACCACATTAACGGAATGAAAGCTAAAAACCGCATGACCGTCTCAATAGACACAGGAAAGCATTTGACAAAACCTAAAATCCATTCACGATAAAAACTCTCAACAAAATAGGCATGGAAGGGAGTTACCTCAACACAATAAAGGCCATGTATGATGAGCCCACAGCTAACATCATAATCAATAAGGAAAAACTGAAAGCTTTTCCTCTAAGATCTTTTAAGTGCAAGGTGAGGATGTCCACTCTTCTTTCTTTCAGTTTTATTGAGATATAATTGACGTATGAGGATGTCCACTCTTGCCGCTCCCATTACACATAGTACCGGAAGTCCCAGCCAGAGCAATTGTACATGAAAAAGAAATAAAAGGCATCCAAATTCAAAAGGAAGAAGTAAAATTATCTGTTTGTAGTTGACATGATTATATATGTAGAAAACCCTGAAGATTTTCCTGCAATTTCTTTATTTCGATGGTTTGTTTACGTATCTGATGTCCCCACTGGAGTGAAAGGTCCTGGAAGCCTCTGCATTCATCTCTGGATCCCTGGACTTAGCGAGGGGCTTGCCAGGTCATGGAACTCAATAAATATTTGAAAAAACAAGAGTCACAAATAAAGTGGTAGACATAGTCTATCTCACCGGGTAGTGTTTCAGGTTTGTTTAAAACAAATACGAAATCAAGATGGGTCCTTGGGGGTGTTCCAGTGGAAGCAAGAGAAGAGCTTGGAGTGAATGGTAAATAGGCTTTTATTAGATTTGCGCCTGGAGGTGAAAGTGGTCGGGAGAGCAGCCAAGATGCCCTGGGACCTGGGAGTGTGTTTGGGGAGGAGAAGGCTGAGGAGTGCTCTGGGGTGGATCTCTCATGCCAGGAGGAGGGAGGCGGGATAGTTTCCACAGCTGGGGCAGATTCTGCTGCTCTAGTGAAGGCACCATTAGCCCTCTGCAGGAGGCGGTTCTGCCAGCCCTCCTCTGCTGTAAATGCAGGATGATCACGCAGGGGACGTTTCCCAGTGACTGCCTCCAGCTTCCTCTGAGACTGGGCTGTAGTCACCGCCACTGAGAAAGGAGCGTTTCCGGTCGTAGGGCTCAGGTGTTGAACTGACTTCAGTTTGTCTGCATTAGGCACGTGCCCAGCTGCTCTAGAAGTGGGGGACTGACGAGGCGACCTGCTCATGCCCCAGTGACCTCTCCTGTGATGATTAATTTAAGGTGATCAGCTCGTCTGCCTCCAGACAAGCCTCAGGGCCGAGTCACTGACCTGCCAGGTGCATGGCCACAGGTGACCCCGTGGCTTTCTGTCCCATGTGAGACAGCGGCTGTCAGGACCGAAAACTCTGGCCAAAGACGCCTGGACTCTGAATCAGACTCTGATTTAAAGTTCCCACTAAGGGCCTTGTATCTGCGATGAAAGAGGGGCTGTTTTGTTTCCTGTCAGAACCGGCACTGCACGTTCTCTGGCTTCCTCGTGCGCATAATGAGTGTCCCTAGGATCTGGGGAGGAATAAAGCACCCTTGTCACACACCATGGCCTGGGTCTCCCAGGCTCTCTGAACATTACAGATGGGCTCGTTGGCTGCTCTGGGGAACATGTGCAGAGTGGCGCACACCCCAGGGTCCCCAAAGCCAGGCTTCCCAGAGGCCGCAGGGCACGCGTCAGGAAGGTGGCTGAGCTCTCCGGCCTCCTGCCACCACCTGCCCGGCCTGGTAAGACCAGATGATGGCGAGTGCGAGCTGTAGGGTGCAGGCCCCACAGGGCATCCTGTTGGCACGTGGACATGACGGCCTTTCTTACACTTGAGTAGTCACTTAGCACAAGGAACCCACGTATCCCACGTGGTCCTCGCTCAGCCTTTGCCTTAGTCTGCTGGGATCAGCCCACCGTCGCCTCGCTGGGCACCTCGGGGCCAAGAGCTGTTCAGGAGCCGAGCTTCAACCGCACGCTCTTCCTGCCTATTCCAGGCCCGTCTTCCCGTTACCCCGCCTGCACCGCTCCTGCTCAGAAGATGGGGGCGTGCCCCCAACCTGGACCCTCGCTTAGGGACAGTAGCTGGCATGTTGAAGCCACGAGATAGGGTCATTCTGCTACCTAGGCACAGCCAGTGGGAGGGAGGGTCACGCCCCAGCTCACAGAGGGAGCTCACAGAGGGTGGGAGGCTGGGGCGGGACAACCATGGCACCTGGGCGAGGGCCCCACCGTCCTCTTAACAGAAGCACAGACATGTGACAGGAAGTAAATGCCACGTTGTTCCTGGCCGAATGTGACATCTCCTTCGCCTTCCACGCTTTCTGTCCCTGTCATCAACCCCCACCCGGGCTTCTCAAGAACGGTCTGTACTGTCTCCTGTCCTCCGCGCCATCGGCAGTGACATCCCAGCAAGACAGCCCCAGTGCCGAGGTGCCAGGTCCCCTGACCTGGGTCTGTTCTCACTCAAACTTCCCTCCGGCCTCGGCTCTGCTTGGAACACAGCGTCGTGTCCCGCTCACAGGCCTGCCTGGTCCATGCACATCATCCTCCGGAAACTTCCGCCAGGAATGGTCCTTCCTCCCGAACCCCGAGCCCTGGTCGTCTGTGCTGCGCGTGGTGAATACAGCCACGCTCGGCTTTACATTAACACACCTGATCTGTCCTGTGATTCCCAACCTCCTAAAGAGAATTTCTACTAAATTAAGAGAACCTTGAGGGCCAGGACCATTTGTTTTCAGTTCCCACAGAGCAAGGGAACAGAGCAGACACAAAATAAATGTTTGTTGAAGTAAAATGTTTAGAAAAAATTGAAAAACCCTACATAAATTATTTTTCAGGATCAATATCCATCACTTCACTGTGAAGCCTGTTTAAACCCCTAATTAGACACATAGCTTTTGATCTGAGGCCACGCTCTGGCCCCTCTCCATGAAGACATTTTCTTTCCAAATGATAACGTGCTTTGACACTCAGTAGTTTCTTTTTCTGGTACAATCAAGACGTGTGTTGTTCCTACTGTAGTGCACCGGGAATCGAAGATGGTCTCGAGATCTGTTGTGAGGAGGACTTGCTGGTCCTGTAACTGTTCCACAGGATAAAATGCCATTGTTTCATCGTGGATTTTGTGCCTTCCAGGAGGAGGTGACTCAGGTCCTCAGTCTGAGGCCCCTGGCTGTCGCTTGCTGTGAGCCCACTTACGGAGTATGTACAACCCGGGGGCACCAGATGAATGGCTGAGCGGCGGAGGTGCAGGCCACCAGTTGTAGCCTATTGTCAAATAAGGGTCCTTGTTAAGGGATGCTTCTGACACAGAACTCATTCTTCAATAACTTGTGGAGAGAAAAAACCCAAAGCTTTGTGGTAGCAAGTATGTTGCTAAGATACCAACATTCTTTGACTGAAAAGTTGAACCTTTTAAGAAAACTCTGTGTCACATCCAGAAAGAGACAGAGAAAGAGAGATTTCAAAGCAGCTTTACCTTTCATGAGGTCTGTTTTATTCCCCTCCCTCCCTCCTTCTTCTTGTGTACATTTTAAAGACCATTAATAGGTTTTGGAAAGCAAATCTTGCCTCTGTTGTGAGCATCTCGGCTTTTCCCTTTGCTTTTTAAGGGCACTTCCTGGGAAGGCTTGGAAATACCAGACAAACTATTACCCCAGTGGAAGTCTGTCCAGTCCCTGATAAAACCAAAACTAATTTATTTTTTGTTTATACTCCACTACCTTTGGCAAAGCTCCCTCTGGAGATGTGTATCTTCATTCTCAGCTCCTCCGGTTTGTCATCTTTTTCTGCTTTGTTTTGCAACTGACAAGGGAAAAAAAAAGTCTGACATCAACCTTGGAAGATGGTAATGCATTCCAGACTTCTTTTCCCTCTCAGATCTGATAAAAATCTTGCCTAAAACCATGTCCAACCTTTTCAGCAGGAAGTCCAGATGGCTTTGAGGCTGTATAACAGAATTTACCCACTGATGATTCGCAGAGTGTCAGCAGGGCAGTGTCTTTCTCGCAACATAAATGCAAAACAAAAGACGGCATCTGTGGTTAGGCAGGGCTGGGTGTGAGGGGCTGCCGGTTGGCTGGGAAGGGAAGTGCAGACAAAGAAGAAATCTTAGAGCCCTCTCGAAAGGCAACATCACACGAATGAGGATTCCGTCAGGTTGGACGGTGGGGTGAGTGGGAGATGGCTGAAAATTGGCTGCAGATGGTGCAAAGTGGGTTATTCGAGATGAGGAAGAATTTAACATTCCTATCGTTGGAGGTCAGCTATTGCCCATAGGGTCAGTTACGTGTGTTTGCCATCTCTCTTCATCAAAGCATTCTTGCAGTGTCTAGTGGGGAGATTGCATTTCTGATGTCTACTGGAGGCTGGGGTGCTGAAGTTTATCATCAGCTGTGCATGTGAGAATGGTGACCCAGGAAAAACTGAGATGGCAACAGGAGCTGGCTGGAGTGGTGTCTTTGGTCACTTATTTTTGCTTGTTATCAGATTGAGTACTAATTCCTTGTTGTTCCGCTGCTCGCCACCGCTAGCAGATTCTGGGTGGATGAAATCATTTGCAAACAGAGCTGGGGAGGCCCTTGGCTTTCTGGAGAGATGAGTGTGTAGGATTGACATTCTGTGTCACGGTTGGAGAAACTAAGACTCAAAGAGGGCGTCAACCTCTCCAAGCTACCTTCCATTAATGACCAGGCAGGGATGCCTTTTCCTGGGAGCTATTCCCAGCTGCCTCCCCCATCTTTCACATGAATGCCTCACGTTCCCCATCCAGCCATGACATCCACTGGATAAAGCCTTCTGGCCTTTCTCTCATTCCCAATTTCAAAGCTTTGTTGAACTCATTATGGAGTTCCTTTGATGGAATTCCAGCCAAACCATCTCCTTCACTCCATCAAGCATTCTGTCTATCATACAGCCATCCCTAATTAGCTCAACCCTACTCTGACCAACTTGTGCACTAGTGTAAAGTGGTGGGTCTCAACCCTGTCTGCATATAATCTTCTCCCTGGGACATTTAAGAACATTCCAGTGCCAAGGCCCCCACCTGGACCAATTACAGTAGAATGCCTGTGGGTGAGGCCAGGGCATCTCCATTTTTAAAAGCAGGTTTCAATGTGCAGGGAGAGTGGAGAGGGACTGCGCAGAGGTAAAGAGCGGGCTCTGGCTGGAGTGGCTCATGTTCTTTTCTAGGGAAAACATTTTCAATGTCTTCATTACGTGTGTTCCTCTCATTGCAGCTATCTAAACTTCAGTGTCCCTGGAAGGCCAGGATGACGTATTTTGTTTGGGATCATGCCATCATGTTTAGTACAGAGCTTGACAGTGACATTTGTAGATGTTGACGGCTGATTGATAGGAGCGTGAATGTGACAGGGGAGTGAGAACAGTCAGAAGAGTGAAAAATCAAGATGTGACCTTCGAATGTGCTACAAACTCTTGAGAAGGATGTAAGGCATTTTAGTACAAGAGGCTGTGTGGAGAGTACATGTCTGGACACCAATCAGAATGTGTTGAAAGGAATTGATTGGTAATTTTTGGCCTCATAAAGCCGTTTAAGTAACACTGGGTAGAGTATCATAATTTCATTGGAAAAAATGGGGACAATATCAGAGATCTCTGATGCAGCTGAGGAGACAGCAGAGCACAGCGCACAGGAGGAGGAGAGGATTCCAGATCAGCTTCCTCAGGCAGCGGGGTCTGGGGTGTTGAGTTGCTGTGTGCCTTTGTTTCTTCATCTGCTGAGTAGACTGATGGGATTGGTCTGTCTCTAGGATCCTGGTTTATTTAGAGATCAGAATTAGCAGAGAATGTGAAGGGACTCATTAAGAATTTTTTATTTTTACACCTAAGTCTAAAATACAGAATAATGATAAATGGTTTTCTTTCATTTGTTATTTCAAAATATTCTTCAGAGAAATAATCTCTATTATCATCTCACATGGGAGAACCACAGCTTCTTTAAAGTTCTGTTAATTCACAGATTTTAGTAGCAAAACTGGCTTTATATGGTGTATCAGTGAGCACTTTCTGTGTAACAAACCATCCCCAAACTCAATGGCTTAATCAATAAACACTTATTATTTACTAAGTGTCTGTAGTTTGGTTGGGCTGTGACAGATGTGGGCTGAGCTGTGACAGATCTGGGCTGGGCTCTGTTGGGCTTGGCTTCCAGCTCTGGTTTGGATCAGGTCTGCCATGTGCATCTTATCCTCCTTGGATGAGTAGCTACTGAGACACAGTCTCATCATGGTGATGGCAGATGTGTGAGAGTCCAGCCCAACTGCTCAGATGAATTTCTCTCTGCTTATCAGGTCGCCTAAATCCCACCGGTCCCAGCAAGATACATCTATGAGACTAACACTAGTGGGATGGAAAGTATATGCCTTCCATGGAAGAGGGAGGAGATAGCAAATATTTACTGACTTGTAATCTAATCTATCGCAGCAGGCATAGTTAGTGTGGAGCGTGGAATAATGTTAAGGCTGTGGAAATGTTGAACTAAATATTTCCTTCCCCTGTGGCTGGTCTCTGTGTTGTGATAGATATTCATTAATTTAAGCCTTCTTGCAACACTATTATCCAAGGAAATGATTTAAAAGAATGTTGGCTATTGACATTTCCATAAAGCTTGATATATTTGATGCCTTTCCAAACAGCCACCCACTTGAGACACTAATCAGTGGGAAGAAGGATTGAGTGACACCTCTGGTGATGGAGGCCTTCTTATGGTGTTTTGGAGAACAGAGGTCAAATCTGTGGTCTTGAGTGTTGGGTAGGCAAAGGAGAAGGAAGGAGAAATAAAAGAGCGAGTGGAGGTGATCAAGACAGCTGTCACCACTTTGCTGGGGATTTTCTGCTTTAGCATCTTTCCATTCACAGCCTATTTGATGACTGTGAAAGTCCTTGGACACAATCAAGGGGCGCAGAGGAGGGAGCCTGACTGCCTATTTCAGGTTGAAAAGCAGAATTGGAGAAAACCATGGCACCAGGATGATTGGCTTCTCTTCAAACCCAGGACCTCTCAGCCCAATGAGCCCGTTAATGTTGATGGGGAATCACGTTAGCCATCCTTCGGGTGTGACTTTTGCAAGTCACCTAGGGTCTTTTGGCCTCAGTTTTGTGATCTCCAAAATGAAATGACTGCATTAGGTAAGCTTTTCTGATTCTGACTAATTTCAGATTCATGATTCTGTGGGATTCTTCAGAACACTTGCTCCAAACCTTTTCCTTTCCTCCCAATCTCCCCAACTCAGTGGCTATTCTCCTCATCTTAGTGAATGACCTCGCCTCCTCCTTCATTGAGAAGCACTTTTCTGATGGTATGCTTTTAAGTACCCTCATCTTTACATCAAACTGCCTCTTCACTCTCCCTCCCCCTCCCTTCCCATCAGGAAAATGTACACCTCCTTTCCCAGGCCAGCTCCTCTGCTGATGTTCTTGATTCTATCCTCTCCCGTCTCCTTCAGAGTCTGTCAGTAACCGTCTATCTTTTCTAACTTCAGTTTCTCCAGTCTTTTTGTTTGTTTGTGCATCTTTGGTGGCTATTTCTTCTTTTCCTCCTACACAAAATTCCCATCTAAACAAATAAACTGTACTAGGTCAAATAGTGTCCCCCAAATTTATGTCCATCTGAAACCTCAGAATGTAACCTTATTTGAAAATAGGGTTACATCTAACATAGGGTTACATGTAATAGAATTACATCTTTGCAGATGTAATTAGTTAAGGATCTAGAGATGAACTCCTCCTGGATTCAGAGTAAGCCCTAAACCCAATGACTGGTGTCTTTCTAGTGGAATGGAGAGGGAGATTTGGACACTGTTCTATAAACGGGCCAAAGGTGGCCTCTGCATATTGGCCCCTAGCTAGTTTATTTTGTCACTTCTGGCTGAAACCCATTAGCTCAAAAGCCTGCCAACGCCAAACTCAAATTTTTACACAGTTCAATAATTTTAAAATAGCCAAAACAAGCAGATTTTTAGCCATTTAGAGACTGCCTGCTCAGCGTACCCCACAGAACCTCACTGACAGCTGTTACCCATTGATGAGATAGGTCCTTTGGAGCTCTCTGACCCAGAGACTTGACATGTGACCCCCTCTCTGAGCCCCTCTCCACCCAGGACAGTCTCATGGGCAGACCTTCCCACCTGCAAACCCGTCCAGGTGCTGGCCAAATGAACCCGGTGTGTGCCACTGCCCCGGTGGCCACGTCTTCCTCCTTGATCAGCTCTGAAAACCCTGGAGCCTCTTACAGATGCTGACGAGGGTGGACACACGTGACCACGGAGGCAGAGATGGGGTGATGCGTCTACACCACCAGCAGCTGGAAAGAGGCCTGGAACAGATTCTCCCTGGAGCCTCGGAAGGAACCAGTCGTGGTGGCACCTGGATTTCAGTTCTGCTGCTAAATTTCAACAGCGAGAGAATATGTTTCTGTTGTTTTAAGCCGCTCCGTGTGTGGTCATTTGTTACGGCAGCTCTGGGAAGCCAACACACAGACGGGACCTTTCTCCCCCTGCTAGTTCTCTGCTGTGTCCAGAGTGTGGGGTTGGCGGAAGGCACATTTTCACTGTGTCTAGAAACCCCTGTTCGTGGGCAGCCGGGACAGCTTTCCTGGGCTGTCTTCCCCTGGGATTCTGACTGCCCTTCTCGATCAGAGACTGCACAGAATGGAACATTCAACAAATGCATCCTGAGTGCCTGTCTGAGCCCTGCACTGCGCTGGCAGCAAACAGACACCACCTTCCTTTCCGGGAGACAAAGACACAGAGGGGCAGGTGGCCGCTAAACCAATCATAACACAGATTTGTAAAGACAAAATGAGGTTTCCCACGGTGATTCGTGACCACAGCATGAGGGAAACAACCCGCTCCATTTTCTGCCGAGGGGGGTATTTGGGAAGGGTCGGCGGTCAAGGCCGTGGGGCTGTCACTCTGGGTGGCCCTAGGAGGCATCTGTCTCAGCTGACGGTAAGGGTCCCTGTCCACCAGGTTCACACGTGAGGTGGTGTGATGAGTGAGTGGAGGGGACGCGGCATGTGGAAATCCACGTGAGGAGCTGGAGCAGCCGCGCTGCATTACCGAGGCCTCTGCTTGGAGGAAGCGGGCTGCGTGTGGACAGAGAAGACAAGCGCTGTCTCAGATTCCGCACGCGGGCCCGGGCTCCTCCCTGCAGACCAACGCTGCCTCCCTGTCAGTACTGCTGTTTACTTAGTGATGGGTACTGACCCTCCTTGGTGATTGTGGGTAGAGGACAAGTACTGTCAACTGTGCCCGGTGTCAGAAGGGGAGGCATGAGCTACGGAGTAGGGGAGCAGGAGAGCACCCCCAGACCAGGAGGCGTGTGAGAAGAAACCTGAGAGATGGTCAGAGTCAGTCTGTGGACAGTCGGGGGAGAGTCACCGCACACACAGGAATCTGGAAGGCTTGATTACCCAGCGGTGCAGTGTGGCCACTTGATGCCAGCACTTTATTCGTGCTTCCCACTGTCCCTTCCATCCTGTTCAACCGTGGTCCTTCCCTTGCCTCTGGTGGAAGTTCTGACAGACCCAGATGTTAGAAAATTCTAGAGTTGCTCTAAGTTGCAGGCGCTGACTCGTTGGTTGATAAAGGGTACAGTCCAGTGTGTCAGTCAACAATCTGAACTACTCAGAGGGCTCAAAGCCTGTGTGTGACCGTCAGCTCAAGGAATCAGCCTTCATGGGGACAAATTGCACCCGTGTCCCTCTGCCGACTAGATTCCCGGGCCTCTGTGTCATCTCCATTTAAAACCACTGTGAAACCACCCCCAGGGCTTGGTGGGGGCCCAGGTCTCTCCGGAGAAGAGTGAGGTTACAGAACGCTGCCTCCTGCCCTCAGCTCCTCGCTGATGACAGGACCACACAGATTTAACAGGGCGATAGATTGACAGACTCTGTGCGCTGATTCTAAAGATACAAGATAAAAGTGCTGAAATATTTATTTAATTGCATTGAAATCTAATACAGGAGCTATTTAACTTTTGAATGCTCATAGAAATGAACAGAATTAAGTGGCTGAGCAAAAGGTGTTAGCTCTGGCCACCAACAGAGGGTGACAGCAGTTTTCTGTGTGGGGTTAGTTAGAGCCCCTGATGACGAAGAGAAGAGCTTACATATGTCATTACAAACAATTCCCACTAGAATATAGAATACCAGTGCCTAAAGTAAGATCATCAAGAAAATCAACCTTGCACAGACAGATCTTTCTTTTCTTGATGTTTCTCTGTCTCTCTCTCTGTCTCTCTGTCTCTCTCTCTCTCTCCAGGGTTCATTAGTTCAGCTCATTAAATACCAGGGTGACTGATTAGAATCTCGAGTGAATATCAGGCAACCCTAAGAAATCATTATAGAATTCCTTGTGGTTTATTTCCTGTCACTGAATTCTGTGCTGAGAGCTCTGGTATAATCCTGTCAGGTAACTAACTTATTTTTAATGGACTTTATTTTTTAGAGAAGTTTTATGTTTAGAGCAATACTGAGAGGAAGGTGCAGAGATTCCCACATACGATGCAACCACCTCACTGCCAACATCCCCCACCAGACGGCAGATGAACCCACACAGACACGTCACCATCACCCAGGGTCCACAGTCACATCAGGGTCACTCTTGGTGTTGTACAGTCTGTGGGTTTGGACAAACGTATAATGACATGTATCCATCATTACACTATCATGCAGAGTATTTTCACTGCCCTAAAAGTCCTCTGTGTTCTGTCTATTCATCCCTGCCCCATAACCCCTGGCAACCATTGATCTTTTTACTGTCTCCGTAGTTTTGCCTCTTCCAGAATGTCATATAGTTGGAATTATGCAGGATGTAGCCTCTTCAGATTGGCTTCTTTCACTTAGTGATATGCATTTAAGTTTTCTCCGTGTCTTTCCGTGGTTTGATAGCTCATTTCTTTTCATCACTGAATAATATTCCATTGTCTGGATGGACCACGGTTTGTTTATCCACTCACCTACTGAAGGACATCTTGGTTGCTTCCAAGTTTTGGCAATTATGAATAAAGCTGCTATAGACATCCATGTGCAGGTTTTTGTGTGGACATAAGTTTTAACACTTTTCAGTAAGTACCAAGGAGCACATTCCTGGATCATATGGCAAGAGTATGTTTAGTTTTATAAGAAACAGCCAAACTGTCTTCCAGAATGGCTGCACCATTCTGCATTCCACCAGCAATGGATGAGAGTTCCTGTTGCTCCACATCCTCGCCTGCATTTGGAGTTGTCTGTGTTCAGGATTTTGGTCATTCCAATAGGTGTATAGTGGTATCTCTTTGTTGTTCTAATCTGCATTTCCAGGTAACTCGTTTTTGATCATACAGTTTGCTTTTGTTTGTGGTTAGCAGGTCGGGGAGTCTAATGCTTTTGTTTGTGGTTAGCAGGTCGGGGAGTCTAACTACAGATCATTTCTTTTTATTTTCTCTTTTGAAAGAACAGGATGGATAGAGAGCATGGAACGCATGTTCTTCTCTAGCATTTTACTGTCTCAGCTGCAAAAAAGTTCTAGGACACGTAGATGTGGTTTCTTATAGGATGGTTTTGGCAAGGATCAACCTTATCGTACCCCTGGCTGAGGTGTCCCGTGAATGTGAGCCCGTCACAGTAGTCCCTGCATCCGGCAGCAGTGCAGCTGTACAGAGTGATCACTGTGGGGGTTAATCAGGAGACCCTGACAGGCATGTGATCTCAAGCAAATGCTGTCACCTCTCCAAAGCCCACTTCTGCAGAGAGAGAGGCGTTGGGCAATCTGGGTATGGACAGCATGTGCTGGTGGACACCGCACGCAGCCGGCTCCCGCCCAGCTCACCTGTACCAGTGTCGGGGGCCCACGGTGGCGCTGGGGCTGTTGCTGATGGCATCGCTTTTGTCTCTGGGCTCTGCTTTGCTTAGGTTTGGGTGAACACGCCACAGACTCTTACCATAGCGAGTGGAGCGGGGCCCCGAAGAGGCATCTCTTGTCCTGGTCACAGCATGCTGTGGAGGTGGACTGGCCAAGGACCCCATCCTTTAGCTGCTCCCTGAACCCGTGTCAGCAAAACTTTAGGAAGATTTTTTGGAAAATGAAAGAAAATTATGCCCAGATTTTTGTCTTGTAATAAAGATTTTCACATCTCTGAGCACACGGTGCCCTCGACGTGGAGATGCACTGAGCTCAGCGGACGTGAAGGACTAGCCATGCGCTGTGGCACTAGATGGAGTGGGTTTGCTGCCTGTGCGCTCGGTCCAGCAGACAAGCTCTGACGAAAAGGACAGAAGGGCCAAGGTGCTGTGCTGTGACCAACGGGCCACCAGCACTCAGGCCTGACCAGAGATGGGTGCCTCTCTGTGGCCCTGATGTGCATGAGACTCTGAACGTCACGGCTCCTCAGCCCCGAGGAGCAGGTGTGGGGTGGACTCAGATTCATCCCTACATGGACAGTGTAGGGAATGTGGGAATTGTGGCTACCATGTCCCTTTAGCCAGCGGTGGCCGCTCTTCAGTCAGGGATCAGCTGGGGCTTCTCCTTGGCTGTGGAGGAAGAGGAACAGGAAGCCTCACAAGGGAGGCCTGTGAGCCTGCTTGTAGACTGCCCACCACCATCACATCAGTAACTGGAGTGAGAACGGATGGTCTCCTCCGCCTCCTCCTCTTGGCAGGCCCTTCCCTGCGCTCTGACAGCCCCGTCCGTGAAGACTCGCCCTCCCGTCCTCCATCCCTTGACCCCGTCCCCAATCTAGGGCCTTGCTGGTGACTGACTTTCGCAGTCGCCCACGCCACCATCCCCGCCCTGAGATGAGGGAAGGTAGTTAAATGAAGTTCTTTCTGGAACCAATGGGCCGGATCTTAAGCCTTCCTGAGAGTTGAAGTGTAATTTCAGAAACTGGAAGAAATGATTGAGTCCCGTCCTAATCCCCTGAGAGCCGCCGTGCTCACTCCAGTGAGCAGCTTAATCCTCGAAGTCCCTGCGACCCCGGGGGACTCTTTAATTACCAGAATCTCATTCCTTCTTCGCAGGCACTACCTGAGTCGCGTCTGTCGCTCAAATAAACTCATGTGAAAATAAAGTATTAAAATCAATAATTCAACTTGCAGGTGAAATGGAACAGAAAAATAACTTCCCAGCGTGCCGCTCATGGATTCTCAGCGCCTGCTTTGCACAGATGCGTTCATCTCCGCTGTCTGCATCTCGCTGTCCTGAGCGTCAGAACCGGCGTGTGCAGGTGGCTCCCAGGACCTGGATGCAGGGTGAAGGGGTTCCCAGGACGTGAGGGCTGCATTTGGCCTCTTGCTTTCTGGAGACAAAGCCAATAGCAGTGACGTCGTCCAGGAGCCCAGGCACCCGGCCTGGGATGTGCTGGCTGCTCTCATCTCCGGGGCAGGGCCACCCCAGCGAGGGCGCCCCAGGTCTACGTCACCTGCTGCAGGTGAACTTCAGTTTCTCTTGACTTCTTCACGTTTCTGTTCCATCCTGGTCAGATTTCAAAGTTTGCTGAAATCCCGCTCTGATCCCCATGTCTGTGGGGGTCATGGAAAGAGCTAGGGTTTATCAGGTGATGTTAATTCATGTGGGATCTGTGGTAAGTACACTCTCTCACTAGTTGTCTCGACAGCCCCTTCAGGCAGGCACCGTGCTTTTCCGTCTGCAGAGGAGGAGGAGGCACAGAGGGGAGAGACTGGCCAGAATCGCCGGGCCGACAGCACTTGGAACCAGCTCCATTCGGGCTCCATTCCGGTTCTCGAGGCAGGAGTGACATACAATAAACCGCTCCCCACCACAGCGTGGGCACCCATGAGACCACCAGCACCACTTTCTCCAAGTTTCTTGTCCTAGAGGAGATCCCTCACTTCCATTCACGAGCCCCCTTGGGTTCCCATCACAAGTGCGGAAGTAGAATTGTAACTGCTCGTCCTGTAAAGCATCGTCACAATCCCCACGAGATAACCCTTCAGGTGCGAGCCGATCTTGTGACCAGAGTCCTGCTCAACAGCAGAAGCCACGTGCACTTCCAGCAGTGGGGACTGTCACAGTTTAGTCGCCGCCTTCTGGGAAAACAGGAGAAAGGCAAACAGAAGACAGGCAGGTAACACTCCGACAGCAGGCCTCCCTGGGTCCCAGGGAGGTGGTAGATGTGGAGCCTCACAGAGCCTGGAGGCCGCCCGTCCCTGCAGCTCAGTCTGGGGCCTCAGCTGTGGGCCGCACTGTCGGGCAAAGCCTGCACGAAACGTGCTTGTCATTCAACTCTCTTTCGGAGTTTGCAGACCCTCCAGAACGCTCATGGCTGTCGATGCTGCCTCCCCATGCACTTCTCCTGCCGACCGGCAGTGCTCACGACCCTCAGCGCATCGTCAGCTAACTGGTAGTGTTTCTGAAATCCACTGTCTGGAAACCGGTCGTTTGGAACATTCTCGGGGCAATTTCTAGCATCAGCTCTTGGTGAAGGTAGGAAAGACAATCTGTGAGACCCAGGGAGGGTGATAAGGGCCTCAGACTTGGGCCCACGTTTCCTGTTGTCAGTATTCAGCCGTTTATACACCTGATGCTCCAGGTTCTGCTGTCGGGTCCCCGGCTTGTTCTAGGTACTGGTACAGTCGTTCTAAACACCACAGGGAGATGACCCTCACACGTGTGTTCACATGGCCGGTGATTCAAACTCCTCTTCAGCAAAACTAAGAAGCGGCCAGAGTTCTCTTCAATGCCCGCCTTTCAGAACCACATCTCCCCTGCGTGGTCGGCCCACCATCCCTGCCTGCAGCCCGGCTCTGTGGGCCCACACGTGGAGGCCACCGCTGGCCCCGCTGTTGGCACTTCCCCTCACGAGGCCTGCGCCGGTCCTCACAAGTGAGGAGAGAACCCAGGCAGAACAGCATCTATCTCATCTCATCTCCCCTCGTCCTCCCGGAGCACCCTCCCTCTTCTCCCTCCCCCTTTCTCCTCTCTTTGCAACCCGATGGGCGATGGGTTCATGTCTTACCCAGCAGCATGGTCGAGCCTTCCTTCAGGGAACAACCCTTCCCGGCCAGCCTGCCTCCTCCTCTCCCCACACCTCAGGGCCCCTGCCCCATCTCGCCCTTTGTGACCCTTTCACCTCCCAGCCCTCGGAGGCCCCAAACACCAGCTTGCAGACAGAATGCTCCTTATCTGAGTCTGAGTTTCCCAAGATGTGAAGACAATCTGCTCCGAATGCTGAGAGAGGCCTCCCTCCCTGGAAGGCGTTTCCAACAACAAACAAAAACAGAACCAATGGAAATTCCCTTCAGAAATTTGAAAGGTTCTGAGAAAAAAATATCAAAACAACGCAGCCTCAGTCAGCTCTATGCCTGGGCTGCACCACTGTCGAGGTTTCAGAGTGAACTTCACTGGGCCTCTTTTGCTCCTGGATGTTTTGCTATTGGTACAAAATTTTCTGGAATTGAGTTCATCCTCCTTGTGATGCAAAGAGGGGACAGAAAGCGCCGCCTAAGAAAGAGTGGGGAGCTCAAGACATCTTGTTCTTCAGACAGCCTGGCTCCCATTCCCCCTGCTCGTAATCCCCCTCCTCAAGAGCAAACCTGCTGGGCTTCTACCCTGTGGAAACCTCCAGGCCCCTCCCTTCCTCTTTCTCTGCTCCTCTGAGGGTTTGGGGAGGGGAGGTCCCTCCCTCCCTCCCGCAGCACGAGCACCTGCAGGAGGTGCTGGGGTGAGGGTGGGGCTCAGGGAGCTCGGAGCAGCGGGGTCTCGCCCTCCAGCTGAGCAGATATGGGGGGAGGAGGCAAGTCCAAGGGCTCTGCTTGCCCCAGGCCCAGCCCCAGCGCAGGTGTCCGCGTTTCCACCTTCGCTGACGGCCACCTGGGCTCGTGCACGGCTGAGCGGGCGCAGAGCACCCCGAGGCCATTGTTGTCCTGGCTGCTGTTTCCCAGGCCTCCCAGCCAGCCATCCATCATGAAGTATCGATAGGGTTCCGGCAGACTCGCGCACTTGACATTTGATTTATAGCTTTAGGTGTTCTTTTTTAATTCTAAACGGTCAATGATGGATCAAAGGAAATGTATTTGCAGCATTCAAGCCCGGAGTGACACCTCGGAAGCCAGAGGGGGGTCGCCCATGGTGGCTTCCGCCTGACGGGCCCTCCCTGCCCACGGGTGGTGGGGTTCAGAGCAACCAGTGCTCAGGCCTGATGCCCCTCCTGCGCCCCAACATTTCAAGTATTTATCATATTAAATATCAACCTCCAGAATATTGCCTTTGTTTCAGCTTTTCACGTTCCAATGATTTTTTATTATTTCCATCGACCAAAATAAATGAAGAAAATGTTTTAGACTACACTTGAAAGCATGTAAAAATCAATAACTGGATTTTAAAAGATTTAAAACGTCTTGAATACATTCATTTTCAAACATTTTCCTCTGATCTTTAAATAGCTTTTCTTGGAGCATAACATTTTTTTGAAAAGTCAAATACAGAGCATTAAGGGTATAATTACCATTTTAATTATAACTCAATCATCCTATCTGCTTTGCATAGAAATTAAAGCTTTTATGTCAGGATTTGGGGAGCTCACAAATGTTCAGGAGCAATTAATGTTAAAAGTTTATTTTTTTTTTAAACTGGCGATGAACTTTACAGTTCTTAATTTCATTCTTGCTCAGACGCTCTCACTTGTCATTTTGTCTCTAAAGTAAATCCATTCCCACTTAGAGTTATTTCCTGTGTGCCTGAGAGGCAAGATGCACAATGGTTAGGGGCCCTGGAGCCAGGCTGCTGGGGCTAGAGTCCTGGCTGTGCCCCAGGGGCTGGGGGACCCTGCACGAGTGAGTGACAGCCCTTCCACCTCGGTTTCCTTGGCCGCAGCCGCTCACCTTGGAGGACCACTGTGCGACATCAGTGAGCGAGTGTGCCAAGCGCTGAGGCAGTGTTGGCATGGGATACACCCTGTGCTCCTGTCTGGTTTGTATGAGCACCTCTTGGCCGTAGGATCCAAAATAATCCCAACCACTCTGAGAGTTATCCTCTTGCCCCAAATATGATTGTTTAAAAAATGGTAGAACCTTTAAATCCTTTGTGTTCAAGCATAAAGGCTGCTTTCATTAAATAAGAAACAGCACAGAGCCCAATGAATCTTGAGGATGAACGGCACGGCGGTAATTTTCTGGTTCTTGTCCCTGAACACTGGCTTGGGCTTGAGAAAGTGATGGGGGGCTTTGAAAGTCTCCATTTTGCATTGATGAAAACACCGTTTGGCTAAAACGCAACTAGATGTTCCTTGCATTGAGCCCTAAAAATGACATACCAAAATGATTGATTTCCCATCGTCCTGCTGCAAATGAGTGGTGAGCTCTGCTCCTGGTCCTGGAGCACCGGCTGCACGTGTGCGCGTGTGTGTCTGCGTGCGTGTGTGTGCTTGTGTGCAAAATGCAGCCTCGCCGTTTTTCTCCCAGTTAAATCCCCAATCTCAGATCCGGTCCATTTCCTCCTGTGCTGCCACTGCTCAGGCTGGAAGGAAAATCATTTTTATGGGCATTGCTGTGGCAAAATAAAATAATTCCATTTTTAGAAAGTCTGTGGAACAGCCCCTTCCTCCCGGCATTTTTGCTGACTGTCTGTCTCGGTTTTACTTTTTATTTCAACCTATTTTGGTGGTTTTGTATTTTTCTCCCTTGTGCTTACATCTTATTTTTCTGCTTTATTAGGAAAAATGACAGCGGAGGCAGGCAGATGTAATTTAAAAATAATGATTATAGTACGTCCTCTGTACCCGAGTGAGATAACGCTCCCCGAGACTCAATCACCGAGTGTCGCTTACCTGCTCACTAATCCTCAGCATGATTAGGGAACATCACACGAGTGCGAATAGCATGGTTCGCAGAGTCAACCAGCTTCGTAAGTGATTACACGGCCTAGATTTTTCCATGATGTGGGGATTCCACATAATTTTATTATTTTCAGAGAAGGAAAATTTTTAAAGATCTGAGTAAATATGACTTAGGTTTAATAGCTTTGGTAGACTTTTCATGTCACTAAGTTCACCCTTCAGAAAACATCCCTTTGTTGGGCGCCATCTTCAGATTTGGGTTCGGTACAGGAGTCCCCGGTGCCCTTTCGGTAAGTTGAGTCCCAAAGTGTCCCTGGGAGTTTCCATGTGCCCCTCCTACATCTGTCTCCTGGGGGCCCACGGGTGGCACCGAGGGGTCCTTGCACGGCTTCCTGCCCAAGCCTGGCAGTGGGGGTGCTGGCGGAGCTGGGGGTGGGGAAAGGGGTCAGTTTGTATCCCCCGTGTGGCCTTTGTGGGTCAGCTGCATCCTCAGGGCCTGCAGCTGCCGTCCTTGTTTCCCAGCCCACCTACAAAAGAGGTGTCCCTGTCACCTCCCCAGCCCTGGCCACACCACAGTAAGTGGTCCTGTCACTTCGCAGTCTTTCACTGCCCGGTGTGAGTGTGCGGAGTTCCTGCTGACCCCCATCCTTGAAAACATGAATATCAGGTGTGGGCCCACCCCACCCGAGTGGGTTTGAAATGTTTGCTACTTACATACCTGAATTCTGCTCGGCTGGGCAATTTAAGATGGTGAAGAATATACTACAATTTAGTCAGACAAAGTAAAATGCATGCCACTGTGCAGTGTTTAATTGTTATGAGTCTCATGGCAGCACAAACAGAGAACAGAAACAACACCTGTCCGTGGAGGTGTGTAGTCACAGGAGGCACAGCCTCCGGTGCAGGAGGAGATAAAGCCATGGTGACACAATGCAGGACCCTGGGTTCATCTTCCCAGCCCCGTGCAGCCCGTAACCTACCAGGAGCTCCCCTCCGTTCAAACACTGACTCTTTGCAGAAGCTGAGATCCACCCACAAGTGGAAAAGAGTGACCACCTTCGGGCTGGAGATGAGGTCGGAAAGTCAAACCGTTCACCGGAAACCAGAGCACCACGTGTGCTCCCAGTTTTGGAACTTACTGGAGGAGTGGCTTGGATGAATTTGTTGTTCATCCCCTCATTTATTAATTTATCAGCTCAGAACACCATCATCGAGTGCCTGGTTGGTGTCTGCACCTTTCCAGCCGTTGGGATGTAGCAGTGATGGAAGGAGAAGAAGCAGCGTCTGTCCAGGTGGAGCCTGTATTCCAGGGGACCCCTCTGAGCATCAGTTTCCTCTTTTATAGGATGGGATAACAGGGCTTGCTCACTGGACTCAGAGTTGATACAAGACGGCATGAGATCATGTCGGGAGAGCCTTTGTGAATTCTAAAGTGTTGTCAAGTGTAGTTTGTCCTTGTCAGAAAGAATAACGGAGAGTGTGGATTCTCTTATTACCCTGTCAGTGGCCGACAGAAGAGAACATTCTAGTCCCCACCCCAACCCCTGGAGAAGAGTCCCCTCAATAACACCCCACAAATTCCAGTAGGGTCTAAAGGTATTATAATCTCCAATAGACATCTATTTTAGTAGAAAATTATTCAGAACGGACAGGATCAGGTCCAATAGCTTATACATATGTCTAGTGACCCTGATTTCTCATGTCTGCCATATGGCTCCTTCCAAAATCCTGGCTGAAGAACATAAAAAAAATTCTAGAAACCAAGAATAAAGATGTGTCTAAGCTGCTTAGATGCTGCCACACTCCATCAAGCAGCAGCGATCAAAACAGGATGGAATAAGTACAAGAACACGCCCAGACCTGTAAGACAGGACCGGTATCCGAGAACAGACTTTATTACACGTAAAAATGCAAGGTATGACAGGAGGGGGAGGGACATCATGAAACAGGGAGACAATTGTTATTCAGTAAAGGTTTTTAGGATGACTGGGAAGAAGCATAATCTTGCCTTTGGACCATACCTCAAAATATATTACAGGTGGGTGGAGTAAAATATAAAAACAGAAGAAGAAAACCAAAATGAATGTTTACCAAGCCTTCTGGGAGTGAGGTGGAGAAGATCTTTCAAAGCATAAAAGCAGAAGAGTGAATCACAAATTCAACAGATTGACTACGTAGAGATTAAAAACTTCTCTGTATCAAAAACCCTCCATCATAATCAAGATAAAAAGCAAAACAAAAGATGTCCACAGCCAGTGAAAATGGGTCAGCCAGGTCTCAAACAAAATGACTACTGTCATGGCATTTCATTGATAGGAACTCCCTGAGTAAATTCCTCTCAAGCCTGAACTTGAAAAAAGAGTGTAATTCCTGGTGAATGGCTAATGGGTATTCTTCCTTTTATGGAGCGTTGGGGACTATGCGGCTCGTGTGCCCTCTCTGCCTTGGACGCCATGACGCTCTGCGCTCAATCGCAGTACCGTCTGTAGCTCGTTGTACCTGCTTCCTGGGACGTTCCTGTCCCTCTGGGAACTAGACAGTATAAATACAATCAGACAGGGTGGTTGAATTCCTGGCTAGTTAGATAATAACCATCTTTTCTTTTTCCTTACCAACATAAATTATTTCCTTTGGATGGATTCCCCGAGTAGAATCACTGCAGGGATATAGGTGAACGTTTCTAAAATTATTGGCCTGTGTTGACCTTGGCGGGTGCAGGCTCATGCAGTCTCTGCCTCAGCTCTCTCCTCCCACCCACCCAGCATCTGCAGGCCTTGTCTCAGCTCTCAGACTCTCAGTGGTCTCGCTCTGCCCAGTCACCCCGGTCAGAACGGAAACCCTATACTGAAGTTGAGTCACTCACCCAGGCACTAGGCCTGCGAGTGTCTCCCATGGCCCTGGCATCTAGCGTCATGCTATGGAGAACAGATCCCACCTCAACAAACGTTGTTGTGAATGCAGCAAAGTGGGACACCCAGGAGTATTTGAATTTCAAAGGACAGAAGGCAGTGATTTGTCCAAATAAATAAATCAGCCAGACTTAGGTCTGGTGCACAGCGTCTCTCAAATGACCTCGCACAGGTGCTGTTTTGATTTTGGGTGGTTGGCCTTACGCTGAGGCCAGTATGGGAACCACGTGAGGCGACCTTTGCATCTTAGGACCTTCACTCCTTGGTGAAGGTGAGCGCGTCTCTCAGGCTAAGAAAAATAACGAGACCAGGTATAACTGACAGTTCTTAGTTGTAATATACACGATTTGACCGCCATCTGCGAAGAGGGGGTTTTCACGGTGAGTTATTTAGTCACTTTGGTGTTGACTTTATAACTGTCATTCTTCCAGATAAGATGGGGTCTGCTGACGGGCTGCTGGGCCTATAAATTCACTCATTTTTCCATAAGGGGAGAAAATGATATGGTGAACCACAAAATAAGAGACAGATGATAAAAGAATTCCCTAAGGAAGAAAACATTAGAAGACAGAAGGGCTGGTAGGCAAATGAGACAATGTCTGCTTCCTGGTTTTAGGCACTCTGGTAAGACGTTCTGGAGGGTAGGTGGTGTGGATGTGTGGTGTGGTTTTGCAGCTATAAACAGAACTGAACTTGCCCGAAATTGGAACACCATGACAGCATAGGATTATTGGGGTCAGTTCTTCAGTAGGAACATATTTTACTGTTAAATGTTCTGATTACACCAAAAAATGTAAAATTCCCATCCCCTGGACAACAGGTGTCATTTCGTCTGCCATCTGTCGGACTGATGGATCATCTGGTTATGTAGTTAAAAACCAATATAAGGCATTTAGACCAAAATCCATCCATTGGCTCTTTATAGGTCTCCCCATATGACTGTGATCCCGTGGGGCTCTCCTCCCCCACTCAGCAGGGATGAGTCCAAATCCTTCCTGCTTTGTAGTTCGGGTGGGTCACATGATGAACAAGTCCAGGGGTGTTGTCTTTATTTCAAAGACTGTACCCCAACCTGCACTGCTTGAAAAAGTCCCATTGTCACTCAATTTTAACACCCCCCTTGTATATAAAACCGTCATGCTCTGTTCTCAGGAGAATTTCCCAGCTGCCAGGACCTTCACGCGGGGTTGAACACAGCCCAGGGCCGTGAACCCCTGTCCTCCAGCAGGAGAGGAAGCAGGTGGGGGAGGTTTCATGGACCCCCCCACCTTCTGACTGTGGAGTAGACACGGGGAAGGGGAAGAGTGAGCGGGGAATCGCATAGGTGGTGGGAACGACAGAGGTTCTGTGTCCCCTTCGTGATGGAGTGAAAGCCCGAAGCAGAAATAGACTCTCCTCCTGCTTTGTTTTCCTTGCTGTCCCCAAGCACCGGGCTCGGGAGACACAAGTTGGTCCCTGGTGATGTTTCTAAATAACTCTGTGCCAGAGAAAAGTGCAGGTCTCAACGTTCCTCTCTTTAATGAAAGTCTTTGAAGCTTGGTGAGAGGCGCTGGGAGCGATGGGATCATTAAGGATGGGCCATAAACTTGATTTCCTGAGTTTGGTGCTAAATCTCCCTTTCTGCTGGTAGGAAGAACTCCAACTCATTTGATAAAAACTTTGGTGGACATTGTCTGTTCTGGAAACTATTTGGTCTTTTCCAAAAGACTCAGTACAGTGTGGAAGAAAAAGTCTGGGCTCAGAGCCAGGTGAGCTTCAGTTTGAATTCAAGTTCTGCTCTAACTTTCTCTCTCTCTCTCTCTCTGTCTGTCTACTTATACTTTTTCCAATTCTGCAAACTATTGAATGTTTGTTGGGTTTCCTCATTGCTCACTGCATGAGATTTTGGTTTAGACAATATAATGAATATTCTTGTTAGTTCACGGAGATCCAACGAGTTGAGGAATGATGAGAAAAGAATAGAGTGGTATTTACCAGGCTAATATTGAAGAAGGAGAAAGGAGCATTAAAAAATAACAGGCAAAGAAATTTAAAACATGTAACCATTTGGGACCATTAAATGAAGGAAAAATAGGAAGTATTCAAACAGATCATGACAGCCATTGAGTGCTGGATTCCATCGTAATAGAATATAATCTTCGAGGTCAAAATGATGGAAGGTCTGGAAAAAAATATCCTTGGTACCCTCTCCTTAAGAAGAAAGGGCATTGCATTATGATTCCTATCCAAATTACTTGAAGAAATGTATTTGGCATTTAAATACAATGTTCAGTTATTTCAAAATTCAATTTTGTGGAACTTCTCATTTTTTCGTAGTGTAGATCAAGAAGATGGCATCAGTGGCAGGTAACTGAGACCTGATCCAACTCTATTCACCAGACTCGGCACACGGAGGAGGCAGTACAGCTCCGCTGGGCTCAGTACACAGAGCTGGAGTCAAGGACATGATATCCATTTGTCTGTTAGTGGGTAGGTTTCAGAAAGTAAATCAGGGCTTCAGAAAGTATTGGGGGTCAACAATGGAGGGAAGGCCTTTTCCAGAAGCTGCTTTCTCTCCTTAAATGAGTTAATGCACTAATACATTTAGAGCAGTGCTCAGCACTCGTGAACGCCATATCAACTTCAGTTACTGTAGTCATCACCTTCGTCGTATTCACAGATTCCTTAGGATATTTTGCATTTGTAAAAACACACTGTTAGGATCTGTACATTGAAAATTACAAAATGCTGACGAAAGGAATCAAGGAAGGCCTGAATTAATGGAGAGACAAGCTGTGTTCACCAATTGAAAGACTCAAGTAGTAAAAGTGCCAGTTCTCATGAAATTGGCCTATAGTTTAATGCAATTCTTATTAAAATACCAGCGGACATTTTTGTAGGTGGATACAAGCTTATTCTAAAATTTATATGTAAAGGCACAAATCCTCGAATAACTAAAACATCCATTTTACGAAAAGTGGAAGGGCTCACTTTACCCAATACTGAGGTTTTCTAGAAAGCTACAGTAATCAAGACTGTGTGGATTAGTGAAAGGATAGACATGTAGACCAGTGAAACAGAGTAGAGAGCCAGAAATAGACCTGCACATATACGACCAACTGAGCTTGGACAGAGGATCAGGAGCAGTTCAACGGGGAAGAATCGCCATTTCCACAAACGGTGCTGCAGCAACCGCACTTCCACAGGCACCCCCCAAAACCCCCAAACCCACCGATGCATCTCTCACACCTAACACAAAGATTAACTAAAAGTAGATCATAGACTTAGGTTTTTAGTAAAAAACAATGGAGAAAACTTTCGGGATCTACAGCAAGGCCAAGAATTCTTAGACTCGACACCAAAAGCACGATCCATAAAAGGTAAAATGGAAGAATTAGATTTAATCAAAATGAAAGCCTTTGCCTCGTGAAAGACTCTCTGAAGAGGATGAAAGACAAGCTATAAACTGAGAAAAAATATTTGCAAATCACATACCTGACAAAGAACTCGTATGTAGAGTAAAAAGGACTCTCAAAGCTCATCACTAAAAACAAACAATCCAATTAGAAAAAAGACGCGGGGAGACGTTTTAGTGAAGAGGATGGACAGATATGGTGGTGAGCACACGAGAAGACATTCAACTCCATCGGTCACTGGGGAAACGCAAATTAAAGCCAGTGAGATGTTACTACTGCACACCTAGCTGGGCATCTGAAATAAGAAATGGTGACACATCTGACGTGGCGAGGCAGCGAAGAAACCGACTCACTCACGCTGCTGGTGTCGGAAGGCGCAGGCTCTCTGAGAAGCAGTTCGGCAGTTTCTTATCCAGCTAGACATGCGATTACCACAGGACCCAGCAACTACACTCTTGGGCGTTTATCACCGAGAAATGGAAATTTACATTCACACAAAAAACTGCACGCCCATGTTTACTGCAGGTGTGTTCACAATTGTCCCAAACTGGAATCCACCAGATGTCCTTCACTGGGTGAAAGTCAGACAAATTGTGGTCCATCCACACCACGGAGTACACTCGGCAGTAAAAATGAACTGTTGGTACACATGGCAACCTGCAATACACTGAGTGATCAAAACAATCCCGAATGCATACTGTGTGATCCCATTTGTATAATATTAATGAAATGATGCAATTGTAGAAATGGAGGACAGATTAGTGGTTGCCAGGATTAAGGAGGAGGTGGGTGTGAGAGGGAGGTGGCCGTGGCTCTAAAAGGGCAGCAGGAGGGACCCTTGTGATGATGGATGTCTATGTCTTGACTGTGGCATTGGGTATGCAAACCTACACGTGTGACAAAATTACGCAGAACTGAACACATATGCACACGCACACT